>NC_067425.1:5487605-6822605 GCF_009764475.1 Pristis pectinata | reverse complement strand
ACTGTTCAATTAGATTAAAGCTGATCTGCCCCTTAATTCCACATATCTATCTTGGCCTAAACCCTCAAAGCTTTAAATAATCATTCCCACAAGCTGTGCTATGGTGTGGCTGGATGTGATCTTTGTTTTCGTCCATGCAGCCATGAGAGTAGCAAACAGGCATTGGTAAATTGTTTTATTATTGTCACATGTACCAAGGTACAGTGAAAACCTTGTCTTGCATACCGTCCATACAGATCAATTCATTACAGCAGTGCATTGAGGTAGTACAGGGTAAAACAATAACAGAGTGCAGAATAAAGTGTGACAGTTACAGAGAAAGTGCAGTGCAGGTAGACAATAAGGTGCAAGGCCATAACGAGGTAGATTGTGAGGTCAAGAGTCCATCTAATCGTGCCAGGGGACCGTTCAATAGTCTTATAACAGAGGGATAGAAGCTGTCCTTGAGCCTTGTGGTACGTGCTTTCAGGCTTTTGTATCTTCTGCCCAATGGGAGGAGGGAGAAGAGAGAACGTCCGGGGTTCACAATTGCCCAGTGAAAAGGACAAATTGGGAAGTCTTCCTTGGCAACATCCGCACATCTTCATCACCCTGTCAAGCCTGAGACCTAGGCTCTGTTAGTTTTAGAGTGTTTACCACAGAAACCAGGCATTCAGCCTGGTGTTTATTCTACCTTTCTATCTGCTTTTCAGCAAATCCTTCTATTCCATCTCCTCTCACTTATTTCTAGTTTATTTTGGAAGCATCTACGCTTTGTTCCGTGACCACTCTCTTCAGTAGAAAGTTCAGCATTCTAAGTAGTGGCTGAGGAAACAAATCGGTCCTTATTTCCCTTTGGCGATGAAGTTTCCCTGTCCTGAAAACGAGCTTTGAGAAAGCTAAACTCCTTTGATGAGCGGTTGCTACCAATGTGTTAACCTCCAAAGGACAATTCTAATGTAGCATAAGGCACGTCTTTCAGAAGACCTTTGCTAAAGGAGGGAATCTTCCTCCAATGTGCCCTTAAAAACTTTCCTTATCTGTAAATAACAGAATTCTTTCTTCTGCCTTGGTAATTTTGATGCATTTTTTTTGATGGAGTGTCCTGATGAAGGGTCTTGACCCGAAACATCGACTGTTTATTTCCCTCCATAGACGCTGCCTGACCTGCTGAGTTCCTCCAGCATTTTGTGTGTTGCTCCAGATTCCAGCGTCTGCAGAATTTCTTGTGTCTGCATTTCTTTTCTGATGTTTTCACGTTTTAGCACGAAGATGACAAGAGGAACCAAATGTTCGTTAGTGGCCAGGTTTAGTCATTAGAAAGGAATAGAAGTTGAGAGGTACAAATCCAAGTTGAAAACCTGTATCCAGGCAGAGCCTAATTTTTGGAATGGTCCATCGATGGAATTTCAAGAAAAGTCTCACCGTTCTGACTTGGAAATATTTCACCGTTACTTCATTGTTGCCATTTCAAAATCCTGGAATTTCCTTCACAACAGCACTGCGGGAATTCCTTCAGCTCAGGGACTTCAACAGTTCATGAAGGCAGTTCACAGCCATCAGGTTAGGTAATCAATGTCGTCCTCGTCAACAACACCAGATCCCATAAGTTAATAAAAGAACGTTGTTAACTGAAGTAGCATCATTGAATTTTCATGGGAGCTGTCCCAATTAAGAAAGAAAAAGAAGATGCTACAGAGAGTGAGGTAGTATTAACACATACTCGTTTATAGTACTTTCCATAACCTTGTAATGTCCTAATGTTCATTACAGCCAACAAATTACTTTTTATCAAAATGTATTAGCCATTGGAGACACAGAGTATGCGGCACACAATAGAACCAAGATAATGAAAAGTTATTGTGACGTTAGGTGAAGGATAAGTATAAATTGGCGAGGTCGCACTTGGAGTATTGTGTGCAGATTTAGTCACCCTGTTATAGGAAAAATGTTATTAAATTAGAAAGAGTGCAGAAAAGATTTACCTGGACTTGGGGGCCTGAATTACAAGGAGAGGTTGTGTAGACTAGGACTTTATTCCTTGGAACATAGGAGATTGAGGGGTGACCTGATAGAGGTATATTAGAACATAGAAAGTAGAACATAGAACACTACAGCACAGTACAGGTCCTTCGGCCCACAATGTTGTGCCGACATTTTATCCTGCTCTAATATTTATCTAACCCTTGCCTCCCACATAGCCCTCCATTTTTCTATCATACATGTGGCTATCTAAGAACCTCTTAAATGTCCCTATTGTATCTGCCCCCACAGCCTCTGCTGGCAGTGCGTTCCACGCACCCACCACTCTCTGTGTAAAAAAACTTACCTCTGACATGCCCCTTACACCTTCCTCCAATCACCTTAAAATTATGCCCCCTCGTGTTAGCCATTTTCGCCCTGGGAAAAAGTCTCTGGCTGTCCACTCGATCTATGCCTCTTATCATCTTGTACACCTCTATCAAGTCATTAGATGTTAGATCATGAGTGGTGTAGACAGGGTGGAAACACAGCCTTTTTCCCAGGGAGGGGGTGCTAAAAGCAAGAGGGCATAGGTTTAAGATCAGACGCAAGAAATTTAAAAGGGACATCAGGGGCAGATTCTTCACACAAAGGGTGGTGTGTATATGGAATGAGCTGCCAGAAATAAGTGCTTTAGGTGGGCACATTAGCAACATTTAAAAAGCCACCTAGATAAGCATATGGAGGGATATGTGGGAGGAAGGGGTTAGTCTTAGGTGTGGTTTAAAGGTCGGCACAACATGGTGGGCCGAAGGGCCTGTATTGTGCTGTATTGTTCTATGGTTCTATAGTATGGTTCTATGACAGGAGGGGTTTAGAGGACTAAGGGCCAAACGTAGGCAGATGGGACTAGCTTGTGACACAGTCGGAATGGACAAGTTGGGCCGAAGCACCTGTTTCCATGCTGTGTGACTCTATGGCTCTATTGTCCGAGGCAGCAGGGACAACTCCCTCTATTTCAAAACAGTGCCATGTAATTTTTTATATCCACTTGAGAGGGCAGTCTGGGCTGTGGCAACTCCATGGGTAATACTTCTGCTTCAGGGGCAGCAGGATGTGCATTCAGGTCCTGCCCCAGATATTTGAGCCCCAAGTCTATGCTGACACAATATGGCAGAGGTGTTGAAGGAAGAACCCATTGGAGAAACAATGAACAGCCATTTTCAATCATTTCCTGCATCTCTCCGGGATTCTCCTTACTTCCCAGCAAAAGTTCCAGGCGGATATCAGGAGATGTTCAATACCCCAATCTTCAGCAAACTATTTGTTACCTTTTTGTTTTGGTCATTCCATTTTCCGTAACCTTGGACCAAGAAACTAGCTGCTGGAGGAACTCAGCAGCTCAGGCAGCATCTGTGGAGGCAGAGGGATGGTCGCTGTTTCAGGTTGAGAACCTGCGTCAGATGCTGCCCGGCCCACTGAGTTCCTCTAGCAGCTTGTTTTTTCCTGCTCCAGATTCCAGCATCTGCAGTCTCTTGTGCCTTCCTTAATCCTGCTCCATTTTGAGTCTGGAATTGTCTCTAATCGTCTCTTATAGACACATGTAGACATTTGTTGTTAAACAGATTTCCAGAGAAGATAGTTGACTTGGAAGCTTAATTATCGCTCATTATGGGCTGATGGAGAATTATCAAAGTAAAAATAACATTTCTTTATTTTTTCCCTAGGAGACAAAGTAATAAGAGCCTGCACAGCAACAATAGCAGCTTGCTATTACATGAAACCTTCATTGCAGTAAAGTGCCAGGGTACTTACAGCAAGAACCAACAGCTGTTCACGAGCTCCCTGATAGAAGAAACATACTTGGCTTCTTGATGGAGCATTGCCTGAGGGCATCAAAACATCCTTTATCCATTCCAAACTTTCTGGCATTGGTGCTTTTCCTGCACCCATGCAGAACCCACCCATTTTATTACCTTTGCTACTAACTTCCACCTGTCTCTTACTTGTACCATTTCCGACACTTCTCTCCCTTTTCTGAGCTTCTCTGCCTCCATCTCAGGAGACAAAGTATCCACTAACATTTACTATAAACCCACTGGCTCCCACAGCTACCTAGACAACACCTCTTCCCACCCTGCCATCCCTTTCTCCCAGTTTCTCCGTCTCCACCACATCTGCTCCCAAGATGGGGTGTTCCATTCCAGGACTTCTGAAATATCCTCCCTTTTCAGGAAAGGTCTCTTCCCTTCTACTGTGGTTGGTGGAGCCCTCTCTTGCATTTCCTCCATTTCCCAGAACTTCGCTCTCATCCCACCTCCCTCCCACCCGCAGATGCTCCTCGACCTGCTTGATAATTGCTCCGGACTCCAGCATCTGCGGTCCCTTGTATCTCCAAAGTCTCTGATATTCAGTAGCCTTCCCTCTGTATTTGCTTCACACTTTGGGTGAAAAAAAACTCCACCCAGTTTGTGGCCTTATCCAGAGTGAATAATTTGCTTTGTCAATTCTGTTCAGAATCTTGAAAACTTCAGTAAAAGTTCTTTACATTAACGTTGTTTTCTAAGATATTAAAGTTGCTACTTCCTTAACCTCTGTGGAAGCCCTGATGCCCAATGTGTTTCCTCATTCATACTTGAGTGATGTTAGCTAGAGATTAAAATATTTAAATTGGTTTCTTCACTGCAAGGATTCAAATATCATCTGTGACACAGAGTGTGACCAATAAGCCTTTCTGAAGCCTGAAAACTTTGCCGATTTAATTGCACGAAAAGTCTGTTCCTTTTTGCAAATTTAACCCATCTCAGTTCTAAGTAATGGGTTGACAGAGTGTCAGGGTGAGGGTGAGGCAGCCTTGCAGACCCTGGCAGAGGGGAGAGAACAAGCACCGTCCCGCTAACAGGATGCTTTTGGAGGCAGTAGCGTTGAGTTCAGACCCGAATCAGAACAATCCCTGGGATTGGAGATCGGAAAATGGGAGAAAGTGGGAAAGAAGGCACAAATTACATTACAGTAATTCCCAATGTTTCCACTCCCTCGAGCAACCAATTTGAGGCCAGCAAGATCCCAGAAATGACGGGAAATCTATTTTAATAATGTTGAGAGTTAAATACTTCCTAGATGACTGGGGGAATTACCCAGTGTAATGTTCTTTGCTGAGACTAATTCCTTGGTTTGCAAATAATCTTTACTAAGTTTGACTAAGTCTTGGTATATTCACTGTCTTAGCAATCATCACACAGAAAGAAAAGCAATATCACTCTAGGTAGACATGTAACAGTCATGGATTCTTTGTTCTTACCTCTCTCTCTGAACTGTGAAGGAAAGCTTAAGATCTTTAGAGAGCTGTCATCAATGCACCCATCCCTTGAAACCTTGATCATTCACTGTGCTGTGATAGGTATGGTTTTCCAATTTTCCTAACTGATATTTCGGATATTGTGTGTGATTTGAGCTAACCTGCATTACTTTAAGCCCTTTGACCTCAATTTATCATTTCTTACCAACAAAGGATCTCTCTGAGCCGACAAAGCTTTTTCTTGCTAAATGCCAACTTCAGTAGCATCATCTGAAAACACAGCATTAGCTCCCACCCCATCTCAACCTATCAGAGACATCCCCTTCTCCCACCCTCACAGAGTCATATAGAGTTATACAGCACGGAGACAGGCCCTTCGGCCCAGCTCGTCCATGCTGACCAAGGTGCCTTCCTGAGCTACTCCCATTTGACTGCATTTGGGCCCAGATCTCACTAATTCTTTCCTATCCATGAACATGTTGTTATTGTAGCCGCCTCTACCACTTCCACTGGCACTCGTTCCATACACCTACCACCCTCTGTGTGAAAAACTTGACCCCTCAGGTCCCTTTTAAATCTTTCCCCTCTCACCTTAAACCTATGCCCTCTAGTTTTGGACTCCCCTATCCTGGGAAAAAGACCATCCACCTTATCCATGTCTCTTTCCTTTTATAAACCTCTATAAGGTCACCTCTCAGCCTCCTTCACTCCAGGGAAAAGTCTCAGCCTATCCAGTCTCTCCTTATAACTCAGACCCTCCAGTCCTGGCAACATCCTTATGAATCTTTCCTGCACCATCTCTAGCTTAATCACATCCTTCCTGTCGTGTGGTGACCAGAACTGCACACAGTATTCCAGATATGGCATCACCAATGTCACCAATGTTGGAACTTAACAAGCTTCTTTTATCTCCTTCCAGTTCTGATGAAGGTATTCGTATTGGTATTGGTTTATTACTGTCACTTGTACCAAAGTACAGTGAAAAACTTGTCTTGCAAACCGATCGTACAGGTCAATTCATTACACAGTGCAGTTACATTGAGTCAGTACAGAGTGCATTGAGGTAGAACAGGTAAAAACAATAACGGTACAGAGTAAAGTGTCACAGCTACAGAGAAAGTGCAGTGCAGGTAGACAATAAGGTGCAAGGTCACAAGGTAAGTGGTAAGGTCAGAGTCCATCTCATTGCAATGGGAACCGTTCAATAATCTTATCACAGTGGGATAGAAGCTGTCCTTAAGCCTGGTGGTACGTGCCCTCAGGCTCCTGTATCTTCTACCTGATGGAAGAGGAGAGAAGAGAGAATGTCCCAGGTGAGTGGGGTCTTTGATTATGCTGGCTGCTACACCAATTCTTCAACCCGAAATGTTAACTCTGTTTCTCTTCCCACAGACGCACCTGACCTGCTGAGTATTTCCAGCATTTTCTGTTTTCATTTTAGATTTCCAGCATCTGCAGTTTTTGTTCGATTTTCATGAGTCATATGACCACCTCTCTTGGCCCTTCCACTCTCTATGAGCTCCCTGAAGCAGAACCAGACTATTTGCAACCTTAACCTTCAGACAACATATCCACACCTTGAATAGAATCCCTACTTTCACGTTTACAGTATTGCACCAAGCAACCTGTCTCAGTTCAACCACTGTAAACCCCATCCACGCCTTTGCTACCTCTGGACTTGGACTATTCTAAAATGCTGCTGGATGACCTCTCTCTTTCTACACTTCATACACTGATTTCATCCAAAACTGTGCTGCTGGGGTCCCATCTACCCACCACCCTCCGCTTGTTGTAAACCATCCCAGACATTCTCTCTTCTCCCCCCCCTCCCATCGGGCAGAAGATACAAAAGCCTGAAAGCACGTAGCACCAGGCTGAAGGACAGCTTCTATCCCACTGTTATAAGACTATTGAACAGTCCCCTTGTATGATAAGATGGACTCTTGACCTCACAATCTACTTTGTCACAGCCTTGCATCTTATTGTCTGCCTGCACTGCACTTTCTCTGTAGCTGTAACACTATATATTCAACATCCTGTTATTGCGTTTCCCTTGTATTACCTCAATGCACTGTTGTGATGAAATGATCTGTATGGATGGCATGCAAAACAAAGTTTTTCACTGTGCCTCAGTACATGTGACAATAATAAACCAATACCAATACCAATACATCACGGAAACCAGTCTCCCCTCCATGGATTCTGTCTAAACTTCTCACTGCCTCAGTAAAGCAGCCAGCATAATCAAAGACCCCACCTATCCTGCACATTCTCTCTTCTCCCACCTCCCATCGGGCAGGAGATACAAAAGCCTGAAAGCACGTACCACCAGGCTCAAGGACAGCTTCTATCCCGCTGTTATAAGGCTATTGAATGGTTCCCTAGTATGATAAGATGGACTCTTGACCTCACAATCTACCTCGTCATGCCCTTGCGCCCTATTGTCTGCCTGCACTGCACTTTCTGTAACACTTTATTCTGCATTCTGTTATTGCTTTTCCCTAGTAGTACCTAGATGTACAGATGTGAAGCAAGGATCTGTATGGATGGCATGCAAAACAAAGTTTTTCACTGTACCTCGGTACATGTGACAATGATAAACCAGTTTACCAATTTATTTTTCCAATATGTTTGTTGCGTTGGCTCTAGAATTTAAAATCCCTCCACAAACACCCTCCCATTCTCAGTTGTCTCCTCTTCCTGAACTAGACTTCCCGCTCATCCCAAATTTAATAGCCCTGCCATTGGCAGCTGTGCTTTCCACTGCTGAAGCCCTGAGCTCCCTCCCTAAATCTCTCTTCTCTCTGTCTTCCTTGAGATAATCCTTAAGACCCACGTCATTCACCAAGCTCTTGGTTGCCTGCCCTAAAGCCTCCTTATGTCTCTCAATTTCAAATTTTGTTTGATGATGTTCCTGTGAAACATCTTGGGGCCTTTTACACTGCACCCTTAACTCGGTTAATGTATGAAAGAGAAAATTTATTATTTCTAGCAATAATTATGAGATATATATTTAAAAAAAAACAATCATGTGAGATTAAACCAAGCTCTAATCCTGTGTTTGTGTGTATGAGAATAGAAAATCTTTTTCTTACTCTTCTTCAAGTAGTGTTGTGGGATCTTTAACATCCACCACAGAAAGCAGATGGAGCTTCAGTTTAATATCTTATAAGACAGTGCCTCTGACTGTGCAATAGTCCTTCAGTACTACAGAGAAGTGACAGCCTAGATTATACATTCAGATCTCTGGAGGGAAACTTGTGTGTATGACCTTCTGATTCACAGAGTGCTACCACTGAGGCAAAGATGAGACAGGATCTTGGTTCTAATGTAAAAGGTTGTGGAGTGTTCTGCACATCTGCTTGGCAGTGGAACTGTCAGTACATCTGTGTGTAAAAGAATCACTAAACTTTGCTTAAATTAAAATGTTGGAAAACTTTGCTTTAATGTACAGATACAGTATGTAGTGGGACAGTCCGACTGAGAGTAAGGTGGGTTATTGGTTCTGTGACTGGGCTAGTAAGATAAGATAAGATATCTTTATTAGTCACATGTACATCAAAACACACAGTGAAATGCATCTTTTCCATAGAGTGTCCTGGGGGCAGCCCGCAAATGTCGCCACGCTTCTGGCGCCAACATAGCACGCCCACAACTTCCTAACCCGTACGTCTTTGGAATGTGGGAGGAAACCAGAACACCCGGAGGAAACCCACGCAGACACACGGGGAGAATGTGCAAACTCCTTACAGAGAGCGGCCAGAATTGAACCCGGGTTGCTGGCGCTGTAATAGCATTACGCTAACCTCAGCACCACTGTGCCTGCTAAAGGTGCATGCTGTTGGTTTGGGTAATGGAATTCAAACCTTACCATAGCAGCTTTGGAATTTAAGACTAATTAGGTTTCTTGTGAAATTCAAATGCTTGAGGCTGTGAGTTAAAAGAAAGCAGACATCAGTGGGTTTTAAGTAGGCAAGGTTTCAATGGGTGGTGGAACTGAGAGAGATATCAACCTTGATCTAATTCTGTGGTGGAACAGGCCTGAGGGGCTGAATGGCCTTCTCTTGTTTCCATGGCCTAAACTCAGCCAATGCAGTGTAGCGCAGAGTCTGAGCCAGTCCTGTATCCCGTGACAGGTTTGGAAATTCAGCTTCTGGATAGTGAAACTGGGCAGTGCTACAGGAAGGTCCCAGACATGGGTCAGGTGTCAGTTATGGGTGGGTGGTTACACTCTGAACCTCATTGTGGCTTCAAGTCCCACCTCAGATAACACATAAATCAAAAATCCAGGCTGGCACATCCAGGGCATGGTTCGACATGCTGCCTTTTGGATGAGGTGTTAAATTGAGTTAAAGAAAGATCCCATGAAGAAGACCAGGGCAGTTAAATGCTGATTTCCTGGCCAATGTTCATCCTCGTACCAACACAACCCAAAAAGGACATCTGGCCATGATCACATTTCTCTTTGTGAGAACTTGCTGTGGGCGAATTGGTTGCTACATTTTGGTAGCTCCGGTCCAATGTTAAATCAATGTCTGTAGAACTCTTGAGGCTTTGAAAGTTGCTAGTTAAATGCAAGTCCTCCCTTTAATCTTTGGTAAACTCAGCAACTTTGCCTGTCTTCCTGTCTGAGTCCTGTCACTCCATTTGATGTAAGAGTTGGAAATCCACAGGAGCCAAGAGTCATACTGAAAACAGTAAGGTAAAATTTCCCAATTAATTATTTGTTCTGATGTGTCTTGATGGCTTCTGTGGAGTTGCTGGGTCTGAGAAAGGTGTGTTCCCTTGTGAGTTAAGATGAATGCGTGACTAATCTCTGAGCCATATTGAGCAGGAGCTCCAGAATGCTTTGTCTATCCAGGCTTTTGAGCTCAGCAACACTAGGTCAGGGAGGAGAGACATCAGCCAAGTTTCTGGCTACTACCCAATCAACATATGCAACCTATCAAGTGTCGGTAAGGTTGGACTCAGTTCCCCCAAAACCCTGTGGTCACTCACAAGAAACTGCAGAGAATTGTGGACACAGCTCCTTGGACTCTTGTCTATACCTCTCGCTGTCTTGGTGAAGCAGCCAGCATAATCAAAGACCCCACCCGCCTGGGTCATTCTCTCTTCTCCCCTCTCCCATCAGGCAGAAGATACAGGAGCCTGAGGGCACGTACCACCAGGCTCAAGGACAGCTTCTATCCCACGGTGATGAGTATTGAATGGTTCCCTTATACGATGAGATGGACTCTTGACCTCACAATCTACCTTGTTGTGACCTTGCTCCTTATTGTCTACCTGCAATGCATTTCCCTGTAGCTGTGACACTTTACTCTGTACTCTGTGATTGTTTTTTACCTGTACTACCTCAATGCACTCTGTACTAACTCAATGTTTCTGCACTGTGTAATGGATTGATCTGTACGAATGGTATGCAAGACAAGTTTTTCACTGTACCTCGGTACAAAACACAATGATAAACCAATACCAATACCAATATATCACGGAAACCTCCATGGACTCTGTCTAAACTTCTCACTGCCTTGGTAAAGCAGCCAGCATAATCAAAGACCAAACCCACCCCAGACATTCTCTATTCTCCCCCCTCCCATCAGGCAGAAGATACAAAAGCCTGAAAGTACGTACCACCAGGCTCAAGGACAGCTTCCATCCCGCTGTTATAAGATGATTGAATGATCCCCTAGAACGATAAGATGGACTCTTGACCTCACAATCTACCTTGTTTTGGCTTTTCACCTTATTGTCTGCCTGCACTGCACTTTCTCTGTAACTGTAACACCTTATTCTGCATTCTGTTATTGTTTTCCCTTGTACTACCTCAATGCACTGTTGTAATGAAATGATCTGTATGGATGACATGCAAAACAATGTTTTTCACTGTACCTCGGTACCTGTGACAATAATAAACCAATTTACCAATTTACACTGTCCATGTGACAAAAACCACTTGGGGGAAGATACTACAGGTGACCATACAAGGTGAAGAATCATTGGTCTTGGGTCAGGATCCAACAAAGCTTGTCAAATGTGCCAAACATTCAATTTTGTTGACATCAGTAGAATTGAATATTGGGTGTGTGCTATAAAGGTTAGACGTTTTGTATCCCTGCCCCTTGTTCAGCTTCCTTATCAATGCCCCCAATCTCAGGAAGAAACTGCTTTTCACAGTCAAAGCTTCAAGCAGCTGTCAGCCCAGACTATGAACTAAGGTGAATGTTTTGACCATGCATGATTTGTTGTAAACTAAAATAATATTTCCAAAGTCTCATAATACACACACACCCAATCAATCTCAGTTTCGAACACTCACCAATGTACTCCAGTTAAATGCATGAACTGAGAAATGTTTTAATGTGACACAGATCAATGTGACTTATCTTTGTGTGCTTTTAATTATAAATTGAATTTTACAGAAGGACTCTGTGAAGATATGGAAACACAGATTTTTTTCCCTGTTATCTAAGTGGTGGTATTTTGTCAAGAAGAAATCATTCTCCCAGTCCTCGCCAAATTTCTATCAGTCAAACTGATGGTATATCACCACTGCACTCTGCAGATTATCAATAACCCACGGGAGCCAATTATGGATCAAGAATAAAACTAAAATCTATTATTTGTTTGACATTTTGTATGAGAAAACTGCTATTCCTTTATGTTGGCTTTAGGCTAAATATAAAAACTGACAGGCAGTTTTAATTTACTGACTGCCCAGTAAGACTGGTTTAGCTGAGTGAAACTTCAGCCAGCTCAATCCTTCCTGGTTCAGTACAGTCCCGCCCAAGCCTTGCACAGCCTCACCAGGCTCATCGCAACTCATACCCAGGCCAACCCAAGTTAGACCCTGGCTGAAAATGTTTGGCTAGTCTCAGTTTAACAGGTCTCCATTAAACTCATCTGTGGAGGGAAAGGGATTGTTGACGTTTCGGGTTGCGACCTTGCCTCCCGTGATTGGTCCCCCAGCACTGTGAGATGTCCGTAGGGGTCATTGTGAGATTCCAGGCTGCAGGAGTACGTGCTGAGGGACGCACTGAAGCTGGGCGCAGCCAGCGCAAGGGCTCGGTGGGGTAGGACTACAGTTTAGGGTTCTTCTGCCACAGGAGAGGGAGAGGCGGGGTCAGGCGAGGAAACCCCTCAAATATTGTAAATATGGGATTGGGGTATCACCCCAGGGAGCCACACTTGTGCCATTGGTGCTGTGTTTTTTATATATAAAAAGGTAACACTAAGAATGGAACTGTACACGAATGTAAAGGTTTGAACTGTTTTATAATTGTATATAGTTTCTTTTAATAGGAATAAAGTTTATTTTGTTTAAAAAAGAACTCCAGAGAATTCTCTGATCTACAGGCTGCTCCCGGGGGGGACACAGAGACGGACATCATCTGCTGCTGGAAGGTCACCAACTCGGTGGAAGACGCCCTTTGGTCTGCCCGAAACTGTGAGATGTCCGTAGGGGAATGCTGCTGACTGGCACATTCCAGGCTGCAGGAGTTCGTGCTGAGGGACGCGCTGAAGCTGGGTACAGACAGCACAAGGGCTCAGTGGGGAAGGACGACAGTTTAAAGTTCTTCTGCCACTGGAGAGGGAGGGGTGGGGTCAACCGAGGAAGCCCTCAAGTATTGTAAATATGGGATTGGGGTAGCACCCCAGGGAGCCACACGAGTGGCATCGATGCTGGGTTTTTTTTATAAAATGGTAACACTAATGATTGATCCGTGCACGAATGTAAAGGTTTGCACTGTTTTATTATTGTGTACAGTTTGTTTTTTATGATGAATAAATTTATTTTGGAATAATAAAAAAATACTCCAGAGAATTGAGCCCAGCATGACACTTTGGTACTGAGTTCTGATGCAGGGTCTCGACCCAAGACGTCGACAATTCCTCCCCCCCCCCCCCCCCCCCCCCGACAGATGCTGCTCGACCCGCTGAGTTCCTCCAGCAGATTGTTTTTTACTCAGATTTCAGAGTCTGCAGTCTCTCGTGTCTGCATTAAACTCATCCCAACTCAACACAGTGGTGCAGGTAGTGGAACTGCTGCCTCGCGGCTCCAGTTGACCCAGGTTCAATCCTGACCTCGGGTGCTGACTGTGTGGATTTCCCCCGGGTGCTCCGGGTTTCTCCCACATCCCAAAAATGTGCAAGTTGGTAGGTTTACGTAAGTTGCCCCCAGTGTGCAGGGAGGGAGTTAATGGCAATGTGGGGAGAATAAAATGGGTTAGGGTAGGATTAGTGTAAAAATGGGTGGTTGCTGGTTGGTATGGTATGGACAGTGGGTGGAAGGGCCTGTTTCTGTGCTGTATCTTCCTATGACCTAGTTCACTGTGCTGCTGAGTGTGTTACCTACAAAATGCCCCAAAGTAGTT
Organism: Pristis pectinata; assembly: GCF_009764475.1. Classification (NCBI taxonomy): domain Eukaryota; kingdom Metazoa; phylum Chordata; class Chondrichthyes; order Rhinopristiformes; family Pristidae; genus Pristis; species Pristis pectinata. The sequence continues at coordinate 6,808,994 of NC_067425.1, read as the reverse complement.
CATCGTGACTTCAATGACAAACCTGTGACACCAGTCACTGAAGGGCAAGAGCCTTCATCTTCATGAGGAGGGTCATAACTCCTTCAAGGTGAAAATACACTGGCGTTGTCATGAACATACTGTAGAACTGTATCTAGAGACACCAGAGACTGCAGATGTTGGAACCTGGAATGATAGATAAAATACTGGAGGAACTCAGCGGGTCAGGCAGCGTCTATGGAGGGAAATGGACAGTCAACGTTTCTGGTTGAGACCCTCCATCTGGAAGATCCCAGGGTTGAAATGTCAAATACTAGAGGGCATAGTTTTAAGGTGAGAGGGAGGAAGTTCGGGGGAGATGTGCGGGGCAGGTTTTTGACACCGAGAGTAGTGGGTGCCTGGAATGTGTTGCCAGAGGTGGTGGTGGAAGCAGATACAATAGAGGCATTTAAGAGGCTGTTAGACAGATGCATGAATATGCAGGGATTGGAGGGATATGGATCATGTGCAGGCAGAAGAGACTTAGTTTAATGTGGCATTGTGTTCGACATGGACATCATGGGCCAAAGGACCGTGTTCTGTGTTGTATATACACTTGGTCTTATATCGCTGGGTGTGAAAACACCAACTCCTTCCCCAACAGCATGTTCACCACAGGGACAGCGGTAGTTCAAGAGGGCGCCTCACTGCCACCTTCTCGATGGGAGTGAGGGATGGGCAATAAATGCGGGACTTGCCAGCAATGTCCACGTCTTCTAAGTGAATTTAAGAACACTGGGAGATCAAGCTGTTTAATTTGCAATCTACATTTCTCACTGCTGTGCAATGGCTAGCAAGTTTGTGTTTAATCGCTCCTTGTCAGAGGAGCCCTGGGTATTTCAAAGTTCTGATTCTTAAATGATTGCTGTGTGAGGAATCAGTTTTGATATACAGCCTCAAGCCAATATAAAGTGATGGTAGCTCTCTCATGTAAAATGTCAAACAAATAATAGATTTTGGTTTTATTCTTGATCCATAATCTGCTCCCATGGGTTATTGATAAACTTCAAAGTGTTATGTGGTGATACTTCATTTGTTTCATGACTGATGGAAAACTGGCTGAAGTTAGAATGATTTCTTCTTGACAAACTACCACCATTTGTAAAAAGTAAAGGAAAACAGAGGAAAGAAACATCTGAGTGTTTTCATATTTACTCAGTGTCTTTGTCTGCACTTGTTTTTTAAATTAAAAACACAGAAAGACAGGACACTTTGATCTTTGTCGAGACAGAAATATTCCCCAGCCTGAGTGCTTGCAATGTGTGTGTTTGTGAACGTTTGAATCTGCGTTGAGACTAATATGGGCCTAAAAGGTAAGGAATGTTAGCCCAACAAGGAGTAAGGTTCATCTCATTCACTTTCATGGGATCAGATGTACCATAGAAGGGAGGATTCTCTCCTCTGAGACTGAGGTGACGCCAGAGACTTGAGTATTGTATGACACTTTGGTGCCAGTCCTGAGTCAGTCGCACAGCACAGAAACAGACCCATCTTCCCACTGAGCCCCCTCTGACCACAAGACACCCGCTTGTGCGCAGTTCTGGTCACCCAGCTATAGGAAGGATGTCACTAAGCTGGAAAGGGTGCAGAAAATATTCACAAGGTTATTACTGGGACTGGAGGGCTTGAGTTATAAGGAAAGGCTGGATGGTCTGGGAAATTTTTCCCTGGAGCATAGGAGGCTGATGGGTGACCTTACAGAGCTTTATAAAGTCATGAGGTGGAGAGATAAGTTGGACAGTCACAGTTATTTTCCCAGGGTAGGGGAACCTGAGGGGCAACTTCTTCACACAGAGGGTGGTGGGTATGTGGAACAAGCTGAAAGAGGAACTGGTAGAGGCGGGTACAGTTACAATATGTAAAAGATATTTGGACAGGCACAAGGAGAGAAAAGGCTAAGTGGCTTACGGGCCAAACACAGGCAAATAGGACTGGCTTAGATAGACATTTTGGTTGGTATTAACAAGTTGAGCTGGAGGGCCTGGTTCTGTGCTGTGTAACTCTATAGCTCTACATGAATCCCATTTTATTCTGCGTTGTTGAGGTCGAGAGGGTTCAGAGATTCAAGTCCCTAGGAGAGAACATCACCAAGAGCCTGTCCTGGTCCAACCACGTAGACGTCACAGCCAAGAAAGCTCACCAGTGCCTCTACTTCCTCAGGAGGCTAAAGAAATTTGGCATGTCCCCTTTGACACTCACCAACTTTTATCGATGCACCATAGAAAGCATCCTATCTGGATGCATCGCGGCTTGGTATGGCAACTGCTCTGCCCAGGACCGCAAGAAACTGCAGAGAGTTGTGGACACAGCTCAGCGCATCACGGAAACCAGCCTCCCCTCCATGGACTCTGTCTACACTTCTCGCTGCCTCAGTAAAGCAGCCAGCGTAATCAAAGACGCCACCCACCCTGGACATCCCAGCTGGGGACCACTGGCTGCCCCCAGAACACTCTACGCAAAAGATGTACTTCACTGTCTGTTTTGATGTACATGTGATAATAAAGATACCTTATCTTATCTTACATTCTCTCTTCTCCCCTCTCCTATCGGGCAGAAGATACAAAAGCCTGAAAGAACGTACACCAGGCTCAAGGACAGCTTCTATCCTGCTGTTATAAGACTATTGAACAGTTTCCTAGTACGATAAGACCATGCACCTTATTGTCTACCTGCACTGCACTTTCTCTGAAGCTGTGACATTTTACTCTGCATTGTGTATTGTTTGACCTTGTACTACTTTGATGCACCGTGTAATGAATTGATCTGTATGGACGGTACGCAAGACAAGGTTTTCACTGCACCTCGGTACACGTGACAATAATAAACCAATCTAATTCCAGTTCCATAGTTCTCCCCGCATTCTCTTCCCTCCTTCCCCCATTCTCCAGACTCTACCACACATCTACACACCAGGAGCAATTTACAGCAGGCAATTAACCAAGCAACTCGCATGTTTTTGAGAGGTGGGGGGGGGGGAACAGGAGCACCCAGGGGAAACCCTAATGGTCACAGGGGGAATGTGCAAACCCCACACACACAGCACCCGAGGTCGGGATTGAACCTGGCTCACTGGAGCTGGGAGGCAGCAGCTCTGCTAGCTGCGCCGCCCCCAGACCCTTCATCTGGACTCGTTGCGAAGGGTCTCGACCCGAAACGTTGACTGTCCATTTCCCTCCACAGGTGCTGCCTGACCCGCTGAGTTCCTCCAGCACTTTGTGTGTTGCTCCGGATTCTCTTGTGTCTCCCATTCTTGCACCTTGCTGTTGGTCTCATGTTATAACAATAATGCAGTTGCCAACTGATGTTAGTAATCAACCGTTATTAATTTATAAATGACAGACCCAAACATGTGGCATGGCAACTCCCAGCAATGGGGAATGTGGGCATCCAACGTCCAACATCATCTGCTTCCCCTGGGCACACCGACCAAACGTGCCATCTCTCACGTCATTGCTGATATCCCAAAATGCCGACATCCTCAAGAAGGGTCCTGGCCCGAAACGTTGACCGCCTGCTTTTCTCCACGGATGCTGCCTGGCCAGCTGAGTTCCTCCAGCATCATCGTGTTTTTCACCTAGATTCCTGCATCTGCGGTCCTTTGTTTTCCAAAATGCAGTTTGGCCCATCGCCCGGTGGATCTGCTCTCCCCTCCTCCCCAGCACCTGCCTGTCACTATCTCTTACCTGCATCTACCTATCACCTCCCTGTGCCCACCCCACCTGCCCTCTTTTGTCCACCTATCACTGCTCTATTTTCCCTCCTATATATCGGGCTTCCCCTTTTCCTATCTTCAGTCCTGAAGAAGGGTCCTGACCCGAAATGTTGACCATCTGTTTTTCCCCTTGGATGCAGCCTGGCCTGCTGAGTTCCTCCAGCATCTTGTTGCTTTTTCATCTAGATTCCAGCATCTGCATTCCTTTATTTCTCATTCCCAAAATCCGGTCCGCTACAAGAATTTGCATTTGGATGGATCAATGCTAACTTCTCCATTATCTCCTGAGCCCATAGATTAACCATTCACTCAGTGAAGCAGACTGGTTTTGAACTTATCTCCTTCCAAAGAAAGGGTTTGCCTGTTCTCAATAAGATGAATTGCCTGCCACAATCCAGGTTACACACCCATGATCAACAGAGCTCTCGGTTCTGTGTTCTGTATATCATCGCACTGCTATAAGCCTTGCCATACCAGGTCAATCTCTAATATCTTGACAGCTACTTTGAACCTCAGCCACGATCACGTATGTGTTTAGTTCCGCATTTCCATTCTTGAGGAGACAGAGGTCCGTTGTTGGATTGTACTAAATGGCTTGTCCAGTGGAGTGCTCACAAACAATCCAACCATGGGAGAGGGGCAATGTCACGTAGGAGCTGAACTGGACCTTGTTGAAATCTAATGACAATTTGGTAATAGTCAACCTGTCAACTGATTGGACCAGAAACCTAGCTGATCCCTTCCTTTACCTGGGGCTATGAAGTGTCAACTAAACCCTACTGGTTCAGCACCGGCTGACAATCATGGAGCTGCTGGCTGGAATGATAGATATTCACATTAATCCATGAAGTAGCGACAGTTTAACCGAAACCGTCAGCTTTCCCTGAAACAACACACACAAGATGTTGGAGGAACTCAGCAGGTCAGGCAGCATCTATGGAGGGAAATAAACAGTTGACGTTTCGGGTCAAGACCCTTCATTGGGACTCGACCTGATGAAGGGTATTGACCTGAACCGTCGACTGTTTATTTCCCTCCATAGATGCTGCCTGACCTGCTGAGTTCCTCCAGCATTGTGTGTGCGTTGCTCCAGATTCCAGCAACTGCAGAATCTCGTGTCTCAGCTTTCCCTGCAATGTTTTCACTGGAGTGCGAATTCTGCCCCTTGGACTGTGTCTCTCTCTGTAAACCTCTCCCCATTTCCCACTGCAGTTGAAACAGTTGATGTCCCCCAATGAAATAATCTGGCTCCCTCAAACCCCTGCTTCCTACTGGAGGTGAGCCCCCTGTACCATACGATAAGTGGACAGTGTGGGAACCATCAAACTCTCCGTGTGAGCTGAGGTTCCCTGCACAAGGTCATAGGATCGGACAGCATAGAAATAGGCTCTTTGACCCACCGAGTCCTACCTTAATCCTAATTCTTATTCTTCCCAATTCACATCACTTCTCCTCAGATTCTACTGCTCACCTACACACTGGGGGCAATTTACAGTGGACGATTAACCTACCAACCCGCACATCTTTGGGACGTGGGACGAAACTGGAGCGTCCGGAGGAAGCCCACTGGTCACAGGGAGAACGTGCAGGCTTCCCACAGACTGCAGCGGAGGGCAGGACCGAACCCGGGTCTCTGGTGCTCTGAGGCAGCGGCTCCTACCCACTGCGCCACTGTGCCATCACATCTGGTACCACTCTGAGTTTGTAGCAAGTGCAGTCAAATTAGTCTTCAAAATGTAAGTCCTGGGTCACCTTTGTGTCTCTCCGTTAGCTGTTGCTCCACAAGGCAGACGGTCGTGAGTTCAAATCCCACTCCAGAGACACAGAGGCCTGACTGATTCCCCCAACACAAGCACTGAGGAAGTGCTACATTGCTGAAGGTGTTGTATTTGAGCTGAGACCCTGAATCAAGGCCCCATATACCATCTCAGGGGAAATAAAAGTCTGCAGAAGGGAAGTTCTCAGCACTATTCAGACCAATATACATCCTTCAATCAACCTGATTATCTGGTCAAAAGGGAGGATGAGGACAAGGGGGACCCCATCCCTGTTGGGTCTGGGAGGGGTGGGGGTGAGAGCAGAGGTGCGGGAAATGGCGGAGAGGCGGGTGTGAGCTCGCTCGACTACAGTAGGGGGGAAGCCACGGTTAGTAAAGAAGTTGGACGTTCTCAGATATCCTGGAGTGGAAAGCCTCATCATGGGACCAGATGCGGCGGAGGTGGAGAAATTGAGAAAAAGGGATGGCGTCCTTGCAGTGGACAGGGTGGGAGGAGCTGTAATCGAGGTAGCCGTGGGCATCAGTGGGTTTGTAGAAGATGTCGGTGGAGAAGGAATCTCCTGAAATGGAGATGGAAAGATCAAGGAAGAAGAGAGAGGTGTCAGAGATAGTCCGAGTGAATTGAGAGCTGGGTGAAAATTAGAGGCAAAATTTATGAAACTGTCAAGTTCTGCACGGGTACAAAAGGTGGCACCAATGCAGTCGTCGATATAGTGGAGAAAGAGTTGAGGAATGGGGCCAGAGTAGACTTGGAACAGAGACTGTTCAATGTAGCCAACGAAGAGGCAGGCGTAGCCAGGGCCCATGCTATAATTATACACGGATTATCTGGTGAGCAGGAGCTGGTTTTACACAAATGGGCTGCTGTGTTTCCCACATTACAACAGAGTCCACATTTCAAAACTTTTTCATAATTGTAAAGCACTTGGAGACATCCTGAGATTATGAAAGGCGTTATAGAAATGCAAATCTTAGTTGTTTCCCTCTCCTCCTCCTCCAGTATGTCAATGTCCTTTTGAAGGTGGAGTCCTAATTTGCACACAGATTTTTACCAGTGATTTATACAAGGTCAGAATACTGTATTGACTCCTAGTCAAATGCCCTTGAGACCTGCCTCAAGCCTCTTCACAGCTAAATACATTAGAATATTTAATTTGCCTTTTCCTTTTGCTTAAAGACATTGATGTTTCATAAATATTAATTTCATGCACTCTTTCTGTCATCATACTAAGGATATATTCTTTAACAGGTGAACAATGTATTGTGGATTCCGTTTGTGAAAATTGATCTCACCGATCACTATGCTACTGGAATGAAAAGAGCTATTTTTTTCGACCCTCTTGTTCCTAAGAATTAGATCCCACTTTTTGTCCATAAGTTGTTTTCAAATTCTGGAGAGACTTCTCTACTCAATGAGTTCTACTCCCATCGGGAGTAGTTGCATTTAACATGGATGCATTTAACAAGACCACAAGAAATTGCAGCAGAAAGTTGTAAACACAGCTCAGTCCACCATGCAAACCAGCCTCTCCTCCATTGATCTGTCTACACTTCCCGCTGCCTCGGGAAAGCAGCCAACATAATCATGGACCCCTCCCATCCTGGTCATTCTCTCTTCTCCCCCCTCCTGTCGGGCAGAAGATACAAAAACTTGAGAGCATGTACCACCAGGCTTAAGGACAGCTTCTATCCCACTGTTATCAGACTCTTGAACGGACCACTCACATGTTAGAAGATGAACTCTTAACCTCCCAATCTACCTCATCATGGCCCTTCCACCTTATTTGTCTGCCTGCACTGCACTTTCTCTGTAACTGTAACACTATATTCTGCATTCTGTTTTTTTTTTCCTTTTTACTACCCCGATGTACTTATGTAAGGAGAGATCTATATGGATGGCAGGCAAACAAAGCTTTCGCTGTACCTCGGTACCTGTGACAATAATAAACCAATGACCAATTCCCACTTCCATTCCCATCAACTCCGCCCAGATTCCATGATTCACCTACACACTAAGGGGGCAATTTATAGCGGCCAATTAACCTCCCAGCCCGTCTGTCTTTGGGATGTGGGAGGAAACCAGACCACCCGGAAGAAACCCACACAGTTACAGGGAGAACGTGCAAACTCCATGCAGACAGCATCCAGGGTCAGGATTGAACCGGGCTTGCTGGAGCGGTGAGGCGGCAGTCCCACCCACAGAAAGCTGCAGAAACACAAAGGGGAAAGACAATTAAAGTCAGGTGAGACGAAGAGCAGACGTGATGCTGCTCAGAGCAAATGGCTATTGTTTCTGTGTTTAGCCACACAATGTATAATGACAAATCTATTCATCACCTTGTTATTTGGGAAGCAGTTTATTCAGCAAGCTGTTTTTTGTGCCTTAGCTGAAAAGCCTGAGATTCTCCTGAGAAATGAGAGGTCAGAAGCTGCTTCAAGATACTGCTGGGACAATTATCAGGTGGTGACTAATCATTTTGGATGTGATACCAACGGTGGGAAAATAAACGCTGATTTAAATTCTTGAGAGCTTAGTGCTGCAAATTGGGAACGGTAGTGTAGAGGTTCGCGTAACGCTATTACAGCGCCAGCGACCTGGGTTCAATTTCCGCCGCTGTCTGTAAGGAGCTTGTACGTTCTCCCCGTGTCTGCGTGGATTTCCTCCGGGTGCTCCGGTTTCCTCCCACATTCCAAAGACGTACAGGTTAAGTAGTTGTGGACATGTTATGTTGGCGCTGGAAGCGTGGTGACACTTGTGGGCTGCCCCCAGAACACTGTACACAAAGATGTATTTCACTGTGTGCTTCAATGTACATGTGACTAATAAAGATATCTTATCTTATCTTCCTGAGTAGCAGGCTGAGGTAGGAGCGTGCACTGTGAGACCCTCGTCATAGCATCGTATGAGGTACATCATTAAACCTCAAGCAAAAGTGAGAAACGCCAATAACTTAGGCGACATCTGTGCATGGGGTTCACTTTAGGTCAGCATCCTTTCATCTGTACGTTACTTCAAGATTACTGAGCTGAAATTTTAACCTTATGCCTTCTGTCGCTGCTGGTGCTGACAGCTGCAGAGGCCAATGGTGATCTTGGTGCAAGCTCTGATGCTGTCTTAATGCAAATGAAAGTTTGCTGCAAGTCCTGTTGAGAAGCGCACACCATTAGGTCAGTGGCTGGTGAGGAAAATGGTCACTGGCTTTTAAAATGCAGTAGCGTCGGAGACAGGCCAAAGTAGACTCACCAGGCTAATTTCCGGGTGAGAGGGTTGTCCTACCAAGACAGGCTAAATAGTTTGAGTCTGTATTCCTTAGAGTTTAGAAGAATGAGGGGTGACCTTACTCAGGCATATAAGATCCTAAGGGGCTTTGACAGGGGAGATGGTGAGATGTTTCTACAAGTGAGAGAGTTACAAATAAGAGGATGTAGCTACAGGATAAGGAGCTGATCATTTAAAACTGAGGTGCGTAGAAACCTCTTCTGTCAGAGGGTAGTGAATCTCTGGAATGCTCTGCCCTCGAGGGTCAAATAATTCAGGAAACTTAGAGCATAGAACATTACAGCACAGTACAGGCCCTTCGGCCCATAATGTTGTGCCGACAGTTTTTCCTGCTCTAAGATCTATCTAACCCTTCCCTCCCACATAGCCCTCCATTTCTCTGTCATTCATGTGTCTATCTAAGAGTCTCTTAAATGTCTCTAATGTATCTGCCCCCACAGCCTCTGCTAGCAGTGCGTTCCACACACACACCACTCTCTGTGTAAAAAACTTACCCCGACATCCCCCTTATACCTTCCTCCAATCACCTTAAAACTACGTCCCCTCGTGTTAGCCATTGTCGCCCTGGGAGAAAGTCTCTGACTTTTTGCAATTTTGAGCAGAACGTAGAGATCATTAGATATATTTAAGATGGAGATAGATAAATATTTGAAAGATCAAGGAATTGAGGGAACTGGCACAGCAGAGGTCAGTGTAGATCAGCCATGATCATATTGAATGGCAGGGTAGCCTTGAGGGGCCTCCTCCTGCTCCTGTCCCCTTGTGTTCTTGTTACTGTGGAAGTGACTAAAGTCCCAACTATCCCCACACCCAGCTAAAGCTGGGCATCTCCTGGTCTTCCTCTGCATGACCAACTTCTATCCACCATGGATAGAAGCAGGAGCAGGTCATTGGCGAACTCCATACACACCGGACTCACCACTCATTCAGCACCATTTTCCTGCACTAATATCCCTTAATATCCAAAAATCTATTGATCTTTGCCTTAAATATACTCGGTGATGGAGCCCCTGCAGCCCCCTTGGGTAGAGAATCCCAAGGATTCATCACCCTGAGTCTTGAAGGGCCAGCTCCTCATTTTGAGACAGTGACCCCTGGTTCTAGATACCCCAACGAGGAGAAACTTTATCCCTGCATCCACCCTGTCAATCCCTGCAACAATGTTGTATGTTTCAATGAGAGTAGTGGTTAGTGTAACGCCATTACAGCGCCAGCGACCCGGGTTCAATTCTGGCCGCTGTCTGTAAGGAGTTTGTACGTTCTCCCCATGTCTGCGTGGGTTTCCTCCAGGTGCTCCGGTTTCCTCCCACATTCCAAAAGGCGTACAGGTTAGAAAGTTGTGGGCGTGCTATGTTGGCGCCGGAAGTGTGACGACACCTGCGGGCTGCCCCCAGAACACTCTACGCAAAAAAAGATGCATTTCACTGTGTGTTTCGATGTACATGTGATCAACAAAGATATCGTATCTTATCATGCTTTCATAGGGTGCATGGGCCCAGTCTGTGTAGTCTTTCTGCAGACGAAAAATTCTCTCACTCTCAAGCCAGGAATCAATCCAGTGAACCTTTCTCACATTCCCCTCTGTCGCAAGTATATCCTTCAACCTGCCATTTCCTACTTTCAGTGAACCGTAAGTCTTGCTGTTAATCCACCATTCCTACATTTGCCGTATCTTTCCTTTCCCTGTTAATGTTTGTGAAAATTAAACAGAGAGATATCTTCTGGCAGCTGAGGGACAGTGAGACTCTGGGTTCCACTGTCACTCTTTTAGCCCTCCACTAACTAGCTGGTCAAAAGCAAACTCCTTCAGTGCTAGAGAGTAGTTGCCCGAGGACCAACCTCTCCCCTTGTATGAAGTATTCTGTTCCTCTCTGACCACTTTAAGAAGCCTGTAAAGTTTTCTCATTGAGAAAAGGCATCTGAGGCTACAAATAAAACTAAGCTCAAGAAATCAATGTTAGACCTCACCCACAGTATTGCTTTCATTTCTGGATACTGCACTTCATGAAATAAATTAAGTCCTTGGAGAAACTAGAAAGCATGCAGAAAAGATTTACCAGGATGTTGCCTGGACTTGGGGGCCTGAGTTACAAGGAGAGGTTGTATACACTAGGACTTTATTCCCTGGAACGTAGGAGATTGAGGGGTGACCTGATAGAGATCATGAGGGGCATAGACAGGGTGAAAGCACACAGTCTTTTTCCCAGGGAGGGGGTGCTAAAAACAAGACATAGGTTTAAGATCAGAAACGAGAGATTTAAAAGGGACATAAGAGGCAGCTTCTTCCCACAAAGGGTGGTGCGTATTTGGAACGAGCTGCCAGAAATAGTGGTTGAGGCAGGCACATTAGCATCATTTAAAAGCCATCCAGATAAGTCCATGGATAGGAGAGGTTTAGAGGGTTGTGGGCCAAACGCGGGCAGATGGGACTAGCTTGCTGGGCAACACAGTCGACATGGATGAGTTGGGCCAAAGGGCCTGTTTCTGTGCTGTATGGCTCTATGAATGAAAATTCAGAAAACTACAGAGGCTGGAAATCTGAAATAAAAACGGAAAATGCTGGAAACACTCAGCAGCTCAGGCAGCATGTGTGGAGAGAAAATCAGAGTTATTATTTCAGTTTGATGGCCCTTTGTCAGAACTTAACCCAGGGTTTTAAGTCATGACATCCAATTTGATCACCTCAGAGGCTCTGTAGTGTGTGAGGAAGCCTTTGAAAATTGCCCCTCAATGTTTGAAAAGTGGAAGTTCTGACGAAAGTCTTCAACCTGAAGCGATAACTCTTGTTTTTATCTCCACAGATGCTGCCTCACCTGTAGAGAGTTTCCAGCATTTTCTGTTTTTTTTTAAATTAGGATCTATAACAATGGGGAAAGTGGGTCGAAGAACGGCAGACGGAATTTAGCTTGGACAAGTGCGAAGTGTTGCATTTTGTTAAGTTAAGCTAGGGCAGGACTTGCACTGTAAATGGTACGGCCCTGGAAAGGTTTAAAGGGGACGTGAGGGGCAGGTTTTTCACACAGAGGGTGGTGGGTGTATGGAACGAGCTGCCTGAGGAAGTGATAGAGGCAGGTACATTTACAATGTTTAAAAGGCAAAGACATTTGGACAGGTACATGGCTAGGAAAGGTTTAGATGGATATGGGCCAAATGGGACTAGGTCAGGACGGCATCTTGGTCGGCATGGACAAGTTGGGCCGAAAGGCCTGTTTCTGTGCTGTATAGCTCTATGGCTCTATGACTCTACGACACCAGGGATAAGGGATTACAGTTATGTGAAGAAGAGAGAAGAGAAGCTGAATTGTTTGCCTCAGAGTAGAGAAGGTTAAATGGAGATATGAAGATTATCGTAAATCATAAAAAGTAATATTAAATAAGGAGAAACAGGAGAAAGATGCTGGAAATCTGGAGCAACACACAGAAAGCTGGAAGAACTCAGCGGGTCAGGTAGCATCTACGGAGGGAAATGGACAGTCGACGTTTTGGGTTGAGACCCTTCATCGGGACTGGAAAGAAAGAGGGCAGAAGCCAGTATAAAAATGGTGGAGGGAGGTGGTGGAGCCAGAGCTGGCGGGTGATGGGTGGATTGAGGTGAGAGGGGGAAGATGATTAAGTGAGAAAAAGCTTCCGGTGGCTAAAGATTTGGGAACCAGAAAACACATGAGGAAGGTGACTTGCCAAATAACCAGACCTGGTGCGAGTTTATTTTACTCAGTGATTCGTAATCTGGAAGGGGGGTGGAAACAGGTCCAATATTAACTTCGATAAACACTTGAAGGCATAAATATGTAGGACAATGGTGAGACATGGTGGCAATGGATTGGCCTTATCAAAGTGGGCCAAATGTCCTCCTTCTGTGCTGTAACCTGTGTCGTAGGAGTGTAAGAAATAGGAGTGGGTCACTTGGTCCCTCAAGCCTGCCCCGCCATTGAATAAGATCATAGCTGCTCTGACCCCAGCCTGATCTCCATCACCCTTGATTTCCCTGTAACCCAACAACCAATCATCCTCAGACTTAGATACATTTAATGGCACTGCGTCTGAATGAGAGACCAAGACTCTTCTAGCATCTGAGAAAATAAATAGAAAATTTGCCCTGTCTACAGAAAGAGTAAAAATAAATAGTTGATCAAAAATGGAATAATGAAGATAAAGTGCTTGAGACGTGAAATAGGTTTTGACTTCTGTGATGTTAGTAAAGACGCAACGTAAAGTGAATGAAGGCCGTGATGTCGCAGTATCTGGTACCAGAGGCTCACAGAATGGCCAAAATGGGAATCAAGCAATGTACGGTGATGGAGGAGGGAGTGTCTTTAGAGACCAGAGCTTCAGATGGATGTTAGAGCTGAGCTGTCAGGGCTGGGGGGGGGGGGGGGGGGGGTGGGGCCCAAAATAGAAACTGTCCCACTGCCCTAACATCCCACAACTTGACAAGGGGAAACGTTCACGAGAAGATGGAGCCATCCAAGATCATTTCCACTCCATGGGAATGATCACTAGTGATCGGCAGAGTAATCCGTTTGGATTTGCTTTTCACCGCGGAATGTTGGTGCCCAAAACATCATTGTTTATGGATGGGAATTAATAGGTTGATTGATCTGATTAGACAGACTGAGTTTAGCATAAAGCAACAGCAGATGTTTGTGGGACAAGGCAACAGTATTACTATCATAGCACAAATTTCAGTCTTAATCAGACCTCAGAAAATGGCTGATTTTCTCTGTACTGCAAAAAGATGTGCTAATTTTTGTGCTGAATAAGAATTTCGGATGTTAATTTTCCTAAACTCAACAGATTGTTGCAGCGGAATTCCACATAAGTAATCCTGGATCAACCATTGTACATCCCACCTCAGCCCAGGCAATGTTCCTTCTCCCTGGAATCAACGTATTTGACCATTGTAGTTGTTATTTTCCCTACTTCCAGGGATAACCACGCAGCGATGCCTTTAGTGAGTGCTGTTACTCCATTCGGGACACTTCTGTTGTTCTGGGACAACTGGACCAGTTTTGCCAAACTTATTTGACATCAGACCCTCATCCCTAGCAAGAGAGACTCTTGTATCAGGTGAGGGAAAGTGAGCGATTGTCTCCTTGAGTCAAGATGCCTCCAAGGATTTGAGCACAAGATTTAGGCTGATGAATGAAAAGCCAGGATCAGTAATGGTGATGTAGATTGGTGGGATAGGTGGGCTTTTATTTGCAATAATGTCCTTTTGGGGGAAGATCTTCCATCCTTAACTGGTTAAGTCCTGTTCCAGGGCAGTGTGATGACTCTTAACGGGCCTTTGAATGCCCCAGCAAGCTCCTCAGTTCAAGGACAAGTAGGAAGGGCCATTAACTTGGGTCCTGCCAACAATACTCCTGTCCCGGGAGTGAATAAATGAACCCCTAGCCCCTCTCTGCCACCTCAGAGGAATGTAAAAGACTCTACACTCGAAGAACAGCAAGGTAAGTTTTTCTTGGTGTCCAAGCCAATATTTATCCATGAAGCAACATCGATTAAACATTTATCATATTGTTGTGTCTTGGACCTTACTAAGGGCACATCAGCTTCATTATAATAGCGACCACACATCAAAAGTATTCAACCAGCTGGGAAGCACTTTGGGATGTGCCACGAAAGGCACTATATATATGCAAGCCTTTACTTCTTTATCATTACCAGTCACACCGGATCCAAACACAAGTGAACAATAACGAAAGAACCATTACATTCACTGGAGGTGGATCCAAGTCCAAAAATGAGAAGGATGTATTTATTCTAGCAGACTGCTTTGTCCGCGTTCCTCAGTCAGACAGATGTTCATTTGAAACTGCCTGCTCAGAAGGAGCATTCTTCAAATGAGAGAGGAAATTAAAGCTGCTTTGGTTGTTCCAGTGGATATGTCATGGTGTTATTCATAGAAGAATCATCTCCTACCTTCCAGTCAGAATGCTGCCAAAAAAATTCACTCATCACTCAGTCACTGTCCTTTGTTTTCAAAAAGGCTGTGGCTTCTGCTGGCATAACTACAATGGACATCAAAGCAATTTTGGACATGAAGGGGACTGTGATGAGAAAGCAGAGAACTGATATAAATTTATCCATTTCTCACTGACCCCTTGGCTCACCGTCAAAGGACGTTTTGGCTCCTGTGCTACAAAGGTCTCCAAAAAAGTAAAGGCCTTGCATTTCTCTGGTACCTTTCACTTCCCTCTCACCGTTACCTAGTGCTTTGCAGCCAATGTCCCTTTGAAGTGTGGCCACTCTTGCAATGTAACAACTAAGAGTAAATATGGACATGAGATGACAGTTAGTGAAAAAAAAAACGTCAGCAAATGATAGAAGACTAGCACAATATGTGGTCAAATCTGTTATGGTACAAGTTTTATTCAGTACTCACAGGGAGTGTAACAGTGCCGTTGAAGACACAGAGACAGTTAAATGTAACAGCATGATGATGTCCCCCAGCAATGTAAACATGCTAGACTCCAAACCAGTCAGTGGCACCTCCAGCTTGTTGGAGGTCTCACCCCCACCTCCTGAATGGATAAGTTTGTCCCAGTCCCAGTTGGACCCTAGTGGGGTGAATTAAAAAAACGACACCAGTTCCACTCACCCTGCCGGGGTTATCCCTCCCCAACTTTGGCTTTTAGAGCTGGGCATAGGTAGTAATATAGAGAAAACTAGCTTGCCCTGTCCCAGAATTAGATGAACAAGAGGAAGAAAACTGTTTGAACCCTTCTAAGATATTTAGGAGTTTACAGGAACAGTGGCAGGGTGGTTTTCTTACTGGACTATTTATCCAGAACGCTGGACTAGTGATTCAGACACATGAGTTCAAGTCTCATTGGGATGTTGGGTTATTTAAATTCAGTTAAATACTTTGGGTATAAAGGGCAAGTCTCAGTAATGGCAAGCAGATTGTCATACAAGCCTTAATATGTCCCTTTAAGGAAGGAAGTTGTGGTCCTTAGTCTGGTCTCTAAACCCATAGCAATTTGGCCAACTCTCTGAGGGAAGAAATTATAAATTTCTTCCCTCAGAGGCCAGTGAATCTCTGGAATTCTCTTCCCCAGGGACGGTGGAGGCTGGACCTTTCGATATATTTAAGGTGAAGACAGATAAATATTTGAGAGATTAAGGAATTGAGGGTTACAGGGAACTGGCCTAGAAGAGGAGTTGAGGCCAGTGTAGATTGGCCATGATCGCATTGAATGGTGGGGCAGGCTTGAGGGGCCAAGTGGCCTCCTCCTGCTCCTGTTCCCTCGTCTTCTTGTGACTCTCCTGAGCTGCACCAACACCACTTTCTCAAAGGCAATTATGGATGAGCGATAAACGCCAGCAATGCCCACATCAGGTGGATAAATAAAAGAACATGCCTTAGAAAGATGGAAGCTGCTGACAGGTTCCCTGCCCTTCCTTCTCATCCAGTGGCCCAGGTTTAGGGGATTGCACCTGCTATAGTGGCTCCATTACTTCCCTCCCCTTACGGTAGGAAATCCACTGACCACTCACTCCGTCGAGAGGTTGGCTGTTTGGCTGAAGTATCAGAAAAATTGGAAGTGGCTGTAGGAGAAGGAGGGAGAGAGGGAGATGAAAGTGGTGGGGGTGGTGATGGATGGAACTTTAAATGTTGGGCTCTGGCAGATTCCTTTATGGAAATGTGCAACATGGACTAAGAGTTTTTTTTGTATTCTGGGCTGAAGAAAAATAAACACACAGGTCCAATTCACTCTGATAGGGTTGACCCTACTTGCTGCCTATTCCTTAGTGACATATCTCTCTGCCTTATTCCTGGCCTGTGAGATTTGAACCAATAGCTGCACACAGGAAACTTGCGTGGAAATTAAGTAGGATACTTTGCATTAATTGGCTTCCTTTTTGTTTTGTTTCAGATAAGAAGCAACATTTAGCAGTGTTTCAATGTCTCTGGTTTAAGGCTTGAATCCTGATTTAACCTTTCCCCTCCTCCAGCTTAAGGTTTGCTTGTCCCTGAAGGTTAATGTCGACAACCTCTGGGTGTGACCAGTGCACTTCCAGGCAGTATGGAAGCTGCTTGGCTTGGAGGCTACTTGTTGTATGTGGTCATTGCTTAACCCTGCAGTAAAGATCACTGACAAAGCAATCAAAGTTGCAGTATCCCTTTTATTTCTGTATAGAAACAGGCACAAGGTACATAGTAGGCTAGAAGAACCAGTCACTCTCTCTTCCTCTCTCCCATTTCTTTTAACCCACTACCCTCCTCTCCTGAAGGTTAGATTCATCCAGGGGTCCATTCCCATGTGTATGCTTCACCTTTTCCCGAAAGGCCCACTTCTGGGCATTTTAGTGTAAGTGGCATATGGTTCAGTAACCAGAGGCATGGACTATTGATCAGAAGGCGTGAGTTCAAATCTCACCACTGCATCTGAGGAACTTAATTTCATGTAATTTCAAATAAATCTGGAATAAAAGTCCTTATTAATATTGACATTTGTGTAAACTACTTTATTGTTGTAAAAACCCATCTGGTTGACTTCAAGGAAAGAAACCCTGTCCTTACCTGGTATGGTGTCGATGTGACCCAGACCCATATTAATGTAGTTGACTTCTGATTGTCCTCTGAGGTGACTGGGCGAGGCTCTGGGTAATCTGGGATAAACTGTAAATGCTGGGCTGCTTAATGGCACTGACAAAGTGAATTGGCAGAACACCTCATCACCAAAATTTCCAAATAAGCACCGGGGCCTTGGTTGGTTGACCGTGAGAAAGGCCCACTCTGTCAGATCGTTCCGGTGCAAGTCAGTGTACCGGCCATGCCGATGACAATATTGGAAGTGAGACCATTGCCCACCTCCTTACAGAATGCATCTTGTCCAGGAAGGTCTGGCAAGAGATGCAGGGGTATCTGTTGAGGCTCATCCTGTTCCTGTATCCAGGGACACACTGAGACAAATATCTCACGGGAAACTATCACCGCAGTGAAAGGCACCTTCTGCTCTGCCCAAAACTCACTGGTGTTCCAGAGCAAGGTGTTGTCCATGATTAATTCCTGCAAACCAGCACGTGCAAAGATTCAGGACATCCTGCTGAGGCTGAGTGCTCCATGGAGAAGGGCCACAGTTTAGGGCCCTATCACTGTTGCACACTGATTAGTTGGAACGTGTGTTACACCTCCATGAACTATTTGCTCAAGGGTTGTCTATAAATGGTAACTGATGACGTGCTAACATTAAGTAATGATGTGACGAAAATGTTGAATAAAGTATGTGTTGAAATTAAAAAGCTAGTGACTTCAATATCCCTCAAACACAGAATAAAACGAAATTGGAATGAGTTGAGAGGCAAGAGTAATTCAATGAGGTGGCATTATATCCAAACTTCCTCCTGTCCTGCCACCCACCAAGGACACACACAATCACTTTCAATGGAGCTCAATGGATTGCAGTCAGGATCAGGAACTCTGGCATTAGTTGTCTCCTCCCTACTCCGAGGCGTGTTGTGGCAGGGGGTAGCTCAGATAAGATCAGGATAAGTCTTGGCACCCTTCCCAGTCTCCACACATTATTACTGTATTGGAGGGGCGGGAGTTTGATCTACTAAGCTGCTAAAATTTAATCTGCCTAAATAAAATACTTCTGCTGTAAAAGTTAACTGCCATGAAATAACTTGTGTTGGAAAATGAAAGAACTACTGATATTGGGACATCTGTAAGCAGTCCCAGTGGTCTGGAGGCCTGAAAATCCACTTTGCTCAATAACATTTTACAGCACTTTCTTTATATATTTAAAGAAAAGCAACCCCATAAGCAGTAAATAAAATTAGGTAAGTTGTCATTTTCACCACTGTTTTATTTGTTGAGTGTTGTACAAATTGCTTGTTCATTATGTGGTAAATTGGGCCTTTTCACTGGTAGGGTGTTACAGTAAAGGATGTGGTAAATGGATAATAACAGCCTTTGGCTGCTTTTATTTGGAGTAGACATTGCTCATCAATGTTTAAAATACTTTCCATTTTGCAAGTGAACAAAACATTGCTGTGTTTGGGTGTTGTATCTTATTATACCTCATCTCAGTGTTTTTTAAGTTGAAGATGTTTAATTAGCAGAAGTGTTAACGTTGGAGAGTGGAATCTCCCAATTCCTGCTCTTCTGAACTAAAGGAGCATCGCTACAGGGGACAATATCATAAGTGTGCAGATTACCGTGAGGGAGAAGAGATTATATTGAGAGGGGGTGATGAGGTGAGGTGGGGGGAGGCTTGCAAGGAGCACAAACACTGACAGGGAGCTGCTAAGCAGAAAGGCTTGTTACTATGCTCTGCGTTCTATGTACTCATGTTAACGTAACGGTGACCAGAGCAATTAGCCACTTCTCAGTGTAGTCAGCTTGGGCTTAGCTTGTGGTGAATTAGTAAAACCGGTGTATGTGCATCCCCACTGATGCATCATCCTCAGCTCTGAGCATGCCCCCATGCAGACTTATCCAAGGTCATCTTGGTCTGTCTGGTGGGAACACTGGTTTGTCTCAAATCAGGGGTAGGTATCTCATGCATTTTGCTATCCCCATGGTTGAATGGCTAACCCATTTCAAAATGAGCGCTGCAGCTTGTGACGAGGGGGAGAGAAAGAGAGGAGGCTCCAGTGGTATCAGCTTCTCTGAACTGCAAACCCACAATGTCTATCCCTTGGCACCAACCAGCTCCCACTACCCACGGGGATTGCCTTCAGCCAAGTGCTGTTCACAAGGTTCACATTTGCCATTTTAAATGAGCCAACTTCAATGGATGGATTCCAGAAATGGGGTTGCTGGAGTCAGAGGTGGATCCGCATATCTTGAGTGAAGGGTCTGAGCTGGAGGGTGATGATTTAGACATAGCTTCAGGCAGGTGAAGTTCTATCCCTGGTTTGCCAACCTGCCCCCCAACTCGTTGACATTCACACCCTGAGCTCTGAGTCCGAACCTAGACCTCCCCTCAGCAGCTGTCTGGTCCTGCCGCAACTTCACTGTTTGAAAGAAGCACGTTTACAAAAAGGGATACTGCACTTGTTACCTTGATTTCTTCCAAAAACCAGCTTTTCTTTACATATATATATACATATGTGTGTGCATATATATATATAATATATATTTAAAGCAATTCTGTAAATTCAGGTACAACAAATTTAATATTTAATACAGAAAAAATAAATCAGGTAGAGAAGATTTAGTTTCCTCATCAAATTGAACCACATCCAGAACATAAGGGTTGTTTCCATAAGATCATGGAAATTTACAGCACAGACGGAGACCATTTGGCCCATTGTGTCCCTGCTAACCCAGCCTATTCCACTTTCCAGCTCTTGGTCCGTAGCCTTGGAGGTTACGTTGTTCAGTGTTGGCTTCGGGCAGCCAGCATACAAACCCAAGGAGGAGGTAAAGCGGGAAGGCAGCAAGTTAACCAGAACAGCGCAGACACTCGCTTCAGAAACCAAAGCTCCTGTAAAAACCATCCACTAATTCTCCGAGACAGAAAGAAATACTTTAGCATGAACTGTAACAGGGTAACAATATAATCTGTAAACATATACTTCCAGAAATTAATATATCTCAATTATATAAGGGCTGTGCATTGAGCAAATGATAGGTCGACACTTAAAAAAAATATTCCATTGGGAATTTTTTCCTACAATTATCTGGCCTCCAGTTTTTGGTACCTGGATGAATCAAGCTCTGCTTTTCAGACCAGAATCATCCTTAGCGATTATACAATGCATATTATTCAGCTGGGAGCAATGTAACCTCGTTAGGAGGTTGGTGACACCACTTGTTTTCTCATTTTAGGGTTTGTGGAGTTGCTCATGTCTTAAGCAGAAAACTAGGAGAGCCACCATTGGCTTGGTTCCCATCACCTGCCCTCGCGATCCGGAGCAGTGCAATCGGGAGTTTGAATTGTTTCCCCAGGTCGCTACTCAGCAAGGAATGTCAAAGGAGCACTGGAGAGGTTTATGTTTTAATTGAAATATAACTTCCAAGCGGTCTCTTCCAGACAATTGTTTTCTGCTCAGGGGTATAGTGGGGATTATTGAGCTGTGTGCTCCCCTGTTGCCCATTCATTTGTACCGGGGGTGTCTTATTCCGAGGATTTCCAGTGGTCCGAAACAGAATTCCATCCAACAAATCCACGGTTCTGCCTAAGCACACAGTAAAAGTATTGTAGTTTCAAAAATCGTCACTTTTTTTTGTTTTTTTAATTTTTTTTGGTCCCTATGGATTGATGGCAGTGTTAGAATGTTTTTGCCCTTCTCATTACTGGGGGAGGGGGGAGGAGTAGGTGGGATCTCAGCGGACAACAAGGACTAAAGCCAGGAGGAGGGTAAGCCACCCCGGGCTGGAACTGAGCCTCAGTCCCCTACCAGAGGGCTGCTGGATCCCGGGCGGAAGCTCCAGGCGTGTGCGGCGGGTGCATTTAATCCGTGACTTGTGCCTGGTCGGATAGGGGCGGAGGCTCTGCTCCTTCTGGCTGGCATCTGGCAGGTAGTCACTGCCCCACACCCCGTCCAGGTGCTCATCGGCAGACTCCTTCGGCACGGCCTCTCCCAGGTAGTTCTTGGCCGAGTCATCCCGCTGGCCCGTGCCATTCTGGCCCTTGGTCAGGGCCGTGCCCCGCGAGGGCTGACCCCCTCCTGGCCTGTCCTTGCCTGAGTGATGGGGATGCTGCTTGGGGCTCGTTCGGATCTGGTTGAGCGAATCCGGGTTCGTGCAGTTCTTGAAGAGCCTGGCAGAGAGGACCTTGAGGTCTTTCCCTTGTACATCCCTGGGGGACTCGCAGATAACGTTGGAGCTCGATCCTCTGAACCTTTGGAGCCATTCCCACAAGGATCGAGCTTTACAGCTACATTCCCAAGGATTTCCGTTCAGCCTGAGGTACTGCAGTGAGCCAAGCTCTGCCAAACATTCGCCTGGAAGTAAACTCAGGCTATTATTGAACAAATACAAAATGGTAAGCCGGCGAAGATCGTGGAAAGCTTGCTTATTAACCCAATGAAGCCTGTTCTGGTGGAGCAGGAGGCGATCGAGGTTGACTAGCCCTCTGAAAGTGTTTTGGGACAAACTCAATAACTTATTCCCATGCAGAAATAGTTGAGTAAGGTTGACCAGCTCTAAAAACAGGTCATCCTGAAGATACTCGATGTGGTTATCTTGTAGGTAAAGGTATTGCAAATTGTGCAGACCTTCAAAGATTCCATTGGGCAAGAAGGTCAAGCCACAGCGATAGAGATGCAAAGAATGAAGCTTCTCTAAACCATTGAAGGTCTCGGCATCCAGGAACCTCAGGTATCGATTGTCTCCAAGGTCAAGCTCCTCCAAGAGGCTGAATCCCTGGAAAGCCTCTGGATCAATGAAGGTGATGTTGTTGGAATACAACCAAAGGGTGACCGTAGATGGGCTGAAGGTGTTCCTCAGTAGGAGTGTTATCCTGTTATTTTGGAGGAATATTCTCTCGCTGTTGGCAGGTATTCCTTCTGGGATGGAGGTGAACCCATGCGATTGGCAGGTGACAGTCATGGGGGACGGATAGCAAACACAGTGTCGGGGGCAAGAGACTGAGATGTGAAACTCCAATCCCAGCAAAACCAGGAACAGTTCGAGGTTACACCCTGCAACAGGAGGAGAGATACAAGGTAAGTCACAGTATTACTCTTAAACCATTCAATCTAATGAAATGCATTGAGTTACAAACTTAAACTGTTCAGGGAAAAATTGGTAATTGGTTTATTATTGTCACACATACTAAGATACATACTAAGCTTTTGTTTGCATGCCGTCCATACATAAGGACTTTGAGGTAGTACAAAAGGAAGACAGAACAGAATGCAGAATATAGTGTTACAGTTACAGAGAAAGTGCAGTGCAGGCAGACAATAAGGTGCAAGGGCCATGACGAGGTAGATTGAGAGATCAAGAGTTCATCTCTATCGTATAAGAGGTCTGTTCAAGGGTCCTATACCAGTGGGATAGAAGTTGTCCTTGAGCCTGGTGGTACATACTCTCAGGCTTTTGTATCTTCTGCCTAATGGAAAGGAGGAGAGGAGAGAATGACTGGGGTGGGTGGAGTCTTTGATTATGTTGGCTGCCTTCCTGAGGCAGTGGGAAGTGTAGACAGAGTCAACGGAGGGGAGGCTGGTCTGCGTGATGGACTGAGCTGCGTTCACAACTCTCTGCAGCTTCTTGCGGTCTTGGGCAGAGCAGTTGCCGTACCAAGCCGTGATGCATCCAGATAGGATGCTTTCTATGGTGCATCTGTGAGGGATCATTGGTGATGGAACAAATTCCAATTATTTCAGTATAATGATGTGTGATCAGATAAAACAGAAATGCGGAATAACTGGAGTATTTCATCTGACATTTGTCTCGGATATCAGGGTTACGAAATCTAGTCATCTTAACACCGGGGTGAAAGAAGTTTGGTCTTTGCCAAGATTTTCCAATGTGTTGTCCGGTCAAACAGCTACAAGTCTCACTAAAATGAGAATGTCACAAGAACAAGAACACAAGAAAATAGGAGCAGGAGTAGGCCACTCAGCTCCTCAATCCTCCCCCACTATTGGTAGTCATGGGGTTATACAGCATGGAAACAGGCCATTTGGCCCAACTTGTCCATGCTGACCAAGTTGTCTACCTGAGGCAGTCCCATTTGCCTGTGTTTTGGCACATATTCCTCGAAACCTTTCCTACCCATGTACTTGTCGAATTCAATATGATCACGGCTGATCTACACTGGCCTCAACTCCTCTTCTGGGCCAATTCCCCTTGACCTTCAATTCCTTTGACCTTTCAAATATTTACCTATCTCCACCTTAAATATATCTAATGATCTGGCCTCTACCTCCCTCGGGGGTCAGAGAATTCCAAAATTCTCTGCCCTCTGAGAGAAAAGGTTTCTCTAGATGACCAGTGCCTTGTTTTGTATCCAGTCCCCTTGTTTGCAACTCTCCCACCTGTGGAAACACCCCATCATCTACCCTGCCAAGCACTCTTCCAAACTCCAAGTGAGACAGACAGACAGAAGTCTCGCCTCTCTTGATAGGCAACCTTCTCATCCCAGATATTAGCCTGGTGGATCTCCTTTGGACTGGCTCCAGTGGTGCTAAATTCACTTCTTAAAAGCCACCTCAACATCTGCCCAGTCAAAGCCTCCTGGGATCTTGTATGTTTGAATAAGGTCACCCCTCATTCTTCGAAGCTCCAAGGAATACAATCAGCGATTTTAAATCAGCTGCTACTTAGTTGATGATATTGTTTCTGTTCAAAAACCAGAGCTCTGGATACACAGCCTGGATGTGCACTTCAGTACAGAACCAAGAGAGTTCAGTACTGTCAGAACTCATATTGGTATTGGTATTGGTTTATTATTGTCACTTGTACTGAGGTACAGTGAAAAACTTGTCTTGCGTACTGATCGTACAGGTCAATTCATTATGCAGTGCAGTTACATTGAGTTAGTACAGAGTGCATTGAGGTAGTACAGGTAAAAACAATAACTGTACAGAGTAAGGTGTCACAGCTACAGAGAAAGTGCAGTGGAATAAGGTGCAAGGTCACAACAAGGTAGATCGTGAGGTCAGAGTCCATCTCATCATATAAGGGGACCGTTCAATAGTCTTATCACAGTGAGATAGAAGCTGTCCTTAAGTCTGGTGGTACGTGCCCTCAGGCTCCTCTACCTTCTACCTGATGGAAGAGGAGAGAAGAGAGAATGTCCCGGGTGGGTGGGGTCTTTGATTATGCTGGCTGCTTCACCAAGGTAGTGAGAGGTATAGACAGAGTCCAAGGACGGGAGGCTGGTTTCCATGATGTGCTGGGCTGTGTTCACAACTCTCTGCAGTTTCTTGCGGTCCTGGGCAGAGCAGTTGCCATACCAAGCCATGATGCATCCAGATAGGATGCTTTCTATGGTGCATCGATAAAAGTTGGTGAGTGTCAAAGGGGACGTACCGAATTTCTTTAACCTCCTGAGGAAGTAGAGTCACGAGCACAGAAACAGACCCTTGGACTCACTGAGTCCGCATCAACCACTGAGCACCCATTCACGCTAACCCTATACTAAACCCATTTTTATTCTCCCCACATTCCCGTCCTCTCCAACCAGACTCTACCACTCACCTACACATTTGGGCCAAATTATAGATCTCAATTATCCTGCCAGCCCGAATGTTTTTGGGATGTGGGGGGAAACTGGGGCACCCAGAGGAAGCCCACGTACTCACAGGGAGAACGTGCAAACTCCGCACAGAGAGCTCCGGAGGTCAGGATTGAACCCGGAACTCTGGAGCTGTGAGGCAGCGGCTCTGCCTGCTGCACCCGCTGTACCGCCTCTTTCAGATGAAATGTGAAGCCGAGGCCCTGTCTGCAGTCTCAGGTAGATGTGAAAAAGCTACATCAGAGGAGGGCAGCAAAGATCTCCTGGGTGTCCTGAGCCACACTCACTCCTCACCCAGCGTCACCAGTACCTTGAACAAGTTCACAAGATCACAAGACAAAGGAGCAGAAGCAGGCCATTTGGCCCATCGAGTCTGCTCCATGAGCTAACCTAATACTATTCCTATCTAGGCCCAATTTCCAGCCCTATCCCCATATCCCTTGATACCAGTGATCTCGTCAACCTCACAGTGGTATCTGTGGGATCGTGCTGTGTGCAAATTGGCTGCTGAGTACCCCACTACATCACAGCAGTGAGACACAATAGAGCATCCTGATGCAAGGTGCTCTGCGAAATGGTCACCTCGTCTGCATTTGGTCTCACCAATGTAGAGGAGGCCACTTCCATCTGATGGCTGCCTTCTCCTTCCCTCCTGCTCCTCCTTCTCTCCGGGGTTCTCCTCAGGGCTCCAAGGGTCTGGGTCTCCTTGTTGTCCATCCCCCACCCCACCCCTCCATCCCTGCTATCATTGGTTTGCTGCATTGTACAGCGGGTAGCCCTCAGTGATGAAGTCCCTGCATCTTTCTGGTGTGTACCCGGGACTGATGCGGGCAATGGGATCTCATCCTTGGGAGGTGTACGGCACTTTCCGCCACTGCACATGGCTCTTGTTTTGCCTGCGTTCACCTCTGTGCTGGTGGGAGGAGCCACTGAGGCAGAGGGAAATCCTTCTCCTCCAAGTCTGTTCTTCAGGACAGTGGTGGTCATTGAAAACGCCTGGCAGCCCTCGGGATGAAGCAATGCGTGCTTCCAGGGAGCGTGGCGTTCACCACTGGCACAGCAGGTGGTGCTGCTTCCTCACAGCTCCAGGGACCCAGGTTCGATCCTGACTTCGGGTGCTGTCTGGGCGGAGTTTGCACATTCTCCCTGTGACCGCGGGGGGGGTTTCCTCCGGGTGTTCCAGTTCCCTCCCACATTCCAAAGACGTACGGATTGGTAGGTGAATTGGCAGCTGTAAATTGCCCCTAGTGTGCAGGTGAGGGGTGGAATCTGGGGGGAGTTGGTTGACATGTGAGAGAGAATAGGTTGCAGGGAAGTGAAGTGTGGGAATGGGAGTGATGGGAAAGCCCTGTATGGTGTCAGTGGGCCAAATGGCCTCTGCCTGTGTTGTAAGAAAATATTTAAAAATTCTGTGATCCACAAACTGCACATTGAGGCAGTGGAAGGCAATCCTGTTGATGAAAAGCTCTGGGTTAATAATGAGAGCCTTTATGGGCAACTGAATGCAGCTAACGATGGCCTGCTGTGGTGGGGAACCAGCAATGTGCCCGAACATCTCACTGAAATCAAAGCCAAGAAAACCACCTCTTTGTCCAGGCAACGTCTGGGTGATCTCCCCGATGCAGTGACGAGAAGGAAATTGGGACAATCTTGTAATGAGTCACGTGACCTTGACCTCCACAGAGACCAGGGAGAAAAATGTGGCCAAGTCTCTTCCTGCAGAACGTTACCTGTCTCAGAAACCTGAGTCTACGAAGACATTGTTCAATGGAGAGTTCCCAGGAGGGCTCAGTGACCTCAGAAACCCTCTTCACTGATGGGTACCTCTTTCCTTCTGTCTCAAGGTCCACCCGGTGGGTAATTTATAGTGGCCATAACAATGCCCCTAGCAAAGGCCAGTGGTGAACGGATGTGGTGAGGCAGATGGATTACAATGTGGGAGAAGGTGAGGTCTTCCACTCTGGTGGAAAAGACAGAAAAGGTGGGGTATTTTTTAACTGGTGAGAGACGGAAAGTGTTGGTGTGCAGAGAGACCTTGTACAGGAATTACAGAAAGTTAACTTGCAGGTAACAGCAGCAACTTGGAAGGCAAACTGTATGTTGGCTCTTATTACAAGGGGATTTGATTCCAAGAGTACAGACATTCACTGAGTTTATTTTGGGTTCTGCTGAGGTTCTCCACCTGTGGAAGGAAACACTAGTGATAAAGGGAGTGCACTGGGCTGATTCCTCATCTGGGATTTTTGTGCTGCAGGGAGAGATTGGCCCTATTCTCCCTTGAATTTAAGATCTCATTGAAACATACAAAATTCTTTCGGGAGCAACACACAAGATACTGGAGGAACTCAGCGGGTCAGGCAACATCTATGGAGGGAAGTGGACAGTCGACGTTTCCCTTCATCCAGACTTCACCACTCTTCACTCCACCACTCCCCACCCTCCCCTGATGTCTCATGACACCCACCAACTCCTTGCCTTCCTCTGGCTCCTCCGAGCATCCTTCTTCCCACCACCTCACCTTCCCTGAGCCCTTTACTCCACCATCCTCCTCAGATCCCACGCCTGACCACAGCTTCATCCCCTGCCAACAGTCCGGGAGAAAGGTCTTGACCCGAAACGTCGTTAGTCCATTTCCCTCCACAGATGCTGCCTGACCCGTTGAGTTCCTCCAGCAGATTGTGTGTTGCTCCAGATTCCAGCATCTGCAGTCTCTCGTGTCTCCAAAATTCATTCGGGGCTTGACAGGGTGAATGCAGGAATGATGATCAGGGTTCATTTGGGTGAAGAATTCTAAAAATTCAACACCCTCTGGGTGAAGAGACCTGTCCTCATCTCAGTCCTGGTCGCCTGGCTGTTTATTTTGAGACTGTGACCACCACCCAACTTTACTTAGGACAGAGACTGAGAGATTTTTGGATGTGAAGAACAAGGGGATATGGGATTTGTGCAGGAAAGTGATACTGAGGCAAATAATCAGCTAGGATCTTGTTGAATAGCAGAGCCGACAAGGGGGGCTGAATGGCCTACAGTCACTTCAATTTCTTGAGTGTCTCAGAAGCTTCATGCTGGAGAAAACATTCGCTGTTGGTTTAAGCTCTCTGTGGGCTTTGGAAGATACTGTAACAGCCTGCAGCTAGTTCTGAAAATGCCCAGTCATGTGTTCTGATGTCAGTAAAGTATCCCTTCAAATAGTGAATAAAAAGCAACAAACTCACTG
Organism: Pristis pectinata; assembly: GCF_009764475.1. Classification (NCBI taxonomy): domain Eukaryota; kingdom Metazoa; phylum Chordata; class Chondrichthyes; order Rhinopristiformes; family Pristidae; genus Pristis; species Pristis pectinata. The sequence continues at coordinate 6,780,845 of NC_067425.1, read as the reverse complement.
CGTGAACCTTGGTCTTTTGATTCAGTTCCACACCAGTTGTAGTTTGGAGCTTTGAGCCACTATGTACATCAGTAAGGGCAGAGATGTCATTGTGGAAACACATTCTCACTGGGCGCATAAGAAATTCTGTAGATGCTGGAATCTGGAGCAACACACACAAAATGCTGGAGGAACTCAGCAGGTCAGGCAGCATCTATGGAGGGAAATGAACAGTCGACGTTTCGGGTCAAGACCCTTCATCAGGACTCACAAATGAAGGGTCTCGACCCGAAACATCGACTCTTTATTTCCCTCCATAGATGCTGCCTGACCTGCTGGGTTGCTCCAGCGTTTTGTGAGTGTTGCTCACTGGTACACCCCTCACACCAGGAAGGTATCGGACCCACCGTTCAAAGTACCAAGAAATCTGCCGGAGGAACTCAGCGGGTCGAGCAGCATCTGTGGGAGAAAAGGAATTGTCGATGTTTTGGGTCGAAACCCTGCAACGGTTCCTTTCCTCCCCCACAGATGCTGCTCGACCCGCTGAGTTCCTCCAGCAGATTGTGTGTTGCTCCAGATTCCGGCATCTACAGTCTCTGGTGTCACCGCACTTCAGAGTGACTGGCCTACTGGGTTTCTTTCCATGATTTCACCTGGAAGCACTTGCTCCCGCAATCCACTCTAGGGTAAGACAGATTTTGCATGAAGTTGCTTAAAGTAAATGGGGCAAAGGACAAACTGTTGGAGGAACTCATCGGGTCAGGCAGCATCTGTGGAGAAAGAGATATGGTTGCCATTTCAGGTCCAGTCCCTGCATTAGGACTGAGAGTGTAGAGGGGAGATGGCCGGTATAAAGTGGAGAGAGGGAGGGGCGAGGCAGGGCTGGTGGGTGATAGGTAGAACCAGGTGAGGTGGGGGTGATGGGCATGTTCTTACTAAGACTTGCTACTACAGACACGTATTCTTCCTCAGTACTTGTCTTCTATGTTATCTTGTCCGACGTGGCTTCCAGCTCCACTTTCAGACACCCAGTTTGGTCCCAGCCAGGATCTCAACTGTGTACATTTAATTCACCTCTTCTCTCAATAGGTTTCCCTCTGTATCCTACTCTCCATCATCCCCCACCTCAACTGGTTCCGCCCATCACCTACCAGCCTCTGCCTCGCCCCTCCCTCTCTCCTCTTTATACCGGCCATCTCCCCTCTATTCAGTCCCGATTTCAGGGTCTCGACCCAAAAAGTCAACCATCCCTCTGCCTCTACAGACGCTGCTCGACCTGCTGAGTTCCTCCAGCATGTTGTTTATGCCCCAGGTTCCAGCATCTACAGTCTCTATATAAAAAACACAGGCGCTGCCCAATCCAATTTCTTGGTCTTTATATCTTTATTCATCCGTGGAAGAGCTATCAAAGTCAAGCCCAATCCTATTTTCACCCTACGTTGGCACATCTGCTTCCCAGCTCAATGTGACTGGACCCCCTACCAACATCCAGCTAAAATCAGCTAATCCAGCACAAAATGCCACTGCCAAGAACTATTGTAAGGGGAATGCTATTATAAAATGTTTAATTAGTCTTCCAACAGTGATCAAGGGTAAAAGCTATTGACTTAATGCACTCTCTTCACCAACCTCCACTGTTTATAATTGATGTTTGGGAAAAAATTTTTTGTTGTATGTATTTATGTAATTTGTGTAGTTGGGAGCCCTGCACGGTTGCCTGTGAAATTGCAGAAGGCTGCAGATTCAGAGAGCTAGATAAGCTGAAAATGGAACCTGAATTTTCTTAAATTACCTGTCTCCTGGGAAGTGCTTAAAAATATATTCATTGGCATAGCAACGGGATTGTGGCAAGGAGGCAAGCGTGAAGGGGTCACACCTGCATATTCACTCAAACAGGTCAGTCTGAGGGTCAGAGGAGTGGGAGGGAGGACAAGGGGGTAGACAGGGAGGGGGAGGGAGAAGAGGGGAATAAAATAGCAGACTCTCCTGCCGCTGCTCCTATACATGCTGAAAGTGCCAGCACATCTGTAACACAGCTGGATTGATATCTGGGGAATTGCCCAGTTGTGGGACAGTGTGGGAAGGGAGATTTTAGAACAGAGCACTTAGAACAGAGAACAGTACAGCACAGGAACAGGCCTTTCAGCCCACAATGTCTGTGCTGAACACAACGCCAAAATAAACTAGATGTCTTCTGCCTGCACATGATCCATGTTCCTCCATTCCCTGCTTGCTCACGTGTCTATCTAAAAGCCTTTTAAATGCCACTATCGTACCTGCTTCCACCACCAGCCCTGACAGTGCATTCCAGGCACCCGTCACTCCCTGTGTAAAACACTTTCCCCACACATCTCCTTTAAACTTTTCCCCCTCACTTTAAATGCATGTCCTCTAATATTTGACATTTCTACATTGGGAAAAGGATTCTGACTGTCTACCCTGTCTATGCCCCTCATAATTTTATAAACTTCTATCAGGTCTCCCCTCAGCCTCTGATGCTCCAGAGAAAACAACCCAAGATTATCTAAATACGAAGAGAAAGAAGTATAGAGGAATGGAGCACTACAGCTACGATGAAGGTAGTCATATTCATACAGCACAGAAACAGGCCATTCAGTCCAATGTGCCCATGTTTGCCATCAAGCATCCATCCACACCATCCCATGCAGTCCATCCCCACTGAGTCCCTCATGCTCCCGCCACACAATGACATTAGGATCGATTCACAGTGGCCAATTAATCGACCGGGATATCGTCGGAAACACCCAAAGGAAATGGTCACAGGGAGAACGTGCACGCTCTGCACGGACACCACCAGAGATCGGGATCGAACCCGGGTCTCTCGAGCAGCGAGGCAGTGGCACTGCCCACTCCGCCAGTGTGCTGCCATCCTTCACTCTGGGGAGGAGTGGCCGTGGAGAACCGAGTGGAGGGGTCTGTTTCGTCCCTTTGCCTCGCCCTACGTCTGTCGGACATGCTCATAGTTTTAGCTGTGCTGTTGCTGAGTAAGAGGATGGCAAAAATAAACTTTAATCTACGGATTAAATAAACAAGCAAGTACAACAAAGGACTTAACGAGGAGTATAACATCATGGGGGAATAGATGGGAAGTGTTAACAGAGAACTATTTGGATGGGTGCTGTGCCATAGTCTGCAATGCTGTGGACCAGAATCCGGGAGGTGGGATCTGACTGGATAAATATTTATAGCCTGACAAGGGCTGATGGGCCGAATCTGCCCCCTAGATATCCGTAGTTCAGTACAAGAAGAATTCTTGGATTGTACTAGATGGGGTCAGGCTGCCCAGACACGTGGGGCCTCTCGTCTCTTGGAACTGGGCTGAACTCTGAGCCAGAGGGACAGAGTGGATACTGTTTGGTGTGTTGCCTGTTTGATACTTGGGGTAACTTGTATCCAGTTCAGCTCCAACGAGATGTGGAGCAGCCTGCTTCTGAACCAGTCCAGAGCTAGGAGATAAATTGTGATCAGGGATATAACATTATGAGAGACTTAGATAGTGTAGATAGTCCTCTACCCAGGGTGGGAATGTCAAGCACTAGGAGAACGTAGCTTTAAGGTGAGGGGGGAAAGTTTAAATGGGATGTGCAGGGTAAGTTTTTTACACAGACAGTGGTGGGTGCCTGGAACGGGGCTGCAAGGGGTGGTGGTGGAGCTAGCAGTTAAGAGGCATTTAGACAGACCATTTGACAGGCAGGGATTGGAGGGATATGGACCAAATGCAGGCAGATATGTTTTGTTTAACTTGGCATCACTGTCAGCACAGACATGGTGGGCCAAAGGGCCTGTTCCTGTGCTATACTGTCTTACATTCCATGTTCTAAAGGGCATTGACGGGGGAACCGGGGGTGCCCTGGGGTTTATTGTCCACAGGGGCTGGTCCAGGCCCTAAACTCTTGGATTCCCTCCTTCATCCCCGTAACCTCTCTCTCCTCCTTTAAGGCCAACACCAAAATCTCTGTCAACCCCCCAGGCTTTTGGTCCTAATGTCTGGCTTTGCTCGGAAGGCACAGCGGGTAGAGCCACTGCCTTAAAGCCCCAGAAACCCGGGTTCAATCCTGACCTCCGGTGCTGTCTGTGTGGAGTTTGCACGTCCTCCCTGTGACGGGGTAGGTTTCCCCCCATGTGCTCTGGTTTCCTCCCACATCCCTAAGGATGTGCAGACTGGTGGGTTAATTGTAGATTTCCCCAAGTGAAATTAAATGGCAAACAGAATCAAAGGAGAGTTGATGGGTATGTGAGAGAGAAACTTTGCAGGGTTACAGGGAAGTAAGTGTGGAAGGGAATTGATAGGATGGACAAGGGGCCAAATAGTTTTCTGTGTCAGAATATAACGTTCCTGTGAGCACTGGTGAGGGGATTCACCAGGAACAACACACAATCTGCTGGAGGAACTCTGCAGGTCAAGCAGCATCTGGGGAGGAAAGGAATTGTCGACATTTCGGGTCGAAACCCTGCATCAGGACTGAACGTGGAGAGGGGGAGATGGCTGGTATAAAGAGGAGAGGGGGAGCGGTGAGACGGGAGTCCGAGGTGGACGGAGGGGGGGGGGGGGGTAAGATGACGGGCAGGGTGTGCCAGATAGGGGAGGGAGGGGGCGGGAGTGGAGTTGGGAGACCAGTGGTAGGTGAATGAGAGATGGAGGCAGACAGAGAGGTTGGAGGAGAGGAGTGTGAAGGTTGGACGCAGCTGCCCTCCCCTCTCCCCTCATCTCCCCCTCTCCACTCTCAGTCCTGATGCAGGGTTTTGACCCAAAATGTTGACAATTCCTTTGCCCCCACAGATGCTGCTCGACCCGCTGAGTTCCTCCAGCAGGTTGCTTGTTGCTCCAGATTCCAGCATCTGCAGTCTCTGGTGTCTCCAGATTCACCAGGATGTTGCCCGGGATGGAGCATCTCAGTTATGAGGAGAGACTGGAGAGGCTGGGTCTTTTCTCCCTGGAGCGGAGGAGGTTCAGAGGGGACATGACTGAGGTATGTAAAACTATGAGGGGTATAGATAGGGTAGAATGCAAGAAACTCTTCCTCAAATCACTGGCAGATAAAACTACAGGACATAGGTTTAGCGCAAGGGGTAAGAGATTTGGAGGGGATCTGGAGCACTCCTTTGTCACCCAGAGAGTGGTGAATACCTGGAATGCACTGCCGGAGAGAGTGGCAGAAGCAGAGCCACTGGCAGCATTGGGGGCCCACTGGTCGGCATGCTCGTAGTGGGCTGAATGGCCTGCTTCCATGCTGTATGACTCTAAGTTCGACTCTGCCAAGAACTGCTGCATAAACACAAGTGCCTGGTCCAGTGTCACGGGGGATGGTTGGAGAAAACGAGGCATTTAAAGCAAGAGGCTTGTAAAGGACGCGCTGTGATCAACAGTAAAGATACTGCTGACGTCAACATTCAGCAAGTTCCTTTCAGCTTCATGCACCTTGTGAAGCAAACAATATTTTCTTGAATTATTTAAGAGACATTCTTAAGGTTTTTTTCCTTCCTCCTACATATTTTAAACCTGAAATCCTGCAAGAAAGCAGAAGCAATGTCTGTTTAAAATGGATTAACTGGGGGAAAAAAAAATCATTAAAAAAAATGGGAGTCTGAAATAAAAATAGAAATTGCACTGAATACAAAACCGGTCGGCACAGTAGTGTAGCGGTTAGCGTAACACTATTACAGCGCCAGTGACCCAGGTTCAATTCCAGCCACTGTCTGTGAGGAGTTTGTACGTTCTCCCAGTGTCTGCGTGGGTTTCCTCCGGGTGCTCCGGTTTCCTCCCACATTCCAAAGGCGTACGGGTTAGGAAGTTGTGGGCGTGCTACGTTGGCGCCGGAAGCGTGGCGACGCTCGCGGGCTGCCCCCAGAACACTGTACGCAAAAGGTGCATTTCACTGTGTGTTTCGATGTACATGTGACTAATAAAGAAATCTTACCTTATCTCTGAAATAAAAATAATGTTAAGACTTTTCAGCCAGTCTCATCTTTGGATGGAGAGGGAAGGAGATCAGCACCAACTGCTGCAGTGTGGCTTCACCCTGCACGGATGCTGAATGATCTACAGTGTATTTCCGTGCTCTTGCATTTACTGAGCTGAAAATTCAATTTGCCCTTTAATTTTTTTAAATTATTCAACAGCTTGCAACATCAAAGTGCAGGCTGAGCTCTGGAAACAAATTTCAATCGTCAGATAACTTGAATGCAGTAACTTTGAATTAAGGAGGAAAGAACACAGGAAAAACCAAGACATGCATTCACATTGTGCCTTTCAGCTGACTGGCTCATCCTAAAGCACTTTGTAGCTGACAAAGTGCTTCTGAAATGGAGCCAGTGTTGTAATGAGAAGGGACAGGGCAGCTAATTATGCACAGCACTATCCCATGAACAGCAATGTGATAATGAACTGATAATCTGACTTGTAAGGTTGGTTGTGAGAATGGAGCTGCAACCAAACCTTCAATATCTCAGGTCATTTCCCTTACAACCCCTTACAGGGTTGGGAACCTATTCTATGTTATAAGGTGGGCAAGAGTCTCCAGTCATCATCCATTGCAGATCCGCAAGCTTGAAGATTTGTTAGTGATTAAGTACTACGCATGGGCGGAAACAACACCCAATGATTTTCCACAGAGGAGACAGCCGAAACCACCCGATTCCCCCCACTTCATCTGTTGACCCATGGCTATGACAAACTATTTATAAACAGTTTTCTACTTGGACTATTGCTGGAGGCATCTACATTCACAACCCTTTTAACCACTCTCGGTCTCCACTCTGACACATCCTGGGCAGAAGTTGAACATAAAAACCCTGGTGTTTTAGGGTTCGTCTGAGAGCGGGGGTATCGAGTCTCCGGCTTAGAGTGATGAAAGAATCAAAGAGCCTGGCCTTTTGTACAAATATCGCACTACAAGTTGTTCTTGCAGACTTTAATTCTAAGATTTAACTGCATAATACAAAATGGAACCTCGAGTTATAGATCCTTCTGTGTAAAATGGTTTCCTTAACAATTTCTTCATTTTAAATCTCTCAACGGTAAGTAAAGACAAGAGCACTTGTAAACAAAATCTGCAATTAGCACTGGGTTTAAAACTTGTGGTCAATGCATTTTGTTGATAACACCACCCTGCTGTATTTCACTGGAGTCATGGAATCTTCTTTACAACCCTTGAACATGCAGACAGGACATAGGTTTAATGACTCATCCAAAGGAAGGGTACCTCTAATGGACCTCACTTACTATTGTCCTGGGAGCATTAGCCTGAACTATGGGCTCAGGCATCTCCCTAGAGTGAAAGCTAGCTCAGGAACGAAAGCGCTATGCACTGCTGTGTTAAAACAGAATGTTTCTAAACTGTAAGTTTCCTGAGAAACCCTACTTTGATTTAGTCCATTCCCCAATTCCTGGCCCAAGCTGACCTCCAACCCAGCCCTCCAGAGATCAAGATTTACAGCACAAAAACAGGCCATTCCTAGCACAGAATCATAGTTGCAGCACAGAAGGAGGCTATTTGGCCCATTGAATTCATGGTAGCCCACTACAGAACAAAGGGAGATTACAACGTGTCCTGATCAATGATCCAGAGAGAAATTCAGCAACTGAACTGCTTTGCTATCATACCACTGATCATCTGTTGTTTATACTCCACACAAGCCTCTTCCACCAGCCACCATCACCACCTCATTTCACCCCAACAACACATCCTACCATTCTTGTCTCCCTCATGTATTTATCTATACACCCGCACTCCTCACATCAGCCATTCCTTATGTTTTCGTTGCTCTCTAATAAGGAAGATTGTCCCGAACTTGCTTTGCATGTATTGGTATTGGTTTATTATTGTCACATATACTGAGATACAGTGAAAATCTTTAGCTTGCGTGCCATCCAGACAGATCATTCCATGCATAAGTACGTCAAGGTAGTACAAAGGAAAACAGAATGCAGAATATAGTGTTGCAGTTACAGAGAAAGTGCGGTGCAGGTAGACAGGTATTGCCCACTATCATATCCACGGCTTCTGGTTTTCAGGTTCCACCCACACAAAACATTTTCTTCGCGTCTTTGCAACTGACCTTTCCTTCATCTTAACCATCTCCACAAGGATATCATCAGGGCTTCTCCTCTGCAAGGGAAAGGCCCCCTGTTGATTCAAGCTCCCCTGACAGTTGCACACTCTAGATTCTGAAGAAGTTAGTTGTGGGTGCAGCCCAGGATCTGATGAAGGGTCTCTGATTTGAAACGTCTCTCTTTCTCTCTCCGCAGACGCTGCCTGACCTACTGAGCATTTCCAGCATTTTCTGTCTTTATTTCAGATCTCCAGCATCTGCAATTTTGGAGACACTGTCGGCCAATGACTGGGATCAGTCTTTTCACCATCATCTCTCCCGACAGTGCTTGACCACCCCCTCCACTGTCTCCCTTCCCATGATATTCCCTTCACTACCTGACAATAGCCTCCACTAACCCCAGTGCAACCTCATTACACCACTCCCCTCCCCCTGCCATTTGATTGGAAGGGAGAAATGTGCAAACCATCAAGAATCAAAAGCGATAAGCACTGAGTACCACCCGAAGGTTAGATACTAACTCTAGAACTGAGCTGAGGTGTAGCCCAGACTGCCGGGATCATTCTTTGCCACTGGCATTGCTCGAGCCCATTGGGATGTGTCCATTAGCACAGAACAAGCCTTAGTTTGCTGTTGATCTTCACCTCATCCATGGAAGCTGCAGGGCAGCTGGTAACGCGCTAATGTTAAAGGAAGCACGGGAAGGAAGGCAGTGTGGGTTTCTGGGGACAGAGCTGAGGAGTGGTAGGATCCGGGGAAGGGGGCTTGTGATGGGAATATGGGGAGAATAATGAAGGATTACTCTGCCAGCCTGGTCATTCCTTTTTCTCTCTTCTACCTTATGGGAGAAGATACAGGAGCTTGAAAGCCCAGACGTCCAGACTCGAGAACAGCTTCTTCCCCCACTGCTGTCAGACTCCTGAACCAATCACCCCCGTCACATCCCCTTCCCGGTGGAGCTGCTGCGTTCTCGAACCCAGAATTCTACCCCTTCCATTGTTGTCACTTTAACATTTCTTTTTGCACCACTTCACTTCTCACCACTGGACTTTTTACCATTCCGTTGTCTTGTGCTCGTCGGTGTATCTATGGTTGTGTTTATGTTTACCACGTACACTGTTTGCTCTGTGAGCTTCACACGAGCAAGGAATTTCATTGCATCCTGGTGTACATGACAATAAACTCATCTGATCTGATCTGATCTGATTTGAATAACATGAATGGTGTTCGATGGTCAGCAGGAGCCCAGTGAGGTGAAGGGCCTGTTTCTGTGCTATATCTCTCTATGCCTATATAATTAATTGCAGGAAGTTCTCCTTGTGACATGGCCAACATTGCTCCCTCGACTAACCTTGGGATCCTTCTGTGCACAAACTGGTCATTTCATTTGCCTTCTGTGCATGCATCTTGGGATTGCAACGGTTTGGGTCGTCCTGTGAATGTGATGAAGATCTGTTCTCTACGCTCTCCTTTCAACCTGGTAATTATGACCTCACCCTTGTGACAAATTGCCCGTCAGGTTCCCTGGGCTCTGGGTGTGAGTAAACTCAACACTTCATCCTGACATCGCATTAGTGGATCTTCAATTTATGTAATTCCAGCTCTGCGGTTAGCTGTCATTAGCACTGTTTTGGTTTTATCCTGTTCAAACTATATATTACAAAGAGAATAACAGATGATAAGGAAGGAGTAAAAGGTAGTAATTTAATCGAGAAGTTCAAATTTCTTCCATAAACCTGTCATCCAAGAACTCAGATTAAATTACAGCTTTATTACTTGTTCCTAATCATCAATAATTCTATATATAAACATGTGCAAGCTCACTCACACACACACTCACACACACACGCACACACACACACTCACACACACACTCACACACTCACACACACAGTCACACATGCACACACTCACACATGCAAGCATGCACATATGAACACACACACACTCACACACACACACTTACACACACACTCACACACACACACACACGAACACATGCACACACTCACACATGCAAGCATGCACATATGAACACACACACACACACATGCATGCATGCACACAGATGAACCCACACGCACGTACACAAGCATGCACAGGCAGACACACAAGTGTGCGCACATCCACATATGTGTGCGCACATACATACATGCAGATACTTGTGTACACACACTCACACACACACCCACATACTCACACACACATACTCACACACACACACACTCATACTCACACACACACATACCCACACACACATACATACTCACCCACATACTCACACACACACACACACACACACACTCCCACACAAGTACGCATAGACACAAACATGCACATACACTCATGCACAGTGCACAATGGGATAAATATCTTGACTCCCCAGTGCCTCGTCTATGTAACAGCAGCAGGAATTGGTCGTTCTGGGGTTTCTTTGGGTCCCTTCTCCTCACCTGGAGGATTCCCCCACTCCCTCTTCACCTGAACACACCAACTGTTGCTGGGGCGCGGTGTGTGGGATCCAACAACCCTGATTGTGCAACAGAAAGCAGGTGGAGAACACAGCTCCTCCGCTGCTCAATTCCCTCCCAAACCCAGGAATATTGGTGGGATTATGACTCTCTCTATGTTAGCTCAACACTGACCACGAAACTTTGGATTGAATGTTGCGTTAATTCACAAGGGCAAAACTAACTTTCCAATTTTAATTTAAAAGATTAAATGAACTCAAATTGGTTTTGCCCTGCACCTGGTAAGTGCATTCAGACCTGACTATAGGGTACCAATATCTTGCCCCAAAAGTCTTTTCCAAAATGTTTTCTCTGATTCCAACTGAACTCATTACTCTGACCCAGAGCTGTCTTGGCCCCGACAGCCACTCTGATGGATGTTACCCTCCCCACGGCCAAATACCTAATCTCCACGTACAGTCAGGACCCTGTTGGCAGTAGGGTGGTCCCAGAGACACCATGGTCCATGTGTAGTGAGTTCCACGGCTCAGGGGTGACAGGTCCGCTCTGTCAGGAGGTCTCCACTCCAGAGACGTCATATTTTTTACATCTTTCTCATGACATTTGGATAAGTACATAGAGGGGCTTAGAGGGATGTGGGCCAAACGCGGACAAATGGAATGAGAGTGGGCACTGTGGTCGACACGGATGAGTTGGGCTGAAAGGCCTGTCTCCAGGCTGTATTACTGTACGACTCTGAGACCATTCAGCCCATCGAGCCCATGCCAGCTCTCAAAGCAATCGCATCAATCTCGTTCCCCTACTTATTTCCCCGTAATCTATTTTCTCTCACCTGCTCATCAATTCCACCCTGATTCTCCACAGCGGCCAACTAACCTACCAACCTGCAGGTGTTTGGGATGTGGGAGGAAACCGGAGCACACCGAGGAGAGCATGCCAACTCCACACAGACAGCGCGGGGAGGAAGCGTTGCACTGTCGAAAGTGTCGTCTGTTGGTTGAGGCGTTAATCAGACTCTGTCTTTCATAGAGTCACACGGCACAGAAACAGGTCCTTCGGCCCACCAAGTCCACGCCAACCATCAAGAACCTAACTACACTAAGGTTCACCAGCATTTGGTCTGCAGCCTTCTATTGCCTTGGATGGGTATATCTTAGGTAGACGTGCAAGATCCCACAGCACCCGAAGAACAGGGGAACTTTTCTTGGTGTCCTGGCCAACACTCACCTCTCAAGCAACAGTTCTAAACAGACAGCCGGGTCATTTGTCACACTGCTAGTAATGGCAGCTTGCATAGAAAGGAAGCTGCTGCATCTCTTCTGTTATAACAGAATTCACACTTCATAAATCTGAACAGTTCACTGTGTACAGTTTTGGTTACTCTGTTAGAGGAAAGACACGGTTAAGCTGGAAAGGGTGCAGAGAAGATTTACGAGGATGTTGCCAGGATTCGAGGGTCTGAGTTATACGGAGAGGTTGGCCAGGCTGGGTCTTTATTCCTTGGAGCAAAGGAGAATAAAGGGCGACCTTATAGAAGTGTTTAAACTTATGAGAGGTATAGATAAGGTGGACTGTTACAGTCTTTTCCCCAGGGTAGGGGAGTCCAAAACCAGGGGGCATGGATTGAGGGTGAGAGAGGAAAAATTTAAAAGGGACCTGGGGGGGTGGGGGGGGGGCAACTTTTTCATGTAGAGGGTGGTGAGTACATGGAACGAGCTGCCAGAGGAAGTGGTTGAGGCAGGTAACAATAGTATCATTTAAGAAGCACTTGGATAGGTACATGAAAGGGTGGGGCTTGGAGGGATATGGGCCAAACGCAGGAAATTTGGACCAGTTGGGTGGGCACTGTGGTCAGTATGGACTGGTTGGGCTGAAGGGCCTGTATCTGTGTTGTATTGCTCTATGAGTCTATCTTGTCAATGACTGTAAGATAGCTTGAGGGGTCTTGAAGTTGTGAAAGGCGCTAGATAAACGCAAGAATTTCTTTCACCAATGATGTATTTCTGGCTCATGCTATCAACGGCTCTGTAGACCAGTGATGAATTTTTCATCTGTTGACCTGGTGGAACACAGGAAATGGCCCTTACCATCCAAGAGAAGATGGGATGTCTCAATGACACTCTGCCAGTAAATTGGATGGGGTTGTCCAAATTATTCCACATTTCCTGCTCTTAAATCCAGAATCCAGTAAATATTTGAGGACTAATTGTTGAGGATTACTCATCCAGCTGGTAGGATAAGGTGTGTTTCAACATTTCTCAGATGCCTGTGGGTAGCACCAGATGTAAACAGAGAATGTGGGCTTCACTTGTGACTGAAGTGGAAAGTCTCTGCTAATTAGTCTCCAGGTGAACTTGCGGTAAAACCTCTTCCCCAGAGAATCTTCACTGCTACACTTTGGTCCTGATGGTGAAGAGACACCCACGCACTCACACCTCACACTGTGTTGATGTTGCACAATATCTAACTTGCTGGCCCACCGACCAGCTCACTTTGTAGTAAAGGCGCTTGGCTGAGATGCTGAAATGTTTTCCTTTGTGTTGAGGTCAGGTTTGTTTCTGGGTGGGGTCAGGGGTCAATCAGTGAAGAAGGTGACCTCTGCCAATGTGCTGCACAGGGCCATGTCAGGTGTTATACAGGGGCCTAATATAACGGCGAGACTTTTGAACCTGTGAGGGACATTAAAAGTGTAATGTAGGCAACTCAATGTCCAAATTGTGGACAGCAAGCTCCCACAAATAACAACATAACAATGAGCAGAGAATCTGTTTTAGTGGTGTTAGTTAAAACCAAAGTCAAGTTTACTGTCATATGCTGCACAACTGCAGTGAAAAACTTACTTGCAGCAGCATCACAGGCACATAGCATCAGATAAACAGCATTCTGCTATTGTTTTCCCTTGTACTACCTTAATACACTGTTGTAATGAAATGACCTGTATGAATGGCATGTTTTTCACTGTACCTCAGTCCACGTGACAATAAACCAATTTACCAATTTATAAGCAGCATTCACTAGAAAAACATAAATTATACATAAATTACAGTAGTATAGCGGTTAGCGTAACACTATTACAGCGCCAGCGACCGGGGTTCAATTCCCGCCGCTGTCTGTAAGGAGTTTGTACGTTCTCCCCGTGTCTGCGTGGGTTTCCTCCAGGTGCTCCGGTTTCCTCCCACATTCCAAAGACATATGGGATAGGAAGTTGTGGGCATGCTATGTTGGCGCCAGAAGTGTGGCGACACTTGCAGGCTGCCCCCAGAACACTCTACGCAAAAGATGCATTTCACTGTGTGTTTCGATGTACCTGTGACCAATAAAGATACCTTATCTTATTTTTACAAGAAAGAACACAATTAGAACAAAAAGAAGTCCATTTTAGTGCAAAGTGGTCATAGTGTTGCTACACTGTAGTGATTAGGGTTGTGCTGGTTAGTTCAAGAACCGAATAGTTGAAGGGAAGTTGCTGTTCCTGAACCTGGTGGTGTGGGACTTCAGGCTTCTGTACCTCCTGCCTGATGGTAGCTGCAAGTAGATGGCATGGCCTGGATGGATGTTGACTTCTTGAGGCAGCGCCTTCTGTAGATCCTACCGATGGTGGGGAGGGATGTGCTGACAAGTATTAGGCTGAGTCCAATAAGATAAGCGATAAAAATGTGTTAGGTTAAGTGGCCACTGTAGATTAACCCAAGGTAGGTGGATGACAGCAGAGACAACTGCCTTGCTTTTCTTTCGATAAGTATTGAGGGATTGTTTATATCCACTTGAGAAGACAGATAGGTCCTCAGTGTAATGTCCCCTCTCTCATACAACAGAGGAGGAGGCCATCTGGCCAATTGAGTCCATGTTAGCTCACAGAACTATCTCATTCCCCCACTAATTTTCCCTTTAGCAACACACAAAACGCTGGAGGAATTCACTGAGTCGGGCAGCATCTGTGGAGGGAAATGGACAGTCGACCTTTCGGGTCGAGACTCTTCATCTGGACTGAAAGAGTAGAGGGGAGATAGCCTGTATAAGGAGGTGAGGGGAAGGGGCAGAGCAAGAGCTGGCAGACGACGGGTGGATCCAGGTGAGGGGGGTGATACTTCTATCATTCAGTCCCGATCTCGACCCGAAATGTTGACTGTTCATTCCCTTCCACAGATACTGCCTGACCCACTGAGTTCCTCCAGAGCCTTTGTGTGTTGCTCCAGGTCCCAGCATCTGCCGTCTCTTGTGTCTCCCTCTTCCTTCCACCTTGCTGTTAGTTGCACGTGATAACGATAATGGAATTGCTGATGTCTCTAATTTTCCCTGTAACGTATTCTCCCCACATCCCATCAAATCTATTACCCGCCATCAACCACCCATTTACACCAATCCCACATTAATCCCATTTTATTCTCCCCACGTTCTCATCAACTCCTCACAGGCTCCACCACCCACCCACCTACACACAAGGACCAATTTAAGTGACCAGCTAACCTACCAACCCAAGCATCTTTGGGATGAGGGAGGAAACTGGAGCACCCGGAGGAGACCCATGTGTTCACAAGGAGAACGTGCAAACTCTACACTGACAGCACCCCAGGTCGGGATTGAACTCGGGTCACTAGAGCTCTGAGGCGGCTGCTCTACCTGTTGCACCTCTACGCTGCACACTTTGGCAATCTTTGGCTTCTACCCAAACCATTGGGCACATCCATTGGATTATAAGATATACAGCATAGAGAAAAGGCCATTCAGCCCAACCACTTGATGTTGGCACCTATGATCTACTTGAGCCTTCCCCTATCTTTTCTGATCTAAGTCCATCAGTATAACCCTCGCTTCTCTTCCCTTTTATATTATTGATCCACTTCCCTTCTACTGCATCAGTGCTTCTGGCTTCATCCACTCACTGTCAAGACACTTCAACATTCTCACCACTTCATTTCTGAATTCCTTGGTTCCCTGGGGACTCCCCACTAGTTACCCCTTCCCCACAAGTGGAAGCCTTCTCCCTGTCCGTCCCCTTCATCACCTTAAAGACTTCTATCGGGACCCTGCCCACTGCCTTTTCTAAAGAGAACGAAGGTGCAAATGAAGAGATCCCCTCAATAACATTCCCAGAGTCCGACAGCACAGAAACAGGCCCTTTGGCCCACCGTGTCCATGCCGACCCTTTTGCCCATCTGTACTAATCCCTTTTACCTACATTGGGACTGTATCCTTCTATGACTTGCCTATTTAAGTGCCTGTCTAAATACCTCTGAAACATAGCGTCTGTATCTGAATCCACCATCTCCTCTCTCAGCACGTTCCAGATGTCAACCACCCTCTGTGTAAAAAACGGACCTCTCTAAATTCCTCCCACTCACCCTAAACCCTTTTGCTCTTGTTTTTGATACCCCTGCCATGGGAATAAGATTTTGACAGGCTACTCTATCCCTACCTCCCATATACTTCGATCACGCCACCCCACAGCTTCCTTTGCTCCAGGGAAAAGAAGCTCAGCCAGTCCAACCTCTCCCCATAACTAATCTCCTCCAACCATGTTACGTTGGTGCTGGAAGCGTAGCGACACTTGCGGGCTGCCCCCAGAACACTTTACGCAAAATATGCTTTTCACTGTTTGTTTTGATGTACATGTGACTAATAAAAACATCTTATCTTATCCTGGTGAATCTCCTCTGCACTTTCTCTAGTGCAACCACATCCTTCCTATAGTGTGGCGACCAGAACTTCAAGTGCAGTCGAACCAGTGTTTTGTAGAGTTGCAATATAACTCTTGTATTCTATCCCCAATCTATGAACGAAAGCTCAGCAAGTCATACAGTGGAGACAGCCTTTTATCCCACTTTGTCCTCACTGACTATCAAACACCCGACTCTAATTCTATTTCATTCTCCCCAGATTTTACCACTCTCCTACACACTAGGTGCAAACTACAGTGGCCAATTAACCTAATGACCTGCATGTCTTTAGGATGTGAGAGGAAACCAGAGCATCCGGAGAAAACCCATGTGGTCACGGGGAGAATGTGCAAACTCCACACAGACGGTGCCAGAGGTTGGGGTCAAACCCAGGCCACTGGAGCTTTGCTACACCACTGTGCCACCCCACCCGATGGCCTGGGGTTAATATTCATCCCTCAATGAACAGCACTCAAAGAGATTATTTGGCTATTGTCGCAGTGCTGCTTGCTCTGTACAAAGTAGCTGTTGCATTTCCTACAATACAATCGTGATTATACTTCAGAAAGTACTTCATTGGCTGTATATTACTGTGGGACACTCTGAAGAGGAACTGGAAGGTGGCATAGGAACGCAAGTCTACCTTTTCACCTTAAATTGTACGTGTCACAGGATGGCCCTCTGTTGTAATACCCTGTTGGTTGAATAACCCATCATAGCTCCCAGCTGAAGAAAGATCCCATAAGTGAGGTCATGGAGGAATGCTACAGCTTCAATTCCATCCTCCAGCCAGTGGTGGCACTGCAGGGCTACTGTGAGGTCAGAATGATCCAGTTGGGCGAGGTCCTTTTGGGAGTAACTCTGCTTGGAAAGTTATGTTCAATGATAGGATGTCATTTTGCAGGAGAGGAGGAAAGAGGCTAAAATCTAGAGGGTAAATAAACAACTGGCCTACATTGTATGAAAGAGCCATTTACATGTCTTTAATGGCACCTAAATCCTTGACAAAAAAGTCAGAAGACATTTGAAAAGCTGACTTCATATAACATCATTTTACACTTCGGAATTTCAGGTAAGTTGGACAATTACTGCAGGTAAAATGTCTGTTGCTCTCCAGTGAAGTACTTTGGGATGGGATATGGTGCTGTTCAAAAGAATGTGTTGTGTCTACTCTCAAGATCACATAATTGTTAAATTGGTTTATTTGTCACATGGTACAGTGAAAAAAGTAGTTTTGTAAGCCATCCATACAGATCATTTCATCACATCAGTACATTAAGGTAGTACAAGAGAAAAGCAATAAGAATGCAGAATGAAGTGTTACAGTTACGTAATTAGCAAAGCAGTTGAGAAATGAGGATGTTTGAGAACTGTTGATGAACCAGGGTCTTCCCTACACTTGAGATGGTAGATAATCCATGGAATTTTGTTACCTAACCACTGAAAGGACTATGCTTCCAGGCACAGTGGCACAGCTAATAGAGCCACTGCCTCATAGCTCCAGAGACCCGGGTTCAATCCTGACCTCTGACTGTTTGGAGTTTGCATGTTCTCCTTGTGACCTTTGGTGCCCTGGTTTCCTCCCATATCCCAAAGATGTGTGGCAGGTTAATTGGCTGCTGTAAATGGCCCCTTGTGTAGGTGAGTGGTAGAATCTGGGAGGAGTTGATGAGGAAGTGGGGATTAATGTAGGATTAGTGTAAATGGGTGGTTGATGGTCGGCATGGAGATGGGCTGAAGGGCCTGTTTCCCTGCTGTGGCTCTCTGTGTCTCTATGTCTGTGGCAGCAGCTCATTATCCAGCGCACACTGGAAGTGGTAGCCTGGATAATCTGACGCCAGAGTGGGGTTTGAAACCCCGAATTTTCTGTCTCAAAGACAAGGGTATTACCATCTCATAGAATCATAGTCATACAGCACGGAAACAGGCCCTTCGGCCCAACTGGTCCAAGATTCCCATTTGGCCCATATCCCTCCAAACCTTTCCTACCTGTCCAAATACCTTTTAAATGTTGTTCATGTACCTGCTTCAACCACTTCCTCTGGCAGCTCATTCCAGGTACTGACCACCCTCTGGGTGAAAAAGTTTGCCCTCGGGTTCCTATTAAATCTTTCCCCTCTTACCTTAAACCTCTAGTTCTTGATTCCCCAACCCTATGACTGTGCGCATTCACCCTACGTAAAACAGATTAACCCTGTTGGAACAGGTAAACAATTCAGATCTGCTGATGTCTGCACGTTCAGATACTGATGGACCTGATTTTAATCTCCAATTGCCTGTGCCTGTGCTGTTGAAACCCTCTCTCAGTTCCACTGTCCTGTGTTGTCATTGACCTGCAGTTAGACATTATTCATTGCCCTCTCTGGTCAGCCTGTTTCCATTGAATGGATTTTGTAATTAATTTTGATTTGCTTTGTGTATTTTATTATTTAAATCTGTAAAGTTATGGATTTTTCCATTAATTGAATCTGCTTCATTTCCTTTGTTGGGAGTACATAGCAGTGTTTGTTAGTTTCGTCACGGTGGCATTTTCACTACAAGCCTGTTTACTGTACAGCACGTGACATCTTCAATCCTATTTGAAGGCAACATATCGGATTATGTTACAAGAATTTGTAACAGGAAAACACAGTTCTGCGTTCGATTATTTTAACCAGGCTGTCTATTCGTACTTTCAGTCCTTCTCCACTGACCTATCTGGGATGTGAGAGACGAGTAAAATTTGCAGATCCTGGAACTGGAAACTTAAACAGAAATGCTGGAAGACCTCAGCCAGTCAAACAGCATCTGTGGAAAAGAGAAACCGGTCAACCTTTTGGGTCAGACACACTGCCTCAGAACCTGGGGGGAATGCGGAGGGGTTACAGTTTTCGAAGCAGAGCGGGCAGGAGGAACGAGGTGTGAGACAAATTCCTATGTGGAGAGAGGCTAAGACAGATCTGTGATGAGGAGTGTGAGTGCTGACCGTCAGCAAGGAACGGGGTTGGAAAGCATGAAGGAAATGATGATGATCTGCACTCTGCATTCTCCGGTACTCACTGCGCAGGAACCTGAGATGACTTGCATGGATTTTGGCATCAGTTGTGAGTCAGAGGGAAGGAGTCGGTTGTGGGTCAGGGGACAGGTGTGGCTCAGCTGTGGGAAAGAGGGCAGGTTTCAGCTGTGGGTCAGAGGGCAGGTATCAGGTGTGGGTGAGGGGTCGGGTGCCAGCCTGTGGGTCAGCGGGCAGCAATCTTGCCGTCTGGGTACAGAGTTCTCATGTGCAGGTTGTTTTGCAGAGATATTTCTGATTCTACTTCTTATATAAAGAAAGAACCCGAGGGCCAAGTTCGAGATGTACGTGGCCAATGAATCCCTGAGGGAGCACAGCAGAGATGCAGAGTTTTGGGTGCAACGTTAAACCAAGGCCCTAACTACCTTCTCCCGTGTCTGCACGAGATTTCTCGGTAGTTCATGAGGACTCCCCAGTGTCCTGGCCAATACTTATCCCTCACCCACCACCATTATTCCAAAACCAGATTGTCCACCCTCTTGTTGGTGGGAAGCTTGCTGTGCACAAATTGGCTGTACCCTACATTATACTAGTGATTCCTCATAAAGTGCTCCTTGGCATTAAAAGGAAACATCCTGAGGTCAAGCGAAGCAAAACATAAGTGTAACCCATCCAATCTTCCTTCCCTCTCCCCACACTCCTCCTCCACCTCCCAAGCCCAGACCACAGACCAGGCAGTATCTTGACTGAGGGTAGTTCCCATAAGACATAGGAGCAGAACTAGGCCATTCAGCCCATCTAGTCTGCTCCACCATTCAGTCATGGCTGATTTGTTTTCCCCCTCAACCCCATTCTCCTGCCTTCTCCCCGTAACCTTTGACGCCCTTACTATTCAAGAATTTATCAACCTCCGCTTTAAATACACCCAATGACTTGGCTCCACAGCCGTCTGTGGCAATGAATTCCGCAGATTCACCGCCCTCTGGCGAAAGAAATTCCTCCTTATCTCTGTTCTAAAGGGACATCCTTCTATTCTGAGGCTGTGCCCTCTGGTCCCAGACTCTCCCACTGCTAGAAACATCCTCTCCACGTCCACTCTCTCCTGTCTATCTATGTTTGGCAGGTTTCAATGAGATCCCCCCTCATCTTAAACTCCAGCAAGTACAGGCCCAGAGCCATCAAACACGCCTCACACGTTAACCCTTTCATTCCTGGGATCATTCTTGTAAACCTCCTCTGGACCCTCTCCGATGCCAGCCCATCCTTCCTTAGATATGGGGCCCAAAACTGCTCACAATATTCCAAATGTGGTCTGACCAATGCCTTATAAAGCCTCAGCATACACCCTTGCTTTTATATTCTAGTCCTTTCGAAATGAATGCTAACATTGCATTTGCCTTCCTTACGACCTACCATGCACCGACTGTGCTCAGAGTTGAGAATTCACACCATCTCTGGCCACTGTTATTTACTGATGTCGATTCCTTGCTGTAAATTTAATCCAATTGAGGTGTTCTAAATGATTCTTGTATTGATGAGCTGCATAAAAAGGAACTATTTCCTACAGTGGAGGAGTCCACCAGGAGGGGAAAACCTTTAAAATTAGACCCAACTGAGTTTGGGTGACATTGGGAAGCACTTTTGTTAGACAATGAAGGACAAAAATCAGGAGGCCTATCCTACAAAAAAAAGTTATCCAGGATCAACTGAAAAATGTTGTAATAGAAATGGTTTGATTTTTGCTCAGAAAGGGTTTCAAGGAATCAGAAATCAAATTAAAAGAGAGAGATCAGACGTGATGTAACTGACCTAATTCAGATATAGGTTTATGAGCAATAAGGGCAGGGCTAGCACCTGATCCACCATTTGATAAGACTGAATCCATCTAAATTATCACAGAAAGCACATTATCTGGATGCACCACAGCTTGGTATGGCAACTGCTCTGCCCAAGACCGCAAGAAATTGCAGGGAGTTATGAGCGCAGCCCAGCACATCACTCAAACCCGCCTCCCTTCCATTGACTCCGTCTACACTTCCCGCTGCCTTGGGAAAGCAGCCGACGTAATCAAGAACCTCTTCCACCCCAGTCATTCTCTCTTCTCCCCTCTCCCGTTGGGCAGAAGATACAAAAGCTTGAGAGCACAAACCATCAGGCTCAAGGACAGCTTCTATCCTGCTGTTATCAGACTCTTGAACGGACCTCCTATATGCTAAAAGATGAACTCTTGATCTCCCAATCTACCTGGAAGTGGCCTTTGCATATTATTTGTCTACCTGCACTGCACTTTCTTTGTAACTGCAACACTATATTCTGCATTCTGTTTTTTACCTTTTTACTACCCTGAAGTATTATGTATGGAATGATCTGTCTGGATGGCACGCAAACAAAAGCTTTTCACTGTACCCTGGTACACATGACAACAATAAACCATTTCCAGAATCAGATTTGTTATCACTGACTTATATGACGTGAAATTTGTTGTTTTGCGGCAGCTGTACAGTGCAGAGACACAGATTACAAAAATGAATAAGTAGTGCAAAGAAAAAAAGAAAGAACAAGGAAGTGTTCACGGGTTCATGGACCATTCAGAGATCTGATGGTGGAGGGGAAGCTGCTGTTCCTGAATCGTTGAGTGTGGGTCTTCAGGCTCCTGTACCTCTTCATTGTAACATTGCAGGAGGCTACAGACTGAGAGACCAGAGTGGGAATGGGATGGTGAAATAACTGCCATGGTAGCAACGAGGAGAGAAAGTCCAATTCCACTTTCTTGCACCCATCCCAATATCCTTGGATTCCCTCAGTATTTATGCGACATTCAGTTCTGGGCAGGAGGAACAATAACTCAGGAACTGTACTGTCCAGCTACCTACAGACATTTCAATGAGATCACCTCATTCTTTGAAACTCCAGACCTTATCAGTAACGGAACAGGTGCTGAGGTGTTTGAAGTGATTTTTTGAAGTATGAAGTCAGTGTGGTTTAGTGTGAGAACTCTCAACAGGAGACTCAATAATTGTCAGGCTCCACTATGTTTGCACCTTGCCTGTGTAAATCCTGGGGTGTCATCCCGCGGAACACTTAACAGCTTCTTCTCAAATTCCTCCATCTGCCTACCAAAGAAGCCACAAAGCTGATTATATTAAGCAGCGTCACGCCCGTTCAGTGACCAGAGAAAAGAATTCAATAGTGGCATGCTGGGGAAAAAGAAATCCTGTACAACAAAGAAATGAGGCTGAGGTGTGGCTGAAATCATCTTCCCCCCTCTCCCCCGCCACCCCTATGGATTCCAACCTTTATTCTGCTGGTTTCAAACATTGGCCACTGTGCAAACCAAAGTAGGCATGAACAGAGGCAGCTTCAGAAGGAGTTCTACTGTCTTGTACTTTTCTATAGTGAGAGCAAGCTTTCAACATGGAGGAAGGCACCCGTGGCAGCCATTTCACCATCCCATTCCCACTCTGGTCTCTCAGTCTGTAGCCTCCTGCAGTGTTACGATGAGGGCCAACATATGCTCGAGGAACACCATCCCATTTTTTTGTCTGGTCACATTGCAACCTGGAGAACTTGATCCCCAATTCTCCACATAACTTGCTGCAACAAACAACCTGCTGGAGGAACTCGGCATCTGTCCATTGAGATGGATTGGCCCGTATCGTTGGAATGGTGGAGCAGGAGTATCCCTGCCCCTACTACTTGTGTTTCTGTATCTGAATTGAAAGTCTCAAAGTCGAGTTTATCGTCATGCACAAGTCCATGTGTGCACAGGTGCAATGAAAAACTTACTTGCAGCAGCATCACAGGCACATAGCATCAGAGACACACCATTCACAAGAAGAACGTAAATTTATACAAGAATATAATTAGAAAAAAAAGTCTATTATAGTGCAAAGTGGTCATAGTGTTGCTATACTGAGGTAGTGACTAGGGTTGTGCAGGTTGTTTCAAGAACCAAACGATTGAAGGGAAGTAGCTGTTCCTGAACCTGGTGGTGTGGGACTTCAGGCTTCTGTACCTCCTGCCCGATGGTAGCTGCGGGATGATGGCATAGCCCGGATGGTGGGGATCTTAGATGATGGATGTAGCCTCCTTGAGGCAGCACCTCCTGTAGATACTACCGATGGTGGGGAGGGACGTGCCCGTGATGTATTGGGCAGAGTCCACTACTCTCTGCAGTCTCTTACATTCCTGCGTATTTGCCCTCCCAGACCATGATGCAACCAGTCAGGACACTTTCAACAGTACATCTGTAGAAGTTTGTCAGTGTGTTCAGTGACGAGCTGAACCTCCTTAACCTTCTAGAAATTAGGAAATTGACTGATGCTGCTCAACCCGCTGAGTTCCTCCAGAAGATTGTTTGTTGCTCCAGATTCTGGCATCTGCAGTCTCTTGTGACTTAGATAACTTCTGCCTGCATCGGGTAGGCCATTTGTGCTTGCCATTCCTCTCCCCAATTTTTTCTTTTCATTAGTACATCCCAGCCTGCTCAGTACGTCTCAGTAGCCCACAGTATCAGACCTCAACATCAGCAGCACAATGGACAAAGGGGCTTAACTCTCCATTCAATAGCTGTCCATCATTTCACCCTCCTATAGATATCCCCTTTGTCCCACCCAATGCTCCTCCCCACCTTCACAGCTACTTAGATTAACTACCTTTCTCCCTTTCTCACTTCTGATGAAACGTTAACTATTTGTCTTTCCACAGATACCGCCTGATCAGCTGAGTTCTTCCAGCATTTTTGTTGTTGTTACCACTGGCCGTAACTCTGATCAGTCAGCTAAGAGCACCGTGCAGTGCTGGACTAAACCCAACAACGAGCAGTGAGACCAATTGGTTTGTCTCCTCCTTCGCCTTTACTGCCCACAGGTCTGACACGAGAGACTACAGACGCTGGAATCTGGACCAACAAACAATCTGCTGGAGGAACTCAGCAGGTCGAGCAGCATCTGTGGGGGGGAATTGTCAACATTTCGGGTCAAAACCCTGCTTTGGTTTGAGTCCTGTTGCAGGGTCTCATCCTGAAATGTTGACCATTCCTTCCCCCCCCCCCCCCACCCACAGATGCTGCTCAACCTGCTGAGCTCCTCCAGCAGATTGTTTGCTGGTCTGTACCAGGGGCTGCTAAAATCCGCCCCCACACCTCCCAAGGAGGAGGAGAGATTGCTCTCTGTAGTGGTCCCTGACTTTCTACTGAAAGGAACAATGGCTTTCATTTATTTAGCCCCAATTACAGTTGCAAATGTATCCCAAGGTACTCCACAGGGACATCACCAAACAAACCTCTGAGATTGACAAGGAGGTATAAGCTGAGCAAAGACTTAATCAAAGAGGCGGGTTTTAACATGTATCCTGGAGGTGAGACGAGGGGGGCTGAAGTACTGTTGGCCGCCACACTTAAGCAACCGCAAAGGTCTTGCAATGGGTACACATGCCACCTTCTTGCAGCTACCATCGAGCAGGAGGTACAGAAGCCTGAAGTCCCACACCACCAGGTTCAAGAACAGCTACTTCCCTTCAACCATTTGGTTCTTGAACCAACCTGCAGAACCTTAATCACTACCTCAGTATAACAACTCTGTGACCACTTTACACTAACATGGAATTTGTTTTCGTTCTAATTGTGTTCTTTCTTGTAAAAGTTGTGTATAATTTATGTTTAATTTACGTTTTTCTTGTGAATGTTGCTTATCTGATGCCATGTGCCTGTGATGCTGCTGCAAGTAAGTTTCTCATTGCATCTGTGAACACATGTACTTGTGCATAGGGCAATAAACTCAAAAGACTTTTACGAGTTGTTTATTAGAATGACTGCAGGGATAAAAAATTCCAGCCCCATAGTTCAACCAGAAAAGCTGGCATTGTTCTCCTTGGAACAAAACAGGCAGAGATTTGGTAGGGCTGTTTAAGATCAAGAAGGCTTTAGTGAGAGTAAATAAAATGAGTTTCCAGTTATTAAATGTCTATCAACCAAAAGGTACAGATTAACATATTTAGGGTAAAAAAAACTCAATACAATATAAGGAAATTATTTTTTATACAACAAATGGTTAGGATTTGGAATGTGTTGCTTGTTGAAAAGGGGAATGCAGATTCAAGGTATTGGGTGAACATTTGAAGGAGCAAATATGAGAAAAGAACATGGGAGATTTCTCTTTCAGCGAACAGGCAAAGACATGATGGGCCAACTGGCCTCCTGTCACTATAATTCTAGATGAACTCTTACAGGGAGCACATCTGAGACTTCCTATTCTGTGTGCTTGATCATAGTTCATCTAGGTAGGGGCAGGCATGGTAGTGTAGCAGTTAGTGTAACGCTATTACAGCGCCAGCGACCTGGGTTCAATTCTGGCCACTGTCTGTAAGGAGTTTGTACGTTCTCCCCGTGTCTGCGTGCGTTTCCTCCGGGTGCTCCGGTTTCCTCCCACATTCCAAAGACGTACGGGTTAGGAAGTTGTGGGCATGCTATGTTGGCGCCGGAAGCGTGGCAACACTTGAGGGCTGCTCCCAGAACACTCTATGCAAAAGATGCATTTACTGTGTGTTTCCATGTACATGTGACTAATAAAGACATCTTATTGCTAGTCATAGCTCATGATGAGCTGAATGGCCTCTTTCTATGCTCTGGAATTCCATGATCATCATCCAGTGATTTCTGTGGCGTCATGTGTGGTGATAGAACCATCAGATGTAGCAATTGATCCCTCAACCACTGATCCATCCCATGGCGGAACAGTTCAATTGTGTGCAAGGCATGCAAAGAATGGCCAATTACATAAAATACAGGCAGATACCAACACAGCTTGTTACTGGAATAGCCAGCTGCATGGTTTATGGTAAAGAAAACCCAGTGTAATTGTACTGGTTGCTTGTGGAACAACTTGCCTTTATATAGCACCGTTTATATTTAATACACAGAGCCAATAGGAATATGAGGAGGGAGGAATAAAACCATGGCAGTGGGTTTTCAGGAGAGGTGGGGAGGATCACGGAGGGTTTATTCTGCTTAAGGAACGACCGCCGGTGTTGGGTTGGAGGGAGAGTGGACTCGTGGGAGACCAACACATAAATATGCACATTGTAACTTTGGGCCAATGGATTGGGGGAGGGGGGATATAGTGGGTTGGGGAGCCTAGGGATTAAAGTGACTGGACTGGTGCCAGTGTTCTGGACCATTGACCCAGAGACGTGAGTTCAAATCCCACAATGGAGGCTGGAGAATTTAAATTCAAGTAATTCAAAAAAATGTGGAATATAAAAAGCACTAGTCTCAGTTACAGTAACCTTGAAACAACCACTTCATTGTAAAAGCCCACCTGGTTCAGGAGTATCTTTCAGGGGAAGAAATCTGCCATCCTGACAGTTCTAACGAAGGGTCTCCAACCTGAAATCTTGACACTGTTTCTCCTTCCACAGATGCTGCCTGGCCTGATGAGTGTTTCCAGAATTTTCTATTTTTATTTCTTTCATGATCTGCTGTCCTTGCCTGGTCTAGCCTATATGTGACTCCTGACCCACCAATGTAGTTGATTTGTACACACCCCCTTCAGTTCAGGGGCAATAAATGCCCACACCACCAGCACATCCAGTAAGGTGAATAAATAATGACAAAAAAAGGAACAGAGGGTTCAGTATCAGTTTAATTTTATGGAGAACTGACACCGGAAGGGTGATCCGGAAGGGATAGCCCAGTCTGAAGTTGACAAAATAAAGTTGTGTGAAGTGGCCAGAATTGGGTCAACCACCCATTCTTCACTCTGCCTTCCAACATATTGTTCAGGTTGCCCCCATTAGAGTCATGGAGTTGTATGGCACGCAAACAGGCCCTTCGGCCCACCTTGTCCATGCTGACCTTTGCCCCATCTATACTAATCCCATTTGCCCGCATTAGGGTAGCATCCCTCTACACCTTGCCTATTTAAGTTTCTGTCCAAGTGCCTTGTAAATTCAGTGATTGTATCTGATTCCTCCACTTCCTCTGGCAGCGAGTTCTTGATATCAACAACTCTCTGCGTAAAAACCCTTCAGATCCCCTTTTAAAACTCTTTCCATTCACCTTAAACTCATGTCCTCTTGTTTTTGACACCCTGACCACGGGAAAAAGATTTTGATTGTCTATCCCATCTATGCTTCTCATGATAAATATTTCTGCCAAGTCAGCCTCCTTTGCTCCAGGGAAAACAAACCCAGCCTGTCCAATCTTTCCCCATAACTAAAGTCCTCCAGTCCGGGCAACATCCCAGTGAACGTCCGCTGCACTCTCCCAGTCGTTCCTATAGTGTGGCGACCAGAACTGCACGCAATGGTCCTAGTGTGGTCGAACCAGTGTTTGTAGATTCCTTTAACAGAATCAGCCACAAAGGGACATCACAGCATATCTTAATCTGTCCATAGCTAACAGCGACGTGGAGTTGTTCTAACATGTAACAATTGATTCTGGCCAAGACAGGCTGCCAGGCTGATATTTTATTCTCTCTCCTGAGCTCAGGGACTCTCGAGCCTTTCTTCCTGCTTTCTTCCCTGTCTTAATTATTTAAGAAGCTTTCAATGAATTTTAATCAGCACTAACGCCAACATCCAAATTCAAGACAGGAGCAACACTCCCCCAAGAAATATCACTTTAGCAGTCGCTAAAAATTGCATGATCCGAAAGGTATTTAGCACTCAAAAGGGTTAATATTATCTGGGGGGGGGGGGGGAAAGCAAATTACTGCTGTTGTTGGACATTCTTAAATTAAAACAGGAAATATTGGGAAGACTCAGCAGGTCAGGCAGCATTTATGGAGATAGAAACAGGGTTGAAGTTTCAGGTCAATAATCTTTCTGAAAATTCTGACCTGAAATGTCTTCTCTGTTCCCTTTGCACATATGCTGCTTGACCTGCTGAGTGTTTCCAGACATACGTAAAGTTATCCAGGGTTTTGAGGGAGTACATGGGAAAAAACTGTGGCAAGAAAGTTAGTTGGGAAATGAGGTGACTATCTTCCACTCACAACTTGTGATCCAGAACGCACTGTCTGAAAGGTGCAGAAGCAGGTTCAGAGGTGACTTTTTCACAAGGAAGTTAGACAAAATAAGGAAGGGGAAGGATATTTGGGAATCTGCAGAGAGATTAGGGGTTTGGACCAGTTTATTGCTCTGGAAAGGGACAATGGCAGAACAATGTCCTTCTGTACTGATTAATTCCCCCTTGCAGAAAACACCTCCAATATGTCCAAGCCCAGCTCTCAGCATATAGCTTGTCCATCTGATGTCGTCAGGGGTGCCTCTGTCAGTAACTCCTTTGCCTCTGAGCCAGAAGGTTGTGGATTCAAGGTTTAATGCTGAGGCTTATGCTTAAAACCAGGCTAACACCAGAGTGAAATGACGAGGGAGAGCTGCACAGGTGGGAGTGCCATCCTCCCAAAGGAACATTAAACCAAGGCCTGTCTAGTCTCTAGGGTATGCAGAAAGAATTCCTCGGCACAACACTGAAAGATGACAGAGTATTTCTGATGCTGCAACACCTAACAAGCTGGAAGAACTCAACACGTCAACTGGCATCTATGGAGGGAAATGGACAGTTGATGTTTCAGGTCGAGACCTTTCATCTGGACTGATTCCCTCCACAGATGCTGCCTGACCCACTGAGTCTTTTGTGTGTTGCTTCAGATTCCAGCATCTGCAGTCTCTTGTGTCTATTTCTGATGGTGTTCAGACCAATATTTATCCCCAACCAACATCATCGAAATAGATTATCTGGTCATTAGTTGGTGGGAGCTTGCTGTTGGCCACTGCATTTCCTCTGTTACCAGAGAGACTGCAATTCTAAAGCAATTCACTGTAAAGCACTTGGGGATGGCATGAATGGCACTATACAAATGCAACTCTTTCTTTCTTTCAGAATGTCCCTGTGCAACCTCTAGTTTTCACAGACAAATCTGATGTACACCCATGGTGCCCTTGATATACACCATTATACTCCAGGTATGTACCTATAATGTTGCTGGATTGGTCCACTTGCTCCTGGTGTGTATTTGTATCGATCTTAATATTTACTGATCCTTCTGACTGGTGCAATAACAAAGACAGAATCAGATAATATTCTTTATTTATTGGCACATTTAACATTTACCCAGCTAAGATTTTGAACATTTTTTTCCCTCCAGTACGGATTTCATTTTGAAATGAAATATGAAGTCAAAGCCTCTTCTTTTATGTAAATAATGAGTTTTGTTCTCTTCTGCTGGATTTATATGAAACACAAATCTTAACTAACACCAGCCGCTTGAAGAATGGGCCTCACGCAATTTCCAGGTCAACTGATATTTCACGCTTTGGTAATTTTCTCTCTTATCCCAATATTCAAGCATTGCAGTTTTTCAGATGCCATATAACAAATTTTACCTTAGCAATCAATGGCAGTCTTTCAGACAATCTCCATACCTTTGTCTCACAGTCATTCAATTTTCATGATAATATTTCCTTTAGCTTTTTGTTACCTGCAATGGCTAAGGCAATTCATATCTGCTGGTCCTGGTGGCCTGTGTTGAGGAATGAACTCCTCAGTAAACAAGAGGTGAAAGAAATGGAATTCCTGATTTCAGGAACAAGTAACTTGTGTATCTGAGGTGATTAAAGGGGTTGGTGACGGAAGATAATTTCAGGAACAAATGATGTGCCAGGGTATCTGAGATGATTAGAGGGGTTGGTGAAAACTATTTCCTCTGGTGTGGTTGAGGAGGTGAGCAGGGTGGTCCTGAACTAGCAGACTCTTAAGGCTAGTGCCAGGGGAGAGACCAAGACGCATCTACCCACACGTGGAGAAGTGGAAATATGCAACACCTGTCCCATCAGAAGATGCTTTTGATGCGGGGCTTTGGGGAGAAAGGTGGCAGGGAGAGTCGATTGTAAACTTCAGAACTGTGAATTCTGGATTTTTGTTCAGAAAAGATTGAGAGTTGTGGAGGGAACGAAATGGATAACCTTCAGGACAGACTGAAGAATGGAAAAATAAAATGAGATTCGTGAAGGATCAGTGTTTGATTATCAGCATGGATATGTCAGGCCCAAAGACCTATTTCTCTGCTGTGTGACTCTGCAGCTCTATGACTCAAGGGCTGAATGGCCTCATTCTGCGCCCATGTTCCTGGCTGGTTTACTGGCTTCTGACTACTCCAGATCCAAAGGTCAGGAGAAGGATCAAGGCTTTAATTCTGGATCTGGAAAATTCAGTGGAGGCCTAAAGAGTCATGCTAATTAATAATTCAAGCTCCACTTGAGTAGATGCAGAGGCAAGTAGGAAGAACCGACTGCTAACTGAAAGCAGATAGACTGGATGGCTGGTTTCCAAGCACGCCACTCAGAACAGACCACAAATGCTACATAGCTGGGCCAAGGAATGTACAGGGAAATAGATGTTTGCCCAGTGTAAAGGCAACTGTTGCAAAGTAGCCAAATGGAGACACAAGAGACTGCAGACGCTGGAATCTGGAGCAACAAACAAGAAGCTGGAGAAACTTAGCAGGTCAGGCAGCAGGGTCACAGAGGGGTCTCGACCCAAAACATTGACTGTCCATTTCCCTCCACAGATGCTGCCTGACCCGCTGAGTTCCTCCAGCTTCTTGTTTGTTTACTAGAAGTGGTGTTGGTTTACTACCACTGTCGACAGGGTGGTTATGGGAGCTTTGCAATTCACAAGAGAAGGGTGGAAGAGAAGGTGAAGCACACTTTCTACCTACATGGTCCTGAATGTTGCTGCCAGACCCAAAGCCAGCTTGGGAACCTGGAGTTCCCAGATGTAAACAGTCCCCTGCCTTTGTGGAGAAGGGTTTGGATAAATGGGGATCCATGGATGGAAAATCCTGCTTGGGAGCCAGACCTCAGGAGGAAAAGCAATGCTCAGCATGGTGGAATGACACTGAGCTACTTGAAGAACAGGAAGGGAACTTGGACAGAACAAAATCTAAGGCCACAGCATCTAGTGCCTGTGCTGGGTCCTTGAAAGACCATAAAATGTAGGGGCAGAATTAGGTCATTCAGCCCATCGAGTCTGCTCCCCCATTCAGTCATGACTGATTATTTTTCAACTCCTTTCTCCCGCCTTCTCCCCTTAACCCTTAACCTCCTTACCAATCAAGAACCTATCAACCTCTGCCTTAAATACATCCAATGACTTGGCCTCCACAGCCCTCTTTGGTAACAAATTCCACAGATTCCCCGCCCTCTGGCTGAAGAAATTCCTCCTCATCTCAGTTTTGAAGGGACGTCCCTTTATTCTGAGGCTGTGCCGTCTCTCCTACCAATGGAAACATCATCTCCACGCCCACTCTATCCAGGCCTTTCAGTATCCGGCAGGTTTCAATGAGATCCCCCCTCATCCTTCTGAACTCCCCTCATCCTTCTGAACTCCATCGGGTACAGGCCCAGAGACATCAAACACTCCTCATAGAAAGAACTAAAACTTTAATGGAGCTGAACTGGTGGGAGTCTGGATGGAGCAATGGCTATTGTAAGCTGTAGCCCATGCAAAGTCTGGGACTGAGAGTGTGGAGACCTGTCCATGAATTCCAGATCTAAATCCAATGAGCTGCTGGTTTGCATTGGGCTGTTTTAGTTGTTTCTGAGGTTTATTTTCTCTTTATTGAGCTTCTTGTATTTAAAAGGGTCCCTTTTTAGCATCAAATCCCCAGCTGCATGAATAATTTTATAAATTCATGACTGTGTATTGCTAACAAGCACGGAGCACGTGTAGGAGCCTGGTGTCATTCTGTTCTCCTGAAAAGCTACCCCTTGTGTAACGATAAAGGTCTTGTCTTCCCACCCAGGTATAGACAGATTCCAGAATTGTCCTGGAGATGGGTGACAAAGGTCTAAAGGCCCCCAGAACACTGTAGCTTGCTGGTCTTTTTCATTGGGCTTTGGCACCACATGCCAAACAGGATAAGGATGGTAGATTTCCTTCTGGATGGCATTAATGAACCAACTGGGTGTTATTCCAATTCAATGGATGCAGCATTACCAATACCTGCCCTTTATATCAGATTTATTGAAATATTTGAATGTAAATTCCCCAGCTGTTGTAGTGGGATGCAAAGGTGGGTCTCTGCGTGATATGGTCCAACCTTCTCGACAACAATCTATGCACCAGTCACATGTGCCCAAACTCTAATCAGTTCTCAGCTTGAGGATAGAGTTGTCAAGAAGTGGAACCTTCCAGTACTGGGAAACAAAGTTTTAACCAAGTCCCACTTGGTCCAGCAGAGTGGTGGGGTGAGGGTGGGGATGAGTTGTCACTGGATTGGAAGAAGGAAGTCTTAACATTCCAGCAGAGAAGGGTGGAAAATCTATGAGGGAAAAATGTATCACTTTATGAAAGCTTCAATATCTTCTGAGGGAGTTTTTATATTTTTTAACTCAGAACTTAAAATTGGCACTTGGAAACCATAGCTGTCTCCAAATGAGGCGCAATGTTCAGGAAAATTTGAAATAATTTTATGGATTGGTTAACCGTGATAACTTGGAACAGTTCCAAAGAAGAGTTATGTATAATTTATCTAGAATAATTTCAAAGATGGGTTAAGCACAAATCACTGGAATGGTTCAAGGGATGGGTTAATTGCAAATTATCTAGAACAGCTCCTGGGGCTGATTAATTGCAAAAATCTGGAACTGTCACAGAAGCTAGTTAGCTTCCACAATCTGGAATAATTCCACTGTCAGGTTAGCTGCGGATGTCACACTCTGCTCTCTGAAGCTGGTTCTCAACAGGAAACTGGAACCATATACTGAGGTGCGCAGTATATATTTGGCACTCTTTTTGAGGCTTGTTAACTGCAGAAATCTAGAGCTGTTGGGACTGGAATGAGAGAAGGCTCGTCTGGAAGCCAACATCGGACTAATGTACCTGTCTCTATGCCTACAATGTGCGGGTTTGTTTAGCTATAGTTCCTTATCAGCAAAGTAAGCATTGTCACTAAAGAGGGTCGAGGAAATTACAAATGCATCAACAGGACTTTAAATTACATCAATGTTTGACCTTTCTCACTAATAATGACAAATACGTTTTTAAAGCTAAAATGCAAATAAAGACAGACAGGCAGATGGCAAAATAAAACACACAGCTCAGTGTTGAATTACATGGACGCAGTTAATTAAAAAGCAAATCAGCGTGTCAATTACAAGGAATCGGTTAGGGGGAGATTGGGGATTGTGGTAAATAGTGTCCCTTTTATCCCATATATTAACTGTTTATTTGGTCCAATTGGAGAGGTATATAAAATGGTGAATGTCGTGGATGTGTTCTTCTGAGACAATAGGTGAGGTAAAGTCCAAACTAACAGGAGGCACCATTGTTATTGATATTAGGAGGTTTGTCTTCAATCTAAGGAAGAAGGTATGTGGAGGTAGAACCCCTACAATTTAGGAAGCAATAAAGTAGGAATGGGGATGGAAGTTGTGGGTTTTTAGGATGGGTTATGTTACGGTGGGTTAAATGCCTTTCTTCCTCTGTAAACCCCAATGTTTTCTCTCTCTTTGGCATTAATTTTTGCCTTTCCGTCTTCAGTTATTGTTTTCCTGATGATGTAGGGCTGAAGGAATGGTATGAATCAGTGGGTGGTCAGACCCCCACTCCGCAATCTGCTGTGATTGCTGCAAGCAAAGGGAATGAATAAAAAATCCTCTGCCGGAAAAAAACTGCAGAGCATTTTTTTTACTCTGGTGCTTCAGTTTTAAAGATTCAGAGCTAATCCGCAAGTTTGCTTCAGAGACTCTATCCTGTTTGTCTGACCTACATACAGCTTTCCCCAAACTCCCAAAAAAAATCTAATCAGGACGCAGCTTCCATTTGCAACCTTCTCTGCCTGAGAGAGTTTTCATCCACTTATACCACAGTCATTTACAAGGCAGGCTTTAGTGACAATGAACCAACACACTGAGGAAACGAGTCATGAAAGAAGGTGGGTACTGGCACTGTACATACAATAAGATTGATGCTGTTGGCATGTATGTGATTGCTCCTGTGACACACTATGTTGTGAACCGATATATTAGTCAAGGGTTTATGTAGATTTCTTTAGCAGTGACATTTAAATTACTGAGCCTCCAAACCCCAAAGGATCGAATGAAATTAAACAGGAACTGGACTATTTTCTTCCCCATAGAGGACTCTTGCAACTCCAAAGAGAGCCTTGCCCACCATCACTTGAGAATGAGAAAGCCTGTTACAGCTTCCTTTCGATAATCGAAAGTCATTTTATTCCCTATAAATAAATAGAATAATGCGAATTAATTACAAAAAATAACGCATCAAAAATTGGAATTTAGTGCTGAAAAAATGTCCAATTATCAGCAATGGGGATTTAAAAAAAAGAGAAATGGTGAAAACTCCAGTAGGTCAGGCAGCATCTGTGGAACCAGAAGCAGTGTCTTCAAAGATCTGAAGCATTAACCCTGTGTCTCTTTCCCCAGATGCTGCCTGACCTGCTGGGTATTTCCAACATTTTCTGTTTTAAATTCAGGTTTCCAGTATCTGCATTTTTTAAAAAAAATCATTAGTAACTGTGAGTTGTGAATTTGAACGAGGGGCCATGAGAGGTTGTGTGAAGCAATTTTTGTAAAATTAAATAAAAGCTAAACAGGAAACAAAAGAATAATGTCGATCTCAGAATTATTTCTGAAGCATTTGAAATCGAGTCTGATCCTTTCCATAACCAATCTCTTTCATGATTAAAAAAAAACTTTGCCAATTCCTCAGCATCAGACGTTTCAAGCCCAGACAGTAGAAAGTTGTGAAGAGTCAATTATGCTGTAAGAAATTTTTTTATTAAAGAGCATAGATCTGGTTAGATGTCCTGATGGCTCCTTCGTAAAATAATTAAAACAGCCTGTGAGCTTTTTTTTAGACGTCTCCAATTGATGGAAGCACGACTCTACTCTCTGCTAACATCTTAACCACCTTCTTAGTCTAAGGCTGTCCAAAGTGACCTTGTTATAACTAATGCATTATGTTACCTCCATCCTTCCTGCTGTCACAATTCAACTCAGTCATCACGACCAGCACTGGCTTAACAATAGTACCACCTTATTTATATCATTATATTAATAGAGTCGGTAATGGCGTTTGATAGTTATCCCTCTAAAAATACACACACCCTGTTTATGTCTCTGTGAAATTCAACATTATTATTTCTGTCTCTCTCTCTCCTTTCCTCAAAGTTTAAATAATATCTGCTGCTGAACGTGGTCGATAACATTTTCAGACGAGCATTGTGGGCGCATTGTGTAAGTTCCCGAGAGACCCTCTGACCCAGTTCCCCACACGAACGCTGCCGGTGGATTACCGGGCCACCGCAATTGATACGAACCCAGTTTCCACGTTAGGGGCCACTCGCAGCACGCCGCGGTCTCCCGAGCACGAAAGTGACCCCGAGGATCATTCCCCCACCGCCACCCTCCCCCCCCCCCCCCCCCCCACCCCAGTCCGAGGGGACTCCTGGCCGTTGTGTTGCTGCCCCTGCTATATCACCTCCATCTTGTCCAGGAGATACGGGGTGTGGGGAGCTTAGAGCGAGCGACGGAGAGGGCTTCAGCCGTGGGGTGTGCGGAAACATTGATATGTACGGCATCCCGTGTAGCTGGCAATGTGTGTACTCATCCGTTTAACCCTTTCCTCGCCCGCACTCTCTCACACCGTCCAGGGATGGGCAAAGGCATTGAATATCTCTCTGGGGCGTTTTGGATTGTGTGAAAAGACAACGACGGGATGAAAAAGCACATCCTTCCTGATTTGGGAGTTGGTGAGACCATCTGTTGTTCGCGTCCTCTCTGGAATGCTGTGTGAATGTCCTTTAATAAAACGTGTCTGCGAGCGCTCAGAGATGTCCCTGCAAGTTCTGTTACCAACCCTCTTGAGATATTTTCGCCCTCCAGATTAATAGGTCAGCGATGAGATGATGTCGTCCACATCTTTTACCCGTCTCTTGTTCTGACTGCGTTACACTTTCACAAGCCCCTACACTCACCGCCCCAGGAGCCTGATCTCCTCCGCCCGTAATGTACACCTACTTTCCACACACACACAGCCGGCCACCCTCCGCTCACTCACACATCCACTTACTGCCCGTTCACCTTGCACACTGGTGTCTAATTAGTCTGCCCGCATGCAGTGCAGAACAATACAGCACTCCGGTGACACGATTCATTCTCCGTCTATCCGCGCCGTCCCGAGAGTTAAAATAAACACTCCAAGTGCCTGAATGTGAGACCCTCAAGAGCCGAGATTCCAGGACAATATGCACAAAGTGCTGGAGGAACTCAGCAGGTCAGGCAGCATCTATGGAGGGAAATAAACAGTCGACGTTTCGGGCCGAGACCCTTCATCAGGACTGGGAAGGAAGCGGGCCAGTAGACGGGAAGAGGACGATAATCAGTAAAGAGAGTGGTGTATGAACATATGTGGTTAAATCGTGGCGTTGGAAATGTCTTGTTCTTTATGGTACAAAGGTTTTGTCCCCATAACCTCAATAGTGTTGGTGACAATGATTCTGTCGGAAGATAATAGTATAACTGAGACCACACCAGTTTTAGCAGGTAGCTAACAATCAGTACACACGCCCTCTCGTTAAACCAGCAACCATCCATTGAATGCTTGCGGTGGGCCTCGGTAATTTTGGTGCATGTTGTTTCTGTATTAACGCCGTGTTGGGTTATGTAATAGATGTGGGTGGGCTGATGTTGGAGCATGAAGAACATTGAATGACTTGGACTTCAGATGCAAAGTGTTTCAGTAGAGGGCCAGCACTGAATATGTAGGAGCTAGGAGATAATCTTTACTTTCTGTGTATCTGGGGTATAGGGAGCATCAACTGCCACTATATTTTCCAAACCTCCAGAGCCAGGAATTTCAAGCAGGGACCAAGGGATAAGCATTGGGCCCTGGAAGGAATTGACAAGGGCACTTATTGAGTAGATCATGGGCAGCAGATTGGACTTCACCAGACCAGGCATATCAGCGCTGTACATCATCTAATATACTGTATGTAGTCTACTAACTTATACATTATCTCATAGGCTTCTACATATTCAGTGCTGGCCCTCCACTGAAGCACTTTACATCTGAAGTCCAAGTCATTTATTCTTCTTCCTTCTCCAACATGCAACACACCCGCATCTGTTACATAACCCAACACGTTTTTATCACAGAAAGAGCCAGCGCACCCCATTATTACTCACAGTATCTAACACACCTCACTACTACTGTGC
The DNA here is from genome assembly GCF_009764475.1 of Pristis pectinata. Lineage (NCBI taxonomy): Eukaryota > Metazoa > Chordata > Chondrichthyes > Rhinopristiformes > Pristidae > Pristis > Pristis pectinata. The sequence continues at coordinate 6,743,430 of NC_067425.1, read as the reverse complement.
CTGCACCATGTATCACTCATCAATATCCACAGCACCCACCACCCTACAGACACTGCCATCCAACACGCCAACACCACCCACTGCCACCACAGCCAAGATTGGCCACTGCTGCCCAACATTTTCACCGTTCCCACCACCATTCCATTAGTGTCGCCCTCCCACCTTCTCTGTTGTCACCGCCACCCGATACTTTCACCATTGTAACACCTTCCCTATCACCACCGTGATCTAACACTAGCCACCTCCACCTAACGTATTCCACTGCCACTGCCGATACGCACCACGAATGCCACTATCCAGCTCGTCTTGTTATTGGCTCTGTCATCCAACACCCCCCATGATTGGCACTGCTGTTCAAAGACATAGTCCTTTCACCATCCACAGCTGTCACTGCCCTTCTCCACGTCACGACAATCCAGCACCATTGTCACCATAATCTACTTCTCCCCCATTGCCTTCACTGTCCATTACCCCACTATTTCCCCTGTCTAACATACCTCACTATTCCCACCTATCTAACACACCTCACTATTCCCACCTATCTAACACACCTCACTATTCCCACCTATCTAACACACCTCACTATTCCCACCTATCTAACACACCTCACTATTCCCACCTATCTAGACAGCTTCTGCACGTACCACCAGACTTAAGGACAGCTTCTACCCCACCGTGATAAGACTATTGAACGGTTCCTTTATACAATGAGATGGACTATGACTTCATGATCTACCTTGTTGTGACCTTGCACCTTATTGCACTGCACTTTCTCTGTAGCTGTGACACTTTACTCTGTACTGTTACTGTTTTTACCTGTACTACCTCAATGCACTCTGTACTGACTCAATGTAACTGCACTGTGTAATGAATTGACCTGTACGATCGGTATGCAAGACAAGTTTTTCACTGTACCTCGGCACAAGTGACAATAATAAACCAATACCAATACCAACACACCTCACTATTCCCATCTATCTAACATACCTCACTATTTCCACTACTTCCACTATTGCCACCACAAAGTATTTTCACTGTCATCACGCCATCTCACACACCCATCACTAATTCTTCCAACTCGTGTGCTTCACTGTTGCTACACCTTCCAGTTGTCTCATCCGCCCCGCTGCCAAAATGCTCCAATTTTACAATGACACCCAATATTATTCAAACACCATCCAAGAGCCTCCTGCAGTCAGTCTATAATTACATATATTTCCCTATCTTCTGTTGCCCAGCAGTTGTTAGCAATGCTATCATGGGAATCAAAACCATGTCCCTCCTCCATTCTGACTCCTGTGTGTAATTTCCATCACCCATCTCATTCCAGATTTTCACAGCCCAGAGCGAACAGTAGAGGAAAAAATACTTTAATCTGGAACCAATTGAAACGCCCTTTAATAAACATGAATATCGCCTGATATGTTTATGCTCAGGCAACAGAAGAGACGGCGAGAAGATGCAGGCCGCTGATTCAAACTCAATTTTCTGATAGAGCTGAAAGGGAGTTGAACTCCCCTTTTCTAGTCCCATATCATCAAGCTCCATGGGCTCCGCCGCCGCCCTTGTATCCCAGACACAGCTCTTTACAATGTTAAATTGCTAGTCAGTTCCTTGACTTCAGTAGATAATAGTGAGTATGAGCTTGGGTGTTCTGGTTTGCTCGCCGGCTAACACTTGACCAGCTAGCATTGAAACTTTGCGTTATTCTCTTGCCGTTTCGCGCCGGGGACGTGCGCTGATTCCCCTTCGATTCACAATAATCCACCTTTAAGGAGAATTCGGAGTTGCTTATTGTTGGGCGAAGTGGAACTGGAGAGAGAGGGAGTCAGTAAGACTTTATTAATGTACCTCGCCCCCGTCTACCTTGAGATCTTAAAGTTCTGCTTGAAATATTGGCTTTTTATACGTCAGATTTCGGGCTCCTGTTACTCTTAAGATTTCATTTTGTTGCTTGTGACAAAGTAGCCAAATTCCCTCTGGCAAATGTTTAAGACTGGAGCTATTTTTTTAAATATATATTTCGGGTTGTGAAAACGCCAATAACTAAGATTTTGATTCTGCAAATTTAGCAAGATCCTTCATACGACGGACTGTGGGTGGGTAAATGGGTTAGCGGAGATGTGCTGGGGTTGTAACAATGTGATCCGGAGTCCTGCCAGACACATCCTTTCGCATGAGATCCTTGAAGTCCTGTGTGCGTTTACAGTGTGTTTAATATCAAGCACTTCTGCTGCTGACCCGATAACTGGTTTATTTTAGTACCGAGACTCCAGGGCTGTGTTTTTAATGAGCTCCTCGCCTCTGATGCAGTATCAGGTCATTGTCAGACCCCCCCCCCCCCCCCATTTTATCCGAGGTCTTTGAATTAAATTCAGGCATCCGACATGACAAGTCGAGACTCAGAAGTATTTCCATAACAGATCGTCTCCCATTCCGTTTTCCGAGGGGGTGTTGAAGGTTGAAATGGGAGGGGCAGGGGATGGAGATGGTTCGAGTCCACATATTCAATTTAAACGTTGAGCTTTAAATAGCAGTGGATCATGTGTCCAAAAGTGTAAGTTAAACTGAATCACAGAATAACATCCCCTCCCTCCCTCACACACACACACACACACACACACACACACACACACACACACACACACACACACACACACACACACACACACACACACACACAAAACCTGCCTCCTGCATACTGCGCTGGAATGTAGCAAATGGCCTGCGACGATCAGACGCCGTGATGTAAAGTTATCTTTAATTTTACCCAAATTTATCAAAAGTCATCTAATTTTTTTCCAATATTTAACAAAATGTCCAGTTCAACTGTTTAACCATTCATTGAGATAAACAGAGACAATATCCTTTAGCGTCTGATCAGGGAGGGGTTGTTGACCAATCAAGGGTTAAACCCGGGAGACTGTAGTTGAGAGATTGTTAGTTATTTTTCTGTCACTGCCTTCAGACCGGCCGGGATGTGTGTTTTCTTGGGTTTGGCGGGTTGCGGTGTTGTTTTGGGTTTCGCGAGATGAGGGGCTTTTGACACACAGCGTGGCACCAAGTTTTATCCACCTAATCCTCTTTAAGCATTAGAACCACTGAAGGCGCTCGATAACACAGAATAGCAGATCAGCACCCGCGAGTGTCAGGCAAAAGACAATATCAACAAAGCCAGCGCACAGAATATATGTGCAAATAAAAAAAGATGCACTGAGATATTCCCTGATAGAAATCCTGACCAAAAAAACTTGGAAGTTAGTAATTACCAGGTGCGCTGCTCCTTTAGAAAGTAAACCAGATGCCAACTAACAAACAGCTATTTATAAACAGAGACACAGATAAATATTAGGAAAGAAATAACCTCAGCTCGGGCTGAGTTATCTGTTGGTATCTGATGCCCGTACGAGAAGCTGAAAGCTCGTCATCTATTCTAGGGCGAGGCGGTGAAAAATAAGAGATGGTACCATATCTAAACAAAAATCAGTAACACTCATTGAGTTGACCCTTGAAATGAAACCAGAATAGTTAAACGTGGAGGGACAAGGAGGAGGGGGAGCCAAACAGGATTGTTTTTGATTACACCGCGTCTATGTTACAGGAATAAGACTGCGTTTCGACGCTTTGAATTAACAGCTTCTAAATGGCATCTTAAACAGCCCGAAAACTTATATTAAGAGTCTGCAATCTGTCACTAAATATAAAGGAACCGTTCCGCACAATCTTAAACTCGCACTGCGGCGACCTTTGTTATATTTAATAAATGTTGCGTATTGTATGTATGTGTATATATATATACGAATATTTCATGCATTTAATCCTCTGTTGATAACTATAAAATCACACGATAGGTCCATAATTAAACACCGCTTCTATTTTGCTTAAATCCATTGCATTAAAATTAAAATTACAGATTTAACTTACCTTTCCTGCGCATTTTCGCCCCTGTACAGTTCAAAGGAAAGTTGGTGCTTTATGGAATAATCACCTCGAACTAGCAACGATCCGGGAGAGGGAAACGAGTCCTGGGCGGTTGCACAGATATCCTGAACGAGCTCCTCCTCATCCTGAGTGCTTGGGATAAAAGAGAGAGGGAGAGGGGGAGAGAGCGCTCGCAGCCGGCTGCTGCAGCCGGCAGGAGACGCAGCGAGCCCGGCTTACTGTGGGGTTCGACCCGGGGGGAGGAGGTGTTACAGCGCAGGAGAAGGAGGGATGAAGAGAGGTGGGGGGGGGGGGGGTCAGAACAAAACAGCCCAATTTCTTTCCTTTCTTTTGCAAAATAAAAATGTGTGTATATGTTATTATATATAAAATATAAACCTGTTACTAACACGCGTTCCCCGGAGTGCCAAGCTAGTGTTCAGTGTTGAAATGTTTAATTCAGATGGGGGAGGGAACTGACGTGCAGCCGGCGCCTGGTATAAGGGAAAATAACAGGCTTCGCCTTATAAGGAATGATGGACGCGTCTGCTTTATATAAAAAGACACTCACACACATGCACCTCTCCCCATCCGCCAGATCTCCCAGCTCCCCGCCCAGCACCTTAGCCGGATCTTACCCCAGTCTATCATCAGCTGAACATTATTTTTTAAAAAAGTGAAACAGAGAGAATGTTCAACCCTCCCCCAGAGAGAAATGAAGGAGGTGAGTGGGGAGGTGAAAGACCCCGTCCCTCTTTCCTACCTAGGGCACTTTTGACATCCGCCGCTCTCTACAATGAACCATTTCTAAGTGCTCGGAGATATCAATGAACTCCCCGGGTAGAGGCGTGTTTCTGTGCCCGGGCTTCGCTCTGAAGGCGTGAGATTTGGGAATTCCAGTGGCGACAGTGGAACTCATTTATTCCTTAAAAAAAAGTTGAGGAAGTTACCTGACTGATTACCTTAGTCCCATATCCTGGCTGATGTTCTGCCTGCGCGCCTCTGTGTGTGTGTGTGTGTGTGTGTGTGTGTGTGTGTCCCCATACCTCGCAAGGTGAACAGTCGCCGTTTTAAAAATAGAATTACAGTTACCTGGGAACAGTGATTGGATCGATGGTGGACCGCGTTGCTATCTCACATCTCCCCTGCTTCAAAAGCCCAATTTCCATGACCAATAACAGATTACATCGATCCAGGAATAAAACTAAATATTGACCCGCTTGGAAATCTGGGCTTTGTAAATACTCTCGTTATAACAGAGCTAGGGACATCTAGTGGTGGAATATTCCTGGTTTTCCCGGAAACCTTGTTACACAACATTTTGAATTTGCATGTGGACTCTTTTGACAGTTTCCCGAAGCATCTGGCGATGTTCTTGGGTTTTAACTCCAGTAGGATTAGGAGGCAGAGTTCAGCTAGAAGGATTGTTGAAAGGAAAAGAGTCATACAGCGTGGAAACAGGCCCTTCGGCCCAACTCGTCCATGCAGACCAAGATGCCCATCTAAACTGGTCCCATTTGGCCATGGGCTTGGCCCATATCCAACAACATATTGTATATAAGATATCTTTATTAGTCACATGTACATCGAAACACACGGTGAAATGCATCTTTTGAGTAGAGTGTGCTGGGCTCAGCCCGCAAGTGTCGCCACGCTTCCAGCGCCAACATAGCACGCCCACAATTTCCTAACCCGTATGTCTTTGGAATGTGGGAGGAAACCGGAGCACCCGGAAGAAACCCACGCAGACACGGGGAGAACGTACAAACTCCTTACAGGCAGCGGCCGGAATTGAACCCGGGTCACTGGCTACACTACACTACGGTGCTTTGAAGATAGTGGATGCACTAGTTGTCGACTCCATGGATTCTAGATCAGTTCCCACAGACTGGGGCTGGAAGGTCATAAATATAACACTGCTATTTACAGAAGGAGGAAGAGAGAAAATCCGGAACATAGACCAAATAACCTGGTGTCACAGGTAGACAGGATGTTTAAGAAGGGCATTGAGGATAGGAGTTGGGATGTTACGTTGCAGTTGTATAAGATGTTGGTGAGGCCGCACTTGGAGCATCATGTACAGTTTTGGTTTCCTGTCATAGGAAGAATATCATTAAGCTGGAAAGGATGCAAAGAAGATTTACGAGGATGTTGCCAGGACTCAAGGGCCTGAGTTATAGGGAGAGGTTGGGCAGGCTGGGACTTTATTCCTTGGAATGTAGGAGACTGAAACTGGGACTTTGAGCTCTTTGTCGCTTATAGAGGTGTATAAAATCACGAGGGGCATAGACAGGGTGAATGCACACTGTCTTTTTCCCAGAGAAAGGGAATCAAAAACTAGAGGGCATGGGTTTAAGGTGAGAGGGGAAAGATTTAAAAGGGACCTGAGGGCAACTTCTTCACACAGAGGTTGGTGGATAGACGGAACGAGCTGCCAGAGGAAGTGGTTGAGGCAGGTACAATGACAACATTTGGGCAGGTACATGGATAGGAAAGGTTTAGAGAGGTGTGGACCAAACACAGGCATGTGGGACTAGCTCAAATGGGCATCTTTGTTGGCATGGATGAGTTGGGCAGAAGGGCCTGTTTCTGTGCCAAATGACTATGGCTCTATAACTCTATATCAGTGATAGGGAAATTGCTGGAATCTATTATTAAGGAAGCGGTAAAGGACTCTTGGAAAACAATAATGGGATTGATCGGATTCAACATAGATATATAAAAGGGGGATCACGTTTGACAAACCTTTGACAAATATTTTGAGGCTGTAACTAGCAGAAAAGGTGCTGTGGTGTATTTGGACTTTCAGAAGGTCTTCAATAAGATAACACCAAAGAGTTATTCAATGAAATTAGTGTGCGTGGTATTTGAGTACTTTGCTACCAAGGACAGCAGACTGATTCACAGACAGGAAACCATGAGTAAGAATCAATGGGTCATCTCTGGGTTGGCAGGCTGTGAACAGTGGGGTGGTGCAGGGGTTAGTGTTGGGACCTCAGCTGGTCACCACCAATGTCAATGATTTGGAGGTAGGGAGCATGTGAATTTTAAACAAGGTTGCTGAAAGTACCAAACCAGCCGATGGTGTGGGCTGTGAAGAGGCTTCAGGGGTAGGCAGAATAAGTGAACAGAAAGGATATACCAGATAGAATATAATGTGGAGAAAGGTAACTTTGGCAGAAAATGTAGAAAGGTGGAGTGCTTTTTAAATGGTGTGAGGTTGGTGGTGTTCAGAGGGACTTGGGTGTCCTGTATATGATTCACTGAAAGTTAACGTGCAAATACCAGCAAGCTATTAGAAAAGCAAATGGTATGTTGGCTCATTGCTAAAGGCTTTGAGTACAAGAGTAGAGACACCTTCCTCCTTTGGTACAGAGCCTAGATGAGACCACATCTGAAATATTGGGTACACATCTGTTGTCTCCACCTAAGGAAAGTTTGAGAAGTGGAGATCGAGGGGGTGCAGATTGATTCTTGGAATGTGGGTTTGTTGGACGAGGAGAGGTTAAGCAGGCCTTTGCTCTCCAGAGTTTAGGAAAATGAAAAACAATCTCATTGATATATACAAAATGCTGACGGGACTTGACGGTGTAGGCGAGGAGTAGATGTTTCACCTGGCTGGGTGGTCTTCACTAGGAGCCACAGTCTCAAAATAAGGGGCCAGCCATTCAGGACTGGGATGAGGAGAAATTTCTTCACCCAGAGCGCAGTCAATCATTGGAGTTCTCTGCACAAGACTATGGGGGTTCAGTCACTGAGTGTATTCGATATAAAGATCAATAGATATTTGGATATTAATCATGGGATATGGGATTAGTGTAGGTAAGTGGTTCTGAAATAAAAGATCATCCATGATCTCATTGAATGGCGGAGCAGGCATGTGGGGCCAAATGGCTTCCTCTGGCTTTTATTTCTTGTGATATGTGAAGGAAGGTTATGTTCGAAGTGTATAAACACCACTGAGGCCACAGCTAGAAAATGGTGTAGGTCACCACACTGAAGAGAGGATGAGATAGGGTAGAGATGGCACAGGGGAAGATTTAAGATGTTGCCAGCTGGAGAAATACAGTGGCAGGGAAGGACTGGCTGGGAACATAGGAGGCTGAGGGGGGGATTTGTAAAATCATGAGGGTCCTACATAGCATGAGTGGGAAAGAGCTATTCGTTCAGCAGAGAGGTAGTACATGGTTGGAATAGATTAAAGTAATTGGTAGAAGGATTCAAAGGGAGGTGAGGAACTGACTGGTGGGTCTGTATCTGAGTGTCGCAGACAGTGGTGGGGTCTATATCTGACTGTCTCAGAGAGTGATGGGTCTGTATCTGAGTGGTTCAGAGATTGGCAGGGTCTGTATCTGAGTGTTTCTGAGAGGTGGGGTCTGTATCTAAGTGTCTCAGAGAGTGGTGGGGTCTGTATCTGACTGTCTCAGAGAATGGTGGGGTCTGTATCTGAGTGTCTCAGAGAGTGGTGGGTCTGTATCTGACTGTCTCAGAGAGTGGTGGGGTCTGTATCTGACTGCCTTAATGAATGATGCTAGTAGAAACCCTGCTCACATTTAATAAATATCTGGATGAACACTTGAGCTGTGACTTGCAGGGTAGAGGACTGACAGCTGGAAAGTGGGATCAGATTATATAATGTCTCTTCCACCAGCATGGACACAGTGGGGTGAATGGCGTCCTTCTCTCTGGAGATTTCTATTATGTGACTTCCTGGGAAAGGCAAGGAATCAGATTTTTTTAAAGTTCTAATTTAAGGAAAAGATCTGGAACATCCCTCTCTGAGCCTTGGGGGAGAAGGTCCAATGAGGAGGGATGAACAGGGAAGGCAGAGGAAGAGGCAGTGTAAACGGTGAAGGATGTTCCTGGACAGGGTGAGGGGAATATCAGTTCCCAGCTTCACATCTCAGCAGCCCTGGTGTGAAAGGAACCGTGCTGCCAGAACATCGAACTCACACAGTCTTGCCAGTGATGCCCTGATCTCCAGGAAAGGAATTAAATAAAACAAAGCAAGATCTTCCAGCAGGCTGAGCTGGGGCAGGTGCAGTATGAAGCACAAACAACAGCAGCCACTTGCTCAGCTCAATGGACAACCCCTCAGTTGCTTTATGAATTTCTATGGACAATATGACTTTATTTCTGACAACAGTTAGACATTTCCACAGCTTTATAACGGAAAAGTAGGATCAGCACTTGGCATTCACTGTCGTGTTTGTCATTGTTGGTCAAACATTTCTCTGTGAGTTACCGCAGGACCACTCAGTCCAGGGATGGAGATGACCTTACCTCAGGACCACTCTGTCCTGGGATGGAGATGACCTTACCTCAGGACCACTCAGTCCTGCAATGGAGATGACCTTACCTCAGCACATCTTAGTCCTGGAATGGAGATGACCTTACCTCAGGACCACTCAGTCCTGGGATGGAGATAATCTTACCTCAGGACATCTCAGTCCTGGAATGGAGATGACCTTGCCTCAGGACCACTCAATCCTGGGATGGAGATGACCTTACCTCAGGACCATCTGTCCAGGGATGGAGATGACCTTACCTCAGGACCACTCAGTCGTGGGATGGAGATGACCTTACCTCAGGACCATCTGTCCAGGGATGGAGATGACCTTACCTCAGGACCACTCAGTCGTGGGATGGAGATGACCTTACCTCAGGACCACTCAGTCGTGGGATGGAGATGACCTTACCTCAGGACCATCTGTCCAGGGATGGAGATGACCTTACCTCAGGACCATCTGTCCAGGGATGGAGATGACCCTTACCTCAGGACCACTCAGTCCTGGGATGGAGATGATCTTACCTCAGGAAATCTCAGTCCTGGAATGGGGATGTCCTTACCTCAGGGCCACTCAATCCTGAGATGGAGATAACCCTTACCTCAGGACCATTCAATCCATGGATGGGCTCTTGAATTGTTGTTCTTCTGACTTTGGAATTTGCAAAGCTTCTTACAGTTCTGATGATATCTGGGGGATTTATAAAGCAAACCTCCTGGTAGCAGCAAGGCAGATATCGGTCCTATCTCCCACTCTCTTCTTACAGGACAGGGTGACTGTATTAACGTGCAAGAGAGCAGATCTTATGGATCAATTCCTGAAGGGACCATCTCAATAATTCTGTTAATCCTCTGAATTAATGCCAGGAACAATACATATCCCAGTGAACATCATTCTATCTCATCCAAGAAAGACGCCAGTCGAGCTTTTATTTTGCAGAGCAGGTAGACAATAACCTGCAAGAACCATGGGGTGGTAGATTGTAAGCTTCACCTTTAATGTACCAGAGGTCCATTTGAGAGTCTTATAACAGCAAAATAGAAGCTATCCTTGAGCCTGGTTGTGCATGTTTTCATGCTTTTATATCTTCAGCCCGATGGGAGGAGGGAGAAGAGAGAATGACTGGGGTGAGAGGGGTATTGGCTGCTTTTCTAAGGCAGTGAGAAGTGTAGACAGAGTCCATGGAGGGGAGGCTGGTTTCTGTGATGTTCTGGGCTGTGTCTACAACTCTCTGCATTATTTGTGGTCTCGGGCAGAGCAGTTACTGTATCAAGCTGCGATGCGTCTGGATAGAATGCTTTCTATGGTGCATCTGTAAAAATTGGTGAGGGTCAACAGGGACATACCAAATTTCCTTAGCCTTCTGTGGAAGTAAAGGCAACCGGTGTGTTTCCTTGGCCATGGCGTTTACATGGTTGGACTAGGACAGGCTTTTGGTGATGTTTACACCTTGGAACCTGAAGCTATCTACCATCTCCACCTTATCTCTCTTTCTCAGTTCCGACAAAAGGTCTTTGATCTGAAATATTAACCCTGTTTCTCTCTCTGCAGATGCTGCCTGACCTGCTAAGTGCTTCCAGTATTTTGTGCTTCTATTTCAGATTTCCAGCATCTGCAGATTTCTTTTCCATTCATTGTCGGATTCCCTGCTACTTCACTTCTAGAAGTACCAACCTCAAAGAACTTCTCCTCCACTCTCTGTTAGGATTTTCATCTATCCCTTCTACCTCGTGTGTCCTTCACAGTATCTGTTTCCTTTCTTGTCTCTGATAATGTGCTGACAGTTTTTTTCCCCTTTCCCAGTTGTGACAAAGTGTCTTCAACCTGGAATGTTATCTCTGTTTCTCTTTCCACAGTTGCTGCCTGACCCGCTGAGCATTTTCAGTATATTCTGTACTTAGGCTTGTGCCAAGTTTCGCTTAAGATTCAGTTTGCAGAATGTTTCTAAATTCACTGGTGGTCATTTGGATGCTGTTGGTAACCAATGTGCCCTGACACCAAGAAGCCAGCCAAAGCATTGCTCTTGACTCTGAAAGAATGATCCTACATCCTGCCAAAGCATGAATCATTTATGGCACTGATTGCATAGAACAACATTTACAATATAGTGCCTCTAACTTAGTAAAGTGCCCAAAGGCATGTCACAAGATTTTCATCCAACTCATATAAGAGTGCATTTGTCTCCCAATACTACCACACAGAGTTTGATACCAAGTCATATAAGGGTGCACTAGGACAATTGTCCAATGGCTTTTTCTCCCCGTGAAGTAACCCATCCCTACACTTTAAGAAAATTCCCTCAGCAAGAAGTAGGCTAAATGATCAGTCCCAAATGAAGCCTCCAAGGGGGTGGCACAGTAGCGTAGCGGTTAGCGTAACGCTATTACAGCGCCAGCGATCGGGGTTCGATTCCCGTCGCTGTCTGTAAGGAGTTTGTACGTTCTCCCATATCTGCGTGGGTTTCCTCCGGGTGCTCCGGTTTCCTCCCACATTCCAAAGATGTACAGGGAGGTTAATTTGGGTTTAAAATGGGTGGCGCGGACTCGTTGGGCCGGAAGGGCCTGTTACCACGCTGTAGGTAAAATTTAAAAAAAAAATTTAAAAAAGCAGCTATATTTAAACCAGAGATGGGTAGATGGGGAGGATTTTGTTTTATGACAGTGAGTGGTTGTGATTTGGAATGACTTGCCTGATAGGGCAGTAGGAGCAAGTTCAATAGGTAGATTTGAAAATAATTTGAAGGGGGAAGGTGAAAGAATTGGTGGTGGGGGAGCAACTGGACAGCTCCTGGTGAGGCACTATTTGTGGCTCCTTCTGTGTCTTATCATTGTAAAAGCATGTCATTTTGAACAAGACACCAGAGGGGACTTGAGGAAATGTCCTTACCTGGCGTTATTAGCAACTGAGAGGAGCTTGGGTCATTCGACACTGAATTATCTTATTTAAGAAAAACAATGAGAAGCAGGATTTCACTTTCAAAGTTTTGGTGTTTGACTTCCTCAACGATCCAAGTGTCTGGTTGTACAAGTCAGACATGCCAGAACTTTAGAGGGGTGACCTCAGTTGTGCCCTGGTCATTATTTGAATGGCTGAACCTTGACTAAGAGGAGCTTGGCTTGGCTCAGTGATAGCTCACTTGTCTCTGAGTTAGATGTTTGCAAGTTCAACTTAAGTCCAAGGACCTAAGCATGTGATGTAGGCTGACACTCTGCTGCCAGTGCTGTGGGAGTCTGCACTGTTTTGGATGTGATATTAAACTGGCCATCTTTCCTCCTAGGTGGATGTAACCAATCTCTTATTCTGCATCCAGTTATTGCTTTTTCCTTGCACTTTGATGTACTGAGGTGATGAAATGATCTGTATGGATGGCATGCAAAACAAAGTTTTTCACTGTACCTCGGTACATGTGACAATAATAAACCAATTTACCAATTTAACAACTTATTATTCTAGATTCTGATATTGCATTCTATGCTGTAAAATCCCCTTATTACCATAGAGAATGATTTAAACAGCTAAGTTGTCTCATAAAGTGGAAATTCATTTCTAAAACAACATATTTTTGAGTAAAATAGCTTTACTAAGCATCCATCTCTACTTGTTGATTGACCAACATCAAAAATTCCGTTGTACATTAAAGTGTTTTCTTCAGTTATTGGACAATGTTAGAGTTGGACTGGAGTGTATCGATATTTGCAAATGCCCTCAGGAATCTTTTAATGTTTACACATGATCTGCAGAAAGAATTAGTATTTAGGAATCCCAGACAATGTTTCAATATTAACAGGAGTTTCCTGGAGTGTATCAGAAGGATTGGAATTATATTAGGATTGGCACATGGTCATTAGGATTGTATCATTATTTATAGGGATTTCCCTGGGGAATATCAAGCAATCCTCAGAAATGGTTCACTATTTACAAGTATTGGTATTGGTATTGGTTTATTATTGTCACGTACCAAGGTACAGTGAAAAACTTGCATACCGATCATACAGGTCAATTCATTACACAGTACAGTTACATTGGGTTAGTACAGCGTGCATTGATGTAGTGCAGGTAAAAACAATAACAGTATAGAGTAAAGTGTCACAGCTACAGAGAAAGTGCAGTTCAATAAGGTGCAAGGTCACAACAAGGTAGATCGTGAAACCATAGTCCATCTCAGAGTGGATAATTTTTTCCAGGTGGTCCTGGAGAGAGCAGTAACATGTACGGGTGGTCGTTGGGACTCTTGCAAAGAGTTTCTGGAAGTCTGCCATAGAACCACAGGGTACCAACATTCAAAGGGTAGCCTTGAGAGTCGATCATCTTTACAGGAAATCCCTGCAATGTTCGATATTTACCAGTGATCGTCAGAGGTTTATCCATATTTGCAGGTGGACCTTATGAGTCTGTTAATAGCTGCAGATGATCCTGAGGGGTGCATGAATATTTACAGGAGGAGTTTGTCAATATTTAGATGTTTGTGGCAGTGTATTAATATCTATGAATTGTTCCTAAGTGTGTATCAATATTTGCAGGCAGACCAAATAATATCCATATTTACAATCTCAGGGACTAGGAGAGTGGATCCATCAAGAGCTCTGGGTCATTCCTTAGTAACTGTGGATCCAAGAGCTCTCACAGCTGGAGAATGAGCAAGGGGGGGTACATTCCAACACTCCATGTTCAGGAGGTCCAGCTGATTAGACTGCCCCTGACTCCTCACCAAAGTTGCTTTGCTCTCTATCTCCCCATTTGCGCAGGAATAACTTTGAACGTAGTGTCGAGAAGAGGGGAGACAATGGTGAAAAGGCAATGCAAAGCCTGAGGGAAGATGTATTGATTGTAATAAAAAAGGTAGCGTGGCATTTTGAGCAATTTCACTGTATCTGACTGAATGGTGATTAGACCAGTCATATCTATCGACCCCCAAAGGAAATGCAGGAGATGCGTACAACTTCAACTTAGCGTGGAGAAAGGAATTCAGGTTAATATTTGATAACATTTGTTATTCCAAGATACTACAGAGTAGCTGAAAGAGAAGGAAATAAACTTGGGCAGGGGGTGTGGAAAGCAGACTGGGTGAATTGTTTGATTAGGATTAATAGAAAAATTCCGTCTACAGCAAATGGAAATTCAATGGAGATTACATTTCTGTTTTTTTTAATGCAGTAAGAATTTGATAAAGAGAAACAACTCTATAAATTCTTACCTCTGATAAAAAAAACCTTTAAGAAGTGCTTAAGAGGGGAAGTTGGCAATGCAACCAAAGATACTTCTTTGATAATAATTTGGTCGAAAGCTAATTTTGATGCATCTCTTTATCATATCTGAAAGAGTTCATTTCTAAGTTCCTTTCTCTCCTGTGGAGGGCAGTGATTTGAGCATGGGCAGCAGTAATATTCCATTACCTTACACAAGTAGTCATATGTGCTCTTTAAACATGAACTTCTCGAGATTAGATTTTGAAGGGAACCCTATTGTTTTTATATTAAAGAGCATGCAGAATTGAAGAGGGGGAGATTAGATCAGTTGACTTGTCAATGGTGTAGCGGAGTGATCAGCCCATCTTTTTGTCATGTGGACCAAGTGTGATCCTCTGTGAGAATCCTACAGTGACCTGTACTGGCAGAGTAATTTTAATGGAAAAAGCTCTCATCAAACATTTCGAGGGCCATAATGGGAGAGGTGGGGAGTGGGGAGAGAGGGAGAACCGATATGGCTGGGAGAAGTGTCAGAGTTCTGAAAGAGAGGTGAAGGAGTCCTTTGGCAGAAAGGAGAACGTAAACAGGTGAAAGGGTTTTGGAGGTGAATTGCAGCAACTCATGGGGGAGTGTGTGTTGGGAGGCTGAAGTCAGCAGTATGAAGGTAGGGCCACATCTTGGCAGAATTGTCAAATAGCATGGACATTATAAAATCAAAGTCGTACACAATTTGAGTCAACTGGCCATTGCACTGTGAAAAGCATCACAGCCAAGCCAACCCTACACTGAAGAAAGTTCAGCACTCAACCTCTCTCCAGTATCTCTCTTCTCCCCCTCCCATCAGGCAGAAGATACAAAAGATGAGAACTCGTACCACCAGGCTCAAGGCCAGCTTTTATCCCACAGTTATAAAACTCTTGAATGGTCCTCTTGTCCAATAAAGATGAACTTTTGATCTGTCAATCGACCTCATCATGGCCCTTGCACTTTATTTGTCTACTGCATTTCACTTTCTCTGTAACTGTAACACTATATTTCTGCATTCTGTTTTTTTCTTTTGTACTACCTTGATATTCTTATGTATGGAATGATCTGTCTGGATGGCAGGCAGACAAGAACTTTTCACTGTATCTCGGTACATGTGACAATAATAAATCAATTACCAATTATCTGGTTTTGGGTAGCAATCAATTGTAGAGCTTCCTCAGGCTGGGGAATTGAATGTAATTCTAACATCCACCTTGCCAAAGCATTTTAATATCATAAACACATTGAAAGACTATTGAGAATGGATTCAATAGTGGCTTTCAACAGTTAACTTGTGAAAATTGCAGGGCTAGGAAGTAAGAGCCAAGGATTGGGAGGAATTGGGTAGCTCTTTAAAAAATGGGTCAAATGACATCCATCCATTGTGATCCAATTGGTTCTATGCTCAGAGACTGAATGTTGGGGCTATCCTGGGCTGTACAAGCACAACACACCATCTAAATCAGAGGTGCAATTTTGCAACTTGCGATGCATATTTCTGCAGGATGGGAGCTCAGAAGGGTAACCCCCCACTCCTGCCATCACTCTGTGTTCAACTGCCAGGGACAATCCGAGATGACTCCCTTGATTCCCATCCCAGTGGCAGCCGGAGTAAGGAATGTTCAAAGAATGGAGGCAAGAGACATGTACACACATTGAACAAGACACAACGTCCCTCAGAGTGCTTCACATAATTACTCGGAAGAACAGTGGCTGGTATCAATAGACCAAGTGCAACCAACATGGTCAGAACAATCCTGTAGCTACCAATGGGATGAATGATTAATCAATATATGCCTCAGCTGGTTTGAGCTGAGGAAGAAGTTACCCAGGAAAATGAGGCAACCTCCTCTTCCAAGTCCTCCATCAGCTAATGGACCAACTGTCATGGTTCCGAGTGCTGGTTCTTGGTTCTGCCCCTCATCCCCGTTGATGGGGCCTTGTTGTGCAGCACATAGTTTCCATGCACTACTATTTGCCTAATGACACACACCTGAGTTCCATCAGGAGACTAGTATAAGAACCCTGGTTTGACAAACACTGGTTGCCAGATTATTGGTCTATCTGTGGGTATACTTTGTCTCCAGGCTGCTTAGAGCTGTTAACTCTAGAGCAGTCCCGGTTTTGTGGTTTCTCCTAGGAAACCCTGTTTCCGTGTTGGGAATCCGTCTCAGAGTCCCAAGGCAAGATTCCTTTGGTTTGTCGTTCTGCGTTCGGTACCAAGGAAGCATCCCGACTCCAGTCTCGTTCTGGTGTTCTGCATTTGGGTTCTCCGTGATCTCGCTCTTTGTGTGACATTGTGACACCAACTCCTTCAGCTTCTTAGCCCTACCCTAGACTCTCAGCCTTGGTTATATGGTCAAGTCTTGAACTAAGCCCTGGATTCTTGAGGTGCTGCCTCAGAGCTGAGAATTCCACCTCTAACTCCCCCCCCCCCCCCCAACCTTTAACACGTCCACTTACAGCTGGACAGGGAAAGTCATACAGTTTACTGGGGTAAGGATGGTTCAAAGGATACACAACATGCTAGGGTATTACTTGATTCTTTTAGGGATTTGGAGACAAATTCCCTAAGGTTACAAATCTTCCACCTGAAATGTTGACCCTATATCTCTTTCCACAATGCTGCCTGACCTGCTGAGTGTTTTCAGCAGTTCTTGTTTTATTCCTAAAATTACTTTTATTTCAGGGTCCCCATTTACATTTCCTAAGGTTGAATGGAATGATCAGTATCATACATGCCTAAACCATGTCCAGAAGGAACAGGTTCAATGGATCATAAGCACTGTCCTTTCTGACCTTTGCTTCTTTATATTGTATATTTCCAATATTTAAATTCCTTGACTGAAACAAATTCTAACACTGGCCTTTTTAATGCTCTGTTCAACTCAATTCCATCTGAAGTTCTGCTGGGCTCCTGATTGCTTGTGGCTGTTATGGATTCTTTAAGATGGTGAAGTGAGAGAGATTATGGACAACAATTGACTCAAGTACGAAGGTGTGACTGGGAAGTGTCTGACAGGCTGAACCACTCATACTGAGCACTGCTCCGGTCAATAGGGAGTGTTAAGCAGTATTGAACCCTTAGGGTTTAAGAAATGTCTGTCAGATGTTCAATCAAAGCAAATGCAGTTCCACAAGTTACTTGGTTTTGATTCGTTTATTGGAAAGAGTGATCATGGCATGGGATTCAATGCACACATTAGGAATCTGAAATAAGGGCAAGAAGTGCACAGCCAAGACTGAAAACTGCAAAATCTATGTGAGTCTTTGGTTAGGGAAGCATCATCACAACTCTGGATAGAACATAGAACAAAGCCTCACAGGAACAGGCCCTTCAGCCCATGATGTTGTACTGAACTAATTAGGGTAATGATGCTGAATTACACAAGACCTTTCTGCCTGCACGTGGTCCATATCCCTCCATTCTCCGCATATTCATGTGCCTATCTAAGAGCCTCATGGATCCATTACATTCCCATGAACCTGCCAACATCTATCCCTCCAGTCTGGATCCTTGTGTCTGCAGCAGGGCTTGAACCCACAGCCACAAAAGGGGAGAGTGCTGCCCACAGCTGGCATCCCCAGAAGAAAGTTGGCGACCCTAATCATTACCTCAGTATAGCAACACTGTGACTACTTTGCATTACAATAGACTTTGCCTTTTTTGTTCTAATTGTGTTTTCTTTAGAGTCATAGAGTCATACAGCAGGGAAACAGGCCCTTCAGCCCAACTCGTCCATGCTGAACAAGATGCCCATCCAAGCTAGTCCCATTTGCCCATGTTTGGCCCATATCCCTCTAAACCCTTCCTATACATGTACCTGTCCAACTGTCTTTTAAAAGCTTTTACTGTACCTGCCTCAACCACTTCCTCTGGCAGCTCATTTCATATACGTAGCAGCCTCTGTGTAAAATAGTTGCCCCTCAGGTTCCCAGTAAATCTTTTCCCTGTCATCTTAAACCTCTGCCCTCCAGTTCTTGACTCCCCAACTCTGGGAAAAGGTGCATAACTCTGTGTGCACCCTATCTATGCCCCTCATGATTTTATACACCTCTAAAAGAACATCCTTCATTCTCCTGCACTCCGATGATTAAAGTCCTAGCCTGCTCAATCTCTCTCTATAACTCCTTTGAGTCCCGGCAACATCCTTGTAAATCTTTTCTACACTCTTTCCAGCTTAATGGCACCCTTCCTGTACCTGAGTGACCAAAACTGAACACAATACTCCAAGTGTGGCCTCACCAATGTGTTGTACAACTGCAACATAATGCCCTAACTTAATGCCTTGACTAACGAAGGCCAGCGTGCTAAAAGCCTTCTTCACCACCCTGGCTACCTGTGATGCCACTTTCAGGGAACCATGTACTTGTAAACACGATGGAATTCTTGCCTAGGCTGTAAGAAACATTAGAAAATAGGAGCAGGAATAGGCCACTCACACCCTCAAGCCTGCCCTGCCATCCGTGAACTCTCTTTCTCTCTCCACAGATGCTGCCTGACCTGCTGAGTGCTTCCAAAACAGCAGTACCAAACATTGGTCAGGCTGCACTTGGAGTATTGTGTACCGTTCTGGTTGCTGCACTACAGGAAGGATGTGGTAGCAATAGAGAGAGTGCAGAAGAGACTCACCAGAATGTTGCCTGGAATGGAGAACTTTAGTTACAAGGTGAGAGTGGACCTGCTGGGATTGTTCTCACTGGAACTTAGATGGCTGAGGTTTATAATATTATGAGGGGCGTGGATAGGGTAGATAGCGCTTTTCTGAGGGTGGGGGAATCTAAAACAAGATGGCATAGTTTTAAGGTAAGAGGGGAAAAATTTTAAAGGAGATCTGATGGGTAAATGTTTCACACATACGGTGATGGTTATCTGGAAAGAGCTGCTGGATGAAATGGTAGAGGCAGACACGATTACGACATTCAAGAAGCACTTGGACAGGTATCCAGATCGGAAAGGTGCAGAGGGATACAGGATGAATGTGGGCAAATGGGATTAGCGTAGATGGACATCACAGTCGGTGTGGACGAGCTGGGCTGAAGGGTCTGTTTCTGTGATGTACGGCTGGGCAGGCACGATAGTGTAGTGGTTAGTGTAAGGCTTTAAGCGCCAGCGACCCGGGTTCAATTCCCGCCGCTGTCTGTAAGGAGTTTGTACTTCCTCCCCGTGTGTCTGCGTGGGTTTCCTCCGGGTGCTCCGGTTTCCTCCCACATTCCAAAGATGTACAGGTTAGGAAGTTGTGGGCGTGCTGTGTTGGTGCCGGAAGCGTGGCGACACTTGCGGGCTGCCCCCAGAACACTCTATGCAAAAGATTCTCACTGTGCGTTTCAATGTACATGTGACTAATATCTATCTATCTATCTAACTTTAACTCTAACTTTAACTTTAAGGAGGAGATTGATAGATACCTAATTAGTCAAGGTATCAAGGGATATGGGGATAAGGCCGGAAATTGGGGCTAGATAGGAATAGTATTAGTTTAGCTCATGGAGCAGACTCGATGGGCCGAATGGCCTACTTCTGCTCCTTTATCTTGTGAACTCCATGGAGTCATACAGCACGGAAACAGGCCCTTCGGCCCAACTTGTCCATGCCGACCAAGCTGCCCACCTAAGCCAGTCCCATTTGCCCGCATTTGGCCCATATCCCTCTAAACCTTTCCTATCCAAGCACCTGTCCAAGTGTCATTTAAATGTCATTATTGTACCTGCCTCAACCACTTCCTCTGGCAGCTCGTTCCAAATACTCTGCCTCTGCCTGAAGAAGTTGCCCCTCAAGTCCCTTTTAAGTCTTCCCCCCCTCACCTTAAACCTGTGCCCTCTAGTTTTTAGCTCCCTTTCCCTAGGGGAAAAAACTCTAACCTTGTAACTGTGTCCCCTCGTTCGAGACTCTGGCAACACCTCAACATCTACCCTACCAAATCCCCTCAGGATCTGATATGACTCAACAAGATCACCCCTCACTCTCTTAAACTCCAAAAAATATATAGATCTAATAACTCTCTCATCCCAGGAATCAGTCAATAATTTCTTTGCACTGCCTCCCATGTCAGTATATCCTTTCTTAAATAAGGGGCTGACAGGGATCGGAGTGAAGATCGGAGAGTTCTGGTTAAATAGTCCACAATATTTTCCGATTGTTGCCATTAAATATCCCCCAGCAAAGACAGAGCCTTGAACATCCGCCAGCAACAAAAGGGACCAGAATATCAAAAGGACAGCTGGAGGAATTTTATGGTAATTAGTCATAATAAGGATTATGATATGCTTCCTCATCAAATGTGGGTCTGATGGAGACCAGACCTCGCTCTGAAGTCCTGTGATCAGCTGAATGCTTTGATAAGGTTGTTGTCTTCTAATCAACCCACCTCATGTGTTCATCATGCACTATTTACTCTTGATTCCAAGGGTTAGATTTCCTTTTAAAACTCTCTCGTACATTCTCACAGCCAATTTGCTAATTTTAACTTCCTATTTTCTGTCCTTATTTTCTCCCGAGCATAGAAATCATTGTCTGCAGATCACAGCAGCTTCCTGGATGTAGAAGGGGCTGTGGTTACTTGAGCAGGGACCATCACCCCAGGTAAATCTGAAATTAAAGGAGGTAGATTGGTAAAGTAAATTGGTAAATTGGTTTATTATAGTCACATGCGCCAAGGCACAATGAAAAACTTGTCTTGCATACCGTCCATACAGATCATTTCATTCCACAGTGCATTGAGGTAGTACAAGGGGAAAACAATAACAGAATGCAGAATAAAGTGTTACAGCTACAGAGGAAGTGCAGTGCAGGCAGACAATAAGGGGGCAAGGTCACAACGAGGTAGATTGTGAGGGAACAGGCAGAGGCAATGAGTTGATAAATGAGTTCCAATTCTGAAAACACTCAGGAGCTGAGACAGAGAGTGAAGCAGATTTTACAGAGCTGCATTCTGTTCCCCCCGGTTTAATAAATAAAACAAGTGTCCATATATTACACAGTCTACCGTGGCCTCTAGATCTCAGAATGGGCTTCACAGTCAGTAAAACAATAGGAGTAACAAATGTACATGGTATAATCCTGCACACCGCCTTGTGATAAAGACCAGGTTGCCTGTTCTACCAGGACAGAACAATGGGGAGAACTTCACTCAGATGTCAACTCAAGTCAGGTTGAGTTTATTGTCACGTGTACAACTACGGTGAGGTACACTACAATGAAAGACTTGCTCGCAGCAACATCACAGGCACGTAGGTGCAGACAACACACGGAACATAAATTATACATAAATTATACAAGACAGTGAAGAGAAAAGAAAAACTGTGCAAAACAAGACATGAGTGCAAAGAAAAAACATAATAAGACAAGTCCATGGGAGTGCAAGAGGTGGTCCGTAGCGTTATGTTGCTGAGGTAGGGTTAGGGTTGTGCAGGTCGGTTCACAGACCAGATGGTTTTGGGGAAGTAGCTGTTCCTGAACCTGGTGGTGTGGGACTTCAGGCTTCTGTATATCGACATCATCACTTACACCCGCCTGAGGTGGCCTCACCCAAACAAGCAGCGTTTCGGAGAGTGGAGTCCTCCCTCAGTAGTGCGCACGTACGTCAGCCTGAACCTTCTGACCGCTTTGGTCTTGAAGGTGCAACTTTCACCTCAGACTGGAGTGGTACCAAGCTAGACAGGCAACCTCCTCCCAATGAAAGTAAAATTTTCCTGGCTATCTCTGATGTTCTGGAAACTGACTCTGTCAGCCTGTGGAATCCAGTCGTCAGCTACAACAGCACAGCAGGATCCCATCTGTGCATTAATCTTGCTCTTACCTGCTCATTCTTCAGGCCTGCAATAAGACGGAGGCACAGTCAGCATCAATGGACAGTTCAATCCTCTTAATTGGCACCTCCTGTTGGATATTAACCTGCTTAATGTGTTTTTAATTAGCATTAACTGTTCTAGTTTGAATATGAATCTTACGGTGGGCTGATAATACAGCGTCAGTCTGTGGAGCCATGGGAGATGAAGGGATGAGATTTCCTTAGCTCGAGACCTCGGTTGAGCTGGGTGGACATTGGTCACCTCCTTGCTGACGAGATGGAAGCTTGAGGGGCCTTAGGGTTGGAGGAGGGGCTCCAGCGACTTCAGCCTTGACTGAGACGCAAGAGACGGCAGACGCTGGAACCTGGAGCAACACATAATCTGCTGGAGGAACTCAGCAGGTTGAGCAGTGTCTGTGGTGGGGGGTGAAGGAATCGTCGATGTTTCGGGTCGAGACCATGCATCAGGACTGAGGGTGGTGGGGAGGGGGGTGATGGCCGGTATAAAGAGAAGGGGAGTGGTGAGACAGGAGTCCGAGGTGATAGGGGTGTAAGATGACGGGCGGGCAGTGCTAGGTAGGGGAGAGGAGGGGGGATGGAGTTGAGAGACTCCACTCCACCTATTCTCTACTCTGGGGTATCATCGGAGGCTGGATCACTGGGGGCATTTAAAGAGGAGGTGGATAAATATTTGAAAGTTTAGGGAAGTGAGGGCCATGAGTAGTGGGTGGATGGAACCAGGAGAAGGAAAGGTAGGAGATGGGGGACTGGGGAGTGGTGGGGGTGGGTAGGAAAGGAGATAAAAATGGGAGACCACAGGAGGATTTGTGGGGGGGGGGGGTGGAAGGGGGTAAAACCTACCGGATGGGGACGTTACCAAAAATTGGAAAACTCAATGTTCGTGCCATTGGGTTGTAGGCTACCCAGGGGGAACATGAAGAAGTGGGGAGATGGCCATATGTTCTCATCCTGCTCCATTAACCTGGCTCGCTCAGGACTTTAATGGTGTTGGACCAACAGATCTTCCAGACTATTGGATGTTCCTCTATGAAAACTGCAACACATCTATAATTCACTTTTTGTCGGATGTTGGTGCAGAAGGATAAGAAATTTTCCAGTGTACCAGGTGAGTTTAAAGGGAGCGCAGGAACTGGGGGCCCAGCAAGCGAAGGAGGAAAAGGGCTAACATTACCTGGGGAGCCAGATGCTGGAACGTCAGGATCTCTGAATAGTCGGATAGCGGATTATCGGATTTTTACTGCAGACACAAGAGACTGCAGATGCTGGAAATCTGGAGCTACACACATACTACTGGAGGAACTCAGTGGGTCAGACAGCATCTGTGGAGGGAAATGGACTCGATGTTTCAGGTTGAGAACCTTCATCAGGACCGGAAAGAAAGAGGGGAGAGAGCCAGTATAAAAAAGGTGGGGGGAAGGGGTGGAGCATGAGCTGGCGACTGATGGGTGGATCCTGTGACCTCTACCACCAACACCACCACCACCTGCGGGTGCCCTGCCAACTCACGGCCCAACCTGACTTGGTCTCTCATTGTCACTGGGTCTAAACCCAGGAACAACATCTCACAGGAGGATTGAAGCCGTTTCAGAACGTGGCTCTTCTCAGTGGCAGTTAGGGACAGGCAGTAAACGTTGGCTTTGCTGGTGACACCCACATGCTGAAACCTAATGTGGAAAATAACAGGGGCTTTCCCAGATGTGGAGGGGGTATAAAGAGGGTAAAAAAGAGGGACGATAACAAGGGCAGGTTGCAGGGTATGTAATAAGGATGGTGAATCTCTAGGATTCTCTACTCCGGAGTACTGTGGAGGCTGGATCACCAGGGGCATTTGAAGAGGAGGTGGATAAATATTTGAAAGTTGAGGGAACTGAGGGCCTTGGGGAACTGGCAGAGAGGGGGAGGTGAGGCCTGGGACAGATCAGCCATGATTATATTGAATGATGGAGCAGGCTTGAGGCTCCTGCTCCTATTTTCTCATGGTCTTAATGTTCCTCAAGTTGCCATGGAGATAGCAAGGGCCTTCTGGCACCTTGTAAATGACAATAATAAACCAATAACAATACCAATACCAATCAGGACATGATCACAGAACATAGAACTGTACAGCTCAAGAACAGACCTTTTGGCCCACAATGTCTGTGTCAACCATGATGCCAAATTAAACTGAACCCATCTCACTGCACAAGGTCCATATCCCTCCATTTCCTGCATGGTTGTGTCTGTCTAAATACCTCCTAAGCACCATGTCTGCTTCCAGCACTACCCCCAGCAGCACATTCCACCTTCTGTGTAAAAAAAAACCTACCCCACACGTCTCCTTTAAACTTTCCCCATTTTTTACATTACATTGGAGTATTTCATTGGCTTTAGAGGGCTTTAGAACGTCTGAAATGTTAAATCGACAAAGGAGGAAAAGCAGCAAATGACCCTTCAGCTACTGTCTCCTGGCCTTTTCAAAGAGACATCAGCTGATATCATGGAGCCAATGGCCAGACAGGGTCTAATATACAGATGGCAAAATACACATTTTTTAATAATTTTTTTATTACAAAATACAAAATTAAATGAATGCCCCTTTTTCAAGTTGACAATTTAATTGAGCTTAATTCATCTCAGTTTGGTGATATTTGTGCATGAATTAACCACCCTAATGCCTTTGTTCATATTATTTAGGTTTAGCATTCATTTATCATAAAGTACCAATTATTAAAAGACATTTACCGACATTGCGCACATACTGATGGAGGGTTTATTTTATTCTGTCTGAACTTCCAATTGCGTGACCCCAACGTTTTTATTTTTGTGCAAAAGCACTCATTAGAATCACATCCCCATGGGGGAAAACGCTGTGAATGCATCTTTTATTTATGGGCAGAATTGTCTCATTGAATACAAGAAAGGTTAAACTACTTTTTAAAAATTTTTATTCCCTACTTCTGTCTCGGGGGCCTTTTACTTTCCCATTTTGGTGTGACGTTGCCTGACTGATGATTTGCTCGGGTGCCCTGTTTCCTAGACTGTAATCCGCCCTTGGAGGTGATGGAGGAAGGTTGAGGAATGGCAGGGGGTTGCTGTCTCTCAAGGAAGACTTCTGCCAAGTGCCTAGATTGTGCGCCAAATGAGGCTCCCTCAGCCCTGGCGTTGGACCTGCGCATAACTGCTCTGCGGAGCCAACTGAAACAACACAGCCCAATTTTCGACTCCTGATTTGGCATTTCATTCCCTACGTGAAATGTAGATATCTTACATATTTCACCTCATTGACTAAACCGTCCTTTTTATCTCTGCTTTTTTGAGCTTGAACAATGATCAAAAAGCAAAAAAAAACTGCAGATGATAGAAAACAAAAGGAAGATAAAACACAGCAAAGCTGCTGCCTCACAGCATCAGAGACCCCGGTTCGATCCTGTAACGAAAGTGTTTTAAAGTTCGTTCATTGTTCTTTCCTGATTCAGCAGAAAGAGGTATTCGCAAACAAAGGAGGCACTGTACACGTGTTAAAGGTTATAGAAACTAATTTATTGGATCTATATAAAGAATAAAATACAGAAAGGAGGAAGAATTCCTAACAAAATACAGAAGGAAGCAAAATAATACTTATCAACCTATCAATGAACTGATCTATATAATACTGGAGGGAACCTCAGGTGTCCGACAGCCTTTCACACAACTTTCTCTCTGTCTCTTAGCACCCGTCACAACACAGCCTAAGGGAAGATTCCGACTTGCACATAGAAGGTGCCCCTTTTATACCCCTCAAAAACTTAACGTAACTTTTACCCCAATACCTTTCCATTCCCCAGTGGTACCAGCCTGTACCTCCTTATCACCTGCAACCTTCGGCCTAGACATAAAAGTGAGAAATAGAGAGAGCAGGTCTGAAGGAAGACATCTTTGTCGTTCTTATCTCATCTCAAGGCTGTGCATCAGTGCTCCCGTAAGTTCTCAAAGCACTCCCACATTCTGAGCTGACACCATTCTGTCTTACAACCACCATTTTGTGTTACACACTACTGAACATACTAAGGAGGAATCAGGAACGACTTTTGGCTAATTTAACTCTTTCCTTACAGATCCCGACCTCTGGTGCTGTTGCATGTTCTCCCTGTGATTGGGTGGGTTTCCTCCCATATCCCAAAGACAGGTGGGTTGCTATGTTCAATGGCCATTGTATGGGTGTAGGTGAGCGGTAGAACCTGGGGGGAGTTGATGAGAATGTGGGGAGGATAAAACATGGGATTTATGTAGGATGAGTGTCAGTGGGTGTTTGCTGATTAGCACTGACTCATTGGGCTGAAGGGTCTGTTTCCGTGCTGTACAAATCTATGAAATAAAAATGGAAAATGCTGGGAACTTGCAGCAGGTCAAACCACATCTGTGGAGAGAAAAATGGAATTAACATTACAGGTTGATGACCTTTCATCAGAACTATGTAAAGTTGGAAAACAAGAGTGAGCAATTTGACAAAACAAGCTTGGGTCTTTTCTATTTTACCTGCTGCCTGACCTGCTGAGTATTCTCCACATTTTCTGTTTAATTTTAAATAATGATGAACTGGATTGTCCAGGCTTGTAATTCCTGAGTGTAAACAATGAAGGGGCGATTAAAATGTGGTCGAGGATGGTAAATTAAAAGATTGATAAATTAGTTTATTATTGACACATGTACCAAGTACAGTGAAAAACTTTGTTTTGCATGCCATCCGTACGGATCATTTCGTCACATCAGTGCATCGAGGTAGTACAAGGGAAAACAATAACAGAATGCAGAATAAAGTGTTACAGTTACAGAGAAAGTGCAGTACAGGCAGACAATAAGGTGCAAGGCCATAACAAGGTAGATTGTGAGGTCAAAAGTCCACTTTATCATACTCGGGAGCTGTTCAATCGGCTTATAACAGTGGAATAGATGCTGTCCTTGAGCCTAATGGTACGTGCTTTCAGGCTTTTGTATCTTCTGCCAGATGGGAGGGGGGAGAAGAGAGAATGTTCGTGGTGGGTGGGGTCTTTTGATTATGTTGGCTGCTTTACCAAGGCAGTGAGACGTGTAGACAAGAGACCATGGAGGGGAGACTGGTTTCCGTGATGTGCTGAGCTGTGTCCGCAACTCTCTGCGGTTTCTTGTGGTCTCGGGCAGAGCAGGTGCCATATCAAGCCATGAGGCTTCCAGTTAGATGATTAAAGGAGTTGGTAAAGTCGACGAAGAGTAATACTTCTTCTGGTGGGAAAATCCACAATAAAGAGAGGTAACACTTGAAAACACTAAAGATTAAAAGTAGGAAGGTGGAGCATTTTTAGATAGAGATTGGAAGGAGTCAGTGTTCAGGGGGATCGGGTTGTTCTTGTTTGCAAATTACTGACAGTTAATATGCAGGTACAGCAAGCAATTAGAGAGGCAAATGGTATGATGACCTTTATTGCAAGAGTTGAGATGGCTTGTTCCAGTCACACTGAGCCCTGGTGAACGCATCCGAAATATTATTTACTGGATGGTCTCCCCATCTAAGTAAGGATATACTCGCAATAGAGGGAGTGCGCAGATTGATTCCTGAGACGGCAAGGTTTTTATATGAGGAGAGATTAAGCAGAGTTTAGAAGAACAGGAGGCGATCTCATTGAAGTGTGAAATGTGACGTGTGGATGAAGTGATGTTTCTGGGGTGCCTAGGATCAAGGTTCACAGTCTGCCACTCAGCAATGAGATAAGGAGAAGATTCTTCACCCAGGGGGTGGTGAATCTTTGGACTCTGCCTTACATGAAGAGTGTGGTGCTGAGGTAAAAGATCGATCATGACCTTATGAATAGTGGAGCAGGCATTAGGACTCCTGCTTCTGTTCTTCATGTTCTGATGTTGAAGTTAACAACCAGTTGTTCAAGGACGATGTCAGGAAAATGTCTTCAGACAGAGAGTGGTGGAAACCCGAACTACCTCAGTCGTAACACCGTGCTGAAGGTCTGAGACTGGAAGATAGCATAATGGGGAACATACTGGGCTAGCGATTACAGTTCTGGGCCAATATCCCAGCAAAATGAGTTCAAATCCCACCACAGCAACCAGAGAATTTCAAGTTCCAGTATTTAAATAGATCTGGGATTTAAAAAAGAAATGCTAATTTTATGGGATTATCATTTAAACCCATCCAGTTCGCTCATGTCCTTCTATTCTTACCCAGTCTGGTGAAATGTGTGTCTCCAGACCCACCGAGGTGGTCGCCTCTGAGAAGTTCAGGGGCAATCAGGGATGGATAACAAACACTGACATTCCCAGTGAAGTACACATCCCGTGAATGAACTCTTGTTTTTGACAACAAGGGTCAATTGAAATCTTTTAAAAATGAGATTGACAGAATTTTGTTGGGAATGTTTATTAAGGTTCACAAAACCAAGGTGATAGTTGCCATGAAGAGCAACCAGCGTCTGAATGAATGGTGGTGCAGGCTTGATGGGCTGAATGGCTTCCCATTGTTTTAGATGCCTCAACAAAGAATCGACCCTGGCCATGAATGAGAGATGTTCGGATAACCTCCATACCTCGATCTCAAGGTCCTTCAATTTGCATGCTAGTATTTGCTCTGTCTTATTGCCTGATCTAATATTCAAACCAGTTTATGCCTGCTGCTCCCTGTAGAGCCTTTTTTTACCTTGTGGTAAGAACAGGACCCAGTCCCACTGAGCTTCCAAGCAAATAAGAAGGAAGTGGAATTCCTAACGTCAGGGACAAATAGCTCGCCGAGAAATTTGAGGTGATTAGTGGAGCTGATTGAAATCAGCTGCTTCTTCTCGATGAACCAGGGAATCCACCACCATTCACTCCCTCCACCACCAACACTTTGTAGCAGTGGTGTGTACCATCTATAGGCTGCACTGCGGTAACTCACAGAGAGCCCCTGAGACAGTGCCTTCCAAATCCACAATCTTTACCATCTTGAAGCACAAGGGCAGCAACACAACCAACAACAAGTTGCCTTCCAAGCCACACACATATAAGATAAAATAAGATAAGATTTCTTTATTAGTCACATGTACATCAAAACACACAGTGAAATGAATCTTTTGCGTAGAGTGTTCCAGGGGCAGCCCGCAAATATCGCCACGCTTCCGGTGCCAACATAGATGCCCACAACTTCCTAAACCGTATGTCTTTGGGATGTGGGAGGAAACTGGAGCACCCGGAGGAAACCCACACAGACACGGGGAGAATGTACAAACACCTTACAGACAGTGGCTGGAATTGAACCTGGGTCGCTGGCGCTGTAAAGCGTTACGCTAACCGCTACACTACCATGCCATTGCCATTCTTTCACCATCGCTGGGTCGAAATCCTGGAACTATCTCTTTAACAGCATTGTGGGTACACCCACACCTCAAGAACTGCAGTGGTTCAAGAAGGCAGCTCACCACCACCTTCTCAAGGGCAACTAGAGACGGGCAATTAAATGCTGGCTCAGCCTGCGAAGCCCACATCCCTTTGAATCAATAATATAAAAAAATGGAACGTTAAAATGAATGGTGATGTCAGGAAACACGTCCTCACCAAAAGGGAGTGGAAATCTGGAACCCTCCTTCCAAAAGGCTGGGATTGATGGACAGCCACTGAGCAAGGGATTAAAGGGTCATTAACGCAGGAATGGCCGTGAATGGCAGAACAGGTTGAGGGGCTGAATGGCCTGTTCATACGAGTCTATTTTCCCCTCACGCCTCTACTCTGCTTTCCCAGAAAGAAAACAAAGAGGCTAAAGGATCCACACTTCTGGTGTCTGAAAAGTGTTTCTTTTCCACGGTGAGAGTATTGAGATCACTGAGTGAAGGGTCCGTGGACTTGCGTCTCCCACCGCAAAAGGAAGCGATTCCTCCACTGACAAAGATCTCCAGTGTCTTCCTTCATTGTCTTGCCAGTCAGAGAGGAAGTACAACGGTGCTGAAACGGCAACCGACCTCTGACTGACCTCACCTGCTGAGCATTCCGCTCCTTGAACCTGTTCCACAATTCAGTAAGTCCAGGGTTCTTTCCTGCACTAATCCCACATTGTACTGTTCTCTTTCAGTTTAGAACACTCCGTTCAACTGTTCACAGTCTGACCTCCTCTATATTAAAGACTGAACAAACAGTGCTTGCACTATTTTATCCGTGGTTTCCCAGAGGGCAAGAGAAGCACAGGGATCAGGAGCGGAAATCCTGAAGAATTATTTTCCTTTTTCAAATGTCTCCACCAGCCCCCCGATCGGCTCTACCGGACCAGCCAAGGTCTCTGCCTCCCTCAGGTAAGGTGAATCCCTGCTCTTTATTCCTCCACTGCTGGCAGCTTCACTGCCTGGACCCTCACATCAGGAACTATCTCATTTGAAAGGCCCAGTGACACATCTAATGTCATCGAATCATGGAGTGATATAGCACAGAAAGAGGCCTTTCCGTCCAACAAGACACAGCTAGCAGAGCTGCTGCCTTAGAAGGCCAGAGACCCTTGTTCAATCCTGAACATACATAGAACATAGAACATTACAGCACAGTACAGGCCCTTTGGCCACAATGTTGTGCCAACATTTATCCTGCTCTGAGATCTATCTAACCCTTCCCTCCCACATAGCCCTTCATTTCTCTATCATTCATGTGCCTATCTAAGAGTCCTCTTAAATGTCCCTAATGTATCTGCCCCGACAACCTCTGCCGGCAGTGCGTTCCACGCACCCACCACTCTCTGCGTAAAAACTTACCTCTGATATCCCCTTATATCTTCCTCCAATCACCTTAAAAATTATGTCCCATCATGTTAGCCATTGTCGCCTTGGGAAGAAGTCTCTGGTGTCCACTCAATCTATGCCTCTTATCATCTTGTACACCTCTATCAAGTCACCTCTCATCCTCCTTCTCTCCAAGAGAAAAGCCCTAGTTCGCTCAACCTATCCTCATAAGATATGCTCTCCAATCCAGGCATCATCCTGGTAAATCTCCTCTGCACCCTCTCTAAAGCTTCCACTATCCTTCCTATAATGAGGTGACCAGAACTGAACACAATACTCTAAGTGTGGTTAACCAAGTTCTATAGAGATTCAACAATACCTCGCGGCTCTGACCTCGGGTGCTGTCGGTGTGGAGTTTGCACGTTCTCCCTGTGACCACGTGGAATTTCCTCCCACAACCCAAAGACGCGCGGATGGTAGGTTACTTGTAAATTACCCCAAGTGTTAGTAAACGGCAAACAGAATCAAGGAGAGTTAATGGGTATGTGAAAACTAAATTGTTCCTCGTATGTCAGTGAGTGGTAGAATCTGGGGGGAGTTGATGAGATTAATGTAGGATTAGTGTAAATGGGTGTCAGCATGGATTTAGTGGGCTGAAGGGCCTGTTTCCGTGCCCGTATCTCTCAATGACCCTAGGATCGCAACACCATAAAACGCTCATTTATACTAATCCTACACATCGCATTTTACTCTCCCCACATTGCCATCAACTCCCCCCAGATTCTGCCACCCACCCACACACTCAGGGCAATTTCCAGCGGCCAATTAACCTGCCACCTCGCACATCTTTGTCATGTGGGAGGAAACAGAGCACCCGGAGCAAACCCATGCAGTCCACAAGAAATCAGAGTCAGATTTATATTAACTGACACATGACGTGAAATTTGTTGTCTTGTGGCAGCCATACAGTGAAAAGACCGTAAAATTACTATAAATTACAAATAAATAGTGCAAAAAAAAACAAGGTAGTGTTCACGGGTTCATGGACCGTTTAGAAATCTGATGTCCGGGGGAAGAAGCTGTTCCTGATTCGTGAAGTGTGGGTCTTCGGGCTCCTGTACCTCCTCCCCGATGGTAGTACTGAGAACGTGCAAGCTCCACGCAGACAGAACCGGAGGACAGGATTAAACCCTGGTCTCTGGAGCTATGCCACTATGCCCCCACTAACATTTTGACTTATTGCTGCCATGCAAATGTAACGTTGTTATTGAAATCCTGAGCGATCTCTTCACAGAACAGAAATTGGGGCCCATTGTAGCATAACCGGTCCTCCCCCACACTTCTGAGTTAATGGTGCAGACCAGAGAGTATCTTCCTAATCTATGCAGCAAAAACACAGCCGATGCTGCTCAGGGTATTAGTCAAATCGACTTTTATGCTATTTTTTTCCCCAGGAGCTCATTATTTTAACAAACTAGGAACAGAGAGGAAAGTACAGGCACAAAGCTTTGACACTTCAACAAAGGATTACTAAGAAGGTTTATTTGAAAAAAAATAATTTAATAGGCATTAGTGGTTCATCTCTCACTATTATGCAATGTATTATTCAAGGCAATGCATTATGTAATGTGTGTTAGAAATTCATTAATTCTAATAAAAGTCTGCACTTCACTGGAAGTTTGGTGCTCATGAAGTGAGTTTTGTCAATCTCAGCTTGGTTGACAAGGAGCATAAATTCCAAAGTACAGTGGCTTGAAGCACCTGTGGCTAAATCCTGGGAATTGCAGCATAAATTGCCTAAAGTGACTTTAACCCATCCTCCCCGCCATTTTTAAGTGTCAGCTGTGAGTCAAGAGGTAGTGGCCTCTTTGGAGTCAGAAGGTTGTAGGCTCAAGTCCCACTTCAGAGGCTCGAGTGGTATTTTCCTATGATGTGGAATGCTCCTGGTGAGGAACCTCATGAGGGCTAAAGTGCTGCCTTTCAGATTAGACAATAAACTAAAGCCTCTTTCTATTCTCTCAGTGGATGTAAAAGATCTCAGGGCTGCAATATGAGCAGCTTTGGAATTCTCACCAGCGTTTTATTGCGCAATCAACAAAATGGATGAAAAGATCATCTGCCTGTGATCAAGTTACTGTTTGTGGGAGCCTGCTGTGTACAACTAGCCTGCCTCATGACAATGAAAATAAATCAGGAGTTGTTTCAGTGGCTGTGAGTTTCCTTAGGTCAAGAAATTTGAAGGTCTTTTTTTAATACACTCACCCAAAGCCCTACATTTATTTGGAATTAAGAACTAGAGGTCATAGGCTTAAGGTGAGAGCAGAAAGATTTAAAAGGGACCTGAGGGGCAACTTTGTTGTGCAAAGAGTGGTATGTATGTGGAACGAGCTGCCAGAGGAAGTGGTTGAGGCAGGTACATTAACAAACTTTTAAAAGACAATTAGACAGACACGGTAGTGTAGTGGTTAGCGTAACACTATTACAGCACCAGTGACCCGGGTTTCAATTCCGGCCACTGTCTGTAAGGAGTTTGTATGTTCTCCTTGTGTTTGTGTGGGTTTCCTCCGGGTGCTCCGGTTTCTTCCACATTCCAAAGACGTACGAGTTAGGAAGTTGTGGGTGTGCTATGTCGGCGCCGAAGTCGTGGCAACACTTGCGGGCTGCCCCCAGAACACTCCACGCAAAAGATGCATTTCACTGTGTGCTTCGATGTACCTGTGACTAATAAAGATAAAGATCTTAAGAAGGTTATGGGGCAAACGCTGGCAAGTGGGACCAGCTTGGATGGGGCATCTTGGTTGGCATGCACAAGTTGGGCCAAAGGGCCTGTTTCCATGCTGTGTAACTCTATGAGCCAGATATCAGAATGAAAGTTGCTATTTCAGTGCAGCTTTTGCCATTTTCCTATCTAGCGTCATCAGTGTCTCCAAGGGTCGATTCCGTGAGCCCAGCAGAGTATCGGCAGATGGCCCTTGCTGAGGCTCCTGGACTGTACGATGGCCCCTCTCATTCACCACTGTGGTCCCAACTTAGCAGCCTCAGCGTTTAATCAGCCTGCGAGCTGCTTATTGCCTCAAACACGCTTGACAGATAGAAGTTATGGTTAATTCTACCGAGACCCATTTTCACTTGCAGAAGTTTTATTTTTAGATTCAAGCCAATGTTTTAAGCTGACACTCTCTTTTTGACTCTTAAATTCAACAAAAATAAAATCATTATTTGGCCGACACTTAATTTTATTGAAATCACAGGCACAGGTGAAATTATTAAACTCCCACCAACTTGGTCAATAATTCCTTTCAGATGTCACCAGGCTCTTAACCTGGTTCTGAGGTTAACCGTCTGTTGGAGACTATGTACCACTGGTTAATCATAGGGAGGGGATCTCTCACTAGTGTCCTGGCTAATGCCTTCCTATCAGTCACCATCACTATGGTAATAGGATAATCTGGTCTTTATCACTGCTGTTTGTGGGAGCTTGCTGTGCACAAATCGGGCTGCATGGGAAGAGTGTCTCCACTTCAAAAATAGCTTCATTGGCTGTGTGGCAGATGGGAGGTCCTGAGCGTGTGGAAGTCACTATATGAATGCAAGACCTTTATTCACAATAATTAAAGGAGACAGAATTTCAGTTCCAAGGAATGAAAACTGCTGAAAGCAGTTTCTCTTAAATAAAATATTTATTGCATCTAAATCAGTGCTTGTCGTGGAGCTCTGTCACAGCAGCTGGTACAGGCAGATATATTATTAATCACTTTTGGTTTTTCACATGCTTAATTTAGGCATTAAAAACTTTGCACGCATCAGTCTGTTTGTTGTGGCCAATCAGTTAGCCTATAGGATGAGAGGACTGGATTCTTGCTTGGATTACTGGAGGGTTTTAAAGGTCATTAGACCTCTGAGATTTTCTGCAGCTGATCTTGAAATTTGTTCCCTTTGTTAGTCTTTTTGTGAAGTTAACTCTTCCTTTGGGTGGCTGTTGAGAAGTATGGGCAGACGAGAAACCAAGACATGTTGACTCTTGTAGAACGTGTTTATGCCATCCATGTTCTTCAGAGTGTGTTAGTACGTACTGTGGTGAACCCAAAATGGGGAATGAACTTGTACAATGGCTCCCAGCAATGTACTGACACTTGCAGAGGACTTTAGGAGTGTGTTAGCAACTCCACAGAGTCCAGAAATTAAGTCGTTACTTACAGGGAGTCTGACAGGGTGGCAAGGAGTCACTGTTCATGGAGGAAGACCAAGGAGTGATTTTGCAAGGTGCCTCACAAGTGCGCTGCTCTTTGTAGTGAGTGGTGCTGCTCTGAGGTGTGTTACCATATGTCCCCGCGTTACCATTGCCACATGGGATTGGGTGGTTGCAGGTGGAAGGATGGGGTGTTGAGGGTTTCCATTGGCCGAGACTGAGGGGGTGGAGTGAGTTACGATGGAGTGCTGAGGTTGCAATTTGAAGACCGGGAGGGGCTGACATCGCAAGGGGCTTTCAAGGTTGGCAGTTGTGGGGATGGTGGTTTGTAGGTGATTGAGGTGGGTATGCAATGGCCAGTCGGCACCGGCATGTTAGTGTGAGCCCAGAGGTTCATGCATGCTCACAGGTTGCAGCTCGTAGAACCACCACCCCCACAGTTCCAGCAACCCGATCGACCCTGAACTCTGCTGCCCTCTTCCTTCTTTTCACGTTCAGGGGATGTGGGCTGAGCCAGCAATTAACTGCCCATCCCAATTGCCCTTGAGAAGGTGGTGGGTGAGCTGCCTTCTTGAACCGCTGCAGTCCTTGAGGAGTGGGTTAGAGAGGGAATTCCAGGATTTTGACCCAGCGACCCACTAGTGTGGAGGTTGCACGTTCTCCCTGTAACCAGTGGGTTTCCTCTGGGTGCTCTGCTTTCCTGCACATCCCAAAGACGTGTGGATTGGTAAGGTTAGTCAGCCATTGTATATTACCCCTGATGTGTAAGGTGAGTGGTAGGGTGTAGGGGAGTTGATGAAATGCGGGGAGAAATAAAATGGGATTAGTGTAAATTGGAGCTTAGTTGTTGAAGGACTGAAGGGCCTGTTTCCATGCTGTGGACTCTATGCTGAGAGAAGTATGTTGTTAAAACCAATCTGTTTGTGAGGCCTCATGAGGTCTCTTTAAGGACCCTCTGCTTAGGCAGCGTGGAAGGTGAGATTATTGGATAGGTCTATCGATGAGCAGCCTCAGGACAATGGCTCAATGGACCAACTGATCACTACCTCAGTACAGCAACACGATGACCACTTTGATCACCTTGTGCTAACAATGGACTTCGTTTTTTTTGGTTCCAATTGTGTTCCTTTCGTGTAAAAGTTGTGCATAATTTATGTTTAATTTCTGTTTTCTTGCGAATGCTGCTTTTCTGATGCTATGTGCCTGTGACCGCTGCTGCAAGCAAGTTTTTCATTGCACCTGTGCACACATGGACTTGTGCATTTGACAATAAACTTGACTTTGACTTTGACATCATTCTTTTTCCGTGGAATTTCCTTCCAATGCTGCCATTTTCAGGCCAAGGCAGAGGAGGGATGAACATGTCCAATTGTCCAAAAACCCTGTTTTGTCTGTGAGCCCCAGACACCTCATACTGATATGGCAGCCACTGCACTTTTGCTTTAGAACTCACACCCACTGGACAAGTTGTCCTGTCCCTGCCCCTGATCCAGCACCATCTGATTCTAGCCCTGGGTAAAGCCCCACCTTGCCCCTTTTTCCAACTCAAGCTTTCCCCATCTGACTGCCTCTCTCTATTCATCTGAAGGATGCCTTCTCCTATATGCAGTGCTCCCCCATTACAGCCTTGGAGAGTCCACCTAACTCTGTCCTGTCCACGTTAGAAAGGTCAAGACCGTCTCCAAGGTACAGTGTGTAAAAGCCGAAACATGCTGTATCTTGGGGTATCCTTGCTGTTGGGGTACTTATGACGTACCCAATGGTCACTCCATTCACCTTGTTATTATACCTCTCCCTGAATTTCTGTTGCAGTTGAGAAGTATGAATTTGAGCTCTAGATATTTGGTATATTAGAGTCATACAGCACGGAAACAGGCCGTTCAGCTCACTGAGTCCATGTCGACTCATTTACAAACGAATCCCACTCTAACCCAACCTTTTATTCTCTCCACATTTCATTAACTCCCCCAAGATTCTACCACTCACCTCCACGGTGGGTGCAATTTACAGGGGCTAATTAACCAACCCACCTGCACAACTTTGGGATGTGGGAGGAAACCGGAGCACCCGGAGGAATCCAACATGGTCACCCTGGGAACGTGCAAACTCCACACAGACAGCACCAGAGGTCAGGCTCGAACCTGAGCCACCAGAGCTGTGAGGTAGCAGCCCTACCGTACTGCCCATTTGTCACCCATGGGTCAGCGCTGTCCATGGAAGGTATGGAGATAGAACATAGAACAGTACAGCACAGGAACAGGCC
The DNA here is from genome assembly GCF_009764475.1 of Pristis pectinata. NCBI lineage: Eukaryota > Metazoa > Chordata > Chondrichthyes > Rhinopristiformes > Pristidae > Pristis > Pristis pectinata. The sequence continues at coordinate 6,706,067 of NC_067425.1, read as the reverse complement.
CTTTGGCCCACCATGTCTGTGCCGAACACGATGCCAATCCAAGCTAATCCCATCTGCCTGTTATGGTCTATATCCCTCCATTCCCTGCCTACTCATATGCTGCTTAAATGCCTCTTACATATTCCCATTGTATCTGCTTCCACCACTACCCCTGGCAACATTAGTTTTTGCCTGGGTTCACCCCCAACGGTCAGTTACACAGGACTCCGCGCTCAGTGAGACCGGACGCAGAGCGGGGGAACCGTTTGGTCGAGCGGCTCCATTCCGTCCGCTCTGCCTGCCGGGATCTCCCGGTGGCCATCTCAATTCCACTTCCCACTCCCACAGCGACATGTCCGTCCACGGCCTCCGCCACTGCCGGGTCCCGGCCAAACGACAATTGGAGGAACACCACCTCCTATTCCCCTTGGGCCGTCTCCAGCCTGGTGGCATGAACATCGAATTCTCAAACTTCTGGTGAGCCTTTCACTTCTGTTTCTTTCCCCATTTTTCTTTTTGTTCCCTCTCTCCCCTTGATCCCAGTGGCCCCCATCACCCCGTCTCTTTCCCCTCCCCACCCTCTCCGTCTGCCCGTCACCCACACACACCTCCCACTGGTTCCCCTCCCCACTTCCTTCCCCTTTATTCCATGGTCCATTTTCGTCCCCTATCAGGTTCCATCATCTTCAGCCTTTCGTCACTCCCACCTATCACCTCTCAGCTTCTTACATCATTCCTACTCTCCCCCCTCCCTCACCTGCCAATCACCCTCCTCACCTGGATCCACCTATCGCCTGCCAGCTCTGGCTCCACCCCTTCCCTCCACCATTTTATACTGGTTATCTCCCCTCTTCCTTTCCAGTCCAGATGAAGGGTTTCAACCCGAAATGTCAACTGTCCATTTCCCTCCACAGATGCTGCCCGACCTGCTGAGTTCCTCCAGCATCTTGTGTGTTATTCTATGCTCAACATCAGTGGCAGTGATACACACCAAAACAGGCAGCAATTGTAGCTGGAAGGACATCAATTTGGTAGCGAGACTCTGTGAATGAACCAAATCCTTCTAGCAGAGAATTGTGGACACAGCCCAGCGCATCACGGAAACCAGCCTCCCCTCCATGGACTCTGTCTTTACCTCTCACTGCCTTGATGAAGCAGCCAGCATAATCAAAGACCCCACCCACCCGGGTCAGTCTCTCTTCTCTCCTCTCCCATCAGGCAGAAGATACGGGATCCTGAGGGCACGTACCACCAGGCTCAAGGACAGCTTCTATCCCATGGTGATAAGACTATTGAACGGTTCCCTTAGATGTTGAGATGGACTCTGACCTCACAATCTACCTTGTTTGACCTTGAACCTTATTGTCTGTCTGCACTGCACTTCCCTGTAGCTGTGACACTTTACTCTGTACTCTGTTATTGTTTTTGCCCTGTACTACCTCAATGCACTGTGTAATGAATTGATCTGTACAAACGGTATGCAAGACAAGTTTTTCACTGTACCTCGGTGAACCAGTACCAATACTGATACCAATAGTGATCCCTTCAATGGAAATATCCACCATCCAATTTTGCCACCTAGCGTGCTCCAAGCCCCAGGAGTACATGCCACTGGATACACTTATACAAAGTATGACCTACAGGAAAGGCCCAACAGGAGAGGCAGCAAACTTCCTTTGCGCGCAATGTGCAAGAGGACAGAACCTTTGTGTTGTGATTTAAGAAACTGAGCCTCAATAATGTATGAGCTGGACTGTACTTCATGTAAAGAGGTAAAATATTGTCTGTCTTTGCATGAACTATGTGTGTATGCAATAGTTCGATGACTTTTTCTCTGAAGTAAAGGGTTCCCTTTGTGAAGAAAATTTTGTAGCTCAGAGGGATCAAGCCCCAGAAAATGAGGCACACGTTCCGATATAAATCCCTCTCCCGGTTCTCGTCTCTCAGATGAGATGTTAAACCTATCAGGTGGGGTGAAAGATTTTGGATGCTCCCAACATCCTGGCCTAATTCCGGCCCCCTTCAAGTGACATCAGCCAAAATAAAGTCACGGCATTTTCTTTTAACTTTGTTGCTGATATTGGATCTTGCTCTGCACAGATTGCCTGCCCTGTTTCCCGTAATGCAACGTTGACCAGATTTTAGAAAGATGTGATTGGCTGAACACTCATTAAACTGGAGAGGGTGCAAGAAAGGTTCACAAGGGTGTTACCAGGACTGGAGGGCTTGGGTTATAAGGGGAGGCTGGATAGGCTGAGACTGTTTTCCCTGGAGCATAGGAGGCTGAGGGGCAACCTTATAGGGATATATAAGATCATGAGGGGTATCAAGATCATGAGATCACAGTCTTTTCCCCAGAGCAGGGAAGTCCAAAACTAGAGGGCGTAGGTTTAAAGTGAGGGAGAGAAGATTTAAAAGGGACCAGAGGGGCAACTTTTTCACAAAAGGGTGGTGGGTATATGGAACGAGCTGTCAGAGGAAGTGGTTGAGGCAGGTACAATTATGACAGTTAAAAGACATTTGGGCGGTACATGAATAGGAAAGGTTAAGATAAGATAAGATCTTATTAGTCACATGTACATCGAAACACACAGTGAAATTTGCGTGGAACGTTCTGGGGGCAGCCAGCGAGTGTCGCCACGCTTCCGGTGCCAACATAACATGCCCACAACTTCCTAACCTGTATGTCTTTGGAATGTGGGAGGAAACCCACACAAGAGAGATATGGGCCAAAAGCAAGCAATAAGACTGGCTCAGTTAGGCACCTTGGTCAGCAAGTTGGATCGAAGGGTCTGTTTCCATGTTGTACAACCCTATGACTCTCTGTGAAAGCTGCTTCTTTACATCCCAGGGTCAGGTGACAACTCTATCAAACCAGGAGCCCTTTCATTTCAAGAAAGCTACAGATAATTCACCTTCTGATTTTCTGTCTCATCTGATGCCAAGGGTGTGACTGGGATTGGACTGTGAAGCCATAGGTACCCAGGTGAATGAATCTGTTCCTGAAATCCTGGTGGTGACAATACCGGGAGTTCCACTGCTCTCTGCAGCCCACTGTTACATTCTTTTGGCCTCGTACACAACAGTCTCTCTGAATCTTTAATGCCACCCACCTGAATCTATCTTCACTTCTTCCGAAATAGCTCAAGTCATTCAGCACTGAGTAGGAACACAAAACTACCCTGACAAAAATTGCCGTTGGATGCTTTTATATAACATCAGTGCTCTTTGAATATGGAGAGTTGTATGTTCAGAGACTGTGCAGTCTATAAAATAGTGTCTCGTACAACACAGCCATGTTAGATTTCACTTGCCAGGTTCTTTTCTTGAGTCCCATAGATATCTAATTTGTGATGAACTCATTGCCATTGTTTGAAAGCACAAGATCAGAAAAGAGTGACGTCTAAATCTAAAGTGCCTTAATGACAAAAGCAGGGCCCCTCAGGGAATCACGTGTGTCGTGGACAGTGTGAATGGGATTCTCATCTGAAGTATTGCGTGTGTGTTTTGCGGTTGTTGGTGTTACTTTGCTGTAGTTAGATTCTGATTGTGTAGTTTTCTCTTCCCTTCTGTATTAGTTGTGGTAGTTTTGACACTGGATGTCCTTTTGTAGTGCTTTGAGCAAATAAGCATTTGTAAAATTTTTAAAAAAATGACAAAAGCAGGGCCCCTCAGGGGATCACGTGTGTCGTGGACGGCGTGAACGAGATTTTCATCTGAACTGGTGTGTTTTGCGGTTGTTAGTTATTTGCTGTAGTTATGTAGTTAGAATCTGTGTGCACAGTTTTTTTCTTTCTTGTATTAGTTGTTGTCGTTTTGACACTGGATGTCATTTTGTAGAGCTTTTAGAGAATGAACGTTGTATGTTTATATAAAAAAATGACGAAAGCAGTCTCTCACTTCCTTCCTCTCAGTCCCTACACTTGATGCTCCTGCATGTGACTAATACATTGTAAACTTAACTATACCTCTGGAGGAATGTACGAAGTGCCTCTGTTGTAACATGTCGCACTTCACACCAAGTCCCTATATATAATTAAAAAGTCTGCACTTGGGATAATACTATAGCCAGGCAGGGTGGAGCTGATTGGTTAATTCCTCTATTAAGTTTGGTGACCACACTTCTGTAACAGGGATTGATTTTTTGCACGTAATTTATTTGTAACTATCCTCCAGTCTCTGCATTTTTCTCAAGAGGTTACCCTGCTTTAATTGGGAAACGTCACTGCAGCTTCCATTTCTTCTGTCCTTTAAGCAGAATCTATTTTCAGAGTAAATCGACTTTGTTTATTGTACAATAAGTTATCTTCTAAGATTCAATAAATACTCAATAACAAAAATTGTCTTAAAGCTCAAATCAACATCTGTAATACAAGCTGCAGCCATCATAACCAGCACTGGTGTTGTGACAGGTCAGTTTTGCACCAAATATTCTCGGGCTGCACAGAGAACCCTTCTGTTTGAAAGGTTCTGCTTGCACTCACGATCATTCAAGAGGGATGAAGGGGCAGGAGGGGTGGTGGTTATTGGTGAAACCAGGGAGCCATAGCTGAGCATTGGCATTGGTATTGGTTTATTATTGTCACTTGTACTGAGGTACAGTGAAAAACTAGCCTTGCATACTGATCGTACAGGTCAATTCATTACACAGTGCATTGAGGTGGCACAAGATAAAACAATAACAGAATACAGAGTAAAGTGTCATAGCTACAGGGAAGTGCATTGCAGGTAGACAATAAGATGCAAGGTGAAACAAGGTAATTGTGAGGTCAAGAGTCCATCTCATCGTATAAGGGAACCGTTCAATAGTCTTATCACCGTGGGATAGAAACTGTCCTTGAGCCTGGTGTTATGTGCCCTCAGGCTCCTGTATCTTCTGCCTGATGGGAGAGGGGAGAAGAGAGAATGACCCGAGTGGGGTCTTTGATTATGTTGGCTGCTTCACCAAGTAGTGAGAGGTATAGACAGAGTCCATGGAGGGGAGGCTGGTTTCTGTGATGTGCTGGGCTGTGTCCACATCTCTCTGCAGTTTCTTGCGGTCCTGGGCAGAGCAGTTGCCAAACCAAACCATGATGCATCTGGATAGGATGCTTTCTATGGTGTATCAATAAAAATTGGTGAGTGTCAAAGGGGTAATGCCAAATTTCTTTAGCCTCCTGAGGAAGTAGAGGCACTGGTGAGCTTTCTTGGCCGTGGTGTCTACGTGGTTGGACCGGGACAGGCTTGGTGATGTTCACTCCTAGGAACTTGAAGCCATTGGAGGTGGGAAAAGAGAAGGGATGGGATAAAAATAAAATAGGCCCAAGATACTGATGTCGTGACATTATTCACATAATATCTCTGTGGTGTCTTCATTCTGGAACCAAGAGGCACGTATTTTGTGTTGGAGACACAAGAGACTGCAGACACTGGAATCTGGAGCAACAAACAATCTGCTGGAGGAACTCAGCGGGTCAAGCAGCATCTGTGGCGGGAAAGGAATTGTCGACGTTTCAGTTCGAAACCCTGCATCAGGACACTTCTGTGTGTATCCTACTTGGTCAGGACCTTGCTTGTAAGATCTGGAGAAGATGGGTCACTCCCTCCCAAGAGTAACAGGACTCAGTCCCAAAGCTTTAAATCACGTGAAAAATCCCAACCTTCTTCAAGCATAATGGGATTCCTCCTGAGAGAGTTTCTTCCAGTTGAGTGGCTCAGTGGGAACCTTTACTCCTGAGCCAGAAAGTTGTCGATTCAAGTCTCACTGGAGCACAGAGAAGAAGGCTGGCTCTTCCAGTGGTCTGAGCTGTCATTTTCCAACGGGACTTTCAAACCCTGGCCTTCTCGGGAAGATAAAGTGATCCCAAGAGCCGATGAGTTGTCCCTGGTATCCCACCATCAACATCAAACAGATCACCAAGTAATTTATACCTTGTTGTAGATGGGAGCATGTTGGTACAATTCCTATACTACAACAGAGACAACACTTCAAAAGTACTTCACTGGATGTAAGGTTCTTTGGGATGTGCTGAAGGTGCTGTGGGGATAAGATAAGATAAGATAAGATAAGATAGGATAAGATAAAGATAAGATTTCTTTATTAGTCACATGTACATCAAAACACACAGTGAAATGCATCTTTTGCGTAGAGTGTTCCGGGAGCAGCCCACAAGCGTCACCACAAATTCTTTCTTCCTCACTTGAGCTGCACCAATCACTTGTTCTTCCAGTTCACCTCCCTCAGTGTTGGGGAATGTCGTGAACATTTCCCAACGGTTTAGCAGAGGACAGGGAACAGATCACCTGCACAACACCTGAATTGAGGATCACCAAGAAAAAAAATAAAACCCAGCCGAGGAAAAGCACCAAGAATGTCCTGAGTGCGGGAGATTTACCCTGATGATCTGACTAGGATGTTTAAATTGGTTCATTTGTATTACCTTTAGGATAGGGAATCTGCTGTTACCTGGTCTGGCCTATATGTGACTCCAGACCACCAATGTACTTAACTCTGAATAACCCATCATGACTAAACCAAGGCTATCTGCAGCATCTTCACCAAGGACCACTCTAATTCCATTATTAGAGCCACAGAGAGATACAACATGGCAACAGGCGCTTCGGCCCATTGAGTCCGCACCAACCCATTTACACTAATCCATTTTTTTATTCTCCCCACATTCCCATCGACGTCTCCCAGGTTCTACCTCCCAACCACACACGAGAGGGACAACTTGCAGTGGCCAACTGTCCTACCGACCTGCATGTCTTTGGGTTGTGGGAGGAAACCGGAGCACCCGGGGGAAAGCCACACCGTCACAGGGAGAACATGCAAACTCCACACAGACAGGTCGAACCAGGCGCTGTGAGGCAGTGGCTTTACTAGCTATGCCACAGTGTTGCCCTCATTCCATTGGCTGTAACGTACATTTGGATATTTCAAGTTATTGAAGGACACTTTGAAAATCAACGTTCATTCTTTTTCGATCACTAGCAAATCTCTCAGTTAGATAATTTTGTCCAGTAGACATATTTCAACATCAATAGCCAGAGGTATTGCTTTTGGTGGATCTCAGCTCAAATTCCAAGAGGTGCCCCAAATATATTACATTGTAAATAGAATGATTGTCAACTTTAACAGAAGTATAGATTATATTCCCAATAAAGGGAACGTGCCTGCTGAAATGATTCTTATCCCAAGAATAGAATGACCTTATAGCCCATATAATGGACATCACCACAATCTGGAAGCTAAATGATATCCCACATGTCCTCATTATCTATTCTGTTTTTACCATGCATTAAAAATTAATTAGGGGATGAATTAGGTAGCATTAATTAAGTAAAAAGCTGAAAGAAACACTGGCTTCCTGGTGTGCTGTATTCCTTTGTGGTGCTGGTTCCAAGGAGCCAAGGGGGAGGCAAGGCCTCATTAAATAGCTCTGTGCCTGGAACATTTTGGGTTTGTGCATTCAGTTCAAATTAATTCCTGTTTGGTTAAAAACACAGTGTCCCAATAATTAAATTGAGGCAAGAATGGTCTTGGATGACGGCTAATAATGTCACGTGTGAGCACAAACAGATCAGGGGTTGTGCAGTCCCTTCACAAATTGGGATATTTGTGTTACTTTTGTGTTTGAGGCTTCTTGCATCATTCCAGCTTCTATCCTGTTGTTTTAAGACTCTTAAACAGTCCCCTAGTACGATAAATTGGACTCTTGGACCTCACAATCTACCTCGTTATGGACTTGCACCTTATTGTCTGCCTGCACTGCACTTTCTCCGTAACTTTAACACTTTATTCTGCATTCTGTTATTGTTTTCCCTTGTACTACCTCAATGTACTGTTGTAATGTAATGATTTGTATGGATGGCATGCAAAACAAAGTTTTTCACTGTACCTCGGTACATGTGACAATAATAAACTAATTCTAATTCCAATTCTAAATCCTCTGTAATTTTCTGCAGCCCACCGAGAATTCTGTGGACTTCTGATACCAGCCTCTTGGGCCTCCTCATTTTTCACCGCTCCATTGCGGGTAGCTGTGCTCTCAGCTGACAAGGCCTGATCTCTTGAAGTCCCTTCCAGAAGGTGATGAAAGGTCATTGCCCTGAAATGTGTGATGGACTTTGTACCTTCATTCAGTTTGCCCAGAGGCTTTGGCTGGGCAGGTGTCTCCGAGGCACAGTGACTCATGGTACACTTCTTGCGTTGGATTGGCTAGGGAAAGGGAAACTGAACCACCAAGCTCTGGTGAGAATGCCATTCCTCACACAACTGCACAAATAACCGGCACGGAAAAGGAGATGAAGTATCATTCAATATGATCATATTGAATGGCAGGGCAGGCTTGAGTCATAGTGTCATAGAGTCACACAGCACGGGAACAGGCCCTTCAGCCCAACTGGTCCATGCCAACCAAGATTTCCATCTAAGTCAGTCCCATTTGCCAGCATTTGGCCTATATCCCTCGAAACCTTTCCTATCATGTACCTATCCAAGTGCCTTTTAAATGTTGTTAATGTACCCACCTCAACCACTTCCTCTGGCAGCTCGTTCCACACACTGACCACCCTCCAGGTGAAAAAGTTGCCTCTCAGGTTCCTAGTAAATCTCTTCCCTTTCACTTTAAACCCATGCCCTCTAGTACTTGATTCCCCACCCTGGGTAAAACTGTGCGCATTCACCCTATCTATGCCCCTCATGATTTCACGCACCTCTATAAGATCACCCCTCATTCTCCTACACTCCAAAGACTGAAGTCCCAACCTGCTCAACCTCCCTCCATAACTCTGTTCCTCGAGTCCCGGCAACATCCTCGTAAATCTCCTCTGCATTCTTTCCAGCTTACACTTGAGGAGCAAGTGATCTACCGCTGCTCCTATTTCCTTGTGTCCTTGTGTGTCCTTATCTCCAAAGTATGTACAAAACTGCCACTCTTTGGGAGAACGATGGGCCACACCCCCAAGGTGAATGGGCTCCCTCTCCCCTCAGCAGGCATTTGAAGGGAAATGAAGACACAAGGGACTGCCGATGATGGAACACACAAAGCGCTGGAGGAGCTCAGCGGGTCAGGCAGCATCTGTGGAGGGAAATGGACAGTCGACGTTTCAGGTCGAGACCCTTCATCTGGACTGAAAGACTAGAGGGGAGATAGACAGTATAAAGAGCTGGCAGGTGATAGGTGAGTCCAGGTGAGGAGGGGGGAGTGGGAATAACGACCAGGGGCTGGGAGGTGATGGGTGGAGGCGACAAAGGGCTGCAGATGGTGGAAACTGATAGGAGAGGAAGGCGGAGCATGGAACCAAATTGTGGGGAGGGCAGATGGGAACAGTGGGGGGAGGGGACCCAAGGGAAGGAGTGTGTGGGTGACGGGCAGATGGATTGGGTGGGGGAGGGGAAAGAAACGGTGATGGGGGATCGGGGTGGGTGCAGGAGGAGCTGGGTAGATGAGGAGAGAGAAAGGGGACAGAGGGAGAGCAGGTCACCTGAAATTGGAGAATTCAATGTTCATACTGTCAGGTTGCAGACTCCCCAGGCGGAATATGAGGTGCTGTACCTCTAGCCTCACCCTGGCAGTGGAGGAGGCCGAGGACAGACCGGTCGGTGTGGGAATGGGGAGGGGAATTAAGATGGCCGGCAACCGGAGGCTCCAGACGGCCACGGCGGACGGAGCGCAGGTGCTCGGCGAAGCAGTCACCGAGTCCGCGCCTGGTTTCACCGAAGCAGAGGAGGCCACGTCGAGAGCACCGGATGCAATAAGCAAGGTTGGAGGAGGTGCACATGAATCTCTGTCTCACCTGGGAGGACTGTTTAGGTCCCTGGCTGGTGGTGAGGGAGGAGGTGTAGAGACAGGAGTAACGCTCTCTTCCCACAGATACAACCTGACCTACTGAGTATTTCCAGCATTTTCTGTTTTTATTTTAGACTTCCAGCATCTGCATTTTTTATTTGATTTTTGTTTCTGTATTTGACCTTGCTCAAGTGATTCTCTTGCTCCACAATGCTATTCATAAAGAGGAATGCACACAAAATGCGGGCTGAACCACCCAGTGCTTTGAACATTTTTCTTTTTGTTTGGGATTTCCAATTGCTTATGTAATCATGTTTCAAGGATTCAGATATCACCACAGGAGAATAGAATACTGTTCTTGTACTTCTCTTGACATAGAGTACTGACAAAAATTCCAAAAGGATGGTCATGTCCCTTTAACAACCCTCTCCTCATTGACTCCATGTCCAGCGGTGTGCAGTCTCTCTGATTGAGGCTGTGGATTTAAGGCAGCTTTCCTTCATAATGGGCACTGGCCTTTTGTTCACCTTAATTTAGTTAATTGTGGTATTGTGGTTTGTAAAATCAGGAGGGGCATACATAGATTAGGTGGATGGTCTCAGACTTTTTTTTCAGAGTAGGGAGGTCTAAAACTAGAGGGCATAGGTTCAAGGAGAGAGGGGAAGGATTTAAAGGGGTAGGTTTTTCACTCAGAGGGTGGTGGGTATGTGGAATGGGCTGTCAGAGGAAGTGGTAGAGGCAGGTACGATTACAATGTTTAAAAGATATTTGGACAGGTACGTGGATAGGAAAGGTTTAGAGGGATATGGGCCAAATGCAGGCACATTAGATTAGCTCAGGTAGATACCTTAGTCAGTATGGACAAGTTGGGCCTCAGGACCTGTTCCCATGCTGTGTAACTCTATGACTCTAACATAGGCTTTCTGAGAAAGAACTGTTTCACCTGGTCACAATAGTCATGATAGATCTATAGTACAATAACCTGTGTCCGCCCGCCAGTGCCGTAGATCTTTCCACTAACAGGAGCAGTACAAGATAGAACTTTATTCCTTGGAGTGTAGGAGAATGAGGGGTGACCTTATAGAGGTGTATAACAACATGAGGGGCATAGATAGGGTGAATGAACACAGTCTTTTTCCCAGGGATAGGGAACCAAAAACTTGAGGGCATAGGTTTAAGGTGAGAGGGGAAAGATTGAAAAGGGACTTGAGGGGCATCTTCTTCACACTGAGGGTGGTACGTATATGGAACAAGCTGCCAGAGAATATAGTTGAGGCAGGAACAATAACAATATTTATGACACTTGGACAGGTTCATGGACAGGAAAAGCTTAGAGGGATATGGATCAAGCGCAGGCAAATGGGACTAGCTTAGGTGGGCAGCATGGACGAGTTGGGCTGAAGGGCCTGTTTTCGTGCTGTATTACTCTAAGGTCTGTGAGTTGGCTTCAGTAAGAAGGTCCTGTCCTCAAGCATTGGCAGACCAGAAGGAGATGCAGTTGCGGGTTGTGGCTGTTGTAGCACAGCCCCATATCTCCGTGTCAGCTCAGCTTGGTTGGCATGGGGATAGTGGTGGGTTAGGACCTTCAATGTGGACCGTTTCTACTCTGCCCCCACTGGAAGCTGCCGGGCACATTGATACTCACACAGGGCTCAGCATGAGGGTCTGTCAAGTCACACCACCAGCAGCTCTTGGAGGATGATTATCACCGTATTGTAGTCACGAGGAGGCTCCTGCGCAATCGCGGGCACTTCCCCACCATGGAGTGACTTGGTAGAGGCATCATCTGTCTGCCGATTCCTTTCTCCTTGGCTGGCCCCAACTCTCTAGATGCCTGGTGAAATTGGATGAGATGCCACAAAGATAAGATATCTTTATTCGTCATAATATAATTCTATTCCCTACCCCTGCTCCAAGCTGGTCTTCCATTGAGTTGGACAATGGAAGATTCCCATTTGTGGTGTGATTGACCATGTTAAAGGCTGTGAAAAGATCAGACAATAGGGACAGATAAGATAGTAAGATAAGATATCTTTATTAGTCACATGTACATCGAAACACAAAGTGAAATGCATCTTTTGCGTAGAGTGTTCTGGGGTCAGCCCGCAAGTGTTGCCACGCTTCCGGCGCCAACATAGCATGCCCACAACTTCCTAACCCCTACGTCTTTGGAATGTGGGAGGAAACCGGAGCACCTGGAGGAAACCCACGCAGACACGGGGAGAACGTGCTTACAGACAGTGGCCGGAATTGAACCCGGGTCGCTGGCTCTGTGATAGTGTTACGCTAACCGCTACATTAACAACAGCCACGTTCATTCTGGGGAATGGTTCACCAGCACTGAGAAGACCCTGACTTGCCACTCTCCGCGCTGGGGGGGGGCGCGGAGAGGAAGGCAGACGGTCAATGGACTAGGGCTGGAAAGGATGGCCAAGAACCCCAGCTCATGTTGAAAAGAATGAGGACCTTGGTTGACTCTTGAGATCATAAGGATCACTTGAAAATGGAAAGACAGCTTTAAAGGCCCCTCTGTGTATTGGAGTGATTGGGTTTGGTGGGAAGTGAGGATGGAGGGTGAGGTGAATGGGGGTGATGAAGATAGAGGGCTGATGTGCAGAGACAGCAGGTCATGGGGACTTGGGAATGAATGAGTTGGATTGGGGGACAAATTCGACACAGTGAAGAGGAAAACATTTTTGCACATGAAGAGGCATCATATCTGTGTTAATTCACTGAACTCAAATCCAGATAAAACTGAACATTCCATCCACAGGTTTTCTGTGAAGATAATGAGTGCAGAATAGTTCCCAGAGGGATCCTTGATGTGTTTCTTTGCCACAAAATAATGAGGATGTTATCCTTTGCTCCTGGAACGTGTTCTCTCTTTCATTGTTTCACTCAGTGCTGGAATGTAGCCCTGTGATCGCTGGTTTTCATTCGGAGACTCACTCCCCGGGCCATTCCTCATGTGTGACCCTGTACTATGATGCCATTGAAGTATCAACAGGGAAGCTGTAAGAAAGGCTGGCCTTTATATGGCATCTTTCACCTCCATCTCAGGATGTCCCATCATAATTTACAGTGCCTCCGAATTGGAGTCACTTTACAGTAAAACTCCGATAATCTGGCACCCTCAAGACTTTTGGATGTTACTTCCAATAATATGCAAACACACTTTAATTTCTTTCTTTACCTGTTAGACATAGAAGATAGATCAGCACAACACAGGAACAGGCCCTTCGGCCCACCAGATCTAGGCCAACCATGATACCAATGTAAACTGCACATCTGCCTGCACATGGTCCATATCCCTCCTTCCCCTGCTTGCTCACGTGCCTGTCTAAATGCCTCTTAAATATTTCTATCATATCTGCTTCCACCGCCTCCCCTGGCAGCACAGTCCAGGCACCAACCACTCTCTGTGTAAAAAAATTGCCTCATAAAACTCCTTAAAACATGAACCTCTCACCATAAATCTAAGCCCTCTAGTATTTGACATTTCCACCTGGGAAAAAGACCCTGACTTTATTGTGCCTCTCATAATTTTATACACTTCGATCAGGTCGCCCCTCAGCCTCCAATGTTCCAGGGAGAACAATCCAAGTCTGTCCAACCTTTCCTTATATACTCACTAATCCAGGCAACATCCTGGTGAACCTCTCCTGCACCCTCTCCAAAGCCTTCCTATCCTTCCCATACTGCACACAATATTCCAAGCGTGGCCTAACCAAAGTTTTATACAGCTGCAACATGACTTTCCGACTTTTATACTCAACACCCCAACCAATGAGGGCAAGTTCGTCATATGCCTTCTTTACTGTTGCGTCTGCTTGTGTAGTTGCTTTCAGGGAGCTATGGACTTGCACCCTAAAGCCCCTCTTTAGAACAACCGTATAATAAATTTACAGTGAACCTAGTGAGTTCAAAGAGAGCAGAAAATATACTAGCACTCTGGACCCCTTCTCCAGCCGTTAACTTATCCATATTCCTGACTCCTGGTGTTCCGGAACCCCTCTGACTCCAGCGGAACCCCCTGACTCCAGCCCACAATCTCGGCCACAGCCCCAGCCGCACTCTGGACCCCCAGCCCTGGCCGTACAACGCAGAGGAGGTAACAAGAGGATTGAAGGCAGGGTGGTAAACATTAACTCCCTGGACTTTAGTCCCACAAGGTAGACTGGTCCAGATGGTTAAGGCATTGGGGTCCAAGGAAAAGTGGCTAATTGGATCCAACATTGGCTTGGTGATAGGAAGCAGAAAATACTATTGGATTGTTGCTTTTCTGATTGGAAGTCTGTGACCAGTGGCATACTGCAGGGATCAGCGCTGGGACCCTTGTTGTTTGGGATATATATTAATGACTTGATTGTGAATGTCGGAGAATGTAGGAGAAATGACTGGTAAGTTGGTGGATGACACAAAAATTGGTGGTGTTGTGGATATCAAGGAAGGTTGCCCAAGGCTACAGCAGGATGTAGATCACAGGGAGAACGTGCAAACTCCACACATACAGCACCAGAGGTCAGGAGTGAACCAGGGTTGCTGGAGCTGTGAGGGGCAGCAGCACTACCCGCTGCATCACTGTGCTACCCGGGGAGAGTCACCACTTTTGATCAGCCCAGAGTTGATTTCTTCAATTATCTCCTGTACTCCAAACCTACAGAAATGCAGAGTCATCCAAGACTCCCACACCTCCATCCTGAGGTGCTCCAAGTCCCACACCTCCAGCACCCACCTCCTCAGTGAATTGCGTTTACTCCCTCACACATTGAATTCACAATCATTGCTCTCATTTCCAAATCATCCCGGGGCCTTTCTCTGGAACCTCGTCCAGTCCTACCTCCAGGCCCCGACCTTTGCCCCTTTGACTTTGTCACCTTAGCCATCTTCCCTCTGCAGTACTGGTGATGAGATCCAAAGGCATCAACTCCAGAAACAGTTCTATTTCAATTCCAGTATGGCCCTGACATTAATTGTAAATGATTTATTGAACAGTCATCTAAAGTGTTATGTATTCTATCTTCTTGAATAACAGAACATCCTATAAAGCCATCAACTGTGTTTTGAGGTTCTTGTTAGTCCAAGGTACCATATGTCAAGAGGGTAGTGGGTAAAAATTAGAGGCTCCCTTGGTAAGTGATGAGATCTCTCAAATAAGATGATGTCTTGGACTTTGTATGATATCAAAAAAAAGCTTGGGCATGGGTCCAACTGTGGCTGATTGTTAGATCTCAAGGCAATGATGCACTAAACCCCAAATGACCTCTGACAGAGGCTTGATAACTGAACCAAATGGGAAGGAGAGTCAGTGGAGATCTCTAGTCACTGGTGTGGAATACAATTATCAAAAGACGTTGCATTGTTGCAGACAAATCCATCCGGAAGGTGTCAAACAATGCTGTAGAACTCCTGGCTGCGGTAAAAGATTCTATTACAGGCAAAAGAAACTCTATTCCCCTCTTGTCAAATTGTATCTGCAGTATCTCAGGACCCAGACTTAAGGCCCTAGTCTTGTTATCACTTGTGATATTACAAACATTTTGTCCAGGGTCTGTCAAATTGCAAACCCAAAATCATTTAATTTGATCTGAATGAATGAAATTAAGGAATTGTTTCTCTGTTCTGAAGTGTATTTTGACGATAGTAGTGTTAAGACAAAGTTTTTGAATACAATGGTTCATTGGGTTAGGTTTAGTCTGCATTGAAATCAAGCCATAGTGCTGACAATCTCTTCCCATTGCCAGTGACATGGACCTGTCCCACTGCACATCACAGGAGTGTGATCACACCAGATCAAACTGTGACCACATGAGGAATATTTGGACAGGTGTTCAAAGGTTTGGCCATGGAGGTTTTGAAGATGATTTTAATGGAAGAGAGAGGCAGAAAGTTTTATGGAATGAATTCCAGAGCTTGGAATAATAACAGCTAAAGACGCAGTAACCAATAGTGGAGCGGAGGAAATGAGACTGACTCTTTATGCTTACAGCAAATTCTTGCATACAATGAGGTGGAAATTGACTGCATCAATTTGCCCCTCCATGGACTCTTTCTACTCTTCTCACTGCCTCATTAGAGCAGCCAGCGTAATCAAAGGGTCAACCCACCCCAGGCACTCTCTCTTCTCCCCCTTCCCATTGGGCTGAAGATACAAAAGCCTGAAAGCACGTACCACCAGGCTCAAGGACAGCTTCTATCCCGTCCCGCTGTTATAAGACTATTGAACAGTCCCCTTGTACAATAAGATGGACTCTTGACCTCACAATCTACCTCTTAATGGCCTTGCACCTTATTGTCTGCCTGCACTGCACTTTCTCTGTAACTGTAACACTATATTCAGCATTCTGTTATTGTTTTCCCTTGTACTACCTCAATGCACTGATGTGATGAAATGATCTGTATGGATGGCATGCAAAACAAAGTTTTTCACTCTACCTCAGTACATGTGACAATAATAAACCAATTTACCAATTTACCTTGCACATTGAGTGCAGGGAATGATCTGATGCTGGAACAGATAGGCTGGAGGCAAACAATGTTAGGATCTGAATGACAAGTGGACCCTGGGCAGGTACGGTGGTGTAGTGATTAGCATAACGTTATTACAGCGCCAGCGACTCGTGTTCAATTCCGGTTGCTGTCTGTAAGGAGCTTGTACGTTCTCCCCGTGTCTGTGTGGGTTTCCTCCGGGTGCTCCAGTTTCCTCCCACATTCCAAAGACGTACAGGTTAGGAAGTTGTGGGCATGCTATGTTGGCGCCGGAAGCGTGGCGACACTTGCGGGCTGCCCCCAAGATACTGTACGCAAGAGGTGCATTTCACTGTGTGTTTCAATGTACATGTGACTAATAAAGATATCTCATCTTATCTTAATTGCTGAGTGAGTGGGTTAAAAGTTCAGACCTGATAAGAAAACAGGGGATGATGGAAATACTCAGCAGGTCAGGCGGCATCAGTAGAGAAAGAAAAACAAAGTCAGTGCTTCAGGTTGACAACATTTCCTCAGAACCTAACGCAGGGTTTTAGCACAAGACCACGTCAGGGGCTCTGTAGGATGTGAGTAAGCCTTTGAAAATTGCCTCCCAATATATGGAAAGTGGAAGTTCTGATGAAGGGTCTTAGAGTTGTACAGCACGGAAACATGACCTTCGGCCCAACTGGTCCATGCCGACCAAGATGCCCCCATCCAAGCTAGTCCCATTTGCCAGCCTTTGGCCCATAACCTTCTAAGCTTTTCCTATCCATGTACCTGTCCAACTGGCTTTTAAAAGTTGTTATTGTACCTGCCTCAACCATTTCCTCTAGCAGCTCATTCCACATAGATACTGCCCTTTGTGTAAAAAAGTTGCCCCTCAAGTTCCTACTAAATCTCTCCCGTCTCACTTTAAACCTATGCCCTCTAATTCTTGATTCCCCAACCCTGGGAAAAAGACTATCCTATCTATGTCCCTGATGATATTATACACTGCCCTAAGATCCCCTCTCATTCTCCTTTTCTCCAAGGAATGAAGTCCTAGCCCATCCAACCTCTCCCTATAACTCAGTCCCTCAAGTCCTGGCAACATCTTTCCTGCACTTTTTCCAGTTTAATAACACCTTTCCTATTGCAGGGCAACCAGAACCGAACACTACTCCAAGTGCGGCCTTGCCTGCTTCCTGTACAACGGTCTTCAACCCAAAACATTAACTCTGCTTCTCTCTCCACAGATGCTGCCCGACCTGCTGAGTGTGTCCAGCATTTCCTATTCTAATTTCAGATTTCAGCAGTTTTTTCATTTTCTTTTAAGCTTTCAGACAGATGTGTCGCTGTCGGTGGCCTTAGGAAGGGTCATGGGAGGGGTGGGGATGGGAATCAGGGCCAAGGGATGCAGCGTGCATGACTTGCTCTCAGCCCCTTTCACCTTCTTATTGGGTAAGGTTTTGTTTTTGAAGATAAGATAAGATATCTTTATTAGTCACATGTACATCGAAACACACAGTGAAATACATCTTTTGCGTAGAGTGTTCTGGGGGCAGCCTGCAAGTGTCGCCACACTTCCGGCGCCAACATAGCACGCCCACAACTTCCTAACCCATATGTCTTTGGAATGTGGGAGGAAACCAGAGCACCTGGAGGAAACCCACGCAGACACGGGGAGAACGTACAAACTCCTTACAGACAGCGGCCGGAATTGAACCCGGGTTGCTGGCGCTGTAAAGTGTTATGCTAACCACTACACTACTGTGCCTGCTAAATAATTTGTCCTTGTCAGTCTGCGTCAAATGTGCAAAATATCACCAGTTCCACACTGTCCTCCGTTTCCAAAATCTGGCTCATTTAATTGTAGGAAAGTGATTGTCCATACTTCCTATGAGGCAATAGTGGCTTTCCTCCTAATGTGTTTCAAGGTCTAGGACATACAGAAAGAGACCTAGAAGGTGCCCTATAAATGCAAGTCATAGAAGCTCACAGCACAGAAACAGGCTCTTCAGCCCCTCAAGTCCATGCCCAACATTAAGCACCCACCTACATTACTCCTACATTAATGTAATATTTTTTTAAAAATTCCCCATATTGTCATCAGTCCACCCCCAGATTCTACACACTAGGGGCAACTTACAGCAATCAATTAACCGACCAACCCACAATCTTTTGGAATGTGGGATGAAACCGGAGCATCCAGGAGAACGTGCAAGCTCCACACAGACAGGATCCGAGGTCAGGATTGAACCCAGGTCTCTGGTGCTGTGAGGCAGTGGTCCGACTAGCTGCTCCACTGGGCTACCCTAAATCTTTCTTCATACTCTGTTCTGGATGGCCAAGGCAGTAACTTGGGAGGGAGACATAGATGGGACACTATCATTAGCCTGCTCTAGGCTGACCTCAAGTGAAAGTACCTGTGTCCTGATGTCAAGTGGGAACAGGCTTTCCATGATGCTGGGACTCACTTTCCAAGAACAATCACTGGCAGATCTGATACAGGAAGCTTCTATCTGATGGAGAGTCAAACCCTCAGTAGGGTCAGTCTGGAGAGGAAGATAGCAGAGAGAAGGGGAGTGAAATGAGGCCAGTGATTTATGCAGCAGTTATTTGGAGACATCCTTGAACATCTTTCACATAAGCATGCCTTTCAAAGATCGTGCATTTCACACAGTGTTTGGCATCATCTGTTCCATATCCCACTGCCAAATTTTTTTTTGCATCAAATGTCCATTATCCCATGAGAAAAGAGTTCTCTTGACTGAAAGCCCTCAATGTAACTCCCTTAGAAAATCATTCAGCAGCCGTCTTTGGAAAGTGACTGGCTGACTGGCTGCAGCCTTGGAGAGGCAGACTGAGAAAGGTTGGGAGTGGTTGGGGGGGTGGGGGGGGAGGTGGTGTGGGAGCTAGTGAAGAAGACATCACATTTGCTTTGTGAGTTGTAATTTCCATCTTCCAGACACTGAGGGGGCGATTTTCAAAGGCTTCCTTGCAAACTACAGAAACTCTTAGGTGATCACGGTAGATGTCTTGAGCTAATGTCTGTTTCTCGAGCGAATATTAAGCTGTTCTTAATGCAAGTTACCACCTTGGTAATGGAGGACCTGTATCCCACATAAATAGCCCACCAGCACTCATTACTTAGGCTTCATGGGACTCCTTCACAGCCAGTACAACCACTGCCTCACTATTGCCAGAGACCAGGGTTCAATCCTGACCTCGGGTCCTGTCTGTGTGGACCTTGCACTTTCTTCCTGTGAGCATGTGGGTTTCCCCTGTTGCTCTGGTCTCCTCCCACATCATAAAGGTGTGTGGATTGGTAGGTTAATTGGCTGCTGTAAATTGCCCCCAGTGTGAGGGTGAGTGGTGGAATCTGGGGGGTGAGTTGATGAGAATGTGGAGAGAATAAAACAAAAATGAGATTAATGTAGGATTAGTGTAAATGGGTGCCTGACCTGCTGCTTTCCTCCAGCATTTTGTGTTTGTTTCTTGGCAGTTGGTGAAGGGCCTGTTTCTGTGCTGGATCTCCCTGTGACTTTACTGTCTCCATAATGCTATGGTAGATGGAATTTGGCCAAACATCCTGATTTAACAATGACCACCCTGATTACAGGTGAATAAGTTGTTGTCAAGAATTTAGAATGTTACTTAGACCATAAGACATAGGAGCAGAATTAGGCCATTCGGCCCGTCGAGTCCCCTCCGCCATTCAATCATGGCTGATTTATTTTTTCCTCTCAACCCCATTCTCCTGCCTTCTCCCCATAACCTTTGACGCCCTTACTAATCAAGAACCTATCAACCTCTGCTTTAAATACACCCAATGACTTGGCATCCACAGTCGTCTCTGGCAATAAATTCCACAGATTCACCAACCTCTGGCTGAAGAAATTCCTCCTCATCTCTGTTCTAAAGGGACGTCCTTCTATTCTGAGGCTGTGCCCTCTGGCCCTAGACTCTCCCACTACTGGAAACATCCTCTCCACCTCCACTCTATCCAGGCCTTTCAAGACTTAAAGATGTATCCCGTTCTTCTGAAACGTCATTGAACTTAACATGTTCTCTCTCCTTCTCTCTTCACAGATGGCTGTCTATTCTGTGAGCGCTTACACCATTTTGGGTTTTACTTCATCTTCTCACCTGTTGCTGGAGGTATGAGGGGGGACTTCTGAAATGCTTTGAGACATTTTTTTGAATCTTCAATATTCTATCAACATTTACCCAGTAAGCTTACAACAGTTACTGGAGGAGGGGAGCTCTTGGCCAATGGAGGCCCCCATGGAGCAGTCAGTAGAGCCCCGGGTTCAATCCCGACTACTGACGCTGTCTGTGTGGAGTTTGCACATTTTCCCCGTGGTCATGTGGGATTCCCCTGGGAGGGGGTGCTGTTCCAGATTCCTCTCACATCCCAAAGGTCCCTGGGTTAAAAGGGTTAACTGGCCACTGTAAATTACTGCTGGTGTAGGTGGGTGGTGAAGTCCAGAGGAAGTTGATGGGAATGGGTTATAGGGAAAGATTTATAGGGGAATGGGAATGCTGAATGAGCCAACGTAGACCAAGTGGTCTGATGGAGTTCCCCACTATCACCTCCCAGTGTCTGTTGCTATCTCCACCCCTCCGTCCCCCACATGGCTCCAGCTGCCCATCAACCCCTCTTCACCTGGATCCACCTTTCACTTACCAGCTCCCGCCTCACCCATCCCCCTCATATTCTTTATACTAGCTATCTCCCATTTACATTCTGATGCAGGGTCTTGACCTGAAATGTTGACTATCCCTTTGCCTTCAGAGATGCTGCTCGACCTGCATTTTGTTTGTTGCTCCAGATCCCAGCATCTGCAGTACCTTGTGTCTCCAGTTTAACCTCCTTGCTCTCATTGCTCAGTTAAGGGAAACCATCCTGTATGTTTTTTAACCTCCTTATCATGTCCTGCTACCTTTAAGGATCTGTGGACACACATCAAGGTCCCTTGTCCCTCCACGCCTCCCAATAGTCTTCAATTTATTGTGTATTCTCTTACCTTTTTGCACCTCCAGAAATGCATTACCTTGTACTCCTCTGGATTAAATTCCATTGTTCTGCCTGATTTACGAGATCACCTACATCTTCCTGCAGTCTAAAGCTTTCCTCCCAATCTCTGAGCTTTTCGAGCCTTGAGAAATCTCCAAGTCCTCTGCGTTCCTTCAGTTCTGTCCTATTGTGCGTCAGTAATTGCAATCTTTCTACGGTGGTGTCTGCTCCTTCAAACTCAGCAATCTCCTCCTTAAAATTCCCCTCCACCTCCCTCTGCCCCCTAATGACCTGAATCTTTGACTAAGCTTTTGGACATGTATCTTAATTTCCCTTCAGCTGGCTCAGTGTCAGTTTTTACCTGATAACACTCCTGTCAAGCTGAACTGAACTAATGCTTCGGTGCGTAGCTGATGGGCATCATGCAGCTATTCAAATGGGGGTGGTTATCACAGCACAAAACACGTTCTCCTCTGACATCTATATGCATTCTATTTATTCCTGGGAATTATCTACTGCTGGCAAAGCTAATCTGTTACCATATTCCGCTTGTTCCGAGAAATTTGGTGGTGGACCCCTCTCCTTGAACCTCTGAGTGGGGATGGTGCTCCCACAAAGGCATCCGTAAGGAATTTCGGGATACTGGCAAGGTGACGATAAAAGAGGTGGTTATTGGTTGGTATTGATGTGGTGAAAATGTCAGCCAACATTTGGTATTCGGATATTTTGCTGTCATGGGTCACTACATTATCCATAGAGTTGTGTGTGGAACTGAACTCTGTGGATTCAGCAGAGCTATAATCCTGACCACGTGATAGACTGAACATCATTCAGGAGACAGCTGAGGACGACTGAGCTGAGGGTGGCAAGAGCATAGAATGGCTGCAGGGAAGAGGAAGGTCTTCTCGCCCCTCAGGTCTGTGATGGATGTTTGCATGAGCAATCCAGCTATTCCCCTGCCTCTGCCCTCTTCCCATATCTCTGCTATTTTTTCCCTACGAGACACTTATCCAACTTTCTTTTCAACACTCCTGTTGAATTTGCCCTCACTAGTACCCATTACAGGTCAGAAAAACTTGTGGCAAAAAAAATTCTTTCGTGTCATTTTTGGTTCTTTTGCAATGACCTTCATTCTCAGGTTCGAGTTCAAGTTTCAAGTTTATTATCATCGGCCGACATGGTAGTGTGGCGGCTAGCGTAACGCTTTACAGCGCCAGTGACCCAGGTTCAATTCCAGCCACTGTCTGTAAGGATTTTGTATGTTCTCCCTGTGTCTGCGTGGGTCTCCTCCGGGTGCTCCGGTTTCCTCCCACATTCCAAAGACGTACTGGTTAGGAAGTTGTGGGCATGCTATGTTGGCGCCGGAAGCGTGGCGACACTTGCGGGCTGCCCCCAGCACACTCTACGCAAAAAGGTGCATTTCACTGTGTGTTTCAATGTACGTGTGACTAATAAAGATATCTGATCTGACACCCAGGGTATAAATGCCATGAAAATGAGCTTTTCTATGTCCCTTCATTCTTGATCCTTCCACCGATGGGAACACTTTATCTCTATCTACTCTGCCTACACCTTTTCAGACTTTGAATACCTTTATCAGATTTCCTTATGGTTCAAAACCTTCAATGCAGTATTTTGACCTGAAACATCAACAATTTCTTCCCCCCGCCCCCCACCCCACAGATGCTGCTCAACCTGCTGAGTTCCTCTAGCAGATTGTTTGTTGCTCCGGATTCTTGCAGCCTCTTGGTGCCTCCCTCACAATCTCCCCTGTTCCAAGGAAAATAATCCCTGTTTTTCTAGCTTATCCACATAACTAGTTTCCTGTCCTGGCAATATTTTAATAAATTTCAACTGCACCTTCTCCAAGCCTTCTCATCTGTCCAAAAGTGTGGCACCCTGAATTAATCCAGTTGTAACACAATAATCCAGTTATAACTAAACCAGTGTTTTCTGGGGATCCATCATGACTTCCTTGCTCTTGTACTCCATGCCTCTGTTTGTAAAACCCAGGCTTCTGAATGTTTTTTAAACATTCTCAGCCCATGATGATGCTGCAAGTAAGATTTTCATTGCACCTGTGCATATACATACTTGTGCATGTGACAATAAACTTTACTTTGACTTTGCCACTTTCAATGAACGGGGCACATACACCCACAGATCTCTCTGCTCTAGTCCCACTTTTAGAATTGTGGCCTCTGGTTTATATTGCCTCTTCTCATTCTTTGTATCAAATGTAACATTTCTCAGCATTGCATATCACCTGCCAACTTCCTCCGTTTCTACCACCTCTCTGTACGACCATCCTCCTCACAGTTCGCTACGCTTCCAAGTTCTGCATCATCTGTAGATTTGGAAATCGTCTCCTGCACATCCATGCCCAAGTCATTAATATATAAGGGAAACAGTAGCCCTGGTACCTACTTCTGGGGGAAATCCACTGTACTCCTCCCTCCAGTCTGGAAAATAACCTTCCAGCGTGACTCTCTTTTCTGCTGCTCCGCCAATTTTCCACTAATCCTGCTACAGTTGCTTTTATTCCATGGGTTTCAATCTTGATGCAAGCCCAGAGAACATAGAACCTAGAACAGTACAGCTCAGGAACAGGCCCTTCAGCCCACAATGTCTGTGCTGACCAGGATGCCAAATTAAACCAATGTGCCTACACATGATCCCTCCATTCCCTGCATGTTCATGTGCCCATCCAAATGCCTCTTAAACTCCACTATTGTGTCTCCACTATATGACACCTTATGCCTTTGTGGAAGTCCATATATACATTTCCATCATCTGCCTTCTTTGTTATTTCATCAGAAAACTTTCTTAAGTTAGTTAAACACAATTTGTATTTAGCAAATCCGTGTTGGCTGTACCACCTCAATGCACTATGTAATGAATTGATCTGTATGAATGGTATGCAAGACAGGTTTTTCACTGTACTTCGGTACATGTGACAATAATAAACCAATTCCAATCCCAATTCAAGTGAAGTTAATTCTGTCCCTGGTTATTGTTTCCGGAACTCACCTCACCACTGAGGTTAAACTGTTATTGGATTATACCTACAGCCTTCTTTGAACAAAGGTGTAACATTTGCAATTTTCCAGTCCTCAAGCACCACACATGATTCTACAAATGTTTGGAAGATGATGGCCATCATCTCTGCAATTTCTTTCCTTACTTCCCTCACCCATCTAGAATCCATCCCATGTAAGTGCAGCTAGCTTTTACACCATCTCCTCTTTATCAAATCGAAGCCAGAATCTCAGTTATATATTCCAGCATCTTCTTCCTTGGTGAAGATTGATGAAAGGTACCTCAGCCACAACCTCTACCTCCATGAGTAGATTTCCTTTTCAGTGTCTGATTGGCTCCATCTCTCCTCTTGATATTGTTTTCATGTTCACGTCTCCAGAATATTTTTGATTCCCTTTTATATTTGCTGTTTGGACTTTCTCATGCTCTCTCTTTGCCTTGCTTATTTTTGTTTTTTAACTTCGCCTTTGAAGTCTGTAATCAGCCTTGTTGTCACTTGTGTTAGCAACCTGGCATCTGTCGTATGGCTTTTTTTTGCTGCTCTGTTTTACTCTCTAACTTTGATCATTCAGGGTCTTCCACCTTTAATTTCCCTACCCTTCTCTGTCTTGAGATGAAACATCCCAACAGCAAGGCCTCCTATTGTTCAATTCTCTGGGGAATTCCTGCAGTATCCAGAAGTATCACCAGGAGATCATCCTTTTTCTCAGCAAGCCTCAGCTGTGAAGGACCCTCGGTGCTAAATCTGGTTATATGCTGCCTTGATGTTGAGGACTTCGGTCTTATCTTTCCTATAACATTTCGCTTTTGCATCCACTTCTGCTTGTGGTCCTGAGCCAGGTGTTTCTGTTGGAACTTAAATTTTAACAAGAAGCTTTCTGTGAATTGATGGCACCGTTCTTGATGCTGTTTATAATTTTACAGATAATTGAGAGGAGGCTGATCGCATGTAACTGGTTGAGTTAGATGTATTCCGCTTTTTTGTTGATAAGAAATAATTTGGCCATCTTCCATCTTATCAGATTGATGCTGGTGTTATAGCAGCAGTTGAACAGTTCGTGTGGACGCGATTGGGTACTGATTGCTTTGGTGTGCATGTCTTCGGCAGAGTTGGCACTTGTCAGGGTCTAACGCAGTCAGCCACCTCTTAATCTCATGTTAAATGAACCAAGTTGGCTTCCAAGATGACGGGAAGTGAAAGTGTTGCAGAACCTTGTTGCTTGCATCCAAGTGCTGGGCTCCATCATGGTTCAGGATGGAGGTGTTGACGGAAATTCCAACTGCTGTTAGTTCCCCAATTTACACCACCACCCTCAACTTGGTGTGGTAAACCTTCACTCCGATCCATTGGTTGTAGATAGAACATAGAACATAGAAACAGGCCCTTCAGCCCACAATATCTGCACCAAACACCATGCCGAATTAAACTAAATCTCTTCTGGCTGTACATGATCCATTTCCCTCCATTCCTGCATATTTATGTGTTTATCTAACAGCTTCTTAAACACCACTGTCGTACCTGCTTCCACCCCCACCTCTGGCAGCCCGTTCCAGGCACCCACCACTCCCTGTGTAATAAAATTTGCCCCGCACATCTCCTTTAAACTTTCCTTCTCTCGTCTTAAATACATATCCTCTAAAACTTGAGGATTATTCCAAGATTGGAGATTATTCCAGTCTTCTCCAACAGCTTCCATCCCACTGATGTGTGGCTCCTTGGCTTGTAGTTTCCAAGCTTATCCCTGCCGCTCTCTTTGAACAAGAGGACAATATTAGCTGTCCTCCAGTCTTATGGTACCACACCATGGATCCCATGCACCTTAATCTACTGGATCAGCCTACCACGAGTGGCTTCCTAAAATGTCCCTACATGGGGCAACATCCACTGCCCTGCCTTCCTCGATCACCTTTGTCACCTCCTCAAAAAATTCAGTCAAGTTTGTCAGACATGACCTGCCCTGCACAAAGCCTCTTGGGTCTGTTGTTTTTGGTGTTCAGTGTGCTGGCAACCCTGTACATTGGCTGTGATTGAATGCTCTGCCCTTCAAACAAGAGATTCATTCAAAGCCCCATCTGCCTGTTACATTGAAAAAAAATGCATTAGGGAAGTGGAGATGTTCTAGATCAATGAGATCAAATGATAGGCAGGCTTTCTTCAACCAAACCAAACTAATTTTTATGTTTAAACAAGGGACTATATTCTATAAATAGATATTTTATGTTTCCTTGGATGTTTTCATTCTTAAATCCTTTCAATTCCTGAGGAAGCTTCTTAATCAGAAACTCTTTACATAAATCAAATAGCTGTGAAGAAATCTGATGCTTGTGTTTCATCTGTTTCCACTTCTTAAATACTTCTGCTCCACCAATGTGTGAGAGACTCTTGGTCTGGGTTACTAGAAGCTCAATACATTCTTGTCTTTGAATTGAACATTGCAGGTTCAAGTCCCATTTTACAGATTCAAGTACAAAATTCTATGTTGACTCCCCAATGTTAGCCTGAAGGAAGGATGCTGGAGATAAAATATTTCAGAGACATTACATTTAATCTGGATGTAAAAGCTCCTTTGCACTATTTTGAAAAGAAACAGAGGCAACATCTCTGATGTCCTGGCCAATATGCATCCCTCAATAAAAATAATAACCAACATAGTCTGGTCACTGTTGCATGGGGGTTTGCAGTTCCCAGTTAGGTTGCTACGTATACTACAACAATGGCTACAACAGTGCTCCCTGAACTGTGAAACACTTTAGATCAATCCGAGTCTGTGAAAGGTGCAAGATAAAGGTGATAGATAGCTGCGAGGACCTAAGGTCTGGAATTCCCCATCGTCCTCCTTTCTACCCCTTTCTTCTCCTTGATAGAACTTACTTACTGCAGCAGATCGAGAGAGGTGTACTGAAACAATAAAACGCCTGTGCAATATCTATACATGTTAATATAGTTCCATGATTTCACACCTTCCAAACACTTCATCAATATTCATTTGTAACATACATTATTTCATTATTATTAAGAAAACTCTTATGGTGTAAACTTGGCTCAATTGGCGACAGTTGTTCCTCTTCCCAAATTGTTGCATTTCAGTATGTTATGAAGGTGGGCATGTCAGTGCAGTACTGATGGAGATATTGCCAATTGACTGATACATTACACTAATCCAGTTGATGTCAAAGGTCCCGTGACACCATTCAGAGCACAGGAACTTTGAAGTGGCCATAATTCCAACAGCAACAAGAATATATTACTTGAATATATTTATATGTAATTCAGTGGGGCTTGCTATGTTTAAATCGACAGCCATGTTTGCTTATGTAACAGTGAACACATTTTACAAGCAATTCATCAGCTATTAAACACCTGGGCCATCAAAGGCCGAATATAGATACAAGTTATTGCATCAAATAAGCTAACTCCTACGCCATTTAGCTCAGTAATTTCCTCCACCCACTACCCCCTACTGTTTAATCAACTCAGACTCATGAGCTATTATAATGTCCATATTTTTCTCAACTTTCCCTTTGGTTCCTGTTGATCTTTGTCACTTCTTCTGCAGGGAGACAAAACTCTTCAGTTGCCAATATTCTAAGCCACTTCTCAGTTTTAACTTCTTCTTGGAGACACAAGAGACTGCAGCTGCTGGAATTGGGAGCTAAAAACAAATAGTTTGAGGAACTCAGGGGGGACAGGTAGCATCTGTGAGGGAAATGGACTGTTCAGAATTGGCGACCATCCATTTCCCTCCACAGTTGCTGTCTGTCCCTCTGAGTTCCTCCAGCAGTTTTTTTTTGCTTTAAATTCTTCTTCTTAGTTTCAAATACCTCCAAGGTCTCACCCTGGCCTGTCTCTGTGACCTCCTCCAGCTCTACCACCCCCAGTGTTCTTTCCTTTCCTCCAATTTTGGCTTCTTGAACATCTCCAATTATTCTCGCTCCACAAATGGCGGCTGTGCCTTCAGCTGCTGAGGACCCAAGGTCTGGGATTCACCCCTCTCCTCCCTTCAAGCCTTTTCTTTTCTCCTCCAGCCTCCTCAGTACCAATCTCTTTGACCAGGTTTTTGGTCTCATGCCCTAATTCCTTCTTCTTTGGACCCAGCATCAGTTTACTTTACCCGATTATTTTCCTGCTTGAATCTCCTTGGGATGTTTTCAGTACAAGTTATCGCTGTTAGATTGGGAGCTGGGTGGTCTCTTGATTGAGGCAGAGACTGCACCATGTGGAGAGTAAGTCCATGTGACTTCTCATGCCAATTTTGATTGCTCCGGAGCTCAGGGAAGAATTTTCCAGAGCACAAGCCCCACTTCAGATCCTGACCAATACTTTTGTGCAGCTCGGAAGGAGTGCTATCCTGTTGGAGGTGCCATTTTTCAGATGAGACATTAACCAAGGTCTTAAGTGAGTGCAGAAGATTCCATGACTCTATTTTGAAGAACTGTTGCCCTAGGGCCAATGTTTATTCCTCGATTGCCACATTACTGAATCAGGTTATCTGGTCACTGTCACGTGGCTCTCTGTGTAAACTGCCTGCTGTGTTGCCTCCATTATAACAATGACCACAGTTGAAAGAAGCACTTTGTTGGCTGTAAGGTTTGTGGGACATCCCTAAAGGCACTGTAGAACACAGAACAGTACAGCACAGGAACAGGCCCTTCGGCCCACAATGTCTGTGCCGACCATGATGCCGGATTAAACTAATCGGATCTGCCTGCACGTGCACCTCTTAATGTCATGTTAAATGAACCAAGTTGGCTTCCAAGATGACGGGAAGTGAAAGTGTTGCAGAACCTTGTTGCTTGCATCCAAGTGCTGGGCTCCATCATGGTTCAGGATGGAGGTGTTGACGGAAATTCCAACTGCTGTTAGTTCCCAATTTACACCACCACCCTCAACTTGGTGCAGTAAGCCTTCACGCCAATCCATGGGTTGTAGATAGAACATAGAACATAGAAACAGGCCCTTCAGCCCACAATGTCTGCGTCAAACACAATGCCGAATTAAACTATATCTCTTCTGGCTGTACATATCCCTCCATTCCTGCATATTCACGTGTCTGTCTAACAGCCTCTTAAACACCACTATCGTATCTGCTTCCACCACCACCCCTGGCAGTTCGTTCCAGGCACCCACCACTCTCTGTGTAAAAAACTTGCCCTCATGAATCTCTTTAAGCTTTTACCTCTCTCTCTTTAAATCTAGTACTTGACATTCCTTCCCCGGAAAAGGTTTCTAACTGTCTACCCTATCTATCTATGCCTCTCGTAATTTTATAAACCTCTATCAGGTCTCCCCTCAAGCCTCTGATGCTCCATAGAAACAACCCAAGTCTATCCAAATTTTTCCTTATAGCATCTGCCCTCTAATCCAGGCAGCATCCTGATAAACCTCTTCTGTACCCTCTCCAAAGCCCCACATCCTTCCTTAAAAAAAATTATTTAAAGACCCTGGGATTTTTCCCCTTGGACTGGTTTTGCTTTTCCCAGGAGAGTACACAGCAATGGGGAGTTGGTTTAGAAACACCTAGTGATCATTTGACCTTCATGTGTAAGACAGGTTTGATGGACCAGTTGCTCCTTTCTGATCCATTATTTTCATAAGTACAACAATTCCAAGCAGCAGTAGTGCATTGGCCCATTAGCCAAAGTCACCGGTGGAGTCTATATTAGCAGAAGCTGTAGGCAGATTGTGAACGGGGTGAGGTGTGGGGCTTTTCTTTGTCCACCTCCCTCTGCACTTAGGATATCTTAACAACACCATCAGGGCTATCTCAGATGTGGTCAACATATTTCCCGGCTGACATGGCCCAGTATCACATGTACTTGAGTTGCTTGTCTACCAATGTAGAAGACATCATACTTTAATCAACACTCCTCACATTCTGACTTGGTAGTCTCCAACCTGACAACATCAACGTCGATTTCTCAAACTTCCGGTAACCACTCCCCCCGTTTCCCCTTCCCCACTTTTGGTTTTCCCTTATCCCTCCAACCCCTTCACCCCCTCTCTCTTCCCTGCTCTGCCCTCACGACCTGTCCCCACCCACACCTTCCTCCCTCTGGTTCCCCACCTCCTTCCCTTTATTCCATGGTCCGCTGTCTTCTCCTATCAGATTCCATCTTGTTCAGCCCTTTGCCTCTTCCACCTATCACCTCCCAGCTTCTCGCATCCACCCACCTACCTTCCCCCCCCCCCACCTATCACCCACCAGCTCGTGCTCCTCCCCCCCCCCCCCCCCCCCCCCACCCACCCTTTTATTCTGGCTTCTGCCCTCTTTCTTTCCAGTCCTGATGAAGGGTCTCAGCCCGAAATGTTCATTTCCCTCCACAGCCGCTGCCTGACCCATTGAGTTCCTCCAGCATTTTGTGTGTGTTGCAGCAGACATGAGACATCACCGATGTGAAACAACCATATAAGAAAGTTTAAAAAAAAATTATTGGTGTAGAGCCAGTAACATATAAACAGTTATAATTATCCACTGATTAACCTTAGTCGTCAGTAATGAGATGCTAAGTGGATGCAGCTTGCCTATTAGAAGTAGTAACCTTCAAGGGCTAAGGCCCACTCAGCAGCCAATCACTGGAGCCATATTTTGTAGCCTTATCATGAGGAATACCATGGGAATTCTGTCAGCTTCTCATACAAGAACAGGAGAATATCATTCAGCCCTTGAGCCTTCACTGTTTTCCTGCTTTTTTAAAAGATAATGGTAGTACTGTTTCTCAATTTTATTTGTCCATACTCCATATTAATCTATTGATCACATTCCTGAAGAATTCAATTAAACCAGCAACTGTGTCTGTTTGAGGGAGGAAACTCCCACAATTCTGTGCTCCCTGAAGTTGTTCCTAAATAGTCCAGCGATAATTTTAAGATGATATGCCCTGATGTTGGAGTCTCCCCACAGAAACCTTTCTCTGAATCTAAAATATCAATGACTTTGTCATTTTAGAAACATTATTTAGATCACTCCTAAAGGAAGGCAAAGCCAAATTGTTCCCATCATTTTAACCTTTAAGCTTCAATATAATTCTGGTCTCCTTAGAATGATCAAGGATGACTTTGTGGGTTCTGAGATGGCTGATGAGGCCAAGAGGGGGAACAACAGGCTCCAACAGACAGAGCAAGAGATGCCTGATGGGGAGGGTAGTCTGTGAGCTGATGCACCCCTTCTATCACTTATGCAAAGCTTCTGTGTTCATCCAATGCATGGGCTGCAGGTTCTCAATATCATCTCGAATGCTGCTTCTGTACTTTGAGTGGTCACAGTCTAGAGGTTCCTGGGAGTCAGTGGGGATGTTGCATTTCTTCAAGGGGGCTTTGAGCACATCCTTGAATTATTGGTATTGGTATTGTAGGAAGTACAGGAAGGATGTAGAGACTATTGGAGAGGGTTCAGAAGAGGTTTAGCAGGATGCTGCCTGGATTAGAGGGCAGGTGCTCTTAGGAGAGGTTGGACAGACTTGTTGGGTTGTTTTCTCTGTAACAGCAGAGGCTGAGGGAATACATGATGGAAGTTTATAAAATGAGTAGACGGCCAGTATCTTTTCCACATGTCTAATACCAGAGGGCATGCATTTAAGGTGAGAGGGGGAAAGTTCAAAGGAGGTGTGCGGGGCAAGTTTTTTTACACAGAAGGTGGTGGGTCCCTGGAATGTGCTGCCAGGGGTAGGGATGGAGGCAGTTACAATAGAGACATTTAAGAGGCTCTTAGATGGGTACATGAATATGCGGAGAATGGAGGGATATGGACCATATGCAAGCAGAAGGGATTAGGAGACATTAGCTTAATTAGTTCAGCACAACATACTGGGCTGTCTTTTTTTGTCTGCTTGGTAATCTCCTTCAGTGACCGAGCATAGTGCAAGGTGTTGGGCATGAGTAGATGGCCTGCCTAATAGAGCTGGCTGAATGTAACTAAGACCGCAATGATGGGTATGTTGGCCTGGGGAGGGACACTGATGTTGGTTCACTCTTCTGTCCAGTCTCTTATGGAGACAACCGGTAAATTGAAAAATTGGTTTATTACTGTCACATGTACCAAGGTACAGTGGAAAACTTTGTTTTGCATGTCATCCATGCACGAATGATAGAAAAATGGAAGGCTATGTGGGAGGGAAGGATTAGATGGATCTTAGAGCGGGATCAAATGTTGGCACAACATCGCGGGCCAAAGGGCCTGTACTGTGCTGTTATGTTCTATATTCTATATCATTTCATTACAACAGTACAAGGGAAAATAATAGCAGAATGCAGAATAAAGTGTTACAGTTACAGAGAAAGTTCAGTGCAGGCAGACAATAAGGTGCAAGGGTGTATCTTCTACCTGATGGGAGCGGGGGAAGAGAGAATGTCTGGGGTGGTTGGGGTCTTTGATTATGCTGGCTGCTTTACCGAGGCAGCGAGAAGTGTAGACAGAGTCCATGGAGGGGAGGCTGGTTTCTGTGGTGTGCTGAAAACATTGGTGGTATCTTCCCAGTGCCTTGAGGTGCTTACTGTAGGTAGTCCAGGGCTCAGAAACAAGGATATATTCTGGTAAATAGACGCTGTACCCTCTCCTAGGCTGATGCATCTCTCCCGAGGTATGATGCTTGATACTGAATATAGCTCTCCACGCTGGAGTCTGACGAAGGCTCTGTACACTTCCTCATTTCAGTTTGGGACAAAGGCCAAGATTCCATTAGCTTTTGTGATCACTTATTGTATCCACGCACTGTCGTTTAGTGATTTCTGTACCTGACCTCACAAGTCCTTTTTCTCTTCCTGAGGTCTTAGTTTCCCATCACTAAGAAAATATTCTGACTTGATCTTCTCGGAGCTAAGATGAATGACCTCACACTTCCCCACTTTCTACTTTCCTGTTCCCGTCACCACAATTTACTGTATAATCTCCTCGTTCCCCTCTAACTGCCTCACCCTCCCCTCTTCTCCTCACAGTCACCCAGAACACTGATTAAAAAAAACTCTGACATTAATTTAGAGGGAAGATGGACAGTGTGTTGAAAGAAAACTCAGCTGCAATCACTTGTTTAGTGTTTCTGGCCTTTGGATTATGAACCCTGCAGCAGCATAACTGCTGGAGTGCATCAAATAAATGCATTAAAATGTGGAAGTATACGTCAAATCCATCCCGTGAGGAAAAAAAAATGAATTGTGGAAATGGATCTAGTTGTTGGGAAGAAGGGCATGGAATCTGTTACTTGGCAACCATCAAAGCTCCTAACTTTTGGCACAATTTATGAATTTTTAATGATTTTTGTGCTCTGAGGTTGGCTGTGCTGCAGCACAGAAGTGCTTGCCCCTCACCATCAGTGAGGGGCGTGTGATGGTGACAGAAACAGGAGAGGAGGAGGCGAGGGAGAGGGAATCTGAGCCAGGTGCACCAGACGCACGAAACTGTATCGGAGTGGCTGCATCCCTGTGGTGTTCTTTAAATGTCCCCAAAGCTCATAAAGGTCTGGGGCTGCCTTTTACACAGTAAGCAGGGAAATGCACAAACATTCCTTTTGACATAGCAGCATTTTGTGTTATGAATGCATTGCAGTGTGTCTGGGGTGAATCACAAGCAAGCAGTGGAGCCTGAGCTTTCAGTGTGCAAAGCAGTGGCCCGCAATGCTTAAGGAAGCAGTGGAGAAAATAGAAGGTGGCCAGATGGGAGTAAAGTCATTCATGGGTTTGTGGGCATCGTTGGCAAGGTCAGTAATCTTGCCTGTCCCTAGCTACCCAAAGGAGGTAGTGTTGGCCCTTTTTGCTGAAGTGCTACTAATGGTTTAATATAACTCTATGGCCTGCCGGGCAGCTGGGAATCTTCTCTGTTGGGACTGGGGCCACACATGGGCCAGACCAAGTAAGGTTATCAAGTCAAAGCAAGTCGAGTTATTGTCATGTGCACAAGTCACAGGTACAATGAAAAGCTTGCTTGCAGCAGCATCACAGGCACGTGGATTCAGACAACAACACACAGACTATACTGTAAGTTATATATAAATTATACAAGACAGCGAACAAAAAAAAGATTGTGCAAAACAAGAACTTAGTGCAAAAAAAACAATCAGACACAGGTCCGTGGTAGTACAAGAGGTGGTCTGTAGTGTTCCATTGCTGAGGTAGGGTTGGGTTTTGCAGGTCAGTTCAAGAATCTGATGGTTGACGGGGAGTAGGTGTTCCTGAACCTGGGTGGTGTGGGACTTCAGCTTTCTATACCTCCTGCCCGATGGTAGCAGTGAGGCGGCGGCTTAACACAGATGGTGGGGATCCTTGATAGTAGATGCTGCCTTCTTGAGGTGATGGGGAGGACTGTGCCTGTGATGGACAGGGCTGTGTCCACTTTATCAGGTTTGTTTCAATAAAGGGTATCAGCAAAACACTTAGGATTTTACAAGAATCTGATGGCCACTTTTACTGAAACCAGCGATGTATTTCCTGATATAATTTTTAATGAAATTTAGATTCGCAATGGTTATGATTACAATCTCAGCATACCCTGGCTACTTGTCTAGTAAAATAATTAAGATATTTTACACATTAAGTATTAATAAGTGAAAGCCTAATTAAAGAAATAGGAAATAGGAACAGGAATAGGCTAAACAGCCCCTCAAGACTGCTCCACCATTCAATAAGATCATAACTGATCTGATCTGATAGCTGCAGAAATCTGGGACGAGGGCAGGAATCTAACTGCAGAGAATGGCAGAGATAAATTAATGCTTAGATTTTTTTTTCAAATAATTGTGGAAATGGAGTATCGGAGGAAGATATGGAATGACTGTTGGAGATAAACTGTGCAAAAAAAGAAATTTGTTCAAAAAAAAGAGCAGATCTCAAGGCAATGGAAAGACACCAAAGTGAAGATGAAAGGGAGCCATGTTATTTCAAACAGCCTTAAATATGCAAATTATGCTGTGGAACTGGAGACCAGCCAATGCAACACCTTTACTTAAGAAAAGAGTGGAAAAGAATCTGTGTGACATTACAAGCATACACAGATAAGGACCAAAAAAACAAGCTGCCGAAGGAACTCAGTGGGTCAGGCAGCATTTATAGAGGGAAATGGATAGTCAGCGTTTTAGGATTGAGACCCAGCCCTCCAGTCCAGCAGTCCAGGTTCAATCCCGATCTTGGGTGCTGACTATGTGGAATTTGCACATTCTACTTGTGACCGTGTGGGTTTCCTCCTGGTGCTCTGGTTTTGTTCTAAATCCCAAAAACGTGCACATTGGTAGGTTAATTGGCAAATATAAATTGCCCGTCGTGTGTAGGTGAGTAGATGAACCTGAGGGGAGTTGATGGGAATGGGGGGAGAATAAAAATGGGTTAGGATAGGATTAATGTAACCTAAAGGTGTTTGATGGTCGGTGCAGACTTGGGGGGCCTGTTTCTGTGCATCCATATGTCTCTATGGATGTGGGAAGAGGCCACACGGCACTTCTGGATTGGATCATGGCAGATCTTCTAACTTTTCTCTACTCACCTGCCCATTTCCAATACTTTAATTACTCTGAATTCCAAATGCTCAAGGTCTTAAATATACCCAGCAACAGAGCATTAACGGCTCTCTGGGATGGAAAAGTTCAGAGATTCACAATCCTCTGAATGAAGAAATTGCCCCAATCTCAGTCCAAACTCCTTATTCTGAGATTGCATACCCCTCATTCCAGACCAAACTGGCCAAGGAAAACCTCTTACCATTGGTAAAATCTGGAAATGTTGGAAGTACTCAGCAGGTCAGGTCTACTGCCAAGGTGAGGCTAAACGCAAACTGGAGGAATAGCACCTCATATTCCGCCTGGTTAATCTCCAACTCGGCGACATGAATCTTGGATTTCTCCATAACTTCCAGTAAACTGCTCCCCCCCTCTGTCCCTTTTCTCTTTCCTCCTGATCTACCCAGCCCCCATCACCCTGGCTCTTTCTCCTCCTCTGCCCCTCTCCATCTGCCCATCACCCCTCCTCACCTGGATCCACCTATCACCCTGCCAGCTCTTGCTCCCCCCCCCTTTTCCCCCCCATCTTTTTGTACTGGCTATCTCCTCTCTATCTCTCAGTCCAGATGCAGGGTGTCGACCTGAAACATCCCATTTCCCTCCATAGATGCTGCCTGACCCACTGAGTTCATAGAACGTAGAACATAGAACAATTACAGCACAATTCAGGCCCTTCGGCCCACAAAGCTGTGCTGAACATGTCCCTACCCTAGAAATTACTAGGCTTACCCATAGCCCTCTATTTTACTTAGCTCCATATACCGATCTAACAGTCTCTTGAAAGACCCTATCGTATCAGCCTCCACCAGCGTTCCGGCAGCCCATTCCACGCACTCACCACTCTCTGAGTGAAAGACTTACCCCTGACACATCCTCTATATCTACTCCCCAGCACCTTAAACCTATGTCCTTTCGTGGCCACCAATTCAGCCCTGGGGAAAAGCCTCTGACTATCTACCCTATCAATACCTATCATCATCTTATACACCTCTATGAGGTCCCCCCTCATCCTCCATCTCTCCAAGGAGAAAAGGCCGAGTTCTCTCAACCTGCTTTCATGAGGCATGCTCTGCATCCCAGGCAGTATCCTTATAAATCTCCTCTGCATCCTCTCTTTGGCTTCCACATCTTTCCTGTAGTGAGGCGACCAGAACTGAG
Source organism: Pristis pectinata (assembly GCF_009764475.1). Classification (NCBI taxonomy): domain Eukaryota; kingdom Metazoa; phylum Chordata; class Chondrichthyes; order Rhinopristiformes; family Pristidae; genus Pristis; species Pristis pectinata. Next base: position 6,669,170 of record NC_067425.1, on the reverse strand, counting down.
CACAGTACTCCAAGTGGGGTCTGACCAGGGACCTATATAGCTGCAACAATACCTCCCGGCTCCTAAATTCAATTCCCCGATTGATGAAGGACAATACACCATATGCCTTCTTAACCACAGTTCCTCCAGTGGTTTGGGCCAGCTTTTTGTGTGTTGTCCCTGCATCTGCAGTTCTTTTTTGATTTTGAAACTCTTGCCATTGGCCTTGTCAAGCTCTGTCAGAATCTTATATATCTCAATGAGATCATCTTTCATTTTCCTAAATGCCAGACAATAAATGGCCATTCTAATCACTCTAAAAATAGCACTTTCATTCCACAAATCAGTCTAGTAATCTTTTGTCCAACTGGTTCTAAGGCATGATACACAGGATAAAACTGTACACAGTACTCCAGTTGTGCCCCTCCCCCCAAAGCCCTGTACAATTCTAACAAGGATTCCTTATTCTTGCACTTCCAACTCTTGCAATAAGTGACATTTCTTTCTGCTCGCTCTTCCTGCATAACAATTTTCTGTGATTCATGTACAATGAGGTCCGTGTTCTCTGAACATCAACATTTAATAAATAGTCTCCACTTAAAGTAATATCTTTAATTTTCCCTTTCAAAATTAATAACTTCACATTTATTAACATCATACCTTTGCCATTTTCTTGCCCATACAGTTACACTGTTTAGACCTCTGTCGTTTTCAGTTTGCTTGTTCACCCAGCTTTGCACGATGAGTAAACTTGGATATATTTCACCTGGTCCCTTCATTAACATAGATAGTAAGTAGCTGAGACGCAAGCACTGATCCTTCTGGTGCCCAACTAGTTACAGTGTGCCAAAATGATCCTTTTATGCATATTCTCTGTTAACTAATTCTGTCTCATTCTAATCTATCACCCTCAACTCTGTGAGCCCTAGTGTAACAATCAATAATGTGGCACTTTATTGAATGCCATTTGAAAATCTAAAAATACAGCAGCGACCTGATGTTATCTTTTTCCTCTCTCCGGTAATATGATAATGACTAAGTAATCTGCTTTAGTGATTCTAATAAATTTATCTGGCTAATCTAGTATTAATTCTTCATAGACACTAAAGATCCATAGTTCTAAACAAAATAAGTGAACATTCAGGAAAGTATAAGGTAACTAGGATGTCTAATCACAATTAATTAAAGCTAAGATGTATTTGACAAATGCATTTATTTAAGTCATGGAGTCATACAGCACAGAAACAGGCCCTTCGGCCCTCTGGGTCTATGCTGACTATCAAGCACCCATTTACACTAATCCCACTTTAATTTCCCATCACCTCCTCTCAGATTCTACCATAGCAGGCACGGTAATATAGCGGTTAGCGTAACGCTTTACAGCGCCAGCGACCCGGATTCAAATCCGGCTGCTGTCTGTAAGGAGTTTGTACGTTCTCCCCGTGTCTGCATGGGTTTCCTCCGGGTGCTCCGGTTTCCTCCCACATTCCAAAGACGTACAGGTTAGGAAGTTGTGGGCATGCTATGTTGGTGCCGGAAGCGTGGCGACACATGCGGGCTGCGCCAGAACACTCTACACAAAAAGATACATTTCACTGTGTCTTCGATGTACATGGGACTAATAAAGATATCTTTATCTTATCTCATTCACCCACATACGAGGGGCAATCCTAACAACTTGCATCTTTGAGATGTGGGTAGAAACCAGAGCACCTGGAAAACAGTCAAATTACACACAGACAGCACCCAAGGTCAGAATTGAACCTGGGTCACCAGCAATGTGAAGCAGCAGCTCTATTGGTAAAAATAGGTTACAAACAGAATAGATGAAGGACAAGCAGTGCATGCAATGGATTTTCAAACAGTATTCAATGAGTGAAGGTTCAACAGATACAAACAGGGAACGGCGGGACCTTGGACTGGAAGTCCAAAGATCCTTGAAGTTGGCAGTGCAGGGAGGTAATGTGGTTAGTAAGGCATATGAGTTGGTTGCTTTCATTCACTGGGCATTGAATACGAGAACAAGGAGGTTATGTTCCCTCTTAGGTGCCACGTGACCACGTAGCTGCCACAGCCAAGAAAGCTCATCAGTGCCTCTACTTCCTCAGGAGGCTAAAGAAATTTGGCGTGTCCCCTTTGACACTCACCAATTTTTATCGATACACCATAGAAAGCATCCTATCTGGATGCATCACAGCTTGGTATGGCAACTGCTCTGCTCAGGACCACAAGAAACTGCAGAGAGTTGTGGACACAGCCCAGCGCATCACAGAAACCATCCTCCCCTCCATGGACTCTGTCCCTACCTCTCACTGCCTTGGTGAAGCAGCCAGCATAATCAAAGACCCCACCCACCAGGTCATTCTCTCTTCTCTCCTCTTCCATCAGGCAGAAGATACAGGAACCTGAGGGCACATACCACCAGGCTCAAGGACAGCTTCTACCCCACTGTGATAAGATTATTGAACAGTTCCCTTATACGATGAGATGGACTCTTGACCTCACAATCTACGTTGTTATGACCTTGCACCTTATTGTCTACCTGCACTGCACTTTCCTGTAGCTGTGACACTTTACTCTGTACTCTGTTAATGTTTTTACCTGTACTACCTCAATGCACTGTGTACTATCTCAATGTAACTGCACTGTGTAGTGAATTGACCTGTACGAACGGTATGCAAGACAAGTTTTTCACTGTACCTCGGTACAAGTAACAATAATAAACCAATACCAACACCAATCTTTATAAACCATGGGTCAGACCTCAGCTGGAGTACTGTGTGCAGTTCTGGTCACCATACAGCAGGAAAGATGTAATTGCGCCGCAGAGGGTGTAGAAGGGATTCAGCAGGATGCTGCCTGAGGTGGAGTGATTCAATTATGAGGAGAGACTGGGGAGGTTAGGTCTGTTTACCCTGGAGCAGAAGATGTTAAGAGGGCACATGACTGAGGATATATAAAATTATGAGGGGTATAGATAGACTGCAGGAATCTTTTCCCCTTATCAGAGGTGGATAAAACTAGAGGCCATAGACTTAGGGGAGGGGGAAGAGATTTAGGGGGGATCTGAGGGGGACCTTTTACACTCAGGGAGTAGCTTATACCTGAATACTTTTCCTGACGAGAGTGGTGGAAGCAGAGTCACTGACAGCATTTGGAAAGTGTCTAGAAGAGCACTTGAATTAGGCCTTGAAGGCTATGGGCCAAATGCTGGAAGATGGGATTAACATGGGTGCCCTCTGATCAGCATGGATGTGATGGGCTGAATGGCCTTTTACCATGCTGCATGACTCTATGCAGTGCTTTCCCTTCATCTATTAAATCTGTTATGTTTTTGCTTTCAGTCAGTCCTGACAAAGAGACTTTAACCTAAAATGTTGACTCTGTTCCTCTCTTGACAGATGCTGCCTGACCTGCTGAGTGTTTCCAGCATTTTCTGTTTCTATTTCAGGCATTCAACAAGGTTCCTTACTGAGTGCAGACAGCAGTTCTCCTATCTGTCAAGAATATCAATATGATTATTCTGAGACTTTTCAAACAATCTCATTTCTGCTCTGAGGTTTCAAACTGTTCTTCCCAAAGGGTTTTCCAACTATCCACTGATTCTTTTGAACAGGGGAACTCCTGACAAAGAGCTACTTCCTGAATGGTGAATTGCAAAAACAAGCTGCCAGTCAGCTATGGAGTGAAAAAACAGAGTTTCCATTTATGAAGGGCCTGACACACCCTTTGGAAGTCCCAAAGCACTTCACAGCCATTGACGTTTAGTCAGGCAATTAAGTATTTTTGCAATGTAGAAATGCAGTGGCCAATTTGACTAGAGGGAGCTTTGGGATAACGTGATAGACACTACAAAAGTTTTCCTTTGAACTATCTTTATGCTTGCCCAGAGCAGCCCATGGAAGGAAACTGGATGCAAAAGGACGTGAACAGTTTTCCACCATAAAACCTTACAATGGATACCCTGATCTGCTTCTTCTATGTGTAAATAGTGGCAGCTTCATAGTTTTTACTACCTCCACTAATATTGGACATACAGCTAACAGGAAGCAATGTTGGAGCTTGCTTGCAATAAATGTAAGGTTATACTGCATGGAAACAGGCCTTTTGGCCCAATTCATCCATGCTGACCAAGTTGTCTGTTGCAGTGTCTCATTTGCCTGCGTTTGGCACACATCCCTCTAAACCTTTGCTTATCCAGTACCTGTCTAAATGTTCTTTTAAATATTGTTATTGTAGCCACCTCTACCACTTCCTCTGGCAGCTCATTCCATATACCCACCACTCTCTGTGTGAAAAAGTTGCCCCTCGTCCCTTTTAGATCTTTTCCCCATCTCACCTTAAGCCTACGCCCTTGAATTTTAGACTCTATTACAGCTGAAGACTGCAGATGTTGGAAATCTGAGATAAAACCAGAAGATGTTGGAAACACCCAGCAGGCCAGGCAGCATCTGCGGAAAGTGAAACCGAGTTAACATTTCAGGTCAGTTAAATTACAGTGGCCAACTTTAGGTGAACATATTCCTGAAGGTTTCAACAAATGGCCTTCAACAAATTACCACTGCACTGAATCAAATTGCTGAACACCTGCCCTATCTCCAATAATTTTATGGAAAAGAATGTTTTCAAGTGAACTGAAAGGCACAAAATATAATTAGGCTATCCCTAGGGTGGCACAGTAATGCAGCAGTTAGTGCTGCCCAGTCCCAGGGACGTGAGTTCAATCCTGACCTTGGGTGCTGTCCGAGTGGAGTTTGCACATTCTCCCTGTTGACTCCACTGACTTTCTCCGGATGCTCTGGTTTCCTCCCACGTCGCAAAGATATGCTGGTAGGTTAAATCGTCCCTGTAAACTATCCCTAGTGCAGGTGGGCGGCAGGAGAATTGGGAAGGGAGGAGTGAGTTGATGCACTTGTGAGAGAGATTACAGGAAATAAGTGGGAGAACAGGACTGAGAACAAGCATAGACTTGATGGGCCAAATGGCCTTCTCTGTCATAAGAAAAATATTATACTTTTACTTCCAGGTCACAAAGTTGTACCTTGGGAGATTACAGAACATTCCTGGAAGTTGGTAAACATAAAATACTTAGTTTCCTTGGAATCAAATCATGCTCTCTACTAAAACTATTGAAAGACATTTTATAGTAACACCATTTTAAAATATTTATTTTAAAATTATTTGTAAGTTTTCTTTGTATGTTTAGAAACTTCCCTTCTAGTATTTTTTACCATTAGTTTATATTTTAAAGTTTTTTGGATTGGAGTCATCCGAAGACCTGAACACTGTTTCTCTCCACGGATGCTGTCTGCCCTGCTGGTTATTTTCAGTATTTTCTGCTTTTATTTCAGATTTCCATCATCTGCAGCTGTTTTGCTTTTCAGAGAGATCCTTTGGCTGCTGGCACAAGTCTGTTTGCTTTGGTAGCAGATCGGGAGGGCTAAGGTGAATTAGCCTAGATGAATAAATTGATAGAGGGTGTGAGCACCTGGGAATAAGCGCAAGAGGTTTCATCAAATATCTTCTTTTCTCTCTCTTGATGGTCCTTCAGATCTGAGGTTCAGTCAGGACTTACCTCTCGCTCTTGAGGTTGTATGCAGTTGTATCAAAAGAATTTGGATAGAAAGTTGAAAAGGGAAACTCTTCAGAGCTATGGATAAAAGACTGGAGGAGTAGAACTTAAATGTATTGCCTTTTCAAATGCTTGATGGCTCTTTTGTGTTTTCTGGCTCCATGTGCTAAAATAACCATGAATAAACAGTGAAGGTGCTTGATGGAAAATTGAAAGTATTTGTCAGGAATGTAACACCCATGGGTCAACAACGAGCTCCTCCAGCAGGGAGTGATGAGGAAAGTCTGGTCACCTCCTCAGTGTCCCATCTCATCCTCCCCCTGCCTCAATCTCTCATTTTCTCTTCCCTTCCCTCCCAGTGTGAACCCTCCCTCAACCACCACCACCCCCCCCCCCAGTCTACCCCTCCCCCCAGTCTGAACTCTACCCTCCTTCAGTAGGGGGAGGCTGGGAGAACATGTCCTGCTCTCCGTCGCTCTCCCAGAGGCCTCAGTGTTGATCCACCCTCATCAGTTGCCTTCCTCTCCCCTCCTCATCTGTCTCTTTCCCTCGGCCTTTTCTCCCACAAGTGTCCTCGTTCACTTGTGCTTTCCTGCCTCAGTCTTGACATTCTCCCCAGTCGGCACCGTTTCGTTCACTCTCCCTGCCCTCAATCTTCCCATGTACCAATCTGTATCCCTCACCTCCTTCCCCAGTCAAACCCACCCACCCAGCCTCCCTCATTCACCCCTTCCCTCTCCCCACTCTCTCTCAGCTTTTTTGCCTCTCCTACTTGTGATCTCCTTCCCCCTCCCAAACTCTCCCTCTCCTTTTCAACCAAGTCTACCCCTCCCACTATAGGCTACCAACTAACCCCCAGTCTAACTCCTCATGTCAAACCCCAATCCCAGTTTCCTCCTCCCCTCTGCCCAGTCTTAACCCATCTCGTTCTCCCACCACCCCTCAGTCTCTACCTTCTCCTCACCACACCCCTCCCCATCCCTGCCTCTGATCCTCTTCCTCATCCCAAATCTCCCTCTGCTCCATCACATCGCCCTCCCTTCTCGACCCCATCTAACCCTGTCTCTATCTCTCAGACCTTCCTCCATCCCTGACACTGTGCTCCTCCCCTGTGCCCTGCCCACATCTTCCACCTCTCCCTCCAAGCTGCCACTACCCCTAACTCTTCCTCCCCTCCCCACTGCTCTGTATACCCATCCTTCCTTCATAGTCCAACCCACCGCCCTCCCTTGGCCTTTAAAGTTTAGCCCTACCATGATCCCTGATTACTCCTCGCACTCACATATCCCCTCTCCCCCATGTATACCCTTTCCCTCCCCTCCTCTTCAGTCTACCTCCTCTCGTGTCTACATCCTCCCCACCCACTCACAATGTACCCTCTCCCTTTCAGTCTACCCTATCCCACTACAGTCTCCCCTCCCCAAATCTCCTTTCTGCCCTACAGTATTCCCATTCCCCCATCAGTTTACCCCTTTCCCCGTTCGACTCTCATTCCCTGCAGCCTACCCCTCCTCTACAGTCTGTCTTGCCCCAGTTTATTCACTCCCCTCCTACAATATACTCCCTACAGTCAATCTCATCTTCCCAGTCTACCCCTATGGTCTACTTCCCGATTACAGTCCACTCCCTACAGTCTACCCCCCTCCCCGCCTACAATCTATCCCCTAGTCTAACCCATACAGTCTACCCCCTCTTCCCTCCTACAGTCTATACCTCCTCCTACAGTCTACCTCTCACCTACAGCATACACCCTACAGTTTACTCACTGCAGTCTATCCCTACAGAGTACCCTGCCTACAGCCTCCCCCCCTCCAACTGTTTACACCCTCCACTACAGTATACCCCCAGTACAACCTACCCCCCACTAGTCTACCCCCTACAGTCTATCCCCCACTAGTCTATCCGTACAGTCTACCCCCCTACAGTCTATCCCCCTACAGTTTGTTCCCACAGTGTTCCCCCTACAGTCTATCCCCCTACAGTCTACCCCCCACTACAGACTACCCTCCACTACAGTCTACCCCCCACTAAAGTCTACCCCCCCACTACAGACTACTGCCACTACAGTCTATCCCCTAATACTGTCTGTTCCTACAGTCTACCCACTACAGTCTGTCCCTACAGTCTACACCCCCTAGTCTATCCCCCTACAGTTTGTTCCCAAGGTGTTTCCCCTACAGTCTACCCCCACTACAGTTTGTTCCTACAGTCTACCCCTCCCCCCACAGTGTTCCCCCTACAGTCTGCCCCACTACAGACAACCCCACACTACAGTCTTCCCCGCCAGTGTCTCGGCTGTCAGCCCTTCCCATCGATCGGTCGCAGCCACTGCCCGGCCCGGGCCGCGCCGCATCGAGCCGCTCGCGTGCGATTACCGCCGTCTTTGGCGGCCCACGTGAGGCGGCGGGTGGTGATGGCGGAGGCCGGAGCGGAGCGCTGCCGGCTCCCAGGCCCTGACCTCGGCCTGCAGCTGGCCCTGCCCCCGCCCTCGGGCACCAAGGCCAGCGGCAGAGCCAGAACTGCAGGTGCGTGCGCGGGGCTCCGGACACCGGGCCTGGGTACAGCCGTGACCGGGTCGGGGGGTTGATAACCCGCGGATACCGGGTCGGGGGGGGGGTGACAGGACCCCGCGGATACCGGGGTGGGGGGGGGGGGGGTGACAGGACCCCGCGGATACCGGGGGGGGTGGGGGTGACAGGACCCCGCGGATACCGGGGTGGGGGGGGGGGGGTGACAGGACCCGCGGATACCGGGGGGGGTGGGGGGTTGACAGGACCCCGCGGATACCGGGGGGGGGGGGGTGACAGGACCCCGCGGATACCGGGGTGGGGGGGGGGGGGTGATAGGACCCCGCGGATACCGGGACTGGGTGAGGGTGTGTGACAGGAGCCCCACGGATACCGGGACAGGTCAGGACATGAGGGTGATACAGGGACAGGGTGGTGACAGCAGCCCCTCCAACACGGGGACAGACCCGGGACAGAGGGTGACAAAAGCTATCAAATAACAGGGCAGACTGGGAGCAACGTGTGACAGTAACTCCTCAGATAGTGGACAATCTATGATAGATTGTCAGAGTCTTTTTCCCAGGCCAGATGAGTGTAGAACAAGAGGACACAGGAGAGTATGTTTAAAGATGTCTGAGGGGTAAGTTTTTCACTCATAGGGTAGTGGTTCTCTGGAGCCAGCTGCCAGAGGTCGTGGTAGAGGCAGATACAATTACACTTTTTAAAAGGCATTTGGATAACTAGGTAACATGTAGGTCATGGGGGCCTGCTGCAGGTAAATGGGATTAATTTAGATAGGCATCATCATCGGCACGGACGAGATGGGATGAAAGGACCCATTTCTGTGCTGTATGATTCTAAGGTGCTACTGCAGCCCCTGATACTGAAGACCGACTTTACTGGAGCCCTTTAGACACATGGAACAACATTTTACTGTAATCCTTTGGACACTGGGACCAATGGGTGACAGTGTTGATACTGCATAGATACTGGAGGACAGTGTGTTACTAGAGCCCCTCAGGTACTAGGACAAACAGGGAAATGCATTACCGCCGAGACAAAGGAGGCCCTCACTTACGTAGGGGTTTGTTTTGCTGTGCAGTGATTGATAGTGTGACCTGTTGGGATAACATCATATACCAAATATAAACAAATGGGACCAGCTTATATGGGAATCTTGGTTGGCATGGGCCGGTTGGGCTGAAGGGCCTGTCTCTGTGCTGTATTACTCAATGACCAGGGTAATATTTCCAGTCATTTGGTAATTAGGTGAGTTTATGTAATGTTTTTCATAACCTCAAAATACCCTAAAGTGTGTTACAACAATGAGTATTGTTGCTGTTGTATAATAGGAAAAATCAGCTGCCAGTTTACAAAAATAAGCTCCAACAGTGGTGAAATAATGTCCAGTTGTTGACCATAGCAGGAAAGGAGGTCTCCTGCTTTTCCTTGAATAAATGGAAAAATGTTTTAAGTTATGGAAGGCTGTTACTGTGTCATTTGTAGAATGCATCAAGCCATTGAGGACTCGAAAGTAAAATGGATGAACAATTTCTTCAGTATTGAAGAAGATGCCTTCAGGAAGAAAGACCAACTTTCATGACCTTAGTACATCTCAAAGTGCTTTGCACCCAATGAAGTCACGTACAATGTGGAAACTCTTTCATCAGTGCACAGCAAGGTCCCATAAGCATCAATGTTGGCCAGGGCACTGGGGAGAATGCCCGTTTTTGAAGTAGTGCCATGAACTTTTTTATACACTACAGAAGATTAACATGGTTTGCTTTTCTTCTGAGAGATGATATCTCCAACAATGCAGTACTCCATCAGTACTCCACTGGAGCAGACAATCTAAATGTGCACTCTGAAGCCTCAAAAGTGAGATTAGAACCCACAACCTTCACATTAAAATTGAGCTTTTATTTACCTAGAACTTCATTATGGTTCTTAAGAAAAGTGTAAAGCACCTGAGGGGATTAATGTAGAATTAATAAATTGTTGTCAGTGCTTGGCAAACTTAATAGGTGTTTATTGAGGATGTATTAATAGGATAGATAATGGGAAGCTATTGAATCAGTTTCAAAAGACATTTGATAAGGTGCCAGTGGGCCTTATATCAGAGGAGGGAAAATTATTGGAGTATATTTTGCAAGGGATAGACTTATATACATTTGGAAACCCAGTGGCTGATCAAGGAGAGTCAGCATGGATTTGTGTGGGAGAAAGTCTGCCTCACTAATTTGATTGATTTTGTTTTTTGAGAAGGTAACCAAGAACAGTGATGAAGGCAGGGCAGTAGATGTTGTCCATGTATTCTTTTGTAAGGCCCTGTATGTCTAGAAGGTTAAGGCACAGGGTCTAAGTCATGTTGGCTAATTGGATCCAAAATTTGGTTTGGTGATAAGAGAATATAAAAATTGCGACATAATGTTGCAGCTTTATATAAAAAAACTGTTTAGATTGCACTTGGAGTATCGTGTGCAGTTTTGGTTGGCACACTATAGGAAGGACATGGTTGCACCGGAGAGATTGCTGAGGAGATTCACCAGTATGTTGCCTGGATTGGAAGACTTTAGTTATGGGAAGAGATTGAATGGGCTGGGGTGACCTGATAGAGGTACATGCAGTTATATCAGAGGAGTCTATAGGGTAGGTTGTCAGAATCTTTTCCCATGGCAGGAATATCAAAAAAAAATGAGAGGAAGGAGTTTTAAAGGGGATCGGAGGGGAAAGTTTTTTTTACACAGAGACTGGTTGCTATCTGGAACTTGCTATCAGAGGAGGTGGTGGTGTCAGATGTAATCACTGCATTTAGTGCTGTAATGTAGTGGTTAGTGTAACACTTTACAGCGCCAGCGACCCGGGTTCAAATCCGGCCACTGTCTGTAAGGAGTTTGTACGTTCTCCCCGTGTCTGCGTGGGTTTCCTCTGGGTGCTCCGGTTTCCTCCCACATTCCAAAGACGTACAGGTTAGGAAGTTGTGGGCATGCTGTGTTGGTGCCAGAAGTGTGGTGACACTTGCGGGCTGACCCCAGAACAATCTACGCAAAAAGATGTATTTCACTGTGTGTTTCGATGTACATGTGACTAATAAAGATACCTTATTAAGACAGACACTTGAAAAGGCGAGACATAGAAGGATATGAACCTAATGCAGGCAAATGGGATTAGTGTAGGTGGGCTAAAAAGTCAGTATGGACATGGTGGGCTGAAGGGTCTGTTTCTGTGCTGTACAACTCTATGACATAAAGGGTCACAGGGTTAAGAATAACAGACTAGGATGAGGAGGATTGCTTAAGGCACAGGTAATAGGATGAAATGGGGCATTTTCAAGTCAGAAGGCTGATACAGGTGAGCTGATACAAAGATCCATGCTGGGTCCTTAGCTGTTTTTATCTGTTACCCTAATGTGATGTTTGCTGATGATACTAAGCTAGGTGGAAAAGTGAACTGTGAGGAGGGATAGTTAGGTGAGTGGGCAGGTGGTGATAGCTTAATGTGGAAAAAATGTGCTGTTGTTCACATTGGTAGAAGAAGATAGCAAACAATATTTTTAATTGGTGAGAAATTAGTAAATGTTGGTGTACAAAGGGTTCTGGGAATGTTGGTATATAAATCATATGATATACCCAGGTACAGAAAGCAGTTATGAAGGAAAATATCATATAAGAAGTTGTATGAATAATAGAACATAGAACATTACAGCACAGTACAGGCCCTTCGGCCCATGATGTTGTGCCAACATTTTATCCTGCTCTAATATCTATCTAACCCTTCCCTCCCACATAGCCCTCCATTTCTCTATCATTAGAACATAGAACATAGAAAAACTACAGCCCAATTCAGGCCCTTTGGCCCACAAAGCTGTGCCAAACATGTCCCTAACCCTAGAAAATACTAGGCTTACCCATAGCCCTCTATTTTACTCAGCTCCATGTACCTATCTAACAGTCTCTTGAAAGACCCTATCGTATCAGCCTCCACCACCGTTTCCGGCAACCCATTCCACGCACTCGCCACTCTCTGAGTAAAAAACTTACCCCTGACATCTCCTCTATATCTACTCCCTAGCACCTTAAACCTATGTCCTCTTGTGGCCACCAATCCAGCCCTGGGGAAAAGCCTCTGACTATCTACCCTATCAATACCTCTCATCATCTTATACACCTCTATGAGGTCCCCTCTCATCCTCCGTCTCTCCAAGGAGAAAAGGCCGAGTTCCCTCAAACTGCTTTCATGAGGCATGCTCCGCATTCCAGGCAGCATCCTTGTAAATCTCCTCTGCACCCTCCCTTTGGCTTCCACATCTTTCCTGTAGTGAGGCGACCAGAACTGAGCACAATACTCCAAGTGGGGTCTGACCAGGGACCTATATAGCTGCAACAATACCTTCTGGCTCCTAAATTCAATTCCCGGATTGATGAAGGACAATACACCATATGCCTTCCTAACCACAGAGTCAACCTGTGCAGCTGCTTTGAGCGTCCTATGGATTCATGTGGCTATCTAAGATTCTCTTAAATGCCCCTATTGTATCTGCCCCCACAACCTCTGCATTCCACGCACCCACCACTCTCTGTGTAAAAAAAAACTTACCTCTGACATCCCACCTATACCTTTCTCCAGTCACCTTAAAATTATGCCCCCTCATGTTAGCTATTTTCGCCCTGGGAAAAAGGTCTCTGACTGTCCACTTGATCTGTGCCTCTTATCATCCTGTACACCTCTATCAAGTCACCTCTCATACTCCTCTCCAAAGAGAAAAGCCCTAGCTCACTCAACCTATCCTGGATAAGGAATTGTAATTGTAAATAGTTGCACATATACTTGTGTACAGTGTTGGTCTGTTTTGTCAAAGGAAGGAGATGCTTGCAGTGCAGTCTAGATTTACGAGGTGGCTATCTAGGATGAGAACTATGCTATGAAGACAGAATGGGTAGAATTGTCCTATGCAGATTGGAGTTTAGAAAAATGAGAATTATATTGGGGTATGTCCTAAGAGACTATATTCTCTCAGGCTGGAGAATCTAGATCAAGGGCGATATTCTAATAGTCCTAAACGACCGATGAAAGGAATTTTTTTCCTCTCAGGGTGTGAACTCTCAACTCCAGAAAGCTGTGCATGCCTCGTCATTGAGTATGTGTAAAACTGAGATCAATAGATATTTGGGCACTGGAAGAATTAAGGGATTTGGGGTTTTAGTGGAGTGTGATGTCGGTTCAGCTGTGATATTATTGTGAGATTGTATGGCCGACTGTTTCTTACCTTATTATTTCAAACCAGCTAAACAACAACCAGTCAGACTGCAAAAGAAATTCCAAAAAATCTTGGTGCTTTGTCAGGTCCAATCTTGGTCTATAAGTTGTGGTGGGAGTAAGCCACCATATCTCACAGTACTTCACTGCGGATCTCCGAACTTCAGCCTCAACTTGTGCAATTTCCTCATTGGGAATTTGGAGTGTACAGCTGTCTCCACCCAATTTTGCAAGGGGCTTTTGCAATGCAAAGGATTTATGTATATGTTGGATGGAGGAAGAGGAGTAGCAGAGCAAGCTCACTTTTCAAATCTTTTGAGAAAAATCTTGGACAGCCACCTAAGACATGCTGCAAACTTAGTCATCTGTCAAAGTTGTCAACAGCTCGAAATATTTCCAACGTTAGTAATGATCAGAAAGTATTAACATTAAGGGAAAAAAAAACTATTTGATTTAAAATGGTAGGATTTAACAAAAACCATGTGTGGTTCAGAATTGGTACTCCATGAGGAAGTTACCCTATGATGGGTGGGGTATTGGAATAGAGTCAGAAATATAGTCAGTCTTTTCTCTTGATAATCTGCGAGTTCCAAAGTCACAGCTGACTTGCAAGTTATTCAGGGAAACGTTGGCAGTTATATGGTAAATGCTGATATTTCCCTGCAAAATACCAGCCATTATCTTTGCTGTATAGCTCTCATTGAGTTGATACTGAAAAAAAACATTTATTCAGAGCAACTGGTTTGGGTTCATTTCTTTGTTCTACACAAGTTTCCTTGTCTTCATCTAACCCCATCTTCAGTTTCCTTTATTCCTTCCTCCCTTGTGTACTTATTTAGTTTTTCCTAAAATATCTCTATGGTATTCTCCTTAACCTCTCAATATGATAATGAGTTCCACATTCTCCTCACTCTTTGGGTAAGGACATTTCTCTGAATTCCCTGCTGGCTTTATTAGTGACTGAAGTTTTTCTCTGCCAAGGTGTGAAACTTAGACAGGGATACCATCTGCTCCCGAGGCCCTGTTGTTTTACAGTTGGCACTGAGCCATCTTGGTTAGGCATGGCAGTGAGACTGGGCCAGGTAGTCTGTTGTGGAATGGAATCATGGGCGCTCATGTCAAGGACAGATTTGTAGTTGACGAGTTCACTGAAGCATTCCTGACTGACTGCCTTGATAAGTTTGCTCCCATTCTTGACTCTCAACAGGGTGGGCCCTCAGTGTTTAGATCAGAGATAATCTTAACATCTTTGAAGAATCCATATGTGCCATTGTTATCAGTGAGTTGTTGGGCTCTCTGGGTTATCTCCACCCTCAGCTGTTCTGAAGGTCGTGGGTTTTCAGTTGGATGTCAAATCTGGCACAAAGCTCATGGTGTACTGGATGCCATTGATCCCTACTCTCCTCCACATTCCTGAGTTGTGGTCTACCTACAGCAAGTGCCTCAAAGCAGTGGAGAGATGCCACCTAATGCTGACTCCACAAACTCAATGTCTTTCCCAGGACAACATCTACAGCTTTGAGGTACTTATTGCAATCAGCTTCTTATTATTCATTTTCAGGTTTGGGCATCACTGTCAATTTATTGCCCATCCATTAATGGCCTTGAGAAAGTGGCGATGAGCTGCTTTCTTGAACCGCTGTAGTTCCTCTGGTGTAGGTGCTGTCACAGTGCTGTTAGATGGGAGCTCTAGGGTTTAGATCATGTAATGGATGAAACACAGCGATATATTTCCAAATCAGAATGTGGGACTTGTAAAGGAACCTGCAGGGGGTGCTGCTACCATGCACCTGCTGCCCCTACCACCTGCTGGTATAGAGGTTGCCGGTCTGGGATGTATTGTTGGTGTAGCCTGGATGAGCAACTGCATTGTTTTTTTTTAGATGGTATGCACTGTAGCTATGGTGTGCTGGTAGTGGAGGGAATGTATGTTTATGGTGGTTGATGGGATGACAATCAAGTAGGGGTTAGCTCTGATGTTCACATACTTGAGTCCAAAAACACCATTTTTAACTCTGCCATAGCAGGAGATTACCAGGTAGAGGAACAATTTAAGGATGTTCTTAAAAGACTCTGCAGAGAAAGTGTGACATCCATTGTGAGCAATTCTGGTTGCCCTATTACAGGAAAGATGTGGAAGCTGTGGAAAGGGTACAGAAGAGGGTTATCAGGATGCTGCCTTGATTTGAGGTGGATTGTTTTCTCTGGAACATCAGAGGCTGATGAGAGGCATAGATCGGGTGGCAGTCAGAATCTTTATCCCAGGGTAGAAATGTCAAATACTAGAGGACATGCATTTAAGATGAGAGGGGGAAAGTTTAAAGGAGATGTGTGCAGGGAAAGTTTTTTTTTTTACACAGAGAGTGGTAGGTGCCTGTGACAGGCTGCCAGGGGTGATGATGGAAGCAGAAGTGGTAGTGGTGTTTAAGAGGCAAGACACACAAATATGCAGGGAATGGAGGAACATGGATCATGTGCAGGCAGAAGAGATTTAGTTTAATTTGGCATCATGTTTGGCATGATCTGCTCCTGAGGCCCTGTTGTTTTACAGTTGGCATTGAGCCATCTTGGTCAGGCATGGCAGTGAGACCGAAGGGCCTGTCCTATGCTGTACATGTTCCCCATCAACTTGTGGGAGCACACAGAACCCTCGCATAAATGGTGGAAGGAGTGCACTGCTTTCCATACTACCCACCTGCCTGCCCAATCAAGCACCTCCTGCCCCACCTGTGGCAGAGTCTGCAGATCCTACATTGACCTCATTAACCACTTAAGAAGCTAGAAAGCCAGTCCAGAAGAAAGTCATCCTGATCCCGAGGGACTGCCTGATCAAAAATTACTGATTGTCTTAATATCTATGACTTCATCCTCATGGAAACATTTATTCTTGGTCCAGCTCATCAAACCTATTGATTTTCTTGAAGATTCCTGTCACGCTCTTCTCTGCTTTCTCTTTTATGGAGACTGTTCATCTTTCCTTATTTAATGAAAGGTCATCAACCTGAAGCTGTGCTTCTCCACTGACCTGCTTTTCAGTATTTCCAGCATTTTCTGTTTCTTTTTCTGTTAAGTACATCCTTCCTCTACTGTTATTGCACTTGATTTGCATTCTTGCCAATGCTTTTATAGCCTTTTCTTAATGAGACCGGAACTATTCTTAGTACTCTTGTAGCCCAACCAAAATTTTATACATTTACTGTTACTTTTCACTTCCATCACTTCAGAAATGAGCTCTGGTGTATATTTTGCTTTTATCGTGGCTTTTTTGACCGAACTCCATCCCAGACGAGTTTGGCTGAGTGGTTGAAGCCATAGGTTCTGAGCCTGAAGGATGCCGTTTCGGGTCTGACTGCAGGGCTAGAGCACATCATCTTGAATGCTGAGGGGTGCTGCAGTACCAGAGGTGGGTGAGTTATTGAACCAAGGCTTGGTCTGCCTCTTTAGGTCAGTATGAAGGATTGCATGGCGATATTTGAAGATGGAAGGGCAGCACTCTCGTGCCCAATAGATGGGGGAAGAAAGCCTTTTGTCACATTTGTTGTTTGTAGGGTTTTGCTGAGTGCAGGTTGGCAAGTTGACAAGCATCCATAATAACAAATTGGCTGTGAAGTCCTTTGATGGAGGATTTATATTTATCATGGGAAACAAATATTTAAATATGATTTTCAATGTACTAGTAGTGGTAACACTCGGTGAGAGTACCCCTGTAGAATTTGGCCCAGCTGACCTCCACAGGTCTGCTGAAGTTGCGTGCACTTTGTTCCATTCCCCTGACCCTTCTGAACACCTTTTCAAAAAGAATCTCAACGTCATCTTCCTCATGATCCAGTTGTGCACCAGGCCCTTTCCTCAACTTTCTTTTCAGAAACAAACTTTGGAAAAACAAATGATTTTAAAAAGAACACTGTTTTATTTATAATACTTTGGATTGGAGGTTCTGCAGAATCTTAGTGTCTCTTGACAGCTAAGGTGTTAAATTGATGTGTTGAGATCAACAATGACAGGATTTGCAATGATGAATGTGCACAGTTAGGAGTGGATAAAAATCGGATGGTTGAAAGTCTGTTGTGTGCATGAGGTGCAAAAACCGAACTCTGAAAAGGAAATGAAAGCACTGTGTATTGACACTGTGTGTGCGCGTGCGCGCACACACACACACACACACACACACACACACACACACACACACACACACACACACACACACACACACACACACACACACAGGAATGATGTTGTAGCTGCTTTTAATTCAAATGATCTGATATTCCAAACTCTCTTCAGCTTTCACCATTCAATGCAAATGGTTGGGGTACTTAAGTGTACATCTTAGGACAGTAATTATCAGAGGCTGACTGCATCGCCTAATATCCACTTTGTATGAATGGGTTACCATCCTTGTATGATCGGTAAGCCTAGGTCTGTGAGTCTCTTTGCACTTTATTTCTGCACCAAGGGACATGCAGCAATCTGTTTTCACAGGAGTGTGAGTAGGAAGCTGCGTTTACACTGCCATGTAGCTGGAGCACGGCTTGGCTCAGCTGGTCGTGCAGTCACCTCTGAGTCAGACTTTGAACTAATGCCCTGTCTACCAGTTTCACTGCTTCGTATTGATGTTGAAGATCCCATGACACAACTCGGTGAAGAATGGCCAGTCCTGGCCAACACTTCTTCCACCACCACTTCATCCATCTCCAAGTGCAAAGTAGCTGCTGCCTTTACTTATGTAACCACCTACACTTATTAGTATAGAGGAATGAGAAAGAGAAAAATATTCATGCACTTTTAGAACGTCAGAAAGTCCCAAAGCACTTCAGAGAATGAAGTCTCGCTGAATAGTGGTCAGTGGTGTGATGCAGTAATGCTAAATTCTGTACAGCAAGCTTGCGCAATTCAAATAAATAAACAACTGGATCATCTGATTTTTTTTTGGTGGCCGTATGTTGCGCAGAACTCTCCACGTAAGGTTCTTTAACAAGGCTGTGGAATGTTTTATGCCTGTCCGAGAGCAGATCTGGTTTAACGTCCCATACAATAGATAGCATCTCTAGCAGTGCATCACTCCCTCATCGGTGGCACTGGGAGTGCCAGCCTGGATCTTGTGCTCGAATCTCAGGAGCTGGATCATAAGCCTTTGACTCAGCACTACCCACTGAGCAGCACAACTGAGTGCAGCACACTAGGAGACTTCCGAGGGAAATAATTGCGTTGTACAAACGTGTGTCTATCTGAAGATCCTATGCACTAGTTGATAAAGAGCAGCCAGTTCTCCAGTGATCTGGCCAACACTTCTCCCCACCACCAGCTCATCTGGTTTTTCTGAATTGAAATTGACTGCTCCATTTTATACCTTTATTCATCTTAGTGGTAGTGAAATGGGAAAGAGATTAAAAAATTCACATGGCTTGCCCATGTGTAGCGGAGTATGCTCGGCACTGAGTGTTGATTAGGTTGTTGCCTTTGTGATCAACATTTAGTGCTGGACAGTCTGTGAATGGACACAGAGTGCAGCTGCTGGCTGTGGTGGATTAACACATCGAAGAACGTAGAGCATTGGAGCAGTACCTTGTGGGGCAGGGGACAGATATTCCCTACTCCGCTGCTGGGTAGTAGCTGTGCCGAGATACATGGCTGATTCTAGAAAGGTGGTATAAAATTGCAGAGGGCTCTGTATAGGAGCCTTGCCTACTCCTCAGGGGTGGTGGAAGTGTGAATGACTGCAGAGCAGTGCTGGAAATGCTCAGCAGGTCAGATGGAATCTGTGGAGAGTTAACGCTTCAAGTTGATGACCTTAATTGTGCTTGAAAAAGTTAGAAACAAGTCGTGTAGAAACTCAGAGAAACATGAAATTGAGCAAAGAAAGGGGAGGTCTCTGACAGTGTGCAGATGTCCTGACCGCTACATACCATCTTTGCCTTGGAATTAACATCTTCTGCAGACTTGCTGAGCATTTCCAGTATCCATGGTATTTTGCTTTTGTACAGAAAGAAGAGAACTGCCCATGATGTGTGGCCAGAATGGATACACGAGAAATCCTGACTGCATCTGTCAGGGCATTTGTTGTGAGAATGTTTATGCCACAGGCCGGGATTTAAATGTAAGGACTGTAAACTTGAGTCTTCATCAATACATAACAAAGTTGTTTGTTAAACGTTTGGAGCTGATTCAGGAGAGTTGATAAAAACTAGCAGTAACTATTTGATTTTCTTCTTCCTTTTGGATTAGGTCCCCATCGACGGGTAGCAAATCAGATTCCTGAAGAAATACTGAATGACAAAGAGCTGCAGAACGCTATCCGGGTGCTGCCCAGTAATTATAACTTTGAGATTTACAAGACTGTCTGGAGAATAAAGCAAGCAGAAGCTAAGAGAGGTATTAGTGGTTTCTCTTCTCCAAATGGTGCTGTTTATAAACACAGGAAATGTGAAGACGTGAATGTTCAGCACTCTCCTGGCCAGCCTCCCATCTTTCACCCTATCCAAAACTCTGCTGTCTGTTTTAACTCACTCCAAGTCCTCTTCATTCACTGCCTTCGGCTCTGACAATGCCTTCATGGTGTTGCATTAGCTTCTTACCCCTCTGCCAAATCTCGACCCCCAGCAGCTCCTTCCCTGTAACCTCTCCCAGCCCTAGGCACCTTTCTGTCTTCTGTTCTCCTCCAATTCTGGCCTCTTGTACATCCTCAGTTTGAAAGAGCTCACGACTGTTGACTCCAAGTTCTGGAATTCCTCATCGTTCCCTCTACCTCTCCCTGAAATGCTGCTTAGACCCAGCGCTTATCCTACGCTTTTGTTCATCTGTGCTGATTTCTCTCTCTCTGTGGCTCAGTGCCAAATTTTAGTTCGGTAGTGCTCTTGCAAAGTGTCTTGGCAAGTTTAAGTAAGTTGGAAGTGCTATATACATACTGGTAGCTGTAAATGTATCTATAAAAAAAGATAGACCATTAAGTTTGCTTCCCTGATTCTGCTGAGATGAGTGATCTTGTCAGGATGAAACACTGGCTTGGCCTCTGCACTTTGCTTTTGGGTTAGAGGAGTAATTTCAACCAACCAGGATTCCTGCATTTCCTGCCAGTGGAAGTGTGGCTGTACTGGCTGTCTGAATTGGCCTCCTGCTTTCTGTTGATTTGCAGATCAAGCCTTGGCGAAGTTTACTGGAGAGCCTGAGGGTACCACGATTCTTTTGGAACTCAGAATTCTAAAGGTGACAGCATGTTCAAGGGGAAAAATTTAGCAGGAGGGAAAACTGCAGGTCTGGGGTGGGGCAGGTGGGCAGACTGTTGCCTCTCCCTCCATGGTGTGGCAGAGTGGAAACCTGAGCCAGGTCATTGTTTTGCTTTCTTGTCTGTGGTAAACTATGGAGTGGATATGTTGAATGCAATGTTCTTTCCTTCATTTTTTGTTCTCACATTGTAGGTTAGTAGCATTGGAAATAAAAACTTGGATTTATTTGGTGCCTTTCAAAATTTATGGGCATCCTGAAGCACTTTGTAGCTAATCTTTCAAATAAGTCACTCATGAGGTTGGGAACCATGACAGCCAAATTGGACAGAGCAAGCTCCCATGAGTTAAGTGACCACATATTCTGTTTCAGAGATGTTGCTTGAGGGATAAACACTGGCCAGGACTCCCTGGCCTTTTGATTAAGATCATGGGATCTTTTCATCTTTCCAAGGAGGCAGATAGATGCCAATGGACAGCACCT
Organism: Pristis pectinata; assembly: GCF_009764475.1. Taxonomy (NCBI): domain Eukaryota; kingdom Metazoa; phylum Chordata; class Chondrichthyes; order Rhinopristiformes; family Pristidae; genus Pristis; species Pristis pectinata. The sequence goes on along the minus strand of NC_067425.1, from coordinate 6,648,152 downwards.
CTGGTGATGTCATTCTCCTTCAGTGCAGCATTGGAAAGTTAACCAAGTGCTGAATCCTGGGGTGGGATTTGAACCACAGCTTGACTCAGATAATGCTACGTCTGAGCCATGAGTGCACTGCTTTTCCCCTTACATCAACCAACACTGGTGAAGAACACTGCTGTTGCACAAGTCAAAGTGGTGCAGTATGTAGGGCTGCTACCCCATTGCTCCGGTGACCTGGGTTTGATCCTGACCTCCAGTGCTGTCTATTTGGAGTTTGTATGTTCTCCCTTTGCCTGTTTGGGTTTCCTCCAGATGCTCCAGTTTCTTTCCAAATCCCAAACACATGTAGATTGATAGGTTAATACATTATCCCAAGTGTTTAGATGACTGGAAGAATCTGCAGGGAATTGATGGGAATGTGGGGGAGAATAAAATGGGATTAGTGCTTGGCACAGGCTCAATTGGCTGAAGGGCCTGTTTCTGTGCTGTATGACCCTAAATGCCTCCTTCCTCCACCCAACAATGGGTCTTCAAACAAATAGTATTTGTATTGAGATATTCCATTGGAGCAATCAGATACAAGGCTCTGTGGTTGAAATGTTTAAAGTTATTAAATGATGAGACAGGGTAGATAGAAGCAGTCCATTTCAGTAGATGATAAAGAATGTAGGTTCATAGTCATTCTTCACATTCAGAGGTTGTGGGTGTCAGCGCAAGGTTGGCATTTATTAGGCACTTCAGGATGTCCTGAGGTTGTGAAATTGTGGAAACTAGGTTTTGATTCCGGCTTCCTTTAATTGACTGAATTTTGTACAGCATGGTTCATGACTCAACATACTATTACATGACCACAATACTACATACCAATGGATAGTTGCTAGATTAAAATAAGACTGCAGAAAGAAGAAATTTCTTCACAGAGAGGTCATTTGTAAGGTGAGAAGTTATGGCATTAAACTCCCAACAATTTTAAAAAGATTAAATTAAGAAGTGGAATGAAGGGAAAAAGAATGTGGAGCCACAGTGAGGAAAGGTGACAGGAGTTATTTGTTCAATTGGAGACTAAAATATCATGGACTGGTGAGGCTGAACGGGCCTATTTCTAATGTACAACATCAATTGAATTAATTCCACCCTAAGGAAAATTGGTCCTATTCCCAATGTTGGAACATGATCACATGCATTGCTCGTACTGACACATTTTCACATTGTATTTTGATGATTGATCATGCTTTCACTGAATTTAAACTATTTCTATCAGCAGTAAAAGGTGCCTGCCCTGTATGGTAACTTGTATGATGCATTTCATAACCTTGGGATATCCCAAAATGCATTACATCAAATAAAATGCTTATGAAATGTATGTTCTATTGTAATGTAGTAAGTGCATCAGCCAACGTGTACACAGCAAGATCCCATGAAGTACATTTATTTCAACCAACTTAGGTTGAGGGATAAATGTTATCAAGAAACAGGAGAATTTCCCAGTCAGTATGACATCTTTAATATCTTGCCTGAGAGGAGATGGGTTTTCATTTTAATGTCACGTGAGTGTGAGAAATAGGAGCAGCAATAGGCCATTGACCCAGGTACCTGCTCTGCCATTCAATAGGTCAATCCTCTTGGTTAGTGAATTCCAAATATTCACTGTGGGTAGAGGTGATAAATGGAACCAGATGAGGGAGGGGAGGTACAGGCAGATCGAGCCAAGTGGAGGAGAGACAGAGACTGATGGGTGAGAAGTGGAAACAGATAAGGAGAAAAAAAGGGAAGAAAGGGGGTTTTGGCAGATGGAGCCAGGGAAGAACTTCTATCTCTACCTTCCCCCACCCCTCCTCTGACCTGGCTGCATCTGTCCATCATCCCCCACCTCACCTGATTCCAGCCATCACCAACCAGCCCCTGTCTCACCCCTCTCTCTCACCTCTTAATACTGGCTTTCTTCCCTTTGCACTCTCACTCCTGATGCAGGTTCTTGAATTGAAACATCGACCGTTCCTTTGCCTACACTGATGTTGCTTGACCTACTGAGTTCCTCCAGCAGTTTGTTTTTGTTCAAAGCACAGGATCCTCTTTGTCCGTGTAATATGTTGTTAATGGCAAGGTGTGGGACGTGCCCAGCAAGCCAGACTATGGTACTAGGAATAGAAAAACTGACCCAAAATAACGACAGGCAGAAATGGCCAGTTCTGATACAGATAGAAGAGTGTGTTACATAAGGGTCATGGAGTCATACAGCACAGAAACAGGCCCTTCAGTTTAACTGGTCCATGCCAAGGTCATCCTATTTTGCCCATGTTTGGGCCATAACCTAAACCTTAGGCAGGCAAACAGAAGAAAAGGTTCAACGATGTGGTCAAAGCCTAAATGGAAAAAATGCCACATTCCTGCTGACTCCTGGGAATCTGGCCCATGGCTGCTCAACCTTAGAGAAGAAGTATTTGGGATGGTATTGAGAACCTCGAGTCCCTGCATTCGATGCATACAGAGGCCCTGCATAAATGGCAGAGGAGTAGACCACCTCATAGACTACTAGCTGTCCACTCAGGTATCTCTTGCCCTGTGTGTGGAAGTCTATGATTCTAACATTGGCCTCATTAGCCAACTCGGATCCCACAAAACCGGAGGGGAAGTGAGTCATCCTTGATCCCAAGGGACTGCCTAAGAAGTAAGAAGGAATGATATCTACAGATAGTGTTGCAGCTTCTGTGAGGCAGATCAGGGTGACCCATTACAGACGCGAGAATAAACGTAGAATTTAATTGCAGCAACATACATAATGCTGGAGGAACTCAGTGGGTCAGGCAGCACCTATGGGGGGAAATGGGCAGTCAAACGTTTTGGGTCGGGACCCTTCATCAGGACTCAGAATAGGACATAGAATTTTAATTGTCAGGGTTCAAACACAATAAATGCTGTTCTTCATTTTGCCACTCGTGGAAGTTGAGTTATATATGTACTGAGAGACTGGTACTAAGACAGGCTGTCTGGGTCATTGAGGTGGGAGGTGAATCAGTAACCACTTAGGCAGTCATGAAGTGAGAGCTTGGGGAGTGAGTGAGAGATCTGACTGGCTACGTGACTAACTGAAGTTAAATGCGTATGAAAGAAACATGCAAATCCATAGGCTGTCAATGAATGACTGGTGCTGCAGCAGGTGGCCCATAAGTCACTGGCCAACCTTAAAAAAATCGAGAGTGTGCTTGCCAAGTTTTAGGTTCTCTATGTTAGTATGGGTACATCTATCTCCCTTTTGGTTCCTCCACTCCACTCAAAGTCTCTCTGTCATTTCCTGGACCACCACCCACCCCACCTACAGGTGCTGCGTTGTTCTTACATTCTGTTTCACGAGCGCAAGTTGTTGCCTGCAAGTCCACTTCCTACCACTCTCCAAAATTGCTGTACATCCTTGGTTTTCATCATTCCAGTAACAGTGCTGTGCCTTCAGCTATTTAGGCTTTAAGTTATGGACTTTTCCTCCCTAAACCTCTCTACCCACTCTCCTTTTAAATGTTCCTTATAAACCTAGCTCTTTGACCAAGCTTTTGGGCAGCTGCCTGATATCCATCTTTGTGACTTGGTGTGATTATTTAATGTGATTATGCTCCAATGGAGTGTCTTGGGATGTTTTACTGCATTAAAGGCATGATATTAATGCAATTTGTTATTTGAGCTTAGACCATGAATATCAGTGAGTCCATTTCTGGACTGTGATACAAAAGTAAACCATAGTTGATCACCCTTCTTGCACCCCCTGGGGATACAAAGGCCTTCTTTGCAGTGGTATTGCTGCCTTGGTTGAAATCTTCTTGAAGACAAGAAGCATTACATATAGGCCAGTGAACATGTTTTATTGCAATGTGGTGCAAACTTATCTTGTGCTGCCTGCATCTCATCTCCCATATTGTACGCTTTCTAAATCTGTACTCCCATGTTATACACTCCTTGTGAACCTCCACCAGTATCTTACCCTCTCTATGCATGTACCCATTTTATACCAACTATATCTCATGTTATACCTTCTCTGCATCTGTACTCCCACATTATTGCCACCTGTACTTTGATATTATCCCCCATGTATATCTATACCTACATATTACATCCTTCCTACATCCACACTTCCATATTGAGGCGGTGCCTCAAGAAGGTGGAATCCATCACTAAGAACCCTCACCATCCGAGACATGCCTTCTTCCCATTACTACCATCGGGGAGGAGGTACAGGAGCCTGAAGACCCACACTCAACGATTCAGGAACAGCTTCTTCCCCTCTGCCATCTGATTTCTGAACAGTCCATTTGTGCATTTTTTTTTATTTTTGTAATTTATAGTAATATTATGTCTTTGCCCTGTACTGCTGCTGCAAAACAGCAAATTTCATGCAAGTCAGTGATAATAATTCTTATTAAGTCAAGCAAGTAAGTTTTTCATTGCACCTGTGCAGAGATGTACTTGTGCATATGACGATAAACTTGACTTTGACTTCATACTCTCCCTGTATTTGTACTTTGACATTGTGTGCACTCTGTAACATTACTTCCATATTGTACCCTGTTTATATCTTGTGCATTATATTTCCCTATTTCCATACCTTCATATTGTATCTTTTCTGTACCTCTACTCCATGTTACTTTGTATCTGCACACCATATTGCACTTTGGGCTGCCCATGACTATCAGTCTACCTATATCCCCATATGATATCATTTCTGTCCCTATACTCCACAGTACTCTTTATAGCTGCATCCTCATGAGATGTACCATCTGTATGTGTGATTCTTAAACTATTCTATATTCACTGCATACTTTTGTGTTATACTGCAGTGTAGCGAATGCATCATTTGTCTCTGCTCTGATGTAGGACTGCAGGACATTGTGCGTACTTTTGTCTCGCAGGGTTTTATGTACACACTGTGGTCTTGCAATCCCATGTTCCAGATGCTCCCAGTTCTCTGCATGTGCAGAGTGCACAATTCCCATTTCCTCACAGTCAGGATATTACACTTGCCAGTCACAGCTGTGACTGTTGGCTTACAATTGCCACCTATGAAAAGAGAATTAAATTCTAGTCCAGGCGTGTAGTTTTGAGGTTTCTCTGATTGTACAGAGATGGGAAGTAATGGTGAAAAACCTAAATATAGGTTTGCTCTACCCTAGAGACATTTGATTCAAGCCTTGTATATAAGTTTTTGCCAGTAATGGAGTTAATACCATGGTTTTGATTTGTTTACACAAGGGATGTGTGACCATAGCATAACCTCATCTTACTAATACTGACTGAACAAATATTACTTCAAGAATAATGGGCTGCACACTTTTTTTTGATTATATTTATATATTCATGACATCTGGGCGTTACTGGCAAGGCTAAGGTTCATTGTTCATCCTTAAAGGCCCTTGTAAAGGAAGTGTTGGTTCTCCTTGCTGAACTACCATGGTTACATAGTTCATTTAATTTGTATTTATATATCATTGCCAATATTCCAGGCGTTTTACAGGAACGAATGTTAGTTAATATTTGACACTGAGCCACATAACAACGGATCAAAGAGATAGGTTTCATGGAATATCATAAGAGAAGAGAGAAAAGGCAAGGTACAGAGATTGACAGGTTTAGGGAGGGAATTGTGGAACTTTTTCTTGAGGAGCAGAAAGCATGGCGATCAAAGGTGGAATGTTGGAAATTAGGGGCCCACAAATGCCCTGGAAATTAGGGGCACATAAGTGCCCTTGAAATTAGGAACTCAGAAGTCTGAGGGTTGTATGGTGAGGACTTGGTGAAGGTGCTTCAGAATGGTTAGCACTAGTGGTACCTGTCTATAGCAAGCAAGGAATCTTCAGGTGAATAGCAGGAGATGTCAAACTAAGTTACTCTTCAGTTACAGTTGGGGGAAAGGTTGGTCTTGAGAGAAAAAGTCTTAGGAAAAAAAGTAAAAAAAAAAATTGCATCCCTGGAATTCCAGTGATTTTCAGGGTGAATGTTGTTAGGATCTTTCATGTAGACATGATCCATTGTGTTCAAAACAGCAGCGATTTGGGCCCAAGACTGAGGGTAAGAATATTCACACTTCATGTGCTCCACCGGTGAAGGATCTCAAAGTCACATTGTGTAGCTTCAGCAGCCTCAATCTAGTAAACTTCTCTTGTCCTGTCTCCTGAAACGTAATAAACTTTTGCTGGCAGTTCTTTAAAGGCAGTTCTGAGGCCCCCTTTGGAGCTCAGCTCATCACCGACTTTAGTGCGTGCACAGTGCATTGCGGAAGCCAAAGAGAAGCTGAAGTTCAGGTGCTGGTGCATCCCTCCTCTGCCTCATCTGAACTCAGCACAAAGGTCCTGAGCTAAGGGACCAGATCCGCTTTGCATCCAGACTCCCAGCTTTACATCAGCCATGGTGATCAGAAAGATTTTGTTGTCCAAGAAGCACAGACACTTAATATGCAAGCAATTGAGGAGGGAAACAGCGTGTTGGGTTTTACTGCCAGAGGGTTTGAATAGTTAGAAGCACATTCATTAAATTTATTATATTTTACTAAATATTCTTCATTATTTCAATATTTTTGAACTTTTTAAATGCCCTTGATCATCTGAGACGTTTAAAAATAGTTAAAATGGCCTCTAGCAGCAAACTATCAAAGATACTAAATGAAACAGTCAATCTAGGGAAGGGAGGAGAAGAACCTCAAGACTTGCCACCTGTGAACTGGGGTGGTTATGGCATCCAGGCCTAGAACTTGATTGGACCCACAGGGCAATGAAAAGTGTGGCTGTGGGAATATCATAGGAGACAAATGGTGGGAGGAGGCAGGATCAAGCAGAACCAGCTCCTAAATATCCAAAGCTGAGGAGACCAAAACTCTAAGCTGCGATCCAGGTGTGTTTTTTTTTAAACAAAGTCTTGTGGAATTCTAGCAAAGCTTCCTTTTGGAAATAACCTCATATTTTTCTTTTACATCTGCCTTTTTGCCTGCTCACCGAACTGGTCTGTATCACTTTGTGTTCTCCTCACAACTTACTTTCCCACTTAGCTTTCCACCATCAGGAAATTTGGATACAATTCATTTAATATCTTCATCTAAATCATTCATATATGTTGTAAGTAAATGAGCTCTCAGCGTTAATCATTGGAGGACCCCACTGGCTGTAGCCTGCCAACCTGAAAATGACCCACTTATTCCTAATCTGTTTTCTGTCGTTAACTATGTTAATATATTAACTCCAACCCTTATCTTGTGTAAAGGTGGCACTTTATTAAGTGCCTACTGGAAATAAAAATATTCTCCATGCTCTGTTTTATCTACCCTGCCGCAAAAAAATACTAGTCAAACACTATTTCCTCCTTATGTTGACTCTGCCGAATCATGATATGCTTTTTAAAATGGTCTTTTATCATTGCCTTAATGATGGATTCCAGCATTTTTCTGGCAACTGCCTGAGTGTGAAATTAAGGAGGCCTTGTAAAACGGAAGCCATGAGGAATTACAGGGGAAAAGCTCTCCTCTGGCTGGAGGCATAATTCACACAAAGGAAGATGGTTGCGTTTGTTGTAGACCAATCATCTTAGCTCCATAACTTTGCTGGAGGAGTGCCTAAGGGTAGCATCCTTGGCTTGAGAATCTTCAGCTTCTTCATCAACAACCCAGGTTGGTTGGAAGGAAGGTCAGAAGTGGGGATGTTCACTGATGATAGAAAAATATTCAATTCCATTCACAACTCTTCAGAAAATGAAGCAGTCCATGCCTGTGTGAAGCTAGACATCAGGTGTGGGCTGATTACTGACAAGTAACATTCTCCCACTTGTGCCAGGCAATGACTATCTCCAACAACTGATAATCTAACCACCTCCCTATGACGTTCACTGGCATTACCATGCTGAGTCCCTTCATTGTCAACATCCTGGAGGGTCACCATTAACCAGAAACATAATTGAACCATCCACATAAGTACTAAACCTGCAGGTCAGAAGTGAATGACTTGCCTCCTGGCATCCCAAAACCATTTCACCATCTGCAAAGTACATGTCGTGAGTGTGATGGAACATTCTTCTCTGGATGAGTGTAACTCCAATAGCACTTTGAGATGCTGTAAGTCATTCTTCACAAAGTAAGCCACATGATTGTCAATGTTACCCAGTCTGGCCTGTATGTGATTTTAGACAATGTGCTTGATTTTTAGCAGTCACCTCAGTTCAGGCCAATTAGTGAGGGTCAATAAAGGCCAGCAATGCCTGCAACATCCACTTTCTATGAACAAATAACTTAACAACAGATACTGGCGGCACCTACATAAAATAAATGAATGAGAAAAGATGCAGTACTTCACACTTCGTCCCTCGGTGGTCTCTTGCTTCATCTGGAATGCTTTTTGTCTCTTCTGTGAAGACACACAAAATATTTGTTTTAATACTTCAGCCATTTCCTTTTTGCCCCATCACAAATTTCTTCTGTATTAACCCAACAGTGACCACATCATTAGAAAGAGTTTTAATCAAGTAATGAGGGGCACTTGATTACCTTCAAGATGCACTTTTACAACTTGTAGACACTCTTACAATTTGCTTTATGTTTCTAGGTGGAATACTCTTTTATTTGCTTCCATTTTTATCAATTTTTGGATTATATTTTGCTTTTGAGTTAATAATCTTAAAGGTGAGTGTCTTTTGATCCAATATTATACAAATTAAGAACAGCAGTTGGCCACTTAGCCCATCAATTTTGCTCCCCCATTTAATATGATCATGGCTGATCTTATTGTAACCCTAACTCCGTATTCCCAACAAGCCCTGGTAACCTTCCATCCCTTTGCTTATCAAGAATTTATCTATCTCTGCCTTAGAAAAATATTCAGCTTCCACTGCTCTTTGAGGAAGAGAGTATTGAAGGCTCTCAAACGTCTGAGAGAGAATATTTCCCCTCTTCTCTGTCTGTGGGCACTCCCTCATTTTTAAACAGTAATCACATGTTCTAGATCCTCCTATAAATATCATATCCACGACCACCCTGTCAAGACCTTGTAGGATCTTGCATGTTTCAGTCAAGTCACCTCTCACTCTTCTAAACTCCAGCAGATGCAAGCCCATTGTGTCCAATCATTTACCATAAGACAACCTGACCATTCCAGATATCAATAGAGTAAGCCTTCTCTGAGTTGTTTCCACTGAACTTACATCTTTCTTAAATAAGGATACCAATACTGTACACAGTACTGCAGGTGTGGTATTACTAATGCCCCCTTTAACTGAAACATACCCTCCCTTCTTTTATGTAGAATTTCTTGACCAAAGGCCTTGCTGTATCTGCATTACATCCTTTTACAAATAGTGCACTAGGACACCGAGCTCCATCTGCATCTCAGCACTCTGCAGTCTCTAATCATTCAGATAATAGCCTTCCTTTTCTCCCAAATTGACAATTTCACATTTTCCCACATTCTACTCCATATTCCAAATCTTTGTCTACTCATTTAACCTATTTAACCACCTTGTATATTCTTCGCAGTTTACTTTCCAACCTATCTTTGTGTCATCAGCAAATTTAGCAACCCTACCTTCGGAGCATTCTCCAAGTCATTGATATAAATTTGAAAAAGTTGAGGCCCTTTCGCTAATCACTGTGGCATATCAGTCACACCTTGCTAACCCATTTATACCTATTCTGTTTCCTGTGAGCCTGCTAAACTTCTATACATGTCAGGACATGATCTTTTATACCATTAGTTTTTATTTTCCACAATAACCTTTGATGCAGCAATTTTTAAAATGGTTCTGGAATTCTAAGTATAGAACATCAACTGGTTCCCCTTTATCTTCAGCACTTGTTACTTCTTCAAAGAACTTTAATGAATTGGTCAAGCATGATTTTCCTTTCACAAAATCCTGTTGACCATGTCTGATTAAAGCATCCTCCTATAATGTCTTTAGTAATACTTTCTAACATTTTTCCCTATGATCGATGTTAAACTAATAGGTCTACAATTTCCTATTTTCTGTCTCCCTCCCTTTTTAAATAGGGCAGTGCATTTCCTTTTTCCTATCTAATGGAAACTGCAGCAAATCTAAAGAATTTTGGAATATTAAAACCAGCTCATCATCTGTCTCCCCATCCAGTATTTTTAAGACCCATGAGCTGAAGACCATCAGCATTATTCTTAACTCCTTCAGTTACCCTTGTTGGAATACTTTTCCTGTGGAGCTTTTATTATCAATGGAATGTAACTTTGTTGAGAATTTTCAAATATTTCTTTAAATATGTACAGCTCCTCATCTGTCTAAATACCTTTTAATCTAATTTCCCAACTTACTTTTGCCAGCAGACTGGTTATGTCTGTGTATTCTCCCAGTAATAAGAGTACTCAAGGTGTAGGTGAACCATAGGCCAACTAATATCTCCCCTTCAACCACAGTACACTAATGTAATTGAGTTTATTTAAGTTTAAGGATATCTTTGGACTTAATATCACTATTGAACTCAGTACGAAATTCTATTATGTTTTGATCATGCTTCTCCAGAGGATGCTTTACTCGGGGATTACATATTATGTCTGTTTCATTATGCAAAGCAAAATATGAAATAGTCTGTTCCATGGTTATGTATTGTCCTAGGAATGTGTTCTGAATGCATACTATGAAATCTCCTTCTGGACTACCCTTGCCAACTTGACTTATGAAAATTAGTCCCCCACAATTATTGCAATACTTTGTTGCTTGTTATTACTTGATTAAAACTCTTTCTAATGATGTGGTCACTGTTTCGAAGGCTCTGAAGTGCTCCCACTGGTGTTATCTCTCCAATGTTATTTCTCATCTTTGCCTAGATTGATTCTACTCCCTGAATCTCTGAGCCTAGATCATTCCTGATTATTGTCTTCCTGTCATCCTGCACTCCAATTCTTCCTGTCTTTTGAGGCACCTCAAACTCTGGAATACCTAATTGTGTTTCTGTATTGACTCATAGTTCAAATCCGTGCATCTCTTTAGTCCCACTGATAGTAATAAACCCCATAATGGCTCTAATAATTTGTGTCCCTTTAGGCCCCTCCTATAAAACTTTGCTTGATTTTAGCCTCCAGATCTATTTTTCTTCCTTTAGCTTGGCATCCATACCTAAAGATCAGATTTGCAATGTTTAGTGGTGACAGTGCTACATTAATGCAAGTTGTTGTGGGGGTTTGGGAAGAGTGAAGAGTTGCACTTATATAGTAAAATCTGTTGGCGATTGACAAACAAACGAGGGTTGACATTTTATCAGTGCGCGCTATTATCTGTGTCACTACTTTGTAAATGTTACATACAGGGTTGTGAATCTTTGTCTTCCCTATAATCTAAGTGTCATTTCACTGATTTGTAATCTCAAAGTGAATGACGGATATTTTCCCTTTGCAATCAGCAATATTATTGTATTATCCGTGGTCAAATTTGGCAAGAAGGAGCTGTATCAAGCCTTTGTGAACAGTTCCATTGGCACTAGTGGAGTTCTGCGAAGGGGGCCTGGGAGGAAGGAATATTTAATCACAAACAGAGTCATTTGGAAGATCAGCATTTATTGAAAAAATCTGGATGAGATTACAAAGATTATCTGATTGTTGAAAGCAGCATTTCCAGCAAGCTGACTAGATAGAAACCAGGATAAGAGGAAAGGCTAATTCCTTAAACAAGAGGTTTTCCGATAGAGTTGAACTAACTGTATATGGTTCAGTATCACATTGCCACGCTTTCTGAATATGTTTATTTTATAAGGGGAATGAACAAAACTTGAAATTAAGATTCAATTTATGAATAATTCAGAAATGTTTACAGAGATGAAATGGCCATTGCCCTTGGGAAGGCAGTGAACCTCTGTCTTGAAACACTGATTAATTTTGGGGGACGAGGGGGTTATCTTATGAAGAGAGATTGTGTAAGATTGGTCCCCACACAAGAACATGTTTTGATATCACTGAGGTTTTCAAGGTTCTGAGAAGGCTTGTCAGGGTTGATGCTGAGAGGTATTTCCTTTAGCAGGTAAATTTAGAAATGGGGGACACAGTCTCAAGATGAGTGGCCAGCTATTGAGGACAGAATGAGAAATGTTTTACAGAAAGAGTTATGTAATTTTAAAATACTGTGCCTCAAAAGTATGTGGATGGTGAATCATTGACTGATATTGATAGATTTTTGGACATTACGAGAGTCGGAGAAAATGGGGATCAGGCAGGAAAGAAGTAATATCAAGAGACTTAGAAAATCATAACACAATTGAATAGAGTTCATATGAAATTATAAAAGGGAAATCTTGTTTGATTACCTATTGGAATTCTTTGAGGATGTATCTTATAGAATAGATGATGGAGAGCCAGTGGATATGGTGTATAGGATTTTCAGAAAGCTTTTAATAAGGTCCCACATAGGAAGCTGGTGAACAAGGTGAGGGCACATGGAATTTGTGGTAATATTCTAGCATGGGTTTACAGTTTGTTAATAGGAATCAGAATATAGGAGGTATGATTAGTAAGTTTGTAGATGACGTGAAAATTGGTGATGTGTTGATGGTGAGGATAGTCATAGGCAACAGGTTTGTGTTGATCAGTATGTAAGGTGGACAAAGCAATAGAAGATGGAATTTAATCCTGATATGTGTGGTGATGCAATTAGGGAGGACTAATAAGAGTGGGACATACACAATGAATGATAGGGCCCAAGGGAATATTGAGGAACAGCGAGGATCCCTGAGGTGGCAGCACAGGTAGATGAGATGGTGAAGAAAGCATATGGAATACTTGCCTTCATTAGCCAGGGCACGGAATATAACAGCTGGGAGATTATGATACAACTTATAAGTCACTGGTTAGACCACAGCTGGAGTACTGTGTACAGTTCTGGTCACCAGACTGTCGGAAGGACGTGATTGCATTGAAGAAGGTGCAGAGGAAATTCACCAGGATGTTTCCTGGGATGGAGCATTTCAGCTCTATCGGCTGGGTTTGTTTTCTTTGAATTGTAGATCATTTTGTAAACGGTTAAGACTGCAGCCTTCTTACACCAGTAATGGAGTGAGCGAATGCTTAAGGCGAAACCCGAGATGGTGATTAAATGGTCGGCTTTTGGATTATGTGAAACCCCCCTGGAGCTGCTGTGCTGCAGTACGCGTAGTGTTGAGGTGTGGGGAAATAGCCAGCTCAAATTAGGGCAATGAGGATGTGGGCAAGAGGAGTCGAACATTTTTAACAGACTCACTCTCAGATCCTAACACTGCAAATAAAAACAAAACACTAAAAGAAAACAATCTTTCTTTAAAACTCTCTCTGTCTTGTTTAGTTGCCCTGCAAATGCCTGAAGGACTCCAGATGTTTGCCTGCGCAATTGCTGATATCATAGAAAGGTAAGACAGCAACTCATTAAATTAACAGCTTAGAGCACCGAGCCCATAGGGCCAGTTTGAACTTGTAAGTAATTAAGGAAGATCTGACTAGACGTAGCACTCATGGAGAATGTAGGACATCCATTGCTTGGGTTTGCCTGTTGTTTGGGATGATGTGTTTGGTTGGATGGTTATTTTTTCCATCAAAAATTCGCAGAGCAGTCATGGGTCAAGATGTTACAATTCACAGCTTTGTCAATGACTCAATTTGGTTCCTAATTAGCTGAAGGAATTAAAGATAATGGGCTACATGTTCGGTGTCATAAACTGCAAGAGCGATGCTTTGAATGGTTTATATTTGTCATACTTGAATCCTGGAGACAGGGCTGTTACTTTCAGTTCATTTGCAGGGCATTTATCTGTATAGTGGAAGTTAAGTTACCATTTAGTGTTGCTTTTCTTGCTGCAGGAGTATCCTTTTTCTTGATGTGGGAATTTTCCAACATTGATTGAAGGCAAACATTTTGTGGAATGGCACTGGGGAATGGTCATTTTGAGTTTTCAAAGCCAAGGTTAAGGAATGTGGAGAAATTGTTCTCTTTAGAGCATAGAAGGTTAAGGATAAAAGTGTTCAAAATCATGAACCGGTGAAAGAAAAGTAAACAAGGAGAAATCGTTTCAATAGTGGAAGTGTCAGTAACTGGAGCGTAGAGTATTTAAGATGATTGGCAAAAGAATTAGAGGTGACATGAGGAAGAACAATTCACACATTTGGGTTTTGTGATCTGGGTTAGGGTGGTGGAAGCAAATTTAGTTTTCAGACCATTTTCTCTAAGATAAATCACTAAATGTTAGAGCAAAGAAGGAGGTCATTCTTCCCACTTCACCTGGGTCACCTCTTTGAAAGCTTAAACTGGAGGGGTTTTTAAATTGAGTAGATGGAGAATTCTTTCCTCAGCAAGCGGGTTCTGTAACCAGAAACTACAGATTTCAATTGGCAAGGAAACCTGAAGTGAAATTGTTTTTTTTAACATGCATCAAGTTGTTGTGGTCAATAACAGCAATGGAAGCAGATTCAGTGGTAATTTTCAAAAGGAATCTCTATATACAGAGTATAATTGCTGGATTATAATGAAAGAGCAAGGGAGTAGGACTAGGTGCCCAGGTCTGCCCATGAACATGTATCAGCAGCTAATGGAGGTCCACAATGCAACAACCTGGAAAAGAACTGGATCAATAAACAAAAATCCAGGAGTGGAGAACTGGCAAGCCTAAAAGCCTGTAAATTTAGCAGGGGTGGTGGGGGTGGTGGTTGTGGTGGGGTTGTAGAGCAAGAAGAAGAATTTAAACCATTGTGTCCTATGGGAACAGAGGTGAGGGAGTTCTGAATACAACACAGAACCTGAAGGGGAAGGTTGTCAACTATCGTATCTCTTTACGACCTGGAAGGAAGCCATTCAGTTGTGTCATCTGGTATGGAAATCAAGCAGGCAAATAGGCAGATATTTGCACTGCTGGCTCTCACATCCAGCAATCTGATAATGACCAGCGATCATCTGTTGAATGAGGGACGAACATCAGACAGAGGATGGGTCCCATGCCGTTCTGCAGTGGTGTTGTGGGACCTTGAAGTGAATCTGAGAGGCCAAGTTGATTTTCCTTGGTACTGCTAAAATTTTGTTCTTAAACCTTGAATTGGATTATAACCCACAAACTGCTGGTTCAGAGGCAAGAGTGCTACTCTCTGAACCAGGGCTGATACCATGATATTTGTGTCATCTTTTCCCATAATTAACTTTGCATCATTTGACTGATCTTGTGGATCTTCTCTGGTCTCACGTTAAAAGTCTCCCTACTGTGGCTTCTGACTAATTCTGGACCCAGCCTGGGCTGATGTGTGATTTAATTCTGGCCTCCTGATGCGCATCTTTAATTGTTCAGCATTCTGTTCATTTAGTAAATACCGGTTAGGTGTGATGGTGAGGGTATAATGCACAAACGTGAGCACATAATCCCACAGGCAGCAGCACGATTTGTTCCATCTGTATCTGGCGGTGTTGGCTGAGGGAGGACACCCAACACCACCTGGTAAGGTGCCTTGGATTGGTTTGCATCCATTTTAAACAGGCAGGCAGGTTCTCATTCTAACGTTCCAATTCAAAAGTGCAGCACTCGCTCAACCTGCACTAAGCCATCAGCCTAAATTTTATGCTTGATAGAGCTTGAACGGATAAGTGTACTGCCAGCTTGAGTGCAAACTCTTTTATTTTCTCAGAAGCCACTTTGGTCAAGTCTTGGTTCCCATTCCCGTTATATCACAGGAAGTACACAAAAAGAATCAGTAAAAGCAGTGTCACCCTCTATCTCACAAGCCAGCTCACCTAGTGCATCTTCCCATTAGTCTACTGAATTACATTGTGTTCCATTATACTTGCTAATTGTAGCCTGTTCCAAGCTTTAATCTCCTTAATTCCTTGCAGTTAGTTGTACTTGAAAAGAAAAATTAGCCCCAGAGAAGGAAGAGATTGGATAGTTATTTTATAAAAAAAAGTATAGAATAGGCATAATAGGTAAAATGCTCTTGTTTTCGAACATAGAATATTGCAGCACATACAGGCCCTTCAGCCCACAATGTTGTGCCGACCTTTTAACCTACTCTGAGATCAATCTGACCATTCCCTCCCACATACCCCTCCATTTTTCTATCATCCATGTGCCTATCTAAAAGTCTCTTAAATATCCCCAATGTATCTGCCTCTACCAGCACTCCTGGCAGTGTGTTCCATGCACCCACCACTCTGTGTGGAAAAAAAAACACTTACCTCTGATATCCCCCCTGTGCTTTCCTCCAATAAGGTTCTAGCAAACCTGCCTGCAAGGATATTGGTCCCCCTCCAGTTCAGGTGTAACCCGTCCCTTTTGTACAGGTCATATCTTCCCCAGAAGAGATCCACAGATCTGAAACCCTACCCCTCTGCACCAACTCCTCAGCTGCGCATTCATCTGCTGAATCAACCTATTCTTACCCTCACTGGTGCATGGCACAGGCAGCAATCCAGATTATTACCCTTGAGGTCCTGCTTTTCAGCTTCCTTCCTGGTTCCCCATATTCACTTTTCAGGACCTCATCCTTTCACCAATGTTTACCACGACTTCTGGCTGCTCACCCTCCATCTTTAGGAAGTGAACCCAATCTGAGATGTCCCTGACCCTGGCACTGGGAGGCAACATGCCATCCGGGAGTCTCTTTCACATCCACAGAATCTCCTGTCTGCTCCCCTAACTATGGAGTCCCCTATTACTATTGATCTCCTCTTCTCCCCCCTTCCCTTCTGAGCCACAGACCCAGACTCAGTGCTAGCGACCTGACCATTGTGGTTCCTTTGGTAGGTTCCCCCCCACCCCATCCCACCCCATCCCAACAGTATCCAAAGTGGTTTACATGTTATTGAGGGGAATGGCGATAGGGGTACTCTGCACCATCTACCTATTCCCTTCCCTTCCCCTCCCCTCCCCTCTCCTGACAATCACCCAGCTACCTGCCTTCTGCAACTTGGGTGTGGCTACGTCCCTTATCTATTGCCTCCTTATTCTCCTATATGAGCCGAAGGTCATCCAGCTGCAGCTCCAGTTCCCTAACACAGTCTGTAAGGAGCTGCAGCTGGATGCACCTCCCGCAGATGTAGCTATCAGGGAGACTTGAGATTTCCCAGATCTCCCACATCTGGTAGGAAGAACACACCACTGACCCTGGATCCATTGTCTCTACTTTAGCTGGGCACTAGGGCACTAGAGTCCGAGAGTCTCGCTTCTTGCTCCAAGTCACGGCCCTTGCTACCTGGAAAAGGATCTGTAATAAGATCTGGATAATGTGAAAAGGATCTGATAAACTGTATCTTTCTATTAATTTGTATTGTGCCAATCATCATTGGAGTTTTTTGTATTATATTGGAACACCATTGCGTTAAAATGGAAACAAATACGTGAATATAGGAAGTGTGAGAAGGAAATAGCTAAGGATAGAAATCTGGGTTCTTGTGCCTGTAAAAGAATAAAGGATGTAGCCCTCTGGGTCAAAATATCATTCTGGTATGGTGGGATTTGAATTCGCGTTCTTAAGATTATTAGTCTGGGCCTTGTGTAGTCTGTTAACGTAATCACAATGCCACTGTACCCCCCGCTACCAAACCAGGTTTTTAGGATGCTGTGTTTGGTCTCGGATTTCTTATATAAAAATTGATTTCACAGATGTGAAGGCAATAAAAGCCTGTTGCTGAGGGGCGAGTAATGCCTGATCAAAGGGTGACAGAGCTCCTATCTCCGTGTTCCCTATCTCAGAAAGCAGGATTCCACAATACTGCCTGATCCTTTTGACTCTGTTTCTATAATCTCGAGGAAGCCCAGTGACAAGTCAGAAGAAATGAATCAAATGATCAAAGGACTTCACAATATCGAAGGGTTGTGATGGAATGAAGCAAGATTTACTCCAGCATATAAAAAGGCTGGGAAAACTTACTGTGTTGTTATCACTGCCTCCTAAACAGTGATTGAAGAGGGAAAATAAAAGCAACTTTTGGCGCAAAGACTTGAAAAATCAGGAAGAAACCATCTGAATTTTTCCAACCTGCACTGTTCTAACAATAGATGTATTTTTAACCTCACATTTGAAGTTGGTATAAATTTATAGATATATTCTTGGAAAAAATTTATAGATACATTCTTGAACCTTAAAGCATCAATTTCTCCCATAACTAGAGTCAGCATCCTAGTCTCTCACTACTACAGTCTCCTGGCACAGTGGTGCAGCTCACAATGCATACAGTTGACAGAGAAGCAAAGAGAGGGACCTGTATTTTTATAGTTTTTTTCATAGCCTTGGAATTTGTCAAAATATTATGCAGCCAATGAACTGCTTTTCAAGTTTACTCCTTGTTGTAAAACAGAAAATGTGGCATCCAGTTTCTGCACAGCATGCTCCCACAAACAGCAACAAGATAATGACCAGACAACCTGTTTTTGATAATGGAGACACAAGAGACTGCAGATGCTGGAATCTGGAGCAACAAACAATCTGCTGGAGGAACTCAGCGGGTCGAGCAGCATCTGTGAGGGGGGAAAGGAATTGTCAACGTTTTGGGTCGAGACCCTGCATAACAATCCAGCAGATTGTTTGTTGCTTCTGTTTTTGATAGTGTTGATTGAGGGATGGATATAGGCCAGGATGTCAAGAGGTTCACCCCCTTTCTGCTTCATAGTAATGCCATGGGATCCTTTACATCTACCTAAGGGAGCATATTAGGTTTCATCCGAAGGGCACCAGGCATCTCTGATGGCACAGCACTCCCTGGGAGCTGCATTAGGTGTGTCATCCTTGATCTGCTTCCACAACCTCCCCTGGCACAGGCCTCAAGTGAGATTTTAACCCCTAAACTTCTGAGGCTCGGTTAGAATACTGCCCACTGAGCCAAAAGCAGAGTTTGGACATAAAACAATTTCTGCCACAGTGTTTTGTGTAAAGCAGCACTGCCCTGCATAACATAGAACACTACAGTATAGGAACAGGTCCTTCGGCCCACCATATATGGGCCGACCATGATGCCAACCTACCTGTCCATGTGCCTGCACATGGTCCGTATCCCTCCATTCGCTGCCTGTTCGTGTGTCTGTCTAAATGCTTCTTAAACATTGCTCCCCTGGCAGCACATTCCAGGCACCTACCTCTCCTTGAGTTACCACTTGTCTTACTCATCTTGTTGAAGCTTTCCCCCACTCACCTTAAAACTATGCTCTCTAGTATTAACATTTCCACCCCAGGCATAAGACTATCTACCCTATCTCTGCCTCTCCACAATTTTATATACTTCTGTCAGATTGCCCCTCAGCCCCTGTCCCTCCAGAGAAAACAATCCAAGTTTGTCCAATCACTTTATAGCTATACAGGCACTCCCCACTTACGAACGCCTGACTTACGAACACCTGTACTTATGAACCGACCTTTGTGGTCCCCAACCCCGGGCCAAGTGCGTATGTGCAGCTGGGGCCATGCGCGGCCACGATCCCCGGCCCAGAGTGCGCATGCGTGGCCGTGATCCCCTGCCCAAGTGCGCATGCACGGCCACGATCCCCGGGCCAAGTGCGCATGCGCGGACACTGTTCCGAGTTACATACAAAATCGAGTTATGAACAGTCTCAAAAAACGGAACTCGTTCGTAACCTGGGGACTTCCTGTACTCTCTAATTCTGGGCAGTATTCTGGTGAACCTCTTCTGCACCCTCTCCAAAGCCTCCGCATCCTTCTGATAATGTGGAGACCAGAACTGCGCACAGCGCTCCAAGTGTGGCCTAACCAAAGTTTTCTACAGCTGCAACATGACTTGCCAACCTTTATACTCAATGCCCCAACTGAAGTCAAGCATGCCTTCTTTACCACTCTATCCATTTGTGTTGCTACTTTTAGGGAGTTATGAACTTGCTCCACAAGATCCCTATATACATCAATGTTCCTAAAGATCCTGCCATTTATGGTAAACCTTCCTCTTGCATTTGCCCTCCCCAAATGCAACACCTTACACTTGTCAGGATTAAACTCTATGTGCCATTTCACTGCCTAAATTTCCAACTATATCCTGTTGTATCCTTTAGCAACCTTCCTCACTGTACACAGCTCCACCAATTTTTGTGTCATCAGAACACCGACATTTTCACCCGTATAACTATGTCACAAACAGCAGAGGTCCCAACACTTGTCCTTGCAGAACCCCACTGGTCACAGACCTCCAGTCAGAGAAACGCCCCTCCACCACTACTCAGTATCCTGGAATAGATATGTCCCCAAGGCCTGGGGATATATCCACCTTGATGTTTTCCAGGAGGTCCAACACCACCACCTCCTTAATACCAACATGCCCTAGAATTTCAACATACTCCTCCCTGATATCTCCATCGTCCTTGCCCTTCTCTTTGGTGAATGCTGATGTAAAGTACTCGTTTAAGACCTCACCACTTCCTCTGGCTCTAGGCATAGATTCCCTCCATTGTCCTTGAGTGGACCTACCCTTTCCCTGGCTATCCTCTTTCTTTTAATATACATATAAAATGCCTGGGGATTATCCTTAATCCTACTTGCCAAGGACTTTTCGTAGCCCTTTTAAAGCTCCTAATTCCTTGTTTAAGTTCTTTCTTGCTTCCTTTATATTCCTCAAAGATTTGAGGATTTCAAGTTTAAAGTTTCTCTCTACAGTCATGACTGTGTGGCTAGGCACAACTCAAATGCCATCTATAAGTTTGCTGATGACACCACTGTTGTTGGCAGAATCTCAGATGGCGACGAGGAGGCATACAGGACTGAGATAGATCGGCTGGTTGAGTGGTGTCACAACAACCTTGCACTCAATGTCAGCAAGTCCAAGGAACTGATTGTGGACTTCGAGTAGGGGAAGTTGGGAGGACACACACCAGTCCTCATTGAAGGGTCAGTGATGGAAAGCGGGAGCAGCTTCAAGTTCTTGGACGTCAACATCTGAGAGGATCTATCTTGGGCCCAACACATTGATGCAATCACGAAGAAGGCACGGCAGAGGCTCTACTTCATTAGGAGGTTGAGCATGGAATGTCACCAAAGACTCTTGCAAATTTCTACAGATGTACAATGGAGGGCATTCTGACTGGTGGTATCACAGCCTGCTATGGAGGCTCCAACATTCGGGATCGAAAGAGGCTGCAGAGGGTTGTAGACTCAGCCAGCTTCATCAACAGGCACAACCCTCCCCACCATCGAGGACATCTTCAAGAGGCAGTGCCTCAAGAAGGCAGCATCCATCATTAAGGGCCCTCACCGTCCAGGACATGCCCTCTTCACATTACTACCATCGGAGAGGAGGTACAGGAACCTGAAGAGCCAAACTCAGTGTTTCAGGAACAACTTCTTCCCTTCTGCCATCAGATTTCTGAATGGCTCATGAATGCTACCTTGTTATTCCTCTTTTGCATTATTTATTTATTTTTGTGGCTTAGTAATTTTTATGTTTTGCACTGTACTGCTGCCGTAAAACAACAAATTTCACGACATATGTCGGTGATAATAAACCTGATTCTGAGAAATGCTTCCTTTTTTTTGACTAAGCTTACAATATCTCTTGTCATAACACAAGGAATGTTCACTCCAACTGTTATTTCCGTTCAGGATACTGTGTCCATATTCCCTGTTCAGGCCAGGATATGCTTTCTTTTACTTTTGTTAGCCCTGATTGACCAGTGAATATGGATTCCTTACTCGCCTGTTGTTAACACTGAATCTAGGAAGTGTATCTTCCTGTAATCCAATAATCCCTTGTCCTCTAACCTTGCTTTACCTGGACTACATTTGATCCTGATTGGTGTACATACAACAAAATAGTAGAGAGTTTTCTCTTTGAAAATGGGTAATAATTGGAAATTTCATTATTTTCCCTAATTTGTGAGAGAGATGGACGGCTCTATAATAACATAGTATGGTTCCTCTTGAATGTTGTAGGAATCCAAAGACAGAGAAATTTGACTTCATAAGTCTCCTTTCTATGACAACAGAATGTCTTAAAGAACAAGTGATGTAGTTTTGTGGTGCAGTCACTGTTGAGACATAAGAATTGCAGTAGTTAATTTGCACAGAACTAATACCCATAAGCAATGAAAGGATGATCACCGAATCTCATTTATTCAGTGATCATGGTGGAGGGTAAGACATTGGGTGAACTCCCCTGCTACTCAAAATAAGCCAGGCAATCCTTTATGCCTACCTGAAAGGGCATGTGTTGCCTTAGTTTAATGCCTCATCTGATAAACAGCACTACAGAGTGCAGGATCCATGGAAGCCTTGCTTTATAGGTTTATTGTATCTAATACAATAGCCTGACAAAGACAGTAATGGAATTTAATGGAATATAAGTCGTAATTTGACAATATCTGCCACTGCCAGGGTTTAAGTGCTGACACTTGATACGTTAGCCCGGATGATGCTTCCGATTATTCCTGCGGGAATTGCAATGTCATTACTATCTTATAATTTGACAGGTTACAAGAAGTTAAGCGATTTTTATTGGTTTCCATTGTAAGATGTTTTATTTCCTCTCTCCTCCCCTCCTGACTCTGATTATTATTCAACTTGGCTCTGCTCATCGCAGTATTGTGAGAGTCAGGAGGTTGTCAGTTCAACAGAGCGCACAGTCTCGACTGGCATAGGAAGAGCTGCATGGTCTTCTGGATGAGGGTAAAGAAACGCAAAATGGCATTTTTATAGCACCTTTCACATCCTGTTCAGAATACATCATATACTTTACAGGCAATGACGTGTTTCTGTAGTGACTAATGCAATGTAGGAAATATGGCTGACAATTTGTGCATGGCAAGCTCCCACAAAACAGCAATATGATAATGTTCAGACAATCTGACTTAGGGATATTGGTTGAGGGATAACTGTGGCTAGGACACCAGAATTCCCCAGTTCTCCTTCAAAATAATATCATTCTTTTATGTCTGCCTTTGAGAGTTGATAGTGCATGGGCTTGAGGTGCCATTGTTCAGATGAGATACTACCTCTGACAGTGCAGCATTTCTTCAGCACTATGCTGAGCACCAACCTAAAACATTGCATGCAAATCTCTTGAGTGAGACTTATGAGCTACACTGATACGAGGAACCACTTGTCACAAGTCTTCAAGTCGAGTTAAAATGTTACAGTGCTTTTTGAAGAGCAGTAGGAATTCTTCTATAAGGTACCAGAAATACTCAGCAGGTTAGGCAGCATCTCTGGAGACTGAAACAAAGTCAACCATTTAGGTCAATAATCTTTCCTGGGGATTGCAGTCATCATAAAACTGATACTGTTTTATTTCAGGCTTCTGGCATCTGCAGGATTTTGCAACAGTAAATTATTGGTATCTTGACCAGCATTTCTTCTGACTTGATTAATTAAACCATAAACTGATTTCAGCAGAGAAGGAGGTCATGTAGCCCATTGTGTCCATGTTGGCTCTCTATAACAACATCTCAGTAGCTTCTCCGGAGCCTTGCAAATTTTTCTTCATGATATATTTATCCAAATCCCTTTTGAAATGGAACCTGCCTCCTCTCTACCTGCAGGGATTGCATTCCAGATTCCATGTGCACACTGTGTATAAAAGAAAAGTCACTTTTTTTTATTCTCTGCTGGGTCTTGTTTGGGAGTAAAGTAACTTGTATTTCTGTACACAACAGTGATGATTCTCTCCAAAAGTGACTTGCTGTGGAAAGCATTTTGGGATGCATATGAGAAAATCATTTAAGGCATTCATTGGAAGTTTTAGATTTGGCACTTGATCCTATCTCAAGGTGAGCAATGCTGCTGACTGCTCACTTCTGCTAGGCAAAGTAGAAAGGTAATAGGATATGGAACAAACAATCGATCTGGGGGTGGACTCAATGGGAAAGGCAAAATCATCATCTGAAATCACTGGGTGTTGCAAATCTGAAATATAGATAATCCTGAATATGTTCTTTCTTTGAATTTGTTGAGCTTAGTGAAAGGTTTAATGTGCCAAGTCAGAAGATGAAATGCTATCCCTTGAGCTTGTGTTGAACCTCGTTGAAGCCGTGAGGGAGACAAGAAGTCAAAGTGGGAATGGCACAAAGGATAATCCTGGGCAGGGCTTAGTTCATTGTGGATGGGAATAATGTTCACAGTGAAGAATGTATGACCTATGGGTTACCCACTAGTGAGCAATAACATTGGCCTCAGTAGCTGGCACTTGGTTGGGACTAAGAATTTGCCACCTGAACCCTCAATTGGACAACGGCAGTGTTAGTGGGGCAAGCTTAAGCAGCACAGGTAAATGATTCTCCTCAATCATTATGTCCAAGGAGAATATTATAAATTTAAATTAGAAAAGTGAATAAAAAGTCTACACTGTTGATTCCATGCATGTTCAGTGAATGTCAGGTCACTCATTCAAATGTGGTTAATACTGTCATCTCCCAAATGCCTCAATTTTTAATGATTCTGGCCTTCATTGTCCTCGCTGTCCTACCCAGGGATATTCCAAATAGGTTCATTAGGTTGATTCATTAAGTTCTCAGATGAGAGTGCTGCTCCATGAAGAATAATTGAGCAGAATGTACTTTTGTTTATTGGGGTCTGGGGAAATGAGGGGTGATCAACAAAATGTATAAAATACTTAGGCGTGTCAGGGTAAAAGGTGAGAAGCTGTTTCCTATGGTTGGAGAGCCCAGAATGAATGAGTTAAGCTCAGGAAATGAGTAGACCATTGGTACTGAGATGAGAAATTTCTTCATTGAGCATTGTGAATTTTGGAACTATTTATCCCAATGGACTTTGAACGTTCAGTCGTAGAGTATATTCAATGCTGAGATCAATAGATTCACAGATTTTAAGGGAATCAAGGGAATTGGAGATAGGGCAGCAAAATGGAGTTGATGTAGAAAATCAGCCATGATGTTACTGGTCCACATTGAGGTTATCATTAGCTAGCAGTCTTGTCAAAGTCAAGTTTATCGTCACATGCGCAAGTACAGGTGCAATGAAAAACTTACTTGCCGCAGCATCACAGTCACGTAGCATCATATAAGCAGCATTCCCAGGAAAAACAGAAATTAAACATAAATTATGCACAATTTTTACAAGACAGAACACAAGTAGAACAAAAAAGGACTCCATTTTAGTGCAAAGCGATCAAAGTGGTGACAGTTGTTGCTAAACTGTAGTGATTAGGGTTTTGCCGGTTGGTTCAAGAACCAAATGGTTGAAGGGAAGTCGCTGTTCCTGAACCTGGTGGTGTGGGACTTCAGGCTTCTGTACCTCCTGCACGCTGATAGCTGCGAAAAGATGGCATAATCTGGATGCTGGGAATCTTTGATGATGGATGTTGCTTTCTTGAGGCAGCGCCTCCTGTAGATACTACCGATGGTGGGGAGGGATGTGCCTGTGATGTATTGGGCTGAGTCCACTACTCTTTGCAGCCTCTTACGTTCCTGTGCATTTGAATTGCTGTACCAAAGCATGATGCAACTTGTCAGGATACTTTCAACAGTGTATCTGTAAAAGTTTGCTACAGTGTTCAATGTTAACCTCCTAAGAAAGTAAAGACACTGGCGCACTTTCCTTATGATTGCATCTTTGTGCTGGGCCCAGGATGGGTCATCCAGTTTACACCTCCATTCCCCTTCCTGAAGTCAACAATCAGCTCTTCATTTTTGCTGACATTGAGCGAGAGGTTGTTGTTGTGGCACCACTCAACCAGGTGTCCTGTCTTGGTTTGGTAAACTGACTCATTGCCACCTGTAATTTCTCCAACAATAGTAGTGTCGTCGGTGAATTTGAAGATGGCATTGGAGCTGTTCTTAGCCATACAATCATGTGTATCTAGAGAGTAGAGCGGGGGCTAAGCACGCAGCCTTGAAGTGCACCTCTGTTGATGATCAGCAAGGAGGAGATGTTACCAATCCTCAGTGATTGAGGTCTGCCGATGTTATATAAGGAATTGCTAGTTATCTGTACTGTGTGGTTCAGCACATCTCAGACTTCTGCACATGAAATTAGCTATCAAAGTTTATGCGAGCTGGAAGTTAGATGCTGGAGATCTTTGTCCTGCTCTGTCACCAGACTGTCCATCGAGCCCAAAATGTGGAGCACTGACATATTTGAGGAGATGTGCTCTCAGCTTCACTTTAGGGAGACAATGATTACAATCCCTTGAATGGGGTTGCTGACACTGTGCAAAGGTAAATGAAAGTAAGTGGTTTATGTATTGCATTTAATGTATTTAATTATTTGCTGTCATTTTAAGGTGCTTTTTAATTGAGTTCTTTTTTTTTACTGTTTTTAAATTTTAATTAGTTAAATCCACTTGAACAGTTTTGGAAATGTCTCCAAGTGGATTTAACTAATTAAAATCAGCCATGGTGAGTTTTGACACTGGCTGGATCCAGGTTGATCTGACCCATTGAGTGGTGGAACAGGATTAAGGTACTGAGTAAACTGCTCCTGTTTCTGGTTCTCTAGTCAGTCTATGCTTGAAGTTGATCCCCTCCTTTGATCAGAGACAATGCCTGGGATTAACTTCCTCCACTCTATCCTAAATGTCCCTCCAAGGTCCCTTTCTTCATCACTGCTTTGCCAGGAAGAATGATCTGTGTTTAATCCAGCCTTGCCACAAAACTTGATTCCTTGCCACCAGCAGGTTAATCTTATGCCCTTTCTCTGCACTGGTTCCAAGGCAAAAGGTGCCATGTGGAGGCTATTCAACCCTTTAAGAACATTTTGCCATTTAGCTAGATCTTAGCTGATCTGTCATTAAACTTCACCAAACTTGTCATCAGTCCCAAGAAATCCCAAATAGCCTGGCTTGGCTAAAACCTTTCCACTCTTTCCACCATCGAGGACATCTTCAAGGGGCAGTGCCTCAAGAAGGCAGCATCCATCCTCACCATCCTGATATGCCCTCTTCTCGTTTCTACCATCGGGGAGGAGGTACAGGAGCCTGAAGACCCACACTCAGTGATTCAGAAAGAGCTTCTTCCCCTCCGCCTTCAGATTTCTGAATGGTCCATGTATACTACTTTGTTATTTCTTTTTTTTTTGCACTTTTTTTATTTTTGTAATTCATAGTAATTTTATGTGTTTGCACTGTACTGCTGCTGCAAAACAACAAATTTCACATCATCTAAGTCAGTGATAATAAATCTGATTCTGATTCTCAGTTTTGAAATGATCCATTGATGCTCAGCCTTGCCACACACTCCCATCTCTCATGGCAGTAAGGGAAGTGAAGTATGTAGCACACTTGAATATGGGCTGGTGTGTTGCAGAAAGAAATCTAATCTTGTAAAGAGAAATCTAGTGCCAAGTGATGCATTTTGGGAAGTTAAACCAGGTCAGGGCATATTCAGTGAACGACAGAGCCCTGGGAATGTTGTAGAACAGAGAGAACTAGGGGTACAGGTACATAGTTCCCTGAAAGTGCCAACACAGGTAGACAGGGTGGTGAAGAAGGCATAAGGCATGTTTGCCTTCATTGTCAATGGCATTGAGTACAGGAGTTGGGTTGTCGTGTTACAATTGTACAAATTGTTGGCTAGACCACTCTTAGAGTATTGTGTGCATTTCTGGTCACCATGCTATAGGAAGGATGTGATTAAGCTGGAGAAGGTGCAGAAAAGATTCACAAGGATGTTGCTTGGACTGGAGGGCTTACGATATAAGGAGAGATTGGAAAGGCTGGGACTGTATTCCCTGGAGTGAAGGAGGCTGAGGGGTGACTTTATGGAGGTATATAAAATTATGAGGGGTATAGATAAGGTAGATAGTTGCAGTCTTTATCCTAGGGTAGGGCAGGCTAAAGCTAGAGGGCATACGTTTAAGGTAAGAGGGGAAAGATTTAAAGGGGATCTGAGAGGCAAGGTTTTCACACACAGGGTGATGGGTATATGGAATGAGGTGCTGGAGGAGGTAGTAGAGGCAGGTACAATTACAATGTTTAAAAAACGTTTGAGCAGGTACGTGAATAAGAAAGGTTTGGAGGGATATTGGCCAAACACAAGCAAATAGGATCATTTTAGGCATCTTGGTTGGCATGGAGGAGTTGGGCTGAAGGGTCTGTTTCTGTGCTGGATCACTCTATGAATCTAAATAGTAGCATTAAACAAGTTGAATCACTGATTTACTGACTCCCCAGGACCTGAAGTTAAATTGGTGCAGAATACATAATTAGTGCAAAATTCTTATACACAGCAGTTCATTAGAAATGTAACAGAAACAGACCTTGTTGCTTACAAGGATGTTCCTTATCGTGAGAATCTCTAAGCTCCTCTAGGTGTAAATCCCAGTTGTGGTGTGACTCTAAAGCAGCACTGGTTGCTGAGGGATTGACACTGGTGCAGGCGGAGGCATGGAAAAGGTGAGTGAAAACACAAGGCCACTCTGTTAATTCCTGGCATTCAACTTGTTAGGATTTGGAAAGCACTGCCTCACAGGGGACTAGTTAACGGATTCAGTGGGAAATTGGGCAAATAAATGAAAGGGGGAAAGATTGCAGTATAGGGAAAGAAAGTGGGAATGGGACTAACTGGATTGCTCTTCGAGAATGCAGATTCAATGCACAAATGGCCTGCTGTGGTGTACTCCAAAGCAAAATACTGCAGATGCTGAAAATCTGAAATAAAAACAGAACATAGTGAAAATCCTCAGAAGGTCAGGTAAATTGGTTAACGTTTCAGGTCAATGACCTTCTGCCTGATGGAAGTCCATTAGGCTTGAAACCTTTATTCTGTTTCTCTGAGCACAGATGCTGCTTGAGCTGCTGACTATCTCTGCGTTTCTTCATTTCTTTAGTATCCTGTTCTATAATCCTTATAACTTTATCTTTTGAGTGTATGTTATATTTTAAAAATCTCCCTTGGGAGATGACAGAAGTAAATGATCTCAGTGAAGGCTTATTATATTTCAACTAGTACGTGAGTGACACCTGAGCTTGGAAATAGATTCTCCAATTAATATCACTCAAAATATTCACACATCCATTATTTTAATGTATTTAAAATAAGCTGGTTAAAATATCAGACAAAAGTATTTTCTGTGAGCTTAAGGTAAATTGGTTTAGAAAACATAATGAGTGCAAAATTCTTATACATTAATGTCTTTGCAATATAATGTTTGAAGAACGTAATTGTTAGACCCACGTATCGAGGTCGGTAGGTTAATTCTGTTTGTTTTTTAAGGGTCAAGGACCCATTGGTTATAGCTTTCCTAGTTGTTGAAAACACTGAAGGTTGTGGCCTCTGCTTTAGAGAGGACATTTGACTGGGAAATGTGCTGTTGGCAATTTATTGTTAATTGGGTACTTTTGAGGTGAGCGATCAAGGACGAGACTGCTGAAGGACCACATCACGCAGTGTTTAATGGCTACAGTGCATAAGTAGTCTTGGGATTGTTGCTAGCCAGTGACCCCGTAATCATTCCTGTAAAATGATGAATGGCTCAGAAAAGTGACAGATGGAGTTCTAATCCGTGTGTTTGAAGGTGGGAGTGAGAGAAGAGAGGAGAAGGAACTGGAGGATTGAAGTATTCAGCTTGTCATTGCTAAGTAGCAGTAAGTTCTGTTGCTTCTTAGCTTGGCTGCTGAGCAGATCATTCATGATGAAAGGCCTGTGTTCCGTACAGAAGGCATGGACAAAATGCTGGTGTATATTTTGCCCCACTGAAACAGTGGCCCCTGCTGGGAGCTCAGTGAGAAGCAGGGACAGTGACCATGGAATTGTCATTCCACGGCAGTCTTTGTAATTTTGCCTTGTAAACTAAACCTGATGGATAATTGGGGGATAGTTATGGGGATTGGGAGCATGGGCGTGAAGAAATGGAAAAAAAAACACAGGGCAATTCCCTTACATTTGGGGTCTTTAATCTTTTACCTTTATCAAGTTCATACCTTTACATATATATGTTAAAGTTTCTGGCTGCAAGCTGAAAAATTCATGCTCAAGTTTCCAGGAATGGATTTCCAACATTAGCTGTCGGGACAGGCAAGGGGGCTGCTATGGTGCCAGATTGCTCCTCAGACCACTCTTTACCTTCCACAATTTCCTGCATTTTCATAAGAAGTTAGCATAAGAAACAGGGCAGAAGACCAAATGGCCCCTCAATCCTGTGCTGCTGTCCATTAAGATCCTGGCTGATCACCTACCTTACTTTCCTGCCCAGTCTCAGTATGCTTGTGTATAAATGTCTGGTTCTCAGTCCGGAATATATAGAACTTGGTGTGGGGAATCCCAATAATTCATAGCCCTCTGAGTGAGGATATTTGCCCTCATTGTAATTGCTCCCTTATTCTGATCCCCAGTCCAACTCAGCAAATAGCATTAAACCTTCTCTGAAAGAAAAGGTTTACGCTGTCATAAGATCACTTCGTATTCTTGCACACTCCATAGAATATTTGTCTGTTCTACTGTGTTCAAGATTGTTTACCTTTTATCACTGCTTGAATTGGAATTGGTTTATTATTGTCACTTGTACCGAGGTACAGTGAAAAACTTACCGTTCATACAGATTGATTCATTACATGGTGCATTGAGGTAGTACAAGGTAAAACAATACAGAATGCAGAGTAAAATGTCATAGCTACAGAGAAAGTGCAGTGCAGGTAGACAATAAGGTGTAAGGTCATAATGAGGTAGATTGTGAGGTCAAGGGTCCATTTTATCGTACTAGGGAACCATTCAATAGTCTTATAACAGCGGGATAAAAGCTGTCCTTGAGCCTGGTGGTACATGCTTTCAGGCTTTTATATCTTCTGCCCAATGGGAGAGGGGAGAAGAGAGAATGTCCGAGGTGGGTGGGGTCTTTGATAATGCTGGCTACTTTGCTGGGGAAGTTCAAGGGAGATGTCAGAGGGAGGTTTTTCACCCAGAGGGTGGTTGGTGCATGGAATGCGCTGCCTGGGGTGGTGGTGGAGGCTGATACATTGGTCAAGTTCAAGAGATTGTTAGGTGAGCATATGGAGGAATTTAAGATAGAGGGATATGTGGGAGGAAGGGGTTAGATAGTCTTAGGAGTGGTTTGAAGGTCAGCATAACATGGTGGGCCGAAGGGCCTGTATTGTGCTGTATTGTTCTATGGTTCTATGCTTCTATGGTTTACTGAGGAAGCAAGAAGTGTAGACAGAATCCATGGAGGGGAGGCTGGTTTCTGTGATGAGCTGAGCTGTGTCGACAACTCTCTGCAGTGTCTTGCGGTCCCAGGCAGAGCAGTTCCCATACCAAGCTGTGATGCATCCAGAGATGATGCTTTCTATGGTGCATTGAGAAAAGTTGGTGAGTGAGAGGTGATACTAGTTCTCCGTCATCTGGCAGGCCTGATTGCTTCACCTTGAGACTTCACTGTACAGCATTAAATCCACTTCATTTTTTCTCCGGCATCTCCCTCTTTATCTTGCCCTACTCCAAAGCCTTTCTGCTTTATTACATTTGTACATCCAGCGACAGACCAAGGCTTTAGCATCGGCAGCCATCCTGGTTTCTGCGGGTGATAGGGATAAATTTAATATGAATGGCTAAGTGATAACCATTAAGGTATTAAGTCTGAACATTAAAAAAAAATCCAATCACTTCCTTGCTTTTGTTTGTAAGTTGTGCTCAAGTCCCCCTCCCCACCCTCCCCAAAGCGTATTGGCAAGAAACCAGGAATTCTCTGTTGCCATGGTGAATGCAATAAAGCTCCCCCACTTCTCATAGTAGAACTTACTGAAAGTCAAGTGCTTTGCCCAGTAATCCTTCTCCTGTCTGGACTGAAAGGAAAGCTCAAGTGGTTTATTGTTCCATGAACACTCAGATGAGATTATTTTCATTGTGATCTTTCTCGGCCACCCATTATTTTTTTATATAATAGATATATATCCACACCAGTATCATTTATAACAATTAAACCTGACTTCTTGTTTCTGAGTGCTGGCTGAAAGGCAATTTCACCTCCCCAATTCTCAGCCAGCGGGCGTTGAGCATGTCGACAGGGTATTGCGTTCAATTGATGTGTGATGACTTGAAGGATTCAATTTGTGATGTAATCGCTACAAGATTGCTGGAATTCAATCTTCAGTGAATTACAGAGAGTTAACACACACATTGTTGGAGGGTCCGGATGACATTCTAACCTGCGCAAGTGAAGCTCCAGTGGTTTGCAACAACCTTTGCACGCTCTGCACTCTGAGATTAGATTATTGATATGCAGTCCCTTTAGGGTTAGCTGCATTCTTTTCCCTATAATTCAAGTTTAGGGTCTGCTTTCACACCATAAGTATCTGTCAACACTTACAGTGATTGCCTTGGAGGTTTGTTGTCATTGATGGACAGTGATGCTTGCACTGACGAATGAGCCATTATTATAGATATACCAAGAAACCTGTTTATTCCCCGTGTGGTTGCAACTCTTGGAGTAGGGCAGTGCCCAGTGGTTGAGGCTCTTAAGGGTTCTCTAGAATATTAATTCAGGTCCTTGAGTCTGGGGATAAGGCGATGTAGTGTTGTGGGGGGGGGGGGGGGGGGGGGGGATGGGGCAGTTGGTTATGCAGCCTACTTGATCACAGTGTCCTTGAAAGCTTCTGGCAAATACTAGTAAAGAGTGTCTTGGAACTAACCCTGGTTTCTTCGAGAAAGTGACATTCCTAGTGGAATGTGCTGCATCTACTCCCACCACCCTCCCCCCGCCCCATCTCTACAGCCTTCTCCCCACACCCGTCAGGCCTCTTTGCTCCTCCAATTTTGACTTGTGCATCTAAATTATTATCTGAGTGGTGAGAGCTCCTGGGATGCAGAGGGACCTGGATGTCATGGTGCATGATTTGCGAAAGGCTAGTAGGCAGGTACAGCAAGTAATTAGGGAAGCTAACAATATGTTATTGTTTATTGCTCAGGGAATTGAACACAGAAGAAGGGAAGTTATGCTTCAGTCATATAGCACATTAGTGAGATCTCAGCTGGGCTGCTGTGTACAATGTCAATCTCCTTATTTAGGGAAGGATGTTAATACATTGGAAGCAGTTCAGAGAAGGATTACTAGATTAATAGGGTGGGACAGTGCTGCGGTGATTAGTCCTGCTGCCTCACAGCTCCAGAGACCCGGTTTGATCCTGACCTTGGGTGCTTGTCGATGAAATTTGCACATTCTCCCTGTGACCATGTGGTTTTCCCTTGAGTACCCCAGTGTTCTCCATTGGTAGATTAGTTGGCTACTGTTAGTGCAGGTTGGTGGCAGGGTGGGGAGGGGAAGCAATTGATGAGGATGCAACAGGGAAAATAGGATTAGTGTAGATGGGTGAGAACTAACACGGTGGGCCGAAGGGCCTATTTCCCTACTGTCTGTCTCTTTAATACCACAAATGGGTGGGTTGTCTCATGTGGAAAGGTTGGCCAGGCTAGTCTTGTATCTGCTGAAGCTTAGAAGAGTGAGAGGGGACTTGATTCAAAGATACAAGATTTTGAGAGGCCTTGGCAATGTGGGTGTGGAAAAGATCTAGAACAAGGGATCCTTGCTTAAAATTAAGAGGCCACTCACTTAAGAGGGAGATGAAGGAATTTTTGTTCTGTCAGATTGTCGTGAGTCTTTGGAACTGCCTTCCTCAAAAGGGTGGTAGAAGCAGAGTCTCTGAATATTTTTAAGGCAGAGATAGATAGGTACTTGATAAGCAAGGGGGTGAAAGGTTACCACAATTAGATGGGAAGTTGAGGTTTCAATCAGATCAGCCATTATCTTATTAATTGACAAAGCAGGCTCAAGAAGTTGAGTAACTTACTGCTGCTCCTAACGTTTGTTTATATATACGTTCATATCTCTGATATTCATGGCTTCACCAGTGGATGTATCTTCAGATGCATCGATAGTAAGTTATTGAATTCCTTCCTTAAACCTGTCTGCTCCTCCATGATGCTGCTTAAAACCAACTTCTTCAACATGTCCAAAATTTGGCTGTGTTCCAAATTTGCTTGGAGATGCTCCTTTGAAGCACGTTGTAACACTTTGCAATGTTCTAGATGCTACCTAATTGCAGGTTCTTGTGTGGAAGGCCACAGCTAAGCTCCTATACATGTCTATGTGGTATCCACTGGGAGATACTGTAAGTTAGTCACCTTATAGATGTTGCATTTTGAGTCTATTATTTCCTAAGGCTTGTTTCCAGCAATAGTTCCTCAATTTAGGGCAGAAAGCAGGTGACAGGATTAAAAAGAATTATTTGCATTTAAAACAATTTTATTGATATACCCATCCACTTTCTTTGATTTTTTTCTCTGGCTGCTCATTGCTTTCATGCTTTTGTTTTTAAAAATGGTGGTTGCTATATCCAATTTGCCTGCTTCTAATTGATCTTCTTAATCTGTTTGCTATCTGCCTGGGTGTGATTTTTTCTCTCGCTGTTATATTGCTGTGAAATTTTAGATGAATGTGTGATGTAGGTTTCCCAATAAATAAAGGTTTCTTTTGACAAAAATCTCTGCAATAGAAAAATTAAAATATAATGTGTTTTATATGCTTATATTATTTGTTGTATGTTTATACATTGTGTCAAGGTATGTCGTATATACTCTGCATGTGTCTGTGTGTTTGTAATATATATAGATAAGGCTTCTATTCAGAATTTGCTTCTAAACTTGAAAAATGATGTAACCTTTTCAGAATTAGCTAGTGGCTGTGTCTATAAAACATGTTTAATTTGTGTTTGGCATGGACAGGTTGGGTCTTATACTTGTCTTTGACCTGAAAGTTTAAATCTGTTTCTTTTCCCCAGAGATGCAGCCTGACCTACTGAGTATTTCCAGCATTTTCTGTATTTATGTTAGATTTCCAGTGTTTGCAGTTTTTTGATTTTTTAAATGGCTGTCTCTACTGTATTATTCTGTGAGAACTTAACAGCAAAGCAGGCACTGTAATCATTTAGGATATCCTCACTGTGTTAAAGGACTCGTTTCTTTTCCACAGGCCTGTTTTCTCCTCTGCTAAAGCACTATGTTTCTCATTTTACTTACACTACATTTTTGTGTGAAATCATTCAGTATATTGTGTGCACTGTTTCTGTTCTCAAAGTTACCTTAGATAAAGTTTGTATTCATACCTAACCATTTAATTTTCTACGTACAACCTGATAAATTGCTTTTAGTAATGGAACTATTGGAAATTGGAGATTTAATTTCTCATTAATACAATAGGGTGTTTACAAATGTTACAAACAGCAAGTCCCGTCATACACTGGGAATGGCCACGATTGTTATGCCAAAAGTTTACTTTGGTGCATTTTCAGTATGTTGCTAATGATGTTTCCAATTAAAAGCTTTTGCCTCACTGGAATGCATTGCATGATCATGGTAAATTATTTTTTAAAAATATTATGAACAATTAGATCCAATGCATTTGTTGGTATGCCACTTGCTACATACTATGTACCTGAATAGAAGAGAGGATATAGTTAGCAGAAATAGTTACAATGGTTAAAGTGATCCGAATCAGTGACAAAATCATTTGTATGACATAATTGCTTCAGATTAATTAATGTTGAATTTATGTGTTGCTAATTTCTCTGGTCAGAGCAGTTAGTTTGTCCAGATTAACTTTGGTAAGTAAGGACAAGGAAGTCTGCATTATTTGAGTTTTTTCTATAGTGCATTTTGGCTTGTGTTTTAGCTTTCTGTTTCTGAGGCCTGAATTCCCTGCAGACTCTTCAAACCTCGCTACTAGTTCCTGCTTCTTGCTGTGATTTGAGGATGCCTCCAGCAAACCAAAGGGAAACCTTGCTTTAAAGTTTCCTTCAGTCATTGCATAGTTCTGCCATTTAAGTGGACCTGGTTTCCATTATTTATTGACCAATAAATGAGCAGTGATGCTAAGTATTTGTGTTTATTGTAGAGAGATTGCGTGCCTTACAAATGACAAGTCTTGGCATAATCAGTGAAGGGCTGCAGTTGTTCCCAGTCATAAAAATCTAAGCAATACTTGGCAAAGATTTTATTGTAAGGTTTTAATTTTTCACATCTTTATTAGCTGAGTATATTCACCATATGCGCTGCCTGCAGTGCTGAAGAAGGTGACTCACCATATCTTCTCAACGGCATTTTTGGGGACAGGCAGTGAGTATTTACTACTGTTGCCCATATTACTTGTGAATGAAAAGTTAAAAACTTCAGTCTTCAGATTAATGGACAACCTGGGATGGTAGCAGAAGAGTGTTTATAAAATATTCCAGGCAATTTAATTTGTTTGCCTTCTGCTTTGTTTTTCAATTTATAACAATTCAATATTGTGATGTGGATGACATGTAGCTGTATAGGAACCTAAGCAACAGGAGAAGAAGGCGGCCACCAAGCCTGCCCTGTCATTCAACGTCGTGGCTGATCTTCTACCTGAGTTTTACTTTCTACTCTTTTCTTGTACCCCTGAAAAATTATGTTCATGATCACCTTGCAAACTTATTGATTAACATCATTATTAATTGACCACTATATCTACAATATTTACCTACGCAATCTCCTTATGCTTTGATTCTGTTAATATCAATCCCAATCAAGAATACACCTGAGTTTTGAGCATCCAAAACAGTCCGTGATAATTATTTCCAAAGATAAGATATCTTTATTAGTCACATGTACATTGAAACACACAGTGAAATGCATCTTTTGCATAGAGTGTTCTGGGGGGCAGCCTTCAAGTGTCGCCACGCTTCCGGCGCCAACATAACATGCCCACAATTTCCTAACCTGTACATCTTTGGAATGTGGGAGGAAACTGGAGCACCCGGAGGAAACCCACGCAGACACGGGGAGAAGGGGGAGAACTCCTTACAGACAGTGGCTGGAATTGAACCCAGGTCACTGGATCTGTAAAGCGTTACGCTAGCCGCTACACTACTGTGCACTTAGATTAGCTAACTGCTGAATAAAATTTCTTCCCATCTCCTCTGTAAATGGCTGATTACAGTGACTGAATTCTGTGTCTCCAGGATAAGGAAACAGCCTCTCAACATCTACTCTATGAGTTACTTTCAGAATTTTCCTGCTTCTTACTTCTTCCACTAAGCTACCGTAAGTATAGGACAGTTTTACTCAAACATACAGGATTCATCCCATTAGTGAATCTAGGAAATCTGTGTTACATTGCCTCAAAGGCATATTCTTCCTTTGGTATATATTCCAAAGTTGCACACAGTGCTTCTGGTGTAGTCTTACCAAAGCCTTGCATTACTGCACCAAGACTTCCTTTCTCTTGAATTCCAACCCCTTTTGTAACAAAGGACAACATGCCATATTGCCTTTCTAATTGCTTGTTGTATCTGCCTCTTAACATTCCTCATCTCATGAGCCAGCAGACCAAGATCTTGTTATACTCCAACATTTACTAATTCTCACATTTTCAAAGGCATTCTGTTTCTCATCTGTTTACCAGAGTGCAAAACCACACATTTACCCAGTTGCATTTTATGTGCTGCCTTCTTGCCTGGTTAGTTAACCTGTCTATGTCCTTTGGCAGATCTCTTCCTTATTGTACATTTTCCCACCTAGTTTTGTGCCATTGGCTAATTTGAATACATTACTCTCTGTTCATGTTTAACATGACATGTATACATCTGCTGACTGCCAGCTAAGTTCTAAAGTAGCCACCAGATATGCAAATTAGCTTGATGTTTGAGTTTGACTTGCTTCCTTGGATAGGATTAATTAGGATTCCAGCATCTGCAGCTTTTTGCTTTCAGCTAACTTCTTCATTCAGAGGGTGGTAGTCTATGGAACGCGCTGCCAGAGGAAGTGGCTGAGGCAGCTACAATAACAACATTTAAAAGACAGTTGGACAGGGACATGAATCAGAAAGGTTCAGCAGAATGTGGGCCAAACATGGACAAATGGGACTAGCTTAGATGGGCATCTAGGTTGGCACGGACAAGTTGGGCTGAAGGGCCTGTTTCCATGCTGTATGATTCTATGACTATACAGGACAGAAGGAAGCCATTTAGACCAACCAGTAATGCTGGTGTTCATGCTCCATTCAAGCCTCTTTCTGTCATCTAAATCTAACTTCTGTTCCCATCTCCCTCTTACGTTTGTCTTTTCTCTAGCTTCTATCCTTAGACAACCTTGGTGCTCACCCCTCCTTCTCCTCCTCCTCTTCCTCCTCCTTCATTTAAGCCTCTCCTTAAAACCCACGTCTTTAACCAAATCTCTTTTCTTGTGAGTTAGTTTTAGTCTAATGGTGCTCCTGTAAAGTGCTTTGGGGCACTTTAACTTCACTAAAGGTCATAAATATATGAACATTTTTGTGTCAAATTATTTGGGGGCATGGTTTTGAATGCCATTTCTATTTAAACTGTGTATTTGTGATTAAATTAAAGGAAATGCTACCAAGATTAAAAATCAATACAAAAAAAATTATCTTTTTTTTTGCCTTTGGCTGTTTCGGCCATCCTGATTTGTGCATCTTGACTGTTTGCCATCCCCAGTCTTTTGCTAGCCTATTCTATAGATCTTGTTTCATCTATCCTATCCAAACGTCAAGTAGTGACTTGCTTTCTCTCTGGTATCACGTTTTCTGAGGTCAGTCCTGGTCTTTCAACCTGTGTTCCTCTGCCTTGCTATAATGGCTGCTGGGGCTCTGGGTGATTATCAAGACGACGCAGTGTTTCCTGCCTTTGATGTCATGGTCATTTAAAAGTGAAACTGATGTCATTGGTGGCAATAGAGCATCTGAAAGCCCATGATTACATCATTTAACTGATGATAATTAGCAGAGAATGATACCATGGCAACCAAATTGGCTAGATATTAGTAAGTGCTGTACAATTTCACCAGAGCAATAAACAGACATTAAAAAAGTATTCAGAGTAATTAACAGGAGACAAGGGTACATAATACGATTGAATGACTGCTACACCAAATAATCTTTCTCCCTCCTTCTATCCCCTCCCTCCCTCCCCATAAACAGGAAAGTGATGAGAAATGTGTGAACGCAACCCTTACTTCAGTGTTACTTTGACTAGATATAGCACGCTCCCACTCCATATGGAGACACTGTTGAAATAACCAGTTCCCCCCACCCTCTCTGTCCTATGTGCCAATTAAATCACAATCACTTTTTCACACTTACAGGTAAAGTCGCACTTCCCCATGTTAACTAGGAAAATTGCAGTATGTCAGCAGATGTTCCCAATGAAGTCAGGTTTTAAAGCCACTCATGAGTAAGACGAGTGTTAGAGTCATCATAGAATGATATGGTAGAGACTGAGGCCATTTGGCCCTTTGAACCTGTGCCAGCTCCTTGAAAGAGTCATCCAATACTCCTCCTCACCTGCTCTTTCTCCATAGCACCGCAGTATTTTTTGTTTCCATTTACAGATCTCGCTGGGAGAATATTTTTAGAAGGGAATATCTGTTCGCCTTCCAAATAGCTAATGAGCTGAACACTTGTATCTGTGTGAGGGTGAAGAAAAATAAGTCGCTTTTTTTCCGAGATTCTGTTCTTGGCCCATCCCCCATCAATAGACAATCTTGTTAATGAAAAAATGGGCAAGCTACCTGCTGTAGAACTGTCACTTGCAGGTTGACGTACTTTAAGCAACTTGGGGCCATGAATTGTAATGTGTGCTATTGCAGTATTAAAATTTAAGAGCAATTTTGATTTTGATTTCTTCCATCCTCAAGCTGAAATGTATCCACTCTGTTCCACCTTGCACCCTGTTAAGCTTCTGCTGATCTCTGAATTTTTCGCCTGGGAACAGAGCCTGACCACTGTTTAAGTTTTTCATAGAATAATACAGCGTGGAAACAGGCCCTTCAGCCTAACTTGTCCATGCCGACCAAGGTGCCTACCCAGCTAACCCATTTGCCTGCATTTGGCCCATATCCCTGTAAACCTTTCCTGTCCATGTACCTGTCTAAATGTCCTTTAAGTGTTATTGTTCCCACCTTTGCAGCTTCCTCTGGCAGCTTGTTCCATGTACCCACCATCCTTGGCGTGAAAAAGTTGCCCCTCAGGTCCCCTTTAAATCTTTCCCCTCTCACTTTAAATCTCTACCCTCTAGTTTTAGACTCCTCTACCCTGGGAAAAAGACCGTGACCATTCACTGCGTCTAAGTCTGTCATTATTTTATGTAACTCATGTTTGTTCTTCTGCATGCAGAGCCACGATTTGCTCAGATAGAATCACCTGAAGTGGAAAGTAATTCTTCCATGAGATGTTTACTGTTGAAAGTAATAAAGCATCAAGTTGGAATATATTTTTCCTCACTCCTTAGCTGCTTCAACAGCACCTGCTATTTGTGATTTGTGCCAAAGGCAGTGGATACTTAGGGATACCATCGTGACTTGGATATGTATGGGCTTATCACTGGGTCAAAAGCCTGGAGCTCCCTCACCCACAGTGCTGCATAGAGAGAGGAACGAGTCTACCCTTCAGATAGTGTCTTTCATAACCCTAAGCCACCAAAATTGCTTTGCAGCCAGAGTGGTATTTATGAGTTGTGGTCACGGTTGCAATGCAAGAAACATGGCAGCTAATTTTCA
Source organism: Pristis pectinata (assembly GCF_009764475.1). Taxonomy (NCBI): domain Eukaryota; kingdom Metazoa; phylum Chordata; class Chondrichthyes; order Rhinopristiformes; family Pristidae; genus Pristis; species Pristis pectinata. Next base: position 6,607,789 of record NC_067425.1, on the reverse strand, counting down.
CACAGGAAGCTCTCACAAATTGGTATTATGTTGTGATTCCTAAGGGATAAATGCTTTCACGCACCTCTGCTCTTCAAAATAGTGCTGTGGAGTTTTTATATCTGCCTGAAAGAGCAAAGGGCCCTTAGTTTATCAACACATCCAAAAGACGGTGCCTCTGACAGTGCAGGGGTCACTCAATACCGCACTATAGTGTCACCCTAGAGTTTTCAGCCCGTGCTACTGGACCAAGACTGAGAGGGGTGGATGTGAACTCATTGAGCCCTGACTGGCATTGCACCATCTGTGCCTCATGGACAACTGCAGAAGTTCACTTTTGCCTCTGTTTTACAAGGGGCAACTGGAGGCCGGCGATGAGTGCTGACCTTGGAATTAGTTTTTGGAAACACAACATGTTCTTTGACTAGCTTCAAGGCCTCTGCTAGTCCAATGTTGGTCAGCAGGCAGGAGACTTATTGGCCTGTACTAATTCTCCTGATGTTTGGATCCCTTTTCCCACTGACTTTTATTTTCCATTATACACTAGATCCAACTCTTGAGACAGAGTAGTGGAAAACATTGGTTTCTGATATATATTTATATCTAATTTCCAATTCCTTTGCTCTCAGGAGTCCAGCACTTACTGCTTTCAAATCAAAACATTACAAGTTACTTCAGATCAACTTTCAGCTGTGACCAGTGGGTTGGTAATCTGTAGAGACGTAGTTCTCAAGAAGGTTATTGATAGTGACTTTGAGCTTCCTGTTCTCCAGCTGTTACTGAGTTGCCTTGACATGTTATCAAGACTGATAACCCTGTCAATGGATGAATTGATAAACATGTAGAAAGGACAGTTAGCCATTGGCCCGCAGTTCTCCCAGTGGTCTGTAGCATATATGGTGAAGCGAAGTACATGGAAGATCAGTCAATGTCTGGCCAGTGATCAGTGAAAGCTTTACTGAAAATGCTGTTCTTTTGTTATTGCATGAAGTTAAGTACATTTCCAGAATCTTCTTCCTAGGATTTTGTACTTCCAGCTGTTTTCCCCCTTCCTGTCTACTGTACACTGATTAATTCTGCAACTTATTTCTGTTCTTGAGGGAGACAATGATCACAAATTAGTAAATCTGTAGTGGTTATGCTGCACAATTTGGCTCTGCACAATGGCACAATGATTAGCACTGCTGCCTCTCGGCTACAGAGACCCAGTCTAATCCTGACCTTGGGTGCTATCTGTATGGAGTTTGCGCATCCTCCCTGTGACTGTTCCTCCAGGTGCTTTGGTATCCCATGTGTCAAAGATGTGCTGGTTGGTAGGCTAATTGGCTACCGTCAATTGCCCCTTGTGTATAGATGGGTGACAGGAGAATCGCAGGAAGGGAGCAGTTAATGAGGATGTGAGAGGAAAAATGGGATTAGTGTACATGAGTGTTTGATGGTCAGAGCACGTTTGGTGGGATGAAGGGCCTGTTTCCATGCTGTATTACTTTATGATTGAAGTCTACGAATTCCTCCCTGACCACTGCCCTTTGCTCCCTGCCTGAACAAAGGTTACCTGATTGAAACAATTCAGCCTCTCTCTCATACCCAGGCCAGTTAAACTCCAGAGGTTTTAGAGTTCTGATTTTGTATATTTCAATCTCGTTCTGTTACCAACGCTAGCTACAGTATGAACTCCATTCTGACAAAGGGACTTCAGCCTGAAATGTTAACTGTTTTTCTTTCCACAGAAGTTCCTGACCTGCTGCGTGTTTCCAGTATTTTATGTTTTTGATTCAAAATATGAACTCCATTCTTTCCTTCTTTTCCCTCTCCTTGCTCTGGCTTACTGCACCACACAAGTTGCCTTGCTTTTGTCCGTTGTGGAACAGACTCCAGGGGCAGAGTGCCTTCCCTTTCTCCCCCACTTGCCCCCTCCCCCTGCCCCCTGCACCCACATTCCACTTGGCTTTAGCAAGGAGACAAAGCCAAAGCTGATCTGTATGGAGGCTGTCAACTCCCCCATTGGTTTCTCTGCTTTGCCCTGCTAATGATACAAGCTTCTCTAGGTACCTTTTATTCATGCCCAATGAGGAGCCAGCTCCCAAAGGCAAGCCAGTGGATGCTGTGAACTGAAGCGAAGTATTAGACACATGGTAATCCAAAAAACTGTATCATGGGAATACAGCAAACTTGTTTATTGCATTTTGATTTACAGATAGAATTTCCATTACGTTCCCATCTCACTTCAACTAATATCAATCACACTAGACTAGGCACTGCAGCAATTTGTGATGGGTTCATTGGCAGCATTTCCCAAAGCCAAGGGTCTCTTGTCGCCTAGAAAGATGAGAGCAGTGAGTGCATGTTAATGGAATCACCTGTGAGCCTCGTTCCAGGTTAGTCAGCATTCTGGAGCAACAATGTGATGCTGCTCGACCCACTGAGTTCCTCCAGCAGATCGCTTGTTGCTCCAGATTCCAGCATCTGCAGTCTCTGTGCCTCTAGTTAGCATTCTGACATGGAAGTATATTAAATGCTACTTCATTGGAGACACAAGAGACTGCAGATGCTGGAATCTGGAGCAACACACAAAATGCTGGTGCAACTCAACAGGTCAGGCAGCATCTATGGAGGGAAATGGTGCTAAAAACCTGCCTAACAGCTCTCTGAGCTCCTTCATCACACCAAATGGAGTGGTTCAAGAACACCGCAAACCCTCACCATCTGCTCAAGGGCGACTTGACATGGGCATCAAATGCAGGCAGCGATAGTGATGCCAACATCGTTGGCTTTACAAGTGGCCACTTTTGAAGGAAGCAGTAACAGCAAGTTTTCATAATCCAAACACAAAAGGATTGAACATGAAAATACTTGAAAATTAAATAACTGCAGATGCTGGAAAGCCGAAATAAAAACAAAAAGTGCTGGAAACACTTAGAAAGAGAAACAGAGTTACCGTTTCAGGTCAAAAATACTTCATCAGAGCTGGGAAGATGAGAAAAGAAGTTGCTTAAATGTTGCAGCAGGGGTAAGGTGGGGGTGGAATCAATGGAAGAAAGGAAATAACTCGGACAGGTGGGACCAGGGTTGCTCAGGTGATTCCAAGGTTTATGGAACCTTCTGGTTAACAGGTTAACAAGAGCAATTAGAGGGAGAGGGGGAACAAACAAAGGGACATTTTTTAAGCCATGAAATATAGGTCAGAGTTTTGCTGAAACCTGAAGCCTAAAGTTTCTTCCCCTCTGCCATCAGATTTCTGAACAGTCCACGAACACTACCTCATTATTCCTTTATTTTTCACTATTTATTTATGTTTGTAATTTATAGTAAGATAACATAAGATACCTTTATTAGTCACATGTACATTGAAACACACAGTGAAATGCATATTTAGCGTAGAGTGTTCTGGGGGCAGCCCGCAAGTGTCGCCACGCTTCCGGCGCCAACATAGCATGCCCACAACTTCCTAACCCGTACGTCTTTGGAATGTGGGAGGAAACCGGAGCACCTGGAGGAAACCCACGCAGATATGGGTAGTAATTTATGTCTTTGCACTGTACTGCTGCCACAAAACAACAAATTTCACATCATATAAGTCAGTGATAATAAATCTGATTCTGATGCTGATTCTAATGGGAAATTCTAGAAATGCCCAGAAGATCAGGCACTGTCTGTGGAGAGAGAAAAACTGAGTTAATACTACAGATGGATAACTGGTTAGACCACACTTAGAGTACTGTGTTCAGTTCTGGTCACCTCATTATAGGAAGGATGGGAGGCGTTGGAAAGGGTGCAGGGGAGATTTACCAGGATGCTGCCTGGATTAGAGAGTATGGATTATGAGGAGAGACTAAAGGAGCTAGGGCTTTACTCTTTGGAGAGGAGGAGGATGAGGGGAGACATGATAGAGGTATACAAAATATTAAGAGGAATAGATAGAGTGGACAGCCAGCGCCTCTTTCCCAGGGCACCAACGCTCAATACAAGAGGGCATGGCTTTAAGGTAATGGGTGGGAAGTTCAAGGGAGACGTCAGAGGGAGGTTTTTCACCCAGAGAGTGGTTGGTGCATGGAATGCGCTGCCTGGGGTGGTGATGGAGGCTGATATGTTGGTCAAATTCAAGAGATTGTTAGATAAGCATATGGAGGAATTTAAGATAGAGGGATATATGGGAGGAAAGGGTTAGATAGTCTTAGGAGTGGTTTGAGAGTTGGCACAACATGATGGGCCAAAGGGCCTGTATTGTGCTGTATTGTTCTATGGTAGACCAGAACAGGCCAGTTCTGATACAAGGAGGAAATGCCACCTGTCAGAAATTGCCTAATTGAGTCCTGAAGGCTGCAGCATGTTAAAGTAGAAAATGTTCCTGAAGCTTGCATTGGGCTCTGTTGGACCGGTGTAGGAGACTGATAGGTCAGAGTGCGAATTGAATGGAAAATTAAAGTGGCAAGCAGTTGGAAGCTGAGGCCTTACAGATTGAATGGAGGTGTTCTGCAAATGAAATGACAGTACATATTCATAATATCAATACAGTGTATTAGTTGATTATTAAATTGTGTCACATTGATTGACTTTCTATAAAGCTAAAAGATGAGAAGACATTTTGAATGTGTTTTCCGAGTGGGTGGAGTGGGAAGTCCCGCAGCCACTGTTTTGAGGAGAAGTGATTGTCGGGTTTGGGGAGAGGGGCTTCTTCTATGTCCTTTGTTCCTCAGTCAGTGCCAGCAAAACCAATTACTTGTGTCAACCCTGAGGTCTTCGTGTCTTGCTGTATGAAGTTGGCTGCAGCAACAGTCTGAAACAGAGCTACTTCATTGACTGAAATGGTTTGTAACATCCTGAAGGATTTGAGATCGGTGCTACATAAGCCTATTTGATGGTGCAGCACTTTCTGGATGCTGCACTGGAGTTATTGGCCTGGGCTTTGTGCCCAGCTCTCTGATGTTGGACCATGGCACTGCAAGGAGAAAGCACTGCCCACTGAGCTATGGGCTGACATACCAGCATCAAAATTTCCCACCTACTTTGAAATGATGTTTCAGGATCTGGAACACATATGTCCACAATTGCAGCAGAAGTGGATTCTGTAGGAACTTTCAAAAGGGCAATTGGATAAATATTTGAAGGGAAGACATTTACAGGGGTAAGGGGAAAGACCAGGGGGAGTGGGACCAGTTGGAGAGCTTTTTCAAAGAGTCAGCACAAACAAGTTGGATCAAATGGCCTCTTTTAGTGCTTTTTGGGCCAAAGGAATCTACTTTAAAATGAGAATACTTCAAGGTCATCATAGTACTGGCACTTATGCTATTTGGTCTTGGGACGTTCACTGCAGGGCATTTGCAGGAATCTCTCTTTGAGCTATGAAGCATTGGCTGCTCCCACTTGGCACCCTTACCATCATGGAAAGTTTTTTTTTCCCTGAAGAATGGAGTTAAAAACAATTTCACATTGCATTGTCCATTGTGCTCTTGAATCCACAACTCCCCATTCCTTGGGAGATTATTTTAAAAGCCATCAGAGGCAGAGGGAGATATTTGAGAAGCTGGGATTGTTCTCCTTCATGTCGGGAAGCTCGAGAGACTTGGTAGATGTGTGTTAGAGTTATGAGTTTTGATAGGAATAAATCAGAGAAATTGTTTCTAGTGGCATGTGGGTTAGTAACCAGAGGACATGGAACTAGGATAATTGGCAAAAGAACTGGGGGGAAACGAGACATTTTTTTAAAAAGAAAGTCACCGTGCTATTGTGATCTGGAATGCACTGTCAGAGAGTGTGGTGGAAGGAGAGCCAGCATTTGCAGTCTGAAGGGGAGTTGATAAATACATGAAGGGGAAGGAATTGCAGAGCTACAATGTAAGAGTGGGACTTGCTGATCGCTCTTTAAAAGAGCCAATATATAGATTCACTGGGCTGAATTGTTTCCTTTTCTCATTTTATAATTTTCCTTGGAAACTCCGATCCAGGACTTGCTGGGTGCGTATTGCATTGTTTCTCCATCCTTGCATCTTTTCCGACTGCTCTGCTCATTATCAATTATATTGCTTGCTAAGACAAACCACCGCACCTTACCCAGAGTCCTCCCCACCCCATGGAATAATTTACCTTGCAGCTGTGTTCTCAGCTTGACGAAAATACCCCTTGCAGCAGAATATTGACTATTTAGGGCATTGCAGGTGCCGGCGGGATCCTCTGTTACCTGATGTTGCCTCTGCAGCCAACGTGTAGCCAGCCTCTGTTAGTGGGTTTCACAGCAGGGGAACAGGCAGTGTTGTTAATTGATGCTCTGATACAAACTGAAATGCAAGAGCCAAGGTGAGCCGTAGGGAAGGGAAAGCAGTTGATTTATTTTGAAACCTGGAAGATGTATCTGAAACAACAGGTTCACCAGAGTTACAACTACACTTACATTATTAGAGCATCAACTTGGTCTGTAATCCCTTGTGTTTAGGGTTAGGGTGTAGTGGATGAACCAATCAAGGTGTTTAAAGATTACGTAAGTATTTGAAAGGATAACCGGATGGAAACTACTTCCTGTGGGGAATCCGGAACCAGGGCAAGGTGGCAGAGCTAGTAGTGCTGCTGTCTCACAGCTCCAGCGAGACGGGTTCAATCTTAATCTCTGGTGCTGCCTGTGTGGCGTTTACACATTCTCCCTGTGACTGCATGGGTTTTCCCTAGGTATACCAATGTCCTCCCACACCCCAAAGACATTTCACATCCTATAAATCAGTGATGCGGATCAGAATCCAAATTAAGTTTATTATCACTGACATTTGTGTCGTGAAATGTGCTGTTTTGCAGCAGCAGTACAGTCCAGAGACATAAAATTACTATAAATTACAAAGAAAAAGAATAACAAAGTAGTGTTCATGGGTTCATGGACTGTTCAGAAATCTGATGGCGGAGAGGAAGAAGCTGTTCCTAAATAGTAGAGTGTGGGTCTTCAGACTCCTGTACCTCCTCCCCGATGGTAGTAATGAGAAGAGGGCATGTCCTGGATGGTGAGGGCCCTTAGTGATGGATGCTGCCTACTAATTCTGATGTTGATGGATTAATTGATCACTGTAAATTGTTCCTGGTGTGTAGGTGAGTGGTAGAACCTGCAGGAATAATGGGTTAAAGGGAAAGTTAGTGAGGAAGTAGGATTGCTGTATGAGCTGTAGTAGACTTGATAGGTTGAAATGGCCTCCTTCAAGACATTAGAACTGGACATTTTAGGAATTAAATCCAAGAAGAACTTTTTGAAAAGGCAGTGGGAATCTAGAAATCTACCCTCATTTCTCAAGAAAATGCTGCAGGTACCAAAGGTTAGAATGAGGTCAGTGTATTTTTGTTGGAAAAAGGAATCAGGGCTTACAGAGCAATGCTGATAAACCGGGTCAAAGAGCTGATTGGCCATGTCCTGACTGAATGGTAGAACAAGCTAGAGGGGCCAAACAGGCTCCTCTTGTTCTTTGTGTCCTGGTGTCTAATTGGCTGCCTTTTCTGGCAATGGATTGAGATAAAAAAATTAGACCAATGCAGCCAGTTAAATCTTTAACCAGGGATCTGCATGGGATAACTTCGTCTTGGATCATCTATTTAACATGCAGGAGTGTTGTTCGGAGTTATTTTGTTTAAATCAAGTAAGACAACTCACTCATCTGAGGAAGTATAGCATGTTCATTATTGTGTATTACTTGATATGCTGATTGAATTAAATGAAGCCAATCCTGGTGTGTGCTGTGTGCATTCCTGTTGCCTGTGGATAAAGCCACTTAATGATTCGTATCAGGTGTTTGTACATTACACATTTAAAAAGGTCAACATTTTTTTTATTCATACATTGTTGGAAAGGCCAGCATTTATTTTCTATCCCTAACTGCCCTTGACTGGTTTGTTAAGCAATCTTAGAGGACAGTTAACAGTCTATACAAATCGCACTGGGAAAGGACGGCATATTTCCTTCTCAAAGGGATATTGGTTGATCAGATGGATTTTTATGACATTTTGATAGTGTTGTGGTCGACATCGTTGATGTTTTTTTTATTCCAGGAATTATATAATTAACTGAATCTAAATTCCCCAGGTGTCATGGGAGGATTTGAACTCGTGTCTGTGGATCATTCATCCATGGTTCTGGATTTTGAGCCTAGTAATGTAACCACTACACTATTTATGCCAATGAATTGTTTGCAAGGTCACGTGTGCAGAACACTACGGGCGCTTCCTGCATTACGGGGGAGGGGGTTTGTGTTCTTAGAAATCACTCCATATCGCAATTTTCTGGAATGCAAAGCCATGTCATTTGTACGTGTCAAGGAATGCAAGTTGAATTTTTTTTGTTTATTTATTTATTTTCCCCCACAAATTCCATGAGAGAAAATTTTATTCCAAATCTGTAAATGAGATTAATGTAGATAGTCGTCATGGATGGCATGGACGAGGTGAGCTGAAGGGCCCATTTCTACGCTGTAGGGTTCTGATTCTGTCTCAGATTTTTGGGGAGCGGTTTGTGAATTGTGTAGGGGCAAATTTCTGTTACTCTAATGACCATAATACAGGGTTCGTCTGTATATCGTTTCAATGATGGGTGCTGGAAGTTTGGTGGGTGGATGAGGGAGGGAGAGAGAGGGGAGTGTTTGGTGGTGACAATACTTTTTCATCCCTTGTATTTACATTCTTAGAAGAGTGTTAAGAGTTTGCTTTGGTACTTAAGAAATTTGTGAACAGCTTACAAAAGTGACTGAATTAGTGCAAATAAGAACGGTCAACGTGTGGCTGTAACTCTGCCCCATTCCCCCAGGTGTAGGAGAAATTTAATAAATATAACAGCTGAGGAGCTTCAGTTGTCTGGAGAAGCTGGAGGTTCTCAGAGCAGAGAAACTGAAAAGAAAATTCAAGTCTTTTGATTTGATAGAAACACTGAAAATCTTGACTTGTTTTGATAGAATAAATAAAAAGCTATTTCCACTGGTGGAGGGGTCAGTAACCAGAAGGACAGATTTTAAAGTGATTGGCAAAAGAACCAGAGGTGACAGGAGGAAATTTTCTTTTACGCAGTGAGTTGCTATGATCCAGAATGTGCTGCCTAAAAGGGTGAAAGAAGCAAATTTAACAGTAACTTCCAAAAGAGAATGGGTTAAATACTTGGAGGAAAACATTTTTAGAGCAATGGAGAAATCAAGGCATGTAGAATCAGTTGGATAGTTTGAAGAACCAGCATGATGAGCTTCCTCCTGTTCTGGAAGATCCTGTGGTTTCTTGAGAGAGGCTGAGTGGAGACCTGACAATTTCTTCAAAGGAAGCAAAAAAGACTTAGAAGGTAAAAATCCTGAACCATGCTCCTGAGTCCTAATCACCACTGTTTGGAGTTGGTAACAGAGGGGTGTCACTGGAGCTCACCAAGAACAGACACAGCCCCCACCTCTCCCAGCCAATGATATGGTGAAGATTGTCGATAGATCTGATTGTCAGTCAATGAGCTTCCATATTTCCTCACCATACAGAAAGAACACATTTGACCCATTAAGGAGTCTGCTGGCTCATAGAGCAATCTCATTCCCCCACTGATGTTCCCTATAACCTGTTCTTTGCACACTCCTATCAATTCTATCACCCACACTACACCAGGGGCAATTTATAATGGCCAATTCACTTACAAACCTACCTGTCTTTGGGACATGGGAAGAAACCAGAGCATTCAGAGGAAACCCACATGATCACAGGGAGAACGTGCAAACTCTGTACAGACAGCACAGGAGGTCAGAATCCATGAGCTCTACCACTGTGCCAGCCACTTTGTGCACTGACTGAGGGATTGCCCAGTTAACTCCTTTACAGCCAGGATTGGCTATGACATTATAACCAGTCCCACCAGAGGAACTTGGTGGAAGAGGGTGAACTCCTGGGCTCCAGTCCAGTCCAAGTCTCTCATTGCTGCTGGCTTGCATAAATTAAAAATCTTTCACAGAACATGGTTGCAAAATAATCTATGCTGAATCACTGCAGGGATTTGTGCTGTTGATGTAGTTCCATGGTTCAATAGGGTAAAGAAGTGGGATCATTCTGAGTAAGATGGCTACGACTCATATAAAATGGCAGGAGGGGAGGGATTAAATTTGAAACAGCTTCAATTCAGATGATTCACCACTTACACTGGTGTCCGTGCACTACTTTGAACACTATTCAATAGTAATAATGAGCAGTGGTCCACGCCCAATAGCGAGTAAGCTGAGACTGTCACCGATCATTGTGTGTCGGTCCTGCACAACATCATCTGAAAGTGCTTCAGTTTCCATGCACATTGACTTCTTAGCTTAGCTTAGGCTCAGCATCATCTCTCATCAGAAGATCTTTCCAACATTCAGAGCTAGACAAGTAGTAATTTGCTCCAGCTAAATATTGGTAAAAACATTTTCTTTCAACCTGTTGCAGGCTACATTCCTTCCTCATTCTGTCCATTCCGCATCCTGGTAACTGTCTAAAACGGATCCCGACTTTTCACAACCTTGGTGTTATATCTGATCCCGAGATGACTTAGGGCCAGGTATCCGCAATGTATCTGAGAATACCTTTTGTCTATTTCTGTAACGTTGCCCAACTCTGCTCTTGTCTCCGTTGGTGAAGCCTTTGTGGATGTAGTTGTTACCTCCAGCCTCGACTATTCCAGTGAACTCCTGGCTGACTTTCCCTGTTGTCCTCTCTGAATACTTGATCTCTTTCAAAACCCCCGTCTTACCTTGTGCTCTCCTGTTTTCCCACTCCCCAGAGCTCCCTGTCTTTATACTAGCTGGTTAAGCAATGTTTCAGTCTTAAAATTCTTATTTTTGGTTTCAAATCCATCCTTGATCTTACCCTTCCCAGTCTCTGAACTCTCTTCAAGCCTTCAGTGATCTCAGGCTCCTGAAATGTTGGCTTCTCAGTTGATCTAGATTTTAATCATGCTTCCATATGGAAAGACACTAGGCTTTGGGGTTCCCATCCTAAACCTCTTCTCTGATCCCACTTGAAACCTACCTCTTTAATTACTTTTGGTCATATGCTCTTTCTTTATGTAGTCTGTGTAAAATTTTGCCTTTGAAGTGGTTTGAGATGTATTGTGACATCATAGGCGTAGTTTAAACAGAAGTTGTTGTTGCAACCAGCAAAGAACTTGTATCTTAAGTTCTTGAAAGTGTGTTCCCCAGATCCCCTGTGGCTGCTGCTGAATTTTCAGATGGTGTGAAATTCTGTCTTACTGAAACATGCTATTTTTTTGTATAGTTGCCAAAGATGTGGGTGGGTTGAGTTTACTGTGTCATTTATAATTAAAATTTGGCTATCAGTAGACCAGGAATGCAAAATTCTGCTGTCTAACTTGCTCCAGTTCCTGCTTGCCCATCAACCCTTTCCTTACTGACCTGCATGTTTCCATGCAAGTGCCTTCACTCTTCTGTATTTCTGTAACCTCCGAAACCTTCTGAGACCTTTGTGTTCTCCCATTTCTGGCCTCTTGTGCAGTCATCGTCTCCTTTATTCCATAATTGATGGTCCTTTGTTCAGCTCTATGGCCCTAAGCTCTGCAACTCCCTCCTTAAATCTCAATGCCTCTCCCTCAGTCTCCACCCACCCCCCTGCCAATTCTTTTAAACTTCCCCCTCCCACTCCATTTAAACCTGCGTCTTCAAACTTTCAGCCACCTGATAGGATATCTCCACATGGCGAAGTCAAATTTTATTTGGTAATACTCCTGTGAAATAACTTGGGACGTAAGAGGTGCTTTCCAAGGGTAAGTTGTTGTTGATGAACAGCAACGGGAAAGAAAGTCACTGAGCATCAAATCAGTGGTTTCTACTGCTGCTGCTTGTATGGCCATGGTGGGAAACTTGAATGAAAGACGAGAGATGTCCTTTAAATTTTCACTGGGAATGCTTGTGAACGATTATTTGCACTCCCACTGAACAATCAGGCCCAGATACATGGTCACCTGTATGCTGCTGTCCTTGTGCTTTTAAATAGTCAGGCCATGCATTCTGGGCTTTAGAGTTCTTAAAGTTCTGCGGTTGATGAAGTAATGGCATTCCCCGCTAACCTTGAAGAAAGCTCCCCATGAATGTCCAGGGCTCTGTTTGGTGAGAACTTTAGCTTTTCTGATGCCTACTGCCATCAATGGGATTCGTGGTGCCCAGCAGCTGTGATGTCACCAGGTTGTCTGGGTGGCTAATCATGTTAAAGAGTTTACACACTGCACCAGGAAGAAGAAAATTGGAATTGGTTTATAATTGTTACATGTACTGACGTACAGTGAAAAACTTGTCTTGCATACCGTTCATGCAGATCAATTCATTACACAGTGCATTGAGGTGGTACAAGGTAAAACAATAACAGAGTACAGAATAAATTGTAACAGCTGCAGAGAAAGTGCAGTGCAAGTAGACAATAAGGTGCAAGGTCATAACAAGGTAGATTGTGAAGTCAAGAGTCCATCTTATTGTACTAGGGAACAATAGTCTTATAACAGCGGGATAGAAGCTGTCCTCCTATCCACAGATCACTGGGAATTGCCTCGCAGGTGGATAGGGTAGCTAAGAAAGCTTATGGGATGTTAGCTTTCATAAATCGGGGGATCAAGTTTAAGAACCGCGAAGTGATGATGCAGGTTTACAAAACTCTGGTTAGGCCACACTTAGAGTACTGTGTCCAGTTCTGGTCGCCTCATTATAGGAAGGATGTGGGGGCTTTGGAAAGGGTACAGAGGAGACTTACCAGGATGCTGCCTGGATTAGAGAGTATGGATTATGAGGAGAGACTAAAGGAGCTAGGGCTGTTCTCATTGGAGAGAAGGAGGATGAGGGGAGACATGATAGAGGTATACAAGATATTGAGAGGAATAGATAGAGTGGACAGCCAGCGCCTCTTTCCCAGGGCGCCAATGCTCAAAACAAGAGGACATGGCTTTAAGGTATTGGGTGGGAAGTTCAAGGGTGATGTCAGAGGGAGGTTTTTCACCCAGAGAATGGTTGGTGCATGGAATGCGCTGCCTGGGGTGGTGGTGGAGGCTGATACATTGGACAAGTTCAAGAGATTGTTAGATAAGCATATGGAGGAATTTAAGTTAGAGGGATATGTGGGAGGAAGGGGTTAGATAGTCTTAGATGTGGTTTGATGGGCGGCACAACATGGTGGGCCGAAGGGCCTGTATTGTGCCGTATTGTTCTATGGTCCTTGAGCCTGGTGGTGTGTGCTTTCAGGCTTTTGTATCTTCTGCCCAACGGTAGGGGGGAGAAGAGAGAATATCCGGGGTGGGTAGGGTCTTTGGTTATGCTGGCTGCTTTACCAAGGCAGTGAGAAGTATAGACATGCACTTTTCATTAACTTTTTCAACATTTTACAGGACACTGGAGCATAATTATGTCTTAGTCTGCTATCATGAACCTACTTAGACCTCATGAAACAAAGTATAGGGTTTTCAGGTTACCTCATGGTGAAAATAGTTTGTGATAGCTTAAATGTGTGCCAATTAAACTGATTCCCCTCAGAACATAGAACAGCACAGGAATAGACCCTTTCGCCCTCAATGACTGTGCTGAACATGATGCCAGATTAAATTAATCCCTTCTGCCTGCGCATGATCCATATCCCTCCATTCCCCGCATATCAATGTGCCTATCTGAAAGCCTCTTAAACACCACTATCGTATCTGCCCCTTGATTTAGTGGACAAGCCTACAGTTTTACTTATAGTTTTGTTGGGTCAACCCTAACGGCAGTAGACCTGGAAGCTAGGTCTGAAGATATTGCAAGATGCAGCTGTTCTCTGCTGTTTTGACAGCAGGTTGTTAAACCTGTGCCTCTCCCTTTTAATTACTGGAGGACCAGTTTTACACCTGCCTTCTTAGTTTGACAGCTTAACTTCCTTTGTTGAAGTCTCGATGAGCTGAATGCTCTTAATTGTTGGGCGCCTGGGTGAGCTTGTCTTTACTACATTGAATATGCTTTCTCCTTTGGAATGCCACTCCAAATTATATGCATGGGCAACGGTGCCAATTAGCCTTGCCATATTTTAGCTAGTTTGGACTCATGGATAGGGAATGGGGCTGCTTTTATTGTCTTGACAATTGCTGTGCTGCAGGTGAAAATTCATCAAAAAATTCACTAAACCCCTCTCTCCGCTGTCATAAAGTCATCGAGCAACACAGCACAGAAACAGGCCCTTCGGCCCAATTTGTCCATGCTGACCAACGTGTCCATCTAAGTGAGCCTCACTTGCCCGCGTTTGGCCCACATTCCTTTAAACCTTTCCTATCCGTGTACCTGTCCAAGTGTTTTTTAAAATATTGTTATTGTACCTGTCTCAACCACTTCCTCTGGCGGCTCATTCCATATACACACCACCCTCTGTGTGAAAAAGTTGCTCCTCAGGTCCCTTTTAAATCTTTCCCCTCTCACCTTAAACCTATGCCCTCTAATTTTTGATTCCCCAACCCTGGGAAAAAGACTGTGTGCATTCACCTTATCTATGCCCCTCGTGATTTTATACAGTTCTATGAGGTCACCCTCCATCTTCCACGTTGAGACATGAATATACATATTTGATGCCTGATTTTATAATGTCTATGTTTAAACTGCCCTGAACAAACTATGAAGTGTACCAGTAGAGTTGATGCTCCTTCATTTGTCATTTGGATATAATGGTGGTTGTTCTAAGAATAGCATAGCTAAAAACTTAATAAAACAGTCAATTAATTTAGTTGCTACTACTTGTGGGAGCTTGCTGTGCACAGATTGGTTGGGTGTTTCCAATTATAAGAGTGACTCTTCCAAAGAAAAATGATTTCATTGGCTGTAAAGCACTGATGCTGTGAGAAAAGGTGGATAAACACAGGTTCTTTTTGTTCCTCATGTCGAATGTGCTTTGCCCATGGGAAATGTGATGGTGCCAGGTTCAGTGAAAGCTGTGTTATGGATTCTATTTTTTACTTAATTCAGGTGAGCATTGCTGGTAAGGCTAGCATTTATGATCTATTCTTAATCGCCTTTCCTTGAGGTGGATACTTCAATATTACCTTCAGGGAAGTTGAGGGATGCCACCGCATGATTGAGGCTTTTGAGGAGAAGGGAAAGGAAGCACCCTTGTTGCTCTTCACAGTGGAGTCCTTCTTCCACCTCCCACATGAGAAGCAGCAAACAGTCATCAGGCATGCTGATCCACCCACAGATGCCGGTTACATAAGGAGAAGTAGGAGCAGGAGTAAGCCATCTGGTCCTTCGAACCTGCTCTGCCATTCACCAAGATCATAGCTGATCTTCTACCTCAGCACTCCTTTCCTGTGCTCTCCTCATACCCATTCATTCCCTTATGGTCCAAAAATCTTGTTCCACTTTTTTTTTGAATGAACACAACAACTGAGCTTCCACAGACTTTAGGATAGAGAGGTTCAAAAGTTCACCACCCTTTGAGTGAAGAAATTTCTCCTCATCTGAGTCCTAAAGGGCTCTTATTCTCAAACTGTGATGCCTGGTCCTGGAGACCTCCGCCAGAGGAAACATCTTCCCTGAATCCAGCCCATCAAGCTCTTTCACAATTTTGTAAATTCCAATAAGTTCTCCTCTCATTCTTCTGAATTTCAAAGAATGCAGTCCTAGTCCAGTCAGTCTCTCTTCATATGGCAAACCCACGATCCCTGGAACCAGTCTCGTGAATCTTTGCTGCGCTCTCTCTGGCAAGTACAACCATTCTTGGGTAAGGAGACCCAAACTGCACACAGTGGTCTTGGTGTGCTCTCACCAAGGGACTGTACAGGTGCAATAAGTCTTCCTTAGTCTTATAATCAAACCCTCTCATGATAAAGGCTAATGTGTCTGTTTGTTGTTCTTCAGTGACAGGCGTACAAGCACACCTTGGTCCCTCCTTGCACTTCTCTACCTTTCCTCCTTTAAAATGCTCCTTAAAGATCTTTGACCAAGCATTTGGTTATCTGGACTAATATCCTCTGCTGTGACTTGATGATACCCATGTGTTTCTGTGAAGTGCCTTGGAATGTTTACTTACGTTAATCGCACAAAAGAAATGTGTGCTGCAATGCTGTGGAATTAAAATTCAGGAGTAAATTTTTCTGGAATGCACGGTGAAGGATTGGATTGCATGTTGTTTGAAATGGAGTCACAATATAGGGGCACAGCAGGATCCTACAGTCAGAAAATCTGCATGAGTAGTGTTTAAAGAATGGCAAAGCATAAAGAGGCTCTATAGAATTACACTGAACATTCATTACAGAAACAGGCCATTCACACTGGTTCATGGTGGTTTTTGTGCTCCTCTTGAATCTCCCAATAGCCTTCCTCATCCAAGTGCACCTGCATAAATAACCTCTCCTTATGTGGAACCCCCCCTTAAGTACACTGAGTATTCCTAACGTAACTTGTTCCATGTTCTTACCACTCTCTGGGGAAAGATTTTTCCTGAATTTTCTATTTCCTGGTAGCATCTTGTTTTACTCTTCTCCACAACTGGAAGCACTCTCTGTAACCATTTGATCAAAACCCTTCCTAATTTTAAAACTCTATTTGGTCAATCTCTGTTTCAAGACAGAGTTGCAGATTATTAATCCTCTTGCCATTTTGGTATCATCTTTGCAAATCCTTTTGATACGCTGTGATATGCCTCTATATCCTTTTTGTAATTTAGCAACCAAGACTATACATGGTATTAGGGAACAGCATTTGCAGTGGTAACTTGATTATGTTCTGATTTCCAGTGATCAGAGTGATACAAAACAAAGCTGAATACGAGCCAGCCCACACTCAGCTTTGTATTGGATTGCATTGTATATATGGAACAAGGAGGGGTTAACAAGTAAGGGGGGGGGGGCGGTAACTAACCTTATGAACACAGTGTTTATCTTGTACAATTTGGTCTCAAAGCAAAATTATCAGTCAAGTTATTTATATATTTATTATATATTTCCATCATCTAACACAAAAAACCTGGAGCTGTCTGTGTATTAATTTTTGTGGAGCCTACTGAGAGATGTAGTGCCTCATATGTGCTCAGTGGGTAGCACCCTTGCCTCTGAGTCAGAAGGTTGTAGGTTGTGGTGCTTGGCCCATGTTCTTCCTTTAGCCAATGTCATCAAAAAGAGTAAATGGCAATTCATAACATTGACTCTTTGTGGGTTTTTGCTGTGTACAATGGATTACATTTTCAAGATGAAGGGTGGGTATTCTACAGTGAGTGAATCACCTCCAGCTCCACAAAACCTTTCTGTCAACTACAAAGCACAAGTGTGATGGAACACTGTCCATTGGCGTAGATGGGTGTAGCTCCAACAACATTCAAGTAGTGCACTGCCGTCCAGGATAATTCAACCCACATGATTGGTACTCCATCCTGAATATTTACCCCTTTTACCAATAGGACACCAAGGCAGCTGTGCATCATCTACAAAATGCACACAGCAACTCACCAATACTCCTTCAACAGTGCTTCTCACACAAGCCTACGACTTCTACCATCCAGAAGGACAAGGGCACTCTTGCAGAGTGCACCTCCAAGGCATGCACCATCTTAACATGGAAGTATACCACAGTTCCTTCATTGTCACTGGCTTTAAATCATGAGTTCCCTCTCTTTCATCATTGAGGGGACACATTCCCCAGGACTACAACGTGTTTATGAAGGCAACTCACTAGCAATGTCTCATGAATAACTGGAACTTAAAAAAGGGGGATGAAAAATGTAATTTCTTCTTACTCAACAGAGAAAGAACCTACTTCTCTAGAGCTTTCAAGTTTCTGTCTGGATGTTGACAAGTGCTTCACTTTTGGTGTAGTCGTTATTGTAAAGTGGGAATTACTGGTGTCAGTTTGTGCACTACAAGCTCCCACAAATAGTAGTGTGGTAATGATGAGATAACCCACTATTTTAATGTCTCCTTTGAAAATACTTAGTCAGTACTGCATTGAAGAATTGGTCATGCTCAAAAACAGGAGAGGGGATGAAACTCCAGAAACCTAGCCCAGGTTCTTCAACCGATGATTGTAGTCTCTTTACCATTGGTAGTTCAGCCAACATGGTGGAACCATGCAACAAGGCTGGGATCTTCCTGTGCAATGTGCCACGTTATCGTGCTGAGCTGTGTTTTTACCTACTGAGATGTGAGGGTGGAATGGGAACAAGGTTTTCATTTCAGCAGCTTTGATGTGTAGGCTGCAGGTTGGAGGCTCTTGTGTGCTGTGCCACAGAGTAGGGAGGATATGGCTTCATGCCCAAGCTCATCATTTTGCTCTTAGTCTTGGTGTCACACTAAAGGAATCAAGAGCCACCCCAGAAGGAAAGAAGGAATGGACTCTCATGGCCTCTGAAAACTGCCTGCAAACACGGTGTTATTTCATCGAAGTGCAAACATTCCTGCCTCATGCCTACAATACAACAGTGACTACGCTTAAAGTACTTTTGTTTGGTGGTAGATTACTTTGGGCTATTCTAAGGCTGAGAAATAGTTTACAGATATGCAAGGCTTTGTTCCTTCCAACATTTATCCCTCAATTTAGAGAGAGAGCTACAGGGAAATAAGGAGCGGGGGAATGGGATGGATGGGATTGCCTCCCTGGGAGCTGATGTGGAGCCGATGGGCAGAATGGACTCCTCCTGTGTCGTTATAAGTCCGAGTATAAGAACCAAAAATATCAGGATGGTGTATGGATTACAGAGTATGAGTTGTAAGGAGAGGTTGGACAAACTTGGACTGTTTTCTCTGGAGCATTGGAAGCTAAGGGGAGATCTGATAGAAGTATATAAAATTATGAGAGGTATAGATAGAGTAGACAGTCAGAGCCTTTTTCCCAAGGTGGAAATGTCAAATACGAGAGGGTACAGGTTTAAAATGAGAGGGGAGGAATGTTTTAAGGAGATTTTATGAGGCAAGTTTTTTTTACACAGGGGGTGATAGTTGCCTGGTACATGCAGCCAGGGGAAGTGGTGGAAGCAGATATGATAGCATCGTTTAATAGGCATTCAGACAGGCACATAACCAGGCAGGGAATGGAGGGACATAAACTATGTGCAGGCAGATGGGATTAGTTTCAATTGTCATCATGGTCAGCGCAGACACTGTGGGCCAAAGGGCCTGTTCCTCTGCCATGCTGTGCCATTCTACGTACTGAAAAAAATGATTTGTTTATTGTCTAGATGAGGTTTGCTGTGTGTTCTAGGATCTAGAAGCATGTTATTGGTTGTAGCAAGTCTAGGACACCTTGAGTTTCCAAAAGGCTCTGTTCACACAAGAACAGAGGAAAATAGGAGCAGGAGTAGGTCACCAAGCCTGCCCCACCATTCAATATGAGCATGGCTGATCTATGCGAGCCTCAACTCCTCTTCTGTGCCAGTTCCCCGTAATTCCTTGACCTTTCAAATATTTACTTGTCTCCACCTTAAATATATCTAATGATCTGGCCTCCACCACCCTTGGTGGCAGAGAATTCCAGAGATTTACCACCCTCTGACAGATATTTCTATGCACTTCAATTTTAAATGATTGGCCTTTTATTCCTACTTCCCCTTGTACACAGTTCTAGTTTTTGTTTTACAGTCTTGATCCAGCATGGGTAGTGGTCTTACTGAGTAATAGAATCTTACAGTATAGGAAGAGGCCATTTAGGCCTCATGCCTGTGCTGGCTCTTTGTCAACCTTCCTTCTGTGTGGCAGAGATTAAAATAGACAAGGGCTAAACCGAGAAACAGGAGAAAACGTAGCAAAAAAGGGAGGGAGTTGTCATCCTTACACATGCACCCAAAGAACAAAGCTTCAATATGTTAGCATTCTTGGTTAACCAGTGATAATTAAGTGCATCCTTGCAAGTGAATTGATGAATAAAACTGATTTGTGAAGCAAGCCAGCATGACTAGTTTGGTATTTGTCACCTTGCTTACTGAATGCAATTAACCCTGTGCAACCCACTCTAGCACTCCTCAATTACCGTCAAATCCTGCAGACCTGACATTTGAGTTAGTCCTTGTGAATATTGTTAACCTTCGAAGTGCTGAAATGCTCCTCCACTTCGCACCGCTCTTCTAGCATGAAAATGTCAACTTCCAGGTAATTGTTTCTCTTCCCTTGATCCCTCAGGAAGAACTTGTGATTGGACATGCACAAACCCACTCTCTGTCCCACCCATGTGGCAGATACAGTGGGGATTCCTTGTTTCCACTGTGCATATTGCTGTGCCTTGATTGTTGCTGGCTTCAACATCTTCCACCTCACTCCCAAGTGCAGTTTGAAGCTCACGTAAAGTAGTAGATCTGACAGCACTCTGTGGGGTGGGTTAAGCAGTCAATGCTCATGAATTCCAAAGATCTAACCTTTCATATCAAATGTACAAATCTCCTTCTGTCAGATTAGAATTCTGGGGATGGGTGTTAAGTGGCAACTCGGCAGGTGTATGGCTGGGTTCAAGCCATATACCAGGACTCTGCACACAATCTTGCCCGATGCTTCAGTGCATGACTGAGGATTGAAGAGTGGGTGAACAGTTTAGACAACAACACATGGGAGAAAGAAATAAGAGACAGGGTGAGAGGAGGCTTATATAGA
This sequence comes from Pristis pectinata, assembly GCF_009764475.1. Lineage (NCBI taxonomy): Eukaryota > Metazoa > Chordata > Chondrichthyes > Rhinopristiformes > Pristidae > Pristis > Pristis pectinata. The sequence goes on along the minus strand of NC_067425.1, from coordinate 6,587,277 downwards.
GCATAAACACAAGCACAGAGTCATAAATTCAGTGTAATTATAAGAGTTGCCATGGCCCATCTGCATGGTTCGTGGTTTGGCTTGGCATTCATCTGCTTGTTGTTCGTGCAGCCGTGCGCTTGCCTACAGAACAACTGCCTTTGAGTTTAACTAAATGGTTGCAAAACATTCTGGGACTTCTTGGGATGCAGTAAGGTGTTATACAATAAGTGTTGAGAGTTCAGTTTGATGACTTTCACACTGTTTGAAATTGAATTTGTGCTTGGTTTTGGCTTCTTGATAGGTTAAGTTCTTGGGAACTGAAGGCTCCCAGGTGTTCAGCCAGCATCCAGGGCTGCTGTCACAATCTCTGAACCCCTCATTGGTGCCTCGTCATTGTTAGTCACACATGAAGTGCAGACAGAACCCGTCCCCTCTCATTGCTCCCCTTTTTTCTCATCATGCACCTACACTCTACCTACACACTACAGAACAGGAAATATTCAGAAGTTACAGGGTATAGGGTGGCACAGTAGACAACCTGTAGAGCTGTTGCCTCACAGCTCTAGCGACCCGAGTTCAATCCTGGCCTCCGGTGCTGTCTCAGTGGAATTTGCACCTTTTCCATGTGATCACACGGGTTTCCCCTGATGCTCCGTTTTCCTCCTACATCACAGAGAGGTGTGGGTTAGTAGTAGTACATGGTAGTGTAGCGGTTAGCATAACGCTATTACAGCGCCAGCGACCCAGGTTCAATTCCGGCTGCTGTCTGTAAGGAGTTTGTACGTTCTCCCTGTGTCTGCGTGGGTTTCCTCTGGGTGCTCTGGTTTCCTCCCACATTCCAAAGGCGTACGGGTTAGGAAGTTATGGGCATGCTATGTTGGCGCCGGAAGTGTGGCGACACTTGCGGGCTGCCCACAGAACACTCTACGCAAAAGGTGCATTTCACCGTGTGTTTCGATGTACATGTGACTAATAAAGATATCTTATCTTTAATTGGTCACTGTAAATTGTGCCTAATGTGTAGTGTGAGTGAGTGTTAGAATATTGGGGGAGTTGATGGGATTGTAGGAGGAATAAAATGGGATTAATGTAGGATGGATATTGATAGTTGGTGTTGACTCAAGAGGCGAAGGACCTGTTTCTGTGCTGGATGACTATGGAGCTGGACAATGGAAGATTCCCATTTGTGGTTTGGTTGACCATGTTAAAGGCTGTGAAAAGATCAGACAAGAGGGATAGATACGATAATAAGACAAGATATCTTTATTAGTCACATGTACATCGAAACACACAATGAAATGCACCTTTTGCGGACAGTGTTCTGGGGGCAGCCCACAAGTGTCGCCACGCTTCCGGCAGCAACATAACATGCCCACAACTTCCTAACCCGTACGTCTTTGGAATGTGGGAGAAAAGCAGAGCACCCAGAGGAAACCCATGCAGACAGAGGGAGAACGTACAAACTCCTCACAGACAACGGCGGGAATTGAACCCGGGTCGCTGGCACTATAATAGCATTACACTAACCGCTACACTACCCCACCGGCCCTACAACCAATAGCACAGTTTTAGAGTATGTCATTTACGTCTTTAGTTAAGACTAGTTTGGTGCTGGAAGAGAAATAAGGTATGAAGTAAGCACTTTTGAATCATGGAAACTTGTTCAAGGATTTGGTACAGAAGATTGGAGATGGAGAATTGGTTTCTGTGATAAAGTGGTCAAGGATGGGTATTTGAGGAGCGGTGATAGGGTAGTTTTGACAGATTATTATGAGGAGGAAGGCAATTGTTTAAAACATAACACGGAGCCTAGGAAAGGAAGCTGGAAAGGCAGGCGATTAACTGGGAATGAGAGGCAATGGAACTTGGTGGGTTTTATGGACATAGGTGGCATTCAGGAGGGCAGTGAAAAGAGACTCAGGCTATGATTCAGGTTCTGGATATTGGGCTTTGATGGGCAAGGAATGCAGCAGAGACAGATGACTAAGTAGTCTGTACCTCAGCAGCAAAGAAAGCCTCCCCATGCTTGCTGTTGGAGGTTTTGGGGCAATGGGGGAGGGTTTAAAAATCCAGGAGCAGAGAAAGAAAGCTGGAAGGAGAGTTTTCTTATTTATGATGAGTTCTTGCTCATGGATTTGGAGCAAGTACCAGGGAACAGCTGCTCCCTAATTATAGCAGAAACATTCTACCAGTGTTATCATCACCTGGCATGCTTTAAACTAGGGTACGTCATTGTTAACTGTCTGACGGCTGACTGTTAATCCTAATTTCTGAGAGAAGCCTTGAGTTGTCTGTTCCCTCACTTCAGCGGTGACAGTGTTCCGGTGGCCAAACCAGTATGGAGTCCGCCTCCTGACCAGATGGCCTGATTATGTGAGTGCCAAGGCTGCCAATCACTCATCTTCCTCCCACTGATGACAGCAAGAAACATGAATCGTTGAGCTAGCTATTCGCATGTCATGGCGAGACACCCTCTGAACCTCACCTAAAGCGAGGGAAGGGAAAACATCAGTCACCCTTTTTGTTTCAGTCAAATCTGGTGCAGAATTATTGCAGACACTGGGCTAATTTTGTCTCGTTAGGACCAACCTGCAGTGAGATTGCTCTTTAGCCAATGTGCTGCTTGTACAGTACTAATCATCTCAAATTACTCCCACCAGTGCCAGACCTGTGCACAGGAATGTGGGATGGGAAGAGACCATTGCTTCCTATATTTGAATAATGTTGCATTGTTCTCACATTCGTTCCTCAAATCAAGTTCTCTTTCTGCAAGTTACAAATGATCGAGGGGGGGGGGGGGGGGGAAGGAGGGAAATCTAGATTCCTCACTTCTGCCAATGATGGAAAGAATGTCAGATGCTGGAAATCTGAAATAAAAGCAGATATGCTGGAAGTATTTAGCAGGTCAGGTAGCATCTATGGAAAGTGAAATAGTTAACGTTTTAGGTCCTGGACCTGAAATATTAACTTTCTTTTTCTGCAGGTGCTTTCTTATCTTCTGAGTGTTTCAAGCATTTTCTGTTTTAATTTCTGCCATGTAGAAGAGTACGGAGATCCGAGGTTATTGAAAGGTTGGAGGATGTTAGCTTTAGGGAGGGGTGAGTTCAGGTTACTGAGGTGGAAGTTGGTAGCATGGGTGATTGTGAGGCTTTAGAGCCAGAAGTTTAGACGGTCGAGGTTGCAGGTGTTTCAGTCGGAGACTGACGGGGGAGTGGAAAATGGCAGGAATGGAGTGGTCAGGAAATGGGAGTTACTGGCAGGGATAAAAGACCCTAAGATTCTTCTCTCCAAAGCTCAACTGGAGCAGATTTCTCCTGATCTGTGATCAGCTGTATCTTGGCTGGGAAGCAGGAAATTTTCTTTCAAATGTATGTCATTTTCCCTTTCAAAATTTACCATTGAAACTATTTCATTCCAGATTACATGTTGAATGAAAAAAATCTACTCATCTTCTCCTTGGCTTTCTTTGTCAATTATTTTAAATTTGCATTTTTTGGTAAGTTGCTCTCCTGTGCAGGGACTATGTCCCTAAATTTACTCTATCAAAATCTTACAGAGTTCTAATCTCCTTTATTAAATCTTCTTGCCTTCTCTGTTCTAAGGAAAACAATCCCAGTCTCTCCAGATAACTGAAACTCATCATTTCTGGAAGGATCCTATTACCACCTTCCCCACATCATCTCTAAAACACATCTTTGCCAAAATGTGGCACCCTAATTGGACAAAATGCACCCGATAGGACCAACCAGTGTTTTACAAAGGTTTAGAAAAAATCTAAAAAGAATAATAAGAGAGTGACCTTTGCAAGGGGAGAGATTTGGGTGTTTTACTTTAATGAAATGGTTTATTTAACAAAATGTGCAAATGAAATCAAAGCAGAGAATCAAGTGCCTAAAGGCCAGCACTCAGTATCTGTGCTGTCGAGCTGATCTTCTCTCTTCACATTAATTCTAAGTGTTCCTCTTTTTGGCAGCAACTAAATTTGCTTTCATTTGCTCCTAGGGAACTGTAATACAAGCATAAAATCCCAAAAAGCAGGACATCAGCAAAAATAAGGCAGTCACGGTACATTTTTTTTAAACCAGAAGTGAACGATCTGTGCTCAGACTCGGGCTATTTAATTAAAGTCTCCTGAATGGAGAAAATAACTTCAGTGTTTGCCTTTATTGTCTCATTTGGATGGAAAGGGGAAGGCACCTTGACTCTTCTGGCAGACTTTCAGAGGAGAAGGTCAGTAAAGTGTAGAGATCATTTAACCAACTCAAGGTAATTTATTTTTAGTATGTGTAAACAGAAAACATTATGTTGCACCCTTACTTTAGTTAGGTTGTGGAATTTTTATGAGGGTGCTTAAAATCATGACAGCTTTAGATAGGGTGAATAAAGAGAAGCTGCTTCCAGTGGCTGAAGGGCCGATAACAAGAGGCATGGATTTAAGGTGATTGGCAAAAGAGCCAGAGGTAAAATGAGGAAAAACTTTTATATGCAGTGAGTGGTTAGGACTTGGAAGGCACTGCCTGGTAGGATGTTAAAAACACATTCAAAACTAGTCTTCAAAAAGGAATTGGAGCAGTACGTGATGGAAAAAAAATAATTACAAGCTTGTGTGGAAAAAGCAGATAGAAGGGGAAGTACGTAGAATCATAGAGTAATACAGCACAGAAACAGGCCTTTTGGCCCAACTTGTCCATGCTGACCGAGATGCCCATCTAAGCTAGTCCCATTTGCTTGCATTTGGCCCATGTCCTTCTAAACCTTTCCTATCCATGTACCTGTCCAAGTGTCTTTTATATGTTGTTTTTGCAGCTGCCTCAACCACTTCCTCTGGCAGCTCATTCCATAACACACCTCCCTCTGTGTGAAGAAGTTGCCCCTCAGATCCCTTTTAAATCTTTCCCCTCTCACCATAAACCTATGCCCTCTAGTTTTTGATTCCCTTTCCCTGGGAAAATGACTGTGTGCATTCACCCTACCTATGCCCCTCATGATTTTATACACCTCTATAAGGTCATCCCTCAGTCTCCTACATTCCAGTGAATGAAGTCTTGGCCTGCCCAACCTCTCCCTATAACCTAGGCCCTCGAGTCCTGGCAATATTCTCCTGAATCTTCTTTGCACTCTTTCCAGCTTAATGATGTCCTTCCTCTAACAGGGCAACCAAAATCATACACCATACTGCATGTGCGGCCTCACGAATGTCTTGTACAACTGCAACAAAACATCCCAATTCCTTTTCTCAATGGCCTGATTAATGAAGGCCAGTGTGCCAAACTTCCTGAATGAGGAAGCTTGTTGATTGGTTACTGTAAATTACTCCTAGTGTAGATGGGTGGTTGGAAAACCTGGTGGGGCGTTGGAGGTAAAAGTAAAGTAAATGGAGGTAAAAGTAAAGTTGCTAGCCTGAGAGGTGTAGGAAGAGAATTCCAGAGTTTGCATCTTCAGCAGTTCAAGGCATGGCTGTGAAAAGTGGAGCAGTTCAGGTCAAGCATTTGTAAGATGGCAGAATTGGAGGAAAATGGAGATGTCAAAGAGAAACAAAGGAGCTGTCAAAGGATTGCTGGCCTGAAGGCGGTCACAGTGACAGGAAAAGGCAAGGATCTATAAACAACAAGAAGCTGATCCCTTTTGTGACAGAGTTTTCCACATACTTTAAGAACATACAACATTACAGCACAGTACAGGCCCTTCGGCCCATGATATTGTGCCGACATTTTATCCTGCTCTAATATCTATCTAACCCTTCCCTCCTACATGGCCCTCCATTTCTCTATCATTCATGTGGCTATCTAAGAGTCTCTTAAATGTCCCTGATGTATCTGCCCCCACAACCTCTGCCGGCAGTGCGTTCAACGCACTCACCACTCTCTGTGTAAAATCGTAGCTCTGACGTCCCCCTTATACCTTCCTCCAATCACCTATCTTTGCTACGTTCTGCAAATCCTCCTGTTCCTGGTTTCAGGTTTGCACTAAGTATTCCATGAGATCTGTTGTCATCAACCTCTAATGTCTGAACCTTGCGTTTTCTAAAGCCAGGACTTTGCCTTTACTATCTGGTGTTTAGGCATAACTTTGAGTGCTCTGGGAGCCATAAGAATAAGAACCTTCATTGTGTATGGGAGAATATGATCTCAATTCTGCCTGTGCATATTTTCCACTCTTCAGTAAAGTGAATTGTTGTTTATTAAGGGCTGCCAAGTGCAAACCCATTGTATTTGGATAGCTGAAAGTTAAAGGGATCAAAGTGAATGAGGAAGGTGGGATTGATGTTGAGTGTAGGCCGTGATGCAGGGTTGGCTTTTGGAGACCTGCTTCTGAGATCTCAAAACGGAATGCGAGTATGCCACGCTAATCAGACTTGGAAGTTTATTGTCTGCTCCTTCAAAGTCACTGAGCCAAAACTGGAAGGTTCAAGCTAATTGCAGTGGGGGGAAGTACTTTCAACACAGTGACTGTAATGGATCAAGACTAGGTTACCACCACCACCACCACCTGAAGACCAGTTAGAGATGGGCAGTAAATTCCTGCCAACAATTCACACATCCCATGGAAAATGCAGACATTCTGTACTCCATCAATGGAGAGCCTCTCCATTTCCCCTGCCACCTCACCCTTGACATTTTCTTCAAGTTCCTTATTGACTTTGGAAGAGAGAAAAAAATACATCAATTAGCAGCTTAAAATGGGAGCAAACAAACAGAAGAACTCGATAAAGATCAACCATTTTAAGGAGAGGGCAAATCTATTCAGTGGTGCTGAGTGCACTACCAAATGCATCTTCAAAGCAAAGTTCTCAAAATAGCACACACAAAATTAAATTTTATCAGCAAGAAACATTTTTCTCATTTTTTTTGGTTATTAGTGAATCTCCTCTGAAGAAGCTGATTGCAACCAGTAGGGATTATATATCAGAAAAAATGTTTTAGTATTCTGCAGTAAAAATTGAGAATCCCAAGGAGATGCAACTCACTGTAGGTATTGGCTTCCGCAGAGTCAGATAAACTTCCATTTCAAAACTCTTTGATGCATAAAACACTAAAACTGCACCTTTGTTTATTTTACCCATTACTGTATCACATTAGCAAGAAGGGAATTAATCCAATTCATGGGTCAGTTGTCACGGGAATGTAATAGATTCATAGAAATTGTATCATGTATACTGGTCTGGCCTATCCATTAGCTCCTACAAACAGTGATCTTACCATCATGAAGCATACTGTGGTGCTTCACAGTAGCGTCACCAAACAAAATTTAACCCTGGTATAAAAGAAGAGATGGGGACAGAGATAAAGGAAAGACGTAAGGCCTGGTTTAAAGGACGTGAGTGAGTATCAAGGTTTCGGAGGGAATTCGAGTCGCTGAATTTCTGGCTATCAGTGATAGAGTTATTAAAATCAGGGGTGTAGAAGGGTGCAGATGTAGAGGAGAGGAATAAATTCTTAACTAGAGGAGGGCTAACTTCCGTGAACTGAAGGAACCTGGCTCAGCTGGAGAGGCTGGAGAAGGTTGCAGAGATGGAGGGATGTGAAACCACTAAACCATTTGGAAACGAGGGTGGGAATTTCTAATGGGGACACCGGTGATATGGACTGCAGCAGTTCAAAACGCGGCTCAATGTGACCAATTTGCCAGTGACCCCCACATTCTGTAAATGAACTAAAAATTTGTTGCAGATTATTGTTTAAAAGTTTCCACATTCTGGACATTAGACTAAAACTCAAAAAAAACCCTGCTTATCTGGAAATCTGAAATAAGAACTGAAAATGCTAGAAACACTCAGCAGGTCGGGCAGCACCTGTGGAGAGCGAAACAGCATTTCAGGTCGATGGTTATCAGGCTTTTAGATTGACTAGCTTGTAGTTAGCAGCTTTATCCTTCTCCCCATTTTTAAGTGGAATTCTAACATTTATGGTCATCCAGTCATCTTTGAGTCAAACAACATGGAAACAGGCACTTTGGCCCACCATGCAATCAGCTACTTAACTCTACTGATCCCACTTTCCAGCACTTGGCTGCGTCCTTCTAAACCATGGTGCTTCAGGTGTTCATCTAAATACTTAAATGGCGTGAGAGCACCTGCCTCCATTACCATCTTGGAGTGCATCCCAGATTTCAGCTGTCCACTGGGTGAAGGATTCTTCCTCAAATCCCCTCCAAATCTCCTATCCCTTACCTTAAATCTATGCCCTCCAGTCTTAGATACTTTTGCTTTAGGAAAATGTTTTTTGCTGTCTACCATACCTAATGCTTGTAATTTTGCATATCTCAGTTAGGTTCCCACCCCCACCCCCCCACCACACACACCAACCTCAGCCTTCTCCGCTCCAAGGAAAACAAACTCAGCCTATCCGTTCTCTCCTCATACTGAAACACTCTGTCCCTGGCGATATCCTGGTAAGTCTGTGCACCCTCTCCCATGCAATCGTATCCTTCCTTTGGTGTGGCAAACAAAACTGCACACAGTACCCCACCTTTATATAGTTCCTTGCTTTTACATTTTATGCCACAACTAATAAAGGCAAATATCCCATAGCCGCCTTATCCACCTTATTAGCCTATGCTGCAGCCTTCAGCAACGGTCTCTCTGTTCCTCAGTACTTCTGAGAGTTCTACCATTTGTTGTGTATATTGTAACCTTATTAGTCCTCTCAAAATGCACGATCACACTTTTCAGGATTACATTCCAGTTCTCTGGCATCACCCCTGCATCCATTGATGGTTGGATAATTATGGCCAGCATATCCTCAGTTTCCACCAGGATCTAGATGCATCCCATCTGACAAGGTGGCACGACCAACCTTTTCAGCACCTCGTTATTTTTTATCCCAGCCAGCAACACTACTGCTTCCTCTTTTATTGCTGTTTTGGCAAGATCCTGTTCTCCAGTACAGGGATGCAAAGTATACACTTAGTACCTCAGCCATGGCCTCAGCTACCACAGTATTAATTTTGTAGTCTATATTCAGCTCATGAACCATTCATGTGATTATAAAAACATAGATATAGTTTTGCCTTTATGTCAGTGCTAATCCATTTTCATGTACTCTATTTGCCACCACCCTGCACCCTATTTTTCAACTTTTTGAACTTTTCTGTACTTTTGATGTTCAGCTTGATTCTCTGCTGTTTACAATTGTCATAAGTCTCCACGTATTTCACTTTAACCCCAAGGTCTTTGAGTCATCAGTGAGCTCTAACTCTGGTTAGCCTTTCTTCTCCATTGTGGGAATGTGTCCAGTGTATACTTGAACATTCTTCCTGGAAGTCTCCCAATGGTTGATTCCTGTTTAGCCTGTCAGTTTTTGATTCCAGTTCACCAGGGCAAGATCCCTATTTACCTCACTGAAGTTAGTTTTCTCCCAGTTAAGGATGATTGTTGCATAACATTTTGCTTAACTACTCTAAACCTGATATCGTGATCACTGTCCCCACATACTCCCACACAGAAACGTGCTGCATTTGCTCAATCCTGCTCCAGATCCTGATACAGCACTGTTTTCTTCCTTGGGCAGGTGGAGCATTGATTAAGAAAGTTTCTGTGCCCACATTTCAGGAATTCCTCCCCCACTTGCTCTTTACTATCCCATTCTGTCTTGTGATAGTCAAGCCAATTTCATCGTCCTTAGGACCATTTTGTAGTTCTTGTATCATTTCAGTAATTTGTCCTTCCAACTATATGGTGGCATACATTAATTTTCAACTTTGTCACTCATGGGTGATATCTAGCCAGCACGTGGTTCCAATCCATTTAATGAATAGACATCTGGAGTGGAGATGCCTGTTCATTAAATGGACTGGAACATGAACAAAGGGAACATGAACCCTTTGTTCATGTTCCATGCTTCGTGTCTCTCTGTCTCCCAGACAACCTGCTAGCCCATCTCCCAGCTAGAGTTACCATAGTTCATTATGATTACTGAAATCAGTTGCTTAACAGCTCTCCAATGTGTCCAGCATCTGCAAGTTTTCTGGAATTGTGTGTCCTGGCAAGGACAACCCATTGTAACAAATAACACCCTTTAAACAATATCCAGCAAAATTGCAATACCGTACTCCATTTGAGGCCAAACAGGTGCTTTGTGCAAGCACAGTACAATATTTTTTGTTCAGCATTTAATTGTTCTGGCAATAGACCTCTACCTTCACAAAACTTGGCATTGTTACACAGGCTGTGAACTTATCAGCTTACTTATTGCAGCCCCTGTGGAACAGCCTTAGATTCACAAACCCTGTTTGGTTTATACGTGCCTGATCTTAACTATTTTCTTGCATTACAATAGTGTTATATGTTAATATTTTGAGGTTGTAAAAGACGGCAAAGTCTTTTTTATATTCTTCACTTCCAGCTACTTGTGTGATTTTAAAAGCTATTTGACACTTCCACAGGCTGATTTAGACGTATTGAGGAAACAGTTCTATCTTTCCGCATTCTCTGACTTTAACTAAACTGTGTCTGGAAGTTATGGTCAATGCAAATGAGTGGGATTAAGGCAGAGCTGTGAATTCCTGTGCGATGGGTGGGCGACACAGATCCAGTCTTGTGGTGCCTTTTTTTGAAGCAATACCCCTCCTGAGAGGAAGGGGAAAGAAAAGTGAGGGCTACTCAGGATTCAGCTCGAGACTCTCAGGGATATGGGATAGAAAGAGGAATGTAGGATCTGTGTAGGTGGCCTATGCGAATGAAGAGCACTCATATGGACTTTATGGGCCAGATCTTTGTCCCCGGAGTGAAGAATTCCCAAAAACACAGAGAAATAGGAAAAGGCCCCTGGTCTCTTGGGCCTGTCCTGCCATTCAATATGATCATGGCTGATTTGCCCCAGACCTCTTCTGTGTCACTTCCGCATAACCCTCAATTCCCTAATCTTTGAAAAACATCTGCTTGCTTTTTGAATCCAGCCTCCGTGACCCTCCAATAGAGAGAATTCCAGAGATTCACCTCTGTGAGAAGAAATCCTATGCGCCTTAATTTTAAATGACCACCCCCTTATCTTGTAACCATCTCCTCTTGTTTGAGACTTTCCCACTGGTGGAAACACTGACCTTATCATGGTCCCTGTCCAATTCTGCACAGCTCATAACTGCATTGGCAGAGGCCATGAATTAGGTTGGTTACTGCTGGCATGGACTCAGTAGACCGAGCCATCTTCTTATGCCACAAGCTTCTTGGTTTCTGTTATTCAACTCTTCTGTCACAGAATTTATGTAAAAATGATGTGCATTGTAGCACCAAGCTGTAATAATTTACTTTTACTTAACATTTTTAATGTAAAACACCCCAAACTGCTTAGCACAAAGCTGGGTCAAAGAAATAGGGCTTAAGGACTGCTTTAAAGGAGAAGAACTGGAGAGTTGTCAGATGGCAAAGATGAGAAGGGTGAGGACATGGAGAGATTTGAAAGCAAGGATAAGAATTAGTAAATTGGGCTCTTGCCAGACTGTGACCCAGTCCTGGCTCAATTTGTCTTCAAATTGCAGGTGGTAATTTTTTCCTGTGATGCCTGTTTAATGGGTTTCATGCTACCCTTAGTCCCCTTTGCCAATTCCTTTAATCTGCCCTCAAACAGAGGTTAGATTGAATGATCCTTCAATTTTATTTTATTTATATAATCAAGATGCCTATATTGGCAGAGGCTGGTTTCACTTGTATTTAGTGTAATACAAGTCACTTGTATTTGTAATTAGTGATTTTTCCTTTGTTGTTGTTGCCTGAGGAGGTTTAGTTCTGTGCTGAACAGTATGCAGTTGCCTCTTGTAGAACAACAGACCCACCAAAAGGCTATTTTGCACCTCTGATAGTCTGTGCTGCCAGTCAGGAGACCAGTGAAGAAGGTAAGCAGTTCTCCCTCTTGTGTTGGATGACTGATACTGCAGTACTTCAATTTATTCAATGGGTCTTGTGGATTTTCTGCCTTAGGAGAAAGGCACCCCATTACAGGGGTCCATGTTTCCTTCTCTAAAATACACTTCGTGCACACATTTAATTTAAATGTTGTGTCAGTTGTGGTTTAGCATTCAGGAGGTTGTGGTTCCAAGTCCCACTCCAGAGACACTTGACTTCAAAATTGTAGGCCATCATTCTACTGCAGTACGATAGGAGTGCTGTACTGTTGGAGGTGCTTTCTCTCAGATAAGATGTTAAAATGAGGGCCCCATGTGTGCTGTCAGTTGGATGCAAAAGATTTTGTAAAGGACACTGGAGAGTCGTATCCAATGTTTATTCTTTAATCAACAACACTAAAAGGAGTCATTATCACAATGCTGATGTGTGGCAGTCTACTGTGTGCAAATCAGCTGCTATGTTTCCTACATTACAGTGGTGATTATAGTTCAAAAAATACTTCATTGGTGGCAATTCATTTGAGACAGTCTGAGGCCCTAAAAGGTGCTATGCAAATATACACCTTGTATGGTTAGGTTAATTCGGTTACCTGGACAACTTCATTGAAACAAACTTAACATTAGCTTGCATCAGTTTTATGAATATGCATTTCCACCATTTTCAGTTTTTATGTAAAATTTCCAACATCCGTAGTATTTTGTATTGCACTAAAATTGATGGAAAAGAGCACAGTCATGTAACCACCACTCTCTCCCCAACCAACCATTTGAGAGCTCTGAGCAGAGCAGAGCACCATCAATGATAAAACGAGCAAAAGAGTTGAGCTAGATCAGGGCATGGCTCAAGAGGAAAGGCTGATACTCCACAGTGTTTGGCTTTGGGAAAGGATGGGTTGGTGGAAGCTGCTGCGGTGGTTAAAGTGCAAGAAAGGGAAGAAGTTGTAGGATGATGAGAGAAATCCCCGATCATGACAATGGTAAACCGTAGAAAGGTAATGAGAGTAAGGAACAACATTCAAAGAATGGCCAGTTTTCGTGATGCAAAAATTCTGTTGGATATCAAGAGCCTGTTGAGAGCAAAAGGTTAACAGGAACCTTGCTCCTGGTACAGAACAGGGAGCAAGAGTCAGTGATGTGTTGGGTGGCAGTAGTCTGCTGCTTTGCAGATTGGATTGTTGCACCAGAATCAATTGCCAATCGGATAATATTCATGTATGTAAATAATACAGTTACAGGTTAATTGAGGGTTCAGGTTCACAACCATGTCATGGTTTTGTGGCCGGGATCACGCTGTGTACTGGTGCAATATATTACAAAGAAAAGTGGGCAAAATCAAAACCCTTTAATGCACCAGTGCCTCTCTCATGAGATTCCTGTGCACCAGCAGGGTGCTGGAATTGTAGTGGTTCCCAGGTGGGATTGCATTTTTCCAAGGTTTTTAGCTCTGCCCTCATTTTCAGCCTCTGCTGGCGTGTTGGAAATGAAAACTAAGTTGAAAATGAACTTGAACTTGAAGTCCACTGCAGTCCTTTAAGGATGCTGTACTCTTGTAGGAGCTGTCTGCAGAAATTATTTTAAACAAAGGTCAGTGAGAAAGGCAGTTGCACACATGTTAGTGCTGTGAAAATGGCTGACAGGAAAAGATCAACTGGTCTTTCACTGTGTCTGTACATTAATTGTGAGCGGCATTGTGGTGCAACCAGTGGGGTCGTTGCCTTAGTTCCAGCAACCAAAGTTCAATGTTGACTTTGGGTGCTGTCTGTATGGAGTTTCCTATTCTTCCTGTGACCAAATGGATGTGTTCATGGTGCTCCAACTTCCTCCCTCATCCCAAAGGCATGTAGGTTGGTAGGTTAATTGGCCACTGTGGATTGCCCCGAGTGCATAGATGAGTGGTAGGTTGATAGGAATGTAGGGAGAATAAAATGGGATTAGTAAAAATGAGTGGTTGGTGGATTGCACTGACTTGTTGGGCCGAAGGGCCTGTTTACAATGAATACTTCATCCTTCCTCCAGAGCCATATAGTCATCTGGGAGAGCAAAAAAAATAAGAAGGACCCAGTATGAATAATCTTGGAATTAACGGCATGTTTTTCTCTGACATTCCCTAGCCATCTAAAAATCACTTGGACCAGCCTTAACCCTCTTTCTCCCTCTGGTCAGGAACCACTTCAGATCTCTCCTCAAAGCAGAGAATTAGCATGCGTTGCTTCAGCCAGCAATGTATTCCAGAGGCCCGCCACTCTAGGAGTAGAAGAGTCATGTAGTGTCCACCGAGAAGTACTCCTCTCGTCACAGCATCTAATCATTAAATAATTCCACTTTACTTGCCTTCTTTCCTTCTTGGGAAACTATTCCTCACATGGGTTATAATTTTCTGTGAAAGTGAACTTCTAAATGTCATCTTAAAAATACTCATGTACGTTTGTTACACCATCTTTGTCATAATGGTTTCTATTTAATTTGAAGTTAATTTTTGGATTTTATTTAATACTCCTTAAATATCTCTGAAATTCCAACAGTTGCCGTAAGTAGTAACAGCAGTACTTTACCCTAGCACTGTGCAGGTCAAAATTCTCTCGGTCTGTACTTCGGTTCATGGGTGCTTTCTGGTAGACCTGGTACAAAAAAAAGTCCTCATCTCATCAAAAGTGCATTGGAATTGTTCAGTGATCCAAGGTCCACCTGGTCCACCTTCTAACCATCTCATAGAGCCACCACATTGGGGTTGTTCACCAACAGTTGATTGTTGATCCTTTAGCTCACAACAGACCCAGTAATGATGGGAGGATAGCTCTCCCCACTGCTGGGGACAGTTGGCCACCGCTCCTGCACTGGTCTCCGGTTTGGGGAGAGAGAGCGATAGAACTGGGGCTTGCTGTGGAACTAGGAAAGGAAAGTTGGAGAGCGAGCTGTTAGTTTGTCAGGCCATATTCACAGCTAGGAACTGTTTGTGGTGCTTGGAACTAGGAGGAACATTTGTCAAAATTAGTAATTCTACGTAGAAAGTGTCTTAGATTTAGCACAGTCCTTCATGTGAAAGTCACAGTCATTTCATGTCCCTGTCATACCCAGATGGTAAGACAGCGTATCCTCCAACCTGGCCATCAGCAAAGCCATATTGCCATATATTGTCTTTAAATGCCACATGAAATGATCCAATTACATTTTCTATATGTGCAATCTCAGCTGCCCAGCCAATAAATCAGGAACCAAATAATAACTTACAGGGTTTGTTTTTGTTAACTGCCTCGGTATGTGCAGTCGTCAGTGAAATAGGATGTAAGTGACCAACTTGCACATTTCCAGTCACCGCAGGCACAAATTGATCAGTTATTCAAATTTCTGTCACGTGCCCATATCAGCAGTGACTGCAAAACAAAAGAGTATGCCTCCTCTTCATGGAAGTCCAAGGAATGTTTGTCTCTGAACATGCTGCAAAGACTGGCTCCAGCCTGATAATGTGCAATATTTCTGGAGCCACACCCAAAAACATAGGGTTCAGCTCACTTAATGTGAACCAAAGAGAGTGGCCAATAAGAGAGAGAAAACACAGTGGTTCTTAGTATACATCTCAGTATGAAGTTAGACCAAAGCAGCAGTGATCCACAATAAGAATTCTTAACTGATTTTCTTGCTAGCTGGAATTGAACTACTAATTGCACACCAAGGTGATCCCATTTCATGAAGGGGTTCTGCTACTGAGTTTTTTTTTTACGGTGTTTGTATATATGGTCCTGTAACAGGAGCCTTACATACCACAGTTTCCACACAAGGTATGTTCCACATGGTTGTGATGCCTGCAATCTCTCTGAACACAATCTCTGATGGACCATAGGAATCACAAAGAAAGCTTCTTACTTTCTAAGTTGAAACACGTTTGGGTCCAAATGAAGGGTCTTAACCCGAAAAGTCGACTGTCCATTTCCCTCCATAGATGCTGCCTGACCTGCTGAGTTCCTCCAGCGTTTTGTGTGTTACTTTCCAAGTTATTCTGCTTGTTTGGGTTTGTTGGAAATGGGGACTCTTCCACAGTTGAGGCAGGATGTGCTTAATTGAGCGGGTGGCTGGGTAGTTGTAAGGTGGCTTGCTGCTTTTATCATTTATGTCCAGTTTCTGTTTGCTCCCAGTGCATGGACCGGAGGGTCTCAATAACATCCTGAAAGCTCCTTCTCCACTTGGGATTCCCAATAGTTAATGGGATTTTGCATTTTACAAAGTGGCTTTGAATCTTTCTTTCTGTCCACCTGGTAATCTCTTCCCATGGCATTTCACAACAGAGTGTTTGTTTTAGGAAATGGGCATGCACAAGGCAACAAGTATTAAGTCTTGAGCCCTTCCCGTTGGCCAGAACTTTGGAGTATCCTGAGGGGACTGCCATACTGTCAGAGATGCTGTCTTTATTAAATCCTCTTGTGCAATTGTGAAAATCACAGAAGAGAAGGGAGGATCGTCTGATGACCTGGTCAACATTTCTGTGGTCAACTAAGATAATTCAAGCAGCTTATTTTGTGGTTAACCTCGTCATTGTTAGGAGGCCTTTGCTGTGCACAACTTAGCTGCTACATTTCCCCATATGGAGACCACATTTTACAAGGTACTTCACTGGCATGAGGTCCTGCAAGAGCACCTGGGACCATCATAAGCATTTCAAAGAGAAGAGTTCTTTCTCACAGAATGGCAAGATTAGAATTATTAGGGGAAGCTTCAATATTAGGGCATAGTTTCTAGGACTGAGCAAGAGAAGTAGCAGATAAAGAATATGGATACCTGCCAGTCATGCCATTTCAAAGGTACGGTGCTGAATGAGGGAATATAAAAAATTCTACTTCCACTTCGCTTATCCTAATACTTAATTTTTGCATTGGCCTTTGTTAGTTTGATTGGCCCTTGGATAACACTTCCTGAACGATTTACTATTAGGGCAAAAACTGCATCTTGTAAACATTTTAAGACCAAATAGTTATTTCTCAACTGGATTATTACCTCATAAATTATTGATAGCTGTTTAGTATCTTTTTTGAAAAAATAACGGTTAGATTTCCTGTTTAGTTTGAAGAAAATGTCATGCTTACAATGTCGATTTACAATCTCAGATTATTGAAATTCAAACAGAGGAACTGAGCTCATCTGGACCCACATTAGTGTCTCTGCCAATATCCCTTGTCCAATTTTGGTCTAAGGTTGCTATCATCAAGGCCTTCCATGCTGGAGCACCTCACTTCTTTCCATTTGCATTAGTAGCTGTACCTTCAGCTGCTTAGGGTCTTAAACTCTGGATTTCACTCTCTAAATCTCTTCACCATTCTGGCTTTCCCTTCCTCCCTAAAGCTTACCTCTTTGTGCGTAATGAGGAATATTGTGTATAATTCTGGTCACCAAAATTTAGGAAGGATTTGAAGGCCCTGGAGAGGATTTAGAAAAGATTTACCAGAATAGTTTCAGCCACAGGATTAGACTGGAGAAAATGTAGTTGTTCTCCTTGGAGCAGTGAAGGTTGAGTGGAGATTTGATAGAGGTGTACAAGATTATGATGAACTTAAATAAGGTAACTAGAGAGAAGCTGATCTCATTAGCATATGTTCAAGACCCAGGCATAGATTTAAACTGATGGGCAAAAGTCACAGAGGGATGTAAACAAACATATTTTAAAGAAGAGTGTGGTTGTAATCTGGAACACAAGTGTAGTGGAATCACAATCAATCAGGGCTTTCAAAAGAGAATTGGATAGATCCAGAAGGAAAATAATCTGCAGGGCTCTGAAGTGATGGCTCCAGAAAGAGCAGGTATGGAGTTGATGGGCTGAATGGTAGCCTTCTGTGGCATAATGATTCTATGTACTTTTCACCCATCCTAACATCAGTTTATGTGCCTTGGTGCTATTTTTTTGTTTAATAACACTCCTATGAACTAACTTGGGATATTTGCTATCTAAGTTGATAGCTAGACAACCATTTTGCATTTCCTTATTGTTCTGCCTCCCAGGTAGACCAGGGATGCCATCCCCGGACTAGATGTCCTGAGCAAAGCAGGAGCTGCTGTTTAAATCCTCTCAGTGTGGGGAAGGTCACTTATCATTGGATTTAAAGGAGTGGATGGAGTGAGTTGAAGGTGAGGCCTAGGAAGTAAATAAGTCCTGAAGTGGGTATAGTTATTATTGCCTTGGAGGACTGAGAACGAACATCTCAAATCAGATGCTTCCTTCCTACACAACAACAGTGATGCTACCTCAAACAAAGCACTGAATAGGCTGGAAAATGCTTCAACATATTCCGTAGTCATGAAGGATAGTATATCAATGCAAGTCTTTTCTCTAATAATTTGTGATGCAGAATGCCAATGAGCAGATTGGAAAATTCCACAGTTTGTGAACTATTTTACTATCCTTCCATCAGTGATTCAGTGCTGTCACAGTAAGTTAGGTAAGAACTACTTCTGACGTGAATTCACGTCCTCACCTGCTTCATCTGGAAAGTGGAAGGGATACCAGGGATCCCACAAATGTTGTAGTTGAGAATATTTTCAAGAACAGAGACATCCAATTGCAGGTATTACAGCGTGCATCTCCCTACTATCTGTCACAGGGTAAATAAGTGCAGAGATCCTTTTCTGTTGCCTCTTCATAATGACTAAAAAGCTCCGATGTAGATTCTGCCAATTGAAAAGCACTTTGGATATGATCTTCACTGCCTGACAGTGCCAAGAGGAATGGGAGCAGCACCAACAACTTTACATCTTCTTTTTCAACCTTGCAAACAGCTTCAATTCTGTCAATTAAGAGAGATTAAGAAGAACTCATGTCAAATTTGGCTGTCGTCAGAAATTAATTCACATTTTGCATATTCTAGCCATGAACCTAATCAATGGATTCACCAGAATCCATCCCAGTGAAAATTGGGGTAAAGCTAGTCAGTATCTTTACTTCAATCTTCTTCTCAATCAACTTCACAGTAATATTTTATCTGGCCTCCAACTAGTTTCCAGCTGGAGTAGAGTAAATCTACTAAGCAAATTGGGAACCTTGTTACCTCCATTCCAGAACCAAGATGATCTCACCCTCATTATAATATGCAAATCAACCTCCAATCATTGTTAGCTCCTTCACTAATGTATGCAAGAGGATGGGCTGCAGACCAAACACTGGCAAGACACGGGTCTTTAGCTGTCTGCCCCTTCTGCACAACACTATCCTTCCACTCTCGTCCCCTCCTCCCACTGAAGATCCATTGTACACCTTGGAAAGTGTGAATCAATTTCCATTATCATGGGAGCCACCTCTCAGTGAAGGGAGAATGCTGTCAAGTATGGCTACAATATGGCCTTAATGCTTTTGTTCAATCTTTTGTACCACAAGCTACACCTGATCTGAAATAGACTTTCTGCTGGAGTGGACCTAACCTGTGGGACTAATGGGAAACTTGTTTAATCTATGATGCCTACTCTCCAGAACCAAGATCACCTCAACTACTGGAGTTGAGCTGCTGTACGCAGATGATGCATGCATTTCACACATTCAGACATCTGAGCTCCAAGTCATCATTGACTCGTTCACTGAAGCATTCAAGAGGACGGGCCTTACACTCAACATCTGCAAGAGACAGGTCCTCTACCAGCTTGCCGCTATGGTACAACATGGCCTCTCCATCAGTGTAGGCTCACAGCAAGATCATGGAAAATGTAGACCACTTCCATGTTCTCAGGAGTTATCTCTCAGCAATGACAGACACAGATGATGAGATTCACCATCGCCTTCAGTGCACTAGCACAGCCTTTGGCCCACTGAAGAAAAGGGTGTTTAAAATTCAAGACCTCAAACTTGGCACAAAACTCATGGTTGAGTGAGTGGGCGAAAACTTGGCAAATGGAATTTAATGTAGGAAAATGTGAGGCCATGCACTTTGATGAGAGAAATCAAGAAGCATATTATTGTAATTGAATGGAGTACAGAAGGATCTAGGATTTCTTTTGCATGAAACACCAAAAGTTAACATGCAGGTGCAGCAATTAATTAATAAAGCAAATGGCACATTGGCCTCTATTGCTTGGGGTTTAAAAATAGCAAAGTATTGTTGCAAGTGCATAGCATATTGGTAATGTTGCATCTGGAGTACTGAATACAGTTTGGTCTCATTAGCATTGGAGATAGTCCAGAAGAGATTCACTTGTCTAATTCCTGGGATGAAATAGTTGTCCTGTCATGCATGGCTGGAAGTGTTAGATCTGCATTCTCTGGAGTTTAGGAGAATGAGGGGTGATGTTATTGAAAGATATAAGATCCTAAGGTGATTTGACAACGTAGATGTTGAGATGTTTCCACTAGTGGAAGTCTTAAATGAGGGGGCATGCCTACAAGATTAGGAGCAGTCATTGAAAACTGAGGTTTGTAGGAATGACTTCTTGCAGAAGGTGCTGGCTCTCTGGAATTCTCTACCCTGGAGGGTTGTGGAGGCTGGAGGTATGTAAAGGTGAGGGAGATAAATTTTGGAAAGATCAGGGAATTCAGGGCAAGCCTTCTCCTGCTCCTCTTGTGTTCTTGTGTCTACCAGGCAACAGAGATCCCTGCCTTCCAAAGTGCTTCTGGACTAGGACTGCCTAGATTCTTTGACGAAAAATACCACCGGTGCTGCCTCCACAAAATCCCCCAAATCCACTGGCAGAATAAGCGAACCAACATCAGTGTCCTCTCCCAGGCCAACAACCCCACCATTCAAGCCCCAATTACACTTAATCAGCTTCATTGGCAGGCCACATCATTCACATGCTTGATACCAGGCTCCCAAAACAGCTCTGTCATTGGTAGAGATTACCAAGCAGACAATTCAAGGATGTTCTCAAGGCTTCTGAGGAAATGCAACATCTCCACCCACTCCTGAGAATCTTTAGTCTATGATCACTTGAAGTGCAGAAGGAGCATTTAAGATGGCACCGAGAATCTTGAGTCCATGTGTCATAAGCACTCAGAAACCCAGTGTAAGCAGCAGAAGGAGTGCACCACCTCTCAAACTACCCATCCGGCCATCCCATCGGGCACCTTCTGTCCCAATTGTGGTAGAGTCTAAAGTTCGGACACCGACCTCACCAACTCTTAGGATTCTTGGCCATGACCATTCTAAATGGATAAGGAGCATCTAGGAAGGCACCGACCTCCTGTTGCCTCCACAGCGAGAGGGTGCAAAGGCCATAGGTCATGGAAGGAGTGCACATCATCCTAAATGACCCATCTACCCTGTCATGTGCCACCTGCCTCACCTGTAACCTTGTAGCTCCATGGGTGTTGTCCAGCAATGGCTGCAGTTGTTGGTCTGTGAAGGATTCCAGTACTTTTTTGGAGGTGCAGGTGGGGGTGGGGGGTAGAAGGAAAAAAATGGGGGGGAAAGAAGGAAAGGATGAGGAAAATAATTAAATCAACAGGGCTTTAAGACAGCTATTGTTTTCTGTCTACTTTCCAAACCTTAATGCCGGTATTTATGTATTTGATATTAAGGGCTGAGTAAATGTTTCAAGGAAGATTTAACCAGTCACACTATTTCATTCTGTTATTTAATACATTTGCATTTTATGCACTGCTATTTGAGGAAAAGGGAAAGGGAAAGAGTACACTGTGCCAAAAATCATGTACCCCTTCTAAGGAAGCTGAGTCAGCTGAGGTGTATATCTGTCTCTTAACACTGCTGTTACATTATATTTCTGTCTGCCACTGTGCTGTTGTAATGAGGCTTTAATAGGGTATGTATAGTGTGTACAGGGGCTTTGGTGTTTAGTGATTAATTGGGAAAACATAAAGTGAGCAAGATTCCCAGTGGAGACCCAGCTTTTGTTGTTGAGAGGTGGAGGTTGGAGGGAGGGTGAGGGAAAGGAGATTTCTTTTTGTGTGAACCAAAACCTTAACCCTAATAAAGAATGGAACGCTCTATCTCTGAGATATTTTCAGGTGCAATTGTGCACATGTATATGAAAAGGAAGCATCCCATGGAATCCTCCTTTGGGAAACATGGCATTGATGCTGCAGCCAATCTCTCCATCTCCATGGTATACGAAAGATAGTGGTTTAGAGCAATGCTTATACATTTTTCATGCAGCCCCTGTTCCTATTTCCTTGCTCATTAGAGGAACTCAGAGCCCTGTATTCCCTGGATGCAAATTTTAATGAGTAATTTTGCAAATTGGGAAGTAAATTACTCAAACATTCGTGAGTTTGCAGTCTTTGCCTACCACCCAGCGCTCCATCCTTTCCAAAACAGCAATTAAGGCAGGCAAAATGTGACCTTACTAAGAACTCTGAGATTGCACTGACTTCTTCCAATTTGCATCGACTTTGCCCTTTGGGAGCTGCGGTAGGGGTTTGGCTCTGGATAGTCACTGAGCTGGCCGAGACCAGGGCTCCAATGAGTTTGCTGCAGAATTCCCGGTTGGAGCATAATGCATTCATGGATTTTTTTTTCCTCTCTCAGCGTTCAGTGGGTAATTGAATAATGTGGTGAGTGCATCTTCCCATTTCACCTGGAGACTGAAGTGTAATCTGCCACAAGTTTATAATATTTAATAGCCTTCTGCTATCAAGTAGATTCTTGCAGATGAGGATAGATGCACTCCATTCTTGTTTTGCATTTCTCTAAACCTCTTGTGTCCACTGTGTCCCCAGAATCTCTCCTGCCCCTCCCCATGCTTCTTTCCTATTCCTGGGATGTTTGAATATTGTCCTCTGTTACCTCAACCAAGTGTCCCTTCACCCTGTTAGTAAACTGCTTACCTTCAAGGAGGACCTTACAGCTATGGTCCATCCTGTCTTCATCTGACACTTCACTTTGGATAGGAGTACAAAATGACAATCCTCCTCCCTCTCCTTAAGCTATGGTGAACTGAAAACTCCCTCCACCCCTGTCAAGAACTGCAGTAAAGAACTGCGTTATTTGTTGAGGACTTGTGAATGGAATTGAACATTGTGCAATCATCAGCAAACATCCCCACTTCTGATCTTATGTTGGGAGGAAGGTCACCAATGAAGCAGCTGAAGATAATTGGCCAACATTGCCCTGAGGAATTCCTCCAGCAGTATCCTGAAGCTAGAATGATTGACCTCCAATAACCGCAACCATCTTCCTATGCCTGAGGTATGACTCCAGCCATTGGAGTACTTTACCTTTGATGCCCCCAACTTCAGGTTTATCAGGGCTCTTTGATGCCACACTTGGTCAAATGCTGCCTGTCACTCTCACTTTGCCTCTGGAGTTCAGCCCTGTGGTCCATGTTTGGAGCAAGGATGTGATTAGATGCATCAGTGAACAGGTTGTTGTTGAGTAAATGCCTCTTGACAGCACTTTTGACAACACTTTCCAACACTCTTTTGATGACCGAGACCGGACTGCTTGGGCATAATTAGCCAAATTGGATTTCTCCTGCTTTTTGTGAATAAGACATATCTGGGCAATTTTCTGCTTTGTTGGGTTGATGCCAGTGTTATAACTGTACTGGAACACCTTGACTAGTGGCCAGTTCTGGAGTACAGACCTTCAGTACTACTGCCGCTGATCCCATAACCTTGGCTGTATCCAGTGCTTGTGTCACATGGCATGGACTGAATTGGCTGATGACTGCCTTCTCTGGTGGTGGAAACCTCAGGAGGAAGACGAGATGGAGTGTGCACCCAGCACATGGCTGAACAAAGATGAAAAAACTTCAGCCTTGACTTTAGCAATCACAGGCTGGCCCCTTCATCACTGACAGACATGTACCCACAAGTATCTGTCCACGCTATGATGACAGACTGTGACCACCAGTGCTGTCAATAATCAGTCAAAACATCAATAATCAGCCTGCGATACATAAACAGTGCTTGCATTTGTGAATCCAGAATTTGTCAGGGGTGCTCTCATGGAGTTATAAAAGACTTCCTGGCCTTATTTAAAGAGCTGGGGAGCCTTGTTTCTAATCAGCCCCTTAACCAACACCTAGGTCATATATCAACTTATTCCATCGCCAATTGTAGGAGTGAAGTGTGCGGAATTGATTGCTCTGTTACATTGACTATAGAAACACATCAGTGGTTGTAAAGTGATTCGGGTTAACCCTTCTATTACTGGAAATGTTTTCTCATTTGTTCCAATGGGAACAACCCCATGTTCCTCCGTGATTTCTCCATGTTCCTGAGGTCTTTGGCCCTTCCCTGTACACAATCACAATGGCCATGACATCCTTTCTAAAGGGTGCCCAGATGTGAAGTCAATAACCTGGCAGAGGCCTAACCAGTGGTTTATTCAAACTTGGGAGCAGTAGCGAGAGGTGACAACAGATATTTGAGGAACTGGACTTCTCACAAGAGGGCTGGTCAACAGGATAAAGAAAAATACAACTTGATGGGCCAACCACAGAAGGGATCATGTCTGAAATTTAGTTGGGGAAAGCTAAAAAAACAAAAGAAAGATGCTTATTTCTTCACTTTCATGAGGGCCAAACAAGATCAATTTGCCCAGCTCCAGGTTGGACCTGAACCATTCCACCTACTCAGCAGGGAGTAGAGAGGGGCCCCTCATTTGACCAGAGCAAGTAGATGAACCATCCAGGGCAAGATGGCCTGATCTTCATAAACAAGAGTTAATTATTAGATTGATAAGTGGCAAGTAACATGTGCCCCACAAAACTGTCTCCAGCAAAGGAGAGTGTAATCTCCTACCCCAGACATTCAATGACATTAACATTGCTGTATTCCCCACCATCGACATACTGGGATCACCGTTAGCCAGAAACTCAATTAGGCAAGCCATATAATTGCTGTGGCTGCAAGAACATATCAGATGTTGGTTATCCTGTGACAAGTAACTCACCTCCTGACATCCCAAAGCCTTTCCACCATCTACAAGGCACAAACCAGGAGTGTGATGGAATGCTCTCCACTTGCCCGGACAAATGCAATTCCTACAGCATTAAGAAATTAAACACCATCCAGGATAAACCAGCCTACTTAATTGGTACTTCATCTACCATCCTAAACATTCATTCCCTTCACTACTAACACTCAGTGACTGCCTTTCATGCCATCCCAAAGTCAAAGTCGAGTTTATTGTCATATGCACAAATACATGCATGTACAGGTGCAATGAAAAACTTACTTGCAGCAGCATCACAGGCACATAGCATCAGATAAGCAGCATTCACAAGAAAAACATAAATTAAGCATGAATAAAACAATATTTTTAAAGAAAGTACACAATTAGAACAAAAAAAACAAAGTCCATTTTAGTGCAAAGTGATCAAAGTGGTCATGGTGTTGCTAAACTGCAGTGATTAGGGTTGTGCCGGATGTCTACAAAATGCATTGCCGTTATTCACCTAGGCTACTCTGACAGTACCTCCAAATCTACAACTTCTACCACCAAAGTGGACAAAGTCTTCTGGCACAAGGCAGCACCACCACTGACGTGTTCCCCTCCAAATCACACATCATTCTGATTTCAAAATTATATTGCTGTTCCTTCACTGACGATGGGTCCAAATTGTGGCAGTTTCTCCCCAACAGCATTGTGGGAATATTGTTACCAGAAGGACTGTGGTGGTTCAAGCAAGTGGCTCATCCCAGCACCTTCTCAAGGGCCCCACCAATGACACCCAGCTCCTGAAAAATTAATGAAAAAAGAACACAGGCATGCTACTGGTGGTTCCAGATTATTCCTGTAATGTGGGCTTGCATTATTGATGGACACAGTCCTGTCATTGTGCAACATGAAAATACAATTTTGGTAGACTGATTGGTCACTGTACATCACTGGAGTACAATACTGATGGTGGCTGACAATATCTACAATTTCAAATTGCTCTTTTAAAGAGCTGTTGCAAGCACACTGGGCCATAAGATACTTTAAATTACCATCCCTACACCAGTGTCCCTCTCAGATTTTATTCAGGACAGCCACCAGAATGTGTACATGAGGGATTCTCTGATATAAAAAATATAAAGCAAAGGCAGTGGTTTTCAAGGGTGGAAAAGAAGGGAATGTGTCCAGCTTCCTGACTCAGAGAAATGGGAAAGTTTGCCACCTGAGGGGAGGTGTGAACAGCCCACTTTTTGAAAACACGCTTTTGTTTTTATTATTTCCGAATGACCTAGGGAGTTGTCTTGAATACTTATCGCTGAAAATACTGGCATGTGCTTTGGGGACTGTAATGTTTTCAAAAAATGATCCAAGTTTTGGAATGGGTAACTGACAGATCCTATATATTTTTTACTTTTCCTCTTCCACTTATCTAATATTATTTTATGTAATGTCCACATTTACAGCAGACAGTTGAGCCTATGCTGTTTCTAGTCTCTCCTATAGGATAGAGGGGCTTATTGTGACTCTATTAAAGCCCTGGCCATGACCTGCCCCATGTCGTTGCAATAAAATGGTGCCATTAAAACCCTAGTGCCATTTCGAGTCCAGTTAATTTATGGATACTTCCATCAAATGGGTTCCCAATAGCAAGTGAGAATAGTATCTCAGCCCAATACCTATTGAGGTGAAGGTCCCTTTTGCCTTCATATATTCTTGGGATCCTCAGAAATTGAGGGTCCTTCTTGTCACCTGTTTGTGGGAGCACGTTGTTTCTCTCTGACCTTGCTATTCCAATGTGTGTAGGATTCTCCACTTCCTCCCTGGTGTATTCCCTAGGTCTTAAGTTATTGCTTGGTACAGTAAGTTCTCTTTCTTAGCTACACCAGGCAGTGATCAGAAACCCATATTGAGAATCAAAGAATTGTTGTGGCACGCAAAGAATCCATTCAGCCCATTGAGTTTCTGTTTGGTTCTATTGGAGCAATTCCAGTTAGTCTCACTCCCCCGCTGTTTCCCTATAACCCTGTACGTTATTTTCCCTCGTGCCTATCCAATTTTATCTTGAAAGCCCTGACTGCTACCCTACAGCCAGTGAGTTCCAGATCCCAGCAACCCTCTGCATAAAAGTTTTTCTTCACGTCCAATGTATCTTTTTCTCAATTATTTAAATCTTCTCTCCCTGGTCCCTGAAACACCTGATAATGGGAACAGCTTTTCTCTACTTATCCTTTGTAAGCCATCATGATCTTGTACACTTCTATTAAATTTCTTCTCAACCCCAGCTTCAACTGTTAAGTCTTGTAGCTGAAATTCCTCGACCCTGGAATTATTATAGTAAATCATCTCAGCAGCCTTAGAACCTTCATATCCTTACTAAAGTGTGGTGAACAGAATTGGATAATTGTGGCCCAGGCAGTGTTTTCTACAGACTGAACTGCTTTTATATGGTAACCATGAATCCCATGTGTTTTACAAATGACTTTCTCAACATACCCTGCCACTTTTGATAAATTGTGAGGCCAAATTTGGAGTATTGTGTGCAGTTCTGGTCACCTAACTATAGGAAGGATATCAGTAAGATTGAAAGAGTGCAGAGAAGATTTACTAGAATGTTGCCAGGTCTTCAGGAGTTGAGTTGCAGGGAAAGATTGAACAGGTTAGGACTTTATTCCTTGGAGCATTAGAAGGATGAGGGGAGATTTGTTAGAGGTTTACAAAATTATGAGGGGTGTAGACAGAGTAAATGCGAGTAGGTTCTTTCCACCTAGATTAGGAGAGATAAGTACGAGAGGATGTGGCTTTAGGGTGAAAGGGGAAAGGTTTAGGGGGATCATTAGGGGGAACTTCTTCACTTTGAGAGTGTGGAACGAGCTGCCATCTGACGTGGTAAATGCGGGCTCACTCTTAAGTTTTAAGAATAAATTGGATAGATACATGGATGGGAGAGGTCTGGAGGGTTATGGACTGGGTGCAGGTCAATGGGACTAGCAGAATAAAACTTCGGCACAGACTAGAAGGGCTGAATGGCCTGTTTTCTGTGCTGTAGGGTTCTATGGTTCTACAGACAGGGCCCTCTGCTCCTAAACACTCTGAACTGTACCACTTTGACTCTCCTTCCTCTTTCCATCAAAGTATGTTGCTTCATGTTTTTCTGTGTTAAACCTCCTCTGCCATCCTGCCCAACCATTCTGCCAGCCTGTGTCATCTTGTACCCCTTTACTGTCCAACTCACTATTTACATCAAGCTTAGAAGTGTGGTAATCTGCAGATTTGGAAGTGTTACCCTGAACATTCATGGCACAGTCGTATTGGTTGAAACAGCTAGAAGGTACTCAAGCAGAATTAAAAATGTTGAAGAGGTTTCCAGCAATAAGTTTCTGGGAACCAACCCAAATTTGCTGAAGTCTACAATGTGGAAGACAATCAAACATATGATTTTTCTGATCCAGAGATTCAGACACCAAAATAGAGCCCTTGTAAATGTTTTTTACAGTCTTCCAAAATCTTCCAAAGATTTATCATCATTTTGGGTTGTTATGCGTGCAGGTTGCTTAGGAGAAGTTATGCAAGTTATCTCGGAGTTTTTCCAGTGTGGTACATGAGCAACATAGTTTTCTTAGACCTGTGTGTCTTTCTGAGTTGCATGGTCACTACTAGAATTTTCTCCAATTCAGTTTTGGAGGGCAGTTGTCTCTGTAAAGTACTGCACCTCAAGTTTTCAGCAGACCCAGTGTTTAACCACATATTCACCCTGTGCAATAGTCACAGAGTAACATAGCACGGAAACAGGCTCTTCGACCCAACTGGTCCATGCCGTCCAAGGTGCCCATTCGCCTGTGTTTGGCCCATATCCCTCTAAACCTTTCCCATCCACGTACCTGTTCAAGTATCTTTTAAATGTCGTTAATGGACCCACCTCAACCACTTCTTCTGGCAGCTCATTCCATATACTGATCACCCGTTGGGTGAAAAAGTTGCCTCTCGTGTTCCTATTAAATCATTCCCCTCTCACCTTAAACCTATGCCCTCTAGTTCTTGAGTCCCCAACCCTGGGAAAAAGACTGTGTGCATTCACCCTATCTATGCCCCTCATGATTTTATACACCTCTATAAGATCAACCCTCATTCTCCTACGCTCCAAGGAATAAAGTCCCAACCTGCTCAACCTCTCTCCATAACTCAGTCCCTTGTGTCCCAGCAACATCCTCATAAATCTCCTCTACTCTTTCCAGCTTAATGGCATCTTTCCAAGAGCAGAGTGACCAGAACTGAACACAGTATTCCAAATATAGTCTCACCAGTGCCTTGTACAACTGAAGCATAAAATCCAAACTTCTATACTCAGTGCCCTGACTGATGAAGGCCAGCATGCCAATCTTTTGTTGAGCCTTTGTATTCTGGCTGAATTGTCATTAAGCAAAGGGCACAGATTCAATCTGATGAGCAAAAGAGAGCAGAGAATCAGGTAAAACATTTTTAAGGAATGAGAGGTTAGAATTTAAAATGAGTTGCCTCACCTGTTGGGAGATGCAAATTCAATATTAGCTTTTAAAAAAATATTGGATAAATCTTGAGGGAGAAAAAATTGGTGGGATATTGGGAAAGAGTAAGGGTGCAGGACTAACTGGTTTGCTTATTGAAAGATGTAGACAGATTCAAAGGGCCAAATGACCTCTTGTGCCTTAGCATTTTAATAATCTCCCCTTTCTGGATCAGAATTTGACTTCTGTGAAGCATGTTGGGAGAGACAAACAGAAAATGCTGGATATACTCAGCAGGTCTGGCAGAATCTGTGTTAACGTTTCAGGTCAATGACCCCCTTGTGTTGGGGCAAAGTGGTTCCATTTACAGGGCAGTCCCAAACCAGGGGCCTTAAGTATAACTTAGTCACTAATAAAGACAATAAAAAAAGTTGAGAGAAATATTGTTACCCAGAGAGTGACGAGAATGTGGCACTTCTAACGCATGGAGTGGTTGAAGCTTGTTGAAGCAGATGTATTTAAGTAGAAACTAGACAAGGAAGGTAATAAAAGGCTTTAAAGAAGATGAGATGTAGGGGTGGGAGGAAGCTGAAAGCCTTATTTCTGCACTGTAAATTCTATGTACCTGAGTGTATAAATGGAAGCGTAGTAGATTAATTCAAAGCTACTAAGAATTTGTATGTTCAGTTCAGAGATAAACTACTATCTTGCCTAATCTTACCTTTGTTGGGGAAGTCATTTTCATTGACCTCAATGCTTGTTGATTTATCAGGCTGGGCTCTGCCATTGGCCTCCATGACTGGTTGCCTCTTCTATCTCGTCGAGTTTATTGTCATGTGCACAAGTACTGTGAGGTACAGTACAATGAAAAATTTGCTTTCAACAGCATCACAGGCACATAGGTACAGACAATACACAGAATATAACTTATACTTAAATTATACCATACAGTGGAACAAAAAAGACAGCAAGACCTTAGTGCAAAAGAAAGACACAATTGAAGACAAATCCATTATAGTGCAAGAGGTGATCAGTAGTGTTTTGTTGCTTACGTAGGGTTAGAGTTGTGCAAGTAGGTTCCAGGAAAGGAATTGATTGAGATTTCACATGGCTGGTAGGTTTGATGCATAAAGGTTTGAAAATTGGAATTCCAGTGATAGCAAACTCAAACCATGACATCAAGAGTTGGACACAGTTGAAAGTTACCAGCATTAAAGATGATGCTAGAGGCTGGATTTGTAACTCCAAGGTGTTGCTGTCTGCTGTGATTCCTGTGCAGAAGAACTAATCCATTTCAGCTTCACCTTTTATATTTGTTTAAATTTAGATTCATTCTCTAAAGAATGTTGAGTATTTCATATGTGTGTCTTACACAGAATATTGGATTACATAGGATATAGAGCACAAAAACAGAGGACACAGTTTAAATATAACTAAATATTTATTTAATCTGTATTTAATATTAGAGATTGCAAGGTGCCATTATAACTACCTTTAATTCAGTAGACCCAGTGCTGCAGTTATTAACTCTCGTGTTCTGCTACTGTGCAAAGGGCAGATTAGCAATTTGAAACCAAAGTTTATGAAGAGCAGAGGGCAGTGTGTAAAATAGTTGAGGGAAAAACTAAACAACATAATTAAAGTGGACTTCACATTGAAGGAGCCTTTGATAAATGCTAAATGATTGCTCTTCTCTTGCAGATACTTTCCACAAGTTTGCTCTGCTGGTGTGATTGAGCATGGTGGATACGTCAGATTTTGGATAATCAGTGCCCTTATTCCAATTGCTAAATGAGCATGTGTTTATATAATGGAATAAAACAAACTTTTCATGTCAAGGGAATAATACTTCAGTTAAAACAAGGAAATAAATTGCTTTGGTATGTAAATCAGATCAGTAATTCAAAGTTTGTTCGAGCTTTGTAAAATGCTCTGTCTTGTCCGAATATCACAAAAGGTGCTACAGAAATGTAAAACCTTCATCCTTTTCTTTCTTTATTCCTTCTTTTGGCCTTTTTTGCTTTTTATTTCCCTCCTCCCTTCTGTCCTATGCGGCAATTCCAAGATAAATCCTTGCCTAATTCTCTGAACATTGAACCTAACTTATCCTAAACACCCAAGTCAGAGGAAGGCCCTGCAGTGACTTAATATGGATAAAAGTCCAATAATTTATAGCTAACTGGGAAACAAACAGACATAGTTAAAGCTTCGATGCTCAACAATTTTGCTCCTCATTTATCAGTATTCTAACATAATGCTGACATAATGTAAGAACATAATAAATAGAAGCAGGAGTAAGCCACTTGACCACTCATGCCTACATCCTTCAATAAAGTTATGGCTGATCTTTTACCTCAATCCTGTACCAAGCTAAAATCCTTTCGTATCTGAAAACTATCAATCTTGATCTTGAATATACTCAACAACCCACTATAATAGAGAATTCCAAAGGTTCATTATCATCTGTGCAAAATTTCTCTTCATCTCACTTTTAAGTGGCCAACCCTCATTTTGAGACATTTCTAGACACCTGTGCCAGGGTACATATTATCCATACTTTTCCTCTGCCAAACCCCTTAAGAATTTTGTATGTTTCAATGAGGTCACCATTCTTTCTTCTCAACTCTAAAGAATATAGGTTTGTGCTCTTTGAATTTGACCCCTTTTGTTCCCTTGTGATCTTGTCATCTTGTAGTAGATCGTCTGAAGAGATGCTATTCCTCATTCACTTTCACTTCAAAATTGTCCAAACAAAACACTTGGTAAAGGAATTACTCCCCCTTATTTTCCACCCTATCTCCAACCTCACCCCTCCAATACCTCCCTGGCAGGTATTGTGACCTCCTAATTGCATGTTTATCTTTCCCTGGAACTCTTGCCTGAAATCTTCTAATCAGAATTCCACCACAGTAAGGAAGCGACCCTTAACGCTGTATGCAATGTTCGATGTGATTGTCGCAGAGATAAACGATCTCTTATTGACCTGCCTGTGGCCTTTGACATGGTTGACCACGCTATCTTCCTCCAATACCTGTCCGCCAGCATTCCCACCACCAATTCCACCTCTCTTCCTGAAATTGAACCCAACTGTTTGTACCTTGATATTATAATTGACCCTACAATGAGCTTCAGGCCTCACACCATCACTAAGACCACCCTGATCTACCTCCATAAATCACCTGACTCCATCCAACTGTGGCTGAATGCTGAAACTCTTGTTGATACCATGGTTGCCATTAAGCCTGGCAGTCTAACCAAGCTCCTTTGTTTCAGTGTCCTTTAACTTGAGATTTGTAAAATTTTGTCCAAGTCCTCTCCACTCTTCGTTCCTGTGCTTGTTAACTCCCAATTAAGCAATGCCAGGCAGCTCAACATTCTCATTCTTGTTGAAAAACACGATGATGCTGGAGGAACCCAGCAGGCCAGGCAGCGTCCGTGGAGAAAAGCAGGCAGTCAACGTTTCAGGTCAGGACCCTTCTTCAGGACTGAAGATAGGAAAAGGGGAAGCCCAATGTATAGGAGGGCAAAGCAGAGCAGTGATAGGTGGACAAAAGAAGGGAGGCCGTGTGGGCACAGGGTGGTGATAGGTAGATGCAGGTAAAAGCTAGTGATAGGCAGGTGTGGGGGAGGAGGGGAGAGCAGATCCACCAGGAGAGAAAGGGGAAAAAAAAGAGGCTAGGAAAGGGAAGAAGAGAAGAAGTGTTGTGGGGAAGGGGAGTGGGGATTACCTAAAGTGAGAGAATTTAATGTTTCTCCCACTTTAGGTAATCCCCACCCCACTTCCTCACAACACCCCCCACCCCACCACCACGCTTCTTCTCTTCTTCCCTTTCCTAGCCTCTTCTTTTTTCCTACCTTTTTGTTTCCTTTCTCTTCTTACCTTTGACCCATCCCCCAGTGGATCTGCTCTCCCCTCCTCCCCTGCACCTGCCTATCATTACCTCCTACCTGCATCTACCTGTCACCACCCTGTGCCCACCTCCACCTCCCCTCTTTTGTCCACTTATCACTGCTCTGATTTTCCCTCCTAAATATTGGGCCTCCCCATTTTCCTATCTTCAGTCCTGAAGAAGGGTCCTGATCCGAAATGTTGACTGCCTGCTTTTCTCCACGGATGCTGCCTGGCCTGCTGAGTTCCTCCAGCATCATCATGTTTTTCATCTAGATTCCAGCATCTGCAGTCCTTTGTTTCACTGCATTCTCATTCTTGTCATGAGATCCTTGCGTGGTCTTTCCCCTGTCTATCTCCTAAAGCTTTAATCTTCGATCTTTGCATTCTTCCATGTCCAGCCTTTTAAGCATCCCAGAATTTAATAACTGCCCATGGTGACCACGCCTTCAGTGGCCAAGTTCTAAGCTTGAAGTTCTTCCCTAAAGCCCTTGGCCTCTATCTTCCTTTCCTTCTTTAAGATGTCACTTATCTGTTCAAATATCATGTGTTCAGTGTTAATTTTTATGCTTGATAATGCTCCTTTGAAGCCCCTTGAAGTGTTTCTGATATATTGTGTGTTCTATAAATGGAACCTGTTATTATTCATGTCATTTCATAATTGGCTGCTGTTCCTCCAGCGAAGAATACGGTCATTTGGTTCATGTACTTGTGGCTCCTTGACAGATTTATGCCACTCGTCCTACTCCACTATGAGTTTTTTTCAAGTATTTTCCCGATTCCCTTTTGCAACTTTCTGCTAAAACCGCCTCTTTGGTTTTTACACATACAGCATTCCAGATCACAACTTATTATGTTTACCAAGACGTTTCCTTGTGTCACCTCTGGTTCTTTATTACTTTAAATCTGTGTCCTCTGGTTACCGACCATCTTGTCAGGGTGACTAGTTTCTCCTTCTTCCTTTGTATCACCAAGTTTTGAACACCAAGTAGCTTCTATTCAACTCCCGGCTTCTCCAACTTCTCTACAGAAAAATCATGGTACTGCCCCAACAAAAAATCTGAAATTTGTAGCATTTTCTGTTCTATCAATATTTGTGGCTGTTGGCTTTGAACAAAAAATATCTGTGCCTCTCTAGCGGATGTTTTTGTTGTTGGTGTGATGAAAAAGAGTGCTTCAGGCACTGGTATCCCAGAGCATCCAGAACTTGATGCTCTGCCATATGAACCAGGCGAGAAGAATGACAGACCTCTTACCAGCTGCTGCTTGTTCTCTGGCATGAGTCTGCCTGCAGTGTGCAATAGTTTATTAATTGTCTTGTGATGAATGAGTTGTAGCCTAGTGTACTAGGGGTCAGCCACTTGGCTTCTTCCACCCACCATCATTGTTTCGGTGTCCTGCTCTCGCTCAGTAATGTTTCTCAATCTGTTTACTCTACCAATGCCCTCCTTCCAAATCCACCATTTCCCCGATGTGAAGAGTTGTGAGGTACAAGTGACACTGGCAAGGGTATCTGTTGTCCATGTCTTGTTGTCCGCATTAGCAATGATATGTGTAAATGGAGAAAACTGGCACGTAGTGACACTTAGTGCCCACGTACTTGGGTTCCACGCACAGCCTGATGCAGCCACAGATGAAGGTGGTCATCTGGATGAGGGCGACATTGGGGACACCTTTACCCCCATTGTCCAGGGACTTGTGCATGGTGACCCGTCCGACCCGCTCCATCTTGGATCCCCAGATGAACCGGAAAACGGCATGGGTGATTCCCAAGCCAGAGGAGCGTGGGACGGGCCACACCTGCGCCAAGTACAGCAGCCCTGAGGGCACCTCACACCTGATGACCAAGTTCTTCCCAGTTATCGATAGGGACCGCCGTTCCCACAGTCTCACTTTCTGCTTCGCCTTCCCAATCCGCTCCCGCCAATTTTTGTTGCATGCCCCGGCCCCTCTGAACCAGATCCCCAGCACCTTCAGATAGTCAGGCCTGACAGTGAAGGAGACGTTGGATCGGTTGGGCCACTTGCCGAAGAGCATGGCCTCGGTCTTCACGCGGATAACCCTGGCCCCTGATGCCAACTCAAACTGGTCGCAGATACTGATTAATCTGTGAACTGACCTCGGGTCTAAGCAGAAGACGGTGATGTCATCCATGTACAGGGAGGTTTTCACCTGGGTGCTCTCACTACCTGGCAACGTCACCCCTCTGATGCTCTCGTCCTTCCTGATGGATTCGGCAAAGGGTTCTATACAGCACACAAACAAGACGGGAGAGAGGGCAGCCCTGCCTGACTCCAGACTTGATGGGGAAGCTGTCTGTTTCCCACCCATTGATTTGGACTGCGCTACAGATGTCTGTGTAGAGCAGTTGGATCCAATTCCTGATTCCCTCCCCAAAGCCCATTTTGGAGAGCACGCCCAACATGTACGTGTGTGATATCCTGTCGAAGGCCTTCTCCTGGTCCAAGCTGACCAGGCAGGTGTCCACCCCTCTGTCCTGCACGTAGGCGATTGTATATGGATGGGCCTGGCCAGTGGCCACATGGCGTCCCGGTCAGCTGGATGTTGCCATGCTACCTGTCCTTCGTGGAAAAGTTCTTCCAGACCAATCCCTTGGACCATAAATCCATCAGGAAGTGGTCAGCATGGAACATCCTACAGACACTGCAGGAGAAGGACTCAATGGACACTGTGGGGTGGTTCCCGGAGCAGACTGTCCAGACCATCTGGCAGAATGCCTCATCGCCAGAACTCACCAACAAGCACCAAGACCTCGCTTGGCTGGCGGTGAGAGGGGCCCTCCCAGTCAGATCCATCCTGCATGGTTGGGGCATCACCCCCAGCGCCTGCTGCCCCCGGGAGGTATGCGCTGGGGACGAGATGGTCGCCCATCTCTTTGTGGGTTGCGGGTTTGTGAGGAGGGTGTGGTGAAAGATGCAGGGGTCCTTGTCATGTTTCATCCCCAGCAGCTGCGTAACAGAGGATTCTCTGATCTACGGGCTGTTCCCCGGGACGCGCACAGAGACGGACATCAACTGCTGCTGGAAGGTCATCAACTCGGTGAAGGACGCCCTTTGTTCTATCCAAAAATTGTTGGTCTCCCAGCACTGTGAGATGTCCATAGGGGAATGCTGCTGATTGGCACATTCCAAGCTGCAGGAGTACGTGCTGAGGGACGCACTGAAGCTGGGCGCAGCCAGCGCAAGGGCTCAGTGGGGAAGGATGACAGTTTAGGGCATTGGTGCTGTTTTTTAATATAAAAAGGTAACACTAAGAATGGAACTGTACACGAATGTAAAGGTTTGAACTGTTTTATTATTGTATATAGTTTCTTTTATTATGAATAAAGTATATTTTGATTAAAAAAATGGAGCAAACTGGGAATAACTTGGTCATCAGGTGTGAGGTGCTCTCAGGGCTGCTATACTTGGCACAGGTGTGGCCTGTTCCTTGCTCCTCCAGCTTGGGAATCACCCATGCCGTCTTCCAGTTCATCTGGGGATCCAAGATGGAGCGGGTCCGATGGGTCGCCATGCACAAGTCCCTGGACAATGGGGGCAAAAATGTCCCCAGTGTCACCCTCATCCTGATGACCACCTTCGTCTGTGGCTGCATCAGGCTGTGCGTGGAACCAAAGTACGTGGGCACCAAGTGTCACTACGTGCTGAGGTTCTACCTGTACCCAGTGTTGTGAAGGATGGGCCTGGCCCTGTTGCTGCGCAACGTCCCAGTCAGCTGGACATTACTGCACTACCTGTCCTTCATGGAAAAGTTCTTCCAGACCAACACCTTTGACCACAAGTCCATCAAGCAGTGGTTGGCACGGAACATCCTGCAGACACTGCAGGAGAAGGACTCGCTGGGTACTGTGGGGACGTTCCCTGAGCAGACTGTCCAGACCATCTGGCATAATGCCTCATCGCCAGAACTCACCAACAAGCACCAAGACCTCGCTTGGCTGACGGTGAGAGGGGCCCTCCCAGTCATCCTTCCTGCATGGTTGAAACATCACTCCCAGCGTGCGCTGTCCCTAGGGTGACTGCACTGGGGATGAGACGGTCGCCCACCTCTTTGCGGGCTGTGGGTTTGCAAGGAGCGTGTGGCGAAAGATGCAAGGGTCCTTGTCACGGTTCATCCCCAGCAGCTATGTAACAGAGGATTCTCTGATCTACGGGCTGTTCCCGGGGGGACAAACAGAGACAGACATCAACTGCTGCTGGAAGGTCATCAGTTAGGGGGCAGCACGGTAGCGTAGCGGTTAGCACGATGCTATTACAGCGCCAGCGATCGGGTTTCGATTCCCATCGCTGTCTGTAAGGAGTTTGTACGTTCTCCCGTGTCTGTGTGGGTTTCCTCCGGGTGCTCCGGTTTCCTCCCACATTGCAAAGGCGTACGGGTAGGTTAATTGGGTTTAAAATGGGCAGTGCGGGCTCGTTGGGCCGGAAGGGCCTGTTACCACGCTGTAAGTAAAATATAAAAAAAACTCGGTGAAAGACGCCCTTTGGTCTGCCCGAAACTTATTGGTCTCCCAGCACTGTGAGATGTCCGTAGGGGAATGCTGCCGGCACATTCCAGGCTGCAGGAGTACGTGCTGAGGGATGCACTGAAGCTCGGTGCAGCCAACGCAAGGGCTCGGTGGGGAGGGACTACAGTTTAGAGTTCTTCTGCCACTGGAGAGGGAGGGGCAGGGTCAGGTGAGGAAGCCCCTTAAACATTGTAAATATTGGATTGGGGTAGCACCCCAGGGAGCCACAAGAGTGGCATCGGTGCTGTGTTTTTTTATAAAAAGGTAACACTAATGATTGATCCGTGCACTAATGTAAAAGGTTGCACTGTTTTATTGTTGTATATAGTTTGATTTTTTATGATGAATAAAGTTTATTTTGGAATAATGATAATAAAAAAATGGAGCAAGACACAAAGCACTGGAGAAACTCAGTGGGTCAACGTTTCGGGTCAAGACTCTCCACCTGATCTTGGTCTGAAATGTCGACTGTCCGTTTCCCTCTGTAGATGCTGCCTGACCCGCTGAGTTCTTTCAGCGCTTTGTGTGTTGCTCCAGGTTCCAGTATCTGCAGTCTCTTGTGTCTCCATTAGTGTAAATGGGTGGCAGACAAGGTAGGCCGAAGGACCGTTTCCATGCCGTGCCTTTCTAAGTGTTTAGGGAGAGCTCCCTTACTCTTCTTTGTGAAGTGCCATGGGGTCTTTTGCATCCAGTTGAAAGGGCAGGCAGAGCATTGGTTTGAGGTCTCATCCAAAATATGTCACCGCCAACAGAACAGCACCCCCTCAGTACTGTACTGGGAATGTTGGTCCAGATTTTGTGTTCGCCTCTCTGGGCTGTGATTTGAACCCAAACCTTCTGGCTCAGAGGCGAAAGTTCCACCCAAATAAGCCATGGCTGGCACCTAATATCATGCACCCAGGGGCTGCTCACAACACCCTAAACATGCAGACGACTGGAAACGCACGCACGCATGCATGCACGCGCACACACACACACCCCTACCTACCCACCCACCTCTAGGCAACCGTCCTTTCCCAATCAACCTCTGGTCTTTAACCCTTTCTTCCCAGCCACTGTGCCACTGAGGTCGATAGCTCACAGCTTGTTGAAGCACACTATTACATCTGCAGTTGGTATTCTGTGGCATGGACAAATCATGCTCAGCAACACTGCAGAATTTGTTTAATTTTAAACTTTTGATGCTGCTTTTAATTTTCTTCAGGATGGGAATATTATAAAAGGCATTCCCATTGGTGCTGCTGTCAGCTCCGTATTAGGTTATAAAGCACCTGATGATAAAACTAAAATAATGCAGCACATCTCATTTTGTTACTTCATATCAATACAGGAGAGCTGCTCCCCCCCCTCGGGACATACTTAATTATCATCTGCCTATGTAGGTCTTTGTTTTATTCAGCTCAGCACCAACAATTTACAAATCTATCTTTCATTTGTATTCCACTGGTGCAAAACCTTTCAAGGAAGGTTCCTCTCTATCCATCTGTCATCCCTGAGCTCTCAGCTTTTTTGCCAGCTGATCCTCATGCCCTCTTTGGCTCCTGGCTAAAAACCTGTGCGAGGTGTGAGCCCCTCACAGTTCAATTCAGTAAGTCCCTGTTGGCAGATGTCTGCAATCCAAGGGACCTGAGAGGGGAAATGTCAAAGAAATTTGACATGTATGAGTATGTGAGTCATCAAGTCATACAGCGCGGAAGCAGGCCCTTCAGCCCAACCCATCCATGCCGACCAAGATGCCTTCCTGAGCTAGTCCCATTGGCCTGTGTTTGGCCCATATCCCTCTAAACCTTTCCTATTCATGTACCTGTCCAAATGTCTTTTAAAAGTTGTTATTGTACCCATCTCTACCACTTCCTCTGGCAGCTCATTTCATACACCCACCACCCTCTGTGAAAAATTTGCTTCTCAGGCCCCCTTTAAATCTTTCCCCCTCACCTTAAACCTATGCCCTCTAGTTTTAGACTCCCCACCCTGGGAAAAAGACTGTGACCTTTCACCTTGTCTATGTCCCTCATGGTTTTATAAACATTTATGAATGTCTTTTTAGTTCTTTGAAGAAATGTAGATAGAACCCCATTTGCTTTCTTCATTGGGTAGTGCCCTTGCTTCTGTCAGAAGATTGTGGGTTCAAGGCAGAACTGTACTGGGGATGTGCTGTGGTCAAATGCCATCTATAAATTCGCCGATGACATTACTGTTGTTGGTAGAATCTCAGATGGCGACGAAGAGGCATACAGGAGTGAGATAGATAGGCTGGTTGAGTGGTATCGCAACAATAACCTCGCGGTCAACGTCAGCAAGACCAAGGAATTGACTGTGGACTTCAGGAAGGGGAAGTTGGGAGAACACACACCAGTCCTCAATCAGAGGTTAGCAGTGGAAAGGGTGAGCAGCTTCAAGTTCCTGGGCATCAGTATCTCAGAGGATCTATTCTGAGCCCAACACATTGATGCAATCACAAAGAAAGCACACCAGCAGCTCTACTTTGTTGGGAGTTTGAGGAGATTTGGTATGTTACCAAAGATTCTATAGGTGTATGGTGGAGAGCATTCTGTCTGGTTGCATCACAGACTGGTATGGAGGCTCCAATGCACAGGGTCGCAAGAGGCTGCAGAGGGTTGTAGACTCAGCCAGCTCCATCACGGGTACAACCCTCCCCATCATTGAGGACATCCTCAAGAGGTGGTGCCTCAAGAAGACGACATCCATCACTAAGGACCCTCACCATCCAGGATATGCCCTCTTCACGTTACTACCATTGGGGAGGAGGTACAGGAACCTGAAGACCCTCACTCAGTGATTTAGAAACAACTTCTTCCCCTCCACCATCAGATTTCTGAACCTCCTCCATGAACCCATGAACACTACTTTGTATTTCCTTTTTTTTGCACTATTTATTTAGTTTGTAATTTATAGTAAATGTTATGTCTTTGCAATGTACTGTGCTGCAAAACAACAAATTTCATGACATATAAGTCAGGGGTAATAATTCTGATTTTTTTTCTGGTGTTGGAGGTGTTGCCTTTCTTGGAAAAGTAGGGACCTCTCAGGTGGGCATGTTGGATCCCATCCCAGTGTTCACTAAAGGGCAGGAAGATCCTACCAGTGTCCTGGCCAGTACCTCAATCTCATCAGATCATTTACTTCTTTGCTTTTAGTGGGAGCTTGCTGTGCAGAGACAGGCTGCAGCGGTTCCAGAGAAAACAATTCAAGTTTATCCAACCAAAGGAATAAAAAAATTACAAAAAAAATAGCAGGTATGATAGCGATATTTAAGAAGCATTTAGACAATGAACTGACAGGCAATGGAGGGATATGGACCACTTGCAGGCAGATGTGCAGTTTAAATTGGCATTATGGTTAGCATGGACATTGTGGGCCAAAGGGCCTGTTCCTGTGCTTTACTGTTCTATGTTCCATGTTCTTCCAACTGTGACGTGTTTTGTTGGCTGTTTAGATGGCATATCAGTGCAAGTTTTTTTCTGTTGGGATTCATGGTTTATTATGTTTAAAAGTCAGGGAATACTTCCAGAAATCCTTCTCCCAGGAGATGAACAGTTTGAGCAGAGCTCCTGACTACATATAATGTTGGATGGCTTGTTGGACTGTACAATCTCCTCTTGCTTCTATTTTCATCCTCTTCAATCAGTCAACAGCTAGTGATTTTCCACACCTAATAAACAGTGAGGACCATTGTTGTAAA
The DNA here is from genome assembly GCF_009764475.1 of Pristis pectinata. Taxonomy (NCBI): domain Eukaryota; kingdom Metazoa; phylum Chordata; class Chondrichthyes; order Rhinopristiformes; family Pristidae; genus Pristis; species Pristis pectinata. The sequence continues at coordinate 6,546,050 of NC_067425.1, read as the reverse complement.
CTGCAAGAGGACAGAGCAAAAAGGGCAAATAAGTGGCAGATGAAATTTAATGCAGGGAAGTGTGAAGTGGTGCTTTGTGATGGAAAGAATGAAGGGAGACAATGTAAGATTATTGGCCCAGTTTTAAAAGGTGCGCAGGAACAAAGGAAGCCAGGGGCATGCAAGCATAAATCCTTGAAAGTGGATGAACACATCAAAAGCACAGTTAGTAAAGCATTTGAGATCCTTAGCTTCATGGAGAACAAAGACAGGTTAAGTTGTACACTGATACTATGTTACGGGTGGGGGGTGGGGTTGAATTCTGAGCAAACAATTTGTGTTGTGAGTTTCCATAACAGAAAGCCGCATCATCTGCGCATGTATTGTATCAAGACATGCGAGTTGAAAAAAATGTGTTGATTTTTTTTCACATGAATTCCATGAGAGCGAATTTTATTCCGTATCTCAAATTCTTGGGTAGTGATTTGTGAATTTCTGCTACCCAAACAGTCATACCACAGGGGTAGCCCGTATTATGCTCAATTCAGTTTGCCGTAAAGAAGCAGGATCTGTCAGGATTTCATTGGGCTGTTTGTAATGACCAGACTGGAGACTAGGGAGTAGATCTGCTTGGCCCAAAGCCCAGGAATCAAGATAAAGAAAGTGAGGGAATACAACAATGTCTGTGCCGAACATGATGCCAAATTAAACTAATCCCTTCTGCTTGCACATGATCCATATCCATCCATTCCTTGCTTATTCAGGGAATTACAGGCCGGTCAGCCTGACATCAGTGGTGGGGAAGTTACTAGAGGGAATTCTGAGGGATAGGATCTATCAGCATTTAGATAGACAGGGTCTGATTAGGAGGAGTCAGCACGGCTTTGTGCATGGAAAGTTGTGCTTGATGAATCTTTTAGAGTTTTTGAAGAGGTAACCAAATGGGTTAGATGAGGGTAGGGCAGTGGATGTTGTCCATTTGGACTTTAGCAAGACCTTCAACAAGGTCTCACAAGGCAGGCTGGTCTGGAAGATTAGGTCCCATGGATTCCAGGGAGAGCTAGTTAGGTGGATTCAAAATCGGCTCAGAGGTAGGAAGCAGAGGGTGGTGGTTGAAGGTTGTTTCTCAGAATGGAGGCCAGCGACGAATGGTGTGCCACAGGGGTCTGTGTTGGGACCCTTGTTATTTATATAAATGATTTGGACACCATTGCACAAAGCTTGGTCAATAAGTTTGCGGAAGACAGGAAATTAAGACTTGTTGTTGATAGTGAAGAAGGTTATCATAGATTACAGAGGGATCTTGATCAGTTAGGGAAGTGGGATGAGGAATGGCAAATGGATTTCAATACAGATAAGTGTGAGGTGATGCATTTTGGAAAGTCAAACCAGCATAGGACTTATGCCATGAATTGTAGGGCACTAGGGAGTGTATTGGAACAGAGGGACTTAGCAGTACAAGTGCATAGCTCATTGAAAGCAATGTCATAGGTAGACAGGGTGGTGAAAAAGGCGTTTAACATGCTGGCCTTCATTAGTCAGGGGATGGGATATTATGCTGGTGACGCCATATTTGGAATACTCTGTACAGTTTTGGTTGCCCTGTTATAGAAAATATAGTTAAACCGTGTTTAAACTGGAAAGAGTGCAGAGGAGATATAGAAGAATGTTGCCAGAACTAGAGGGCCTGAGTTATAGGGAGAGGTTGGCCAGACTAGGTCTTTATTCCTTGGAACGTAGGAGAATGAGGGGCGACCTTATAGAAATGTTTAAAATTATGAGAGGCATAGATAAGGTGGACGGTAACAGTCTTTTCCCCAGGGTAGGGGAGTCTAAAACTAGGGGGCTTAGGTTCAGGGTGAGGGGGGAAAGATTCAAAAGGGACCTGAGGGGCAATTTTTTCACCCAGAATGTGGTCCGTATGTGGAATAAACTGCCAGAGGAAGTGGTTGAGGCAGGTACAATGGTATCATTAAAGAAACACTTGGATAGGTATATGGAGGGGCAGAGCTTGGAAGGATACGAGCCGAATGCAGGAAATTGGGACTAGCTGGCTGGGCACTGTGGTTAGCATGGACTCATTGGGCTGAAGGGCCTGTATCCATGCTGTATTGCTCTATGATTCTGAAAACAGCCCAATTACACAAATATCTTCTGATGGATCCGTGTGGATCTCAGCAGAAGCATGTCTCCAGTGTGGAATATGAGTATATTCTACTAAGAGGGTCTAGAGGGGATACAAAATGGTTCAAGGGATGATAGTTTGTTTATTTACTTTGGAGCATAAAAAAGAGGTTTAGAGGTGATTTGTCCAAGACTGTGATGAATTTCGATAGGGTAAGCATTTCCCAATCAGGGTTGCCCCAAGGACGAAAAGATGTGGGTGGGGTGTGGGGTGAGGAAAGACTTTTGAGACAGAGTGGTGATGATCTGGAACTCGTTGCCTGTGAGGGTGACAGAAGTCGAGATCATCAGGGAAATCAAAAGGGAATTGGATGTACTTGAAGGAAACACTTGCAGGGCTATGAGGGAGGAGCAGGAGAATGGGACATATGGGATTCCTTACTGCTATGATAATTCTGAGTATTCTCATTTGCATTATCTAGCGCAATGAAATAGAATTCCTGAGTTGTAAAGGAGCCAAAATAGGTCATTTAGTCCTTTGATTCTGACCTGTTGTGCACTGACATCATTGCCTGTCTGTACCTTCACATAGCAACCATTTTCCTAACCAAAACCTGTTGATCTTAGTCTTGAAAGCTGCCAATTATTCCAGCATCCACATGATTTTGGAAGAATAGTTTTCTGTTGCTCTTTGTGCAAAGTGTTCCTGATTTTCTTACTAAATATCCAACTCTAATATTAAGATTATCTTGCCTTGATCTCAATTCTTCGAATGGAGGAAATAGTGTTTCTCTATTCCAATGCTTTTTTCTATTTTGAACATCTTGATCAGACCAGCCCCTCCATCTTCTATATTCAAGGACTTCCTCTTGAATTGCTTTTACTATTTTCATGATTTAAAAACTTATATTCATGTAGCACCTTTCTACAAAAACCGTTCAAAGCCTGAAATAGTTTAGTCGTGAGGCAAATGCTTTGTTGTTCAGGAAGCAGTAACCATGGAGATGATCAGTTGTCCTGTTTACTTCAGTCTTCAAAAAAATGATGGTTTCTTGAAGTTTCCACTGTACCACTTGCACACCACCATGAAATCAGACAGTGTTTTGACAGAGATCTTTCAGGTGAAGCTTAATAAGGAGATTGATAGGAGCAAGAATAAGGCTCCTTGAACGTGAACCACATTCAACAGGATCATAGCTGATCTGTCTCGGAACATGAATGCTGATGTGTCTCTTCATGAAAGTGTCTTTATTACATTGGTAAAATAAGTTCCAATGCTTGATTTTTGATTTTTTTTGCTTTTGGAAAATTAGAGGTGAGATTAACCAAGATGAGACTTTTCCCCATTCATTGACTCTATTAATATTAGATGGGTATTTTGTCTGGCCTGTCTGCACTTTTGTCTACCTGTTCAGTAGATTATCTCCTTCAAACTTCTCTTCGACAAAGGCAAGCCTTTCAATAACTTTCCACTTTCTCTTTCCACCTCCCCCACCGCCTCCATAAATTACAGATTGATTCTGCCTAATGTTAAGGCTTCCCACACTCTTCAAGGCCAACTTATTCATAGCTTGCAGACGGTTTGCACAGCACCTTTTTGGTTTGATCAAACTTTCCCATCGCTATTCGTGGATCTTAATAGGACTCCAGTAAATAATTTTCTCTAAACTAGTATGGAAAAGTTTGAGAGTCTTTCACTGGAGACATGGGAAACCCAGATTTCTGGACTGGTATCTGTTTAAAATGTGGCTTTCCCCTGCAGTTGGGGTACATAACCAGCATCATCACTGGATCCAAGTTGTGTTGCTTTTATCACATGAACTGTAAGAATAGAGCAAGGATAGCTTAAACCGCAACTTAGCAAACAGGAGGAGGCCTTTTCCTCTATCCTCCATCATGGAGAGATCACCAAAGCAGAAAAAATATACTGCAGATGCTGGAAATCGGAAATAAAAGAAAATGTTGCAACTAATCAGCTTTTAGTCATTTAATCATTCCTGCCCTCTTCCCTAGTCCCATCTTCCCTCCCAACCCGCTCCTCCCCTCCTCTCCTGTGGCCTTTCCATACCTTCAGATTTCAATATTTAACCTTCAGATTTCAATATTTAACCTTCCTTCAATGGTTACCAACCTCAAACATTAGCTATGTTTCACTATTCATGGATGATGCTTGACTTGCCCAGTGGATCTAATGTTTTCTGTTTTACGTGCGGTGTTGGGTGTGGTTCAGCTGAGGTAGGTGGATGGTGGTGGCTGCTGAACAATGAAACAAAGTGAAGTCAGTCGTACTTACAAAAGCACTTTATCTTGTGTGGTTGTGAAGGAGAAGACTTTCTACTCTTCCCTCTCACACAGATTGGGCACCAATGAGCCAGAGTGCACCTTGGGCATGTACCCAGTAAATATCAGCACCCAGCAGGAGAGGAGGGGTGAAGAGTTGGAGGAACCCTCCTCAGCGGTGACATGATATTCGTACTGGAGCTGAGATGTCCTGAGACCCTTGTTAGATTTCCTGCCATACCATTTGCTTCTTGTGCATGTTGGTTCTACATGTAGTTGATTAGAAGGGTTAAGCAATTTTTTAATCAGCAGAAAATTAAATAACCAAGTAATGACAGTGTCAAACAACCAGCTGCTGCGGGCGCCGTGTGGTCGCGATTATACACTCTTGCTGTGGAATACTGTTGACATTGCCTTGCTAATGAAACAAATACAGATATCTATTTATATTAGCTGGGCAAGTGACATATGCATTGGCTCAACAGTTCAGTCAGCACCAGATGGCATTGGCTCGAGGCGATGCCAAGGTGTTGGCCAAGTAACTGAGTGGCCTGCTCGACCAACAAGGCTGAGCTGTGTAGGTATCAGTAGCCCTGCTGGAATAGGGACTCAGCAAATGGCTGCACACCCACGGATCCATGAAGGTGATTTTGATGTAGCCATGCTTAGTGGGCAGTCCGCTCAAGTGGAGAGTTTGCTTGACTGGAAATTTGTGATTTTTGGGTGGTAGATCTCTGGGAATATACATTCCAGAAGGACACAGAGAAATGAAGGAACATTTGTTGCTGTAGTTGAATTCTAATCAATCAAAGCAGCTCTGCTCAACCATTTTTATAAATATATTAGAAGCAAGAGGATAGCTAGGGAAAGAGTAGGTCCCATCAAGGAGCAAAGGGAAGTCTTTGTCTGGATCCAGGGGATATGGGTGGTATACTGGATGAATATTTCACATCAGTATTCACCAGGGAGAAGGATGGGGAGTTAGGGAAGGTGTACACTGATAGTCTGGAACGTGTGTGTCAGGAAAAAGGAACTTTTAGAGACGTTCATGCACATTAGGAGGGACAAATCCCGAGAGCCCAATGAAATCTATCCCAAGGTGTTATGGGAAGAAAGGAAGGAGATTGATAGAGTTCTGATGGAGATTTTTGCATCATCTTTAGCCACGAGTGAGGAACCGGAAGACTGGGGGGGGGGGGGGGCCAGCTGATGTTATTTCCATATTCAAGAAGGGTGGTAGGTATAAGCTAGGAAACTAAAAGCCAGTGAGCCTCAGATCAGTAGTAGGGAAATGAGTGGACAAGAATTGTCGGGAGAGGATTTATGATCACTTGGAAAGGCAGGGTCTGACTAGTGAGATCAGCATAACTTTTATGCATGGCAAGTCCTGCCTCACAAATCTGATTGAGATTTTTGAGGTGTTTACTAAGAAAATTGATTTAGGCAACACAGTAGATGTGGTTTACGTGGACTTTAGCAAGGTTTTTGACAAGGTCCTGCATGGTAGGCTGGTCCAGAAAGTTAGGACACATGGGGTCCAAGATGTTTTGGCTTGGTGACAGGAGGTAGAGGGTCATAGTGAAGGGGTGTTTTTCTGACTGGAAGTTTGTAAACAGTGGTGTACTGCAGGGATCGGTGCTGGGACCTTTATTTTTTTGCCTTGGATGAGAATGTCTGTGGTCTGATCAGTAAATTTGCAGACAACCCGAAGATTGGTGCTGTTGTAGATAGTGAAGATGGTTGACTTAAGGACATAGAGGGACATAGGTCAACTGGAAAGTTGGGCGGAGCAGTGGCAGATGGAATTTAATACAGACAAGTGTGAGGTAATGCATTTGGGTTGTCTAATACTGGCCAGATAGACACAGTAAACGGCAGGGACTTTAAAACTGTTGATATACAGAGGGACCTAACACGATGATGCTGGAGGAACTCAGCAGACCAGGCAGCATCCGTGGGGAAAAGCAGTCGGTCAACGTTTCGAGTCAGGACCCTCCTTCAGGACCTAGTCTGATTGCCTGTCCTGCTGAGTTCCTCCAGCATCATAGTGTTTTTCATCTATATATTCCAGTCCTTTATTTCTCATAGCTCCCTGAAAATGGCAACACAGGTGGATAGGGTAGAGAAGAAGGTATTTAGCTTGCATACCTTCATAGGCAAGGGTATTGAGTATAAGAGATGGGACATCATGTTGCAGCTGTACAAGACATTGGTTAGACGACACAAATAATATTGTGTGCAGTTCTGGTCACCATACTACAGGAAGGATGTGGTAGTGGTAGAAAGAGTGCAGAAGAGATTCACCAGGATGTTGCCTGGAATGGAGAGCTTTAGTTACGAGGAGAGTTTGGATAGGCTGGGATTGTTCTCACTGAAGTGCAGGAGGCAAAGGCATGGTCTTATAGAGGTTTATAGGATAATGAGGGGCATAGATAGGGTAGATAGTCTTTTTTCAAGGGTGGGGGAGTCTAAAACTAGAGGATATAGATTGAAGATGAAGTGGGAAATATTTGAAGATTTGTGGGGCACATTTTCACACAGAGGGTGGTGGGGAAATGGAACAAACTGCCAGAGCAGACGGTAGAAGTATAAATCCCAGCATTTATAAACGTTTGGACGGGTACATGGATAGGAAAGGAATCTAGGGATATAGGCCAAATGCAGGAAATTGGGATTAGTGTAGACAGGCATCTTAGTCGGCATGGATGAGTGGGCCGAAGGGCCTGTTTCCGTGCTGTATAACTTGATGACTTTGTTTTGTGAAGTTTATGACTCGAATTCTCTGCCTCCGCCACCCTTCTGGTCCCCACGCACCTTCCCCGTTACCCCATCTCCTGCAATCATTTCCCTCCACTCGCCTTTCCCATCAAGTAGCATTCTGTTTTAATCACTTCTACCATGCTCCCTTCCCCCAACTTCCCTCCCCCAACTTCCCTCCCCCAACTTCCCTTCCCCCACTACCCTTCCCCCACTTCCCTTCCCCCACCACTTCCCTCCATTACACTTCCCCCACCCCTTCCCCCACTTCCCTTCCCCCACTTCCCTTCCCCATATCCTGCACCCCTTTACTCTTCCTCTCCTTTATGTCTCTTTACCCATTCCTTCTTATCCTGCACCCCTTTAAGTCTACCCCCTTTGTCCCTACCCTTTTACCTCTGCCCTTTTATCACCCACTCTCCTTTACCATGCCTCCCTTTAGCTTGACCCCTTTATTCCATTTCCCTGTATTCCCCACCCCAATCTATCCCCACCCCAATCTATCCCCACCCCAATTTATCCCAACCCATTTGCCCCTGCCACTTATCCCCTCTCTCCTTTATCCCCAATCCCCTTACCCCGTGCTACCCTTTACTCCTACTCTCATTTACCCTCATTCCTTTACCTGCTGACTGCCCTTTACCCCCACTTCCCTTAATGCTCTGCTTCCTTTACCCCCAATCCCCATTACCCCTCACTCCCCTTCAATCCCTACTCCCCTTCACTTTTTGTTCCCAGCTTCACCATCTTGCCCATTCACCTTTTGCCAGCCCTCCCTACTTCTCTCTATTCCACCCATGTCCCCTCCATCCCACTCTGCTTCACCCCCTTCCCCACATTAGGTGGTATTATCGTTGGTACTGAAATAGGTAAACCACATTAACAAGAAACTAAAACCAGAAATAAAATGTCTTTGTGTCTGAGAATTACCCCAGGGTGATAGATAGGGTTGGGGGGGGGGAGCAAGTGTCAGCATGTCAATGGGTTAGGCGACTGATGGTGTGGAAGGATGTGTGGGGGCCGACACTGTTGGTGATCTGCGATTGTGCCACTGGAACTCTGCTTTAGTGATGAGAAATTTGACTGCTGCCCTTCCCCCTTTATGGGATCTTGCTGAGATTAGTGAGCTCCCATCTTCATGAACAGCAGTTGTTATACATCACCAGTAAGCTGCAGGCTCTGTAGCATTTTGTGACATCCCAATCACATCTTCAGAAGCTGTATGAATGCAAGCTTATTCTAAAGATGCTGCACCTGGCTTGTTTTGCTTACCACAACAGAGTTCTGGCTAACTGCTCCCCTTCTTCATTGCACTCTCCACCTTGCCTGCTCACTCTTCAGCTCCACTGTCCCCTTTCACTTGCCGCCACTGTCTCCCACCTTCTGCCCACTCCCTTCCCTGCCGCATGTTGCCCAACCCTATCATTCAAAAGGGGAAAAGTTATTAACAGAGGATATCCTCCTTTGGTGTTTGGCAAAGTGTCTGGGGGATTGCAGCGAGGCATGTTTGTGTGGATTACTAATGAGGGTGGGTGGAAATGGAGGAGGAGGGCGGGAACTGAGAAAACCAAATTTGTCTCCATTCAGTTTGCATAGCTACGAATGAGATCATAAGGGAAGCACACGTGGAAAAGACACCTGGCTACACATGCAGTTGCTGAAATGCTTCTGAAACCAGATTTTATAATTTATGCAACTTTTTGTCTGGGCTCAGAATCTGGCTGGGAAAAATTGCATAGTTCCCTCTTTTCAGCTGCAGTGCTTCCCCAACCTCTGCTGAACAGACATGCACGCACGCATGCACATGCCCGCCCATCATGAGGTGTTCACCAGGACTGAGTGGGCTGATCTCCTCACTCCGTTATGGTCACTTTGGGTTGTGCTTTGCTAGGCAGTTCCCCAGAGCTGAGATCAGAAAGGTATAAGGAAAGTATGATGAGCAGGAAGAGATGCTATGCTCAAAAGGATGGAGACACAAGAGACTGCAGGTGCAGAAATCTGGAGGAACTCATCAGGTCAGGCAGCATCTATGGAGGGAAGTGGACAGTTGATGTATCGGGTCGAGACCCTTCATCAGGACTGGAAAGAAAGAGGGGAGATAGCCAATATTAGATAGTGGGGGGAAGGATAGAGCAAGAGCTGGTGGGTGATAGGTGGATCCAGGTGAGGAGGGTGATGGGCAGGTGAGGGAGGGTGGAGAAGTAGCTATGATGTAAGAAGCTAGGAGGTGATAGGTAGAAGTGACAGAGCTGAAGAAGATGGAATCTGATAGGAGAGGACAGTGGGCCATGGAATGGAGGGAAGGGAACCAGTGGGAGGAGTGTGTGGATGATGGACAAATGGAGAGGGTGGGTGAGGGGAAAGAGATAGGGTGATGGGGGCTAGTGGGATCAGGAGGAGAGAAAAAGTGGGGGGAAGGGACAGAGGGGAGTGGTTACCGGACGTTAGAGAAATCGATGTTTATTCCATCAGGTTGGAGACTACCAAGGTGGAATATGAGGTGCTGTTCCTCTAATCTGCATCTAGCCTCGACCTGGCAGTGGCGGAGGCCGTGGACAGACATGTTGGTGTGGGAGTGGGAAGTGGAATTAAAATGGCTGGCCACCAGGAAATCCCGCTTGTATGGCGGACAGAGTGAAGGTGCTCGACAGAGCGGTCCCCCAATCTGTGTTGGGTCTCACTGATGTAGAGGAGATTGCACCAGATGCAATAAATGACACTGATGGATTCACATGTGAAGGACTGCCTCACCTGGAAGGACTGTTTAGGGCCCTGGATGGTGGTGTGGGAGGAAGTGCAGGGGCAGGTGTAACAGCGAGAGGGGAGAGGAAGATGTGACAAGACAAATTGATCAAGGTAGTGCGGTGGATGTGGTATATATGGATCTTAGTAAGGTGTTTGACGAGGCTTCCCTTGGTAGGCTCATTCAGAAAACCATGAGGTTATGGGATCCGTGGAAAATTCGCTGTGTAGATTCAAAATTAGCTTGCCCACAGAAGGCAGAAGGTGGTTGTAGAAGGGGAGTATTCGACTTGGAGGTCGGTGACTCGTAGTGTTCTGCAGGGATCTGTTCAGGGACCCCTGCTCTTTGTGATTTTTACAAATGATTTGGATGAGGAAGTGGAAGGATGGGTTGGTAAGTTTGCAGATGACATGAAGGTTGGTGGTGTAGTAGATAGTGAAGAAGGTTGTCGTAGGTTGCAATGGGATTTACACAGGGTGGGAAGAGGTGTAGTCGATGTAAATGCGGGAGTCAGTGGGTTTTGTAGAAGATGTCAGTGGATAATCTGTCTCCTGAGATGGAGACAGAGATCAAGAAAGGGGAGGGAGCTGTTGGAGATGGACCAATTGAATTTGAGGGTGGAGTGGAAGTTGATAGTGACGGTGTTGAAATTGACGAGCTCCGTATCGGTGCAGGAAGCGACACCAAAGCAGTCGTCAGTGTATTGGAGAAGGTTGCGGAGCATTGCCGGTGTAGGTTTGGAATGTGGATTACTCCACATAGCCAACGAAAAGGCAGGCATAACTGGGTCCCATGCAAGTGTCTATGGTTACACCTTTGGTCTGGGGAAAGTTGGAGGAGCCAAAAGAGAAGTTGTTGAGTGTAAACACCAGTCCTGCCAGAAGGAAGAGGGTAGTGGTGGAGGGGAACTGGTTTGGTCTGTTCTCCAGAAAGAACCAGAGAGCCCTGAGGCCTTCCTGATGGGGAACAGAAGTGTATCGGGACTGGACGTCCATGGTGAAAACGAGGCACCTTTGTGTGTTGCCCAAAAGGATGAATTTGTTTGGGAGTTCTGCGGTGGCCATTCTCCTTGCCACTTGAGCCAGAACATTTTGGGTCCAGGTCTCAGTCCGTGAACTTAAAAGCCTGGGATGACACTTGGACTGATGGACTCAGAGAGTGCTGCACTGTCAGTGGTGTTATCAATGGACAACAGCAGATCAAGAAAAAGGTTCTATCACCACCACCTCAGGCTAAGGAACTTAAGTCTAGTTTGTGACATTTATGTCCCGAGAATGATTTAAATAAAATCCTTTGATGTTGCTTCACATTCTGAGCATTGACTTTTCACTCAGTATCTTCTCCTTAAAAAATTTAAATACCTCCTCTTTTAGGTTAGAACAAACTGCAAAGTCCTCTGATGCCTCATATATATTTATGTCTGTGTGTGATATGATGTGCTATTGGTTCATAGTCCATTGAGAACATCTTTCCTATTTCGTCACCCCAACAGTACTTGTACAGCAGAAACCAGCAGTTAGAATATTTTCCATATATTAAAGATGTTGAAGTCCTACTCTAGGGAGAATCAGAAGATTGATATGGTTCCCACTGGAGAATGAGCAGACATGCATACTAGATTGTTTACACAAGCAACATCAGTGAGAGTAATGAAGAGGTGAATCCCAAGCAAAGGGGTGAGGAGGGGGCAGGATTGAAAGAGATGTTTGCTTATGATAGGATGGACTTCCACCTGTTCATGTGGCTGCTGTAAGGAGAGATCTTACTGGGACTGAGGAACCTTTTGACAGATAAGAGGAGTAATTATCTGGGGCTGATTATACTTCAGATTCACCTTCTGTTCCTCAAATTTCTATTTTAAGGACAAAAATTATTTTCTGTTTCTTCCATTGCTTTGGTGCTCACCTTCATAGAGCTGGCCTGCATCGGGATCCAGATGTCCTGCTCATGAGCTGGCCTTTTTAAAAGGAAGGAGAGGCTTGCATTTATAGAGCATTTTTTTGACAATCTTGGATCAATCCAAAGCAGCTATTGAGGCCCTTTTCAAAGTGCGCTCTGCTATCATTTTACTGAAAGGGTGCAAAAGTAAGACTCACATTTTAGATTAATGTTTTTTTTAAAGCAAAGTGCATTCTCATTAAATTAAACAAAGGGATATAGGCGACAGGTGGTTAATCCACAAATGTAAATTGTTTTCCAATAAACTAGGCAGTGAGCAGTTCATTAGCTTGTCTGGGAATCAAAACAAAATGCTACATACCCATTATGTTGGAAAGTTTTGTGTGCCTTGTCTTTCTGAGAACAAAGAGATTTATATATAAAAAATAAGAGATTAGGACACATCATGGAAATTTTATAAAGCCTTGTGTAAATCTTCAGTGGGGGCACCAAAGTTAGAGAGGAGAGAGATACAATTTATGAAGAAAAAAATTCTTGATTAAGGGAAATACAGTGACAACTGATGTGGGTCTTCATTTTGTAAAATGAAGATGAGTTGAACTATCCAAATTGTGCTGTGTTACATTAGCAAAAATTTGAAAGGGATTTAGGAAACATTTAATTTTTTACTACAGGAGGTAGCTTTTGTGGTTATGCTTTTTCATAGATTGTCAGATCCACCAGGGTGGCATTTTATCTTCCACAACCCTTCCCCAATCCTAAGTGTGGGTGTGGGTAGTGGTCCTGGTGTAATGCACAGGTCTTGGGGAGTAGAAATGACATAGTGCTGAGATTTCCATTAGTGCATGAAGTGTGTAACAAATTAATTTTATTTAAAAAACCAAATGAATAAAATGAGATGAGAGCTGTAATGAACTGACAATTAATTTCATCATATTATGGTAACCAGCGAAATACTCATCCTATCCTCTTAAGCAACAGGCAATTTAAAGGCTGAGTTGTTTTAATTTTAATTAATTCAAGTTACCATCACTGTCTGAAAGTGAGATCTCTGTGGCTTGCAAAGCTTGTCCACATTAATGTGCTTAATTTAGTCTAATACAGTTATCACCATTAGCGCTGTTTAGTGGAGTTGGTTGAATATGTGGACATTCTGTACTATTAAAGCCTCGGACAACAGTTATCTACATTCTTTCTCCCCCTCTCCGCAAGCGGCAGATCTTGCAGGCATATCACAGATGTCCCTCACCCAAATGGGCATTCTGCAAAAAGGGTATCTGCAGGTCCTTAGACCGTGGATTGGAAGTGGAAGGAAGGGAATGGGGTGGCTGGTGTGGCAATGAGGCCACTGCAAAGTCAGTTCCTGATGGTCTTGTTTTCTGGATTATCCGGGACTCTCTAACAACTGAACTAATTTCTGGGGGCACTCCCATGCACAAAGACCCAAGAGAATGATCCAAGGGATTTAACAAAATTCTGACTTTCTTCAGACAGGCTCATTATTGGTAATAAAGGCAGTAGAGGGAAAAAAAAGCTGTTTCACCATCAAAATTAATCTAATTGATTAATTGGCTGCACTATATACCATCTACAAAATGCAACCCAGTAATTTACCAAGGCTACTTTGACATCACTTCCCTAACCCACAAACTCTACTGCCCTGAAGGACATCTCCACCCACAGGTTCAGCTCCAAATCACACGTCTTCTTCATTGTCATTGGGTCTTCTAAGGGATCACCTTCACCAGAAGGACTGCAGCAGTTCAAGGAGTGACTCACCACCACCTTCTCAAGGGCATTTAGGGATGGGCAATAAATGCTGGCTTTGCCAGTGAAGCCCACGTCCCAACAAATGAATATGTTTAAAAAAAAGTGTCTATCCTCATTCCACTTGGTGGAGGGAAGCTGGTGCCTGGACCAATAATGGGACCATAGTTAGGTGGGTTGGTGGTAGGTGATCGTGTGCTAAGATGCAAGGAACACATCTGGCCAGCGATTGAGATCCCACATCCAGACTGCTCCCTCCACCTTACACACATTCTTGAACGGGAATCATTAGACAGAACTCCAAGTAAGGTGATTTTTCTTCTCTCCCATTCAGAGGCCGGTTGTAGTTTGTTCTTTTCCTCTCACCATACCAAATTTGATTCCAGCCATGTGCCGCAGAGACTTTCTCATAATTCAATATCCTGTCAATTCCATCGCCCCATTACTATATTTTCAAATGGTGTTTCATGAAGGGCTACATAATGAGCTTGTTGGCAAAATTGAAGGCCGTAGAGTAAGTGGCAGCATGGATATTGAATTAGCTTAGGAACAGGAACAGCAAATCATGGTGAGCAGTAGTTATTTTGGGATCTCCGTTTTGTAAATCCAAGCGAACCTGAGCAGATCCAATCATTGTTTTCCAAATGATTTGCTATTATAATGGTGTCTACCATTTTCCCCATTCCCGATGTCTGGCTGACAGGTCCGTGATTTCCTGTTTTCTCTCTCTCTCCTTTTTTAAATAGTGGGGTTGCATTAGCTACCCTCCAGTCCACAGGAACTGATCTGGAGTCCAAAGAACACAGGAAAATGACCACCAATGCTATTCTTAGGGCCACTTTCTGGGATGCAGATTATTAGGCTCTGGGGATTTACTGGCCTTTAATCTCATTAATTTCTCTAAAACCATTTCCCTACTAATAGTGATAACCTTAGTTTCTCCGTCTCATTAGACCCAAGGTTCCCTAACTTTTTAAGGTTTATTTGTGTGCTCCTTTGTGAAGACAGACCCAAAATATTTCTTAAACTGACCAATACCATTTCTTTGTTCCTCTATTTCTGACTGTAAAGAACCCATATTTGTCTTCATCAATATTTTTCCTTTCCCACATCCATAGAAACTTTTACAGTCAGTTTTTATGTTCACTGCAAGCTTACTTTCATACTCTTATTCTCCCCTCTTAATTAGTCCCTCAGCCCTCCTTTGTTGCATTGGAAATTGATCCCAGTCCCAGAGTTTGTTGCTTGTTCCCACTAACTCCCACTGATATTTTCTGCTCCTTGGTAATGCACTGGTTTTGCTGGAACTGGAGTATTGCTTCCAGTTCTTGTTGCCATGTTATAGGAAGAATGCAAGGAACCTAAAGAAAGTGCAGAGAACATTTAGTACAGTGATTGTGGAGATGAAGAACTTCTATCATGTGGGTAGACTGGGGAAGCTTTGGTTGTTTTCCTTAGAGGCGAAAGGGTTGAAAGGATGTAGATTTAAGCTGATTGGCAGAAGAACCTGGGGGTGGAGAAGAAAACTCTTTTCATGCAGTGAATAGTTATGAACTGGAATTCATTGCTGCAAAAGGCTGGTGGAGGCAGATTCAATATTGACTTTGAGAAGGGAATTAGGTTCTTGGAAAGGAGGGAAAAAAATCCAGGAAGACGAGGAAGAATCAGGAATGGGACTGACAACGTTGCATTTGCAAGGAGCCAGCAGGGGTTTGCTGGGCAAAATAGTTTCCTGTACCATAACAATTCTATGCTTCTAATGGGAAACTATAGACCCTATATTTAGCTTTAATTTTTAAGTACAATGAAGTCACTTTTGTGTTCATTCCAATTTTCAGGTTAGATATTTCATTTATGTGTCCTTTGTGAATTGGACTTTGACCAGTAATTGTTGCATTATACTGCCATTTAAAGGGAGAATGGTGTCAGTGGATTTAGTTCATTATTCTCTTATCTATGTTTTGGATACTTTGTTAATTTGAGTCACTGTCTGCCTTCTTGGGTGTGTGTAAAAAATCCCAAGTTAATTTTGTAAGGAGAGCAGAAGAGTTCTCCATGGTGTAATAGCTGGTACTTATCCTTCAATGAACATCAGTAAAATTACAGACTATCTGGCTCATTAGCGCTAGCTACTTGAGAAATCTTCTGTACGCAGATTGGTTGCTGTGTTTCCTACTTTACAATGGTGACGTCACTAAAAATAAAAAGGTAAAACGTAGCTTATAAAGCACTTTGGGAGTTTGAGGTCCAGATGTATATTATGAAAGTGCAAGAACCTCCTGGATATAATGTGCTCTCTGGGAATTGTGATTTATTTACTCAGGAATTATGTTATAGTTACATTATGCACTAAAGATGGGGGTCAATAGGATTATTTCATTGTGGACTTTCCAATTTATGTTGTGTGTTTAGATTTCCCCCAGGAAGCAGTTCATGTCTGAAAGGCAGACAGATGTCCTTCCAAGTGCTGCTGGTGTTGCTCTAAGTTACTATAAGAAAAAAAATATTAAAAAGGAAAAAATTGTTGGGAAAGAGCAGGGAGAATGTGACCAAATGTTGCAGGCTGGCTGGCGGAATGGTCTTCCCACGTGGTTATGGCTCTGTGTTGTTCCTTTCTCTCCAATTTGTGGGGGATGTTCCCAATCAATATGTACAATTTCACTCTGTGGTTTTAACCACCAGCATAAGAAAAAAAGCTCTTTAGTCAGTCTGTTGGCAGTCTTGTGGGCAGGAGTGCTACCTGGTTCGCCTCAGTGGGAACAGACATTAGGTTCAGGTAATCCAT
The DNA here is from genome assembly GCF_009764475.1 of Pristis pectinata. Lineage (NCBI taxonomy): Eukaryota > Metazoa > Chordata > Chondrichthyes > Rhinopristiformes > Pristidae > Pristis > Pristis pectinata. Next base: position 6,529,716 of record NC_067425.1, on the reverse strand, counting down.
GGTGCATGAAGTGCATTGAGACCCAATGGGAAGTGAGAGAAGGTGTTCCATAAGTGTGATCCTTCCTTAAATTTCAACTGAGTGACAAATAGGAGAAGTTGTACTCCGCATTTTGTTCCTTTCAACGTGATTGAAGCAATACCGCTGCTAAGGAGTTAACCATAATCTGCGGGGCTACTGGCGTTATATTTGCAGCAATCAACGTTATCGATTGAAATCTTAAAAGGCCCAGTATAAAACTGACTTTGGTTGCCCAGCTGTATCTCAGCTGCTGCTACCTCATTCTGTAAAGATATGAAGTGGTGACTTGACTGAGCTTTGCAGTCCCAACACACAATCAATAGCACTGAAATTATTGAATCGAGAGTGATTTTCTTTTGTTTATTATCTGGGCGGTTGACATGTTTGTGATATGATGGAACTGTGCTGCCTCTGGGATGCTAACACAGGCCATGCAATTATACTGCACAGAAGAAGGCCATTCAGTCCATCGTCCCTTTTACAACCCTCTGGAAGAGATATTAATTGGATCCTGCTCTTTCCATATAGCCCTGGAAATCTTTACTTTTAAAATATTTCACCAGTACCCTTTTGAAACTTTGAAACTGCTTCCACCACCCATTCAGGCAATAAATTCCAGATAACTTTGTGCTTTTTCATCAATTTTAAATCTTCTGGTTATCTGGAAAAGTGTGAAGTGATACACTTTGGAAGATCGAATTTGAAGGCAAAATACAAGGTTAATGGCAGGACTCTTAGCAGTGTGGAGGAACAGAGGGATCTTGGGGTTCACGTCCATAGATCCCTCAAGGTCACCACGCAGGTCGATAGGGTTGTTAAGAAGGCGTGTGGTGTGTTGGCCTTCATTAGTCAGGGTACTGAGTTCAAAAGCTGTCAAGTAATGTTGCAGCTCTATAGAACTCTGGTTAGACCACACTTGGAATATTGTGTTCAGTTCTGGTCACCTCATTATAGGAAGGATGTGGAACCTTTAGAGAGGGTGCAGAGGAGATTTACCAGCATGCTGCCTGGATTGGAGACCATGTTTTATGAGGATAGGTTGATTGAGCTAGGGTTTTTCACTTTGGAGCGAAGGAGGATGAGAGGTGATTTGATAGAGGTGTACAAGATGATAAGAGGCATAGATCGAGTGGACAGTCAGAGACTTTTTCCCAGAGGGAAAATGGCTAACACGAGGGGGCATAATTTTAAGGTGATTGGAGGAAGGTATAAGGGGGATGTCAGGGGTAAGTTTTTTACACAGAGAGTGGTGGGTGCATAGAACGCACTACCAGCTGAGGTGGTGAAGGGAGATACATTAGGGACATTTAAGAGCCTCATGAATGATAGAAAAATGGAGGGATATATGGGAGGGAAGGGTTAGATAGATCTTAGAGCAGGATAAAATGTTGTCACAACATTGTGGGCCGAAGGGCCTGAACTATGCTGTAATGTTTTATGTTCTATGTTCTTAACCTGAATGCAAATAGTTTGTTCCTTTTAATCATATCAAAACTTCAGATAATTTTGAATGTTTCTATGATGGATTCCTTTAACAATCTTTGTTGAACATTCTCCCTCATGTTATAGTCAAATTTTATCCCTCAAGCAACATCACAGGTCACTATTGTGGGATCTTACTGTACTCAAATTGGTTGTCATATTTGCTACCTTTCATTAGTGACCACATTTAATAAAAATACTGCATTTATTGTAAAGTGCTGAAAGACATCCTGAGGTTATCATAAAGATGTAGAATTGCACGTTTTTTTCCCCCATTAAAGCTGCAACATTTGCTGTGCTCATTTCTTGGTCTGAAATTCCCATGAGTTATGTACTGTCCATTGGCTGCAATGAGATGCATGAAACTGAGGATGAGATGTTCATGTCCTGGGGGTGGATTGGAAAAGTGAATTGAACTAAAAGCACAAAATGAATATTTTAAAAAACTGCAGGTGCTGGAAATCGGACATCATAATAGAAAATTCTGGAAACAGTTCATCAGGCGGCATCTGTAGAAAGAGAAACAGTTAATATTTCAGGTCCAAGACCAGAACTGGGAAAGTGGCTGTGTGTGCACTCTATCCCAGTTCTAAGGAAGGGTCTCCAACTTAAAACATTGACTCAGTTTCTCTTTCCACAGGTGCTGCCTGACCTGCAGAGTGTTTCCAGCATTTTCTGGTTTCATTGCACTTAAAGTGTCGTAGTTACTTTCTGCCAGTTCCGTTAGAAGTCTGAGACTGTTGGGATTCGGGAGTGGGCGCAGGGGTGCAAAGATGAGGCCTCTGCTGAGGACTGTCTGCTCTGAATCAGAGAGGGGGAGGTCAGGGGGGGAATAGTGAAGACCTGGCAGGTGGGGCAAGGTATGGGATCAGAAGAGGGAGGAGAGGGCAGTGGGAGGGGAGGTGAGATGAGGGGAGGGGGGATCTCAGGGGAAAGAGGTGAGGAGGAAGGAGGAAGTGTAGTGTGGGGGCTGGATATGAGGTCAGGAGGTGGGGGCTGTGGTGAAAACAGAGGTGGGGGAAGGAAGAGAAAGATCTGGTGGAGTTTTGGGAGCTTCCTCTCCACTCTCAGTCCTGATGCAGGGTTTCAACCTGAAACATTGACAGTTCCTTTCCTCCCACAGATGCTGCTCGACTCGCTGAGTTCCTCCAGCAGGTTGTTTGTTGCTCCATATTCCAGCGTCTGCAGTCCCTTGTTTCTCCATTGTACTTAGGAGTGTGCTGTTCAAACCATCAAGTCTGTTCTGCCATTCTATGAGATCATGACTTGTCTGTATCTTAACTCCATGGCCCTTTTAAACCAAATGAATCTGAAGTAAATGTTCATAAATAAATTATTACCCAAGTGTAAGTTGTAGTTCCTTTTCCATTCCCCATTCTCCACAAAGTAGTAACTTTCATTTTACTATTATTAGAACAGGATTAAACAATGCAATGGAAAACTGTTTTAAATTTAGTCTAAATCCCTACATAAGGGAAGGTGTTGTGGCATTCTGTCCAGTTCTCACCATTGACAGATCTTGGTAATGAATTGAGTCAGAGTTCACCTCTATTGCTTTCTTGTAGAAACATGTTTCCACATTTAGGGAAAAGTTAGGTTGATGAACAGTCACTAATATAGCCAATAAAGAACTGGGATGAAACTTCTTCACCCAAGGATGATGAGAATGTGGGACTTGCAACTGTAGAGGGTAGCTGAAGTGTAGATTATTAGATGCTTTTCAAAGGTAGCCGGATAAATATGCCAATTAGAAAAGAATGATAGGTTTTGCTGAAAGATGAAGAGGAAAGGTGAGCCCAATGGGCAGAGGCTCATGTGCATAGACCTGTTGGGCTGAATGGCCTGGGCTGAGTAGAATTCTGTGTAATCTTTGTGGTTCTTTTCTCTCTCATTGTGGGTGGTTTATGGTTCCGCAGAGCTACACAGGATGGGTATGCAGTGCATCAATCCTTCAAACTGTAGTCTCCACCTATATATCCAACCACAGATTTAGTGCCACTGCGCTCTTGAGATTCTATGTAGCATGCCGAGGCCTGACTCTCAGGAACAAGGTTTCCTTTAGCTTTAGTTACCCTTCCTTTCAAAGATTTTCTTTTAAGATTCAAATCATTTGTTCCCCTGAACCCCCTCCTTCAACCAAGAAAATGGATTAGCTGCTGTGCTCCGGTGCCTCTGTAACGAGGCAGTATGATTTGTATGTCGTGACTCTGGACAATTTCACTGCTCAGTTCCTGGATAATATTAATCTGTCAGCCATCAACAAAGCAAAATCAATTTATCTGGTCATTATGACATACTGTTTGTGAGAGCTGGTTGTGTGCAAATTGGCTGTCACGTTTCCTACATAATAACAAAATACTTAATTAGTTGTGAAGTGCTTTGGGACATCATTAGCTTGTTAAAAGTGTAATAAACGTAGGTTCTTTCTTGTTTTAGAGTTCATAATGTTTTGATGGTTGCTCGGCGTAATGGTGATGACACTTGTCCTTTATTTAAATTCCATCATACTGGTTTTCCTTTCTTTGTAGTGTTGCTGGTGTTCATGTCGATGAAAGAATTTTCACCTCCATCAGAAGGTTTTGAGTTTAAACCCCACCATATATTTGAGCACAAAGCATCCTGACTGATGGTCAAATGCAGCACTGCGGGAGTGCTGCAATGTCGAAGGTGCCAACTTTTGGATCAGATGACAACAGAAGTCCTGTCTACTCTTTCAACTAGATTTTAAAAAAAGTGGCAAAGTTTCACTAACATTAGGTGATTTATCCCCCATTGACCCAGCCGAAGTTAATTCCTCTTTCAGCATCCTCCAAACAGATGGTTTGTTCATTATTACATTATCGTTTATGGGTTCTCTTGGAAAATTGGTTGCACGTTTCCCGATTAAGAACAGTGAACAGGCTTCAAAAGGACTTCAGTGCCTCTGAAATGTTGAGGCTGTGAAAAATTGCGTAAATAAGGTTCTCTCTTCTTACATGGAAATGTTTGTGTAAACAGAGCTTCTATATTTCCTTTTAATATAGGATATTGCAGATGAATTCTTTAGTGTGTTGTGGTACTGAGGCACACGGGTGCCATTCTGTGGTCTGGGCTGTGACAGAGAACTGGACACCACAAATGTCCTCGGCACCCTTGGGCTTTGATCAGCCATGGTTCCTGCTTTGGATTGCTAGCTGGTGTGCACCGTAGGGGATTCCTCTCTTGACAATGGGTGTGGTCATACAAGCAGGTGAATCTTCTGGGTCTATGGCATTGACAAGAATTGTGTGGAGGGAGCAACTCTTCCAGTGAGTCGAGAACCATTTGGGAGTAGACAGCAAGTGGCACTTTTGTCCACAGTATAAGGCCAAATTACATGGAAATTACGTGTGTGACATAGAAATAGCTGTGTATTATATTTTGGATATTTAATTGTTCATTGTTGATAGAGAACTTAAGGACTGCAATTATTTTACAAACTACTACTGTCCATAAGCAATTACTAGATTTATGGTACTGTGCAAAGATGCAGGTTGTGAGTAGCAATAAGGGACACTGACGGGAAATTACCCGGATAATTGTACACAAGAAAAGATCGAGAGTAATAAATAATAGGAGAGATTTGTCCTGAGGGAAGTAAAAGCACTTAAAGGTACTATGTGCACTTCTAGAGAAAGTCTTTCCATCAGTATCAGAGGGCAGAGCTATGAGTTAATGACAGAAGGTGCCTCAAAAAAGAATGCACAATGTGCTCGGAAAGCTAAGTGTGGCCAGGATTCAGTGGTAACTGTGTCATTGAGAGGGTCATGGGCTCAGGTCCCTCTTCCATCAAAATTCCAGCTTGACAATCTTGTGAAGTGCTGAGGGGGCATCTCCAGCTTTTCAGCAATGTCCTTTGGATCAGATGTTAAACTTTTGGCCCCATCTGCTATCCCTGGTGAACATTAAAGATCCTACTTCAAAGAGGAGTGTTTGCCCTGGGGTCCTAGCCGGTATTCATTGCTCATCCAATAGAGTGAAATTTATCACATTGCTATCTGATGTCTTGCCCAACCTTTCACTGTGAGAGTGATGAAGTCAGAAACCTCAATCACCTTTAATTACCATGAATAAGAACCATGTGCAGCAACCTGAAAGACTCTAGATCTAGAACTGAGAAGTGGGATAGTTCTTTCTCTATTGCTGTTTGTAATAGGCCCAATGGCCTCCTCCTGTGCTGTAAATTTCAATGATTTTGTGATTTACATGTAAAGTACTTGTTCAAGTACTTATTCTTCACAGCTTGAGCCTTATTTATGGCCAGATGATCCTGTTGGTACATTAAGGGACATACTGAAGCACCGTAGTAACTGATCTAGCAGTAATGCTCGGAGGTCATTGGGGTCTGTATTTGTCCCTGAACCAGCACTGGTAAAGCAGAATCTCAGGCTGTTATCACACAGCTGGTTTTGGGAGCTTGCTATACAAAATTGGCTGCAATGGTTGTCTGAATTTAACAGTATTTTTAATGGCTGCAAAATACCTCAGGATATCCTGAGGTCAAGCCAGTCACCATATGATTGCAAATCTCGTTTCTTCAGCAAAAAAAAACCATCATATCGTGGAGAAGTTACAGCCTGAATTAAATTTGAATTGTTCTGTGGCATTTACCCAGTGCTCATTACTCTCCTTAAAATCTTATTTCTAATTCAATACAAATTAAAGAAAAGGTTTAAGGACAAGTTTTTCAGTAATGGCATTCTTCCCAGCAGCTGTCTGTATTTACTTTTGAAATGTAAAATACCCCAGTGACTAATCCCAGAGCTGACCTGTAATAATTACAGGTTTAATTAGGAAGGAGGTTGAAAATGACTACGGTTACCAATGTGCCAGGTGAGCCTTCTGGGCACTTCTCACTGTCCATTTTGTATTACAAGCTGAGTCCATTTCCCTGCTGCCACCCCTGTTTTATAATACTTTTTCTTTTTGACCTCCATGTGACCACTTCAAGTTCTTTATTTCTCTACCAGTGCAGAGCTGTAGGAATATCCAGTAAAACCTGTTCATCACTCAGACATCTTAATATCATTGATTTGTGGATCTAAAAGAACAAAAGAAAAAAAACTGAAATTTAATCCTAAAGATGAAAATAATTGCAAACCGTAAACAAAAAAAAACTTTAGCTGCCTGACTCATGGGTCTTATGGGGATGGCTGGACAGCTTCTAGTCCAAGTTGAAATGACCATCGTGGGTGAGGAAGTGCCACATCGGTGCAGTAATCCTGAGGTAGCTCATCATATCCGAATTGAGGATGCTTGATGCAGACATTTAAAGGTTGAACATGTGCTTGGCAGTTATCGGAAAAAAATACATTTATCAGTGTGTGCGAACTTCCTTCCGCCACTGTTTTAAGCTAAGGGCAGAGTCAAAGTTGAGTTTATTGTCATATGCACAAGTACATGTGTGCACAGGCGCAGTGAAAAACTTACTTGCAGCAGCATCACAGGCACATAGCATCAGAGACACAATATTCACAAGAAAATAATAAATTAAACATAAATTGTACAAGAAAGAACACAATTAGAACAAAAAAACAAAGGCCACTGTAATGCAAAGTGGTCAAAGTGATCATGGGGTTGCTATACTGAGGTAGTGGTTAGGGTTGTGCAGGTTGGTTCAAGAACCAAATGGTTGAAGGGAAGTAGCCGTTCTTGAACCTGGTGGTGTGGGACTTCAGGCTTCTATACCTCCTGCCCAATGGTAGCTGTGAAAAGATGGCACTGCCCGGATGGTGGGGATCTTTGAAGACAGACATTGCCTTCTTGAGACAGCACTCCTGTAGATACTTCCAATGGTGGGGAGGGATGTGCCCGTGATGTATTGGGCTGAGTCCACTACTCTCTGCAGCTTCTTACGTTCTTCTGCATTTGAATTACTGTACCAGACCGTGATGCAACCAGTCAGGATACTTTCAACAGTAGAAGTTTGTTAGAGAGTTCGATGAATGTTAAATGGAATAATGTCTTCATTAAAAAGGAATCATTTTCAGGACTGTGGGAAAAGAACAGTGGAGGAGTGACACAATTTAGTAGCTTTGAAGTTAAATTACTGGGCTGACAAACCAGAAGCCAGGACTGATGATCAAGAAACATGTGTTTGGATTCCACCACAGCAGTTGTAGAATATAACTTCAATTAATTAAAAAAGCAATCACCAGTAATGGTGAACATGGAGTTCTGGATTGTTGTTTAAAAATTGGTTTGCAAATGTCCTTTGCGGAAGAAAGTCTGATGACTCTTAATTGCCTGATATTATAGCCCGACAAGTCTCAGTTCAAGGGCATATAAGGATGAGCAGTAAATGCTGGCCTTGCTCGCATCACCCACATCATGTTAATAACAAAGTCCAGCATGATAGGTCAAGTGGCTTCCCTCCATATTGCAGTATGCGATAATATATGGAAACATCACAGCTCATCCTCTTAACCCGGGCGGCTTCTGCTCTCATATAGGTCCCCCTTCTCAATTGGGCATCTGCTCTTGGATTTTAGCATCCAGGAATGATGCAAAATTGTTAATAATTGTGGAATCAATTGCACCTGTAGAACAACTGGGCATTAATCACTTAAGCAAGTGCCCTCTCTTTGTAATGCATGTTACCAAAGTTCCTTGGGATGTAGGGGTTGCTGGTAAGCTCACATTTATTGCCCATTGCTCATTGCTGCTCTTGAACAAATGCTAGCTTTAAGCCTTGAGATAAAAATGCTTCATGAAATGAAAGGGCTGGTTATCTCACTTTGGAGGGAATTGAGGGTCAAACGCTGAGTTTGGATCAGGAGTTGCACAGTAGAAATAGCACATCCCCTTCCCTGAAGGACACGGATCAACCAGCAATGTTCATGTTTACTTTCTCATCTACCAGCCAATGTATGAGCAATTTAGAATGGTGGGATTTGAATTCCAATGCTAGGCAGGTACAATGACCACAGGCTGCCAGGCCTCTGCATACCATATGCTAATTTAGTCTTCAGGGCAGGGGAGATTATATAAACTGGCCATGTATTCACTAGAATATGGAGGATTAAGGGTATTTTGACTGAAGTTTTTAAGAATTGGGAAGTTTGATAGCATAGTCAGGAAAAAAATACTTTTCCACATTTTGGTGGTCTGAAATTTAGCCAGGCTATTCAGGAGACAGGTTTGGAAACACTTCTTCACCTAATTAGTGGTGGATGCATGAAGAAACTTCACTTGATGTGCAAAGGTTCTCTGCCTGCTGCACAGCACTGCCCCTCAACAATAAAGTTGACGATGAAACACATGGACCTTTTTTCATTTATCTCAAGAGCTACCTCAGTAAAGACAGATATTGATGATGGAATTCACCATCACTTTCAGTGACCCAGCATATACCTTGGCCATCTAAGGAAATGACTGAAGATCAAGATCTTAAACTTGGCACAAAGCTCATGGTCTACCAGACAGCAGTGATTCCTGCCCTCCTGTATGCTGCTAAGAATTGGGCTACCTGGAGCAGGCATCCTGAGGCACTAGAGATATACTTTCAACTTTATCTCAGGAAAATCATCCAAATTCACTGGCAGCATAGGCGAACCAACATCAGTGTCTTCTCCAAGGCCAACATTTCCAGCATTGAGGCTCGAATTACATGCGCCTGGATCTGATTGGCAGGCTACATCATTTACATGGCTAACACCAGACCTCTGAAACGCACTTTATTCCAAGCTCTGTCAATAAGTCGGAAGAAACAAGTCAAGGTCATTCACAAAATCTCCTTGATAAAGTGTAACATCTCCATCAGCTCATGATATCCCTAGCTGCTCCTGACTGCTCAAAATGGAGCAGGAACATTGGGGACAGCATTAAGAACCTTGAGTCTCTTTGTTGGGAACTCATGACTTCTCATCCATAAATGTCAGAAGGAGTGCAGCACTTCCCAAACTACCCACCTGCCACTCCCTCCCCAACCATTACAGAGTCTGATAGTCCAACATTGATTTCTTTAGCCACCTCAGAAACAACAAAGCTGCATGAAAGCAAGTCATCCTCAACCTTAAAAGACTGAAGAAGTGAAGAAAGAGATATGTAAAGCCATCTACATAAAAATAAGTCAACGCCAGTTCAAGTGAGTTTAAATCTGACACCAATGGATCTTTGCTGGATAAAGTTAGCAAAAGCACATGATGATTAGATAAGGTGGGTGGATAGAGTGAAGGTGCAAATCAGCAGTCATCTCCAAATTGTGGAAATGGTTCAATGGACCTCCCTTATCACTACACTCTTATCTCTAAGTTGCTGAGAAGGTCCTTATAAAGAAAAGAACAAACCAATTTGTAAGAAAAAAATAATCAATTCAAGCAATTTTTCAGGCAGATTTCTATAGAATTACTTTTAAAGTTTAGCAGATGCAGTTCTTACTGCCAATCTATTATCAGTTGGGAAGGTCAGCAGCTGTGGTTGGTTTAGTTTCTACAGAACTTATTAGGATCATGCATCCTTCTATGCAGGGAATAAGCTGAGTTTTAGCAAGGAGATGAATTGCCTTAATTTTGTTTAAAATGTAGGTTAGCATACTGTAAATCAAGTCACATATTGATTATTACTTGTTGTGTATCATCCAAGGCAAGTCTAATGATTGTGGGTTAATAATATTGGCACCTAATCCTACAGGACACCTATTAATAATGATGTTGGTTATCCAGCTTCTAATATGCATATTCAAGCATTGATTAGAGACTGGTCATTGATCGCTTCTTTCTCTGGATCAATTCCAGTCTGCTCCAATATGTCCTTAAGTACACCTACCAACAACAATAAACCACTCAAATCTTCAGGATGCCATGTACCTTTAACCTTCAACCTTAAAGTACTTTGTACCTTGAAGCATTGAATGTTCCCAGTTTTAGTAGCAGTTCAGAAACCTAATAGAAGTAGGTTGTCAACTTGAAACTATTTCCAAATATAATTTGGATCTTAAACAGGTGCTAAATATTTCAACCTGATCTTCTGCATCCACTTGGATCCTGACTTTATTCAAGTTTACAATAGATGTTCTCTAGTCTGGGAGCTTCCAGGGGATAATGCAGCTCCTATCTAGGTGAAACTTGACTTCTGTATGGGTGGAAACATTGAGGGTCACTGTTACTTTCAATATAACTGTGTAGCATAATCTTTTAAGCTTTTGCCCTCCTGGACAATTCTGAAACTTGGACCATCTACAACAGGCACCTCAAAGCTCTGTTGAGATGCCACCTATGCTGTCTCTGCAAAATCCTCCGAATCCATCGAGACCAGCATCCTTTCCCAGGTCAACATTTAGGAACTTTTAGTACTTATAGCAGGTAATGAGGGCTTAAGCTTCTGAGTGCATTACATGCAAATACATGGAGCATGAGGAGCAAGATCTGGTGATATCAATTCACATGCAATGCTAGTTGGTGCCACTGATCATAGGCCACACAACTGAAAGGGATCATCAATCACAGGATTGTTAGGGACTAGTTGGAACTGAGCATTTCACTCCATGGGGCATAGCACTGCATTTAGGAGTTGAGTGGTAAATCTGGGTGAGCATGGATCTTCCAGTGCTGTTTATAATGGGCGCATCTCACTGTGTCCTCAGCACCATCAACAGAATGGGGGGTGAAAGACAAGGATGCCCTGCCAGAGGAGGGGGAGATGGGCTGTGACAAAGAGAAATTATCTGCCTCAGATCTATTATGAGTGTGCATTTAGAGGCCAAGCTTTTGTAAGCCAATGGTAGCAGAGATCAGACTCTTTCTACAGGCAGAACTCTAGCCATTCATTGGTTGTGAAGGTCAAAGACACTGACACCATTGACTTGGCCTTCAGGTGATTGCAGGTGCTGGTGCTTGAAAAATGCCACGTTTTGTTTTCTTTGCTCACTGCGGCATAAATCAAACAGAGGTGAACTTGTTATTTCCTCAATGAGCAGAGAATAGCAGGCAACACAGGCACACACATTTGGCAGGATTGTGGCATCCGTTAAGAATGAGGGAGTGATTGAGTGTTTTCAGCATCGCACTTTGTTCTTTACAGGTGAACCTAGATCTGTTAACGAACTGTAAGGGCTTTCACTCTATGAATGTACAAGTGATTGGTGACCAATAGCAGAAAATCCATACAATCAGTCCTGTGTTTCTGAGAGTTGTACATCCTGAGGCAGTACACAGATCTCACCACATTTTGGCTGCTGTGGTAGATGGACAGGTGTTCTGTTAGGGCCAAGGTCAATCCCTATTTTTGGCTCCTTGCCAGTCCAGGTTCCTGGTTGTGCTGGAGAACCCTGTTATGATTGAGCCAGTGGGTCACTAGGAACTTAGTAGGTGCCACATAATCTGGCTGCTGAGAGAACATTGCCCCTGTCTACTATGTAGACTCAGAAAAAGGAGGAATATGCTGTCAATGAAGAGTGGCCCTCTCTGGATGCTCTGCTAGGGTGTGATTTATAGCATCGTGATTCATTTGAGCACTCTGTTTCTGGCAGAAGTGGCACAAATTCTGGCAATCCATGCTCAAATGCAGCAGAATCTTGCCACTATCTGTACTTGGGATTCCAAATGACGACTTACCATCAAGCCACGTTAGTACTGGCAGTGACTGTTTGCATTGTGGGAAGTCACTCCATTTCCACTTGATGCTCAATGGTAATATCGTTGCCCACTCCTTTAACAGAAGCATTCTGGGAATCTCTATCAATCAGAACCCAAGCATTTAGGTGCTGAGGCTGCCACAATATGTTGGAAATGTGAATGTAAAGTCTAGTCTCATTACCTTGCAAGGTTGTTCCACCATCTCATTTGGTCAAATCTGGATTGTAGAGGTGTGTTCTGAAGACCTAGTGATACTGAAGAAAGGTCACAGAATACAGTCCTGAATAGGGTGAGAATATTTCCCTGTTTCTGGCACTGGAACCAGTACTTTGGGAATCTCTCTCTCCAGCCATCTCTTCCCACTTGCATTCGTCTCTGGCCTTGAGGATATTGTGCATACCCCGAGGGTAACAGAAGTCCCAGCAACCGTTGACCTCTTCCATGAAGGTTTCTGTCTCCATTAGTGTCGCTGCTTCGAAGTGTGCTGCCATTCTCAGCAGTGTTACTCGGACTTCATAGTGACTTTGATCCCTGGTGATTTCAATGCATATCACCAGTAGGAAGGGCAGGCAGCCCAGCGTCTGAAAAATAGAGAACTTTTCTCAGCCTGGTCAAGACTGCATTCAGAGGCAGGTGGAGAGCTTTCATTGTTACTGGAGCACCAGGAAACATTTCCTACAAATTGGTTTTGAACTTCTGAGATGGTGGAACAATCTCGCAGAGCAACAAGATTAGACTTTCATTTTTGAATTTACATCTCCAACATGCTGTTGCAACCTCAGGTGCCTGGGACTGCTGAAGTTATTCGCGCCAAACTTGCATGAATAGGGTAAACATTGAGATCTGCACTTCCAAAGCAAGTGCATGTTTGCACTAGGTGGCACCTGAAAATTGCACAACAGTACTGGGATAAGCAGTGCCATTTTGAATCAGACGAAGTGTCTCAATCTGAATCGTCAACTGTCCATTTCCTACCACAGATGCTGCCTGACCTGCTGAGTTCCTTCAGCATATTGTTTATTGCTCCGTTTTAGTGCATGTGTGCAATAAAATTTCTAGCTTTTTTATTTTGTCTATGAATAAGAATTTGAATTGAACCAACATTGAAAGGGTAAAAACATCTTGAATCCCTGGCAGCTGCAAGGCACCTACTCAAAAGAGTTCAGGTTTCCTCGATCCAAGTCCTAATGGACACGAGTATAAAACACAAAATTGCCCATAACTCGGCACTAATTGACACTAAATTGGCTATCACAGTCAGAGGGAGCAGAGGTACTGCTGGCATGGGAAATGCAATGTCATTATGTAATGGCACATCAGAGCTGCATGTTATAAACAACGTTGGGAGTGTTTTCTAGATTGTAACAAGCGCGAGGTTTGATGGCTGTTTATGCTATCGTTTGATGCCCCTGAGTGTGATATCCTTGACTCTTTGGCAAACAACTGATCTTTGCTGCAATATCTACAAGCCTCTTATAACCTTGGTAAATGAGATTGTGTCTGTTTTTCATTGCACATTTCACTTCCTGCCGTATGAGATGAACTGACATTCTTTACAATAAAAGTCTGTCTTGTCCCTCTCAGTGGACACGTTGCCTCTGGATTGAAAAAGGCACAGTGGAAAGGAGAGAAGGGGGTTGCCTTTCTGTAGCATCTTTCATGATTTAAGGATTATTAAATCACTTTATAGCCAGAAAAGTACTTTTGAAATGTTGTCACTTGTGCAATACAGGAAACCCTGCAGCAAACTCCTACGAAAAGACCTTTACTTCATTTAAAGATGTAAGTTAAGGAACTACTGTTGACCAGGACATGAGGGAAAATCCTTCTGCTTCTTTTCTGAAATATTGCCACGGGATCATTTATGTCAAACTGAGAGGGCAGACAGAGTCTCAGTTTAATATCTCATTTGAAAGACGGCACTTCAAATGGCGAGGCATCCCCTTGGTATTGTATTGGAGTGTCAGCTTAGATTTTGTGTCCAAGTCTTTGGAATGGGGCTTAAACCCACAACCTCTGGTTCCGGGGAAGGAGTTCTGCCTTCTGGGCAGCAATGATCAGATTGAATCATAAATGAACAAAGTCTGCTTGTGTTGGTGTTATCTTTGGGATCAAGTCTTCATTGTGCCCACTTTGGCTCTGGGGAATCATTTGAGAGAGGTCGGGCCCAGATTGACAAGGCAAGAAGGGTACGTGCTCTCGGGTCAACTTGTTTGCCCTTTGACATAGCTATTGTTTAAAGTTTGGCAATAAGTCACAGGTCTGCTATCTTGGAGATGAAATGATATGAGGAGAACATCATTGTTATAATGACACCCATGACCCAGGGAAAAGGAGAATGAACAAAGGTGTGCAATCAGGTGGTATTTTATTCATTTTAACCAATTATTTCAGTACCACTGAGAAGTTAGACATAGAAAGAATGTATTTATGTGGTGTGTAAGAGTTGTTTTCTATTTTTCTGTGTGTTTCTCTCTCCCTGCCCACCTTTCTCTGAATTTACCCCTCTTTCTCTCTGTTTCCTCTCCAGTTCTCTCCCCCCCCAACCCCTTTTACTTATTGTTTCCTCTTTCTCTGTTCCTTCCTAATCCTCCTTTTCTGTCCTCTCCCGGAATCTTGTCTCTCCTGGTATATAAGCATTTCCCTGCTCCACACTCTGCACATGTGAAAGGCAAAGATGGCAAGATTAAGGAACTTTGGATGACAAAGGATATTGAAAATTTGATCAGGAAAAGAAATGGAAATGTAAGGCAGGTATAGGTAACAGGAATCGAACGAGTCTCTTGATGAATATTGGAGCGTGTAAGAGAGAACTTATGAAAGAAATTAGGAGGGCCAAAAAGGGCCATGAAATATCCTTGGCAAATAAGGTTAAGGAGAATCCCAAGACATTATATAAGTACATCAAGATCAAGAGGGCAGCCAAGGAAAGACCAAAGGGAGAATCTTTGTGTGGAGACAGGAGATATGGGTGAGGACCTAAATGAATACTACTCATCTGTATTACCGAGAAGGTCACGGAAGATAGTGAATTCAGAGAGGGAGTACATGGATAATCTGGAGTAGTATTAAGAAGGAGGAGGTGTTAGATGTAATGAGACACGTCGGAGTTGATAATTCTTCAGGGCTGGATGAGATGTATCTTAGGTTGCCATGGGAAGCAAGGGAGGAGAAAGCTGGGGGCCTGAGGGAGATTTTTGCATTTTTGTTAGCCACAGGTGAGGTGCGAGACCGGAGTAGAGCTAATGTTCCTTTATTCAAGGAGGGCAGAAGAGATAAGCCAGGTGACTATGGGCCGGTGAATCTTATGTCAATGGTAGGGAAAGTATTGGAGAAAATCTTAAGGGATAGGATTTATGTACATTTGGAAAGTCAGGGGCTGATTAGGGATGGCCAGCATGGCTTTGTGAGGGGAAATCCTGTCTCACTAATTTGATTGAGTTTTTGAGGAAATAACTAAAAAGACTGATGAAAGCAGGGTGGTAGACATTGTCTATATAAACTTTATTAAGGCATTTGACAAGATCCTGCATGGTAGGCTGGATAGAAGATTAAGGCACATGGGATCCAAGGTGAGTTGGCTAATTGAATCCATAATTGGCTTGGTGACAGGCAGGATGCTATTCTACTTGGAAATTAGTAAATTGGTAAATTGGTTTATTATTGTCGCATGTACTGAGGTACAGTGAAAAACTTTGTTTTGCATGCCATCCATACCGACCATTTCATTACAGAACATAAGAATATAAGAAATAGGAGCAGGAGGAGTCCATCTGGCCCATCGAGCCTGCGCCACCATTCAAATAGATCACAGCTGATCTGGCCGTGGACTCAGATCCACCTACCTGCCTTTTCCCCAAAACCCTTAATTCCCCTACTATGCAAAAATCTATCTGTGTCTTAAATACACAGTGTTTAATGACGTGGCCTCTACTGCTTCCCTGAGCAGAGAATTCCATAGATTCATTACTCTCTGGGAAAAGAAGTTTCTCCTCATCTCTGTCCTATATCTATTCCCCTGAATCTTGAGGCTATGTCCCCTAGTTCTAGTCTCACCTACCAGTGGCAACAGCTTTCCTACCTCTATCTTATATAATTTTATATGTTTCTATAAGACCCCTTCTCACTCTTCTGAATTCCAGCGAGTATAGTCCCAGGTGACTCAATCTCTCCTCATAGGCTAACCCCCTAATCTCCAGAATCAACCTGGTGAACCTCCTTTGCACTGTCTCAAAAGCCAGTATATCTTTCTTCAAGTACGGAGACCAGAACTGCACACAGTACTCCAGGTGCGGCCTCACCAGTACCCTGTACAGTTGCAGCATAACCTCCCTGCTCTTAAATTCAATCCTTCCAGCAATGAAGGCCAACATTCCATTTGCCTTCTTGATAAACTGTTGCACCTGCAAACCAACCTTTTGCAATTCATGCACAAGCACTCACAAGTCCCTCTGCACAACAGCGTGCTGCAATCTTTCACCATTTAAATAATAATCTGATCTTCTATTTTTCCTTCCAAGGTGGATGACCTTGCATTTACCAACATTGTACTCCATCTGTCAGACCCTTGCCCACTCACTTAACCTATCTATATCTCTCTGGAGACTCTCCGCATCCACTGCACAATTTGCTTTTCCACTCAATTTAGTGTCATCAGTAAACTTAGATACACTGCACTTTGTCACGTCTTCCAAATCGTTAATGTACATCATGAACAGTTGTGGGCCCAGCACCAACCCCTGCGGCACCCCACTCACCACTGGTTGCCAACCAGAGAAACACCCATTTATCCCAACACTCTGCCTTCTATTGTTTAACCAATCCTCTATCCATGCTAATACATTACTCCCAACTCCACACATCCTTATCTTATGGATAAGTCTTTTATGTGGCACCTTATTGAATGCCTTCTGGAAATCTAAGTATACAACATCCACCTGTTCCCCTCTATCCACTGTGCTTATTATATCCTCAAATAACTCCAGTAAGTTTGTCAACTAGGACCTGCCCTTCCTGACTCCATGCTGTGTCTGCCTGATGGAACCACTTCTATCCAGCTGTCTCGCTATTTCTTCCTTATTTTCTTCAAGCATTTTCCCAACTACAGACGTTAAGCTAACTGGCCTATAGTTACTGCCTTTTGCCTACATCCTTTTTTAAACAGTGGCATGACATTCGCTGTCTTCCAATCTGCCGGGACCTGTCCAGAATCCAGAGAATTTTGGTAAATTATCACAAACGCCTCTACTATAACTTCTGCCATTTCTTTCAGTACCCTGGGATGCATCCCATCAGGACCAGGGGACTTGTCTACCTTTAGGCCCACTAGTTTACTCATCACTACCTCTTTACTGACAGCAATTTTATCGAGGTCCTCACCTCCTATCACATCCATAACATCTCTCTTTGGCATGTTAGATGTGTCCTCCACAGTGAAGACTGACACAAAATAGTCATTCAAGGCCTCGGCCATTTCCACATTACCCAATCTTAATTCCCCCTTCTCATCTTCCAAAGGACCTACGTTCACTTTAGCCACCCTTTTCCGCTTTATATAACTATAAAAACTTTTACTATCTGTTTTTATATTTTATGCTAGACAACTCCCACCAGTGATTTTTTCCCTTTACTATTCCTAATCTCTACCCAGAACAACAGTGCATTGAGACAGTACAAGGGAAAACAATAACGGAATGCAGAATAAAGTGTTACTGTTACGGAGAAAGTGCAGTGCAGGCAGACAATAAGTCTGTGACCAGTGGTGTACTGCAGGGATCAGCGCTGGGACCCCTTGTGTGTTATATATTAATGACTTGGTTGTGAATGTTGTAGGTGTGATTTTTGAGGGTGACACAAAAGTTGGTAGAGTTGTGCATAACAAAGAAGATTATCTAAGGAAGATTGACGCTCCTCATCGAGGCAGACTTTGCTATTTTAGGGCTTCAGCAGGATACAGATCAGATACAAAGTTGGATGGAGCTTTGGCAGATGGAACTTAATCCCAATAAATGTGAGGTGATGCACTTTGGGAAGCCAAATAGGGGTAGGACGTACACAGTAAATGGTAGAGTGCTAAGAATTGTTGATGAACAGAAGAACCTTGGGGTTCAATTCCATACTTCCCTGGAAGTGGTAACACAGGTAGATAGGGTGATGAAGAAGGCCTACGACATGCTTACCTTCATAGGTTGGGGAATTGAATATAAAAGTTGGGATGTTGTGTTGCAACTTTGCTAACACCTGGTTAAACAGCACTTGGAATATTGCAATACTCTAGGAAGGATATGGTTGCGCTGGAAAGAATGTAGAGGAGATTTATCAGGATCTTGCCCGGAATGGTGGACTTTACTTATGGGGAGAGATTGGACAGGCTGGGCTTGTTTTCCCTGGAGCAAAGGAAGCTGAAGTGTGCCCTGATAGAGGCACATAATATTATATAGGAAGTAGGATAGATAATCAGGATCTTTTCCCCGTGATGGGGGTATCAAAAACAAAAGGGCATAGGTTTAAGGAAACCATGAAGGAGTTTTAAACGTGATTTGAGGGGAAGGTTTTTTTTACACAGAGAGTGACTGATATCTGAAACTTGCTGCCAGAGGAGGTGAGGGAATCACATGCAATCACTATGTTTAAGAGACATTTAGATTGGCACTTAAATAGGCAAGGTATAGAAGGATATAGACCTAATATGGGCAAATGGGGTTAGTGGAAGAAGTTAGTGTATGGGCAAAAAGAATGGCATGGACGTGGTGAGACAAAGGGTCTGTTTCTGTGCTGTCCATTTCTGTGACTCTGTGACTGTTCTCTGACTGTTTCTCCCTGTATGTAAGTATGTCCTTTTCTCTATTTCTGTCTCTGTTTATCTTCTGTGACTAACTTCCTCCTGGCCCCCAAACATTTATCTTTGTGATGGCTCTTTCTTGCTCTGATATTTGTGTGAGGTATGTGTGCCCGAACAGCATCTATTGTGGAAAGTACAGGCGTACATGTGAAACATGTGGAACTCAGACAAAATGTGTGTGAGTTATTCGAGGGCTATTCACACAGTGTCTGCATCTTTCTATAAATGTTATTGCAGCCCAAGGACTAGTTAGTTACAGGACAAAATCTTTATAGGAATGACAGCCTTAAAGTAATAGTTATTCTTCACAACCAATATTGTGTACACTACCCTTTCTCACACACACAGTATGTGTGGCTATGTATGTCTATCCCTTTGTGTCTATCTGTTATTATCTGTTTCTCTATGAATCTGAATCTCTCCTCACTGTCCCTCACTAGCTGTTTCTGCTTGCCTGACTTTGCATGTGTTGCTCTCTCTTCTCATCTCTCCCACTTATTTTGAATTAAGCTTTCTTGCCTCGTTTAGCTGCTTGGTGTGTTATTATCAATTCTGTTTGGGGGAACCTTTGAGCCACTGGCCAATTAAGAAATCTGTGATTTAGTAAAGGGGTTCAGGTGACATTTGAAACCACCAGCAGTGGTCTGCAAACATGCAATTAAGATAAGATAAGATTTCCTTATTAGTCACATGTACATCGAAACACAGTGTTTTGCGTTGGGTGTTCTAGCGGCAGCCCATAAGTGTCGCCACACTTCCGGCGCCAACATAGCATGCCCACAACTTCCTAACCCGTACGTCTTTGGAATGTGGGAGGAAAGTGGAGCACCTGGAGGAAACCCACGCAGACACACAGAGAACGTACAAACTCCTTACTGACAGTGGCCGGAATTGAACCTGGGTCAAGTATCTGTCAGCTTACACCCTGTCCCAGGCTTGGTGCATGCTTGTAATCGGTCGTGCATTCCCCCACAATTTGACACACTAAAATAGACGGACACAAACATGAATGTGCAGGCCTATACAATCATGAACGCAGGCACAAGGTTTTCTCTGACCAGGCCTGTGTGTACAAAAGACCCAGGTGAGACGGGCTTGGCTCAGCACAGTTTATATTTTGGAACGGATGACAAAAGCCTCCACTTTCCGGGTGAGCAGGTATGGGAGCCAGATTGTCCACTGGTGTCTGGGAACGAGACTGACAGGAAAATGACCCATGTGAGCCAGAGGCCAGACTTCCTCTCCACCTGGTCTGTTCCAACCCCACCAGCCCCACCCAATAATGGTCTATGTATAATTTGCAGGCTGCCATTTAGCAATCATGTGGTACTTGCCCCAATTTCATCAGCCTAGCATAAGCAAAAAGTTTCTGATGAAATATGTGAGCAAAGGCACTCCGCCCCTTTTCCCCCTTTCTTCTGAGCAAATTATTCTCTGCAACACTGCCCTTTTATTAAAACTGTGCTATATACAGCCGTTTGATGTAACAAAGTTACTTACTGGATGAGCCTCTCAGTTTTGATAAATAACAGGCCAAGGAATCTAAACAAAGCCTTCAGTAGCTGCGTGTTACGTTACCAATTACTTATATAAATTGACAGGTCGATGTTCCGCAGCAGGTGCTTCATTCAGGTGCAGAATGACTTGTCAGAGAAGGATTGAGGAAATATAGAATTCTCTGCACATATACCCGAGTGAAATGTTGACCAAGACACACAATGCACTGAATTCCCAATGTGTAGGCCCAGCTTTCTATGTTATTCAGATTTTTCCACAATATCAAATCTCTCATCCCCCACACTAATTCTGCATTTTGCCCATCTGCATGCAAGTCTCTCATCATTTTCCACTGATTACAGTAAGCTGTGAGATATTTATCACGACTGCCTGATATATCACTGATGGCACCATGCACAGTCAGATCACAGTATTGCATAGTGTGACATCACCGCAAGGTGATTTGTGCCATGATATCACCTCACAGCACCAAGTGGCATGACATCACTGCACAGCGATTCATGGTGTGACATCACCTCACAGTGATTCGTGGTGGGACATCACCACATGACATCATGTAGCATGACACCACCAGATGACATCATGTGGTGTGATATCACCACCCAGCACCATGTAGTATGACATCACAGTGATTTGTGGCATGGCATTACCTCACAGCATGACATCACTGCATGGCATCTGTGACATGACATCACCACCTAGCACCATGTGGTATGACATCACAGTGATTCGTGGCACGACATCACCTCACAGCACCATATGGTGTGAGATCGCCGCACAGTGAGTCATGGTATCGTGTGGCATGATGTCACCTCATGGGTCCATGTGGTATGACGCCACAGCGATTCGCGGTGTGACGTCATCACATGAACTTGTGTGGTGTGACATCATTACATGGTGCAGTGTAGTGTGAGATCAATTCACAGCACCGCCCGGCGTGAGATCGGTTCGCAGCACTGCCCTGCATGAGATCACTGCAAAGTGCGGAATGTACTTCAACTTCATGCTTCCGAATTTGTTGTTTCTCACTGATCTCTGTTTCACGTGGGTCAAGAGTGCAGCCTGACTTTATTAATAAATATTGTTAAAGCAGCTGCTGTGGGTAATGTCTAAATGTCAGTTGTAACAAGTCAATTAAATGGCTGTGTAATGGCCTTGGAAAATGGTTTTCCCCTTTTTTTAAAATTATAACTTGAACATCTATTTTTCTTTTTAAAATTGCTTACTTTTATTAATGCCACAGGTTGTGGATTGTTCAGTAGGGGAAAATTTCTATTGATAGTTTGAAACAACTGTTTCTAACTCAGCTCTTTGGTTCCACAAACTTCATCTGGCTTTTGCTGTGCTACCTCCATCTCGATCCCAGAGGAGGAAGGGCCATTACAGGTTCCTCACCACAGTTCTGTTTATTTTATTTTAAAATGTTATAGTTTTTCACTTGGTTTCCATTAATTCTCTGTTCCCCCCCCATCATTTCCCTTGGCCTCTGTTTCCTTGTCTTTCTGTCTCTCTCAGTACCACTCTCTCTGGCTCTGCCTTGCCGTTATTATTCTGTCACATTTCCTCCCTTTCTATGTGTCTGTCTCTCTGTCTAGCTGTCCCTATGTCTGCTACCCTTACTGTCTCCCTCCCTCTCCAACTGTCTGTCTATCTAAAGCCCCCCTACCCCTCTCTTTGTTGATCTGTCTGTTGCTCTGTTTTGTTGGCCGATCAATGTCCTACCCTCCTCTCCCTTATCCTTGGTCTCTGCCTTTGCCTCTCTGTGTCCCTCTCTGTTTGTTGTTTTTGTCTCTCTCTCAGTGCTTCTCTCACTACCAATGTGGGTGTCTCGTCTCCCTGTCTCCCCCTATCTCTGTGCCAATCTCCCTGATTGTTCTCACTTTATTTTTGCAGTAAGTTCTTCTATAGTGCAGGTCTGAAGGTTGGGATTCTGTTGTCAAGACAATACCTAGAGGGTACCATGAGAAGTTCCATACCACAGGAATCGAGTTCAGCTGATTGAATATGAGTACTAGAATGAAGGGCTTCAGCAGGAAAATTAGTGGGTTAGGAAGATTATTTCATGCAATGGAGTCAGTGACTTGGGGTCTTTAATTTAAAATTGCCATTATGAAAGGTTCAGAAGAATGTCTTTGTGCATGGAATGTATTACCTACAGGGACGAACTGAGGCAGTGGCAATTACATTATATATATGTTGAAAAAGAATTACACTCTCTCCTATTGATTTAAATTTGGTAAATCTACAAGCTATAATAGGTATACATTTATGGGTTTATTTTGTGATGCTGTTCTACGTTGCTGTGGCTTCTGTCCCTCAATCATAACATTGTGGGTCTGATTCCCACTTCAGAATCTTGAGCTAACCCTCCAGAGGGAGTGCACTGGAAGAGTACAAAGGACCATCTTTCAGACAAGGCATTAAGCTAAGCCTATGTCCGCTGTCTCGGCTGAACGTCTGAAATCCCAAGGGGAGCTCTCACAAATACTTATACCCTCAACCGACATCACTGATATAGATCATCTGGCTCTTAGCACTCATCTCGTTATGAAGTTTGCCGTGTGAATATTGCTTGCTGCATTTCCTGCATTACATCAGCGACACCACTTCAAACATACTGCACTGGTTGTAAAGCACTTTGTAACATCCAGAGGTCATGAAAGATGTTATAGAAGTGCAGGTCTTTTTTTAAAGGAAAGGATATGCACCACTTTCATTATATATTATGCAGGAATTGCACAATTAAGAGTGCATTGTGCATTCGGGTACATGAGGGCAGCCAGTTGAAGCAGGTGATAAGACAAGGTAAGGGAAGAGAACCGGGCCATGGCAATGACTCTGCCAGAGAGGCAGCACAGCCCTGTGGGTCTCCTCCTCTCCTGTAAATCCTAAGATTTAGATTGGCTGAGGGAAATAGGCTCTTCTGACAAAGGTGAAATAAATTAGCTCTGTATAATGTAGATTTATATGGACTTCACAGCTCAGACACTAGTGATTTGACTCCAACAGTTTTCTATTTTAATTCATTGATGAGATGTGGATGTTTATTTGTTCAAAGGGACCAAGGTGTCCTTGTACACAAGTTCACGAGAGCCAATAATCAGGTGCAGCAAATGATTAGAACATAGAACAGTACAGCACAATACAGGCCCTTCGGCCCACAATGTTGTGCTGACCTTTAAACATTGCCTAAGACTATCTAACCCCTTCCTCCCACATATCCCTCTATTTTAACTTCCTCCATATGTTTATCTAGCAACCTCTTGAATTTGACCAACGTACCTGCCTCCACCACCGCCCCAGGCAGCGTATTCCATGCACCAACCACTCTCTGGGTAAAAAACCTTCTTCTGATATCTCCCTTGAACTTCCCACCCATTACTTTAAAGCCATGCCCTCTTGTATTGAGCATTGGTGCCCTGGGAAAGAGGCGCTGGCTGTCCACTATATCTATTCCTCTTAATATTTTGTACACCTCTATCATGTCTCCTCTCATCCTCCTTCTCTCCAAACAGTAAAGCCCTAGCTCCTTTAGTCTCTCTTCATACTCTCTAAACCAATTCGGAAGGTAAATGGGATGCAATTATATGGGACCTTGGTAAGGCTGCACCTGGAATATTGTGTACGGTTTTGATCTCCTTACCCACAAAAATAATACACTTGCCATGGAGGGTCTGTAGCGAAAATTCATGTAAATTGGTTCCAGGGACAGTGAGTTTGCTGTGATTGAGTAAAGGTGCTCTCAGTAATGCTGTATGTGGCGCAGGTGTGGCCCATACCCCCTCTTGTACTGTGGCAGATACCCGAGCCATCTACCACTTCATCTGGAGATCCAGAATGGATTACATCTGTTGGATTGTGATGTACAGGTCTCCAGAGAAAGGAGGGAGAAACGTATCCTCATCCCAATGGCCAACTTTGTGTGCGTAGACCAGAGTGCGCAAACAGCCAAGTTTCACAACTTGCTGAGGTTCTACCTGTCCTCAGTGTTGCGAAGGATGAGCCTGTTCTCATTGTTGCTTAATGTTTTATTCACACTGCCTGTCTTTTGTAGAAAGATTTCTGCAGAATCCCACCTTTGACCACAAGTCCATCAGGCAGTGGTCAGCATGGGATATCCTGAAGGCCCTGTGGGAGAAAGAGACGGTGGATCCTGTAGAAAGGTTCACTGATAGAAGTCAATGTCATTTGGCAGAATGTCTCATCACCACAAACTCACAAACAAGCACCAAGACCTTGCTTGGCTGGCAGTGAGAGGGGCCATACCATCATATCTTTCCTGTATAACTGGAGTCTCACTCTCACTGCATGATGCCTCGGGATGGCTGTGGTGGAGGTGAGACAATCCTCAGGTACTAGATTTGCCTAGCTGGTCTGGAAAGGGATAAAATGGCCCTTGTCAAGGTTCACCCTGAGCAACTGCATAACAGAGAACTCAGTGATCAACAGGCTGTTCCCAGTAATGCATTATGAGACAAACATCGACTGCTACTGGAAGATCATCAACACGGTGAAAGACGCACTTCGATTTGCCTGAAACTTGTTGATCTCCCGGTGTAAGGAGATGCCCGTAAACTAATGCTGCCAACCAGCACTTTCATAGAACATAGAACACTACAGCACAGTACAGGCCCTTCGGCCCACGATGTTGTGCCAACATTCTATCCTGCTCTAATATCTATCTAACCCTTCCCTCCCACATAGCTCCCCATTTCTCTATCATTCATGTGACTATCTAAGAGTCTCTTAAATGTTGCTAATGTATCTGCCCCCACAACCTCTGCCGGCAGTGCGTTCCATGCACTCACCACTCTCTGTGTAAAAAAACTTACCCCCGATATCCCCCTTATACCTTCCTCCAATCACCTTAAAATTATGCCCCCTCGTGTTAGCCATTGTCGCCCTGGGAAAAAGTCTCTAGCTGTCCACTCGATCCATGCCTCTCATCATCTTGTACACCTCTATCAAGTCGCCCCTCATCTTCCTCTCCAAAGAGAAAAGCCCTAGCTCACTCAACCTATCCTCATAAAACATGCTCCCCAATCCAGGAAAATCTCCTCTGCACCCTCTCTAAAGCTTCCACATCCTTCCTATAATAAGGTGAGCAGAAATGAACACAAGTGTGGTCTAGCCAGAGTTCTACAGAGCTGCAGCATCACCTTGCAGCTCTCGAACTCAATACCCCGACTAATGAAGGCCAACACTCCATACGCCTTCTCAACAACCCAATCGACCTATGCGGCAACCTTGAGGAATCTATGGACGTGGACCCCAAGATCCCTCTGTTCCTCCACACTGCTAAGAGTCCTGCCATTAACCTTGTATTCTGCCTTCAAATTCAATATCCCGAAGTGTATCACTTCACACTTAGCTGAGTTGAACTCCATCTGCCACTTCTCAGCCCAGGTCTGCATTCTATCAATATCCTGTTGTAATCTCAGCAACCTTCTACACTATCCACTACACCACCAACCTTTGTATCATCAGCAAACTTACTAACCCACCCTTCCACATCCTCATCCAAGTCATTTATAAAAATCACAAAGAACAGGGGTCCCAGAACATATCCCTGTGGAACACCACTGGTCACCGACCTCCAGGCAGACTATACTGCATCTACCACCACGTTCTGTCTTCTATGGGCGAGCCAATTCTGAATCCACACAGCCAAGTTTCCCATGCTGCCTGACTTTCTGAATAAGCCTTCCACGAGGAACCTTATCAAATGCCTTACTAAAATCCATGTACACCACATCCACTGCTCTACCTTCATCAATGTGCTTTGTGACATCCTCAAAGAACTCAATCAGGCTCGTAAGGCACGACCTGCCCCTCTCAAAGCCATGCTGACTGTCCCTAATCAGCCTATGCTTCTCTAAATGCCCATAAATCCTGTTTCTAAGAATCTTCTCCGGTAATTTGCCCACCCTTTTGCCCTTTCAACTGCCTATCCTTCCTCACAGTCTTTCTACACTCTGCATCTACTTGTACAGTAAATGAGCCAACCTCTGACCTGTCACTCAGGTTCCCATCCCCCTGCCAAACTAGTTTAAACCCCCTGCAACAGTTCTAGCAAACCTGCACGCAAGAATATTGGTCCACCTCCAGTTCAGGTGTAACCCATCCCTTTTGTACAGGTCATACCTTCCCCAGAAGAGATCCCAATGATCAACAAATCTGAAGCCCTGCCCCCTGCACCAATTTCTCAGCCACGCATTCATCTGCCAAATCATCCTATTCTTACCCTCACTGGCATGTGGCACAGGCAGCAATCCAGAGATTACGACCCTTGAGGTCCTGCTTTTCAGCTTCCTACCTAGCTCCCTATATTCCCTCTTCAGGACCTCATCTCTTTTCCTACCTATGTCATTGGTACCAATATGTACCACGACCTCTGGCTGTTCACCCTCCCCCTTCAGAATGCTGTGGACCCAATCTGAGATGTCCCTGGCACTGGAGAGGCAACATACCATCCTGGAGCCTCACGTCCACAGAATCTTCTGCCTGCCCCCCTTATTATGGAATCCTCTATCACTACCGCTCTCCTCTTCACCCCACTTCCCTTCTGCACCACATGACCAGACTCAGTGCCAGACACCTGGTCACTGTGGCTTTCCCCTAGTAGGTCCCCCCCCCCCCCCCCCCCCCAATGGTATCCAACCTGTTATTGAAGGGACTGGCCACAGGGGTACTCTGCACTACCTGCTCATTCTCCGTCCTTCTCCTGATAGTCACCCAGCTACCTGCCTCCTGCAGCTTCGGAGTGACTGCCTCTCTGTAGCTCTTGTCTATGTACTCCGCTGTATCCCGTAGGAGCTGAAGGTCATCCAGCTGCAGCCGCAGCTCCAGTTCCCTAACACGGTCTGTAAGGAGCTGCAGCTGGATGCACCTAGTGCAGATGTATTTATTAGGGAGACTGGATGTCTTCCAGAACTCCCACATCTCACAAGCTGAACACACCACTGACCCTGGAGCCATCCTCACTGCTCTTTCCAGGCGGCAGGAAGCTCAGTGCAGCTACCGCGAGGACTTTGTAGGGAAGGACCACAGTCTAAGATCCTGTTGCCACCCAGACACAGAGAGGCTGGGCCTTGTGTAACAACCTCGCAAGCACTTCACGGGTGCATGGTTTAAGGAGGGAATGTGAGTGGCATTGAGGCACTGTAATAGAATGTGTTGAATTGATGGTACATTGAACATAAAGAAAGACACATCCTCAATATTTACCTTATATATTATGAATAAAGTATATTTTTGAAATTGAAAAAATATTGCTCCAATTGCCCTGGAATTGAGTGGCTTGTTAGATTATTTCAGAGGGGAGTTAAGTGTTTACTGGTTGAGGTGAAATCACAAGGCAAGGACGGCAGATTTCCTTCCCTGAAGGTCGTTTTATTTAAATAAACGAATTTACATTCCCAAGCTGCTGTAGTGGGATTTGAACTTGTATCTCTGGATCATTAGTCCAGGCCTCCAGATTACTAGTCCAGCAACATAACTACTGCACCTGCTGTATTTTACAGAAAACTACTGTATTTCACTATAGAGAGGCTAACTTGCTGAAATTTAGCAGTCACATCAAGTTTAACAATTTTGTGGCTTGGCGTTTTTCATCTAGGAGCTCTTTCTGGGTAAGATCTCCTATGTTTGGCTGCTGCAAAGAACAGTGAATATTTCAGGACACTTCAACCAAATGCTGGACAAGGGAAGATCAAGAATGTAAACAGAGGATGATAGATGTGCCTGACAGGTCATGCAGTATTTATGGCGAAAGAAACAGAGTTAAGTCTTCAGGTCGATGAACTTTCATTAGAACTGAAAAAGCTTGAGAGAAAACGAGATTTAAGATGTAGGGAAAGGAAGGTGGAGAAAACAGAAAGGAAAGTTCAGTGATAGAGTGGAAGGCTGCAGATGTTAAATAACTAAAGGGGTGATGGTTGGAGGTGAGAGAGGGTATTAATGAGACAAGTAAAGAACCAAAATTTGGGTCTAGGGGAGCTGTAAGTGGAATCCCACATGCCTACTCTGACCCCTTTTTCCTTCAGGACCACGGATTGTGATATAGTGATGGGCAATAAACGCTGGCATGGCAGGCAATCCTGAACAATGTTTAATTAAGAACGCATCGTCTCCCAATATCTTCACTGTGATTCCACCACCAACTACCCCTCCCTCTTCCTTCCTTTCTCAGCATTCCATGGAAATCGTTCCTCCTCTGACAGCCTGAATCAACATCACCACTCTTCCACAATACCTTCCTATTTCTCTCTCCACAGATGCTGTCTAACCTGCTGAGCATTTCCAGCACTTTTTTTTGTTTTGGATTTCCCGTAGCAGGATAATTTTGCATTTAGAAGAAGGATCAAGTTTCATTGAGTTAATGAGGTATTTCTGAATTGCAGTCACTGTGTGGGAAAGGTCAATGCAGCAGTTAATTTATGCACAGCAAGGTCCCAAAAACCCTAAGATAGTAATGAGACAACCTATTTTTAGTGGTGTTCGTTGAGGAATAAATATCAGCCTGATCTCCCATACTTTAATATTGTGAGATAGGGTGGTTAACTTCATCTGAGAGGGGAGACAGGGCTTGGTTTTAATATCTTATTCAACCAGTAGCACTTCCCTGCTGTCAGGGTTATATATTCAGTCCTAAAACTAGCACTTCTGAGAGTGCTACCCAATCATGAATCGCAAAAGGTTGGATTGCATGTGCAACAGGTTATCAAGAAGACAAATGGAATGTTGGCCTTCATTGCTGGAGGGATTGAATTTAAGAGCAGGGAGGCTATGCTGTAACCGCACAGGGTACTGGTGAGGCCACACCTGGAGTACTACATGCAGTTCTGGTCTCTTTACTTGAGAGGGGATATACTAGCTTTGGAGGCAGTGCAGAGGAGGTTCAGCAGGTTGATTCTGAAGATGAGGGGGTTAGTCTATGAGGAGAGATTGAGTCACCTGGGACTATACTCACTGGAATTCAGAAGAATGAGAGGAGATCTTATAGAAACATATGAGATTATGAAAGGGATAGACAAGATAGTGGCAGGAAAGTTGTTTCCACTGGTAGGTGAGACTAGAACTAGGGGACATAGCCTCAAGATTCAGGGGAATAGATTTAGGACGGAAATGAGGAAGAACTGCTTTTCCCAGAGAGTAGTGAATCTGTGGACTTCTCTGCCCAGGGAAGCAGTAGAGTCTACCTTATTAAATGTATTTAAGACACAGTTAGATAGATTTTGGCATAGTAGGGGAATTAAGGGTTATGGGGAATAGGCAGGTAAGTGGAGCTGAGTCCACAGCCAGATCAGCCATGATCTTATTGAATGGTGGAGCAGGCTCGAGAGGCCAGATAGCTGTCTCCTGCTCCTATTTCTTATGTTCTTATGTTCAATGCTGAACACGTTCTACTAAATATAATGACCTCAAGAATGATAATTAAATTACAGAATGAGAAGGCGGGGTATGTGGTTATTGTTGCGATAACATGAAGAGCAGTTACAATAGGATTTGGATCAGAGGAAAATTCTGAACGAGAAACTTGCGTTCATATTAATATGTCAATGTCGGAAATTGAAGCCAAGTAATTTCATGAGGAATAACACTGAGGAAGTTGAGGAGAGTTTGACATGGGTATTTAAAGGACAGAAAAATGGAGGGTCTGGGAGAGGAGGTTCCAGAGTGATGAAAGTCAGGATCAACTGGAGGTCAAGAGGTGAAGATCTTGAGATTGTGAGTGAGGGTTTAGGGAACTGAATCGATGAAAAATATTGGAAGGTTGCAGGGAGGGTTAAGTTCCATCTTCCCTTAACGAAGTGGATCAATCAACTCATTCCATGGAGCAGAAACGTAGCTAGAGATTTTGAGCACTAACTAGGCTTCCCACATATTACGCGATAATGTGTAATGTTAATGTTCTCTGCAGAATGCTTTCTTTATCATTTAAGTATGTATTTAAATGACCAATTAGTTACTGAAACCACCCACCAGTGCCCCCATGCCTGATCTCCCCACGATGCCTTGCAACCGCTGCAGTCATTTTTCTTGGTAAGTGAAAGATATGTTAAGAGCCTCAGCAAGGATTTGCCAGGTGCTGCTGTTCTCCACAGGAATCATGCAGATGGGAAGAGATATGGGATGAGGAATTGGGAAGGAATGGAAACAACATTCAGAAGGCAAATTTTGAAGTCGCCATACGTTCAGTGGCCCAGGGTGGCTTGTTTGGCACATTCCCAATGTGACATCGATCTGAGTCTTCACCAGAGGAGTTAGTTGACCCCAGATTGGGTGGGGTGGGGGGGGGGTGGTGGAGGTGTGTGGGTGGAGGGGGGAGCGGGGAGTGGGTGGTCACTGTCACTTGAGGATGATACAAGTTGTCTTGGTAAGATGATGTAGGAGAAGGAGTGGCAAAGGGGATTAGAAAAAGAAGGCAGACTGTGTATTGACCCCTCATCTGCTGTCACAGGAAGATGATGGGCATGTCAGAGAGAATAAATGGGACTGATGGGATGGCTCTGAGAGCTAGCATAGACTTGATGAGCTGAATGGCTGTTGTAAGAAACTATGGGAAATACAAGATCAACTGGACAGTGCAGGTGTTAGTTGCATTTGGACACAACAAGTGTCACATCGCCCACCAGCTCTAACTGTGCTGAGAAAGCCAAAAATTACTGCCCCTCGCTTTAAAGTTAGAATTAGCCTTTCAGAGGAGGCGTCAGACTTCTTCACACAAAGGGCAGTGGAAATCTGTAGTTCACTTTCCCAAAAGGCTACTAACACTGGGGGTCTATTTCACGATTGAGCTCGATACAGGTGAATGCTGAGAAATGGACTTAAAGTACAGATCAGCCATGCTCTAAGTGAATGTATGAGGACTGAAGGACTGCCTCCTGTTCCTGTTGTCCAAAGAATGGTCACTTTGCAGTGGTGGCCTTGCAGGCCTGTTTTCGGGCTGTGGGAAGAGGAGAGTGGCGGCTATGATGTATTCTTTTGATTCCCCATCATTACTTGTCACCAAGGCGCTGACAGATTCGTCTTCCAGATACTCTCTGTCAGTCTGCCGCAGTGGGGAGCATTCTTCATTCTCAGCTTGAAAGTAATGGGTTCAAGTCCTTCCTCAGGGCTTGCATGGTCAATCCAGACTGATGTATACGTGGCAACACTGAGGTGGGTGCTGCACAGTCAGAGGTGCCGTACTTTTGAAACAACGTTGTGTGAGATTGTGTGCTTATTCAGGTAGATGTTAACAATATAACTAGAGGATGATGGCAGTGGTGTTCTGGAAAGGATGTGAACGACTAATTCAAAGAAACCCACCCATCTAATTTTTGCTCTCTGCTCCCTATGGCAGCATTGTCCAATGAAAATCACTACAAGTTGTTGTCATGGCAACACTGTACTAATTTTAGATAACTCCTCACCACACAATACAGATAAATGTATTTAAGTAATATTCACCACCATTCAATAACCAACAATGGCAACTAGCATATATAACATCTTAACATTGCAAAGTCTCCCAAGGTTGATACAAAATTTGATACAAACCCATGCAACAAGGTACTAAGACAGGAAGCTTGATCATAGATGTAGGTTTTAACAAACATCTTAAAGGAGGAGAGAGAAGCAAAGTGGTTTAGGGAGGAAATTGCAGAACCAAGAATTTGACATCAGAAGGCCGAATGGCAGGAGGAGGAAAGGACTGGAGGACTGCAGAGATTTCACTGGTTTGTAGCACAGGGGAAGTTTACAAAGGCAAGGCCACAGATGGTTTTGGCCTCAGGGTTGAGAATTTCATGGTAGCTTTCTCAACGATGAAAGACCATTTTTGCCTTACACTCCAGAATCATAATCAGGTTTATTATCACAGACGTATGTCATGAAATTTGTTGTTTTGCGGCAGCAGTACAGTGCAAGACATAAAGACATAAAAGTTGCTATAAGTTACAAACATAAATAAATAGTGCAAAAGAGGAATAACAAGGTAGTGTTCATGGAATGTTCAGAAATCTGATGGCGGAGGGGAAGAAGCTATTCCTGAAATGTTGAGTGTGGGTCTTAAGGCTGCTGTACCTCCTCCCCCATGGTAGTAACGTGAAGAGGGCATATCCCGGGTGGTGAGGGTCCTTAATGATGGATGCTGCCTTCTTGAAGCACCACCTCTTGACGATATCCTTGATGTCAGGGAGGGTTGTGCCCAAGATGGAGCTGGTTGGGTCTACATCCTTCTGCAGCAAGAATATAGTACTGTACATGATCAATATCAAGTAGCTATTGGCTGACGTGTTGGACAGATTTGCCCTATATCCCAGCTTGCTGATGGTCTGTGGAATCCTAATTACACTCTTGCCCAAAGCCCCCAAAAACATCTTACATCAACTTCCCACAGATTGGAGCAACAAATGTGGAACGTTTCACTGTTTCATAGTTTTGCCATTCGTAGGAACGAATGTACGTAGCTACGATGGAGCTTTGAATTTAATAATATTATAGGAGCTCGTTCCTATGTAGGGGTTATCCGTAAATTGGACATTCATAATCCAGGGACTACTTTGGAAGTGGAGTCATTGTTGTAATGTAGAAAATTTGACAGTTCAGGCCCATTTAGCTTCTGCATACAACATCAGAGCTGACTAATATCAAGCTAAATGTGTTTAGGAATGTTGGTTGTGTGATAAATGTTGGCCAGCATATGGGAAAATCTCCCTGTTCTTCTTCAGAATTGGGTCTTACAATTTTTTTAATCCATTTGCAGGAGCAAACGTGGCATTTGTTTGTTGACTTATCCAAAAGATGTCAGTGTAGTGCTCCCCGAAGTGTTGCGCTGCAGTGTCAGCCTGGCTTCTGTGCTCAAGTCTCATTGGTGGGACTTGAACCCTTAACCTTCTGATTCAGTTAAGAGTGGTGCTAGAGACACAAGAGACTGCAGCTGCTGGAATCTGGAGCAACAAACAAACTGCTGAAGATATCAGTGGGTCAAGCAGAATTTGTGGACCCTGCATCAGGACTGTGAGTGTAGAGGGTAGATGGGCATTATATAGAAGTAAGCTGGTTGGTAGGTGATGGGTGGAACCAGGCAAGGTGGGGGATGATGGGCAGATGGAGCTGGGAGTGGGAGGGGGAGCTTTGAGAGGCTGATGGGTGATAGATGGAAACAGATAAAGAAAAGAAATGGAGGTAGGGAGGGTAGAGGTCGAGACAGGCTGGAAGGTGATAAGTGAAACCAAATAAGGGAGGAATGATGGGCAGAAGGAACCAGATGGGGAAGGGGATAGAAAGGGTAGGTGAAAGGAGAAGAAGCCTGGGATGATGGACAGATGGAACCAGGTAGTGGAGGGCAATGGATCTTGTTATCAGGGGGATGGGGGAAATGGAAGAGGTGAACATTGGGAGTGGTCCACATTTTTCAGTGTCTTGCCATGAACCTTTGGACAGCAGTGTTGTGCAGTAGGGGAAGGTTGGTGGAGAACTTTTGTCTTATGGATGTTGAGTGTTAAGGCTCTTCCCCTGATGTGCTTCAGTGAAGGAGTCAACAATGGATTGAGCTGGGCCTCTGAACACATACAGATACGACTGTTGTCTGCATTTTGCAGCATGATCTCTCAGGTTTGAGTGATCTTGGTCTGGAGTGTAGTTGCCATAGGTTGAGCAGCTTCCCATTAGTTTTGAAGATTACTCCATTACTGCAGGAAGTCTGTTGGAGGTGAAGTACAAAATTGCTATAAGAAGGATTGATGAAAGTGTTGGGGCATTGACACAGCCTTGTTTGACATAGTCTTCACTAAAATTGCCTCTCTTGTAGACATGTTGGTTAGGATAATGTCTTGCACATCATCATGAAGCTGACCTAAAATGGTGATAAATTTCTGTAGGCAGGCAAATTTGAGGAGGGTGTTCCACAGTTCCTCCTAACTGATGAAGTCAAAGACTTTTGCAAGGTCAAAAATGGCCATGCATAGTAGTTGGTGCTGCTCCCTGCACTTTTGGGATTGTTGCACGATGTAGATCATTTCCACTGTGCTTCCAGATGGACAGACATTCCCTGTGGCAGACAGCAGGGAGACTCCTCCGTAGTTACACAGTCGAATTTATTTCCCCTTTTTGAAGATGGTCATGATGACTGCATCTGTTATCCTCCTCTTCCCAGATGTGGGCAATGAGGCTGTGTATTTGTGACTGAAACTCTTCACTGTTGAGAGTTTTAGAAGGTAAGTGGGGATGCCATCTGCTCCTGAGGCCATTTATTTGGGGATATGGTCTTAAATATATGCAACAACTGAGCATCTATCATCTCTTGGGTGGAGAATTACAACCAGCTGAGTGAAGAAGTTTCTCCTTATCTCAGTCTGAAATATCTGACCCCTTATCCTGAGATGGTCACCTCCCCCACCCCACCATCACCCTCATCCCCACTTAGTTCTCTGGTTTCCAGCTGGGGAAAGAACATCAGTAATTAGCTTGTCAAGTATTTCCAGAATCTTATGTTTCATTGAGCACACACCTCTGTAGTGAACATAGATCCACTGGGCAACCTTTCCATCAGTGGGATTATCTAGTGAACCTTTGTCATATTTGCTCTAAAGATTGGCTTCATTCTTCCCTCTCTGGTATAGCCATAAAGAAGTTGTGTGGGAGTCATTCTTGCCCACAATCAAGGGGGCACCTGCAGTGGCCCAACCTGAATTAGACCAGCACAGCAAGAAAGGAACTTACATTCTACCCCCTGGATAAGATCGCTGACTATGGACACATTCCTGGATGGTTCTTTATGTGACCCTCCTCTCCACCTGGTCCCAAATCACCAATATTGTTATCTTCTTAGGCAGTTCCTCAGGATTGAGGATGACTTCATTCCACTTTGGTTTTGAAGAAGCTAATGAAGCCATTGTGGGAACCACACTTCCAAAGAGATATGGGTTGGCCATTGTTAATTGCCTCTTGGGTGTAGATGAGTGGTAGAATCTGGAAGGAGTTGATTGGAACGTGGAGAGAATAAAATGGGATTAGTGTAAGTAACTGCTTGATGGTTGGTGTGAGCGATGGGTTGAAGGGCCTGTTTCCCTGTGTATTATTCTTCATAGAATCATGGAATGATAGAAATGTACAGCACAGAAACGGGACCTTACATCCCAGCTTGTCCATGCTGACCATGGCGCTTAGCTACACCAATCTCATTTGCCCACATTAGGCCCGTATCTCTCTGTCCAAATGCCTTTTAAATGTTGTAATAGTTTGGACAGTTATTTGGATCGGAAAGGAGTAGAGAGATAGGGCAATAGCATTGTATCCACCTTCCACTCTCTCCTCTGTCAGCCCATTCCAAATATTCACCAGTGTCTGTGTGAAAAACTTACCCCTCAGATCTCCTTTTAAATTTCTCCCCTCTCACCTTAAACCTGTGCCTCTAGTTCTACCTTGGTAAAAAGATCTTGGCTATCTATCTGAGCTCTAAGGCTGTAGAGGTGGTCCGCTCCTTCTGCCATTTATGCAGAGATTCTGAGTTCCTGAGGCATGATCTTCACTCTCAGTATCACCCTGAATGCTTCTTCTCCACTTTGATCGCTTACAGGTCATAGGTTCCCAGGAGTCATGGGGATGTTGCATTCCTTCAAACGAGCTTTGAGCACATTTTTGGATCTTTTTCTCTGTCTGCTTGGCAGTCTCATTCTGTGACTCCAAACTCACTGAAAGAACAAGAGGACAACATCAGTGCCCTCTCCCAGTCCAACGTCCTGGCATTGAAGCCCTAGTTACACTCGGTGGGCTGTGTTGTTTGCATGCCGGATGTCAGACTTCAGAAGCAACATTATTATACCTAATGAACAAAAATATTCAAAGAAAAGAAAGTAAAAAACATAATTTCTGTTGATGATTTTTTCTGTTGGCAGATTTTTTCAATGGCAGTGTCCATTACATTAATGTTGCATCCCAAGGGATTCCTGGATAATCCTGGAGGTTGGATACCCTAGCTCAGCTCTGTGCTACTTTCTCTGAAGTGGGAGCGCACCAGACAGCTTCAGAGGAAATTTGATTTTCCAACCAAAGGAAAAAAGGGATGCTTCTTGATTGTCAGGAATTGTTTGCAGTAGGTGTTTATATTCCGACTAATAACACTGAGGCGAAAGACTGCAATCCGGTAGCCGATTACACTTCAAATCATGTCTCATTAGAGAGAGTGACTTCTGCAAAACAGAGCAAGGCAAAGAAGGTTTAAACATCAAACAGAATCCACGCATCTGTTGATTGCATCTCGCTTCTGCCCCACTGGGCAAAGTGGTGGGTGGATCAGTGGGGGTCGGCACAGCTACAGGATATTGAAGAGATAAGCAGATTTGACTGTGTGTGAACGTAGAACACAGAACATTACAGCACAGTACAGGCCCTTCGGCCCATGATGTTGCGACAACATTTTATCCTGCTCTAAGATCTATCTAACCCTTGCCTCCCACATGGCCCCCCATTTCTCTATCATTCATGTGGCTATCTAAGAAATGTCCCCAATGTATCTGCCTCCACCACCTCTGCCGGCAGTGCATTCCATACACCCACCACTCTCTGTGTGAAAAAAACTTACCCCTGACATCCCCCTTATACCCTCTCCAATCGCTTTAAAATTATGCCCCCTCATGTTAGCCATTTTCACCCTGGGAAAAAGTCTCTGACTGTTCACATGTCTGACTGTGTGTGTGAGTGTGTAAGTGTACATGTGTGAATGTGAGTGAGTGTGTTTAAAAAGAGAAGCATTTATGCAAAGCCTTTCGCCACCCAAGGATGTCCCAAGGCATTTTACAGGCAGAGGAGTTCCTTTGGAATCATGGTCCCTCTTGTAACGTAAAAAGATGTGTCAGTTTGCGCCATCAAGCTCCAACAAATAGCAATGCAGTAATGAGGAGCTAATTTTTTTTGGGATGTTGATCATGAGATAAATACTAACTGGGATGTCAGGGAATGCTACCCTGCTCATGGAGTCGTAGAGTTATACAGCACGGAAACAGGCCCTTCAGCCCAACTCAAGGTGCCCACCTGAGCTAGTCTCATTTGCCTGCATTTGGCCCACGTCCCTCTAAACCCTTCCTATCCATGTACCTGTCCAAATGCCTTTTAAGCATTGTAATTCTACCCGCCTCTACCACTTCCACTGGCTCATTCCATATAAGTTGTCCCTTAGATCCCCTTTAAAATCTATGCCCTCTAGTTTTAATTTTCCTGCCCTGGGAAAAAGGCTGTGACCATCCACCTTACAGTTTCTATGCCCCTCATCATTTTCTAAACCTCTATAAGGCCACCCCTCAGCCTTCTTCGCTCCAGGGAAAACTGTCCCAGGTTATCCAGTCTCTCCTTATAACTCAAGCCCTCCAGTCCCAGCAACATCCTTGTGAATCTTTCCTGCACCCTTTCGAAATTAATCACATCCTTCCTATAGCATGGTGACCAGAACTGCACACAGTACTTCAGCTGCGGTTCACCAACATCCAGCTGTAACCCTTGTATGGATGCCCTGACCCGATGAAGGCCAGCGTGCCATATGCCTTTTTCACCACGCTGTCTACCTGTGCTGCCACTTTCAGGGAACTATGTACTGGTACCCCTCGCTCTCTGTTCTACAACAATACCAAGGGTCCATCTTTGAAATAACACAGTGGGATCTTTTAAGTCCACTTCTGAGGACAGTTGGCTACAGTTTAACATCTCATCTGAAAGTTGGCATCTCTGACAACATGGCATTCCCTCAGTATCAGCCTAGATTTGTGTGCTCAAGTCTGTGGAGTGGGACAGTGGGACTTGAACCCAGCTTCTGACTAAGGGCATGCAAAGTGAGGTAGCACAGTGGTGATGTTGCTGGGCTGTGATCCAGTGACATGAGATCACATCCAAAAGCAAAGTAGTGCAAATGCTAGAAATCTGCTGCAAGGTTCGTGTCCCATGGTAGGAGTTGGGCGATTTAAATCCAATTAATTAAGTAAAATCTGGAATTAAAAAGCTCATCGCAGTAATGACGATTGTGAACTTGCCAAACTGTCGTAAAGACCCATCTGGTTCATCAATGGATTTTTCCGGCATGGAGACAATGGGCCAAATTACCTCCTTTTGTGCTACAACATTCTGATTCTATCAAATGACCATGAATGACACCAACAGAGTCTTGTTAAGTTTGATATGACTTGGCAAGATGTGTGAATGCAGGACCATGCTGGTCATCTCCCAGTCAGGGTGGCTGTTTGTTGGGATCTGTGCATTGGCTTATGATCTTTTTCTGTTCAAACCTCCTTGCCCTTCACTGACCCAAGGCCACTTATCTCAAAGGGCAAGGTTTTGACACCTCTCATCCATTCACACTTTTTAGAACTTGGGAAGTTATTGGTGAGGAAACTGGGAATGGCAGTGGTGGAGTCCTTGTGTTGAAGTGGCGGTGAATGACTAAAGGATGGTAGTGCTCATGGTGCAGGGTAAAATTCATCTCCTTGTCAAAAGGTGATAATCTGACCACTTAATCAGCCTATATGTGCATAGTCAGTGCACTGTCTATAATAACTGAGCAAGTCATCCTTGAACCCCAGGGACTGCCTAACAAGAAGAATAACTGGACGATGATGTGGGTGTGGGCAAGATGTCTTAATTTAAGAATTGTTCCTAAGGGTGATAGGATGTTCCTCTGCATGGAGAAACATTGGAGTTAGGAATAAAAGCAACAAATGTTGGAAATACCCAACAGGTCAAGCAGCATCTGTAGAAAAAGAGAGAAAAAAATGAATTAATGTCTCAGACAAGTGACCTCTCATCAGAAGTCAAAATTCTACTTTTGTTCTTTCCTACCTTACCTCTTAAAACTAGTTTTATCTCCAACTTTCTCTGGTTCTGAGAAAAGTCATTGATCCGAAACATTAACTTCTCCATCCTCAACAGCTGGTGCCTGACACGAATCCGTGAGCTTTACCTCAGGATGGACAAGAGCAACAGGCAATTGAGGACACCACCACCTGCAGGTTCCCTTCCAAGTCGCACACTATCCCAGTCCTTCATCGTAGCTGGGTCTAAACCATGGAGCTCCCTCCCCAACAGCACAGTGGAAGCACCTCCTGCTGTAAAAGTGCAGGGGCTCACTGCTCCTTCTCAAGGGTGTTTAGGGATGGGGGATAAATGGTGACCTGGTCAGTCATGCCCACGTCCCAAAAATGCGCGAAGAAAGCCAAACTTCATTTTCTGCATGGAGTACTGGATTTCGTCTTTTGGGGCCATGAGTGGTTGAGCCAGGGACCACTGCATCAACATAGCCAAATCAGATGGACATTCAAAGTAAAAGATCTCACAGCAGGAGAGCAGGGATGTGGGATTAGTTTCAGAATGTCATAGTAAAGAGTTGGATATGAAACAAGGGGCCAAAAGACCTCCTGTAGTATAAATGTCCATGACTGTGGTTCATCTTTCAGATGACACAATAAACCAAGATCTGACCTGTTTTCAAGTATCTGGGGAAGAATCTATGACACTGTTTCAAAGAAGAGCAAGGTAGTCGTTCTAATCACTAACCTGGTCCCATTCTTAGCCCGCAAACAGAATGTTTGTCATTATCACATTGCTGTGTACAAACTGACTGCTTTGTTTCCTGTATTAAACTAGACCATAAAGGAGTTCCATTGGCTGCTTTGAAACGTCAGGAATTGGAATTGGTTTATTATTGTCACAAGTACTGAGGTACAGAGAAAAACTTGTTGGGCATACTGTTCGTACAGATCAATTCATTACAACAGTGCATTGAGGTAGTACAAGGTAAAACAATAACAGAATGGAGAATAAAGTGTAACAGCTACAGAAAAAGTGCAGTGCAGGTAGACAATAAGGTACAAGGTCATAATGAGGTAGATTGTGAGGTCAAGTATCCACCTTATCATATTGGGGAACCGTTCAATAACCTTATAATAGTGGGGCAGAAGCTGTCCTTGAGCCTGGTGGTATATGCTTTCAGGCTTTTGTATCTTCTGCCCAATTGGAAAGGGGAGAAGAGAGAATGTCCTGGGTGGATGGGGCCTTTAATTATGCTTTACCAAGGCAGCGAGAAGTGTAGACAGAGTCCATGGAGGGGAGGCTGGTTTCTGTGATGTGCTAAGCTATGTCCACAACTCTCTGCAGTTTCTTGTGGTCCTGGGCAGAGCAGTTGCCATACCAAGCCGTGATGCATCCAGATAGGATGTTTTCTATGGTGCATCAATAAAAATTGGTGAGAGTCGATGGGGACATGCCAAATTTCTTTCGCTTCCTGAGGAAGTAGAAGCGCTGGTGAGCTTTCTTGGCCGTGGCGTCTACATAGTTGGATCAGGACAGGCTATTGGTGATGTTCACTCCTAGGAACTTGAAGCTCTCAATCCGCTCGACCTCAGCACCATTGATGTAGACAGGAGCATGTGCACCACCCCCTTTCCTAAAGTCAATGACCAGCTCTTTTGTTTTGCTGACATTGAGGGAAAGGTTGTTGTCATGACACCGTGTCACTAAACTCAATATCTACTTCCTGTACTCCGACTCATTATTATTTGAGATACGGCCCACTACAGTGGTATCATCTGCAAAACTTGTAGATGGAGAATCTGGCCATGCAGTCATGAAAGGCACTGTAGAAATTCAAATTACTTCTTTGTTATCTCTTAGCATAACTGTAGAATAGGAACCAGTAGGAGTGTACCTTGATTCCATAAAAGGAAAAAGGCCCATAAGCTTGATTTTAACTTTCACTGATTTCTCCTCTTCCAGTCCTATGCTTTGAAATTCATTCCCTATGTGACTGCAGTGTGTATTGTGCTATGTTTATATTTTTTGTGTGCTGGTACCTGAGGGCAACATGCTCTACATGAGAGACATATGAGTTAGTGACACTCAATTGTGTTTCGTTTGACCGTCTGTGCAGTGTTTGGATGCTGCACCTGTCCCAGGGGTAGAGGGGAGGGAGGAACCAGCTCTGAGGGAGTCATTTTTGTGCCGTTGAGCAATAAGAAAAATTCTGCTTCTGTGCTGCTCGTGTTGTTTGCAATCTCTCTGTGTCTCTTCAATTTGCTTAGGCCTTGGGAAAGAGAAGCAGAGCAAGAGGAGAAAAGGGATATAAACAACATGTGCAAATATCTCAGAGTTAGAGGGGGAAAAATAATTTGTACACAGTGCTTAAAACATTCCAAAAATGTCTTTGTTGAAGATCTTAGAGAAATAGATTTATTTTCTGAAGGCTATTGGGAGATGGTTTCCACATTTTTTCTGCAGCATATTTTCAGTGTTAGCAACATGCTATGCTTCTCTAAGGGGTGATTATTTTGCCTGCTTAATTCTCTAGGTATCCTGCCCTGAGTCCTGATTCACATGCAGTCAACTTTTAACAACTTTGCATTGACCACCCTCTGATTCTAAACCATACAGTTTTGTATGAGACAAAACACTGGTTGTGCACTGTTCATGCTACTAGCTGACTAAAGCGTCAGATTATCCCCCTTCTTAAAGATGGATAAATTTCAGCCTGTACCTCTAAGTTGAAAGGAGGATTCTCCTAAACCTTCAAGAAAC
Organism: Pristis pectinata; assembly: GCF_009764475.1. Taxonomy (NCBI): domain Eukaryota; kingdom Metazoa; phylum Chordata; class Chondrichthyes; order Rhinopristiformes; family Pristidae; genus Pristis; species Pristis pectinata. Next base: position 6,487,722 of record NC_067425.1, on the reverse strand, counting down.
ACTGTGCAGTCAGCCATTAGTACATGAGTGAAAGGTCACATCTTCCCTGTGAGGAAATGGCCAGGCACCATTCAGTATCTCTCCAAGTGTCAGGAGCGCCCCATCAGGTTGTGAACTGACGGAGGACTTTCAGTATCCTATGTTATTCTCCATTTCTTTCCTTCTCTGAATAACAGTTTGTGTCCACAACCTCTTCTCTGCCATTTGAAGTCCTGCTTTCATAATTTTGTCACAGCTTTGTGTCACATCATTCTCTCTGTGCCCACTTATGCTGGCAGACACCGACAACCTCCTTTTAAAATAGTGGAAGAGGCTTCACACAACGAAAACATGAAACTGAGCCACACAAGAAGCTATTAAGACAAATGACCAAAAGATAAGTAGGAATTAAATTGTGTCTTATAGAAGGGACGGTAGAGGCCATGAAGGAATTTCAAAGCAAGCCTTTCTAAATCAAGGTGTTGCATGAATGGGAGCCATTTACTGTAACCAGCAGAATGGAAGCAAGAAAGGAAGGGTGGTTGGGCAGCAGTTTAATTGGAAAGGATGAGTATCAGTGGGTCTCTTGCACATCTTGTTGCTGCCTAAGTTTTTATTATTGTTTCCAAATCTTTTCTCAACATCACCACTCCCTACTTCTGTAACCTTCCTGCAGTGCCACAACCTTCTATGATGGTTGAAACACTTCCAATTCTGGTCTCTTTGACCATCCCCAATTATCATTACTGCACAATTGCAAGCCATGCCTTTAGGTGTCAAGTATCTATACACTGGGGTTTCCTTCCTAAACCCTTCTGCCTCTCCTCCTTTACAGCAGTCCTTAAAGCCCACCTTAACCATACTTACGATCACCTCCTGTGGCTTAGTATCAAATTTAGTTTGACAACACTCCAGTGCAGTGACTTGGGACAGTTTAGTATGTTAACAGACAATATAAATACAAATTGCTGTGAGACACGGACTAAGTGAGCTTGGAGCGAAGTGATGGAGATACGCTGGAGGAACTAATTTAAATTTATGACCTTTAGTGTAGATGTACTGAGCTTGAGTTGGCAGTATCAAGAGCAAAGCACATTAACACTGTGCTCTTTATTCAGTTAAGATACACCATATGGACTGTTGGCTGCTCCATACTTTTCAAAGCAGCTCTGGAAAAGAAAAAAATAGTGTTTATAGGTTGCTGTGTGTGTTATCCTAAATACTGAAGCAGCAAACAAGTGGACAGAAGCCCTTTATCATGATCTCCTCCACTGAATCCCCTACAGGCTGTGGGTTAGTAATTCCACAGGTAATCTTGCTGGTGGATAGATAAGAATTTGTTCTTGTAGTGAGTTATGATGGCCTGTAACATATTGCTTGAAAAGGTTGTGGAAGCAGATAAGGACATACCATGTGAACATCAGAAACAGGAGCAGGAGTAAGCCCCTACTTCAGTTCCATTTTACTGCCCAATCTCTGATTCCTTCTGTTTTCTTTCCATAATTACTATCACTCAGGTATTATATAGCTTTGAAAGGGAGACAGTTGCAGGGCATTAGTTACATAGTTCTTTCAAAGAGATGGCACAAAATCAATGGGAGGAAGAATTGGTAGGTGGAGGGGGAGGGGGTTGGTGGGAAGCGGGCGGCATGATTTGGCTTCTCAAACTTGTTCCACTATTCAGTTAGATCATTGCTGCTCTGTATTTCCAACTGCACTGAACCACCATAGTTCCATGTCCCTTGATATCTGTGCCTAGTAAGATGTATGAATGGGCTGAATGGCCACCTCCTTGGCGATATGATCTGCAGCTAGACAAGATGATGCCATTTTCATCCCATCTACCTGCACCTATCTCTGGTCTTCCTGCATATTTCCAATGCCTCTGCAGCAGTCCAGCTTCATGGAAGATAACAGGCCACCAGGCATCTCATTTGCGACCCTCTTGCTACGGTGGTGATTATAGCCTAGGCAGGTTGAACTGCACGAAGACTGCTCAGGCAATTCTGAGCAGTGGCCCACTGTTTTCTGTATGGTTTCTGTGAGCTGTCACTCCTATCACTTTCACACTCCTATCACCTGCCCAACCTGAACCGTGCTTGAACACTGCATTTCAACTGGACTTGTACTTTAGATTATAATACAGTGGGTACAGTAGAAGGTAATGAAAGTAGAAGCATTGCAGGCTGTGCCTGGGTAACGAACATGTTCCATTTTTAAAGATGTCCACAAGTCGATTTTGTCCATGTTGGAAAATACACAAAAATCACTCTATTGGCAACAGTACCTCCATAGTATTGTAATGAATGACATCAAAACCACACAAGAACGATAGGAAAGAACAATTACTAAAAGTGGAGAGGGAGAGGAAATTAGTTCTATCTTTCATAGGAACAAATATATGTAAACATGTCGGAATTTTGAATTTAAAAATATTATGGGAGTACATTCATATGTAGGGGTGTCCATGAGTCAGGCGTTCGTAACCCGGGGACAGTCTGTGTAGGTGACAACACAGAAGGAACCATACAGTCTGCTTTATGTGCCTGGCTTTTTTTTTACTAGAGCAATCCAGAGCCAATCTTACTCTCCTGCCATTACCCTGTTGCCTTTTATCATCCTCTGCACTAAATATCTATCCATTCAGTCCCATTAAGGATGAAGTGAGATCTGTCTCAAGCCTACGTCAAATCATTCAACTTCCTACAACCCCCTGCATAAAGGAGGTTCGCCTAACTGATATCAATGATGCCTCCAAGAAGGGAAGCTTGTCTCTCTCCATCATCCTATTGAGATCCATCAGGGACTTAAAGACTTCTAACAAATCTCCTCTTAACCTTCTCAGCTCCGAAGGAAATGATCCCAATATCTTGAGCCTGCCTTGATAATTATAATTTCCTCTCTGTGGTATCGCACAAGAAGTACATCATATAACATTAAAGATGGAGTGTGATTTTTATTCTTCTCTATAACCTATTGGAACTGGGATGTTTAGTAAATTCTGCAAGTGCCACTTCCGACTGCACACGAAGTGTGACTGAGCTGTCCTCTGCTAAACATGACTTCCTCCCTTCATACGTTCCTTGTCTGCCGTAAGATTGCAACATTCCATATTGATGAGGTGCTGTCTACTTCCTTCCCCCTGATGCCCAGATTGTAGGCAACTCATGATGTAAAATATTCCAGAATCACATCTTGTATGTAAATACATTTACTTGTTCTTTCACTGCCAGACGTGCAGTGCATCCTAGTAGATGCATTTACAATCATGCTACAGACCTGTGTTAGAGACCATTAATTTCTGTCTCGTTGGATGTTTCTATGGCTCAGCAAGTAGCACTTTACTGAGTAAGAAGTTTACAGGTTCAAGTCCCAATCCAAAGTCTTAAGCATCTACTCCACTTCAGTACAATGGAGCTCTAGCAGGGATGCAGCTTTCAGAAGAGACATTGATCCCATCTCAACATTTCTTCCTTACCAAACTTCACACGCAGATTATTTTCTCCATTCCAGCAGTGATTATATTTCAGAAGTTTGTCATTGGCTGTAAACTTTGAAATGTACTAAGATTGTGAACTGTGTTATAGAAATGCACACTCAATGTTCTTGGTGCATTTTACAGGAGTTGTGTGGAGCATCTTGTATATTGTTAACATGAGAAAACCTGTTAACAAGTACTGCACAACATTTGCCAGCCAAAATCTTTTGCAGGGTTGGAGAGAGAGTGAATGGTCTACACTCCACACTCCATACTTCAGGTAACAGAGGCCAGTATGATTTTTGCAGCCTTGACTTTTCTATTTATTGAACTACTCAAGTCATTATGTATGTGTTTCTTCTGATCCCTGCCATAAGTAATCGATTGTCTGAATAACTTTGAGCTTGACTTTTAAGGAATGGCACACAGACATGCTGCAGGGTGGCATAGTGTGGGTCTCAGTTACAGACTTTGTGGTGACCCAATAATTAAATGTTTGGCCCCTTAATGCTGGGCGCAGTCATGCCTGGCATCACAGTTGTGTAGGAGAGGGTCCCAAAATAAACAGCAGCTCTACATGAAGGCTTCAGTAGCTGGTGCCGCACTGTGATTTCAGAATTTAGTTATTACACCCATCAGATCTAGATTCTACTGCTCTTTACCCTTCGTGGGGTTTCTCTATAGTTTTTTAAGAGATTTGCGTGCCATGGGAGCTCACCTCCTGGCTTCAAGGTTGAGCAGCAAGTGTCGAATACAACTTCTATCCTGTCTGGGTGGACGGGGAAAGAATTGTTTTAACTAGCCAGTTGTATCTTGCTAGAAACTTCACGTGAAAGGTTGAAAGATCAAGTGCCTGGTGTGTTGTCATAGTCCCACAAGAGTGTTTCAAGAATCCAGAGCATGTTAACTTTAGGGATGCCACTAAGATATTGTTCATTGTATGTCTTCAAAAGTCCCTTAAATCAACAGCAGCTTTGTACCGGTAATGCTGCTGTCTTTACCACTCTGAGTGAATAGGAGCGCTACGTTCATTGATTAAATCGATCATGGGAATAGCTGGACTCCATCTATTCTTGGTTTTGTGCCCAAATACCCTGACTAACTCCTTCCCTTATGACTCGACAGCAAACACAGCAGCATGTAACTGAGCTTGTTTAGTTTCATTCCGTAGAACTCCAAGAAAAAAGGAAGAGCAAACAGGTCAGTAACTAAGGGGAAGAGATTACAGCTAACAGGTAGAAGGATTAGAAAGAAAAATTGTTTCACCAAAGAGGGGTAAGAGTCTAGAACTCGTTCACTGAGCAGGTGATGGAGGCAGGAACCATCATCATGCTCCAAGATCACTCAGATGAGCACATGATGGGTGGTAATTTTCTCGGCAGTAGGCCAGCAGCTGAAATTGGATTAGCTTCAAAAGCTTTGTCAGGCTAGCATGCATATGATGGGCCAAATAGTGCACCATGGCCTTCTTTGGTGCTGCAAATTTCTGGAAGCATCTCTGTCGTTTTCTTGATTATCACAAAACACTCTATCCGTTTCCAACACCATGATTCTCCTGCAGCTACCAGCGCTTTACCTGGTTAAAAAGCTCTTGGGTGTTTGTGCGAGTCATACAGCACGGAAACAAGACCTACGGCCCAACTTGGCCACTATGACCAAGACTCCCATCTGTGGTAATCCCATTTTCCTGCAGTTGGCCCCTTACTACTTTCCTATCCATGTACCGGTCCAAATACTTCTCAAACATTGTGTTTGTAACCTCCTCTGGCAGCTTGTGTGCCACCACCCTCTGTGTGAAAAAACATGCCTCTCAGATCTCCTTTAAATGTTTCCCCTCTCACCTTAAACCTATATCCTTTAGGGTTAGACTCCACTGCCCTTGGAAAAAGACTGACTATCCACCCTATCTATGCCACTTATAATTTTATAAACCTCTATAAGGTCACCCCTCAGTCTCCGTGCTCCATTGAGAACAATCTCTGCCTTTCCAATTTCTCCTTGTAACTAAAGATCTCCATCCCAGACAACATCCTGGTCGATCTCTTCTGCACTATTTCTACCACTACCACATCCTTTCTACAGTGGGGTGACCAGAACTGCACACAATATTCCAAGTGTGGTCTGACCAATGTCTTGTACAGCTGCAACATGATGTCCCATCTCTTATACTCAATACCACTGCTTCTGAAGGCAAGCAAGCTAAATGCTTTCTCTACTCTATCCACCTGTGTTGCCGTTTTCAGGGAGCTATGAACTTGGACCCCAAGGTCCCTCTGTACATCATCACTCCTAAGATCCCTGCCATTTACTGTATGTGTCTGGCCAGTATTAGATAACCCAAAATGCATTACCTCATGCTTAAATGGATTAAATTCCATCTGGCACCACTCTGACCAACCTTCCAGCTGATCTATGTCCCTCTGTATCCTTAGACAAACATCCTCACTGTCTACAACACCAATCTTCATGTCCTCAGCAAGCTTACTTATCAGACCACAGACATTCTCAACTAAGTCATTTATGTATATATGACTAACAACAAAGGTCCTGGAAGCTGAATCATGGAATAGGTATCAAATAATTCAATGGGTGCTCTGCACAATTCAAGAGTCTGAATCACACACTCCAACTCTCACTGAAATCCAGCTGATGATGCCTAGCAGCTCATGTTTTAACAGATGGATGACTGAAACTTTCTATCAGTCATCAACGTGGCAGCATCTCTCGTATAAAGGTTGAGCCTCATGCCAGGACAAGCACAGGGTGCAGGATGACGCATGAGTGCAGCAGAGAGGAGGAGTTCTGTATCATCAGAAGTGCCATCTCTTGGATATTGTGATGGATGGTGTCAATCACTGAAGAGACAGAGAAGAACTTCTAATGTCTGTAACTTCTTCCAGCCCCATAAACCTTCAACATTTCTGTGCTCCTCCAGTTCTGGTTTCTAGAACATCCCTGGTTGTCATTGTTCCATATTTGCTGGTCAAGGTCTTCAGCTGGCTGGGTTTTGAGCTCAGGATTTCCCTCTCAAAACCTCTTCATCTCTTCTTTGCCCTGTAAGATCCTCCTTAAGACCCACCTACTCAACAGACTTTTCATCATCTCATTATTTCTCCTTGAAGAACTCAGGAATGGGTTCCTCCATTACAGGCAGTCGATAAATTCCAGCTGATGTTCTACTTGACTATTGTATTTCAAAAGTAGCTGAATGCTTTAAGTTATGAGGACAAATTCCAAGATTTGCTTTTTCTCGAGTTCAGAAGATTAAATAGTAATTAGCTCAAGGCATTTATGCAGATTATAGGAGTTGGCAAGGTAGATTTCTCCTGGTGAGTAGGTCGAGACAAATTACGGGTGATTTTGGGAATCATTTCTTAACCCATAGGCAGTGAATTTCTGGAATGCTTCTCCCTCCACTTCCTGCCCTTACCCTCAAAAAATCCATTGAGGCAGGCGGTCAATTGAAATTTCAAAATGTGGTTCAATAGATTTCTCTTAGGTTGTCATGGTTATGGAGCTGAGATAGTGTATTGGTTTGCAATCTAACTGAATGGTATAACAGGCTGAAAGGGCTGAATCACCTTCTTCTGTTCCCAGATTCCTAAATGAGATATTTTGATATGTCCCTGTGTAAGGAAATTTGCCACAATTGAAATTCAGCCATCTTTCCTCACTCTCTGAAACTGGGAGAGGGTTAGGCTTTAAGGCTTATCTTGGCCAGTGAAGTCTCCTCTCCAGGCACCAGCCCTGTATGCCTTTTATTGTTTCTGTTGAGATGGCTAAGCACTACCAATTCTCTATAGAGTCGGTGTGAATTTAATCAGACCTTGCTAGGCTTTCAATTAGGTGTTGTTGAAGTACATGGCACACTGAATGGGTTTTTTTTTGAATTACCGATTTAAGTATGTGTGCAATTTGCTCAATTTTGTAATTTGGCAACGGAGAGATGGGAGAGCGCTGCTCTCCGAGGTGAGAGAGGCAGCAGTTCATAGACTGCTATTAAATCAGGGCTAATTGCCAGTCGAATGAGGAATAGCTGTTGTGGTCTAATAGTGACTCTGCTGGTATAATCATGCTCACTCCCAGCCTGACTGCTGTCAGCTGTTATTTTTGTGAAGCTCAATTCATTTGATATAAATTTCTCCCACCTCTTGGGTTTTGGCTGCTGTTTAGTTTGAGAGAGTCAAATCAGAGAATTTGCATAAATTTTAAATGCATTTTAAAAAAAACAAGATTAACCCACATGGATACTTAGGGAATCGTGATTGTCTGCTATCATTCCTCAACAACAAGAATTTTACTGGCATGGAGTCTGTGCTTTTGCTCTTCCTTATTTTCCTTTTGTAAATTAATAAACAGAAACAAATCAATGATCTAGATGATAATGTGGTAAATTGGATTAGTAAGTTTGCAGATGACACTAAGATTGGAGGTGTAGTGGACAGTGAGGAAGGCTTTCAAAGCTTGCAGAGAGATCTGGACCAAATGGAAAAATGGTCCAGAAAATGGCAGATGGAATTTAATGCAGACAAGTGTGAGGTGTTGCATTTTGGAAGGACAAATCAAGGGAGGACATACACAGTAAATGGTAGGGCACTGAGGAGTGCGGAGGAACAAAGGGATCTGGGAGTTCAGATACATAATTCCTTGAAAGTAGAGTCACAGGTAGACAGGGTTGTAAAAAAGGCTTTTGGCATCCTGGCATTTATAAATCAAAGTATTGAATATAGGAGTTGGAATGTTTTGGTGAGGTTGTATAAGTCATTGGTGAGATCAAATTTAGAATATTGTGTGCAGTTCTGGTTGCCGAACTACAGGAAGGATGTCAGTAAGATTGAAAGAGTGCAGAGGAGATTTACAAGAATGTTGCCGGGTCTTCGGGAGTTGAGTTATAAGGAAAGATTGAGCATGTTAGGACTTTATTCCTTGGAACGGAGAAGAATGAGGGGAGATATGATAGCGGTTTATAAAATGATGAGGGGCATAGACAGGGTTAATGCAAGTAGGCTCTTTCCACCTAGATTAGGAGAGATAAGTACGAGAAGACATGGCTTTAGGGTGAAAGGGGAAAGGTTTAGGGGGAACATTAGAGGGAACTTCTTCACTCAAAGAGTGGTGAGAGTGTGGAATGGGCTGCCATCTGATGTGGTAAATGCGGGCTCGCTCTTAACTTGTAGGAGTAAATTGGATAGATACATGGACGAGGGAGGTCTGGAGGGGTACGGGCTGGGGGCAGGTAAATGGGACTAGCCGAATAATGTTTCGGCACAGACTAGAAGGGCCGAATGGCCTGTTTTCTGTGCTGTAGTTTCTCTATGTTTCTATGGTTCTAAGTCCCTACTCTGCTAGAATTAAAACAGACAATGCTGGAAATACTCAGCAGGTTAGGCAGCATCTGTAGAGAGAAAACACGTTGGATCTTTCATCAGAATGTTTGAAGTTGCGGATAATGGGGAGGGGTGAGGGAATAAAAGGAGTGTGCTTGATAGAGTGGGGATGCATAGATGGTGTGGGTGAAAGTTTGGTAACTGACATGTCTGCAGGAGATTAAATGGACGGAGATGAATGAGAACAGAGGAGAGAGGAAGAAAATTGCTGTTAATCTGAAATAAAAGCGAGTCCTGGATATACCCAGGCCAGGCAGCATCTGTTGAGAGGGGAAATCAGGGTTCATGTTACAGATTAATGAACTTGCCTCAGAACTGGGCAGTTCTGACCAAACTGAAAAGGCTGGTTAAATGAATTTTTTGAACTCAGTGTTGAATCCCAAGAGATGTAACGTGATGGAAGTTGAGATGCTGTTCCTCAACCTTACCTTGGACTTTGTTAGAGCAAAGACAGAAAGATCAGAGTGAGGCAGAAAGCGATCAGAGCGGAGGCAAACAGAGCATCGAGATGGAGGGTCTCAACCTGAAACATCAACAGTCCATTTCCCTAGCAGCTCGGTTTTTGCTCCAGATTCCAGCATCTGCAGTCTCTTCTGTCTCCAAGATCAGAGTGGGAAAGGGGTGAAGGATTAAAGGCACCTCAAAGCTCAGGGTTACCCTTGTGAATGAGTCAAGGTGTTTGGCAAAGCAGTCACCCAATCTGCCTTCACTTTCTCCATTGTAGAGGAGGTCACATTGTCAGCACCGAATGCAGTGGAAATAGTGAATCATTGGTTTACCTGGAAGGAATGGTATGGTCCTTGGCTAGAGAGAAGTGAAGAGGTAAAAGGGTAGGTGTTGCATCTCTGTGGTTACAAGAGAAAGAGAGTGGTTGGTGGAGGTAGAAGAGCAAATCAAAGAGTAGTGGAGGGAACAGTTCCTCTAGAATGCTGAAGGGGGAGGGGAGGGGAAGATGTCCACCTGAAGATCTTTATTAGTCACATGTACATCGAAACACACAGTGAAATACATCTTTTGCGTGGAGTGTTCTGGGGTCAGCCTGCAAGTGTCGCCACGCTTCCGGCGCCAACATAGCATGCCCACAACTTCCTAACCTGTACATCTTTGGAATGTGGGAGGAAACCGGAGCACCCGGAGGAAATCCAAGCAGACACGGGGAGAATGTACAAACTCCTTACAGACAGCGACCAGAATTGAACCCGGATTGCTGGTGCTGTAATAGCATTATGCTAACTGCTACACTACCGTGGCAGAAATTTTGGAGGATTCTCCAATGAATGTAGAAGCTGGTGAACTCAAAGATGAGGATAAGGGTAATCCTATCCTTGATCTGCTGGTGTTAACTGTCTCTTTGACCATTGACACTCTGCATTTAAAATACAAGCAGAAAGTGCTGGAGGTATTCAGCAAGTGAGACAGTATCTGTGGAGAGAGAAACAGAATTAACATTTCAGAGCGATGTCTTTCGAGCAGACCTGGGACTGCATATCCATCATGTGTGATGAGATTGAGAAGGGTAGACCTCCAATCTCCTTGGAAGAATGAGAGATGCTCAATGAGACGTATAAAATTCTTAGAGGGCTTGGCAGGGTGGATGTGGGAAGATGTTGCTCCTGGCTAAGGAGTCTAGAACTAGGAGTAAAAATCAGAAGCTTGCAGATGCTGGAAAATTAAAATGAGAACAGAAAATCTGGAAACACTCAGCTGTTCTGATGAAGGGTCTCGGACCCAAAACGTTAACTGTTTCTCTCCCATCACAGTTTCAAGTTGGGGGTAGGTCTTTTCGGACTGAAATGAGGAGAAATTCCTCATTTCTTCACTCAGAGGCTGGTGAATCTTTGGAGTTCTCGAGCCTAGAGGGCTGTGGACACTCTGTCATTGAGTTCATTCAACACAGAGATCAATAGATTTCTCAATATTAAAAGGATCAAATGGGGACAGGGCAAGAAATTAGTGCTTGAGGCCCTAATCTTGTCGAATGGTGAAGCAGACTCAAGGGGCCAAAAGTCTTACTCCTCTCCTACTCCTTGTGTTCTTATTTTCTAAAAACAACTACAAAAGTTGTTTTGGCCAGACAGTTGTATCAAGAGTAGCAGAATGCAATACAGCAATACCTCCTCCACATTTGTGGGTTGAGCATTTAGATGTAATATGCTCCCTGTTCTATTGTGGGTGACCACAGGCGCAGAGTGGACAGTTTATACTTTGCCATTTGTCCATCAAACATCCACACACTTCACAGGCTATGCAGAGTTTTGTGTTTCACATTAGCATCATGGAACAGACCTTCTGTCCTGGGCCAGGTGTTAGTTGGGTGGTTTCAGAACAACACTCGGAGTCTCTGTCACAGGATTTCTGATCAGTCTTTCTTCAGAAGGGATGGGAGAAGGGAGAGAGCAGATGATAGCCCCTCTATCCTCATTCTTCACCGTGCACCTTGCTCTGGAATGGCTCCACAAATTCACTGATTTTAGCCAAGAGCTGCATTTCATAAATTAATGTACATACAGAGGCCATCCAGCCAATGGTGTCTGTTATGGCTCTTGCTAATGACGGTTCCTCAAGTGCTTGTTCCTTACAACCCTCTAAATTCCTAATCCTCAGCTTCTGTCTAACTCCCTTTGAAAATTATTTATGGAATCACCATTCATCATCACCTCAGGGGAGTTCCAACAACTCCATGAGTTGGAACTATAGAATCGTACAGCAGAGAAACAGGCCATTTCGGTCCACCTTGTCCTTGCCTATCTACACTTATTCCGTGTGCCCATATTCGGCCTTTCCTATCCCAGTACCTGTCCAAACACCTTTTAAACATTGTAATTGTATCTGCCTCCACCACCTCCTCTGGCAGCTCCTTCCTGATATTCACCACCCTCAGTGTGAAAAACTTACCCCTCAGATCTCTAAATTTTACCCCTCCTACCTTAAAATTCTACCCTCCAGTTCTAGACTCTCCTGCCCGGGGATAAAGATTTTGACTATCTATCCTATCTATGCCTCTCATAATTTTATACACCTCAATAAAGTCACCCCTCAGCCTCCTACGATCCAGTGAGAATAATCCCAGCCTATCCAGTCTCTCCTGATAACCACAGCCCTCCATTCCAGGCAACATCCTAGTAAATTTCTCCATGTAAGATTTTCCCTCAAGTTCTCTCTAGATGCTTTGCCAGTGATTTTGAAATGTATGGTCTCTGATTCTTGGTTAGAATCTATTCCTGTGGAACAACAGGAACAAAAAAAAGGCAGTTTTCCTGCTCCCAATCGCCGACAGAGTGGAGCAGATGTATGGTGATTCCATCAAACGACTCACAACACTCGTCCATCTAAGCTTGTGCATGGGTGATGGGCATTGGGCATGTACGATGTACTTTCTAGAGCCTCATCTCTGTTTAGGAGCCATTTCTCGTGCTGCTGCTTGGTGTGTGTGGGAGAACCTGGATTCCAGTGAGGAACTGAAACTTGGAATTACACGATGCTTTTGCCTTTGTTCCATAATGATACTCACACTTTCAACATACATTGGCACCAAGAAGAATTAATTCTTATATCTCCAGAAACACCATGAAGTATCTGTAATTTTGATATCAAAGCATCGGTCCTCTGGAAATAGAGCTGAGAATCCTCGGGTAGAAGATACAGGTGCCTGAGGGCACGTACCACCAGACTTAAGGACAGCTTCTACCCCACTGTGATAAGACTATTGAACGGTTCCTTTATACAATGAGATGGACTCTGACCTCACGATCTACCTTGTTGTGACCTTGCACCTTATTGCACTGCACTTTCTCTGTAGCTGTGACACTTTACTTTGTACTGTTACTGTTTTTACCTGTACTACATCAATGCACTTTGTACTAACTCAATGTAACTGCACTGTGTAATGAAATGACCTGTACGATCGGTTTGTAAGACAAGCTTTTCACTGTACCTCGGTACAAGTGACAATAATAAACCAATACCAATACCAAAATCAGGTGGAACCATGAATCCTCTTGAGTTCTCCAGCTAGATCCAGGAAGAGTCAGGAATCATTGCAACGCCAGATCCACTAGAGCCTTGATTCCTCTGAGAGCTCCAGGTAGACTGCTGAATCCTTGGAACACTCCAGCAGATCCACGTAAAGCCTTGAACCAGACCCAAGTAGAGCTCCAAGTTCTTAGAGTACTCCAGCCAGATACAGTTAGAGCCCTGAATCCTCCTTGGAGTATTCATGATTCTTCCCGATCTTTGCCTTGTCCAAGCAGTGGTTAAAAGAGGGAGACATTTGAACGACATTTACTAGAGCAATGAAGGATTGGTTTAACATCCTATTGAGTTACCTGTGCAACAGGTCATTTTTCACTGTCTGAAGACAATATGAATTTGATGATTTATTTCTCAATAACCTGAAATGTCGTCTCTGATTGTTCCAATGGAATTTTTTTAAAATCTGATCTCTAAAAAGTTTTGGGGAATGAATTTTATTATTTTTCCTTAAGGCTAGCCTTACAGAATATACTTCAAGTGCACTGCCACTTCTTTGCTGAGTGGTCAGTAAGCACTTGAAACCTGGAAATCTTCCTGTAATCTCTGATTAAGTGTGAACCTGCCTCTGCCAAGTTGCCTCGGTCTCAGCCACGGTTCAGCACATCACGTTCTGTCTCCTAGTTCAAAGGCGGTGGGTCAAAGTGTCATTCCAGAGATATGAACACAGCTCATTATCTCTTCAGTCATGGGGTGGAAGCCCAGGCTTCAGACTGGAAATGCCAGCATTTTTTGTCCGTCACTAATTGCCCTTGAACTGAATAGGTAGCTTGAGAGTCAACCACTGTTGGATATGGTGTAACATAGTTGTAGATCTGACCTCTTCCAATCCTGGCAGCTCCATCACGGACACAACCCTCCCCACCATCAAGGACATCTTCAAGAGGCGGTGCCTCACGAAGGCGGCATCCATCACTGAGGACCCTCACCATTCAGGACATGCCCTCTTCTCGTTATTATCATCAGGGAGGAGGTACCTGAAGACCCACACTCAACAATTCAGGAACAGCTTCTTCCCCTCCGCCGTCAGATTTCTGAATGATCCACGAACCCATGAACACTACCTCGTTATTCTTTTTTTTGCACTAATTATTTATTTTTGTAATTTATAGATTTTAATTTCTTTGCACTGTACTGCTGCCGCAAAACAACAAATTTCATGTCATCTGCCAGTGATAATAAATCTGATTCTGATCAACCATAATTTTTAATAGCTCCTGCCTTGGCAGCTGCACTTTCATCATCCGGAGCCGGGAGCTTTGGAATTCATCTCTTCATTTCTCTGCCATTCTCTCCTCCCCTAATCCTAACCCTAACCCTTTGGCACAGCTATTCTAAAGCCTCCTTGGTAATAGGGTCATAGAGTAATACAGCACAGGAACAGGCCCTTTGACCCAACTCGTCCATGGTGACCGTGGTGCCCACCAAGCTAGTCTCATCTGCCTGGTTTGGCCCATGTTCCTCTAAACCCCTCCTATCTATGCACTTATCCAAATGTCTTTTAAATGTTGTTACTGTACCTGCCTCGACTACTTCCTCTGGCAGCTCATTCCATATACCAATTCAGTGAAAGTAATTTGGGAAGATGCTTTAAGGTTATTTTGGAGGCACAAGAGACTTGAATCAAGAACAAAAAACCAACTGCTGGAGGAACTCAGTGGGTCAGGCAGCTTCCGTGGGGGCAGGGGGACAGCCATCGCCTTGGGTCGAGAGTCAGATTTTGCTTGATGGAGCTGCTGTAAAACTGCCTTGGGAGGTTTTACCATACCACTGCTGTTACATCCGTGCAAATTATTATTTTATCCGCAGAATCTCGGGTTGTAGAAGACAATGGGAAGGGAGCTCTGGTGAACAAAGGGTTTCTCTCTCTCTCTCGCTCTCCTGGTAAACAGCTTGAGCCACCTGCTTGGTGTGATAAGGAGTTACTGAGCTTCAAGGCCACAAAGAACAGGGTTGTTTGTGCACACAGCAGCCTCGGCTTGGCCAATGGTAGCGTGAGCTGGTCAAGCAGACCCAAATATAGGTATGCCTGTACAGTAAGTGGACACCCACTGGAGAACAATGTATTTAAGTTTGTTAGCACCCTGTATTCCTTGAGTCGGGCCACGTGCAGGGAAGAGCAGCACTGACTGTTTGCTCCTCCATGTACCCCCACTCCCGCTAGTGTGAAACAATAAAGAACTTTTTGTACGCTCCTTGGTTCTGCTGTTGTCTGATTTATTACAGAGCGCGGGTTGACTTTCACAAGGTTGGCATCCTGAGTTTCAGGTGGGTTGTTGGACAGCACCCAGGCAGGGATGGTGACTGCCAGCCTGAAGGAAAGGGGGTATGTTAGTCTGAAGGACGAGGAAGCAGCAGTGTGGGGGAGGTGGTAGGAACATGGGAACCTTGTATGCAACCGACTGACGGCCGCAGCCTGGAGTGGGGGGAGACGGCCTGTAAGGTGGAAACAGAACCTTAAAATCAGAGCAGAGAATCAGCTCATTGTGCCTGTGGCAACTCTTTTAAAGAGTCGCCACTCATTTGGTGCCACTCCCGTAATGTTTCCCTGTGGTTTTCCGGATTATACATCCTGTTATTTATTGAATCTGCTTCCATCACCCTTTCAGACTGCGCATTCCAGATTGCAATAACGCTGAGTAAATATTATCTCCTCAGCTTCCCACCTTTTGCAATTGTTTTAAATCTATGTTCTCAACTCATGCTCCCTAGTGGAAGCAATTTCACCTTATTTACTTCATAACTTCATAATTTTGAACACTTCCATTAGGAGAGCAATGTAATCTTCTCTGCAGTAAAAGCAGCTTCAGCCCTGCCTTTCAAGGGAGCTCTGTGTCTCTTGTATAGCTTTAAGCAAGCTGCTTTGCCACTTTAAGAAAAGATAACAGCTCCAAATGCCTTTCAATCACAGTTACTGGGTAAGAGCAGTTGGTGAGACAACCCCTTGTGCTCACATCTTCTCAAAAAGGCACAGCAACAGGATTTGATTTGGTCAAACCTTATCCAATATGCTGTGAATTTCAGAAAGAAGTGAGCTCACAACCTTGCACCTGGTCATGATACGCGCGGGCGAAGGGCACTGCTGAGAAACAGATGTTCACCACCATTTGCTGCTTTCTGTCGATCACAGGATCGATCACTGGCTGGTTTAAAGAGGGCTCTGCTCACACAACCTTGGTGAGGTCACTCCTGTACTTCCGCCCATTGACCTACTTTCCAGTGACAGCAGGTGTGAAATGAGTGCTACTGACACTCACCCTGATGAAACAAAGCAATGCCTCTTCATTTTAGCTCCCAAAGCAAGAACTTGTCTTTTTTGTTACTTTTACAGTCTTAATGGGGCAGCAAAGTCCTATTACTGAAATTGACTCAAATTCCAGTGGGGTAATTATCCCAAGTTCAGAAGATACCCAGTAACTTTCCATTAATAAAATTGATTGAAATGCAGCTGCACAGAATTGTTCGCTGAAGTAGCATTTCCCTGCATCTCCTTCCCCTATCCCTTCAGAAAAGGCAATGTACAAATCCCCAGAGCCTTCCATTCATGCTGTTTCCTTATAGCGTGCAGTGCCGGGGATGTAGGCTTGTTGTGCTCAGGTATTCTGAATCCATACAACACACACAAAATGCTAGAGGAATTCAGCAGGTCAGGCAGCATCTATGGAGGGAAATAAACAGTCGATGTTTCGGGTCGAGACTCTTCATCAGGACTGAAAAGGAAGAGGGCAGAAGCCAGAGTAAAAGGATAGGGGGAGGGGGAGGAGCACAAGCTGGCAGGTGACAGGTGAGTCCAGGTGAGAGGGGGATGGTGGGTGGGTAGGGGAGGGGGAATGAAAGGGAATGATGTGAGAAGCTGGGAGGTGATAGATGGGAGAGGCAAAAGGATGAAGAAGAAGGAATCCGGTAGGAGAGGGCAGTAGACCATGGATTAAAGGGAAGAAGGTGAGGAACCAGAGGGAGGAGGTGGGCAGGATGTGAGGGTGGGGGGCCACAGGAATAAGTGAAAACAAAGGGGGGAGGAAGGGAAAACAGAGGGGAGGGGTTACTGGAAGTTAGAGAAATCGATGTTGATGCCGTCAGGTTGGAGACTCCCAAGTCAGAATATGAGGTGTTGTTCCTCCAGCCTGCATCTGGCCTCAACGTGGCAGTAGAGGAGGTCGTGGATAGACATGTTAGTGTGGGAGTGGGATGTGGAATTGAAGTGGCTGGCCACCGGGAGATCCTGGCTGATGCAGCGGACAGAGGGAAGGTGCTCGACACAGCGGTCACCCAATCTACGTCGGGCCTTGTATTGATTTCACTAACTACTTGTGCTTATAATACCACCTTTAATATGGTAAAGTGTGACAGAAGTGTCTCATAACAGCTTATTCAAACAAAGTTGATGCTGACCCACATAAGGCAATAATGACTAAAAGTTAGTTTAAAGAGGTGTTTTGGAAAATGAAGCATCCACACCTACATGCGACAGGACATAGACAACATTCAGGTAGGGGTTCTTATGTGGAAAGTAACAAGAAAAATGGAGGGATATGAATCATGTGCAGGCAGATGGGATTAATTTAATTTGGTATCATGGTTGGCACAGACATCATGGGCCGAAGGGCCTGCTCTATGTTATAATAAGAAGCTCCTGAAAAGAGGAGAAGGTGAGAGAGAGAGAGAGAGACACACACAGAGAGAGAGAGATTTAAGACCAAGGACACAGGCAGTAGAGGACGTGGCCATAATGGCTGAAACAATGAAAATCTTACGTACATGAGGGACAGAATTGAAGGAGTGTAGAGATTGTGGAAGCGGAGGCGTTTACAGTGACAGGGAGACAATGGATTGGAGGGATCACACTACCGAAATGGGACTTTTAAACTTCTCTGTCTGTCTCTCTCCCAAACTGCTTTCTACATTGATATATTTCATGCTCAGGAGATGAGATGAACTCACCATACAAGAACTCCACCCACACACCTGTGCCTGGCTATAGAAGCCAGGACCCACCTGGTCCCTTACATCCCAGCACCTAAAACTCCTCAACGGTGGTGAGCTCTCAGTGATAATAAATCTGATTCTGATTCTGCTTCTCTGTGTTTTCATCTTTATCCTTTGGCCACGATTACAATGTGGCCCGAGGTTTTTTATTCCGCACAAGATCTGAGGAGCCTTTCCCACTCCCTTTCCGTACTCCACCTTTCCCCCATCATTTACTCCTCCCTCTCCTCACTTTCCCCCTCTCTGCTGCCCTTCCACTTCTCCTAATCACACATCCTTCCCATCTTTATCTGCCTCCCTCTCTTCCTTCCCTCTCATATATCTCTACACCATCTTTCATCACTCTTCCCAGCCTCATCCTTCACACTCTGCCCCTCTTTCTATCCCTAATCCTTCCCTTCCTTGACTTCCCTTCCTTTCCCTCTCCTTCACATTTAATCTTCTCCTACTCCCTCCCATCTATTATTTCTGCCACTTTCTTCAAATCCTCCTCCTCATGCCAGCCCACTTACACCCCCCTCCACATATACTTCTCTTGAGCCCTCTTTGTCCTGTTCCTCTCAACTTTCTCCTCCCCAATTCTTTGGCCCTTCTCCCCAGTGTAATGATTAGCACTGGGGATAATATTCTATGTTGAAAGCTTACACTCTTATAACTGCAACCTGCTGCTGCATCCTCAGATCTTTTCACCTATTGAAAACTCATGCTTCTGTTGGCAGAGTTCACAGGCTGGGGCTCCCATGCCAGACAACTCCTCCAGATGAGGAGTCACTAATGGCTCATTAGTTGGAAAGTCAGGGTTTCAGTCAGCTGCTTGCAGATAATAGTGACCAAGAGCATCTTACAAAGTGATACAACTCATCCAATAGACAAAAACCTGAACTTACTGCAGAATGGGCTGAGTTGTGCAGTTTCAATAATGACCTAAGTCCTCAGCTACCCATTGAAGAACTACAGTGTGCCCTAGGTATCTGTGCTTGTGATAACATGGCTAGCCGTCAGATGATGTGTTCCGGGACTTCATCTCCATTAAAGAAAATAGCAGAGTTGATGGCCATTTTCGTCTATTGACCATGTGAAGGAGCATTGAGAGAGACCCCAATGCATGTGCCAAGGTCACCCAGGCCCTTGTTTGGGGGCTTTGGGAAAGAGAAAGAGATGTGTGGTGTCCAGAATTCCTCACGTCACTGCCCCCCTTCCTGAAGGTCGATGACCAGCTCTTTTGTTTTGCTGACATTGAGGGAAAGGTTGTTGTCATGACACCATGTTACTAGGCTCTCTGTTTCCTTCCTGTGCTCCGACTCATCGTTATTTGAGATACAGCCCACTATGGTGGTATCATCTGCAAAACTTGTCGATGGAGTTAGAGCAGAATCTGGCCACACAGTCATGAGTGTATAGGGAGTAGAGTGGGGGGCTGAGGATGCAGCAGTGTTGAGAATAATCGTGGCAGAGGTGTTGCTGTCTATCCTTACTGATTGTGGTCTGTTGGTCAGGAAGTCAAGGATCCAGCTGCAAAGGGAGGTGTTGAGTCCCAGGTCTTGGAGTTTGCTGATGAGTTTGCTTGGAACTATAGTTACCTTAATGCACTGTGTAATGAATTGATCTGTATGAGCATTATTCAAGACAGGTTTTTCACTGTATGTCGGTACATGTGACAATAATAAACCAATTCCAATTCCAACTTCTACTCCCTTATATTCTAGTCCTCTAGATGCAAAGTGCAATATTTTATTATTGTCCATGATATTTTAATGACCCCCCCCCCCCATACTTGATTATCCAAGTCCCTTTGGACAGTCTCTTCTAGTTTTTCACCAGCTAGAAAGTATTCAGTTCTGTTATTTCGAGGACTAAACAGATCCACCTCACCATTTGTTTCAGTTTTGTCTACTTGCATAATCTACGAATATCTCTGTGTAGTTTAATGCTCCCATCTGCATTGCTTACGATGCTGCCCTCAAACTGAAGAAGCTATGTTCTGTATGCCAGCAGGTGACACAGACCCAGGCTTAAGGTTAGAGCAGCTCCCTTAGTCCTTGCTATGAGCTGTCTTTCATTAAACTATCTGCCCTCTCAGGTGAACATAAAAGATTCCATGATACTACTTTGAAGAAGAGCAGTGGAGTGCTTCCCAGTGCCCTAACCAATAATTATCCTTTAACCAACATCACTGATTTGTTCATTGCGCTGTTGATGGGAGCTTGCTGTGTGTAATTGGCAGCCATGCTTCCTGCATGACAACATTACCTTCACCTGGAAAATGTACTCGATTAACTGCAAAGTAATTCGAGATATCCAGAGATTGTGAAAGGTTTTGCATATATGCAAGTTCTGTCTGTGTACAGTGTTGTTACAGATAAGAGAGAGTGGTCACTGCTGCTCAGTAGCTGCTGCAGAAACACATTTAAAAATAGAAGTGTTCCAATTTCTTTCTGAAAAAAAATCAGACTGATTTAGGTCATGCTGTGCAGGGAATGCCTAATGATGAAAGAATGGAGACAGTCATTCGTTGATAGTTAGCTTGCACCTCCCTGCCTGACACCTGCAGTCTTGGTGATAAATATCCTGGAAGATCATGAAAATGCAGTTGTGATCCTTGTTAAGTTACCATGCTGAAAACAAAAAGAGTAAAGATTGCCAGCATCACCACTTGCCACATGTACAGACTGTAGTTTGATATCACGTGGCTCAGAGAAAACTGACCTGACCAGACTCCTGGTACAATTCTGCCCCCTGTTGAGTAAACAGGGAGTTACTGTTTCTCTCCCCCCCACCCTCCCCTCCCTTCTTCTCCAGTGTAGTGTATAATATATGAGGGGTCCTTGAAGGAGACCAGGACATGATATCCCTTTCTCTTTGACTGATATTTTGCTGCAGAAAAGCAGCAGGTCTTTCAGTTTGGGAAGTGCTGGCCGGCTAATGTTCTTGAGGCTATGAGCTTCAGCTAAAGCAAATCCCCACTTCCTGTATTCCATCTCCCCTGTGAGCAGTGGAAGACAAAAAGAATAAATATACCCTGCTTTGTCATCTCTGCAACTGTGAGAGTGTTTAAGCCTCTATGTGCATGTGACTAGCTTATTTAATTTGTTTCTTCCCTTTCATCTTTATTTGATATCTGCCTTGAATGAATACCACATACAGAATTTCTACCCACAATAGGGTTGCGACACTTGACTTTCAAATGTCTCTGTTGGTGATGCTTGCAGATATTAATGTTGGTAATAACACACTTAATAACACACTCCTGAAAGGATTGACCTATTTCTGGGAACCTCTGGAAACACTGGCATATTCCTGGGTCCCCTGGAAATATTTACACACTCCTGGGGCTCCTATCAGCATTGATATACTCCTGCATCGAAAGGTGCCTAAAAAATGCAGACATTGACAACGGCAACAGGTTGTCTTCTTGTAAAACCATGAGTGTAGAAGAATATTTTAAGGTCCTTCATAAATGCAAAAAAAAGACTACACGGAAAAGGAATGAAAACTGAAGCAAAAAAAAACCGTGCTGCTGGAGGAACTGAGCGGGTCAGGCAGCATCTGTGGAGGGAAACGGACCATTGATGTTTTGGGTCAAGACCCTTCATCTGGAGGTGAGAGGGCCAGTATAAAGAGATGAGGGGGAGGGGGGTGGGGCAAGAGCTGGCAAACGATAGGTGGATCCAGGTGAGGATGGGTTGCTTGGCAGGTGGGGGAGGGAAGAGTGAAGATAACAATAGAGGCTGGGAGGCGATGGGTGGAAGCAACAGTGGGCTGCAGAAGGAAAACTGAATCTGAGTGTGGGGGAAATTGAGAGGAAGACAGTCGAGTTTTTAAAAAACTATTAAAGGCAGAGAAAATAAGTGACAACAAGATTTGGAGAGGAAGTTTCAGACATTAGGGCGAATGTTACTCAGGCCCTAATTATGAAGGTTTTAGTGTGAGGTTCTCAGAAGGTCAGAATTACAGAACTGAAGGTCACAAGGCTGGAAGGAGATTGCAGACTGGGGCATATGAATGGAGGGATCCGAAGATGAGTACTTAATATTTTATTTTCTGGGAGATGGGGAGCCAGTGTATGGCCAATGGCAGTTGCATCATTAACTAAGTGAGACGTGACACATTCAGGGATGAGGATGGAGTAGGGGTTTAGGCAGTGGGCAAGCAATTGGATCTATTTTTGGCCTATGGTTGAGGGAAGAATTTTAAGCCGGGAGATTTGAATGGATAGACCAAACCCTGGCTTAATGTCTCATCAGAAAGTTAGTGCCCCTGATGTTGTCATACTCTCAGTACTGTAGTGAAACGTTAGCCTGTGTTAGTCTTTGAGTGGGATTTGAACCTGCAATCTTCGTTACTCAGAAGCTAAAAGTTGTGTCAACTGAAACAACCTGGCACATCATGGGTTTCTGACTTGCTGTCATATATTTGCATTGGAGGTGAAGGTTTGTTGGACTTTACAATAACTCGAGACTTGTCTTTGGGTGAGTGGTGAAGCAATGGTGGGATTTTAAAACGTTCATGTTGGATGCTAATCACCACCAACATTCAGTGCAGGTTAGGTTCCTTCTATCCATCATTCTGAAATGTCATCAGTTACAAAGCTTTCAACAGTGCCTTAGGAAGTCAGGAGACACCAGGAGAGCTTCCAGCTGTTGCTGTAATGAGACCTGAGGTCTATAAAACTCTCAACCACTTTGATGCTTTGCATCCCAGTTTGTTGCTCATTCCCTGCAGGCTGTGGATCAGACTCATCGCCAGTCCCTATGTTGCATCATCACTGATCCCAAACCCCCACCCGCTGCTTCATTACTGTGGTTTTGATTCTCTCTTTGCTGTGATTGGCGTGGAGAATGGGTCCACTGTGCTGGCACAGCGCTCTTCCAAAGGTGACTTCCTTTCATCTACACTCAGAACTTGCTGGGAGTCTGGAGTCCTGCTCCCCATCACTGCGTGAAATGAGGACGTCTCCTTAATTACCATTTTAATTAGAGCTTAGTGTTGTCACAGGGATTTCAATGAAGTGCAAATTCTAGATATATAAATTTTTCATACTATGTCAACGTGGAACTGTGAAAAATAACCAGGAGTAAAATTTATAGACTTTGTCTTTCCAGAATTGGCTTGTGTCTAGAGGGAGCTTTCAAAACTGTGTAAACACCAGGGTGTAGTGCCATCAACCACAGGTCTGTCAATGCCGGAGGGAACACGTGAGAGCTATTGAATTAAGAATGTTGCACAGGGAAAGTATCAGCTTAATTCTAATTTTCCCCGCAGCTCACAGTCCACTATATAAACTTGGTTAGTGCACTACATAATAATTCTTTTCATAGCTGCCCTGTGAAATGAAACTTGCTGTCAGTATTGTTGTGAGCACTTTATTCCTTTAATAAGAGGTGATATCCTGTTGCATTGCTCATTGAGTTAGGGGAAGAAACCTGAAGTCTTATTGAAGGTGCAGATGAGATTTACTAGCATAATACCAGCGAAAGGAGACATTAGTTATGTGGAGAGACTGCAGAAGCTGGAATTGCGGATGCAGTAAGTTAAGGGGAGATGGTGATGGAGATGGACGGGTTTTGATAAGATTAGATAGGGAGCAACTGTTTCTGCTGGGAAGAAGCAGTAACCAGAGGACAGAAGATTTATGTTATTTGTCAGAAGGTGAGATTGGAATTCTTTTTATGCAGTGAGTTATTATGACCCGGGATACATTGCCTGCAAAGGTGGTGCAAGCAAATTTAATAACTTTCAAAAGGGAATTGAATACATACTCAAAAAGGAAAATCTTGTAGGGCTTTGGGGAAAGGACACAGGTTTACAAATAGTTGGAAAGCTCTTTCAAAAGAGCAGCACAGGAACAATGGGCCGAACAGTCTCCTCTTTTCTTCGGTTCTAAGCCAGAAGATTCTATAAATGAACAAGAGCAGTAAAATACAATAGAATGAAATGCAAATGGGTGTCATGGAGCCTCAAAACCTGAATTGCATTAAGTAGCATATGAGTGTTTTTTTCCTAAACAGGTCGATTAAGTGAGTGTAGCTCCAATGCTTTGTGCAATTGGAGAGAACCTCTGCACATTTCAGATACCGTTCCATAGCATAAAACTTAGGAATATTCTCATCGGCCCACTGAACTATGACATATTTATAAATTTATATGTAGGTCGATTGAAATGATTTCTAATTTTTCATACCTTTTGTTTTCACTTCAAATCATTTTCTTAAAACATTCGAGATTAGTTTGAAAAAGTTTCCCTCTGCCTTGAGATAGATAATTTTATTGCAGTAATGGCCTTTCGAGGGTTGGAGCTCAGAGGGTGCGGCCCCTCTGTTTCAGAATAAGGAGGTCGAACATTTAGAATTAAGGAGAGGGGAACTGTTCTTACACAGAGGGTTGTAAACCTTTGGAATTCTTACCATAGGGGGCCGTGGACATTCAAATTTGACCACATTCATGACTGAGATTAATAGTTTTTCAGGCACTAAATAAATCAAGACGTACTGGGGCTAAGTGGTTAAGTAGAGTTGAGGTGGAACAGCTCACGCGCTGTGTAACCAAACCAGCAGCAGTCTACAGGGTCAAGAAGCACTGCTTCACACAATGAGGAATTATGCTTCCGATGAGTAGAATTGGGGTCAACTGAAAATTTCCAACTGAGATTGATAGGTTTTGTTAAGCAAGCATTAAGAGTTACAGAGCCACGGTTAGGAGATAGAATTGGGATATACATCAGCCAGAAGAACCAGATAGCTTCCTCCTGTTTCTTTGGCCCTAAGATTTCACAACTGATACGAGTTATTTCATTCAGTAAAAGGTACAGTAATGTGGTGGTTATCTTACCGTCAGAAACAGTGCTTCCAGGACATCAAGGTCCACTCATGTAATTGAGTTATAACTTAGTTCACAGGTTCACTATTGAATGTGTGTGTGTGTGTGTGTGTGTGTGTGTGTGTGTGTGTGTGTGTGTGTTCTTCCACATACCTGTGTGTGCAAAGTCTGTACAGCAGAGCCTGGTCTTCAGTCATCTTGCACCCCCTTCCCATTGGACCAAGACCTCATTTTGTCAATCCCCATGTGCAACACCTGCCCTGCGTTAAAATAATGCACACACAAGCATCTTCAGGACTGCCTAAGAAGATATTACCGGATCGCTAATTCACAGAACGTTCAAATTCCTCCATGGCAGTGGAGAATTTCCTTTGTTTAATGAAAATATAAAGCTAAAATGGTGAAATGGTCACAAATTGTGATAATAGCTTAACCGGGTAGGTTTTCTTTAGAGACTTCCTTACCCAGTCTGGCCTACATGTGACTCCAGCCCAACACCCTCTGAGTAAGTCACTGGGCTGTAGCGATGGGGCCAAAACTGCCACTTCAGGGCAGCTGGAGTTGGGCAACAGATGTTGGCCTTATTGGCCAGCTCCACATCCAAGGAATGGAATAAACAGTAACACTCGTTGTGAAGTATGAGACACAGTGGCTGCATGTTTTTTAAAAAATGATACAGTAGTTTTAAGTGTATGGCAAGAAACGTACAAGTTTCAACAGAGAGTGAATATTCAGAGGGTTGATGTAAAGCAGCTTATTTCATTGATTAAAACCATCAGCTGAGGATGTTTTCTTTTATTGCAGTAACCTGTGTGTGTGTAAATCTTATCCCTCCAATACTTCTGCTTCAAAATCTGCTAAGGGCAGTAGTTGCAAGTCATCAATTGCTGTGGAAAATGGGACATCTCAAATTAAAGAAACTTAGCTTCAAGTACTCCAAAGGTCACCAACAGCTGTTTCACCTAGGACTACGCCCCCAGTTCTTGCATGGAGGATCTTGTACAGGGGATCTATGAGAGGGCAGGCAAATTGGTAAATTGGTTTATTATTGTCACATGTACCGAGGTACAGTGAAAAACTTGTCTTGCATACAGTCCATACAGATCATTTCATTACAACAGTTCATTGAGGTAGTTCAAGGTAAAAGCAATAACAGAATGCGAAATAAAATGTTACAGTTACAGAGAAAGTGCAGTGCAGGCAGGCAATAAGATGCAAGGCCGTAGTGAGGTAGATTGTGAGGTCAAGAGTCCATCTTATCGTACTAGGGGACCATTCAATAGTCTTATAACAGCGGGATAGAAGCTGTCCTTGAGCCTGGTGGTACGTGCTTTCAGGCTTTTGTATCTTCTGCCCAATGGGAGGGGGGAGAAGAGAGAATGTGCGGGGTGGGTGGGGTCTTTGATTATGCTGGCTGCTTTACAGAGGCAGCGAGAAGTGTAGACAGAATCCATGGAGGGGAGGCTGGTTTCTGTGATGTGCTGAGCTGTGTCCACAACTCTCTGCAGTTTCTTGTGGTCACGGGCAGAGCAGTTGCCATACCAAGCTGTGATGAATCCAGATAGGATGCTTTCTATAGTTCAGTGATAAAAATTGGTGAGGATTAAAGGGGACATGCCAAATTTTTTAAGCCTCCTGAGGAAGGTAGGGTCATGGCCTCTACCTGAAAGATACCTCCTCACCTTCCTCTGCTTAGCAGTGAGGTGTGTTTGAATCTGCGCAGTGAGCAACCTTCACCTCATGAGAGTGCTGCCCACGGAGCCACAGTTGAGCACTGTGAAAATTGACCAGGAGTCTCCCGGTGCTTTGTGCTATCGGCAAGGGGTGAGTGGTGGTTGAGAGGGCATTCGTTTTCAATTAGTCCGACTGCATTATAGACAAATACTGCAAGGCTTTCTTTAGGTTTAGTGTGATTTATGGTGCTTTCAAGATAAACACCTTCTTTGGATTTTACAAAACTGAAAAGCCTGCAGCCCTCTATTTATAACCTCATAAAACAGTGACAGTTTTTAGTAAAACCTCTACAGTATCAGATTTCACGTTGTTCTAGTCCCTCTTAAATTCTTTTTTAATGGTATTTTTCACCTCCCCTTTCTCCCCAGTCCTAAGACATTGCAGTGAGGGACGCCTGCTCTCAGCTCTCTCCCCATCCACCCAGAATGGGCAAATTGATGTCAACCCTTGAGTTCAGTGATGGTGAATGCATGGGGTCCCTGAATTCATGGGGTCCCCCCCAAGTCCTCCGGTTTCCCACCACATCCCAAAGACATGCAGGTTGGTAGGTTATTTGGCCACTGTAAATTGTCCCTGTTGTGTGGGTGAGTGGTAGAATATGGGGGGAGTGGGTGGGAATGTGGGGATTTAGGGTCAATGTAGTATTAGTATTAATGGATGCTTGATGGTCAGCACAGACTCGATGGGCCGAAGGGCCTGTTTCATGTGGTACGAATCTATGATCCTGTATAGAGAGAATGTGAATTTATGTACAGCAAGGTCTCATGGGCAGTAACTAGGTAATGACCAGGTATTAAGTATTGAAGGATAAATGTTAATTAGATCTCCCCTGCTCTTTGACTATTACTTCAGGCTCTTTGACATCTACCTGAGAAGGCAGATGGCATCTGTGACTATGCAACTGTGACTCTGTGGTCTGTTGGAGATTTATCCTACATCATAGGCTTTGAACCCATGGCCTTTTGATTCAGGAGTGGCAGTCCCACCATGAGCCAGCCAGTCATTACTTACACACTGG
Source organism: Pristis pectinata (assembly GCF_009764475.1). Lineage (NCBI taxonomy): Eukaryota > Metazoa > Chordata > Chondrichthyes > Rhinopristiformes > Pristidae > Pristis > Pristis pectinata. Next base: position 6,460,295 of record NC_067425.1, on the reverse strand, counting down.
TTTGAAGGTTTACTTATCCCCAGAGTTAATGTGAGGAAGAGGAGGTAGTGGGAGAGGTGGAAGAGAAAATTTATCATCTTTATCCCTGGAAATATCTCCTTACATCTCTGTTCCATATTTCCTTTCGACGTAGAAGGAGACTATTGCAGCCCATCGAGTCTATGTCAGCTGACACAGCAATCCCATTCCCGCACTAGTTTTCCCTGTAATCGATTCTCCCCACGTTGCATCAACTCCCTACATATTCTATCACTCACACACCAGTGTTTGGAGTGGGCATCTTGGTCGGCATGGACCAGTTGGGCCAAAGGGCCTGTTTGCGTGCTGTATGGCTGGCTCTATGACACCAACCAGCACATTTTTGGGATTTGGGAGGAAGCCGGAACACCTTGAGGAACCCACCCGGTCACATGGAGGACATGCAAGCTCCACACACACAGCACCAGAGGTCAGGGTTAAACCCGTGTTGCTGGAGTTGTGAGGCAGCAGTTCCACTAGTTGAGTATCTCTTATGTACGCTGACTTTCAATGACCTTTCACCCATCTTAACAAATAACTTTCCTGTGACCCCACTCTTTGCTTTCCCATATTCAGTGACAGCCCACTGACCCTCTATGAATCTGTCAGCTCATCCAGTTACCCTAAATTACATGCAGGCAGGTGAGGCAATTTTATCAGAGAAAGTTTAGAAGGCGTTTCGCCTTTGTTGGCTCAGTAATAAATCTTGTCAGCTCACTGTCATCGGCAGCGGAATTGAGGCGATAAAACCATCTCTACCTTCAGTCGTGTGTTGAAAGGTTAACTCAAACTGCACGCAAAATAGGATCCATCGCAAGGGTAAAAGAGGAAGACACTTCGAATGAAGTTCTGCAAGGATGCAGAGATTTATACAAGTCCCCTTCTCTCGCTAATTTAGTCTTTAATAGAGTCATGGAATTATATAGCACGGAGAAAGGCCCTTCGGCCCAGCTCAATCATGCTGACCGAGTTTCTTGTTCTCTTCTTCCTTGCACCTGCTCTCATTCCCTCACTCCCCCCTTCCTCATTCGGAGCTCCTCCCTTCTCTCCCTCTCAAAGGTCTATGGTTCATTCTCTCAGTCACGTGCTTGCTCTCTCCCACTACCAAGCAATGTCTCTATTTTTCTCACACTTGAGCCTGCTTTCACTCATTTTCTCACTGTCCTTCACTCTTACTTTCTCCCTTCTTGCTCTTCTCACACATTTCTTCCCAATTATATAATCTCTTTCCCTCTCTGTCTTGCTCTTTGCCTTCCTAATTTCTCTCTCTCTCATCTTCATGTTTTCTCATTTCCTTCAACTGAAAAAGCAGTGAAAAAAGCTCCATTAATTCAAATATTTCCACAGAATCACACGGTCAGAAGGAAGCCATTCAGCCCTTATGCCAGTTTTAGTCGGGTTATCCAATTAGTTCCTTCCTTCCTCTATCCCCATACCCCAGTAGATCCTTTGAAGAATATATCCATTTCCCTTTTCCTACTTATGCTTGACCGAGCATAAGTAGGAAACGTTTAACCTATACAAGAACCTTTTGCCTGAAGGCTATTCTCAAAGTGACAACTCGATTCGCCTTTCTCTCACCCACATTAAGTCTTCAGTTTTTGACTTAGGCCATTCGTAGAGTCATCCACCCAGATCTCCTTTGGGAGGTCAAATGTAAGAGGAAATTATACAGTAAAGGGCAGGACCCTAAGGAGTATTGATGTACAGGGGGATCTTGGGGTGTAAGTCCATAGCTCCCTGAAAGTGGCAACACAAGTGGATAGGATGGTAAAGGAGGCGTATGGCATACTTGCTCGGGGTGTTGACTGTAAAAGTCGGGAAGTCGTGTTGCAACTTTGGTGAGGCCACATTTGGAATGTTGTGTGCAGTTCTGGTCTCTGCATTACAGGAAGGATGTAGAGGCTTTCGAGAGGGTGCAGAAGAGGTTCACCAGGATGTTGCCTGGATTAGAGAGTATTAGCTGTAAGGAGAGGATGGACAAACTTGGATTGTTTTCTCTGGAGTGCCAGAAGCTGAGGGGCAACGATAGAAGTGTATAAAATTATGAGAGGCATAGATAGGGTAGATAGTCTTTTTCCCAAATTGGAAATGTCAAATCCTAAAGGCCATAGCTTTAAGGTCAGAGGGGGAAAGTTTAAAGGAGATTTATGAGGCAAAATTTTTATACAGAGAGTGGTAGGTGCCTAGAACGTGCTGCCAGGGGTAGTGGTGGAAGCAGATACAATAGCAATGTTGAAGAGGCATTTAGACAGGCAAATGAACAAGCAGTGGAGGGATATAGACCACGTGCAGGCAGATGGGATTAGTTTAAATTGGCATCATGGTCGGTACAGACATGGTGCGCCGAAGGGCCTGTTCCCATGCTGTATTGTTTTATGTTTTATGTTGGCCCGCCTTATCTGTGCCCACTCTGATGTCTATCTTCACTAATCCCATTTGCCTGTGTTAGGCCTGTATATCTCTATGTCTTTTCCATCTAAGTATCTGTTCAAATGCCTTTTAAACATAATAGTGTCTGTCTCTACTATCTCCTCTTGCAGCTCATTCCATATAACCAAAATTTACCACTTTGTGAAAAACTTACCACTCAACTCCCCTTAAAATTTATCCCCTCCCACCTTAAACCTGTGCCCTCCAGTTCTAGACTTCCTTGCCCTGGGAAAAAGGTCTCTGACTATCTACCCTATCTATGCCCCTCATAATTTTATAAATCTCTATAAGATCACCCCTCAGCCTCTTAAGTTCCAGTGAAAGTAGACCCAGCCTATCCAATTTCCCCTTATCCATACCAAATGCCTTCTTCACTACCCTATCCACTTATGTCACCACTTTCAGCGAGGCATGGACTTGTCCAATTGATCTGTGTTGGCATTTAAATGCATTCCTCCCACCATCTTACTTTATCAAATAGCTCTCTATCCTTTCTTCTTTCCTGTACTTATCCAGATATTTCTTTATTGTATCCGTGCTTTTCACCCTAATCACCCTCATTTTCACTGCTCTCCTGATTCCCCTTCAGGGTTTATTGGTGATTGTCTTATGCTCACAGGCTCCCTTTACAATGGAATCCTGTGTCTACAATACTGAATCTCTTTCTAGCCCTTGAGGCTTCCGTTAGATAAACCCCCAGCCTTCTGTTTTCCAGGGAAAAGAGCCCTAAAATGATAAAATATTCTCTGGCAGAATTAATTTGATAAGAGCTTGCAGGAAACAGTAGCATGGCCCAACAATGTTCCCCCTGGATTCTGTAGATATCATTGAACAGAAGGATACCCGTTGGCCCATCGTGCCTGTAATAGTTCTCCAGAGGAGCTCTTCATTTGATCCCACTGCACCCCTGCTTTCCCCACTGTCTTGCAGATCTTTCCATCATATCTAACCATTTAACTTCTGAAAGATTGCCATCGAATCTCCCTTCACCAAAATCCGCAGGTAGTGGATTCCAAGTCATAACAATTTCCAGCTAAAAAAAACAAACTGCTGAAGGAACTCAGCGCAAGTTCCACCAGCAGTTTGTTTTTTGCTCCAGATTCCAGCAGCTGTAGTCTCTTTTGTCTTCATAAGAATCCACATCTGTTTTCTCAATGAAGTCAGGTTTAGTCTGATTGAAATCCAGGATACAATTCGTGCCCTGGGAAATGATAGTGAGTGGGGATTACTGAGATTTTTTTATTTTAAAGAGGAGAAAGTGGGGGTGTCAAAGGTGGGTGCTAACTTTGCTAAACCAGTGGCCCCATTCAGCAGTTAGACATGGTCATCCTCTCTCTGTAATGCCTTGCAGCATCTGGTGCAATAATTGTCTTTCAATCCCAGTATTACATATGATTAAATCCGATTAGTATGATTGCAGCCACTACGTCCTGCTTGATCTGGTGCATTAAAACCACTGTAAATTGTAACCGCTTATTGTGTCCATCCTCTCAGTGAAGGATTCTGTCTGATATTAGAAGTGTTTTCTCAAACACAGATTACTGAATCTAACACACTCCCGGTTTCTTAATTTTTATTTTGGTTTCAAAACATCCGGCAGAGCCCTCAGAGGATTAGGAGGGCTGTGATGTTGTTAGTTCGTAAAACATGCTGTGAATTTTAAACTGTACAGACCACTATGATTATGGTCGATGTCAGCGTACCGATGATCAGGCTGATAGTTGAGAGCTCAGTAGAACCCTTTCTTTCCAAATTCAGTGTGCTTCAGAATTTTTATATATATATATATATAATATTATATATATATAATATATATATATAGTATATAAATATCTAGTTACATGCCCACCTGTTTCTTCAGCTCATGCTTAATTGAGCTCCTTTGCACCCCTCAGGTCTACCTCACCCTCCTCTGCACCCCTCAGATCTCCATCACCCTCCCCTACACCCATCAGGTCTACCTCACCCTCCTCTGCACCCTCCAGGTCTCCCTCACCCTCCTCTACATCCCTCAGGTCTCCCTCGCCTTCCCCTGCACCCTCAGATCTCCCTCACCACCTGCACCCTCAGGTCTACCTCACCCTCCCCTACATCCCTCAGGTCTCCCTCATCCTCCTCTGCTCCCCTCAGCCTCCCTCACCCTCCCCTGCACCCCCTCAGGCCTCCCTCACCCTCCCCTGCTCCTTTCAGGTCTCCCCTCACCCTCCTCTGCTCCCTCAGGCCTCCCTCACCCTCCCCTGCTCCTTTCAGGTCTCCCTCACCCTCCCTTGCTCCCTCAGGTCTCTATCACCCTCCCCTACATCCCTCAGGTCTCCCTCATCCTCACTTGCTCTACTTCTGTGGGTTCTTGGCAGTACCTTACACCCTACGGGAACTGCTTTGGGCAGGTTCAAATAAAGCCCGAGGCAGTAAAATGTCACTCTGCTGGGACTGACAGATTACTGCCTCCTTTGCCACACGCTCCAAGCCTCAACCTGAAGTTGATCTTCCCTGCAAAACCCTCTGCTCTAACGCTCTAAGTGTATGAGTGGCAGTCTAATGTTTCCCACTATGACCAAATGTCAGTGTAGATTCCTGATGTATTTCACCCACTTCTAGACTGATCCAGAATAGAGAGCTGTAGTCCTCTGCACACAGAACAAGGTGCCAACTGATGGCTTGCTACACTCAGCAGAGGCAACGAGTGGTACTCTGTCCATGAACCATGAGTCCTTTGCAGGCCAACCCTAGCTTCTTGGGTAGAGGGTTTTGTGTTCACACAGCCCCTGCGGATGGGCACCTGCTGCCTCTGGCAGTTCACAAGCTGCTACAGCGATTGACAGGGTTGTGTGTGCTTTCCTGAAAAGTCGCAAAAAGATTTATCAAGGGATAAACCAGTGCTGATTATTTTGCATCCATGTGAGTTGCGGGCTGAATCCCCGGGATTCTCCCAGCATAATGTGCCTCTCCCTGAAGATTAAAACAGTGGAATAATCCACAGTCTCTATAATTGTTTGTGTCTGTGTGTGGGTGGTGGGATGCAGCACACCCTTGCACCTGTCTGTCCCTGGATGCATGTGTAATTTACATCTTGTGCATACCTTTCCGTGGCTTTCTCCACAACCATCAGTATAGTTTTGTTTTGCATCTGTGTGTATGGCAGTTGGCCTCCATCTTTATATTTGTCAGTGAGTCTCTTACTATATGTTAGTATTTGTATCTGCCTTCCTCTGATTGTCTTCACCTGCACCTATGTTAGCCTGTCTGTGAAGCCCAATGTTTGTTTGATGTGTCTCTGTCTTCTTATGCCTGCATCTCTCTCTCCTCACTCACATCCCCAATCCATCCACTCTCTATCTATCTTTACTCTCATTCTGTTTCTCTCCTCTTCTCTCTTTCTCCTCTCTCAATCTTCCCTTGCACCCTCTTTCTTTCTCCTTACTCTTTCATCTCTCTTTCTCTCGCTCTCTCCTCTCTCTCTCTCCGTGTCTCTCTCTCGCTGTCCTGTCCCCTCTCTCTGTCTCTCTCTCCCTCCCTCTCTTACTCCTTCAATCCCTCTCTCTCTCTCTCTCTCTCGTTATGTGTACCTCTCTCTGCTTTGATTGTCTTTTGGAATATGGGGGATTTAAAAAAAGTTCCATTCATCCTTTCTTTATATGTACTGGTTCAAATCCAACTAACATGAGTAAAATCACTGTGATTTTGTTCCTCAGTAATACACGGTGTGAATTTTAAATAGTTTCTGATCACAAAGATTATTGCAGAATTTTTACATGATGGTGATCTGTCTGTGAGACAGTTTCTGAAAAAGGTACCTTGAAGGTGAGAGAGAGGAGGCTTTGGATGAACCAGTCATGGTAATGAATGCAGGTCTAGTTCAGGGCCTCAGGTAATTCCCATGGAATGAGTCTGGACCTCCCTTGGAATGTTTTAATTCATTCTCAGGGTTTGAGCATTGTTGCCAAGGTTGGTATTAATTGCCAAGCCCCATCAGTGGTGTGGGCTGCCTTAATGCCACAGAACACGTCACTTTAGAGGGCAGTTAAGAATAGACCATGTAGGTTTACGACTGGAGTCATGTGGGTACAGAGTACTTCACTAACAAGTGCCTTGTTATGTCAGTGTAAGACTTGGAAGTTACCTGACAGTAATTCTCTATCCTCTAATAATGTTTCTATCCAGGCTGGGTGCCATCTCTAGCTCGGTCGACTCTGTCTTGACTCTGCATTATATAACTGTGAGTCAGAGTCTGGAGGCTGAGGGAATGCTGCACTGTTGGAGGTACCAGTTTTGGTGTAACGTTAACCTGGGCTATCCATCTGTGCTTTCAGGCAGACTTAGGATTCCATAGCATTATGTTGAGGAGTACCTGGGGGGACAAACCAACAGTAAACCTTAACCAGTGTCACCGCAACAAATTATCTGGGCATTTGACTGTTGCATTTCCTCCATTATGATAGTGATTATTCTTCAAAAATATTACTTTTGGCAGTTGAAGTGTTTGGGATATCCCAGGTTGTGAAACGTGCTTTAGAAATGCAGTTTCTTTTCTACTGATTTTCTTTATAGAAGTTCTGGTGTTTGTTTCCGGCCAAACCTCCTGTGGGGGGTCTCTGACTGATTTCCCTCCCAGCCGGACTTTCTGCTGGGAATCTCCAGTTTGCGCCCCTCCTTGCCAACCTCTGACTGGGGTTCTCTGATGACCTCCCTCCCTGCTGGATCTTCTGCTGGGGATCTCCAACTGACTTTGCTTCTTGTTGGACCTCTTGCTGGTAATACCCGACTCACTTGCTCGACTTCTGCTGGTTCCCTGACTGACTGAACCTCCTGCTGAGAGTCCCCAACTGACTGCCCTGTTGGACCTCCTTGTCTGTGGTCCCCAACTGACCTCCCTCCCAGCTTGACCCTCTGCAGAGGGTCCCCAGCTGAACTCTCTGCCTGAGCTCCTGTTGAGGGCCCCTAATGGACCCCCATAATGGACTTCCTTGCCTGGGGTCCCCAACTGACCTCCCTCCCTGCTTGACCACCTCTTAGGAGTCGCCAAATAAATTCCCTTCTGAAGTCCTTGTCTGATCTTCTGCTGGAAGTCTCCTGTGACTGCTCCACTGGACCTCCCTCCTGAGGATCTCTGTAAGTTCTCTGCTGAGTCTTCTTTTGAGGTTTCCCATGAAAATTTACTGATTTATGTGTTGCCAATCTTTTAGATTTCCAGTAGCTGAAGGTGTTAAATTTATATGCATTTTGAGCAGTGCAACACAAGGGCGGAATATAAATCTGTAGGAAATAGTGATGGAGACAGTTGTGGAAGAGTATTCCATGTGTAGATTTGTATTCCTTCTCCAGAACACATAATGCATGTTGAACAGTCCTGGTGACAGCATTGCTCTTATTCCATATCTAGGTGATCACAGCCGTCCCCTGCCCTTCGTATTATCTTTTACTGCCCTAAAGTGGGGCTGAGCTGTGATAACTATTCAGAAGAGATTGTGAAGTGTCTCAGAAGGCAATTTTTTGTACCTATACATGAATCAAATTAAAGCTTCATTGTGTAGGATTTCTGGAGTTCTTCAAACAGTGTCATTATCAATGTGGAGCCACACTCCTCTCTTAACAAGAGTCAAGAGGTGTCAGCAAGTATTATGAACCTGCTCTTAGCAAGCTACTCACCGCTCTTGATCATTTCTTTCAGCGTTACAGTAGCATTGAATGGAGCTGGAGTGGGAAAGGGGGAGGGGTGAGGAGTGGGTGCGGTAGTGGAAAATCTGGTGCCGACCGCACAGGTTGGATGTTATCTCTTTCTGCTTATATTTCTCCTATCTTTTGCTGTCTCCCTTTTTCCTTTTATAATCTTTTTTGCTGGCTGTCATAGTCCTGTTTTCTCACTATACGTTTCTTGTCTGCCCACCCACCTCCCTCCTCGTCTTCCATCCAGTTCTCCCACTCGTTCTCTCTTCCTCTCCTCTGCCCCCCTCCACTGTCCCCCCTCAATCTCTCTCTCTCTCTCCACCCCACCACTCCCTTTCCCTCTCTCCCTCTCACTCTTCCCCTCCATTCATCTCACTATCCTTTTCCCTTCCCTTTCCCCCTCTCTCTCTTTTGCTCCACTCTCCTCCCCTTTCCCTACATTTCTCCGTCTTTTGTTCTGTTTGTCTTTTTACTGTTGATGACCTTTGCTCCCATCTCTCACTATCTTCAGGTCCCTTTCTCCATCCTCTCTTTTCTACTTACTGCCTCCCTCTCACGCCTCTCTTTCTTGTGCTCTGTACTTTATTGTACCCTTTTCATCTCTTTTTTCTCCCTCTCTTTGTGGTCTCTTTCAACCTCTGCCTCTTCCCATCACTTTCACTCTCTTCGCCTCCTCTCCCTCCTTCCTCCACCTTCTCCCTCTTCCCTCAAAGTCCCTTGCTGTTTGACTCTGTCTGTCGCTGTCTCCTTTTTCCTTCTCTCCTACCACTGTCCTTATCTCTGTTTCTCCATCTTGCCTCTCGTTCTCTCTGTCTCCTGTTTTCCTTCTCTGCCTCTCCCTGCCACTATCTCCATTCCATGTTTCTGTCTCCCTGGATCTTCGGAGCTTTCCTTTTCTTCCAGCATTGCATAGCTTTGAGGCACTCGTGAAACAGAAGTGTGAACGTTTAGTCTGTCTGCTTCAGGTCGGCATTATGGAGTGGAAAGTCCCTCCAGGCAGTTGGATATTGCAGTCGAACTGTCATTCCAAGCACACACGGACAGAAACTGGCAAGCATTGTCTTGTTTGCACTGTATGTATTTAAACTGCAAAAATTCTAAGTTTTGGTAAATACTTGAACTCAAGGTCAAACTAGTTTGTTTTAGGAATTGCAACAGGGGCTTTGTAATCAGTGCCTTAGCAGTGAAGAACAAGACTGCTACTCAATTAAACATGAAAAATTTACATCGAAATGAAGGATCTGGGGCCTGACAGGCATCCCAAATGGACTTAAAGTACTAAATGTATCAAAGGGTCTGAAGGTGGACTCTGTGAGTGAGTTTTATGAGATTTTGACTTGTGTTGAAAGGCAACCATTAGGCACCCACAGTGAGCAGGGATCATAATCTCCATTTTGATCTGCTGTATGGACAGAGACCACTTAGCAACCTTGTATTTGTTCTACCATTCAATTAGTTCATGCGCACTCTATCCTGGCTCTGTCAGATAATCTGATTTAGTTCCATTACCTTTAATGCATGTTACCTAACAAAAATTGGGGGCTGAGGGTTGGAGGTTTTTGAGATGTTAGGTTTGAGCATGACTAGTGCCAAAAACATAGCAACTTGTGATAATAAAGTGCTTTTAAATTGTAGAAAATCCCAGGCACCTCACAGCAGTGTTATCATGCAAAATTTAACACTGATCCTCAAAGTGAGGCTATTAGGGCAAATGACCAAGATCTTGATCAAAGAAAAAGTCTTTAAGGAGTGACTTTAAGGAGGAGAGAGAAGCCGAGAGGTTGAGGAACTCTAGACCTTTGGCAGTTGAGGGCACCTTCACCAGTAATGGAGCAATGAACATTAAGGACATACCCAGGGCTGGTGTATCCTAGTTTTCTGGGGAAACAAAGATGAGTAGGACAGTAAGTTGTAAGTAGTATGCAAGGGATCTCCAAAGTGATATGGGCAGGTTAAGTAGGTAGGGAACATAGACGACAGATGGAGTATAATATGGGGGAACATTGGGGAAATGTGCGGTTGTCCACTTTCATAGGAAGAATAGGGAAGCAGACTTTCTTTTGAGGTTGTGAATCTCATAAGCCAAAAGTGGCAGGCATTCAACTGCTTGCAGTTATAGCCCAGACCTGCACATCTCCTCCTTAATTCCAGAGCACGCTGAGTGACAAGTGTCAACACATATGTTGTTCCACTTTGTACTGTGGCAGAGGCCCAATCAAACTGGGATTGCAGCCAAGAACCTGTTTAAGAGTCTCCATTCAGTTAAATAAGAATTCCTAAAATGGCAACTGGGGAGATAAGTACAGTACTTATTTTGCTTTGTTTCAAAAGTTTAATTATTTATTACTCTTTTAATAATTTGCATAACATTTTTGTTTAGATTTTTTTGAATTATTTAAAGCAGTTTTAATAGTTTTTAAATGTCACTGTGTGTTGGAGACATTTGAAAACCTTTAACCAAGCTAACAGACTTTGAGAGAAGAAGAAGCTTCTCCCTCGGCCTTGCCTTTTGTCATGGGCTGTCGAGGCCTTCAGTGATGAGTTGGCTGAAGTCAGTGTGCTCCTGAGGACTTGCTGCACCTTCCCACCAGCCCCTGGACTATCAGCCTACAAGTCTGTACGAGATCAGTACAGAGCTTAGAGGATGAGTCCAGGCAGCACGGCTGATTGGGGTCTCTTGAACACTGGTGTTTGGAGATATCTGAGTGTAACTTGTACAGGAACCATAGAAAGTTAGCATTCAAGTGCAGCAAGAACTTGGGAAGGCAAATGGAGTGCTGGCCTTTATATACGGAGGCTGGAGTACTAAAGTAGTGAAGTGTTACTCCAGCTGTAAAACGCTTTGAAGTGAGTGCAGTAAAGTTTCACTTGGTTGATCACTGAGGTGAAGAACATTGAGTAGATTGGGCAGAGTAGATTCTGAAAGTATTGAGAGGTTAGGTACGATGAGATACTACTACAGTTTGGGGAACCTGGATCCAGCGGGTGTTGTCCCAGGATAAAGGGAAGCCTACTTAGAGTGTGGTGAGGAGGGATTTTGTGATTTTTGTAACACTGGGGTCATTATCTAATTTGAGGCTGAGCTAGACAGTGATTTTTGGACTCAGGGTTATTGGGATCTGGCCATTAAATGAAGTTGAGGCACAGATCATGGTGTTGTTGAATGGCAGAACATGTTTCAAGGTGCAGTGGTGGCCTACTCCTGCTTCTTAGTGGTCTTGTCGTAGGGCTGGGAAACTGCAGGGGTAGGGGATGGTAGGCCATGGAGAGTTTTAAACATGGTCAGTCTCCAAAGGGATGGGGGCAGATTAAGTTTAACATATTGATGTGTCACAATGGTGCATAGGGGCTGCTGCACACAGCTTGTGACTGAGACATTGTTTAGTGTTGAGAAGGTTTCATTCTGAACTTACCTGGGGCACTCTGACGTGGCATTGTCATTGCAGAGTAGGAGATGCCCAACACAATGTATTCCTTACCCTATCCTCTCCACAAATTTTCCCTTCACAGACGCAGAGAATTAATGCAGCTCTAACCAGGATTTCAAATTCAGGGCAAAGTCCTGCTTCTAATTAGCTTGATTTCCATATGTAAATCACACTCAGCATATTTGGCCTGACCCTCATTAGCATTATAACGATCATGTCCTCCAAACTGTGTAAATATAGATCATAATTTTTTTCCCTTTCTTTATTCTAATAAGAATTAAATAGTTCAGGTGACACTGTCATCCTCCCTCAATCCTATTCAGGGACAAAATCTTGAAAAAGCAATTGCCCAGTCTCTGACCTGCTCTTGTAGCCACAGTATTAATGTAGCTGGTCCACTTAAGTGCCGAGATGTTTATGCTGGGGATGGTAATGCCATTGAATATCAAGGGTAGGTTTTAGACTCTCTTATTTTGGAGAAAATCATTGCCTGGCACTTCTGCGGTACAAATGTTATGTACCACATCAGCACATGCCTGAACGTATTCTAGGTCTTGCTGCATGCAGGATGGTTTGATTCATTTGCTGAGGAATTTCGAAGGAATTGAACATTGTGCAATCAACAGCAAACATCCCCACTTCTGGCTTTATGATGGAAGGAAGGTCCTCAATGAAGCAGCATGTTCACTAATGTGATGAAGCAGCTGGTTCACTAATGTTCTCCTGGGAAGGAAATCTGCCATTAAACCAACCATGTGACTCCAGACCCACCAAGCATCCTCAGCCCCGTAATACACTCCCTATATACTCACGACTGTGTGGCCAAATTCTGCTCTACTCCATTAATAAGTTGCATGTGATACCACCGTAGTGTGCCAGACCTCAAACAATGAGACAGAGTACAGGAAGGAGGTGGTGTCAAGACAACAACCTTTCCCTTAATGTCAGCAAAATGAAGGAGCTGGTCATTGACTTCAGGAAGTGGGGCGGTGTACACGCCCCTGTCGTATCAGTGGTGCTGAGGTGGAGACGATTGAAAGCTTCAAGTCCCCAGTTGTAAAATCACCAACAATTTCTCCTGGTCCAGCCATGTAGATGCTACAGCCAGAATGCCTCTACTTTCTCAGAAGGCTAAGGAAATTTGGCATGTCTCCAATGACTCTTACCAATTTTTATAGAAGCACCATAGAAAGTATCCTATCCAGGTGCATCACAGCTTGATATGGCAGCTGCTCTGCCCAAGACTGCAAGAAATTGCAGAGTTGTGAATGCAGCCCTGTCCGTCACACAAACCTCCCCTTCATTAACTCTGTCTGCACTTATCGCTGCCTCAGGAGAGCAGCCAACATAATCAAGGACCCCTCCCACCCCGGAGATTCTCTCTTCTCTCCTCTCCCGTCAGGCAGAAGTTACAAAGGATTGAGAGCACGTACCACCAGGCTCAAGGACAGCTTCAATCCCACTGTTATCAGACTCTTGGACAGACCTCTCAGATGCTAAAAGATGAACTCTTGATCTCCCAATCTACCAATTGTTGTGGCCCTTGCACTTTTTTTGTCTAACTGCACTGTACTTTCTCTGTAACTGCAACACTTTATTCTGCATTCTGTATTTATTTTTACTACCTCGACATACTTAAGTATAGCATGATCTGTCTGGATGGCACGCAGACGAAAGTTTTTCACTGTATATCAGTACATGTGACACTAATAAGCCTGTGCCAATACCAATACCAGTGCAATTGAACCTTAACTGGAAATGTCTCCCCGAAACATTGGGGGCAATTATTGATGGATAATATTCACATTCTATGAGCAAACAAATAAAAAAAAGTGGCATTCTTATTCACAAGATGTAGATGATATTGGCTCAATTAATCATTTTAAATCTGGGTGATTGACAAATTTTTACTAACCAAGGGAACGAAGGGAAATGGAGCCAAGGTAGTGGAAGGAGTTGAGATTTAGATCAATCATAATCTTATTAAATGGCAAACAGTTGAATAGCTTCCTTATGTTTTCTGTTACTCTAGTGCACTGCCTTCCACCCTTCTGCTCCATGCCACCACCTTTGCCAGACTTGTACACAAAAATTGCTCCCTGCACTGGTTCAGACACACTCCCTGTGTCCTACTCCCACACTACCACAGTCATCATCTGCTCATACTGTAGAACTCTGCTCTCTAATCTCCATCTTGTTACCTTCATAGCTCATCTTTGGACCTCTCTGTGCCAAACCTTGCCCATTTCCTTCAACTTTAAAATTGGAGTCAGAGGTGTCGTCAAACACAAGGTTCTCAAAATCTGGAAATCTCTCCCCAACATACTGGTAGATGATAGGTGTTGGGGTATGTGGTCAATTGAAATTTTCAGAAATGACAGACTTTCCTCAAGTAAAAGTTGTACTGAAGATTAGTCATGATCTAATTGAGTCAGAGTACATGTCTGAGAGCTTTCCCCATTTAAGCATCTCCCTGCTGGTAAGTACAGGCAGTCCCTGGGTCATGTAAGGGTTCTGTTCCTGAGAACTGTCTGTAAGTTGATTTCTCAGAAATGCCCATTTTCTATAGCGAGCCACATCGTATCGCTCTACATACACTTGCTATAATTCTTTCATTTCATTGAATATTCACCCTGACCTATAATTAAACTAATGGAATATTTACTGTATCCAGTCATTAATAATGCCACGAAACATTTAGTATTAATTAGCTTGAGAAAATGCTTTAAAAATTAATGGGAAATTTGCGTTAAGTCATATTTCTGATAAGTCAGGTCATTCGTAACCCGGACAGCCCCTCTAGCTGTTGAAACTGCATGTGGATGTTCAGAGATGTAGTAAAGATGGTCTATAATGCTTGGGCTTGTTTTCTAGGTTCACAGGAGCAGACACGCTGATAATGGGTGACGTCACGTACGGAGCATGCTGTGTCGATGATTTCACAGCCAGGGCCCTTGGAGCTGACTTCATGGTTCATTATGGCCACAGCTGCCTCGGTCTGTATACCTTCCTTTTACATGCATGGTTCCAATTTATGTCTCACTGGGGAGTATTGTCCCAGGTGTAAATGAGCACACCAGGCTAAGGCATGTCCTATGGAGCCTGATCATATTATTATTTTGTACAGATTTTCTTGCTTATTTTGCCTTCTTTTAGTTTGAATGAATCAGACCTCCCAACATTTTGCCTATATAATCCCCTCCTCCCCCTACCCCTCCCCAATGTCTGTCCTCAATAAAAAAAAATCCACCACTTCTTCAGCCAATCTTTTGGTGATCCATTCTAGTGTCAAGTATGCCTTCCCCGAGAAAGGTGGCACATGTTGTTTCCAGGGTCCTAAATATGATTCTGTTCAGTGCAGCATTTGGGAGAAGTGCCGTTAATCAAAAAGCAATGCAAGTGTGAAACTCTTCACCTCAGGGAATGTTTCAGGCGAAAGGCAGAGGTACATTTTGGGCAAAGTGGATCAACACATGAAGGAGAGAGCAGGGAGATGTGCACATAGGGTGGGCTGTCATAGAGTAGAGGGGATATTTGTGGAGTATGAACACTGGCAAGGAGCTGTTGTGCCACATGGCTGGTTTCTGTCCTGTATGTTTTGGTCCCCTAAGTTGGACAATGTAATGGTTCTTGTTAGTTGGCCTTGTTAGCAAACCAGTGACAAACGTATTCACCCATCAGATAATGGCCCAGACATAAATGCTTGGCTCCATTGGTAGAGCTCACTTCTAGGAGTCAGAAGATCACAGGAGCAAGCCCCACTTCATGGACTTGAGCCTTACAACTGAGGTCATAACTGCATCATTACAGATGTGATCCTTTCGACAAGGCCCTGACTGGTTGGTCAAATTGGTGTACAGTATCCATGGCATTCATTAAAGGAGTTCTAGGGGATGTTTTCCATTGACCCAGCCAATATAAAACCCTCAACTGATGCAAAAGTAGGTGATCTGTTCAATTATTATACTTCTGTCTATGGGGCTTTTGTTTGTACTGTTCCGCTGCCTTGTGTACCTACATGACTGCACAGAAAACGGCTTTCGATCATCCAGTGGTTGTGATACATATATATATTCTAAAAATACATCTTCATATATTAGTTGCAGTAGGCATACTGGTGTCTTGGTTCCAATTGATATTTCATTTGGGAGGCGTGCACTGCCCAGAAATGCCTCAGGATGTCAGTAAGTGTGATTCGCAATTGGCACACAGCTGTTTTTTCCAGGGAAGTGTTCGATTTGGTCAAGAATTCAATCACCTCGACTGAAACAGCCAATTTCGAGCTTTGCCTCCAGGCCCATTTAATAATTTATTTAGCAAATTAAATGGAACACATGTTACATGAATCTATTCCCACTGGAACAAGATGGGATGTGGTTCGGCCCAGCCACAAACATGCAAGTACTTGCTCTACCACCCTGCAGAGTTGACAGGGGTGGCTTTGGAGCGGACTGTGTCCAGTAGAGTGCCTCTGCTTGCCCTTCATCAGCCCATGACCAACAGAAGTTGTAAAAGGGACTGAAAGAAATGTGCAGTCTCAGTTATCCTGCAATATTGCATGGAGTAAGCCAGAGGTTTCCCTGTCTGCACTGGGGCCAGCAGTCACTCTCTGTAGTATCTCCGATAAAACTGCCTACCTGTGTAATATCAGCCACCACTGCCCTGCCAAAACCCACCTGCGACTGTAATCCTCATTCAGGCTTTTCTTACCTTCAGGTTTGTCCCCATATTTCTGTAAACTTCAGCTCATTCAAAACCCTGTTGCCTGTAATCTATCTTATCACCCACACGCTCACTGACCTGATTGGCTCTAGGTCCTGCAATGCCTTAACTTTAAAGTACTCATCCTTGTATTTAAATTCCTCCCTGCCCTCATCTTCTTCAATCACTGTGACTTCCACCAACCCTCTGAGGTGTCTGCCTTCACTTTTGACTCTTGTCCATTTACAGTTTTGGTGACTGTTCCTTGCCCCCAAGTTCTGCACTGCCATTGCTAAAACACTGCATCTTAATACAGCTTTATAATGCCTCTCAAAATCTACCTCTTTTACCAAGCTTTTAGATACATGTCCCCGTGTTTCCTTATGTGTCACAGAGTTAAAACAGTGCAGAACATCCTTCAGCCCACCACATCCATGACTATCAAATACCTAATTATGCTAATCCTATTTCTCAGCACTTGGTCCATAGCCTTCTGTGCTTTGGTGATTCGTCACATACTTCTTAAATGTTGTGAGAGTCTCTGCCTCCACCACCCACTTGAGCAGAGCAATCTATCTTTCCATATTTTCTTACAGCACAGTTGGGGGCCATTTTGGCCCATTGAGTCTGTGCCGGCATGCAGAACAATCCATTTCCCGATTGATTTTTCCCCAGAACCTATAATCTCCCAAACTCTACCACTCACTTACATATTAGGGCAATTCACCTGTCAACTGGCACGTCTTTGGGATGTGACGGTAAACCAGAGCACCCAGGGGAAACCCAAGTTGGCACAGGGAGAATGTGAAAATGTCCACCGACAGCACCCGAGGTCAGGATTGAACCCAGGCCCCAAGAGCTATGAGGCAGCAGCTCTGCCAGCTGTGTCCAGATTCCAACCACTCCCTGGGTGAAAAAATTTCTCCAGGTTCTCTCTAATTCTCCTTCCCCTTATCCTAAACCTACTTCCTCTGGTTTTCGACACCTCTGCTATGGGGAAAAGGTCCCTACTATTTACCCTGTCTATGATCTTCAATTTTGGACATCGCTATCAGGTCCCACCCAAGCCTTCCCCACTCCAGGGAAAGCAAACCCAGCAAGTCCAGTCTCTCATCATAACTGCAATGTTCCATCCCAAGCACCGTCCTGGTGAATCTCTTCTACAATATTTCCCATGCAGTCATGTCCTTCCTATTCTGTGGCAACCAACACTGCATACACTACTCCAGCTGTGGTGTAATCACTGTTTAACAACGTTGTGCCATGACCTCCCTCCTTGTATATGCCCTACACCTTCTTTACCACCATATCTACCTGTCCTGCCACCTTCAGGGATCCTTGCACTTATACACTGAGGTCTCTCTGTTCCTCAATACACCCAAGGGCCACATCCTTCATTGTGCATGTCCTACCTTTATTAGTCTTCCCAAAATATCTCACCTCACACTTAGCAAGATTAAGTTCCATTCACCATCGCTCTGCCCATCTTACCAACTGATCAATATCATCCTGTAGCTGATGACTATCCTTACTATCAATAAAACCACAAATTTTCATGTCATCTATGAATTTAATAATCCTACATTCATATCCAAATTGTTAATGTGTATAACAAACAATAAGGGTCCTGGCAACTATCCACATATACACCACTGGTTACAGGCTTCCAATCACAGAACCAACCCTCCACCATCACCCTCTGTTTTCTATTACCAAGTCAATTTTGGTTCAGATTTACCGACTTGCCTTGGATCCCATGGGCTCTAACCTTTTGGACAAGTTTCCCATGTGGGACCTCATCAAAGACCTTACCTAAGTCCATGTAATCTATATCAAATTGGCCAGACAGGATCACCCCGACTTTCCAAATGTAGGTTAATCCTGTTCCTCAGATTTCTTTCCAATAACTTCCCTACCACTGACATTAGACTCACCAGCCCACAATTACCTGGCTTATCCCTGCCGCCCTTCTTGAATAAATGTGTCACATTTGCTTTCTCCTATCATCTGACACTTTTGCCTGTGGCCAGCAAAGATTAAAAAATCTCTAATTATTCATTAGAAAATTTCTGTCAGGGCTCCAGGGCTCCTTACCCTCCCAGAGCAGCCTGGAATATATCTCATCAGGCCTTGGGGAGTTATCCACCTTTAAGCTTCTAATACATCTAATACCTCCTTTTTAATGATAACATGTTCTAGAATTTCACCATTTCCCTCCCTGAATTCTCTAGCTACAATGTTCTTCTCCTTAGTGAATACAGATGAGAAGTATTCATTTAAGTCCTCACCCACATCCCCTGGCTCTGTGCACAGATTGCCACTTTGATCCCTAATGGACCCCACTCTTTCCCTAGTTACCCTCTTGCCCTGAATATAAATATAACATGCTTTGGGATTTTTCTTAATTTTATCCACATTGATATTTTGTGCCCCTCTTTGCCCTCCTAATTTGTTTTTTTTAATTCCCCCCCCCTTACAGTTTCTGTATTCCTGAAAGGCTTCATCCTTTCTCAGTTTTCTATACTGCTGGTTAGGTATCTTCTTTTCTTATCTTGATATCTCTTGGCAACCAGGTTTCCTTGGGCTTGCTCTGCTTCCTTTCACCATCGTGGAACATGTTCGCCCTACACTCTCATTATTTTATGTTTAGCTGACGTAGACGTGCATGCAAGTAGCCGCTCCCTGTCTCCTTTTGCCTGGTGCTGCCTTAAGAGACACAAGTGCTGGAATCTGGAGCAAAAATCAAAATCTGGAGCACATTTTACTCCTCCACAGTTAAGTTGCTTCAAGGCCCCCACAGATGCTGCTTGACCTGCTGAGTTCCTCCTGCAGTTTAATTTTTGCTCCTGTATAATGATAATGAAATTGACCTTCCCCCCCCCCAATTCAGGAATGTAATTTCTACACATTCCATTACCCTTTCCATAGCCACCTTGAAAGTTACAGTGTTACTGTAACGATCTCCAAATGGAGATGCACATCAAACAGGCATGCAGGGACTTTGTAAGTGAGAAGAAGATTGCTGTCTCCCACAGCCTTTCAAGCCATGAGTTCCACACTTCCACCATCCTATCCGGGAAAAAACATTCTCTTCGACCCCTCTCAAATCCTTCTAGTACTTCCTTTAAATTTCACCTATAGTAGGGTATTAGGGTAAGAGCAGTAGTTGGATAGCAAAAGACCAAATGAATAGATCTTTCCAAAGTCAGCATAGGCATGATGGGCCAAATGGCCTTCCCTGTGCTTTAAGAATCTACAATTACTTTACGCATGAAGGAAGGTGGAAGGAATTGTTTCATTAAAAGGATTATTAGAATATGGATTGCATAAATTTAAATTCAGCAGAAGAATGCACAAGTTGGGCATGGAACTATATCTGTATCCAGAATTGAATTTCTTGCGTAGGAGTAAGAGGGTTTGTTCTACATCCAAGGACACAACTGGTTCGCAGATGCCCTGCATGGAGGTCACCTGTCGTTCTTACCCAGTCCAGCCTTGGTGTGTTCTTACCTTCTCCGGGTGATGATGGCATCAATACCACCTGTACCAGTGGTGCCTGGTGCAAGGAGGAATATTAAAAAGGTTAGAGGTATTTTTTTACATGAGGGTTGTCAGAACATGGAGTGACCTACCAGAAGCTGCTGGAAGCAAAATCTATAAAAGCTTTTAAGATGAAAAAGCTGAAAGGTCACAGGGAAAGGGCAAGAGATTCAGAATAAATGGATGGGTATTTCAGAGAGACAACACAGATATGATGGGCCTTCTGTAGCATTTGCTGTTGTGTATCTTCTGAAGACGACTCAATCTCAAGATTTAAAGAAAAATTAGTCAAAGTATATGAGGGACAGAAGAAATATTAAAGGTTAGAAGGAAAGGGCAATAGAATTATATTAGGCAATTTTGTGAGGGATGTGACATGAGAGAGCTTATTAATGTCCCAGTGCACCTTAAGTGTAAAACTATATTTCCAATATCTACACTATGGTAAGGACATCAAGTGACATGGAACAGTGATAGACAAGGGAAATTAAGATGCAGATTAGCTGTCAGTGAAATGGATTGAAAGCTGAATAGTTTACCACCTTGCTGTGCAGGCAACGTTTGTTGTCCACGGACCACAGTGTTTGTAAACATGCACAAGTGCCAACAGGTGTGATCAGAGCAAACGTGTGTGCACGTGCGTATGTGTAAGTCTGTGTGTGTTTTCCCAGTAATGGGCTCTTTTGTAGGCCACAATTACCCTGACAGCTGTCTGCTGCGTTGAGTAGCATATGATCTCTAGAAAATAAATTCCATGTGGTTACAGTTGCTGGAATTATTAGGTGAAAAAAATGCTACAATGACTTAAGCAGTGCGGTACTGCATTAGATGGTTGGCTCTATGAGTATTAGACATATGGGCGAGTTAACCTCTGAAACAAATTAGCTTTTCACTAGCTTGATTAGCCACAGCATGAGAACTGTCAGAGAAATGTAATCTTTGTATCGGTGAAGTCGTGTAAAAAGCCTTGACAATTCCATGTATTTTCATATATGCCTGCATCTTCAGGTTTTCCAAGCACTCCCCACTGCTCATGAATTTACATCTACTTCACTGACAAGTGGCTGCTGCTTTGATGCTCCACGCAAAAGCAAATCAAAAATGAAGGGGAATTAGAGTTGGTTTCAGACAGTAGACAGACTAATAATGAAAAAAAAAGTCGGCAATCTGGAATAAAAACACAACATTCTGGAAATACCTGGCAAAGGGCCATGTGCATCTGAAGACAACTGATCAGTTCCAGCAGTGGGGGCTCTGCCAGGAGTGCTAACCTGTTCCAAAGACCCATCTGCCCTCCCGCGGCACTACTTTGAAGAAGAGCAGGGGAGTTCTCTCTGGTGTCCTGACCCTATATATATCTCACAACCAGCGTCACTAAAAATAGATTATCTTCTCATTATCTCGTTACAGTTTTTAGGATCCTGCTGTCTGCTAATTTGTTACAATAGTGGATACACTTCAAGAGTATTATATTGGAAGTAACGTTCTTTGGGACGTTATGAAAAGTACTATACAAAAGAAAATTAGCTTTGCTGCTTTCTTCAGCCACAAACGGGCCTTTTGTGGACAAATGTAATAAATCCCTCACAAAAATAATAACTGTACATGAAAGCGTCATTTTAAACAATTTTTATTTAAATACCAGGGTGCGGTTCAGTTCTCTGTCATTGTTTGATTGACATTAAATCAGAGGAGCTAGTGCTACATTTCCTCACCTTTTTATGCCCCGTCCCTGTTCACATCCCCTCTCTATACGAGTTGGGGGTTAAAGAAAATGAAAGCAGAGAAAGGAGTATACAAAAACCTGAAAACCAAATGCTGTCAGAAAATGGAAATAATAATGATCAGAATTACTGTGGTTTAAAGTAAAGTATACAAACTAGACAGGAAAGGAGGTGTGAAAGATTTACTTTGTTAAAGGTGTCATATCCATACAAACTGTTGTTGGACATCCACTAATGGGATTGTCTTTGTTCCATTCTCCCTAAATCTTGCTTTACAGTTTGCACCATCTTCCTCCCTCTCACAATGACTTCTTTAACTCCTTCCCTGTCTCTGTGCTTCTCTGTGTTCCGTACAAGGCCTGTACTACCAAATTCCCATCCATTCACTTGGAGACGGTGAATTCACTTCATCGTGGTCGGTCCTCAGCGAGCTGGAGGGCTTTATGTGCCAGCTTCACTTTCAATGATGGGTCTACCTTGGCTCCTTGATATTCTGTCATTTCTGATCTTGATTGAAGCCCAGACCTCAAGCACTCGACCTTCTCTGACTACCTGTGAAAATGTAGCTTCCCATCCAAGGATATTCTAACTGCACCATTCTTGACTCATTGTATCCTGAGCATTCCTTAGTATTCCTTTCATCTGACTAGCCCGTCATCTGTTCTATTTTCTCTTGTTCCAGATCTAAATAAATGTGGATACCAATTTTCTATTTCCTACTTGACCCTGCTAATCTGACTCATTTTTTCCTTTAAGCAAGTTCTTATAACATTGTGAGTGCTTTGGGGTATTTTACTTTGTTAAAGTAAGTGCAAGTTGTTGTAGGAGGTCACCTCAGCCTCCTCAGCAAACTGAATGGTGGAGCCAACTGGGATTGGTGGTTGGCAGGTACTGGCATTCACTCTGGGCCTGCTTTGGATTGGGACTTCCAAGGCACTGGCCCAGGACTATCTATTCATAAATTCTTATCTCCCCCAACATGTCATTTTGCTTCATACCCTCCCTCATTTCCTGAAGACAAGAGAAGCAAGTCCTTTTGCTGCTTACTTCCAGTTAGAGCCATAGAGTTGTACAGTTCAGAAACAGGCCCTTCAGCCCACCACGTCCATGCTGACAGTTTTTGCCCATCTATACTAATCCCATTTGCCTGCATTAGGTCAGCACCCTAATATGCCTTGCCTATTCAAGTGCCTGTCTAAATGCCTTTTAATCATAGTGATTATATCTGATTCCACCACCACCTCTGGCAGAAAATTCCAAACATCAACCAGTCCCCCTCAGATCCCCTTTAAACCACCTTCCTCTCAGCTTAAAACTACACCCTCTTATTTTTGATACCCCTACCATGGGAAAAAGGTTCTGACTATCTAACCCCTCATAATCTTATATACCTGTATCAGATCACCCCTCAGCCCCCTTCACTCCTGAGAAAACAAACCCAGTCTATCCAATCTCCCCATTACTAAAGTCCTCCAATCCAGTCAACAACCTGGTGAATCTCGTCTGCACTCTCTCCAGTGCAATCTGCAGGCACGGTAGTGCAGCGGTTAGCGTAACGCTATTACAGCGCCAGCAACCCGGGTTCAATTCTGGCCACTGTGTGTAAGGAGTTTGTACGTTCTCCCCGTGTCTGCGTGGGTTTCCTCCGGGTGCTCCGGTTTCCACTCACATTCCAAAGACGGACGGGTTAGGAAGTTTTGGGCGTGCTGTGTTGGCGCCGGAAGCATGGCGACACTTGCGGGCTGCCCCCAGAACACTCTACGCAAAAGATGCATTTCACTGTGTGTTTCGATGTACATGTGACTAATAAAGATATTTTACCTTATCAAACACATCCTTACCAGTTCTCTGGCATTAAGTCACCATTGTGCATGAACTTCTTCACCACTGAGTTAGTAAATAGGGAGCCTGGAACTAGGAGAATTGCTTAAACATTAGATGCAGATCTTTTGGGAGTGAAGTTGGGAATCATTTCTACACAAGGATGGTGAAGTTTGAAACTGTTGTCCATGAATAGCAGTAAATGTTAGATCAATTGTTAATTTTGAATCTGAGATTGATATATTATTGTTATGCAAGAGTATTTAAGGAACATGAAGAAAAGATGAGTTTGAGGGTTGGGGCACAGATTAGTCAGGGTCTCCTTGAATGACATGACTGCTTCAAGGGGCTGTATGGTTTCTTCATGATCCTATAATCTAAGCTCTTACCTGATGTCTCCTAAAAGACATGACCTTTGCCTTCAAGTTAATATGTAGCAACAATTCTCTGCTATTCACACATACTGTCAGTTGGCTCTCTGCACAACTGATTTAGATGTTGCTATAAGGTCACTATCATTTGCAAATATGAGATTGCAGAATATCTTGCTGCAAAGACAACCCTTGATATCCTAGAATTAGATAGAATTAACAGCACATAATACTGCTCTTCCCAACAGATGTCTGCTGTAGTTTATGCTCTGCATGAACTCCCCTTTACTCAATTTACTTCATGTCACCCAATTCATGTATCCTTCTATTTCTTTCTTTATGTCGCTTCCCCTGAATACACGAACATCAATACTGCTTCCAATGTTAAATGTAATAAGTCTGGCAATCTTTGTTTCTGTCCAACTTTAAACAACCACATTAGTTTTCTATCCACTCTAACGGTGCAAGGGAACAGAGAATAGATGTTTTCTATCAGTTTTGATGAGCTTCTCAGGAATACCATACATCCTTAATACATGCTGCGTCTCTCCTTATCATACAATGTTAAAGGCCTGCTTAAAATCCATGAATCCTAAAGCAGTATTTATAGCAAACAGGTGGTCCATTGCACGAGAGAAACTTCCTGCGGATGCCGGAAATCGGGAGTTCAAGTAGAAAAGCTGGAAATTTTCAGTAGGTTAGGAATGTTTCAGATCAATCTTCTGTGAGAACTGGAACCAGTAAGAGAGATGACTGCTCTAACAATTTACCAGCTGTAAAAGAGCCAGGGACATACAATTCCCACTAGAAATCTATGCAAGTAAATGTCAGGGGTAAAAGAAGAAAGTTCTGCTGGGAGGTTCATGACCTGAAACGTTAATTCTATCTCCACAGATGCTGCCTGACCTACTGAATTGTTCTAATTATGTTCTTTCCTGTATAATTTTGTATATTTTTGTTTAATTTATGTTTTTCTTATGAATGTTGTGTCCTTGATGCTATGTGCCTGTGATGCTGCTGCAAGTAAGCTTTTCATTTCATGTACTTGTGCATATGATAATAAACTCGACTTTGACTTTGAAGATTTACAACATTTCCTGTTATGCTATTGTTTTTTGTCCTGGCTTAAATCCAGCTTATTCTTCAAGCAGTACCACTGCTACATATCTTTACATTCTTCTCTCTGGTCTATTCCTCTGTGTGTGAATGCTCACTGATTGTATATCTGTTCTGTCTATGCCTTCACTTTCAATTTTTTAAATTCAGTTTTTGGTTTAGAACATAAAACAGTACAGCGCAGGAAGAGGCGCTTCAGCCCATGATGTCTGTGCTGAACAGAATGTCAAGTTAAACTGAATATCTTCTGCCTGCACCTGATCCATATCTTTCTGAACCCTGAGTATTCATGTGTTTATCTAAAAGCCTCTTAAATGCTGCTATCATATCTGCTTCCACCACCACCCCTGGCAGCCCGTTCCAGACACCCACCACTCTCTGTGTAATAAAAACTTGTCCTGCACATCTCCTCTAAACTTTCCCCCTCTCCTCTTCAATGCATGTCTCTAGTATTTGAGATTTCTACCCTGGGAAAAAGATTCTGACTGTCTACCATGTCTATGCCCCTCATAATTTTATAAACTTCTATCAGGTGGGAGTTGCTGGCCAAACCATCCCTAATTGCATTTGAGGGGATGCTGCTGATTTACCTTCTCGAACTGTGACAGACCGTGTGGTGTGGTGTAGGTACTCCTACTCAGTTGATAAGGCGGGCAGTCCAGGAATTTGATTTAGCAACAATGCAATTCCAGGTCTCAGAGGGGTAGGTGGCTGGATTTCTATTTGCCTTTGCCATGTTTTCTTGATGGTAGAGGTCACAGGTTTGAGAGGTGCCAACAAAGAGGAGTTTGTGAGTTGATGCAGTGCATTTTATAGATGATACCCACTGTGCACCATTCACAGAGGGAGGGAGCATTCAGGGTGCTGGGCAAGGTGCCAGTTAAGCGGGCTGCTTTGTTCCAGGTGATATTAAAAATGAGTGTTGTTGGAGCTGCTCTCATCTGCGCAAGTATATAATATTACAATATGCTTCTGCCTTGCGCTGTGGAGATGGTGGAACAGCTTTGGCAAGTCTGGAGGTTAGCCTGTTGCTGCATAATACCCTGAATCTAGCTTAATCTTGTAGCCAAGAATTTATGTGGTTGGTCCGTTATATTTCTGGTTGGTGGAAAGTTATAGTGAGATGATGATGGGGATTCAGTCAAGGCAGTGCTCTTGGATCTCAAGGAGCAGTGGTTAGACTCCCTCTGATTGGACATGGTCCTTACTGGGCACTTGTGTGGCTGAGATGTTACTTGCCACTTCTCAGCCCACCCCTATATGTTGCTGAGTCTTCCCGCATACAGGTAAGGCCGTTTTATTGTCTGAAGAATTGTAAATGGAACAGATGACATGCAGTCCTCAAACATCCCCAATTATGATGATCTTATGATGGAGGGAAGGCCGTTGATAAAGTAGCTGCAGATGCTCAGGCCTACTGCATATGTCCCTTCTCATTCATGCTATTTCACCATTTCTCTGACTCTATGTGCAGTTCTCTCCCTCTCTTTCTTGCCAAGCTCTGTCTCCTCTTCCTGGACACAGAGAGTAGAAAAAGATTGAAAGTAGAATAAATCAAAAATAAAATGAAAGGCACTTCCTTTCTTTGTAAATTGCTCTCGAAATTATAATATACTTCAAAAGGTAGCTTGCTTTGGACTGAAACACTTTTGTCATCCAGTAGTTAGTCATGACAATCTTACTGTGCTGATGGAATACATTGGGTAGAGTTTGTTTAAAAGCTGTGATTTAAAATTTATGGCAGAAGATTGACAGTGTGAATGAAGAGGCTGGCTCCATCTCTTTGAAAAGGAATGGAGAATAACGAGCCTGTTCTTGCTCTTCGAATTGATTCAAAACAGCCTTTTTTCAGAAGTCTCAGGAAATATTTCAGAAGTTAATAAATAGTAGTCCCATTCTGATGTGCAGAAGTGAGATGCGAACAGATGCGAGATGTGCACACAGCAGTGATTGGCTGAGCAGGTTCTAAGCATGAATTGAGTGTATTCACTCTGCAGTAAAATAGAAACTGCTTTGTAGGTGTTGTCATTGCTTTTGTTAAACGTCAGTATTTTGGATTTTCGCTGCTCTACGTTTGGCTGATTAATGCGCAGAATTTTACAGAGATTCTGCTGTGTCATGGGTAACTTGCACGGTGTTTTACGAAGTCCTGCAGTGCCATGGGATACCTGCAGTGTTTTACAGAGGATGCAGTGCCATGGGGAACTTACACAGTGCTTTACAGTGGAACGAATAACTTGCAGCATTGTCTGTAGCCTCCTTCAGCTGTACTCTCTACTTTCCTCCAATTCTCCCCACTTGCACCTCCCGATTTTTCCACCATTGTTGGGCTCAGCTTTCAACTCTAGAATTTCTTCCCAAAACCTCTCTTCTACTTGTTCTTTAGACAACTTCAAAAATCACTCCTCTTTGATCAACATCTTAATCACATGTTCTGAAATCTCCCTACATGGCTTGATGCCAAGTTTTGTTTGATGGTGTAAAATACCTTGAGACGTTTTACTTTGCCTGGGGCTTGAATTTTTTGGTTTTTATTTTTGGTTCAATTCGGGGGTATTTTTCAGTAACTATCATTGTGGAGATCAGATATATTCAGTCATGAAACAAAAATCCTTTGGTAAATGGGTCAACTTTTAGTTTCTACAGTAGATTGCAAGTAAATTAGTAAGGATGAAATTAATACCTGAATATCTATAGCCAACTGCAATGTTATCTTTCCCATTTGTTTTTCTCTCCAAGTTGCTCCAGTGACGTCACTAGTGGATTCTATTAGGTATGCACAAACCATGGGATTGGTCAGTAATCTGTACACAATAGCCACAATTTGAAGGCCTAAAATATCTGGTCAATGCAATGTTTCATCAGTGTAAAAGAATAATTTTCTCAGTAGCTCTGTTGGTTATTATTGGTTAAAATTAAGAAACTCAATCCCTAAATGTGCAATATAAATGCAGGTGGTTTTTTTAGGTGACCACGGGCTCTCTAGCAGAGTGAATGATTGACATGATTGTGGATAAATCTTGTCATGTGTTTGGAGATAGGATTCATCTCTCTAAGCTTTGGTGCTCTGGTCCCTAGGGTAAAATTTGAGAGTGTAATCATGGCCAACATCCCAGAGGCCTTTACTCATTGTTCAGAGCAATATTGTTCAAAGTCAACATTATTCCATGATGTTGGTATGTTTGGGCAGTTGTCCACACACATTATATCCCTCTGAACATTCCAACGGGAAGGAAT
This sequence comes from Pristis pectinata, assembly GCF_009764475.1. Taxonomy (NCBI): domain Eukaryota; kingdom Metazoa; phylum Chordata; class Chondrichthyes; order Rhinopristiformes; family Pristidae; genus Pristis; species Pristis pectinata. The sequence goes on along the minus strand of NC_067425.1, from coordinate 6,432,242 downwards.
AGCAACAGCTGGCAAATCTCTTCATTTAATGTGACCTCTGGCATTCTTTTCCTAGCCTAGTCAAACCTGCTAGTTTTCTTAACTCAAAGACTTGAGTACTCAAAGAGGGAGGATGCGACTGTTGGTGTCTCACAGAACCTGTGTTGGGCTATTGACAGCTTAGATGGTGGGATAGAAAGCTACGTAACCAAGTGTCCGGATGACAGAAAGCTGAGCAAAGTAGATGGAGGCATTATATTACAAAGCAATTTTAATAGATTAAGAATTGGCTTCAATGTGGACAAATTTGAGATCATCCACTTTAGACCTAAAAAGCATTCAGTGAAAATCTATTGGCAGCGAAGATCGAGAGAAACTCAGAAATTTGTGTGATGGGCAGATGATCAAAAAGGCTAATGGAATCCTGGCCTTTATGTCATGAGAACTGAAGTTCATATGTTATGGTATGGCTAGACAAAATCTTGGTTAGATCACACCAGGAATAATATGAGCAGTTCTGGGGACCATACCTTAGAAAGGATGTATGGGGCATGCACTTCAGGTTTACCCAGTTGATACCAGGACTCTGCATGCCCTGGAATTTAGAAGAATAAGAGTTAATTTGATCAAAGCTTTACAGGTACTAGGGGTTGGAGTTAGGGAATCAAAAGCATAAATAAAAACTGTTTCTGTTGGTTGGGGAGTCATGACTAGGGTTGAGCCTCTTCAGGGCTAAAATTAGAAAACATGCAGAGGGAGCATTCAAATAAATATGAGACTTAGGAAAAAGCTTATCCCTACATCCTTAACACACGAACACATGAGCTTGAAGATTGATTAACCACATGCAGGCAGCTGGGATCTTTCATCCACTGAAAGATAGAGGGGAACTTGTGCAGGAGCATGTATCGAAGCGAAGGGCTGGTAGTTGAAATGCAAAGGTACCCCATATTGCTTGCATGCTTTTCCTAGCAGCTCCTGTGAAAGCGTGGGTCTGGAGGTGACTGCTAGTGATATCAGTAGGCAGCACTTAACACAATTAGATGCAGGTGTATAAAACTATAAGTGTATGACAGAGCACTTACCTTAAGACACAACACAGAGAATTATCCTATAAATGAATTAATCTGCTAAAAAACTTTCCAATTTTAATGTTGTCTCTCAGCTTTCCTTACCTCCCTGCTATACATTCCAGCAGCCCGTAAATGGCCTAGGATAGGGGAAGGGGAGGGTAGAGGGGTAAGTAAATAAATATGTCAGCACGTTAAAGTAATAAAACAAATTCTGTGTGTGAATCAATCATGGATCCTTTCTGGAAAGCACAAAGGTTTACAGTGATCATAAAGAGGCTGGGATTTTTCTGATAGACAGTGATTAACCTTTGCTGCCTTGCAGTTGATGTACCTGACAGAGATAGTCAAAGCATCCTATTGAAAATCAGGCAATCTGCTTTTATTCAGCATTACATGAGAAAATGCCACTGCCATGCCTGGAAAATCATATAGAAAATTCTGTAAATAGCATATGAAACCTCTCAAATGAGCAAGGTTCATGTGAATGTGTGTTGAGAGAATAAGTCTTGGTATTAGAACATAACCATGTAGGCAATAGAAGGAGGAGTGGGCTATTTGGCCCTCCTGCCTTTCCTCTGTTCAAAAAGATCATGGCTTATCTTTTGTCTCATCACAATTTGCCTGCACTAAGCCCATATCCCTTTCATTCTATCAACTTCTGTCTTGAGTACACTCGATAACTGAGCCTCCACAGCCCTCTTGAGTGAAAAATTCCAAAAATTCATTACCTTCTGGGTGAAGAAATTTCTTCTCAATCTCTTCTTTGATTTTAAGTCTGACTCCTGGTCGTAGACACCCCAGCCAAGGAGAAACATCAGCTCTATGTCTATCTGTAAAGCCCTGTAAGAAATTTGTACATTTCAATACAATCTTTTCTCATCTTCTGAACTCAAGAGTACAAACCTAGTCTGCTTAATCTCTCCACATAGAATAACCTCCCCATCCCATCCCAAGAATCAATCCAGTGAACCATTGGTGCTCTCCCATCATCACAGGTATATCTTTCCTTGGGTAGGGACACCAGACCTACATAATATTTCAGATGCAGCCTCACCAGGGTACTGTATAATTGAAGCAAGATATCTCCACTCTTGTATTCAAATCCTTTGCAATGAAGGCTAACACACTGTTTGCTTGGCTAATATCTTGTTGGGAATTGTGAAGAAGAGAGTTTCACTTATAGCATAAAGACGGTTGGATGGTTCACCTTCCAATTATTTTCCATGAGGGAGAAGGACAAGACGAAGAGTCAGGACGAAACTAATCAACCTGCTTATTTGTCCCTCCTATGAAACCATGGTTGATCTGAATCTGAACTCCCATTTTCCTGCTTCTGTTTCAGATCCTTTGATATTCTTTTGTAACAAAGATCTGTCAGTCTTACTTAATGTTCACCATCTGCAGCCTCACATGGGAAGAGTGGCTGATTTCCACCATTCTTTCAGTTCAAGGCTCCAGGAAGAGAGGGAATGATGCAAGGAATTTCTAATCATTTGACTGGAATGGCCGACTTCTTACCCCGAGACTATGAGCCCTAGATCTAGACTCCAGCTGGAAGGAACAGCCTCCCCTCATCCACCCTATCAACCCCTTTCGGAATTTTGTATCTTTCAATCGGATCATATCTCCTTCTTCTAAACTACAGTAAATACAGGCCAATCCTACTCACTCTCCCCTCATGGTACAATTCTACCCTCATCTCAAAAATTAGACTGGTGAATCTCTGCTACACCAGCTCTGAAGTAAGTGTATCTGTCCTCTGGTATGAAACTAAAACACAAAAACCACTAGATGTAGACTCACCAAAGCCAAGTATAATCCCAACAGAATGTCCTCACATTTGACCTCCAACTCATTTGATGTAAAGAAATAATTTGATATAAAGAAATAAAGGGCAGGCACGGTAGTGTAGTGGTTAGCATAAAGCTATTACAGCGCCAGAGACCTGGGTTCAATTCTGCCGGAAACGTGGCAACACTTGCGGGCTGCCCCCCAAAACACTCAACGCAAAAGATACATTTCACTGTGTGTTTCGATGTACATGTGACTAATAAAGATGTCTTATCTTAAAGGGCAACATGCCATTTTCCTTCCTAATTGCTTGCTGTCCCTGCCTGTAACTTTTCTGTGTTTTATGAACTACTCAGACCTCCCTGTGTGCCAACATTTAACAGTTTCTGTTTCTATATTCTTCTAAACAAAGTGAATTACCAGACATTTGCCCATCTTGTCCTCCTCTTGTCATTATCTTGCTCATTCACTTAACCTTGCAATATCCCTTGGTATCCTCCTCACAGTTCACTTTCCCACCTGGTTCTACATTGGCAGCATTACATTTAGTTCATTAATATAGTGAGATGGCAAGGGAATTGAATGAATATTTTGCATCGGTCTTCACCGTGGAGGACATAAGCAATGTGCCCGTTAGTCAGGAGTCTCACGAATTGGAACTGAGTTCAGTTGAGATTAATAGGGAGAAGGTGCTAGGAAAACTAAAGGGGCTTAAGACTGATAAGTCTCCCGGACCGGATGAGGTGCATCCCCAGGTTCTGAAGGAGGTGGCTGTAGAGATAGCGGAGGCATTGGCGATTATTTTTCAGGAATCGATAGATTCTGGCATGGTTCCGGAGGACTGGAGGGTAGCGAATGTAGTTCCGTTGTATAAGAAAGGTGGGAGGCAGCACAAAGGCAATTACAGACCTATTAGTCTGACGTCAGTGGTGGGAAAATTATTGGAATCTATCCTCAAGGAGGAGGTTACCGAATACCTAGAGGTGCAAGGCAAGATTGGACCTAGTCAACATGGTTTTGTGAAGGGGAGGTCCTGTCTGACCAACCTATTGGAGTTTTTTGAAGAAATCACAGGTAGGGTGGAAAAGGGAGAGGCGGTAGACGTTGTGTATTTAGACTTTCAAAAGGCCTTCGATAAGGTGCCTCACAAGAGACTGATTAATAAGATGAGAGGTCATGGAATTATGGGTAGGGTAGCAAAATGGGTGGAGCATTGGCTGGTTGGCAGGAAGCAAAGGGTGGAAATAAAAGGATCTCGTTCTGGTTGGTTACCGGTTACTAGTGGTGTGCCGCAGGGGTCGGTGTTGGGGCCGCTCCTTTTTACCTTGTACATCAATGATTTGGATGATGGAATAAATGGTTGTGTGGCTAAGTTTGCGGATGACACCAAGATAAGTGGAGGAGTAGGGAGCATAGAGGAAATAGAAAGGATGCAGAGGGACCTAGACAGTTTAGGAGAATGGGCAAGGAAATGGCAGATGAGATTCAATGTTGAGAAATGTGCAGTTGTACACTTTGGAAGCAGAAATAAACGGGTAGATTATTATCTAGAAGGAGAGAAGATTGAAAGTACGGTAGTACAAAGGGACTTGGGGGTACTCGTACAAGATACCTTAAAAGTTAACCACCAGGTTGGATCGGTGGTTAAGAAAGCGAATGCTATGTTGGCATTCATCTCAAGAGGTATAGTGTATAAAAGTAAGGAAGTGTTGATGAGGCTCTACGGGGCACTAGTGAGGCCTCATTTGGAATACTGTGCGCAGTTTTGGGCCCCACATCTTAGGAAGGATGTGCTGATGTTGGAGAGGGTTCAGAGGAGATTTACGAGAATGATTCCGGGAATGAAAGGGCTTACGTATGATGAGCGTTTGTCGGCTCTTGGACTGTACTCACTGGAGTACAGAAGGATGAGAGGGGACCTCGTAGCGACATTTAAAATGTTGACAGGTAAGGATATAGTAGATGTGGCTAGGCTGTTTCCCTTGGTGGGCGAGTCCAGGACCAGAGGGCACAATCTTAGAATTAGAGGGTACAGTTTCAAGACAGAGATGAGGAGAAATTTCTTTACCCAGAGGGTGGTGAAATTGTGGAACTCCTTGCCACGCACAGCAGTGGAGGCCAGATCAGTGGGGGTGTTCAAGGAGGAGATAGACAGATATCTAAATAGTCAGGGTATCAAGGGATATGGGGATAAGGCTGGAAAATGGGATTAGAATAGTTTTTTTTTCCCCACCCCATTTCTTTTTCCCTTTTCCTTGGAGCAGACTCGATGGGCCGAATGGCCTGCTTCTGCTCCCTTGTCTTGTGATCTTGTGATCTTATATATAGCCGTGTTTGAAACTGATCCCTGTGGCAGTCCACTGATAATAGATTGCCAGCCTGAAGATGGCTGGTTTATTCCTCCCCTTTGTTTTCTGCCCATCAACACATCCTCTATCCACGCTGATATACGACTCCCAACACCATGAGTGCTTATTTTGTATATGCACGTGAACAGGCAGGGACCAGAGGTACACAGACCATGTGCAGGCAGATGGGATTAGTTTAGACTAGCATCATGATGAGTGCACACATGGTGGGGCTGTTCCTGTGCTGAGCTGTTCTAAGCTATATCAGCTCTTTGACTGCTACTTTATCAAAAGAATTTTAAAAATCCACATCTACAATCACTGATCCCCCTTATGTACCCTGCTAGTTACAACCTCAAAAGAACTCTTCGATTTGTCATTGTCAAAAACCATGTTGACTCTGGCTAATTATCTTGATTTTTTTTAAAGTGTCCGGTTGCAAGAGGACATTCCAGCATATTGCTGACAACTGATGTCAGCTGATCTGATTGGTCCACAGTTTCCTTTGTGTTCTCTCTCTCTCTGTCATAAAGTGTGTATGTGTATGTACTGTCATATGTTTGTGCATTTTTATGGTGGTTAATCAATGCCCAAGCTTCTGCAGGTGAATGAGGGATGTGAGTAATATATTCTCTTCAGTTTTGTATCTGGTTGAATGCTACAGTGTTAGGGTATCCTGATGGGATAAATGAGGCTTGGGAAAATCTGTCATAAGGATCTATCAAAGATCTGTCAGCCTCACTAAATACCTATGACCTACAGCCACTCAGAGTAGAAGTGGAAAGTAGTACTTTCATAGTAGTGGAAATATTGCTGATTTCCACTACTGTTTGGGTTGAGGGAGAGGAGGAGTGAGTGGTATACGCATGTATGATATAAGGACCTGATACAGCTCAGGAGTAGACAGTTCTGCTCCTTAACTCTGCACTACCATTCAACTTGATCACAGCTGATCCAGCAATTCTTTCATTTTTCCTGCCAATTACCTTGTCTGAAAAGGGACAGAAGAAATTTGCTACCATATGTTGCTCAGTTCTGCCTCAGTATTGAGCCAGAGATGATGAAGTTCTTGACCTGGGCCAGTGATGTGGAGGAATGTCTCGCCATAGGTGGTCCTCAGTTGTTCCAACTCATTCACTACCTGGCTTGCAACAAAAATAAAGGCAAGTTATCCCAAGCTGCTCTGTGTTTATTAATAGCAACCTGTGCCCACACCAGATGTGGACTATTTAGTGTCTGCCAAAGTAAGGTTAAAATAATAGAGAAAAGGACCTTTACATAAATTCCTTTTCACGGTAATTCTGTTTAACTGTACACAGAAATTCTCCATGCCCAGATTTATTCAGGTTGGCATGCCTTCAAAAAATTAATCTTTGTTGGTTTCCTGCAGCTGCATGGAAGCCCAAGGTCACTGAAGTTCAAGGTCAGTAGCAAATGTGGTCAACCAAGCAACAAACAGCAATGAGATGCTGGCTACCTCCCACCAGGAATGGATGAATCGTTCATCCAAAGTGACAGACCTAGCATCATTTCATCCATTATTGGGCCTCAGCTACATAGCCTTTAGCTATGCAGATTAGGAAGATTCATCATCAACATAAATATGAGGTAATGTGGCTGTGAGGAGTTTTCAAGGTGTAAAATCAGCCCAGGATTCTAATTGGTTGAATTGTGGTGCTTGAGTGCAACGTGTTATGTCACAGATCATCGCACTATGTTATCAACAGGAGCGTGGTAACATGGTGGTTACATTACTGGACAAACATCTAAAGGCCAGGACTATTGATCTGGAGACATGAGCACAGCACCTGGGGAATTTTAATTCAAGTAATCGAATTTCTTTGGTTGGTTGGTTGGTTGGAAGAATATTGCTGATAATAATCACTATCAGTCAGAATGATGGGAAACTACCAGATCATTGTTAAACCCCATCAGCTTCACCATTCTCCTTCAGGGAGGGAAATCTGCCATTCTCACTTGGTTAGCATGACTTACTTGTCATCAGACACACAATATACTGGACCCTCACCTGAGAGGCAATTAATAATGATGTCCACATTCTGAGAAGAATAATTTGTTTAAAAAGTCACAAAGTGCTGAAAAATCTCAGTATTATGCAATGCATAATATATACGAAAGAATCAGCATGTGCAAAATACACCATGAACTGTGGACAGAGAGACATATTTGCAAAAGAGCCAGCTCATGGATCTGACAAATATGAACAACTTGTTTCTATTGTATTGTCTGTATCATGTCAAAATACTGTTTCCACTGTAGTCCTGCAGGATAATTCAGTACATATTGATTAAAGTCAAAGTCGAGTTTATTGTCATCTGCATAAGTCCATGTATGCACAGGTTCAATGAAAATTTTACTTGCAGCAGCATCACAGACACATGGCATTAGAGACACAACATTCATGAGGAGAACATAAATTATACAAGAACAAAGAACAGAATTAGAACAAGATAAAATGAAGTCCATTGTAGTGCAAAGTGGTCATAATGTTGCTCTACTGTGGTACTGATAAGGGCTGTGCAGGTTGGTTCAAGAACCAAATGGTTGAAGGGAAGTAGCTGTTCTTGAACCTGGTGGTGTGGGACTTCAGGCTCCTGTACCTCCTGCCTGATGGTAGCAGTGAGAAGATGGCATGGCCTGGATGGTGGGGATCTTTGATAATAGATGTTGCCTTCCTGAGGCAGCACCTCATGTAGATACTACCGATGGTGGGGAGGGATGTGCCTGTGATGTATTGGGCTGAGTCCACTACTCTCTGCAGCTTCTTACGTTCTTTTGCATTTGAATTCTCATACCAGACCGTGATGCAACCAGTCAGGATAATTGCAACAGTACATCTGTAGAAGTGTTGAGTGACATGCTAAACCTCCATAACCTTTGAAGGAATTTAACATTAAGGAAGATTTGAAGTGGAAGAGAGAATGAAGTAAATTTATATGGGAATAACTTGGTGCAAACAAATAGGCTGATCCTGGAAGAGTTGGTCCTGAGATGGCTGCTGATTACTGTGTTGTCAGCATTGGTGGCAGGCATCATCACACTCTGATGGTTACTCTTCTGTTTGTCTTTTCTGCATTAGGTGGACCTTAGCATCATAGAAAATACTCGCCCTATTTAATCTTTGCAAGCCCTCCAACTGCAGCTCCTGATCTAATCCCATTCACTTGCCTTTTCCACTTATCTAGAACAGCAGAGGAACAGGCCCTTAGGCCCCACGATGTCTGTGCCAACCATGACGCCAAATTAAACGAATCCCATCTGCCTGCCCATGAACCATATCCCTCCATTCCCTGCATGTTCATGTGCCTGACTAAGTGCCTCTTAAGTGTCACTATTGAAACTGCTTCCACCATCCCCCTTGGTGGCTCATTCCAGGCACCCACCACTCTCTGTGTAAAGTGCATGCCCTGCACATCTCCTTTAAACTTTCTCCATCTCACCTTAAAGCGATGCCCTCTAGTATTTGACATTTTCAACCTGGGAGAAAAACTCTGACTATCTACCCTATCTATGCCTCTCATAGTTTTATAAGTTTCTATCAAGTCTCCCCTCAGCTTCCAACGCTCCAGAGAACACAATCCAAGTCTGTCAAACCTCTCCTTTTAACTAATACTCTCTTGTTCTGACAACATCCTGGTGAACTTCTTCTGTACCCTCTCCAAAGCTTCCTGTAATGTGGCGATCTTTTTTTAAAATATGCATTTAATTCACTTTTATTTATGTTATATATCTCTACCTCGACATTGGCTTATGATAAATCATTGCTTGTATGAAGCCTTCTAATTTCCCCCTCTTTATTCTTCTAATGGGACTCTTTGATGTGTGTGCCCCTCCTCATCACAGACGAAATGGACTCTGTGAAAGCTCACAATGTCAGATGACAGCGTCACATTCATGGGTGAGCTGCAGGCAAAGGGGTGGAGAGAGGTTGTGAGTCCCTTGTGTTAAGTGAAAGCTTTCACCACCGTGCAAATTGTATTTCATATAAAACCCTCCGATTTAATATAGTTTAATCGAGTTAGTGTGTTGCAAAATCCCAGCGTAGCCTCTCTCCTGCACCTGTAATGACAGCTTAGCTCCAGTGCTGAGGCTATGCTTATGATTTACATTCAACCTTTACAGCCTTCTTGCTGTGACGGATGGACAAATAAACAGGTTTGCTCTCACAGTGCACTCAGCTCTGTGTTTTTATCTTCACCTCTGTTTTTCTCTCTTTTCTGACGATGCTAACTTCACCATGGCTTGGTTATAATCCATCCCCAGCACCACACCACATAATTTGAGCACCTTCAAGGACCGTTGTATTTCAAGAACATAGAACAGTACAGGCCTTTGGCCCACAAGGTCTGGCTCAATCGTGATGCCAAATTAAAGTAAATCTCTTTTGCCTGCACATGATCCAATACCTCCATTCCCTGCATATTCATGTAGCCTCTTAAATACCAGTATTGTATCTGCTTCCACCAATACTCCTGGCAGCCCATTCCAGGCAAAAAAAAACGTGCCCCACACATCTCCTTTAAACTTTCCCCCTCTCACTTTGAATGCATGTCCTTTAGGGTTTGACATTTCTGCCCTGGGAAGAAGATTCTGACCTTCTGAAGGAGGAAGGCCACCACTCACATCAGGGAGAGGATGAGGATAGCCAGTAAGTGGTGTCATTGCCAGCCAGGCCCTCATCCTGAAACTAAAAATGGGCAGTGGAAGTGAGAGATCTGGGAGCACAGGCTTGTGACAAAGGTAAGTATCGTGAGACTAGGGTGAGAACAAGAGCTGGAAGCAGTTTAAAAGGTAGGCCCGTTTTTGTAGTTCTTGTTGCTGTGGTGAGTTGATAGGCCTGTTGATTAGCTAATTGGATAATTAGGCAGTAGCTGCCAATAAAAAGAAGTTAGGGTCAAGCAGAAGTGGCCATTGTGTGAGTGGACAGTGTTAGAGTGGGGGATTGAGGCTTTGGCTAAAGAGGCTTCCGCATAAAGAGGCAGAGTAGGTGAGCGGAGGCTTCTGGTTGGTTCTCTTTCTTTGTTATTTGATATTTTCTTTGCATAGAACAGTGGGAATGGCGGTCAGGGCAGAGGTGTGCTCCCCCTGCAGGATGTGTGTCCAGTTGCAGCTCCTTACAGACCATGTTAGGGAGCTGGAGCTGGAGCTGGATGAACTCTGAATCATTCGGGAAGCTGAAGAGATGATAGATAGGAGTTACAGGAGGCAGTTACATCTAGGGTGCATGATGTATGAAGCTGGGTGACCATTAGGAGGGGGAAAAGGAATAGGCAGTCGGTACAGGATACTCCGGCGAGCGTTTCCCTTGACAGGTATATTGTCTTGGATACTGTTGGGGGAGTGGGATGAATCACCGGTGGAGAGCCACAGCAGCCGAGTCTCTGGCGCGGAGTCTGGCTCTGTGGCTCAGAAAGGGGTGGGGGGGTGAAGAGAATTGCGATAATGATAGGGTATTTGTTGGTTAGGGGGACAGACAGGAGATTCTGTGTACAAGACAGAGACTCCTGGATGGTATGTTGCCTCCCTGGCGCCAGGGTCAAGGACGTCTTGGATCAAGTGCACAGTATTCTTAAGGGGGAGGGTGACCAGCCAGAAGTCGTGATGCATGTTGGCACCAACGACATAGGTAAGATAAGGGATGAGGTCCTGAAGAGCGGGTTTTGAGAGTTAGGAAGGAAGTTAAAAAGCAGTAATCTCTGGATTGCTGCCTGTCCCACATGCCATGGAGGGAAAGAATAGGAGGATAAGGCAGATAACTGAGTGGCTGGAGAGTTGGTGCAGGGGGCAGAGGTTTAGATTTGTGGATCATTGGGATCTCTTCTGGGGTAGATACGACCCATACAGAAGGGACAGGTTATACCTGAATTCAAGAGGCACCAATGTCCTTGCGGGCAGATTTGCATTTCAGAGGCTTGGCTGTCGCAAAGGCAGGAGTGGCTGTTTAAATGTTTCAAAAGAGATAGGGAGTGGACTCAGAGTTGGCTTGCCCACAGAAGGCAGAGGGTGGTTGTTGAAGGGGAGTATTTGACCTGGAGGTCAGTGACTAGTGGCGTTCTGCAGGGATCTGTTCTGGGACCCCTGCTCTTTGTGACTTTTGTAAATGACTTGGATGAGGATGTGGAAGGGTGGGCAGATGACACAAAGGTTGGTGGTGTAGTGGATAGTGCAGAAGGTTGTCGTAGGTTGCAACGGGATATTGACAGGATGCAGAGCTGGGCAGAGAAGTGGCAGATGGAGCTGAATCTTGAAAAGTGTGAAGTGATACATTTTGGAAGATCTAACTTGAAGGCAGAGTACATGGTTAACGACAGGATTCTTCAGTATGGAGGAACAGAGAGATCTGGGGTTCCAGTACATAGATCCCTCAAAGTTGCAGCACAAATTGATAGGGTGGTTAAAAAGGCGTATGGTGTGCTGGCCTTCATTAGCCGGGGGACTGAGTTCAAGAGCAGAGAGGTAATGTTGCAGCTCTATAAGACCCTGGTTAGACCACATCTGGACTATTGTGTTCAGTTCTGGTCGCCACACTATGGGAAGGATGTGGAAGCTTTGGAGAAGGTGCAGAGGAGATTTACAAGAATGCTGCCTGGATTGGAGAACTCGTTTTATAAGGAGAGGCTGAGCAAATTAGGGCTTTTCTCCTTGAAGAGATGGAGGATGTGAGGAGACTTGATAGAGGTATGTAAGATTATGAGAGGCATAGACAGAGTGGACAGCTAACATCTTTTCCCCAGGGTGGCAATGGCCAATACTAGAGGTCACCTGTTTAAGGTGCGAGAAGGAAAGTTCAGGGGTAGGTTTTTTACACAGAGAGGGGTGGGTGCCTGGAATGCACTGCCGGGAGTGGGGGGAGGGTGTGGTAGGGGCTGATACTATTGGGTCATTTAAGAGACTCTTAGATAAGCACATGGATGAAAGAAAAATAGAGGATTATGGGAGGTGAAGTAGAGAGGGGGATAGATAGAATGTGGATAAGGTTTATATAGGTCGGCACAACGTCGTGGGCTGAAGGGCCCGTAATGTGCTGTACTGTTCTATGTTCAATGAAATTAGGCAGCCAGAAAAGTGGATGTCTGATTTTCCCATCTGTCCAAAGTCCTCTCTAACATCTCAGTTAACTTGGCGTGGAACCCTGTCTTCAAAATGGAAGTTATCCTCAGATCCAAGGTTGGCAGAACCTGACTTTTCTGTCACTCCCACTGCAGATTGTCTGATTCTCCTGTGATGGGTCAGGGTGGCTTTGTTTAATCTTGAGCACTTACCAGATTGATGGCAAAGAGCGAGCACTCTGAAGGAGAAGACTAGAGGTTCAAGGCTTTCTCTGGAGATTGGAACACATGATCTAGTAAAAATGCTGAGGGAGCTGCTACACTGTTGGAGGTGGCCTCATTCTTAAACTGGATGTCCCAGAGGCAATTGCATTCTACTTGGTGGCCAAAGTTTGTCGCTGAGTGAGCAGATAATTGAGTCATTGTCAACATGGTGTTTGTAGGAGTTTGCATAAAATTGGCTGCTGCCTTTCTCACATTATGGCAGTGATTACACTTCAGAAATACCAAATGGGTTGTAAAACGCTTCTGGAGTTGCAGATTGTCCTAAATAAAGAGAGTCTTGCATTTCTATAGTGCTTTTCACATCCTCTCAGAATGTCCCAAACAATACAATACTCAATGAAGAGTGTAGTCACTCCTGTAACATGACAACTAGTATACACACAGCAGTGACCAGATAATCTGCTTTAATGATGTTGCTGGAGGGGCGCACTGTGGCAGTGGATAATTACCTTGCTTTTCTTTGAAACAGTGCCTTAGGATCACTAACAAACACCTCAGGGAGCAGTTGGGGCCTTGGATTAGCCCCTCATCTGAAAAGCATGATGCCACATTCCTTAGTACTGCATTAAAGGGAGGGATTTCCATTTCCAACAAGCCACAATGAGGTAATTTGGCTCTTGCCTAGTCTGTGATCTCTGTATCAGATTGCCACTGTGCATTTGTTTACTTGAAATTCAATCCTCGAGCTCTCAGCTTTGAGTTGTATTGCTGTGCCTCTGCTGGGCATTGTGGCGAGGTGTCCGTATTGGTATCAGTTTATTGAAAAGTGAAAAGTTTTTGTTTTGCATGCCATCCGGATAGGTCGTGCCAAAGATCATTACATTGAGGTAGTAAAAAGAAAACAGAATGCAGAATATGCTGTTGCAGTCACAGAGAAAGTACAGTGCAGGTAGACAAATAAAGTTCAAGGTCCAAAGTGAGGTAAACTGGGAGAACCCGTGTCTGCGTGGGTTTCCTCTGGGAGCTCTGGTTTCCTCCCACATTCCAAAGACGTATGGGTAGGTTAATTTGGGTTTAAAAAATGGGCGGTGCGGACTCGTTGGGCCAGAAGGGCCTGTTACCACACTGTAAATAAAATTTTAAAAAATTTAAATTTAAGTCAAGAGTTTAAGAGTTCATCTTTTAGTGTATGAGAGGTCTGTTCAAGAGTCTGATAACAGTTCTAACAGGCCTCTGTGAGAATGAATTGCTTTACCAAAAGGTACTTGCCCCAACTGATACAATCCTTCCTGTGTAACTGGCCAATCAACAAGATACTGGAGGAACTCAGCAGGCCAGGAAGCATCCGTGGAGTAAAACAGATGGTTGGGTCATTTTCGCGTCAGGACCCTCCTTCAGGACTGGAAATAGGAAAAGGGGAAGCACAATATTTGGGAGCGGGTGGGAACAGAGCAGTGATAGGTGGACAAAAGAGGGGAGGCGGGGTGGGCACAAGGTGGTGATAGGTAGATGCAGGTAAGAGATAGTGATAGGCAGGTGCAGGTGAGGAGGGGAGAGCAGATCTACCAGGGGATGGGCCAAAGGTATGGAGGTAGACGCCCCTTGGAGGGAGGGGAGGAGAGAAAAAAAACATTGGCGAGGAGAAAAAAGAGAGGGAGGCAGAGAAATAGGCTAGGAAAGGGAAGAAAAGAAGGGACATGGTGGGGGGAGGGGCCAGTGGTTTGGTTTACTTAAGGTGGGAGAATTCGATGTTCATGCCGTTAGGCTGTAAGTTCCCAAGATGGAAAATGAGGTGCTGTTCCTCCATTTGGACTTCTCCTGGCAGTGGAGGAGGCCGAGGACTGACATATCAGTGATGGAGTGGGAGGTAATGTGAGAACTAAAGTGGGAGGTAAGTGAGAGTGTGTAACTGGCCATATATTGGAAATGATGTTACTGAAGGAGGCCATTTGACCTATCATGCCTGTGCCAGTTCCTGGAAACAACTGTCCAGTTGGTGTACACCTCCTCTCTCTTTCCCTGTAGCTAAGCAACTTTATCCCTTTTGAGTGTATATTCACTTCTCATTGAAAGTTACCGTAGAACCTGATTCTTTCAGGCGTACATTCCATATTGTAACAATTTGCTGCATAAAAATGCATTCTGCTCCTCTGCCCCAGTTGCTTTATCATCTGATAACTGGCCCTCCTGCCAGTGGAAGTTATTCCTCCTTAGTTACTCCATCACAATGCTCCATAATTTTGAACAGCTCTATTAAATGCCCCCTTTACCTCTAAGGACAATAACCCCAGCAGCTACATTCTCTCCACATAACGGAACACCATTTCAGCTGTCCAAATTGAGTTCTCCTCCTCACTGCTTTACAATATTTCCAAGTTTTGTGCTATATGCAGACTTTGAAATCAAGTCCCAACATCCAAGTCATTAATACACAGAGAGCAGCATGGTAGTGCAGTGGTTAGTGCTGTTTCTTCACAGCTCCAGCAACCCGAGGTCGCTCCTGACCTCAGGAGGTGTCTGTGTGAAGTTTAAGCTTTCTCCCTGTGACCACATGGGTTTCTTCTGGGTCCTCTGGTTTCCTCTCACATCCCAAAAACACACTGGTTGATAGGTTAATTGGCCACTGAAAGTTGCTCCTAGTATAGGTGGGTGGTGGGAGAATGAAGGTGGACCATGGGCATTGGGAAATGGATGGGGGAATGAGATTGCTCTGAGAACCACCATAAACTTGATGGGCCAAATGGCCTCCTATGTTGTGAGCAATATATGAAAAGAACCAGGTTCCCCATTCCAGCCCCTGGGGGACATCATTGAACACTTCACTTCAGTACGAAGACATCCATTTACCACCACTCTCTCCTCTCTATTTCTTAGTCAATTCTGTATCCACTTGACTTTTCTGCATATTGTTCCTACTTGGCAGATCTAACATAATGGATCAGTACAGCTATCTCAAGAGGACTGTTGCAATTCTCCTTAAATTATTCAGTGCTTTTCCTTTATAAACAGTGCAGTGCGTAAGCTTCTACCTACAAGAGCTAGATAACTACACGGTACATGGCATTTAGTCTGGGATGTTATGTGAGTTCAAGGTTAATCAAAGAACTAGTTCCTGGTAGTACATTTCCTCTGTCAGAGGACGAGGTACTAGCCTGTGCTTGGCTGCTTAGATTGATGAAAGGTGTCAATTGTTTTTCAATGGGTAGCACAATACTCAGAGGTTTTGGTTCACGTTCCCCTCCAGCGCACATTCCCTAGTCTGACAATCTGAACCTGGTAAGCATGCTGCCATTCATCGGTAATTGGTTTATTATTGTCATGTGTGCCGAGATACAGTGAAAACTTTTTGTTTGTGTGCCATCCAGACAGATCATTCCATACATAAGTACATTGAAGTAGTACAAAAAGGAAAAAGAAAAAAAACAATGCAAATATGGTGTTACAGTTACAGAGAAAGTGCAGTGCAGGCAGACAAATAAAGTGCAAGGGCCACGACGAAGTAGATTGAGAGATCAAGACATTAAACCCAGGCCCCTTCTGTCCTTGAAGATGAATGTAAAAGATCGCATGGCACTGTTTTTAAGATGAATCTGCTCATACTGTATTATCTTTCAAACAGCATCGCTATTATAGATTACAGGGTCCCTAAACTTTTTATTGTGGAACTTTATAACAAATTAGCTGCGGTGCTTGCTGCATTGCAACAGTAGCTACACTTTGAAAGTACTTCATTGACAGTGAAGTGTATTGAGAAGTTCCATACCTGTGAAGGGCATTATAGAAATACAAGTCTTTTCTTTGTGACTCTGGTTGGCCATTTAATCTCACAGTTGATATTCTTGTTTGATTGTAGAGATGCATATCAATTCTATATTATTTAGGTACATGTCTTCAAGGTTCGGACTGGCAGGTAATCAGGGGCAGGATAGAAGCTGAGATAAGCTGTGAGGGTGTGATAGTGAGAGATAAGAACATGGGTGATGTTCTGTGAAATATGGACCTCCAACATCCAAATGCCTTTTGAAGTTAAACATGAATTTAATCCAGAACACCCTGCCTCTCCCCTGCTCCCCACCCATCCCCCTTGTTATTCCGATGGACGAGACAAATCATAGTCAGCTTGTTCCCGTGTTTGGAAGGGATACCCAACTTTGGACCTCTATTTACAAAGCCTTCCACCGATATGATTTATCGCACGGGTGTAAATAAAACATCCCACAGCACCCATCCAAACCAGGCAGCCAAATATTAAAGTCCATCTCAAAAAGAATTCCCTGTCCAGGTTCTGTGTAATCAATCTCTCTCAATTAAATCCTCAATTAAGATTAATATGATTGCAAAGTTAGGACATTGATGAGCAGGAGAAGCCCATGGAATGATGGAACACCCCAACAACAGATCCTGCCACTTACCCCCAACCACCCCCACCACTGCCCCATCTGTGTGCTCTCTGGGGAGAGGCAAAGCATAGGGCTGGTGAGGGGGAAATGCTTCTCCTGACTACACAGATGATTGAAGAAACTCACATTGTTATCCAGAAAGGCACTGACTTTCCACTTAAGGCCATGGAGGCCCACATTCCCATCCCATCCCACTGTCTGGTAGTCATATGACTACTGGAGTTGTTGATTGGGACAAAGGTCACAAGAGGAAGGGACCAGACTGAATCCTTTAACTTATTAGAAAAGGCAAGGTGCTGATCCTCACAACTCCAATGCATTACTCCAGGCACTTATGTGTACAACACTGTTGCCACAGCACATCTGGGCTCACTCCATCCTCTCTCTCTCTCTCTCTCCCTCTCTCTCTTGCCCACACACCCAGCCTCTCTCTCTCTCGCCCATACACCAGGACTCGCACTCTCTCTCTCGCCCACACACCTGGACACTCTCTCTCTCTTTCACCCACACACCTGAGCGCTCTCTCTCCTTCTCTCGCCCACACACCTGGGCTCCCTCTCCCTCTTTCTCTCGCCCACACACCCGGGCTCTCTCTTTCTCTCGCCCACACACCTGAACCATCGATCTCCGTTCCAGCGCCGGGTCGGCTTCTCCACACCTGAGCCAATCTTCCGTGAGCGAGCAGTTGATGATATTTCTAATATACTGTGTGAATCTTTCAGATATATCAATAATGTAACAGTGCAGTTTATTTATTTAAAAACAGTACGTTGACGCAGCGCAGACAATTACAACCCCACGTTTGCGACAGGTTATTTACAGATTGCTGTCTTTAAGCGGCTCCGGTCAACCATGTTTTATACAGTCTATTGTCAGACTAAACGTTACACCTTTAACATTTCACCCAGTCCTTCCCAACTATCCCTCTCTATTCCTCAGTAAGACCCTGTTAAGATTGTATGAAAACATTTTGGGGAAAGTACAATCGGCTGTTGCCCTCTGGCTACAGATTAGAGCACAGTCTGAGGCCATGAATCTTTCATGAGCGCACTGCTGCGTGTGATGGGACTCCCGAAGCGAAGCAGCCACACGGAGCTGATGGGACCAGGTGACTCCAAGATCATGTTTTATTCAGTTCAAACTGGTATTTTGACTTTATTGTTGTTGTTGGGATGGGAGAGGTGCCACATTTAGGACATTTCCTATATCCATCGATCTACTGAGGGACGGTAAGGAGAAATGAGCAGGAGCCAGCCAGGGGTCATGTTTGACTTGTGGCTTTGCATTTGCCAGCGCACTTGCTCCCTGGGTGCTCCGGGCCAGTGTGTCTGCTCCACACCAGCTCCCTCCCACCATTCATCTCAGCCTATGAGCGCCTCGCCTTTGAGGACAATGTATCTCCGCTTGAAATGTTCGCTACTCTGCTTGTAGCAAATCCTCCACTTCTGCACTGCCGGCTTCGTTAACATGTAGCCTTCACTTTTGTCCCTCCTCGGAGTGAGGCCAGGTGTGTGGGTGAGAAGGGCTCGTTTGATGGGTGAAGGGCTCCGTTCTGCTTCCGGCAGGCGTGGTAACAGAAGACCTCCCCCCCCACCCTCCGTCCCCCTTCTGAAAGTCTGTCGCCGGCGGCAGCAAACCCAGGCATCGCGGTGGAGGCCGGGATTCAGGTCGAGTTTATTGTCATGTGCACAAGTACGGTGAGGTACAGGTACAATGAAAAACCTGCTCGCAGCAGCATCACAGGCACCTAGATTCACCCAACACACTGAACATAAATTATACGTAACAGTGAAGAAAACATGCTGTGCAAAACAAGACCTTAGTGCAAAAAAACCCCACAATCAGAAGCAAATTGATTAGTATTGGTATTGGTTTATTATTGTCACTTGTACCGAGGTACAGTGAAAAACTTGTCTTGCCTACCGATGGTACAGATCAATTCATTACACAGTGCAGTTACATTGAGTTAGTACAGAGTCCATTGATGTAGTACAGGTAAAAACAGTAACAGTACAGAGTAAAGTGTCACAGCTACAGAGAAAGTGCAGTGCAATAAGGTGCAAGGTCACAAGGTAGATCGTGAGGTCATAGTCCATCTTATTGTATAAGGGAACTGTTCAATAGTCTTATCACAGTGGGATAGAAGCTGTCCTTTAAGTCTGGTGGTACGTGCCCTCAAGCTCCTGTATCTTCTACCCGATGGAAGAGGAGAGAAGAGAGAATGACCCGGGTGAGTGGGGTCTTTGATTATACTGGCTGCTTCACCAGGACAGCAAGAGGTAAAGATAGACTTCAAGGAGTGATTCGGAATCAAACCTGGCTTCACTTTAGTTAAAGGAAGTTCTGGTGTTTTAGAAACCGGTGTTTTAGAAACAGCACCTCGGTTTAAGGTACAGGACTCAGCCTCTCCATAGTTCTGGGGAATTAAGACCCAGTCCGGCCACTGGAAGGGAACTAGTGTGCTGGGAGCTTTCAGTTCAAGCCTCGCCCCAGCCTGCTGTCGGTCTTTGCCTCTCAACCTCCTGCATCTCCAGCACTTGCTGCTCTCTCTGTGTTGACTGTGGGTAACAGTCGCTCTCACACGTTCTTCTGCAGAGACTTGAGCACATATTCCAGCCAGTTCCCAGCACACTGCTGATGGACTGCTGCACTGTCAAAAGTGCTCTCTTTCAGATCACACGTTTGAGGCTTCTCTCTCTGCTGGATGCAACAGATTGCATGACATTGTTTTGAAGAACAGATTATCGGCTCATTATTTCATAGAGTCATTGTTATAGAGTCACACAGCACAGAACTAGGCCCTTCGGCCCAACTGGTCCATGCTGACCAAGATGCCCATCCAAGCCAGTCCCATTTGCAAGCGTTTGGCCCATAACCTTCTAAACCTTCCCTATCCATGTACCTGTCCAACTGTCTTTTAAAAGCTGTTATTGTACCCACCACTACCACTTCCTCTGGCAGCTCATTCCACAAACATACCACCCTTTGGGTAAAATAGTTGCCTCTCAAGTTCCTAATAAATCTTTATGCTCTCACCTTAAACTGGTGCCCTCTAGTTCTTGATTCCCATCCCTGGGAAAAAGACTGAGTGCGTTCACCCTATCTATGCCCCTCATGATTTTATACACCTCTATAAGATCACCTCTCAATCTCCTGCACTCCAAGCCTGTCCAAGCCTGTCCTAGCCTATCCAAGCTCTAACAATAACTCAGTCCCTCAAGTCCTGGCAATATGCTTGTAAATCTTTTCTGCACTCTTTCCAGTTTAATAACGTTTTTCCTATTGCAGGGTGACCAAAGCTGAACACAATACTCCAAGTGCGGCCTCACCAGCGTCCTGTACGACCACACCGACCTCCCAACTTTTTACACTCAATGCCCTGACTAAAGCCTTCTTCACCAATGCGTGCCAAACTGTGCGCTAATCTGTAGCCAGAGGGCAACAGCCGATTGTGCTTTCCCCAAAATGTTTTCATACAGTTTTAACAGGGTCTTACCGAGGAATAGAAAGGGATAGTTGGGAAGGACTGGGTGAAATGTAAAAGGTGTAACCTTTAGTCTGACAATGCGTGCCAAAAGCCTTCTTCACCACCCTGTCTACCAGTGACTCCACTTTCAGGGAACCACGTACTTGAACTCCAAGGTCCCTCTGTTTTACAACACTCCCCAGGGCCCTGCCATTCACTGTGAAAGTCTGACCTTGATTTGACTTTCCAAAATGCAACACCTCACAATTAATGGAATTAACCTCCATTTGCCATTCCTTGGTCCACTTACTCAGCTGATCAAGATCCCCCTGTAATTTTTGATAACCTTCACTGTCCACTATACCATCTATTTTAGTGTCACCTGCAAACTTACTAACTGTGCCTTGTACATTCTTATCCAAATCATTGAAATAAGGCAGTGCATTTAAGAAGCACTTAGTCAAGCACTTGAATTGCCAAGGTTTAGAAGTCTGCAGGCCAGATACAAGTAAATGGGACTGGTATAGAGAAGTACAATAGTCAGCATCGACATGGTGGGCCGAAGGGCCTATTTCTGTGCAGTAAAACTCTGACTGTGCCATGTGCAAACTGATCATTGTGTTTCCTATGTTCCACTTAAAAAAAATCTGAACTTAATTAGTGAAATGCCTTAGGATGTCCTGAAGTCGTAGAAAGTGATCTATAAACAAAAGGCTTCCTTCTATTTCCCATTGCTCACGTTATTCTCCAGCCTTTCCTTATGTGAACTGTCTTGAGTGTCCACTCTGTCTCTTTCCGGTGAGCAGGTCAGCTAGTCCAGAAGAGACATAGTGCAAGTGTTGCCACGGAGGTCCCTGTATTTGATTGTGGGAAACACCTTCACTCACGGGCTTCCTTGATATTGGCCCCTCGTGCTCAAATGTTTCGCCTTCCCCTTCCCCCTCCTGCTGCTTCATTCCACCCCCCCCCCCCCCATAGCAAAGCTCCAGTATGCATGTCAAATGAGGCTGGGATTTGGATTTACATTTCCCTCGTGTCTGATCGCTGCATCACCCTGTTTGACTACATCATTAAAATGATCATAATGATTGTTCGTCAAAATGGTTTCATCAGCAACTCTCTGTATCCTCCCCCACCCCATTCCTCACAGATTCTTGTCATGTTGCACACCTCCTGTCAGCAGCCACAGTTTGACCCCCAGTTTAAGGAACTTTGCTTTTAAAAATGGCATTTTGAAATGGTCCAAACATGCCAAGTGCAGCAGTCAGGAAACCTCAACCAGCCAACAGGCAGATTGTAATTGTGAAACAGCAAGTGCTATTGTGCTGCGTTATGTTAATAATTAGGCCAGTGCTGATGCATTATTGATGGAGGGCTGTATAATTGGCACAATATGCTAATGCTCTTCATTACACCGCACAGAGGGAACCTTGCTCAATCAGAGCCCTGCGATCACAGTCAGCTGACGGGCTTCCTGCTGCTCTGCCTGAGCCCACTGCTTCTCCTGCCCCTCCAGTCAGCCAGTAGCCGATCAGTACTTACATCTCCTCATCATTGCCAATGCACCAGTGATGGGTTCAGCACAACAACTAAATTATCTTAATATATTCAAAACATTGCTCCCTTTGAATATCACTTGTTCACTGATCACACAGCTGCAGTTACCCCTAAATATTTTAAACTGGTGAAGATAAAAGTCTTAGGTGATGCAATGCACTAGTCTGACACAGACTTTAAGAGGCCACTTGACATTTTGGCCTCTGACTGACTGTGGGAATAGTTTTTCCTCAATTACTGTTGGATAAACACAGCTTCTCACAGGAAGAACTTGCACTTATTTCGCCTCTTTTACCGTCTCAGGATATCCCAAAGGTGACCTTCTTGTGAGAAGGCACTTTAATTTTTCTGCAAATACTAATTTGCTGACGAGTGTTAATATCGCTGAACTATTGTCTCTGTAAATGCATTTCTTGAGCCTATTAAAATTTGCTTTAAAAAAAATGAACTAGTAAATAACCAATTATCAATGTGTCTGATTCCTGTTCAACCTGTGTAACAGATTCACAACATCTGTAATTTCATATTGGTGCATTACTGAGTTGATGGGGATTGTAGGGTGTCACCAGACTCCAAGGAGAATTCCACTGAAATGCCAGTTTCCATTCCCGTGATAGTGCTGGAAGAGCTCTCAGTGAAGTCCCTGATGACTTGTCTGCAATCTCTGACAGTTTTGATTACACTACCCTCCTTCAGTGCTTTTTGTGGTCTAACTGAGTGGAACTGAGCTCAGCTGTCTTGTTTTATCTACTTATTATTTGGGATCTGGGCATCTGTGGCAGGTAGTGAGTACCTGCCACACTAATTGCCTTGAGAAGATAGTGGTAATCCATCTTCTTGAATTGTTGAAGACCTTCTGGAGTATGCATTCTTACAGTGTTCTTGGATAGGGACTTGCAGGATTTAGACTTCAGGAAGAGGAAGTCAGGAGAACACACACCAGTCCTAGTTGAGGGGTCAGCAGTGGAAAGGATGAGCAGCTTCAAGTTCCTGGGCGTCAACATCTCAGGGGATCTTTCCTGGGCCCAACCATTGATGCAATAACGAAGAAGGCATGCCAGCAGCTCTTCTTAGTTAGGAGTTTGAGGAGATTCGGTTTGTCACCAAAGGCTCTTACAAATTTCTATAGATCTACAATGGAGAGCATTCTGACTGGTTGCATCACAGCCTGGTATGGAGGCTCCAATGCACGGGATTGCAAGAGGCTGCAGAGGGTTGTAGACTCAGCCAGCTCCACCACGGGCACAACCCTCCCACCATCGAGGATATCTTCAAGAGGCAGTGTGTCAAGAAGGCGGCATCCATCACTAAGGCCCCTCACCATCCGGGACATGCCCTCTTCTCATTACTACCATCGGGGAGGAGGTATAGGAGCCTGAAGACCCAAACTCAATGATTCAGGAACAGCTTTTTCCCCTCCGCCGTCAGATTTCTAAACGATCCATGAACACTACCTCATTATCCTTTTTCTTCACAATTTATTTATTTTTGTAACTTATAGATTTTTAATGTCTTTGCACTGTACTGCTGCCGCAAGACAACAAATTTTACATCATATGTCAGTGATAATAAATCTGATTGTGATTCTGAGACCCAGTGATGGAACGGTGATATATTCTGAAGTTAGGACAGTATGTGACCTGGAGAGGAACTTGTCGGTATGGTCTTCCCATGTGCCCACTGCCCTTGTCCTTGTCCTTCTTGTTAGTAGAGGTCATGGATTTGGGAAATGCAGTCCGGAAAGCCGAGGCAAGTAACTGCAATGTATTTTGAAGATGTTGCACACTGCAGCCATGTACACCAGTGCTGGAGGGAATGAATGTTTAGGGAAGCAGGTAAAGTCCCATACAAGTGATCTGCTTTACCCTGGATATTGTTGACTTTCTTGTTAGAGCTGCAGTCATCCAGTGCAGCTTTATTGCACTAACCACAACCTCCTTGATCACCTAAATATCAGTTGGTCCCTGTTTTGAATGTACTTGGTCTCCACGGCCCTGTTGGGTAGAGAATTCTGAAGATTCAGTACTTTCTGTGTGAAAGAGGTTTCTTCTCATTTCTGCACTGAAAGGCCATATCTGTATTTTGAGACTGTGACCCTTGACTCTATAGCCCCCAGCCAGGGAAACAACATCCAAGCGTCTGCCCTGTCAAATGTCAGAGGTATTTAGTACTTTTCAGATGTGATTGCCTCTCATTTTGCTGAAGTGCTGCAATACTCAACATGTCAGACAGCATCTGTAGAGAGACAACAGTGTTGACCATCAGCAGCAAACCATCTGCTGGAGGATCTCACTGGATCAAGCAGCATCTGTGGGGGAGGAAAGGAAATGTCAACGTTTCAGGTCGAAGCCCTGCATCAGGACTGAGAGTAGAGAGGGGAGGTGGCCAGCATAGAGGGGAGAGGGGTGAGAAAGGATCCCAAAGCGATAGGTGGACTGAGGAGGGGTGTAAGATGACAGGCAGGTAGTGCCAGGGAGGGGAGGGGAGGAGGGGTGGAGTTGGGAGACAGTGGCAGGTGAATGGTAGATGGAGGCAGACAGAGAGAGAGAGAAAACCAACAGATGAAGCACTGTGGGGGAGGGGAGGGGAGGGTGATGGTGGGAGACAGCTGCTCTAACCATCTGTTTAAGCAACTTTAACCAGTTGAGTTAACCATCAACTCTGATAAAATGTCATTGACCTAAAACATTAACTTTGTTTCTCTCTTCACCAAGACTGCCTGACCAGCTGAGTATTTCTCTTTCTATTTCCCATATCTGCAATATAGGCCTAGTTTGCTTAACCTCGCATCATAAGAAGCTCCCACACCCCCCTCCCCTCATCTCAGGGATTAATTGGCAGAATATTTGTTACACCCCATCTACTTCATGGATGTCCATCCTTGGGTAGTGAGAATTCTGATTGGTTGTATCACAGCCTGGTATGGAGGCTCCAATGCGCAGGATCGCAAGAGGCTGAAGAGGGTTGTAGACTCAGCCAACTCCATCACGGGCACAACCCTCTCCACCATTGAGGACACCTTCAAGAGGCGGTGCCTCAAGAAGGCGGCATCCATCACTAAGGACTCTCTGTGCATAATAGTCTGGGAGCTGTCTCAACCAGGGGTCTATGCAATTGTGGGAAGGTATCTTTCTGGTGCATCACTTAGAGCTTAGGATGTGTCCTAAGAATGAGAGTGCGAATGGAATCAGTTCTAAGACGTGCATTACTGACAGCCATACTGTGCCTGGAACTGGGTGCAAGCTCCTGCCCACCCCACAGCTATGCACGACTGCACTGGGAACCTGGTTGCGGGCTCAGCCCTTCATCGGCACTCCCACAACAACAAAACAGTAAAACTGATCTCATTGCCATACAGCTGACAGTGGAAGCACCGAAGCAATGTCCAGTGGCTGCTAGTGAGGGCTGGTGTTGGGTTGGCTGGGCGAGTAATATGGTTGCTCAAGGCTGAGATGCAGAGCTCAGGACTGCACCCTTGTTGGCACAGTGATTGTGGGCCATTGCTGGGAACTATGTGTTACAGACCAGCTGGACCCACTGGGGTCTCTCAACATCCCTTATTGGATGTGATGGAAGCTAGCGTATCCCCTCTCTTTCTGCATAGCCCTCCCCACCATGGAGATTTCTCCACGGTAACAAGTTCAGTGGTGAGGGACTACTGTTGTGCTTGTTACCGTAGAGAAAACTCTGGGTTAGGAAGAGCCACATAGATGCCACGGCCAAGAAAGCTCACCAGCACCTCTACTTCCTCAGGAGGCTAAAGAAATTCAGTTTGTCCCCTTTGACTCTCACCAACTTTTATCGATGCACCATAGAAAGGATCCTATCTGGATGTATCACGGCTTGGCACGGCAACTGCTCTGCCCAGGAAGCTGCCCAAGAAACTGCAGAGAGTTGTGGACACAGCCCAGTGCATCACAGACACCAGCCTCCCCTCCTAGGACTCTGTCTTTACCTCTCACTGTCTTGGTCAAGCAACCAGCATAATCAAAGACCCCACCCACCCAGGTCATTCTCTCTTCTCTTCCATCGGGTAGAAGATATAGGAGCCTGAGGGCGCGTACCACCAGACTTAAGGACAGCTTCTACCCCACTGTGATTAGACTATTGAATGGTTCCCTTATACGGTGAGATGGACTCTGACCTCACAATCTAACTTGTTGTGACCTTGCACCTTATTGCACTGTACTTCTTCTGTAGCTGTGACACTTCACTCTGTACTGTTATTGTTTTTACCTGTACTAAATCAATGCACTCTGTACTAACCCAATGTAACTGCACTGTGTAATGAATTGACCTGTACGATCGGTATGCAGGACAAGTTTTTCACTGTATCTCATTACAAGTGACAATAATATACCAATACCAGAGTAGGAGACAGCAGCATCCATCACAGCCAACAGAGGGTGATGAGGGGGACCATGGGATCAGCCCCCTGCAGTGGCTACACCCACTGTGTAGACCTGAGCCCCACTCATAGTGCTGAGTGACCATACCGCTCATCCGAGGCCAACCAACGCCAGTCCTCAAGGGCAGCCGTGCCTGCCTTCACTTCCAGCCATTTAGCAATATTTCATTGCTACGGGTGTGCCAAGTTCCTGGCACAGAGCCCGAGCGGACATCTTTTTAAAAGTATTGGGGTGGCAGGGGAGCGGGTTCATGCTTGTGAATGTTTGGACTCCAGAATAAAGAGCATTATAATGACTTAACACTCTTGCGCTAATGAGAAGCCAATAAGCCGACTTTCAGTCATTCATCCAAGTCCCTCTGAGCACCAACACCTTTCAATCTTTCACTATTTAAATAAATACTCAGTTTTTCTAATGCTCACATTTTTCCGCATTAATTTACATTTTGCTCATTCACTTTGTCTTGTTCTCTTTGAAGTCTCTCTGCATCCTCCTCACAACCCACAATGGCTTGGTATCATCAGCTAAATTGGACTTATTGCATTCCGTTTCCTCATCCAGCATTGATATAGATTGTGAACAACTGAGGCCCCAGCACCAATCTCCGCATCACCCCACTAGTTGCTGCTTCCCAACCTGAAAATGACATGTTTATTCCTAGTCTGTAGTTTTATGTCAGTTAAACAGTTCTCAGTGTATACCAGTATATTACCCCCATTATGTGCTCTAATGTTGTTCAATTAGCTTTTGGGTGGGACATTATCAAAGGTCTTTTGAAAGCCTAGATCCACCATATCCGCTGGTTCCCTCTTAACTATTCTGCTAGTTAAATATCAAAAAACTCTATATAATGGATTTGTCAAACATTATTGTCATTTGATAAATCCACGCTGACTCTGCCCAAGCCTATTATTTTGAAAGCAACCTTTCCCACTTGCTTAATAATAGATTCCAGAATGTTCCTACTTTTGATGTCAAGGATTTGGGATGTCCAGAGGAGAGTCACTCACTGCCGAATGCCCAGGCTCGTTCATTAATGAAACTCTTTCATCAAGCCAATTCTAGTATTTCCTTCTATGACTAGATGCCAGATTTCACTTGATAACCCTCCTGTAAAGTTCCTTAGGTCATTTACAACATTAAAGGTGCTATATTTTAAGTTGTTGAAATCCAGAGCTGGAGCTCTTGTTCTTGGGCTCCAGTTGGAGTTATAAACAGGTTAGGATTCCCTTTGTCTTTTGATTAAGGAGAGTGAAGGTGTTAACTGACAAACAGCAGGCTGAAACCATTCAGCCCATTGGGTTTATGAGACTCTTGGCAAAAGTTAAATTCCACACCCAGGAAAGGCCTGGTTTTATACTATGCTTCATACTGTTGTAAACATAAACAACCATAATGTCCGCAAGGACTTATCTGGAACCATTGTTTGCAAGGAATGCAGCTTGATTCCATTAACTTTTGGAACTCTGTGTGGGTGAAGGATTCCTACTTTCTAAAGCCCAGGAACTCTCCGAAGCCGCCCCCGTTTCTGTAGTCACCTCGAAGACCTCATTCCACCTAGCTGTTACGTTGGCACAACTAGGTAAAAAGGAAAGTGAAAAATAACCCTGCTCTTCCCCAGTCTACCTAGGGGAAAGGCTACCTAATGAGGCGAAAGGAATAAATTCATGATAGGTTGCAGGTCAAACTCGTTACTCTGTGCCTGCCGACAGCACACCTGGTTTCTTGAAGTTCTTCCTCTCTTTTAATCTTCCTGACGATGTGGGTCAACTGGTGGAAAATCCACCCAGGCAACATTTCCCCATTCCCCAGGCTCCCAGAAACTGGCAGCTTTCCAAATGCCCATCACTTCTGAATGGCACTTTATCAATCTGCTGGTTCAATGCAGTAGTTAATTATCTATAATGAGGGGTTTGCATGATTCTAAGGTATTCAATATAAGCACTGATGGGAGAGCAAGGTTGATTACAAGCATGAGTAAGTTGAAAGGCTTTTTATCAGTATGGTCATTTCCTTTTGTCAAGGAGAAACCGATCTGAATCCTGCAGTGCAGAGTTGTGTTCTGATCACTGGTATACTCCAACATGTATCTTGTTGTTTTGCTAATCCCTCTCATGGTATTTAATAGTTGGTGCTAATGCTACATGAGGTTTTTGCAGTGATTATTTTTGAAGTGGCAATAACATTGCATTTTTAGCACAGTAAAATGTCTTTAGCGACATCACACAAGTGTTAATGGACATAATTTGATGCTGAGCCATGCAAGAAGGCTTGGTCAAAGGTAGGTTTGAATACAAGTCACACCAGCGTCTAGAACAAGAGAACTGAGGTGAGTGGGGACAAATTTAAAGGCAAACTGAAGGGTAACTTTTCACACAGAGGGTGGTGGTTAATCTGGAACGAGCTGCCAGAGGAGGTGGCAAGGGAAGATACAATTACAACATTTAAAAGGCATTTGGACAGGTACTTAGATAAGAAAGGCTTAGAGGGATATGGGCCAAATGCAGGCAAGTGGGATTAGTGCAGATGGACATCAAAGTCAAGATGGGTGAGGTTGGCCGAAAGAGCCTGTTTCTGTGCTGTACAATTCATCGATAAGTCTTAAAGATGGAGTGGTGGTGAGGAAGCTCAGGGAGGCAGTTCCAGAGCATTGAGTGAGACAGCTGAAGGCGCAGACGTCAATGGTGTAACGGCGGATATGAGGGATGCTGTAGAGGCCAGGACTGGAGATCTTGGAAGAACGTAGGGCCAGAGATAATCACAGAGAGGGAGGGAGCAAGGCCATAGAAGAAATTGAACACAAGAACGAGAAAACAAATTTTTAAATTCAAGTTAAAGGGGTTTTGAGCAAAAACATTATTCTAATGCCCTATAGAGCGGTGTGTTACTATGATGCGTGCCCCTTGTTTTGTTTTGTTCATTCTGGTGGGTGCTGGCATTGTGTGACACCATCACCTGCCTTATTGCTAGGTATCCTCTCCCACTCTCCCCACCCACCCTCCCTCCATTTGAACTCAGGAACCATCAGTTCAAACCTATGGCTGTATTGCGAAATAATGATCCTAAATTTATAAAATATCTATAAAATAAATATCCCATCCCATACAATGTCTGTTGTCTGCAGGAAGTTCCTTGCAAGCAGGCAGACTTTGTCATTGTCCTCTGAGTGAACAATAAGTATGTGAGCTTCTTGAGTGTCAGTGGTCTGTGCCCAGGGGAAGAAACTTTGATCCATCAGCCTGAGAGTGTGAACTGCCTTCCAGCCACACACTACTGAATATCTACCGTCAAAGCTGCCGTCTTTCAACTGAGGCATTACCATCCTCCTCAGGTGGACATAAAAGATCCCATTCCACGATTTCAAAGAGTGGATGAGTTCTCAACAGTATCCTGATCAAAATGCACATTATCACATAACTTGCTGAGCAAAACTAGCTGCTGCCAATGTCCTACAACATTGGCACTAAATCACTCTAGGATGTCCTGAAAGACTATCTAAGAATTAGTTTCCTCCTTGCCCTGCTGCAGTCCATGGAGAGTGGGGAGTGTGGGGAAGGGTGAAGGCCAGGAGCAGAATAGGGGAGGGAAGGGCACAGTGTGACTGGGTAGGAAGCTTCGATGGAGACCAAGCTGTGTAGTAAGACAAGTAATAGCTTTATCTAAAGCCTTTTATGAGCTGAGGATGTCTCAAAAGTGTTTTAAAGTCAATGAAGTAGGGCCAGTGCAGTAACAGAGGATACATAGCAATAACCTTGAACATAGCAAGATTCCAAAGTTAGCAATGTGTCAATAAGTAAATAGTTGTTTTTAGGTGTTTAAGGAACCCTTGAATGATGTGATGGTTGGGACCGCAAAATCTGTTGAAGTAGTTGACCTCAGAAGGTTTGAATCCTTGGATCTGAGGAGCTGAATTTCTCAATTCTTTCATTCATTCTGCTTTTTTCTTCCTTGGTTCCTTTTGTGTGTCTTCATCCCATTGGATGACACACGTGTGCAGTGAGGAGGGCCCAGATGTGGGTAGTGAAGCCCTGGGCTTCCAAAGGGGCTGGTTTGGGTGTCTGTCATCAGCACGATTCCTCTTCAGGGGCTGCTCATTCTACTGTGCACTTCCAGCCTTCTGTTGATTTCTTCTTGTTATCCCGTTGCTTGGGAGGACAAAGGATTGAGTGGAGAACAGGAAAGGGGAGGAAACAAATCGAAGAACCAAAGTGTGACGAACAGGTCAGAGCAGCAGGACATTGATTTCCTTTCAGGGACACTTGTCAGTCAGCTGCACAAATAATCATCTCCATGGGGTGTCTGAGACATCAATGCAAAGTCTGGTGACTGCCTCCTCCAAAGAAGAAAACTTATGATTAATCAGCCCAGCAGCCTGATAGTACCTTCCCGCAACTGACCGTCTTCACCAATGAACCTAAACCATGAGTGTTGGTAGGATTTTGCTGGTGGAAGGTATCCCAGCCTGATCCTGAATGTCACAAGAATGTGGGACTTTATTTACATGGAGAGATTAGAAAACTGAGAGATTGTTCTCTGGGCAGGTTTAAGGAGGTTTTAAAGAGGTGTTCAAACATGTGGAGGGCTCTGATGGAGTAAATAAGGAGAAACTGTTTCCAGTAGAGATGGTTCTGTAACAGGAGGAGAAACACTTGCGTTTAGGTATGACCCCAGGCAATGAAGATCCACCCTAATTTCTGTTGAATTTAGTATTACCAAGGGGTGGTTTGATGCTGCCTTGTGTCAAGGGCAGTCACTCTCACCTTGTCTCCGGTATTCAGTTCTTTTGTCCATGTTTGGACCAAGGATTTAATGAGTGGTCCAGTCAAGACCAAAACTAAGCATCAGCCCAGGTTATTGGTGAGTAAATGCCCTGTCATCAATACGTTCCACTTCTGATGATTGAGAGCAGACTGACTGGAAGGTAAATTAGCCTGATTGGATTTATCCTGCTTTTTGTAAGAAGAAACCAGGCAACTTTCAAGATTTTCCCTCACCCACCTACCACACCCCCAGCCCCTCACCTGGATCCACCTATCATCTGCCAACACTTGGTCCACCCCTTCCCTCCACCTTTTTATACTGGCTATCTCTACTCTATCTTTCAGTCCAGATGAAAGGTCTTAATTGAAAATGTCGACTATCCATTTCCCTCCATAGAAGCTGCCTGACCCACTGAGTTCCTCCAGCTTTTTCTGTGTTGCACTAGGTGATTTTCAACATTGTCAGGCAATGCCAGTGCTGTTGCGTGCTCTTACATTGTTTTGCATGCACGTCATCCTGTGTTGTAGCTTCACCTCAAATTTAAGATACACCCAGTACGACTGGTTTACTTTTCTACACTCGATAATGAAACAGTGACAAGGCTTGCAAACATAAATCATTCAGTCAAATCCAGACTCAGGACCGAAGACCAGAGATTTGCAAAATAAATGGACCCCTCTTTGGAGCGGCCAAGGGTCAAACTACGTGTGTTGATCAGGACCGACTCTTGAATGTCAATGGATGGAGCCCACGGAACACACCCCAACACCCAATATTGGCAGAACTCTGCAAAGAGCAGCCTCAGTGATTAGGAGGGAATAACTTAGTTATTTTGACACAGAAAGAGGCCATTTGGCCCATCAGGTCTCTGCTGTCTCCCAGCAAATTCCATGCCATCTGCCATTCCCATACCTCTTGCAACCTATTCTCTCTTACATGCCCATCAACTCCCCTTTGATTCTTTTGCCATTTACCTGCACCTAAAGGGTAATTTACAGTGTCTAATTAACCTACCAGCATGCTTTTGGGATGTGGGAGGAAAGCGGAGCATTGAGCGGAAACCCTTGGGGAAGATGTACAAACTCCACACAGGCAGCACTGCGGGTCAGGATTGAGCCTGGGTTCCTAGAGCTGTGAGAAGGTGCATTATTTGTTGTGCCATGGTCTGGTCTTCACTCACATTTGAGGGCACAGAGAAGTGGCTGTGAAATCTCTGGTTGAGAGGATCACAGTCCATTGACAAGCTCTGGGTTTAGAGTGAGCAGTCATTGCATCCAGGTTTCAATCTGTTGAGAAATCACCAGAGCCCAAGGATCAAGCTCTGCTCATATATATTGGTATCGGTATTGGTTTGGTATTGGTTTATTATTGTCACTTGTACTGAGGTACAGTGAAAAACTTGTCTTGCATACTGATCGTACAGGTCAATTCATTACACAGTGCAGTTACATTGAGTTAGTATAGAGTGCATTGAGGTAGTACAGGTAAAAACAGTAACAGTACAGAGTAAAGTGTCACAGCTACAGAGAAAATCCAGTGTAATAAGGTATATGGCTGCAAAGTAAACTCAGTAACCAAAGTAAATTCTGCAAAAGCAGAATTAACATGACATAGAATCTCGCATTCTTTTATTTTCTTGAAAAGACAGCCCAAATTTCTTATGATTTGTCATTATTTACTTTGTTAGAGTGACAAAGAAATGTCTAAACTGAAGCATGTGAAAATGTGCACAGAGAAGAGTTTTCCCTTCCCCTTAAGTATATGTTTGTCTTCATCAAATTGAAGGAGAGGTTCCTTGATTAGTGCCCAGTGAGGGTGTTCTTCGCTGGAACAAGGATGGCATTCAGCCCCTTCGCTTTGATCAGTGTATATCTCCATCTGACCCACCTTGGCTCCACTTCTCCTTATATTCTTCCCTTCTCTTTTGAAATTTCCAATTACCCTCAACCAAGCCTGCATAGCTGAGAGGGAGAAAGAGAGCTGTCCACCTTCCTCTGTGAAGAAGTGCTTCCTGACATCAACCTGAACAGCCTGGCTCTGATTTTAAGGTTAATCTATTTTAAATCAACTCCAAGAAAAAAAGGGCAGATGTGAAGACTGTAGTTATGGCATGAATGTGCTTTTTTATTAGTATACTCATGGACAGCCAAGTGTTTAACCCATTGCTCAGGCTACAGCAGCTTGACTTCTCCCCTTCTCAAACTGCCTGGCCATATTGGCCCGCTCAGTCAGATTGTTAAATTAGTGTCAAATTCTGCAGCAGCAGAGTGCAGTTCAGTTCAATCAACTCCCAGTTTCTGGGAACTAACTGTACTGAGACTCATTTCTAGAAGCGGTCTTGTCTGTTCAGTCTGAATACAACCATTCCACCCTGGTCACCCAGTGAAAGAAAGGCTTGTATTTATATCGCCCCTTTTGTAACCGTTTAAGAATGTCCCAGAGTGCTTTGTTGCCATAAGGTACAAGTTCAAGTTTTTTGCCATAGGCATCCATGTCCAGGGTATAAGTGCCATGAAAATTAGCTTCCTGCAGCAGCAGCACAGTACATTACAAACATAAGTTAATGTAAACATATTAACATAAATTATATTTAACATACATGTGCGCAAGAACAAACGTAACGACACTAATGCAAATTGAGGGAGAGGAAAAGAAATATAGTCTGAATTAGTGTTACAGTTTCTCGGGACGGTTCAAGAACCTGATGACAGTGGGGAAAAAGCTGTTGTTGAACCTTGAGGTGTGGGTCTTCAGGCTCCTGATGGCAGCAATGGCCCGGATGGTGGGGGTCCTTAATGATGGATGTTGCTTTCCTGAGGCATCACCTCTTGTAGACATCCTCGATGGAGGGGAGAGCTGTACCCGTGATGGAACTGGCTGAGTCCACCACTCTCTGTAGCCTCTTGCGTTCCTGTGCATTGGAGTATCCATACCATACCAGGCCACTTTTGAAGTATAGTTGCTACTGTAACACAGTCTCCTTATTTAAGGAAGGATATGATTACCTCAGAGGCAGTGTAGAAAATATAGTTTAGAAGAATGAGATGTGATCTCATTGTAATACAAAAGATTCTGAGGGGGCTGCACAGAGTAGATTTGTGATATTAATTTAGGGAATCTAGAACTAGGGTGCATAGTCATAGGATAAAGACTCACCCAAAGGTGAACTGAGGAGTTTCTTCTCTCAGCGAACTCTGAATCCTTGGCATTCTCTACCACAGAGAGCTGTGGAGACTGAGTTATTGTATATTCAAGACTGAGGGGTCATTGGAGCATAACGTATAGAGAGATATTTATTATAACACTGCTGGGAACTTGGTGTGAACCCTTGTCCTCTACTGGCACTCCTGCAGCAACAAAACTGTGATCTCATTACCCCATGGTTTAAAATATAGAACAGTACAGAACAGGAACAGGCCCTTTGGCTGACAATGTTGTGTTGAACTCCCTTCTGCCTGCACATGGTCCATATCCCTCCATTCTCTGCATATTCATGTGTCTATCTGAGAGCCTCTTAAATGGCTCTGTCATAACTGCCTCCATCACCACCTCTGGCAGCACATTCCAAGCACCCACCACTCTCGGGGTAAAAAAACTTGCCCTACACATCTCCTTCGAACTTTCCCCCCCTCACCTTAAATTCATGCCCTCTATTATTAGATATTTCAACCCTGGGAAAAAGATTGTCTGCCCTATCTGAAACATAGAACAGCACAGGAACAGGCCTTTCAGCCCACGATGTTGTGCTGAACAAATTAAGCTAATGATGCCTAATTAACCCAATCCCTTCTCCCTGCACAAGGTCCATATCCCTTCATTCTCTGCAAATTCATGTGCCAATCTAAGAGCCTCTTAAATGCCTCTGTCATATCTGCCTCCACCACCACTCCTGGCAGTGCATTCCAGGCACCCATCAGTCTCTGTGTAAAAAAACTTGCCCTGCACATCTCCTTTGAACTTTCCCCCTCTCACCTTAAATGCATGTCCTCTAGTGTTTGACATTTCTACCTGGATTCTGACTGTCTACCGTATCTATGCCTCTCATAATTTTATAAACTTCTATCAGGTCCCCCTTCGGCCTCTGACACTCCAGAGAAAACAATCCTAGTTTGTCCACATGCCACATGCCCTCTAATCCAGGCAGCATCGTGGTAAACCTCTTCTGAACCCTCTCCATAGCCACCACATCCTTCCTATAATGGGGCCACCAGAAATGGTGTAGAGGGAACCACCAAAGCAGTGTGCAGAGGTTGCCTGTGAGAGCTGGTGTTGGGCCGGCTACAGCAAACGGTTCTGAGATGCAGGGCTCAGGGCTGCACCTTGTGGGCATGGTGACTATGGATCACTCCTGGGGATTGGCAGCACCTGCTTCATGTGTTGATGGACTGGCTAGATCCTATGGTCTCTCTCATCAGCACTTGTTCGAGGTGATGGAAGCTGCTGTCTCTTCCTCTGTTTGTTTGACTACTCTGCTTTATTGTAACAGCTGAATGGCCAGTGACCACTGACACAGCCGTAGGAAGGGCTGGGTTTCACACACCAGTAAAATGTTTGGACTGCAGGACCAAGAGAAGATAACAAATCAGGGCCTTATGGGCTGGGGCTAATAGGGGGTACCAAAGTATTGGAGGCACTAGTGATTGCAGATGCTGGAATCTGGAGCAAAAAATGAGCTGTTGGAAGAACTCAGCGGGTCAGGGAGGATCTGTAGAGGGAGATGGACGGTCGACATTTCAGGTCAATACCTGATGAAGTCCAGTCCAAGGAAGGGTCTTGACCTGAAACATCGACTATCCATTTCTGCCCTCAGATGCTGCCTGATTGACTGAGTTCCTCCAGCAGCTCATTTTTTGCTAAAGACTGAACAGATTTTGCTCAAAAAACAGCCCGAGGGGTTGTCTGTCTCCTGATATTTTTGCACATCAGCACTGGGTTGCACAGTGAGGTTTTGGAGGTACGTGAAGTGGTTTCCACAGACCATCAGGCTGTTCCCCTGCAGCTGAATCCCACAGGGCTGGCACGGTGGCCAGTGAAAGGACTGACTGACCAATCTCTCATTGTATGTTTTTAATGATGCCTGTCCTTAATTGTAGAAGAATGCCAATTGGACAAGTTTTCCTCCAACTTTGTTGAGCTGGTGTGAAACAGGATTGTTTCGTGACCTATAACCGCATCCTCTATTGTCACTTCTTTACTGGCAGTCATTGGTCATCTTCAAGGTGTAGGTCCATGACCCTTCCCTACACATGTCTCACACCACCCTACCACACCTCACCTATGCTCTGTAGCCCCTGTAAAGCAGCCCTTCCTTCTCTCACTCCTAGACCCATTTTCCCTGTTCTGATTCAATATCATCAGCCTCTGGTACAAGCAGCCCCCTTTCTCTGAGTAGTGAAGCCCCATCCTTTGCCCTCTTCAGGAACCCCCGGAGACCTTTGTCTTTGACTGCGTCCTTTCCCTCCTGCCTTCCTGCTTCCCTGCCAGTTGTTTTCAGCGTGAAGAAAGTTCAGGAAATCTATCCAGTTGCCTGATCCCAGATCTGGGCATGGGTTTTCTCTTGTGCATGCCAGGATGTGAGTGCAACTTCTTCCACATCCCTTATGTTTTCTAAGGCATGGAATTCTGTTCCTCTGTTACCAGTGCTGTCCTGAACACATCTACATCTATTTGCATATTGCTGAAACGTCATTGGGGGAACAACCTTATATGTATGTCGCATTTTTCATGATCTTGGAACATCCCAAAGAACTTCGCAACTAATTTAATTTTTTTTTTAGAAAATATAGTCCTTTTTCCCTTCATTTTAAGGGTGACCATACCAAAAAGTATTAGGGAAAACTCTTCTGCTCTCCTCCAATAAACGGGGACTCGTGTTTGAGACGGCTGAGAAGACCTTCATTTAACATCTCTTCTGAAAGACACCACATCTGGTGGTACAGGACTCTCTCAGCATTACATTGAGGCAGCAAGATCTGAATTTATAATTAATGTTGCTCCAATAAGTCTCCATGCACTTCACGTCCAACAAAAACTGAAGGTTGGGTGGACCTTTCCTTGGGTTGTTGCATTTCTCTTTCATGCTGTAAAAACATTTGTGTAGATGGATCAAATTAGAGTTTCCAAATATGAGATTTCAAGCCACCATCCACTTTGTGTGGCCATAATACCTCATACTTCATGATTACCTGCTGGATGACAGAAACAGATGATCCCGTTATCTCAGCTTGGACACTGTACTTAATCACAATTATAACATCATTACAGCCTCGATAATGCATTGGGTTTGGCTCATCTGCCCCTGTTTTTAGTGAGGCTGATAGAACTCATCGTGTGTTAAGTGTTGCTGTGAAGCACCCTTTTGCTTCAGTGTAACGCTGATGCATGCACAAGTGGTATTGGTAATGACTGGCAATTGTTGGCTCCTTGCTGTAGTCTCTCTCTCTCTCTCTCTCTCTCTCTCTCTCTCGCTCTCGCTCTCTCCCCCTCCCTCTCTCCCTCACTCATTCTCAATCAGGTGGCCATGGGCTCTACCCCTGTAAACCCTGAGCATAGGATCAGGTCTGCCGCCACAGTACTGAGAGCAGAAAAGACAGGAAATGCCAGAAATACTCAGCAAGTCAGCCAGCATTTGAGGAGCAAAATGACTAATGTATCTGAGCTGACCAGTTCTGATCAAAGGTCATGGTCCTAACACGTTAATTCTGTTTTTATCTCGGATTTTCAGCATCTGAAGTATTTTGCTTTTGGAATACTGCTAGTCATATTTAGTGCACAGGGTCTTAAACCAGGGCACTGTTTGCTTGCGTAGGTGGATGCAAAAGATCCCACAAGCATAGCTGGACATGGAGCTGTTCACTACCCCAGTGTCCTGGCTGCCATTCACCTCCAACTGAAACAGATAACCCGGTCTTTTACCGCTGTTTGTGGCTCCTGGTTACTTGCAAGTTGGCTGTTACATGTGACTACCTTACATTAACACAACAGAGTAAGTCTGCAAAGAGCTTTGGAATAATTGGAAGGAAATGAAGGGTGCATGCTGCAAGTATGTAATATACCAAAGAGGGACATTAACGAGGGTTCAAGAAATTGTTTGCTGGGTTGAGAAGGTTGTACAATGGGGCGAGAGTAGGTAGAATGAGAGTTTCTATTGCGTTTAGAAGAATGAGAGGTGAACTTCTTGAAGCTTATAAAATTTCCAGGGTCCTGACAAGGTGCTTGCTGGGAGTGTGGGTCTTTGCATCATGGTCTTGGGATAAAAAGTTGACTGTTTAGGACTGAGATGGGAAAAGATCTCTTCATTCAGAGAGACATGAATATTTTCTCCCTCAGAGGGCTGTAGATGTGAAGCGGTTGTGTACATTCACGGCTGAGATTAACAGTTTATGGTACAGTAAGGGAAGCTGGGAATATGGGGATCAAGCAGGAAAGAGTTGCAGTATCATCTGGCTGAAGAGGGAACAAGCTCCAGGAGCTCTATGGCCTATTTTTTCCTATTTCTTTTGTTCTTACATAAATACGTTATTTTTTTCGACTAGCTAATTATGTAAATCTGCAACATCTTCCTTTCATTCTTTATTAGAACTATGGATGGGAACCAAAGGAAGGGCATGTGTGACATAATTTTCTTGGCAACAGTACGTGAAGCTTAGCAACCAGCTCTGGTTTAAGAAATGGGAGGGTTTGCCTGGGGAAGCAATGAGATTGAAATGTCCTGCAAAGGATGCCTCACTGAACTTGCAGGTGTGGGGAGCTGGGAATTGATTGAGAAATCTCCAAATCTTATTTTGGAGGCACAAGGCATTGCTGCAGATGGTTCAGTAAAGCACATTACCTGTCGTTCTTTCTCTGCCTCAGGTTTCCACAATGACCTGTAACACCAGTATTATTATTGGTTTATTATTGTCACATGTACCAAGATAA
Source organism: Pristis pectinata (assembly GCF_009764475.1). Classification (NCBI taxonomy): domain Eukaryota; kingdom Metazoa; phylum Chordata; class Chondrichthyes; order Rhinopristiformes; family Pristidae; genus Pristis; species Pristis pectinata. The sequence goes on along the minus strand of NC_067425.1, from coordinate 6,393,243 downwards.
AATGAGAAACTTTTGCTTGGGTGCCATCCAGGCAGATCATGCCATGTGTAAGTACATCAAGGTGGTAAGAAGAAAACAGAATGCTGAGTATAGCTTAGCAGCTACAGAGAAAGTGCTGTGCAGGTAGACAAATAAAGTGCAAGGGCCATCATGGCACATTGCACCAACTTTTGCTCATTTGCTCTTGTACATGCCCCTTGCTTCTTGAAGCTCAGAATGATTTTGGTCAAACCAAACCTGCCAGTCCGGCTCCGCTTTCGGAACATGGAATCACCTTGGAAAAAGCTGCCTGCCTCCTTAACAGTACCTCAGAACTTAGGTCAGTGTCCCTCCAGGGAGTGAAGCTGGGGGACAAATGGGTTGGGGCTGGGCACTGCCTTTATTGTCCTGTGCGACTGTTTTTCAACAATGCAAGCTGCACAGAAGGAGTCCAACCTGTACACCAAAGCCTGATAAACCTTGTCTCTGGGCCTCATGTGAAAAGAAGTTGTGCAGTTACCTACTGCCCTTAAAGATCTCTGAAATGCCTCACCATCAATGATCAATGAAGCACTTTTGGAGATTGATTATGGTTGTGGCGTAGGGAACATGAAATCGTGGCCAGGCAGTCTAGGTTGGTGATGGAGGCTGAGGGACAAAAATAAATAATTACACCAAGAGATCTCCTTTACTCACCTTCAAACCAATGCTTTATGCCCTCCTAAAGGGGCAGACAGTGCTTCAAAGGATGGCACCTCTGACAGTGCAGCTCTCCCTCGGTACTGCACTGGGGTTGATAGCTTGGGATATGGACTCTTGTCTCTGGAGTGGGACTTAAACATAAAACCTTCCAACTCTGAAGAGAGGCTAGCCATTGAGCCACAGCCAACATTGAATGTTGTTGCAGGGTGAGGCTTCAGTATTAAGAGGATGAGAGATTTTAAGAAAGAGGAAGAATATGAGAATATTTTAAAATAGTGAATGTATGAGTTCACTAAATAGGCCTACTTTATAGTCAGTGTCTAAGGCAAAAGCTATCACTGCTCAAAGGTGAATGGACATCTCTGTACCAAGGCTTCTGGAGAAGTGGTTGCCAACTCTAGCTATGTGTCTGGAGTGGTTGTCACATGCCCTGCCTCCAACTGCCCACCCCGAACTCCCACCACTGGTTGCCCAATACATCTGTTATGCCTTGCCTTCCCTCCCTGTTGATCCAGAGCCATAAGTTTATACGTAATTAATTAAATAAATTTGACTTTTAAAGAAAAGTTTATCTCAGTCATGGTAACCACGAAACTACCAGGTTGTTGTAATAACCCATCTGGTTCACTGATGTCCTACCTGCTGTCTCTATCTAACTGCAAACCCATCAATGTGGTTGACTTCTAACCACCTCCCCAGTTGAAGAGCAGTTAGGGATGGTCAACAGATCCCATCGTTGTCAGCGATGCTCACATTTCACGAGTGAATAATAAAATGTTTCATTATGGGATTGAATGATTCTTGATTGTCAGTCAAACAATCCCTTTTTTAATCCACATGTCTAAAATTTAAAATTCCAGTGTCCAATTTTTTTTATTGGCCTTGTGATTTTTGTTCTGTGACCTGGATTTGTTTGTATCAGGGACCCAGAGATTAACCTTCAATTCCTGGAGACTCCAGCTCAATCCTGGAGTGCTGATAGCCTCTGGTAGATGGTTCTGTCTGTCTGTGTGGTGGATTATAACATACCCATAGAGAGGACGGAAAAAGATTTAAAAAACTGTTTTAAAGATAATCCAGTAGACAAGACTTCTCATTCTTCAGATACTGTGCGTCAGGAGTTCATTATTTGCCCATGACTTTGACGCCCGAGAGCAAAATTACTGATGCAGTTTGATGTAGCTGGTAATTTCTGCAAAATTCTATGAAATGACAGTGATAGTCGAAATATTTTTGCCCTTTACATGTGAGACAGATTGGTCCTGCAGCTGACTGCTGAGAGGTGAAAGTGGAAGGAACATTTAGCTGTAAAGAAATTGCCAATCCATAGTCAGGCCTTCTCTCTGTTAATTATTCATCAATTGCCAGTGACAAAGCAAGGCGCTTTTTTTTTGAGATAATTTTATTTTTTTATTGCTCACTTGTTTTAACCTGGAGGCTAAACACAATTTGTCATTTTTTTCAGAGTTGTATTTTGCATTTTGTTGTATATTTGTCATACCCCATCTGGCTCTTGATATCACGTGGCTGCTGCTTTGAAGAGAAGGCCTTTCGGTCCATCATATCTCTGCCAGTTCTTCATCAACGTTATCCAATTTAGTTTCATCCCCACCACCCATTATTGTTGAAACTGCTTCCACTGCCTTTCCTGAACATTACATCAAAAAAAATCTCTTTTCCCACTGGATATTTTCCAATTATCTTTTACCATCGACTGCCATGCCTTCGGTTGATTGCCCTTAAGATCCAAAATTCCAACCCGGCTCTCGCCCCTCCTCATCCCCACCACCTTCTGAAGGGTAATGAATTCGCAGAATACTCTTCCTTTGAGGACTGTCAATATAAGATAGATAAAGCAGTATTGCAGCGGCATTTGACTAGCTTGCCACATTAGGCACCGCTGTTTCTGCCTTAAATACTCCCCCAGCCAATGCAGGCAACATTTTCCAGGCAATTATTGAAGTCCTCAGATGCCATATTGAGGTGGGCAGGTTGCATTAGTAATGTGGCACCCTGTGGAGAGAGAAGCGTGAAAATACACTCACTGGAAATGTATTTTTAATAAGGAACAAATATTTTTTTTATCAAATTTTGAATATCTGTGGGCGCAGGAATGATTTTCAACTCTTCTTGTTGAGGAAATGGAAAAGAAAATCTGGTTTTAAGTAAATGCAAAGCAGAACATGCACAAAGTACAGGGGACATGTTTTATGATCTTTTAAATTAAGACCAATCGCACACCCTCTCTCACAGTCTCCTCCCCAGCAACTGGGTTACTGGCTGTGTGCAGCAATGCAATGGTGATTGGACATTGACTGTTTGCTTTCCTTTCTAGCCCAATAATTGGAGTTTTTCTTCCCTCCACCCATCCCACAGTCTAAACACACATACGTGCACGCATATACACACACACACACACACACACCTGCACTCGTACGCACACACACACTCAGTCACATGCACACACACATGCACACACACACTCGTGCACACACACTTACGTACACTCACACACAAACACACACACACTCGTGCACACACGCTTACATACACACACACAAACACACACACATGCACAACATTAATTGTTAGAATTTGGATGGAAAGAAAGGAATTTGCAGAGCTCATTCAGTGAAATGACAGCTGGGCTAAAATCTTAACTCCTTGAGTCATATCATTTTACAGCCTTGTGTAGCAAAAAGATGTAAAGTTATTAAGTTCATTGGGAGAATGTTCCACCTTTCTTCCATCCCCTGTGTGAACAAGAGTTTCCTAACTTCTGAATGGAGACACAAGAGACTGCAGATGATGGAACAAACTTGGAGGGACTCAGCGGGTCAGGCAGCGTCTGTGGAGGGAAATGAACAGTTGATATTTCGGGTTTAGGCCTTTCATCTGGCCTGTTCAACATCGACTGTCCATATTGCTGCTTGACCCTCCGAGTTCCTCCAACAGTTTGTTTTTTGCTCCTAACTTCTGAATATGTGGCTTTGAGTTGATAGTGATGTCCGCTTTTCCTAAACTCCTCCACCAGCAGGGAGAATGTTCCTCTTTTTCTACCCTGTCAGGTCCTTCCAAAATTCTCTATCTCTCGACCAAACCACCCCACTTACCAGGAATTCAGATCAAGTTTGCCCAATCTCTCTTTGTAATCTAACCTTTGGAGCCCTGGTAGCATTCACGTGGACCAGGGTGGGGTATTAGGCACCCCTTCTAATAGGGGCTGCAACCAGTTACAGTTACACCGGGGGCTTTATAATGATCACTATTGGGTGCTTTGATTCTGTTGGGGCCAGGGTGTGGGGTGGAGTGCAGGGGATGCACAGGAATTGGGAAATACCAATGTCCATGCTGAATCTAACCCATTCCCCTGGCAGCAGGGAGTGCACTGGTTGCAATCAGAAGCTGTTGATACTGATTCCTCCCCACAGCCCAGGGATTTTGAGGCAAATTGCATTGCTCTAAGTTGGCAAACACACGTGGGATCCAGCATGGGACCAGTTGAGACAGTTCACTGAATCAACTTGCTAAGCTACCACAAACTTGTGGCCTTGTGCTTGAATTTTCTCTCCTTACCACTGGGACAATCAGCCCAGGATTCCTCACTCTAAGAGAAGGCAGGGATAGTGTTTCCGCAGTATGACTCCGGATCACTGCATTTCTCCAGTTGTGGTCTCTTCCACATTCCTCACCATTGGCAGCCATGCCTGCAAGGCCTTAAACTCTGGAAGCTTTTCTCTAAAGCCCATCACCCTGTATCAGTGATATATCATAGACACATCCCTCCCCACCAATGGTAGTATCCACAGGAGGCGCTGCCTCAAGCAGGCAACATCCATCATCAATGATCCCCACCATCCGGGCCATGCCATCTTCTTGCAGCTACCATCGGGCAGAAGGTACAGAAGCCTGAAGTCCCACACCACCAGGTTCAGGAACAGCTACTTCCCTTCAACCATTTGGTTCTTGAACTAACTGCTAAAACCCCAATCACTACAGTTTAGAAACACTATGACCACTTCGGTCACTTTGCACTATAATGGACTTTGTCCTAATTGTGTTCTTTCTTGTAAAAATTGTGTATAAGTTATGTTTATACTTTTTTTTGTGAATGCTGCTTACATGATGTTATGTGCCTGTGATGCTGCTTCAATTAAGTTTTTCATCGCATCTGTGCATACATGTACTTGTGCATGTGACAATAAACTCAGCTTTGACTTTGACTTTGACTTTGACCCTCTCAAACTCTCCTTCAAACTTCCCTCTTTGGCCAAGCTTTTTATCACGTCTTCCTAATGTCCCGAAATGTTGCTTAGTCTCAGTTTACTCCAATGAAGCATCCTGGGATATTCCGCAACATCAATCAGAATCAGAACCAGATTTATTATCACCGACTTAGATGACGTGAAATTTGTTGTTTGCGGCAGCAGTACAGTGCAAAGACATAAAATTACTATAAAGTACAAAAATATATAAATAGTGCAAATAAAAAGGAATAACGAGGTAGTGTTCATGGGTTCATGGACTGTTCAGAAATCTGATGGCGGAGAGGAAGAAGCTGTTCCTAAAACATTGAGTTAGGGTCTTCAGGCTCCTGTATCTCCTCCCTGATAGTAGTAACAAGAAGAGGGCACGTCCCGGATGGGGAGGGTCCTTAGTGATGGATGCCGCCTTCTTGAGGCACCGCCTCTTGAAGGTGTCATTGAGGTACAACAGCAATGTAGATTGTTGTTAACTGACCTCCATCCAGTTCCCTCAATAACTACTTCGTAGGAATCAGGAAGTAGTTGCTTCAGGATGAGTGAAATTTTAATATTCTCACCACATTTTAAACAAAACAGCAAATCTGGGCACATCAGTGGCAGCAATGCCATTGCACTGCTGATCTCACTGTTGCAGAAACAAAACATAGCATCTCACCTTAATGCCAACCCGCCCCCTTGCATATGGTCCCCGCACAGACATTTTGAAGGAGGGTAGAGAAAATTCCGCGCGCCTCCCAGATAAAATGGACAGTTGCCTCTCAAGCAGGTGATGCATTTGACCTGTTGGGTTTCATGCTATGATTGTAACAGCCAGAAGCTAAAGTCACAGGCACATGTGTGAATAATTAGGGGGTTTTGTATGACCCTGAATTGCAAGAGGAGTTACGGCAGGTCGAAGCAGTGACTTGATTGACACCTGACTCATCACCTTAAAAGTTCCCTTCCTCCACCACCGGTGCATAGTACAAAATGCAGCAACTCACTGGGGCTACTCCAACAGCACCTCCCCTCCTTGGTAAAGCAATCAGCATAATCAAAGACCCCACCCACCCCAGACATTCTTTCTTCTCCCCACTCCTATCGGGTAGAAGATACAAAAGCCTGAAAGCACGTACCTCCAGGCTCAAGGACAGCTTCTATCCCGCTGTTATAAGACTATTGAACAGTCCCTTAGTACAACAAGATGGACTCTTGACCTCACAATCTACCTCGTTATGGCCTTGCACCTTATTGTCTACCTGCACTGAACTTTCTCTGTAGCTGTAACAATTTACATTCTGTTATTGTTTTCCCTTGTACTACCCCAAGACACTGATGTGATGAAATGATCTGTATGGATGGCATGCAAAACAAAGTTTTTCACTGTACCTCAATACACGTGACAATAATAAACCAACTTACCAATTCAACCACCAACTGTACTTACTTATCCTACACTGGAAGAGGCCAGATCCAGTTCCCCTGTAGTCCTGGAACAGCTTCTCACTTATATGCCCATCAAATCTCCTTCAATTATTTTGCCACTTACCTACACTAAAGTGTAATTTACAGTTGCCAGTTAACCAGCCTGCATGTCTTTGGGATGTGGGTGGAAACCAGAGCACCTAATGGAAACCCACGCAGTCGCAGGGAGAATGTGCGAAGCTGTGAGGCGGCAGCACTGACAGCCGCACCACTATGCCACATAGTGTGACAAGATTAGCCCTGCTGGAACAGGCAGGTTCCCCTGCAAGTCTCTCACCATCCTGACCCGGAAACTTATCGGCAACTCCTTCGCCCTCGCTGGATAAAACCTTGGAAACCTCTCCCTTATAGTGCCTTGGGAGTTCCTCCATCAAATGAACTGCAAGGGGTTAAAAAAGTCAGCAACTACTCACAGGCAATTAGGGATGGGCAATAAATGCTGGCCTTCCAAATAATGCCCATTTCCCATCACTGAATTAAAAGAATCTTATAGTGGCTTTCAAAGCTCAAACAGTTACTTTCTTTCCATTTGTTGGCAAAATGACAGCAAATTGCAGCATCAGCTGAAAAAATCTCACTGGAACTATGGAAGCTAAATGAATCATTTTCAAAGACAGAGCTGTTATCACATACAATTTGCTATTCTCGTTAATAATAGCAAAAATGATGGAAACACTCAACAGGTCAGGCAGCATCTATGGAAAGAGAAACAGAGTTAACTTTTCAAGTCAAAGACCCTTCATCAGAAGTGGGACAGAGAGAAAACGAATGAGTTTTAATGTGCAGACAAGGTAGGGGAAGGGAAAGATAGGACAAAGTTAATGTCTCTGATAGATGGTATTGGTATTGGTTTATTATTGTCACTTGTACTGAGGTACAGTGAAAAACTTGTCTTGCATACCGGTTGTACAGGTCAATTCATTACACTGGAGTTACATTGAGTTAGTACAGAGTGCATTGAGGTAGTACAGGTAAAAACCATAACAGTACAGAGTAAGGTGTCACAGCTACAGAAGAAGTGCAGTGCAATAAGGTGCAAGGTCACAAGGTAGATTGTGAGGTCAGAGTCCATCTCATTGTATAAGGGAACTGTTCAATAGTCTAATCACAGTGGGGTAGAAGCTGTCCTTAAGTCTGGTGGTACGTGCCCTCAGGCTCCTGTATCTTCTACCCGATGGAAGAGGAGAGAAGAGAGAATGTCCCGGGTGAGCAGGGTCTTTGATTATGCTGGCTGCTTCACCAAGACAACGAGACGTAAAAACAGAGTCCATGGAGGGGAGGCTGGTGTTCATGATGCGCTGGGCTGTGTCCACAACTCTCTGCAGCTTCTTGCGTTCCTGGGCAGAGTAGTTGCCGTACCAAGCCGTGATGCATCCAGATAGGTGCAATGGTGATAAACTGTTGGTGAAGCCACCTGAGGTGATAGATTAACAGGGGAAACTTAGAGAGAGAAAAACAAACATAAAAGTTTAGAGTTTCAGGTCAGAGCTGTAGGAAATGTACCAAAGATCTGGCAATGTCAGAAAAAAACAGTTAATATCACAGTTGAATAACCTACAGCAGGAGAAGGCAAATAACCTGAAACTGTTGAATTCTGTATTGAGTTGCAAAGGCTGTATTGAGTTGCAAAGTACCCTGGCGGAAGATGAAGTGCTTATGTTGGGCCCAGTTGGAACATCACAGGAACCCACCAGCACACTATCAGAGTGGGAGTGAGATGAAGAATTAAAGTGACAGACAACTGGAACTGAACAAAAGAGCTCCGTGAATTGGCCACCGATCTGCCTGTGGTTTCTCCAGTGTAGAAGAACCAACATTGTGAGCACATAATGCAATAGACAAGATTGGAAGACCTGCAAGAGTACTTGGTTCATGGTTGTTGGGAAGTGAAGAGGTAAAAGAACAGGTGTGGCACTTCCTGTGGTTGCAAGGGAAAGTGCTGTGAGGAGGGGAGTTGTTGGTGGAGATGGAAGGAGAACCAACGAATCACGGAAGGAATGATGCCTTCGAAATGCTGAAAGGGGAGAGGAAGGTTTGTCTCATGATGGAGTCTCATTGAAACTGGCAGAAACTGAGAAGGCTGATCCGTTGAATGTGGAGGCGGGTGAGATGGAGGGTGAGAACAGGACACCTCTCTCCTTACTCCATCCAGGAGGAGACAGGTTAAGATCAGAGGACAGATTCAGAGACTGCTTTGTGGAGCACCATCCTTCAGTCGACATCAGTAACCTCCAGCTTCCAGTTGCCTGTCTCTTTATCTTTCTACCCCACTTCCAGTCCGACCCATCTGTCTGTGGCTTTGTGTGTTTCACATTGGGGCCCAACATATGGTTGAGGAATAGCACCTCACCTTTCATCTGCAGACTTCAGAAGTCCATATTGAATTCAACACTTTCAGGTAACTCCCTTTCTCAGTTTGTATCAGAACAGGCCAATTCTGCTGCTGGTCATCCATATATAAGATTAACTCAATCCTTCTCCCTCCACTGACGCTGCCTGACCTGCAGGGTATTTCCCACATCTCTGATATGCATTTGACATGTCCCTCTCTAACTTACCTCTTCAACCAAATGGCTTCATCAGTAGCTTATCACCGCAGCAAGCCTGGCCTCACCCATTTCATCCCTTTCCATCCCTCCCCATACTGTCTCTGCAGCTTAATGCTAACTTGTTTTCTATCCCAGTTTGCTGAAGGGTCTTCATCCTGAAACATTAACTGTTTCTCTCTCCACAGGTGCTGACTCACCTGCTGAGTGCTTTCAGCATTTTCTGTTTTAGTTCAGATTTCCACCATCTGCAGTTTTTTGATTTCACTTACCATTCCCTGTGTTATTTTCCAATCCCTCCATGGTTTTGCTGCCCCTAATCTCTGTAATCTCCTCCAGTCCTACCACCCTCCAAGATAATCTGCGCTGATTCTGGTCTTGCCTGATTTCCCCTGCTCCTACCATTGACCGCAGTACCTTTAATTGCCTGAAACCTAAGCATTGGAATTCCCTCTCCAGAGATCTCTACCTGTCTCTCATCTTTGAAGCAACTTAAAACCTCCCTCTATAACCAAGCCTGTGGTCTCCTGTGCTCTGATTCAATGTGAATTTTTATCTGATTTTGTTCCTGTAAAGGGCTTGAATCATTTTACTGCACAATCGGGCACTACATAAATGCAAAATGCTGTTGTTTGAATGCTTTACTAGTGGTGCATACTTAAGAAGAGATGATAATTGTATTTAAAAGAATAAATGTTCGGAATACAAAAAAGATTTGGGCAACTTTGGTTGAAATATTTGCAGAAAAGGGAGACCTTTGAGAGCAATAATTTCTTTCATGCAGTTGCAATATACTTTGCCACCGGTCTTTCTGTTCTAATTTCTCTTGTAAACTGGAAGGTCACATAATTGGCATGTTAAAGTGAAACAGGTGGGGGGCAGAAGGGAGAATGAGTCCGACCTGAGGTGCTGGCTGGGCACTGCAGAATACTGGCTGTGTCTGTACTGTCCTTCACCGCTCACCCCTCCAGCTCAGACAGCTCCTTATGAAGTTTCATTAAATGCAGATGGCAGGCAGGCAGAGGTAACCAGCTGCTTCTGTGTGAAGGTTACTGACCCCACGCGTCTGTATTTTTGAACTTCATTTCTCTCCTACCAATTGGAAGATTTTTCTTTTACATGTATGTTAGATAGCAGGGAGCTTTAAAGCACCTTTCACTGACCTCTGCCATCTTCGCTTCATATTCAGCACAGACCAAAGGAGTATTATGGATTCTTGTCTCCTGACAGCTCCTAAGCATCCGAAGTGAAATGCGTTGAGGCAGCTTCAGAGTATTTCCCAGCGGGGCTGGGTCCACAGTGCAGACGCTGCCCTCAAACTTGACACTAATTTTTGCAGTTCTTTCCCGGAGAGACCACAAGGCTAGAATGAAAATGTCATGCTGTTGTCGTGAATGTAGGGGAAGATTGGGTTGCACCCTGACGGAATCACAGATATACATGTTCCACAGCAGAGCAGAGGTAGAAATTGCATTTCATCAGTGCCTTTCACAGCCGCAGTGTTTGCAGCCAATGGTTTTGAATCATGAGGATAGGTTGAGTAAGCCAGGGCTTTTCTCTTTGGAGCGAAGGAGGATGAGAGGCGGATTGATAGAGGTGTACAAGATGATAAGAGGCATAGATCGAGTGGACAGTCAGAGACTTTTTCCCAGGGTGAAAATGGCTAACATGAGGGGGCATAGGGGGGAAGGTATGGGGGGATGTCAGGGGTAAGTCTTTTACACACAGAGTGGTGGGTGCGTGGAACGCACTGCCGGCAGAGGTTGTGAGAGCAGATTCATTAGGGACATTTAAGAGACTCTTAGGTAGACACATGAATGATAGAGAAATGGGGGGAGGCTATGTGGGAGGGAAGGGTTAGATAGATCTTAGAGCAGGATAAAATGTCAGCACAACATTGTGGGCCGAAGGGCCTGTACTGTGCTGTAATGTTCTATGTTCTATGATCACTCATAATGGAGCAAATACAGAAGACAGTTTATGCAGAGCAAGATCCCAAAATAGGGATGTGATAAATGACTGGACAATCTCTTTATTGATGATTTTCTTTGGGATAGAATCACAGAGTCATACTGCACGGAAACAGGCCCTTCGTCCCAACTGGTCCATGCTGACCAAGGTGCCCATCCAAGCTAGTCCCATTTGCCAGCATTTGCCCCATAACCTTCTAAACCTTTCCTATCCATGTACCTGTCCAACTGTCTTTTAAAAGTTGTAATTGTACCTGCCTCAACCACTTCCTCTGGCAGTTCGTTCCACATATGTACCACACTTTGTGTAAAAAAAAAGTTGCCCCTCAAGTTCCTACTAAATCTTTCCCCACTCACCTTTAATCTATGCCCTCTAGTTCTTGATTCCCTAACCCTGAGAGAAAGACTGAGTGCATTCACCCTATCTATGCCCCTCATGATTTTATACACTTCTATAAGATCACGTCCAAGTCTCCTACGCTCCAAGGAATACAGTCCTAGCCCGTCCAGCCTCTCCCTATAACTCAGTCCCTCAAGTCCTGGCAACATCCTTGTAAATCTTTCCTGCACTCTTTCCAGTTTAAAAACATCCTTCCTATAGCAGGGCGACCAAAACTGAACATAATGTGAGGGTAAGCCTGCAATTTTTGCCCCTTCCTAACTGACCCTGAAAAAGTGGCGATGAGCCTCTTTCTTGAGCCCCTACAGTCCTTCTGAAAGAACATTCATAGAATTGTTGGGGAGGAGGGTTCCAGGATTTCGATTCACTGACACTGAAGGAGCTTCTGATAACTTTCTCAGTAAAAATATCATGGAAGGGGACTGAGAGATGGTGTGACACCTGCATGCCCCTGCTATCCTTGGGAGAGCTTGGGAGGTGCTGTTGAAGAGATGAAGAGAGTAAATATTGAGCAAGGATTTGGGAGAATTCACCGGCTGTTCTTCAGAATAGTGCCATGGAATATTTTACATACAACTGAGTAGACAAGGTCTCAATCTACTGCCACTTCCATACAATGACACATCCAACAGTGCATTGCTCCAACTGTTCTGTACAGAGATTGCCACCTCCAGTTTAAATTGCTGGGTTGAGGATTGAAACCAAGGGGCTTCTGACCCTGAGACAGCTGGCCACCACGTCATGGCTAGAACTACTTATTATTTTGTCCCGTTTATGTAGGGGGGCACTGTCAATGTAAATTGTGGTACATCGCTGGTGCAAACCCTCAATTATGCTGTGTCACTCCTTCACCACACCAACATTCTCGTTCTTAGGCAATGCCGTGAGATGGAGGATGACTCGCTTTCAATCCAGTGCTTTGGATTCTGAGGTGGGTGATGAGGCCAATGTGGGATCCCCCAATTCTGTCAGACCCTGAGATGGAGGATCAGCCATGATCGTATGGGATGATGGAGCTATCTCAAAGGACCGAGTTGCCAACTCTTGCTTGTATTTTCTATGTTTCTCTATGCCACAGGTGGGGCAGAAGGTGCTTGATGAGATGAGCAGGATGTAGTTTGTTGTGTGGTCTTTCTGCTGTTTTTAGCAGGGCTTCAGTATGTTCTTGATGTATGGCCTTAAGTTTCTTAACACCATCCTAAGTCTTACATCTCTATTTTGAATGATTATGGGCTGGGGTGTTCCCCATGAGTTGGTGGGGATGTTATACTTTTTTAAGGAAGCTTTGAACACATTCTATAACCTTTTCCTCTGTTCACCTAATAATCTCATGCTATGATGGTCCTTGGAGTGTTTATTTCAAGAGTCTAGTATCAGACATGCAAATGACATAGCCTGCCCAATGTAGCCAACTGTGTGTAATTAGGACCTCAGTGTTGAGGATGTTGTTATAGAAGAGGATACTGGTGTTGGCTTTCTTATCCTTCCAATGAATTTGGTGGATTTTGCAGAGACAATGTTGGTGATACCTCTTGAGTGCCCTAAGGTGCCTGCTGTAGATAGTCCAGGTCTCAGAAGAAGCAGGGCAGGCATCATAAATCCTGTACTAAGGTCTTGACCTTTACTCTTTTACTTGGATGTACAAAGGCTGTACCAGCACCCTGAAGACAGTGGTGAATTTCTTCCATCGTTGAGAGGTAGCTTCTGAGATAGGGGAAGAGGTCTACATTTTCTTGAGTTGTGGATCATTATTGTTGGAGGGTGATGTTGATGGACAAGTTGACCATTGTTTTGCAGATGTAACTGCAAGGCCCTTTCTCTCATATGCCTTGGTGAGCGAGTTGACAATGAATTGGAGCTTGGCCTCCAGGACATCAGCTGCCAACCATACCTCGCACCAGAATACACCTTCCTTCTGTGTAGAGTAATTTCAACACCGATTTTTTTCTTCCAATTCATTTTTTCAGCTTTGAACTCATCTTCCATCTGTGTTGGGCTCTATATTGATTTCTGCCCTGGCAGTATTTTGTTGGTTTACTAATGCAGTAATGAGGAGTTAATGGGGCCCTTGACGTTTCTCAGTATTGATTAGCCGATCCATTAAGTCCCCTACGTGAGGTCCAAGAAGCTTTACAGGACTGTGTATTCCGTAATGTTAAACCCACAGTGGCAGAGCAAGTCTTATTTGCTTCATTGCTGTCCTGCCGTGTTGCCTTCCGTAACCAAAGGTTGATCAATTACTTGCCTGGTTTTCTGTGACCTGATGGCAGACTCTCAATAAATGTCCAAGGTTTTGACAAAGCAGACTGCTGTGAGACTGATCCAACCCCTTTTCTTCCTTGCTGTGTACTGTGGTGAGTTAGCCAGCCACGGGCAGGATCAGTCTGGGAGCCCCAGCAGGAACCCAGATGGAAAGCAAATCAGGCAAGGCTCATTGTCTCACTTATGTGTGGACATCAGCCAAGGACTGGACTCTCACTTTCATGTCTAGACAGTACAGTACCTCCTCCTTCTCACCCCACCCACCGTGCTTTGAAGAGGCTCCTGAAACCCTGCAAAGGCTTGATCACAGGCCAGGCAGTGGGCCCTGAGCTCAGTTCTTCCACCACTTTGCTTAAAACACTCCTCTAAACACAAGAGACTGCAGATGCTGGTATGTGGAGTAACAAACAGTCTGCTAGATGAACTCAGCGAGTTAAGCAGTATCTTTCTGGCGGGGGGAAAGGAATTGTCAGCAATTCCTCCAGCAGATCATTTGTGACCACTAATCCTATCTCTCTGGCCAAGCGTTTTTCCAACCACCGTATAAATTGTCATCAGCCTCAGTTGTTAAACAACTCTCCTTTAAAGCACCTAGCAACCTCAATTTATGCTAAAAGGCACTATAAAAATGAACTAAAACTCAACTCTGGAAGAACTCTGCGGGTCAAACAGCATCCGTGGAGGCAAAAGGTGTAAGTTGACATTTTGAATCGAGACCCTGAACCAGGACCTAATGCAGGCTCAAGGCCCGAAACATTGACTTACATCTTTTGCCTCCACAGATGCCGTTTGACCCACTGAGTTCTTCCAGCGTTCTGTTTTTGTTCTAGATTGCAGTATCTGCAGCCTCCGTATGATAACAATGAAAGCTGCTTCATCTCCTCCTTTTTCTTTCTCCATCCTTCTGTCCCTCCCCTTCCCTCTCCTTTCCATCTTCCTCTCTCTTCCTACTTATCTCTCTTCTCCCTCCTCTTCCTCTCTCCACTTGCATCTCACTCCATTTCTCCCCTCCCCCACCTCTTTCCCTCTCCCTCCGTCTTTGCCCAATTCTCCTCTGACTTCTCCCTCTCCCACTCCCTGCACTCCCCTCCACCTCCTCTCAAAGGAGCCAACCTCCTTGCTAACCTCTGTCCTCCCCAGTGTCCACTCCTCTGCCACCTCACCCAAGGGCCCACTGTGAGCTGGGCAGTGGGAGTTGGAACATTGTTTGACTATGGAGGTGGAGCCGAGTCCCACACTAGCCCACAAAGAGTCACAGTCCAGGCTCCAGCTGCGGTGGGCTTCAGAGCGGTGTTCAGAGGGTGGAGGCCTTTAATATTTTGTGCAGCTAAAGTTTGCTGTGGGTGATCTCACTTTCCTCTCTGTGCACCCACTGTGTTTCCTCCACCAACACCCTGACTGCAGTTCGTGTTAAGATTGAGGGGAACGTTTTCAATGCATCTTTTTGCTGCTCTGCTGCCAATAATTCTTTGTTGGGGCGGGTATTGAAGGCTATGGAACACGGGCAGGGAGGTGGCATTGAGGTTCAGAAGGTGTGAAGGTGAACTGGGTGGGAGGAAGTGACGAGTCTGTGACGGGCTGGGCAGTGTTACCACTCTCTGCAGCTTCCATCGGTCCAGAGCAGAGCAGTTACCAAACCAGGCTGAGATGCAACTCAAGATGCCATACTTTTTGTAGAAGTTTGAGAGAATTCTCATGGACAAGAGGAATCTTCTCAGACGCCTAAGAAAGTACATACACTACTGTGCTTTCTTGATCACCACATCAGTATTTCACTTTTGTATCATTGTTTGGTCCCCACACCACTGCCCATCTCCTGTCCAATAGCTCAAGGGTACTCACTCTTAATAAGTGTGACAACTTGGTTAAGTTTCCTTGCATTCCTTAGCAGAATGTGGGTGCTGTTGTCAAGGTCAGCATTTAATTCCCATCCCTATTTGCCCTAGGGAGGTGATGGTGAAAATATTTCTACAGTGTTATTAAGGTTTATAATTGACCTGGTAATAATGAAGGAATGCAATATATTTCCAAGTCGGAATGGTGTGCGGTTTAGAGGGGAACTTATATGTGACTGTATTCTTATGCCTCTGCTGCTCTTGCAGTTTTAGCTGGTTGAGGTTATAGTTTGGGAGATGCTGTCAAATAAACCTTGCTGTGATGCATTTTGTAGATGGTGCATCCTGCTGCCATGGTGTGCTAGTGATGGACAGAATGAATGTTCAGGTGCCAAACAAATGGGCTGGATGGTGCTTTGCAGGCAAACGGAGAGTGTTCCATGACCCTCTTTATGTATGGTTGTGGACAATGGAAGGACTGTGTTGAGTCAGGAGGTGGGTCAGTGAAGGATGTTCAGCCTGTGAAGTGAGATAGCAGAAGGCAACCGGAACCTTTTGAACCCCAGCGGCAAGAGTGAATAACTGCGGCAGAAGGGGGGGGGGGAGGGGTGGCACAGATGGGGGTGGGGTGATGGACATGGAAACAAACTCAGAAAGTCACCACGCTGCCACTGAAACAAGTCCCCAAGGCATTGCATTGGGGCTCAGGAAGCAGCAGTGTTCAATTTATAGTAAATAAATGCGGACTGACCTGACCTTTGCAGATTTAATCACATTCACACTAATGGGATGTGAACAAAAAAACACTCCAGCAAATCGTTTCTGATTTAACTTAAAAAATATCAGCCACATATCCATCAGTGGAAGGGATACAAAATGAGAGACGTTCTTCACAATGAATTAAGCAGAAACACATTCAGAAATACAGCTCACACACACACACACACACACACACACACACACACACACACACACACACACCTCACTCACACACACACCCCTCACACCCCTCACACATACACACATCCCTCACACACACACACACACCCCTCACACACACCCCTCACACATACACACACCCCTCACACACACACACACCTCACTCACACCCCTCACACACATACACACACACACACACACACACACACACACACACACACACACACACACGTATCGTTACCACAAGGAGAGGGAATAATGGATTTATGATCTCAATCAGTCTCACAAGTCTCAGAAAACCTCCACACTCCTCTACCTCTGGCCTCTTGTACATCCCTGATGATAGTGGTATGTGTGGATGTGTAACCTGCCAGTCAGCACCTCCTCTTCGCACCATACAGTTACTGATCCTGGTATTACCGCTGCAGGTCGATCATGAAATAACAAACCTATAATTCTATAGTATTTTTCACAAAGAACAGTTGTAAATTTCTTTGAAACAGTACCATGGGATTTCCTTTTAAAATTTTTCTATCTTTTTTGCACCTCTGGTTCATGTCCCATGAATAGTGCAGAGATCCCTCATTGAGATGTGGGAGTTCTGGGAGACCTCCAGTCTCCCTGACAGCTACATCTGCACGAGGTGCATCCAGCTGCATCTCCTTACGGACCGTGTTACAGAACTGGAACTGCAGCTGGATGACCTTCGGCTCCTACAGGATAACGAGGAGTTCATAGATAAGAGCTATAGAGAGGCAGTCATTCCGAAGCTGCAGGAGGCAGGTAGCTGGATGACTGTCAGGAGAAGGAAGGAGAATAGGCAGGTAGTGCAGAGTAGCCCTGTGGCCATTCCCCTCAATAACAGGTGTAATGCTTTGGATACTATTGGTGGGGGAACGACCCACCAGGGGAAAGCTGCAGTGACCAGGTCCCTGGCACTGAGCCTGGTTGTGTGGTGCAGAAGGGAAGGGGGGAGAAGAGGAGGGCGGTAGTGATAGGGGCTTCCATTGTAAGGGGGTCAGACAGGAGATTCTGTGGACGTGAAAGAGACTCCAGGATGGTATGTTGCCTCCCTGGTGCCAGGGTCAGGGACATCTTGGATGGGGTCCACAGCATTCTGAAGGGGGGGGGTGTGGTGAACAGCCAGAGGTCGTGGTACTGTCACGAACCAGCAACAAAAGAAACACACTGAGCATGATTTAGTGTTAAAAACTATTTTATTAATTACTACTTATGATAATATGTAAAATAAAAGTAAAAATGTTAGTATGTTAGAATTCAAAAATGTTAAACCTCGAACGTTAACCCCAAAACTAAACTCTTCGTGTGTGTGTGTGACAAAGTCCCAAACTCCAAGTTCCGGAATGGTTCTTAAAGTTCAGTTCCGCAAGCCATAAGGTGAAACATGAGCAAGGGCTTCTTCAACAACCACCGTTGTCTGAAGATAAGACGTAGATGTAGAGAAACATAGAGAGAGTAAATACGAAATCCAAATGTTCCATGATGGAACCCAAACGACACTCCAGTGTTTACTCGGTAGTGACTTCCTCACCCCGAAAAGCATCCGAATCGTGGTCGTCCACACAAATACCTGTTTCCTTCTACAGGTCAGCAACAAAGTGAACTCCACCGGATTACTTCCAATTTCCATACATGGATTTCAGTGGCAGACACAGTTATTGTTTCTCATCCATCGATAGAGAACACTAGCAGGCTGGTGTCTCTCTCCCTTCTCTCTCTCTCCTTCTTCTTCTTCAACAACGTCATTATGTCCTTTATCTTCTATTGACGTAAGCACGCCCCACACACACATACACACACACTCTCTATCTTAAAGGGACTTTCACTGAGTCCGTAACAGTACACATTGGTACCAATGACATAGGTAGGAAAAGAGATGAGGTCCTGAAGAGGGAATATAGGGAGCTAGGTAGGAAGCTGAAAAGCAGGACCTCAAGGGTCGTAATCTCCGGATTGCTGCCTGTGCCACGTGCCAGTGAAGGTAAGAATAGGATGATTTGGCAGATGAATGCATGGCTGAGGAGCTGGTGCAG
This sequence comes from Pristis pectinata, assembly GCF_009764475.1. NCBI lineage: Eukaryota > Metazoa > Chordata > Chondrichthyes > Rhinopristiformes > Pristidae > Pristis > Pristis pectinata. The sequence continues at coordinate 6,374,827 of NC_067425.1, read as the reverse complement.
GGGGCAGAGTTTCAGATTTGTTGATCATTGGGATCTCTTCTGGAGAAGGTACGACCTGTACAAAAGGGACAGGTTACACCTGAACTGGAGGGGGACCAATATTCTAGCAGGCAGGTTTGCTAGAGCTGTTGGGGAGGGTTTAAGCTAGTTTGGCAGGGGATGGGAACCAGAGTGACAGGTCAGAGGTTGGTGCATTTAATGTACAAGTAGATGCAGAGTGTAGAAAGACTGTGAAGAAGGATAGGCAGTTGAAAGGGCAAAATTGTAGTCAGTTGGATGGGCTGAAGTGCGTCTACTTTAATGTGAGAAGTATCAGGAACAAGGCTGATGAACTTAGAGCATGGGTAAGTACATGGAACTATGACGTGGTGGCCATTGTAGAGACTTGGCTGTTGCAAGGGCAGGAATGACTGCTAGATATTTTGGGGTTTAGATATTTCAAAAGGGACAAGGGCGGAGGTAAAAAGAGGTGGGGGAGTGGCTTTGCTGATCAGGGACAATGTCACAGCTGTAGAAAGGGAGGATGTCCTGGAGGAATCATCCACTGAGTCAGTGTGGGTGGAAGTCAGAAACAGGAAGGGAGCGATCACTCTATTGGGAGTATTCTACAGACCCCCCAATAGCAGCAGAGACACTGAGGAGCAGATCGGGAGGCAGATTTTGGAAAGGTGCAAAAATAACAGGGTTGTTGTCATGGGTGATTTCAACTTCCCTCATATTGATTGGCACCTCCTGAGTGTAAAGGGGATAGATGGGGCAGAGTTTGTTAGGTGTGTCCAGGAAGGATTCCTGACACAGTATGTGGACAGAGCCTTGGAGAGGGATAGGAGCAGGCGATATGGGAAAGTATTTAATTGAGGGGGAGGGGAATTATGTTGCTATTAGGCAGGAACTTGGGATCTTAAATTGGGAACTGATGATCGTGGGGAAGTGCACAGCGGAAATGTGGAGGTTGTTTAGGGAGTACTTGCACAGGGTTCTGGATAGGTTTGCCCCATTGAGGCAGGGTAAGGATGGTAGAGCGAAGGAACCGTGGTTGACAAGAGATACAGAATATCTTGTCAAGAGGAAGAAAGAAGCTTACCTAAGTTTTAGAAAGCAAGGATCAGATAGAGCTCTGGAGAGTTACAAGGTAGCTAGGAGGGATCTTAAGAATGGACTTAAGACTTAATAGGAGGGGGCATGAGAAAGCCTTGGCGAGTAGCATTAAGGAAAACCCCAAAGCATTCTATACGTATATGAAGAATAGGAGGATGACTAGAGTGAGGGTAGGACCAATCAGGGATAATAGAGGAAACATGTGCCTGGAGTCGGAAGAGGTAGGGGAGGTCCTTAATGAATACTTTGCTTCAGTATTCACCAGTGAGAGAGACCTTGACATTTGTGAGGATGGCGTACAACAGGCTGATACACCAGGGCATGTCGATGTGAGGAAAGAGGATGTGCTGGAACTTTTGAAAAACATTAGGATAGATCAGTTACCGGGGCCAGACGGGATATATCCAAGGTTATTACAGGAAGCGAGGGAAGGGATTGCTGTGCCTTTGGCGATGATCTTTGTGTCCTCACTGGCCACAGGAGTAGTGCCAGATGAATGGAGGGTGGCAAATGTTGTTCCTTTGTTCAAGAGAGGTAGTAGGGATAACCCTGGGAATTACAGGCCAGTGAGTATTGTCTTGCTCCAGATTCCAGCACCTGCGGTCTCTTGTGTCCCTATTGCTGTATCCACCCTCTGGTCAGTGTGCTGACTTCCACTGTTCTCCTTCCTTTCAGTTCCAATTGATGCCACGGCCGGAATAAAGATGCTCTACGTGTTTGTGGATATCAAAATCGACAGCACACACTTTGTCGACATGGTGCGCTTCAACTTTCCTCAGGGCTCGGCGCTGGCTCTGGTCAGCACAATCCAGTTTGTGGCAGCGTTGCAGGTAAGGGACACTTTATTTTGCATTCTATATTGTTTTACCCTGTACTACCTCAATGCACTGTGCAATGAATTGATCTGTATGAACAGTATGCAAGACAGTTTGTCATTGTACCTCGGTACACATGACAAAAGTAAACCAATACCAATACCATGGTAACGCCAGCATAATCTCAGTTACTCCACGCACTTCTTAGGCAGTCCCTCGAGATTGAGGATGACTCACTTCTACTCTGGTTTGTGAGGTCTGACATGGCCAATGTGGGAACTGCAGATTCTGGATGGGGCAGGTGGTGCTCACGGGGCAGTGGGGTGTGTTGTTTGTGAGATGGTGCACTCTTTCTGCTATTTATACAGAGCTTTTGAGTGTATCTGATGCATGAACTTGTTGTAGCTTTCTGAATGCTCCTTCTCCACTTTGGGCCAGAGACTGCTAGGAGTTAGTGGGGATGTTGCATTTCCTTGAGTGTATCTCTGAATCTCATCCTCTGTCTACCTGACAGAGCTCAGAGTAGAGTGTCTATTATGGGAGTTCTGTGAATGATGCAGCCTGCCCCATTGTAGCCAACTGAGTGTAACTGGGGCCTCAATGCCAGGATATTGGTCTGGGAGAGGACACTGATGTTGGTTCACTTATTACAGAGAACATAGAACAGTACAACATAGGAACAGGCCCTTCAACCCACGATGTCTGTGCCAAACATGATGCCACATTAAACTAAATCTGCCTGAACATTACCCATATCCCCCATTCCCTGCATATTCATGTGTCTATCTGAAAGCTTCTTAAACGCCACTATCGTATCTGCTTCCACCAGCACTCCTGGCAGCCTGTTCCAGGCACCCACCACTCTCTGTGTAAAAGAAAACCTAATCCGCACATCTTCCCTAAACTCCTCCCCTCTCACCTTAAATGCATGTCCTCTAGTACTTGACATTTCTACCCTGGGGAAAAGATACTGACTGCTACCCTATCTATACCTCTCATAATCTTATAAACTTCTATCAGGTTTCCCCTCAGCCTCCGACGCTGCAGAGTTTATTGTTATTGGTATTGGTTTATTATTGTCACTTGTACCGAGGTACAGTGAAAAACTTGTCTTGCATACTGATCGTACAGGTCAATTCATTACACAGTGCAGTTACATTGAGTTAGTACAGAGTGTATTGAGGTAGTACAGGTAAAAACAATAACAGTACAGAGTAAAGTGTCACAGCTACAGAGAAAGTGCAGTGCAGGTAGACAATAAGGTACAAGGTCACAAGGTAGATCGTGAGGCCAGAGTCCATCTATCCAACTTCTCCTTATAGCTCATATCCTCTAATCCAGGCAGCATCCTCATAAACCTCTTGAGCACCCCTTCCAAAGCTTCCACAAACTTTTTGTAATGGGGCAACCAGAACTGCACACAGATCCTCGAGTGAATTTGGAGGATTTTGTGCAGACAGTGCTGAAGGTGTTGTCAAAACACTTTTCTCTATCTCTCTCTGCACAAACCCCACTATGACTCCAGGATTACCCTCAGTAACTCTGTAACCCCACTATAGCACCAGCACTACCCCACACCAGCCCCACTGTCCCTCCAGCATTACCACAGAGTAACCTTGTACATCTAGCCTCCCTGCACTGATTCCAGTGTACCCTCACCCTGGATCTCAAGCAATGCCACCCACTCCACCATAACCCTGCAGTATCCACAGGGTAATCACAGTGTAATCACCCACCTCACTCTGAAAACCTTGCAATTTTCCACCTAGCATTTCCTAAGTAGATAAGATACCTTTATTTGTCACATGTACATCAAAACACACAGTGAAATACATCTTTTTGTGTAGTGTTCTGGGGGCAGGCCGCAAGTGTTGCCACACTTCCGGCACCAATGTAGCATGCCCACAACTTCCTAACCCCTACATCTTTGGAATGTGGGAGGAAACCAGAGCACCCGGAGGAAACCCACGCAGACACAGGGAGAATGTACAAACTCCTTGCAGGCAGTGGCCGGATTTGAACCCGGGTTGCTGGTGCTGTAAAGCGTTACGCTAACCACTACACTACCGTGCCTGTACCGTGCAGTGACTATCAGAGTGGAGCCCAATGCATGTGAGTGAGCCAGAGCCACAGGAGGTTTACTCTGCATCAGTGTCACGAGCACCTGATCTGGGCATTATCTGCTAAAGCCATAAAGGAACAACATTCTGTTCTCAGCACCTACATGGATTTATACATCATCTCGAACACATTGCAAAACATCCCAAGAGAACATCACAGTGAATCAGTGCAGGCAGAGTTCCACATTGTAAATTCCCTCCACCCTCCTTCCTCCCATTCTCCTGCAGTAAAACAATTGAAGTGTTGTTGTCAGTAAAACAAACACAAAATTTGTTTTATTTATTAGCTGGCAACCTGACACCTCTCGTGTTAAATGGGAAAATGTAAGCAGGAGCTGGTTGAACCTACTGGTACCTCGGCCAGACTTGCAGCGTCTCTCAGTCTAAACCATTTAAAAAAGTATACTGTGTCTGACTATTTGATCAATTGTTTCAATAATTGATGACCAAAGTGGAAGATTTGTTACAGCACAAATTTGTTACAGCCTGTCCCTCAGTTTGCTCTGTGCAACTTCCCATAGACTTGTACAATAGTTCACTGCATTTAAGTACCATTGAAAGGAATAATCCCATGCGCAGGTGCTATTGTTTAAGAATGTATTAACGTGTTGTAACACAGCAGTAAGATAAAGCCAATCAGTTTACCTGTTAGAGCAGTGATTAGAAACTAAGAGGGTTACACAACAAGATTAGATTTCCTGGATTAGACTTGTGTTCCCTCGAGTCCAGGAGTGTAAGGGGTGATCTAAGTGAGGCGGATCGCTCCTTGAAAGAATTGGCACAGACTCAGTAGGTCAAGTGATGCTTCTGTGCTGTATGCCTTTGTAATTCCGAGATGGTTAAAGCATTGGAGAGGCTAGATGGAGAGGAATTATTTCCTCTGGCCAGGGAATCCGGAATAAAGAGGCAAACGTTAGAGTCATTCCATTCAGGGGTGATGTCAGGAAGGGTGGTGGCAATCAGGTGCAGCTGAGGCTGGGGCTCAACTAAAACTGTTAGAACTAAGATGACGGATTATGGTTCAGCATACAGAACCTTGCCAGGGTTATGAAGTTAAGGTACAATAAGCTGTGATTTAATTGAATGGTGGTTCAAGCTGAAGCAGCTAAATGGCCACTCTAGACACCTCCTCCTGTTTCAAAGTTCAGTGCAAATCGTTGTCTAAGTGGATCATAATATCTGCCGGTGTAAGATTCCATACGTGTACTGACCACACCAGCTCCACTTCTCCCACCTTTCTCTGGGCTGCTCCCCCCGCTGTGTCTCAGTCTGCCTGTCAAGTCTCTAGTGACAGATGAGGTGCAGTTTCCTCCAGTTAAGCACTGGGAAGACCAGCGTCATTTTCTTCAGTGCCCCAGCCTCACTGGCAATGGACTGAGCTTCCATCTCACTCCCTGACAGAACTAAACTGCTCTCAACCTCACCGATGTTTTCAGCCTGGAGCTGATCTCTTGGCCTCATGTCCTTGGCACCACCTACACTGCCTCTTTCTGCCTATGTACCATCAACTGCCTCTGCTTGTGCTGATCTGCCATTGGAACCTTTACCCAAATCTTTCTCACTTCCATTCTCACCCATTATGTAATCTCAGCCTTAATCTGACGTAAACCTGTAGGACTGGACGATTCTTTGAGTTCACAACAACCACTTTAACCAAAGATGGTTTGGCATCTATCTGTGCACTTACAGTGGCTGCCTCACAGTTCCAGTGACCCAGGTTCAATCCTGGCCCCTGATGCTGTTTGTTGCAGTTGTCGAATTTTCCCTGTGACTGCGTGGATTTCCCAAGGATACTCTGATTTCCTCCCACTTGGTAATTGGTTTATTATTGTCATATGTACCGAGATACAATGAAAAGCTTTGTTTGCAAGCTATCCAGACAGATCATTCCATACAGAAGTACATTGAGATAGTACAAAAGAAAAAGCAGAAGTACAATAACAGAATGCAGAATTTAGTGTTACAAAGAAAGTTTAGTGCAGGTAGTCAAATAAGATGCAAGGACTATGAAGACATAGATTGAGAGGTCAGGAGTTCTTTATCGTACAAGAGGTCTGTTTAGGAATCTTATGAAGAGTAGGATCGAAGCCATCCTTGAGCCTGGTGGTATGTGTTCTTAAGCTTTTGTATCTTCTGCCCAATAGAAAGGGGGAGAAGAGAGAATAACCGCGGTGGTAGGCGTCTTTGATTATGTTGGCTGCTTTCCTGAGTGGGAAGTGTGGACACAGTCAATGGAGGGGAGGCCGGTTTTCATGATAGACTGGGCTGTGTTCGCAACTCTCTGCAGTTTCTTGCAGTCTTGGGCAAAGTAGTCGTCGGACAAGTGGGTAGGTTAATTGGCTGCTGCAAATTGTCTCTTGTGTGGGTGGGTGGTAGAAAAATCAGGGAGGATTTAACTGGGCATGTGATAGAGAATAGGTTACAGGGACATGTGGGGGAAATGGGGTTGATGGGATTGCACTGAGTCAGATTAAGTTTGAGGGGCTGAATATGTTGCCTGGAAACATGGAAACTTAGCTGCTGTTTTGCTTTACCAAGCCAAATTCCTGCTGATTCAACAGCCCGACCCTTGCTGACCTGCACAGAATCCTGGTCTCTCAGCTCCTCCATTTCAAGGGTTGCCCCTCCTAGCTCTGTAGCCTCCTCTGGGCCTACAAACACTACCCCTTGTTGTTCAGCAAACTCCAGCCCCTTATCTAGGTTCTTCTGTCCACCATTAGTAGTAATCCTTTCAGTCTTGTTGGGTCCATTGGAATTCCCTCCCGAAACCCCTGGCACCACTTCACCACCTCCTTTAACACCCTGCTTTATATTCCTCTCTGGTCACCTTGCCAGATCATTGGCTTCATGCCTATTTTTTCTCTGATTCTGTCTCTGTGAGGTGCCTGGGGATATTTTAGCTGTGAAGCAGGTAATGTGTAAGGACAGGTTAATTTTGTTGTAGAGTGTTGCATAATATCTCCTAGAAATTTAAAAGTCTTCTGAGAATGAAGCAAGAGAGGGAGTCTTGCAGACATAGTCTCAGCTTTTGATGGACTCTGATTAGAAGCCAGTGGGAGGTTTGGCTGATGCCTTATGTTGTGTTTCAGTGAGAAGAAGTAAATATTTACTCAGAATTTTACAACGCAGGATCAAACCATCCAACCCAAAACTGGTTTATGGTCCAATGAGCTCCTTTTAATTCTGTTTTGCTACATCTCACTTTCTCCAGTGTGTTTATCCAGCATTTCCTTAAATGTGCCTCAGTCCCCCCTTGTGAGAGGGAGTGCCACACTCTCACCATGCTCTGCGTAAGATGCTTCTCCTATATTCCCGATTGGATTTATTCATGGCTGTATTATATTTATGACCTCATGGAAACACAAGAGACTGCAGATGCTGGAATATGGAGCAACAGACAATCTGCTGGAGGACCTCAGCAGCTCCAGCAGCATCTGTGGGGGGGAGGGAAAGGAATTGTCAATGTTTCAGATCGTGATGCAGTCTCGACCTGAAACATCGACTGCCTATTTCCCTCTACAGATACTGCCCACCTCTCTGAGTTCCTCCAGCAGTTTATTTTTTGCTTTATATTTATGGCCACTGGTTTATAGGTCTGCCTCACAGCCAGGAATATCTCCATAGCGATGGTATTAAACCATTCTGTAATTTTAAGGACTTACATTGTGTCTCCTTGACCTTCTGTGCTCCAGGTAACAGCCCTAGCCTGTTCCCTGGCAGTGGTTGCTTTCTTCTGCCTTGGCCCTTTTTTATTCCTGCTCCCTTTTGAACTGCTAAAAGCATTTTCATCAAAAGGCGTTTGCTGGGGTACAATTGAAATTCCTGCCCTCTGGATATATTGGAGGTCAGCCGGTCATTAGAGAGATTGAGCCACTGCTCTTCATTTTCAGAAGTGTTTCCAAGTGGGCCTCTGCCTTTGTCACGAAGCTGTAAGAGTGCAGCACTGGTGTACATGATAATTGTGATGAATTCTCTGGAGCAAACTTGCTGCTGAACAGTGGCAGGGGGCTGGGAGACTGGCATTTGAAGCACCTCCTCCTTTGAACGCCAGGGCCCCAACAATCCAGCACATCACAGAATGACATTCTGATAGATTGCCTAGACAAGTTTAAACTGACCTTATTGAACAGAAACCGAGAGAGATGAATGAATATTTCTCAAAACTCTCCTGGTGACGTCGGGCATTTATCAGCTGTCTGCTTTGTACCTTGATGAAGTCCATTATTCTTATGCTTCATTTGACAGGTGATAATTTGGAGGTTATCCCACTGATGGAGAGTAGGCTCACATTTATCAGTGAAGGCTGTAGTTGTAGCTATTAGAGCTGGTTTATTGTGCAATTAATTCTGTCCCACTCTCATCACTATCCCCGTCCAATGATACTTTACTTTTGAAATCCTTGACTCCCTCACTGGTGAGAAAAGAAAGCATCGACATTCTACTTTTCCATCTCCCAATGGCCATTGTTCACAACGAGCTTCAGGTGACAAGAAGAAGGTCAGCAAGCAATGAACTGAATACCCTCTTGGCTTCTCTGCGCTGGATGAAAGCCGCAGCCTCTCCACTGGTCGCGGTTACTTTCATCTCCCTCTAATTTGGCCTTGGCCTCTTTTTGTTCTTGCTCCTTTTTGAACCACCACAGGCATTTAGATCAAAAGACAGTCACCCCAGTGTGCTTGAAATGTTTGCAGTTGCTGCAAATCTGAAATAAAAGCACAAAATCGCTGGAAAGACTCAGCAGAGAGAAAGGGAAGCAGCTAATGTTTCAGGTCCATGGCCTGTCAGCGGTACGTCAAGTGACCTTAACCTTAGTTGATGTTCACAACCACACTTTGACTGTTGTGGTCAGGAGCAGGAACCTGGACAAAATGCTGTTTGATACTTCACTCATTCCCAGAAAGAGAAAGCTCTCAGAAAGTGTGTCGTTCACAAACACATTATAGCAATGAAGATTGTTACTGTTTTGTAGGAAACATGGCTCTCAATTTGCACACAGTAAGATGTCACAAACGTCCATGAAAATAAATGAACAGATAAAGGATTTTTATTGATTTTGGTTGAGTGATTTATGTTTCCCATAGCCCCGGGGAGAACTCCACAATTCTTTCCTGATACAGTGCTGCAGGAATCTTTATGTCCAACAGAGATGGCATACAGTCAGTCGTAGGTTTAAAGTTTTATCTGAAAGTCGGACTTACCAACCACAGCATTCCCTTAATTGTATCAGCCTGAATTTTATCTTGAAATCTCTGGTGTGGGAAATGAACCCAGAATGTTCGGACTCGCAGGCAACAGATCTACACTTGAACCCAAGATTGACACCTGTGCGATTTTCCTAAAGTCAAATAAAAGCTCAGCTGGCTTTTCTATGTTTTTAGCTTCTTAAATACAGAGCAAGTTCCCTGTGTTGCAATCAATGATTATTATAGGAAAAGCCCTCCCACTTTAATAATCATTAAGCAAAGCGTCACTGAAGGGGAAAAAGTAAAGAACTGTGATCTAGTTGGCTGTAAAATTTAGGGAATAGCTCATGTGACACTGGAAACACTCACTGAATGTTGTGGGGATTGGCATGGATGGCCCAGCGGGAAGGAACTAATGAGGTTTGACTGTAACTTGTGTCTCTTTCTATGGCTAATTTTTCAGTAGTTCTGAAGTACTATTCTCCTCTGCTGCCTCTTAATGTACCTCTGTCTTTCCCTCCCTGTCCGTCTCTATTTGTCCAGTCCACCAGCCAGGAATTGCGATCGGAATATGACATCTGTGTCCCACAGTGCAAACCGCTGTCCCCAGGTGAAATTCTCGGTTGCACCTCACCGCACATTGAAAAGCCAGTGGATGCCATCATGTGAGTACTGTCTGATTGCTCTTTTACAAGTCATTTCCACAACAGAAGCACTCCAGCTGCGTAATGTAAGTTGTCACACCCCATATGAGGTCTCATTCACCCATATTTTCCCTCTCTGTGGTCAAAGGCTCGAGGGTGAATGAGCATTCAGGTGAGCTGCTGGAAGATGCCCCTGGAGTGAATTGTCATCACATGTCTCATACTTAGTGAACCCAGCACAATATGGGCCCTTCGGCCCACCATGTTATGCCGACCTTCAAACCACTCCTAAGACTATCTAACCCCTTCCTCCCACATATCCCTCTATCTTAAATTCCTCCATATGCTCATCTAACAATCTCTTGAACTTGACCAACGTATCAGCCTCCACCACCACCCCAGGCAGCGCATTCCACGCACCAACCACTCTCTGGATGAAAAACCTCCCTCTGATGTCCCCCTTGAACTTCCCCAGCAAAGTAGCCAGCATAATCAAAGACCCCACCCACCTCGGACATTCTCTCTTCTCCCCTCTCCCATTGGGCAGAAGATATAAAAGCCTGAAAGCATGTACCACCAGGCTCAAGGACAGCTCCTATCCCGCTGTAGTGTTATTTTCTCTGAAGTACATTATTTAAGGTAAATTGTCACATAAGCATTTAAAGAGAAGCACCAGAATCAGATTTATTATCACAGACATATGATGTGAAATTTGTTGTTTTGCGGCAGCAGTACAGTGCAAAGACATAAAAATCTATAAATTACAAAAATAAATAAATAATGCAAAAAAGGAATAATAAGGTAGTGTTCATGGTTCGTTCAGAAATGTGATGGTGGAGGGGAAGAAGCTGTTCCTGAATCATTGAGTGTGGGTCTTCAAGCAACTGCACCTCATCCCCGATGGTAGTAACGAGAAGAGAGCATGTCCCGGATGGTGAGGGTCCTTAGTGACGGATACCACCTTCTTGAGGCACCACCTTTTGAAGATGTCCTCGATGGTGGGGAGGGTTGTGCCCATGGTGAAGCTGGCTGAGTCTACAACCCTCTGCAACCTCTTGCGATCCTGTGTATTGGAGCCTCCATACCAGGCTGTGATGCAACCAGTCAGAATGCTCTCCATTGAGCTCTTATCACTTCTGTGTCCACACTTAGTGTGGAAAACTTGGGACTGTCCTCCCTAGATCAAAGAAAAATAACAGAAAAACGGTTGTTTAACATTAGGCTGTACGTTGTGTTAGTACCACAGCCAGGTAGAATGGAGATGATTGGCTAATACACCTGTCACTCAAGCCTCGTACCACACTGCTTTAAGTGACTGAGATTGATATTCTGCACATAATTTATTTGTAATTATACCCTCCACTTATTGCATTTTTCCAGAACAATTACCCTGCTTTTACTGGGAGAAATTACTTTAACCTTGGTTACCTCTGCACTTTAAGTAGACTTTGCTCATTGTCAGTACGTACTCTGTTTAAGCTGTGTGGGGTTTTAGAATATCAGGGAAGAAACTAACTTCACTGGTAGGAGGTGCCAGTTATCAGACAGCTTGCAGAATAACCAGAAAGGTAGATGAGGGGAAATTGTTTAGTGGAAACAGAATTATTGGTAATTTTCAGAGGGAAATTGGATAAATATTTGAAAAGGAAAAATTTGTAGGGCTATGGACTTGGATGAATGTGGCTGCATGTCTTTCTTCTGTGCTGTACGGTTCAATGGCTCACTTTGTCAAACACATTTTTATTCAACCCCATCCCCCCCCCACCCCAACACCAACCCTCCCTTTGCCTTTTATATTTCTCCAGTGGGTCACTTGGGTATAGAGTGCCCAGAACTTGGAGCCAGCGAGGATGCCTGATCAGTGCCGAGTTAGCATAGGGGAGGTAGAATTTGTCTTCTGACCATGGCTTCAGGAATTGGGAAAAGCACTGCCGTTCCCAATTGTGACATAATAACCCTCCCCTTCAGCCGCACACCTCGTCTGAGATTTGGTTCACCTGTAATTTCCTCCTCTGAGGCCAAAGCTCAAGGGAGAATGAGCATTCAGGTCTGGAGGATGCCACAGGAGAGAATTATCACCATGCGTTTCATACGCAGGCAATTATTATTTTGGAGATATTGTGTACCTCACCAACGTGGAATTGTGAAGTTTCAGTAGGATAAAGAAGGTTTTTCCACTTCCTAGTTTAGAACAACAATAGGGAGCGAAACTTCAGGATAGTCGCCAATAAATCTACCCAGGAATTCAGCAGAAACGTCTCTCCTCAGAGAGTGATGAGAAAAAGGTCTATACCACAAGGAGCAGTTGAGGGAAATAGCATGGTGTATGTCAGGGAAACATGGATAAGCACTCAAGGGAGAAATGAAGGGAGGGATATATTAGTGGGAAAGAAACAGTTAACTGTTCAAGTGTTTGATCCATCACCTAAACAGTTTCTGTATCTACAGATAATGTGACCTACTGAAAATTTCCAGCATTTTTGATTTCCACCATCCAGTGTGCTTTCCTTTTAACTGGAATTAGATGGGAGCAAAGCAAGAGGTTCACATGGAGCACTGGTGACCTTGAATGGCTTTTTCAGCTCTGTAAAATGCTGTATAGTATGTAATGCTAAAGATTGGTCTCTTGGTTCCCTGAGCGGATGGTTAAACAGGTCCATGTGCTGGTGTGGATGGGCAGAGTGTCTACTGTTGTATGTCTGCTCAGTAGAATGAGGATCATTAAATGATACAGCATGCAATAATTAATCTTGCTGTCAGTTAGCATAATATTACACGGTGTTCGCTTCTACAATGATAACCACAGAGGTTCTTGTACCACATTACAGAATTTGAACATTGCAAGCTTTGCTATTTCATTTGATTAATTACCTGATATTCGATGGGTTTGACTCTTATTTCTGCTGTTGGTCTCCGAGGATTAATATCAGGCGCCAATGGTATTATGTGCAGATATTAATTGGACATTGTCATCTTCCAGTTTCTGGCCCTGCTGTAAAAAGTATTTGTGATAGATTTGGGAGCATTATTAATTAACAATACTTGTGTATTTTCTTTCAATTTCTTTTTTTTAAAGTCTCTAACTCTTGCTAGGTTACAATGATCCTACCACCCTTGCCAGCATATCTTCTCTTCACAAGTAGGATTCAGACACAGGCTGCGACTGGCATTTGCTTGACAATCTAACAGTGGAGGTATTAGCAGGTCAGGCAGCAGAAAGAAACATTTAATGTTTCAGCTTGCTGATCTTTGCCAGAACTGCAAAATGTTTGTGTTGTAGCGAGCTTGAAGAGGCAGGGAAATTGGGGAGGGGGAGAAAGAATAAAAGGGAAGATCTGCAGTAGTGTAGAGAGTTCAACTGATGGTAATGGGACAAGTAAACTGACAAAAGATAGTTGTGGAGGAACTATAAGTGGCATTGGAAGTCTATTTCCCCGCAGTTGCATTTTGAAAAATTGGGAGCACTGGTTATAATTTAAAATTGTTGAACTCATCTTGAGTCCAGAGGACTGCATGTTCCTCCTCTGCTCCCTCCCCACTTTTCTCCTGCCTCATTACCTAGTGTAGCAGTTAGTGTAACGCTTTACAGAGCCAGCAACCCGGGTTTAATTCCGGCCACTGTCTGTAAGGAGTTTGTACGTCCTCCCCGTGTCTGTGTGGGTTTCCTCCGGGTGCTCCGATTTCCTCCCACATTCCAAAGATGTACAGGTTAGGAAGTTGTGGGCATGCTATGTTGGTGCCGGAAGCGTGGCGACACTTGCAGGCTGCTCCCAGAACACACTACGCAAAAGATGCATTTCTCTCTGTGTTTCGATGTACACGTGACTAATAAAGATATCTTATCTTATCTAAAGTTTGTTACATTTTCCAGTTCAAACAAAGACCCAACAGTGTTTCTCTTTCCATACTTCCTGCCTGATCACCTCCGTATCTCCAATAAGGGCACAGAATGAAACAGCATGGAAACAGGCCCTTCAGCCCACCGAGTCTGTGCCTCCCCACATTCCCATCAACTGTCCCCAGATTCCACCAATCACCTACACACTAGGAGCAATTTACAGTGGCCAGTTAATCTACCAAACCGCATGTCTTTGGGATATGGAAGCAAACTGGAACACTTGTAAGAAACCCACACGATCACAGGAAGAATGTGCAAGCTCAAGACAAACGGCACCTAAGATCCAGATTGAACCCAGGTCTAGCAATTTTTGTTTGTATTTCAGAATTTCAATATCCACTGGATTTTGCCTGACGCCCTTCATAGGGATATTAAGGATTGGGGGAAGGTGCAGTTGGCTCTGCAAACAACTACGCCTTACCCCCACCCCAGTGCAAAGAAACTGCAGGGGGAGGGAGGGAGGGATATGGAAGTGGACTGCAACTATTGGTCACAACATATTTCCTTGATTTCTTGCTAAGGGAAATACAAGTCAAACACTTTAGTTTAAGATGGGTCATAGCCTTCCTATAATTGATAATAATTGGAGTTTGCATTCATAAAAGAACTTGAGGTTATTTTTGTTATACTCGGTGATTAAGATCCTCACATTGTGAAAAATAGAGCAATGAGTAAAAGACTGAACTTCTGTCCCAGTGCTGGTCTCTGATGCAGGCAAGCTCAAGGACAAACACACCTGGTTCTACATGACCCTGGAGTCTCCACATCTTTCACCCCTTGTGTCTAGTTTTTCGTGGCCCACCCAAAAGTCGACCAATCCCATTTGAAATGAGGGCTTTGGATTCCGCAGCTTCCAGAGTGGGTTTAGTTCATAAAAATCATTTCAGAGTTCCGGCTGTGAAGTGTAGAATTCTAGAATTAGTGACTTGTGAGGGCCTGGTAAAGGTTTTCTTGCTGAGTTGCTATAATAGGATAAAATTCATGACATTGATGAAGTACCTTTTTAAAAACTCTCCATCTAATTATAAAGAAAGTATTGGACAATTTGTTTTTTTTATTCAGCCAATGGAGGAAAGTAACTAGGGGATGGTCTTCTAGAGGTATATAAGCTAATAAATGCTATTGGAAAGTACTTCTGCAATCAGAGTCCTGTGAATAAATTTAAACCAGCCAAATTTAGGATTAGCCCCAACCCTTTCCTTAAGTAGTGCATTTAACATAAAGTTCTCAAGATCTTCACGGGGTGGGGGGGTGGGGGAGGGAGGGTTAAACCAAACAAAAATTTGATTCTAAGCCACAGTTAGGTGATGACTAACTGCTTGTACAAAGAGGTAGCTTTTAAGGAACATTCAAAGGAATTGGTGGAATCCAAATATCTTGATGAGTTGTAAGACTGTAGGAAATTACAGGGAAAGGGAAGTGGTGAGGCCAACAAGAATTTGAAAATAAGGGAGAGAATTTTAACATTGATGAAATCAGGAATTAGTGTGGGTCAGAGAACCCAGGAAGCTGTTTAAAATAAGGGTGAAACATCATGGAAGGAACTCCATAGTGAAGACTAAAAACGTGTGAGCTGAGAACGTTCAGAGCAAAAGGAGCCATGTGGTGCATCACACTTGTTTAACTGTTGTACTCCCACAAAGAATCTCACAAAAATCTTGCCATTGAAAATACTGACATCAAAATCCCAGCCTATTGGTCACAAATGTACGTCCAAATATAGAAAGGGACAAAAAATTGTGCCAGTTTTTCATTGATTACTGATGAGCTCTGGGTGTTTGCTAACAGCTAACCGAAAGACGTGTGAAAGTCATGTTCCTTGTTAAAGAAAAGTTTCTGTAAAGACTAGAACCACTTAGAACTCACTTTAAGGTGGGACACAGCCTTCCTGTGTGCACTATTGATTGTGGTTTGCATTGCATAAAATAATTTATCATTATTATCTTGATGCTCTAAGCATGGTCATCAAACCATTGAATATGAATGGGCCAAACTTCTTCTCCATTGATGCCTGTGGTGGAATCTTAATGGACAAATCCCTTTCGCTTCATTCCCATACAAAGGATCACAATGAAACACATCCCTTTCTCTTCAATCCCCTATACGGAATTCTAATGGGAAAAATCCCTTAGTTTGTATGCCCCTGCGGAATGCCAATAAACTAAACCTTTTCGGATTGACTCTGTGTACAGAGTCTCAATGGACCAAATCCTTTTCTATTCACTCCCATGTACAGAATCATAATGGAACAACTCACTTTCCTTTCACTGCTCTACATGGAATTCCAATACACCAAACCTTTTCTCATTGACTTCCTATATGGAGAAATCTATTTCATGTTGGCCTGGAGTTTTGTAGCAGATGGTTCAAACAAGTCTTCCTCGACCTTACTTCTCCTGTCCCACCAGCGTTATCCGTTAGCTCCTTTCTCACTCATTTTTATCCATTTTCCCCTTGGGTGTACCGATGCTGTTCCCCTCAATAATTCCCCATGGTGGTAAGTTCTACTCTAAGTGGTGCCTGGATAAAGAAGTTTCTTTTTTAAATTTAAAAAAAAAATTTATTTACAGCGTGGTAACAGGCCCTTCTGGCCCAACGAGTCCGCGCCACCCATTTTAAACCCAAATTAACCTACCAATACGTCTTTGGAATGTGGGAAGAAACCGGAGCACCTGGAGGAAACCCACGCAGACACGGGAGAACGTACAAACTCCTTACAGACAGCGACGGGAATCGAACCCCGATCGCTGGCACTGTAATAGCGTCGCACTAACCGCTACGCTACCGTGCCACTCCTGAATTCCCGGATGTATTCATTAGTGACAAACTTAGAACTCCAAATTTTGGACTTTCCTATGCAAAAGTGAAATATCCTCTCTGTGTCTTCTCTATTGAACCACTTCAGAATCTTGAAGACCACTAGCAGGTCACTTAATTTTTCTTGCTCTTGTTTTGCAATTTGCAGTAATTCTATGAAATTCCGACTAGTGAATTCCTGTTCCATTGTACAGGAGTTCAGTGCAGTAATGACATAACCCTTCTGCTGCTGGAGGTCTAATTTTAGGCAAAAACACCAAGCACAAGCATAATCAGATTACTTATTCAGGCTGCTGCTGCTCACCAAGCTGCAGACAGTTGATCCATTGCATCATTCATTTTATTACCCACTATCAGCTTGTTTTGCAAATCTCTCATTATGTGCAATGATGTGCTTTTAATCTAGATTCTCCTACATTTTGAGCGAGGTGAAACACTACAAAATGGGTCACTTTATTTTATGCAGGCAGTTTAGAGAAAGTCCCCAGTCGAGCATAACCTTCCTCATGAAGGTAATGATGATTTTATCAGTGTGGAGATGCACCTGGAAGGGACAGCAGGTAGTGATGTGTGTAGGCACTGGATATCGTGGTGTCAAAAGTCAGACGAGCACAAAGCTATTTTTTTCGTGTTGAGCTGACATAGAAAATTTACAAAGCTTTGCAATTTGAATTTGATTTTTTTTTTCTTTTGAGTCTCAAGGAACAATGTTATTTTGAGTAGAGCTAAGTTAGACAGATAGAGGCCCAAGTGAGCATTTCCCAATTCATAGCACTCACTCCAGGTGCAAAGGAGCTTTTGTTAACGAGATGTGCCTTTTTTATTTAATTTGCATTCACTTTTATGAGCCATCACATTTGTCTCTATTCTTGATGTGTTGTTTGGGAGCTTCATATTCCACTATATCATGTGTCACCTGGGCCCACTTCATATCCCCTCCGAGTCAGGGAGTTGAGGGTTGAATTCTCCCTCCCTAAGCCTGGTCCCACGACCGGAATTGGTGCAGTACTTGAGGGAGTGCTGCCTTCCAATGGTAGCAAACTCCATGAGTCATTAATCTAAGACCCCCCTCCCCCATTCACCTGAATGATCCAACAGCAATATTTAAAAAGTGGATATTCTTGTAGAGGTGTTATTTATCCCTCAGTCAACACCAACAAATATAGAGCAGCAAACAATTTGCTGGAGGAACTAAGCGACTTGAGCAGCATCTGTGGGGGGAGAGGATTCTCCTCCCACAGATGCCTCTGAGTTCCTCCAGCAGATTGTTGGTTGCTCTATTCCAGCACCTACAGTCTCTTGTCTCACCATATGTGTGTGTGTGTATATATATATATATATAGAGATATGTGTGTGTGTGTGTGTGTGTGTGTGTGTGTGTGTGTGTGTGTGGGTGTACGATTTACTATCCCATTGCTGTATATGGGATCTTGCTGTGTTAAAATTGGCCCATTCACTGACAAAACAATAGTGACCTCAAAAGCACTCGATTAGATTTGGAATCTTTCCCTCTATTCTGTGGATGAGATGGGCTCTATCATAAATAATTTCTTCTTAATAAATTGTTCATTTTGAGTATATATTATGCATGAATAAATAAATTATCTGCATGGCCTTGTTTTATCTAGAGAACATAGAATTATCTTGAAAATTCCGCCCTGCCATTTTAGTGTTTGCCTGGTATCTCCAGCATCTCAGTGTAATGTAAAATAGTGCAGCCAGGGAGTCTGTGGATGGATAGTGTTTTGCTTTTCAGAAAGGATTTACATTCATAAATTGCCCTTTCACATTGTTGAAATGTCCCAAAGTGCTTTGTATATAATTTCATTGCTTTGACATGCAGTCATTGTTGTTTTGTAGGCAATTGTAGCAACTCTTCAGTGCTAGCGTTGCCCCAGAAACATCAGTGAGATGATTTAGCCAGTTTGTCTGTTTAATTGTTGACCAAGACATCTGAAGAATTTCTTTCTCCTTGTCAATTAATGTTGTGGGATTTATAATACCCAACAGACACAACACTTCCAATTACATCACACCACGTCAGTGCAAAACAGTCTCAGCACAGCACCAGCCTGGATAGTGGTACTGTGTTCTATCTTTCCTGATTTTCCCCAGTAAATCAATTCTGTTGTTATTTCCTTTGATGTTTCATAACTTGCTGCTCTTTCTCATTCAAATTACAGGTTTTACTGGTAAAACTTGTAAAGGCATGGAAGTGCAGTAAAAAAGGCTCCTTCATGACATTGGGAAGTCTCTTTGCTTTATAGTAGATGTTGCACTATTGAAATTAGTCACTTCTAATGTAGTAGACATGGCAGTCAATGCACAGCCAACAGCAATGTGTTAACGACCAAATAATCTGTTTTTAGTTATGTCAGTTGAAGGACAATTTTAGCCAGGACACTGGGGAGAACTACCCTGATGAAAAACATAATGATGTTGGAGGAACTGAGCAGGCCAGACAGCATCTGTGGAGAAAAGCAGGTGGACAAGCCCTCCCTCCTTCTCCATCCACTGAACCCTGTCCTTCCTCCATCTACTGACCCCTCATTCCCCCTTGTTCACTCAACCCTCACTCCCCCCTCCATCCTCTTTTGTCCACCTATCACTGCTCTGCTTTGCCCTCCTATATATCGGGCTTCCCCTTTTCCTATCTTCAGTCCTGAAGAAGGGTCCTGACCCGCCTGCTTTTCTCCATGGATGCTGCCTGGCCTGCTGAGCTCCTCCAGCATCATTGTGTTTTTCATCTAGATTCCAGCATCTGCAGTCCTTTGTTTCTCAGGGAGAACTACCCTTCTCTTATTCAAAAGATTTTATGGGTATCTTTGTCATCCATATCTCATTTGAAAGGTGGCACTCCATTGGTGCTGCCTCATTGACAGAATAGCACCCCCTTTGATGGTGCTGTACTCCTTCAGTACCAGCTAGCCAATAGTGTAACGTTCTCCCAACAATGCAACACTCCTTCAGTGATGCCCTGCTGACTGTGCAGAGTCCCTCAATACTACCCCAACAGTACCAAACTCCCTCTCTACTACCTCCCAGACAGTTTTGCCCTCTCTCAATTCTGCACTATGGGTGCCAGTCTATATTACATGCTCAATCAACTTTTATATCTCAACCAGCACCTAAAAAAGAACTCATTATATCATTGGGAATAAGGGCCCGAATTCTAAGGCAGTCCTGTCACCTTTTCTTTTACTCAGCTGCTTATGTTATTTTCTCTTGTGAGCTGAGGAGTAAATGCAATGTTGTGCTGAACCTCCAGGCTGACATGATCCGTGCCTTGTGATTGTACTGAGCAATATACAGATGTACAGCATCCATCAGTACAGTACGCCCGCCATACACGTCAAAGATGATCCTTACCCAATGATGTATCAGCAGTTATGGTGCATACAATGGCCTCAATTTTCCAACTCAACTTTCAATTGCTTGTCATTGATATTGGACTTCAAAAGTGAAGGCCAGTGACTCTTGTCTGGAAACGAAGATATGCAAAATGTCCATAAGAAAGCTGCACACAAATTCCTCAGTCAGACACTCCAGTGTTAACGTGTTTGTTTAAAACGGATTCATATCTCGTTGAATTAGCAGGCAGAGGAATTCAATGCAATAGAGTGACATTTGAACACTAACTTTTACACACACTAACTTGCCAATTAATTGTGTCAACTGAACAAATGTATTTGCAAAGATCGATAGGCTTCCTTTGATGATGGACATTCAGTGAACATCTGATGGACGAGCTGGTAATTTCCAGCCGGACATTGTTGGATTCTCCTTGGTGTTTTTCTTGAATCTGAGACTAGAGTTCACAGATTCCCAGTTAAAGCTCACTGCTTTTTTCAGTATCCAGAGTTGGTAAACAAAAGGGTGTTACCCAATTTGATACTATAGTTATCTGAAAAGCATGTATTTTTAAAATTTTTGAATAATGATGGGTTGCCGGGTTGCAAGTGAAAGCTTTGCAATTTAAAAATTCAGGAGTTGACTATTTGTGGGCTGCATTAAAATGTATCAACAGGCAGTCTTGCTGTCGTGGGGCTGTTCTCCAGCTCAGGCAGTTTCAGTGAGCAGGATTTGTGTGAAAATTAACCAGTTATTTTTCTGCCTCTGAGGAATTAGAAATTTTACACCTGTGCATAGTTCTGGTCAAATTTATTTTTCATCATAAGTTTCTACATTCAAATTCATCTAAATTAAACCAGCTAGTGTCAAATGTTGTCTGATAATGCTCCATAAGAATAAAAAATTAGAAGCAGGAGTAGGCTATTCTCTCCCTCATGCTGCTGTTCCCATTCAAAGTCGAGTTTATTGCCACATGCACAAGTCCCTGTGTGCACAGGTGCAGTGAAAAACTTACTTGCAGCAGCATCACAGGCACTTTGCATCAGATAAGCAGCATTCACAAGAAAAACATAAATATAAATTACACACAATTTTTATAAGAAAGAACACAATTAGAGCAAAACAAAACAAAGTCCATTTTAGTGCAAAGTGATCAAAGTGGTCATAGTGCTGCTAACTGTAGGGATTAGGGTTTTGCCAGGACAGGTCATCTGATATGTAAACGCCCAGGAATTTAAAGCTGCTGACTCTCTCCACCACCGATCCCCCAATGCAGACTGGCGCATGTTCGCCCTCCTTCCCCTTCTTGCAGTCAACAATTGGCTCTTTAGTTTTGCTGACGTTGAGCAAGAGGTTGTTGTTGAGGCACCACTCAACCAGGTGTCCTACCTCGCTCCGGTAAGCTGACTCATCGCCATATTGAGTAAGGGCATGACCGATCTCTTCCTTCAACACCATGGTCCTGCACGAATGTCAACCCCCTTGGTTCTCTTAATGTCCAGTGAAGCACCTTGGAGGGGTTTTCAGTAGAGAGGTGAAATGTGGAAGTGAGTTACGTGTATAGAGGTGAGATACAAGGTTATGGTCCTTCACAATCTCTCCCAACCCTGGTAAATTATGCTAGGGGAGGTGCTAGGTTAATTCACACAGGGCACCAATGAATTCAGCAACTGAGCATGAACACTGGGAAATGAGAGAAGAATGGAGCAGCACTGACAACCCTCTGTCCATGTAAAGTCCTGACAAGGATTAGCGGCAGTAGAGTGGAGGGTCCCTGTGCAGCTCACAGACTGCACTGAGCTCCATTGTTGTGTATATAAAAAAACCTTCGGAGTTTAGCAGCTTATCTAAAACTTGCAAGGGCAGCCAGGCTGTAACATATCTGTACTTTATGCATGGATTGAACTAAAAGGGTACAAAATGAGTGAGCGATATTAACAAGTGCTGAATCGTGATTCTCATGGGATTTTGTAGATTAAAATTGTCGATGTTCATATCAATCTTTGGGTATAGAGAGAGTGCTTTTCTCATCTGATTGATGTTACCTGGAACAAATTGCTCGCTGCTTTTTTTTCCAACCTCAGTGGTATTGCTTGGATTTTAGTTTAGTATATGGCTATGTGTGTGAAATTCTCATCCTCGGTTTATTTGAGTTCTGAAAGAACCAAGCAATGTATTTCCAGCTTGATTCATAGTTTAGTTCAGTTGGCAACATTCTTACCTGTGAGTTATAAGATTCTGGGATCAAGCCTCATTCCCCAGAAGAACACTTGCTGTAACCCAAGGGAGTGCCTCAGTGTCGAAGACTCTGGCCAAAGATTTTGATGTCCGGCCTCTGGCCGTGACATCAAAATCGGGCTGTGTCCCATGGCTCAGGTGGATCTCACAGATCCTGTGAAGACCCACACTGAACAATTTAGGAGCAGCTTCTTCCCCTCCACCATCAGATTTCTGAACAGTGCATGAACCCATGTTCTATCTTGTACTACATCAATGCACTGTGCAATGAATTGATATGTATGAACGGTATGTATGCAAGACAAGTTTTTCACCATACCTCAGTACAAGTGACAATAATAAACCAATTCCAACTCCAAACACTACCTCGTTATTCCTTTTTTTTTGCACTACTTATTTATTTTGTAATTTATAGTAATTTTACGTCTTTGTACTATACTGCTGCTGCAAAACAACAAATTTCATGTCATATGAGACAGTGATAAGATAAGATTTCCTTATTAGTCACATATACGTCGACACACACAGTGAAATACATCTTTTATGCGTAGAGTGTCCTGAGGGCAGCCCACAAGTGTTGCCACACTTCCACGCCAACATAGCATGCCCAAAACTTCCTAACCCATACGTCTTTTGGAATGTGGGAGGAAACCGGAGCACCCGGAGGAAACCCACACAGACACGGGGAGAACGTACAAACTCCTTACAGACAGCAGCTGGAATTGAATCCGGGTCGCTGGTGCTGTAAAGCGTTACACTAACCGCTACATCTGATTCTGAATTCTTCATAGAGCAGGGGATGGCTCATAGCATCTTGACCAACTCTTTTTCAAACAGCCACCCAAAAAATATACAAACTGTCGATGGAGGCTTTCTTTGTGAAAATAGCTGCATTACTACATTTGCCTTCTTCAAAGTGACAAAGAGTAAATAATTGTATGCTAAACACTTAGCATGTTTTCAAGAGACAAAATCAGGTGCTACCTAAAAGCTTTTTTTTGGATGATGATGATGACAGCTATACCCTTAGAATAATAGCCTGGTATTTACACATCTATTACTGGTGATGTTTGTAGTGGGAGCTCTTTGTAGTGATTAGTGATTAATCAGGAATATTGGATGAGGAGTGCATTGTTGTAATATCAGTTTAAGTGCTTGTAGCTTGCTGGTGCTGAATTGCTGAGAATGGCCAGAAATGTTTCGAGGATATTTCAGCTCCCAGCCTCCAAGCTTCTGCTGCTGAAGCAGAGCAGGGAGGTGGAGAAGTGGCAAGTGTGAGGCTGCTACTAAATTCAGGTTCTGCACGTCCTTGCCGAGATTGCTGGGTCTTACCATCCTCCCTGAGGGATCTGCTTCTACTGCAGTAGAATTGCATTGGGCCATTCAGCTCATCAGGTTTGTGCCTGTGTTTATGCTTCACACAAACCTGCTCCCACCCTACTACATCTCACCTTATTCTTCATATTCTTCTATTCCTTTTTCTTTTGTGTATTTCTCCGAAAATGCTCTTTATTAGAACCATTCCCTATGGGATTGAGCTCTACAATTTTATCATTCTCAAAGCAAAACAGTTTCTTCTGAATTTCACATTGGATATATTGATAATTAACCTTCAACAATACACACAAACATACAAAAAGTGCTGGAGGAACTCAGCAGGTCAAGCAACTAAGGAGAGTCCTGATGAAGGGTCACGGCCTGAAACGTCGACTGTTTATTTCCTTCTGTGGATGCTGCCTGACCTGCTGAGTTCCTCCAGCACTTTTTTTGTGCATTGCTCCAGATTCCGGCATCGGCAGAATTTCTTGTGAAATTGCAGAATTAAGTTCAATCCAAGTTTTAGCTTCCCGCCTGGAGAAAACTGATTAATCTTGTTAAAGAATGTTGGTCTTTTCTCATCCCACAATTCTGATGTTCATCCATTTCTCCCCTAACCACCCTGGTGGGCATGTGATGTCGTTATAACGGAGCTGTTGACCAATCTCTAAGCCATCTTTCACACTTGGTCCACAACGCGGGAAGTTTTGACAAACCGTGAATCACCTGAACACATACTTCAAATCCAGTGGAGTGATCTTTATTGTGCGTATTTTTTTTGAGAGAAGTAGACTCCATTGGCATGACTCACATTTAATTCCTGTCCCTAATTTCCCTTAAACCAATTGGCTTTGGCTATTTCTCAGGGGCAGATAAAAATCAACTGCACCGCTGTTTCTGGAGTTTTTTTATTCATTGAAGGGATGTGGGTTTCACAGGCTGAGCCAGCATTTAATTGCCCTTCCCTATTTGCCCTTGAGAAGGTGGTGGAGAGCTGCCTTCTTGAACCACTGCAGTCCTTGAGGGGTGGGTACATCTACAATACTGTTAAGGAAAGAGTTCCAGGATTTTGACCCAGCACAGTGAAGGAGCAGCAATATATTTCCGAGTCAGGAGGGTGTGTGGCTTGGAGGGTAACTTCCAGGTGGTGGTCCCCATGCTTTTGCTACCCTTGTCCTCCCAGCTGGCAGAGGTCATGGGTTTAGAAGGTGCATATAGACCAGACCAGGTAAAAGTAGCAGATTTCCTTACATAAAGAACAGTAGTGGGTTTGTACAGCAATCCAGTTGGTTAATAGTGCCAGAATATTTGATTAGCTGAACTTAAATTACCCAGGTGCCATGTGGGACTTCAATTCATAGCTTTGAATTATTGGTTCAGTAACATAACTACTCTGCTACATTTCCCTTGATCGGCACTGCATGAACTACAGTCACTCACTGACTGAACAGAAAGATGTTAGATGCCAGCTCGTCAGTGCAGATTATTGTTCCCATCCCTGTGCTTTTACCAAACTCTTTCAAAAGAAGGTAGGTTGGGGAAAGACACTGTTCCTAGGAAGATCCCTGGGATATTGAGAACTGAATGGTGTGTGGCATAAAACACTGAGCCAAGAACCGTTCCTCAATAGCTTCTCAATTCCATGCATGGCTGTTAATTCACCTCCCCATTTGAGAGCTTAGTGTGCACACTTTACAAAGTCTCTCACCTCCGACAATAAAGCTTTATTAAACTGCACCACTGAAGCAGCAGACTAATCCCGTATTGTATGTGAAGTAAATTGAAAATCCATTAACTGCTTGCAAGTTGAAGTGGCAACTTTGAGGGTTTTTTTCTGCAGCATCAATGGAAAATTTAATCAACAGATACTGCCATGTGCTGCAGATGTTGAGAAAAAATTTTGAAAATAGAGTAATAGGATGAAACTGTTTCTACTGGCAGGGACTGCAGATGTAAAATATTTGGCACAAGAACCAGAAGGGAGAGAAGGAAAGTGTTGTTACTCAGTAAATTGTTATAATCTGGATTAGAGAGTGTGAAAGGGTGATGGAAGGAGATTCAGTAGTAACTTTCACTGCGATGGATAAATGCTTTGACAGGTAAAATTTGTTGAGCATGGGGGGATGGACTTCATAGGGCTATCACAGGCATAATGGGCAGATTGGCCTCTTTCTGCGTTGTATGATTCTGTAGAGCAGATATATTTTCTTCCTCTCCATCTCTCATTATCTACAGGGTTCCCCTGGTAACTCGGTGGTAATTATGCTCAACTGAGTGGCCCTGTGTCTCCTGCATTGGGCTGGGTTCTATCTTTGGCAACAGCACAGAGGCTACAATTGGCCTCAACCCACTGAATAAGGAAGAGGAAGAGCAGCCCTATTCCCGATTCTAACACAGTCCTTTCACCCCTTCACTCCCTACTGACCCTACCACCCCTCCCCTCCACCCCAATTCAAAGTAAAAGAGTTCTGGACTGTGGGAATGAGCAGGGGAAGTAGAGTTAAATGGATTTCAAAGAGCTAACATATGCACGATAGGCCAAGTGGCTTCCTTCTGTGATGTTGAAATCTTTGGCAGCTTATCACAGCCTTTGCATGCATTCATTTCCAGCATATTTTTATTTTTAATATGAAAACAACCAAGCTTGGAATTGTGGCTCAAAGCTGCCACTGGTCAGAATTATTGGGGCTAACAGACTGTGGAGGGTCAGTGGGTAAAGGGGGCCCAGTTCATTGAACCTAAAAATTACCACGTTCAGGTCTAAGAGTGAAGCATTTATATCGTAGTTCACGGCCTTCAAGAGACAGTGCAGGTCCGTTTACCCTCCAGCCCATGTGCTTGCATTTTGTAAATCAGTTGCCGAATTGCAAGTGAATTTTTATCTCAAAGGAATGATTCAAGGATCCCTTGTCATTTCATACACATTTAATTCCCCCCCATTCTCATTGCGCCATGAAATTGCTGAAATTGTCTTGGTGTTTACAAGACTTTGCCACTGTCAAATGCTGGAACTCCCTGTCCAAGAGCAAGTACCGTTTGCAGGTGTTCTAAAAACTTTAAAACCTTATTTTATACAGAAAGGTAACAGGCCCTTCAGACCCAACGAATTCACGCCACCCGATTACGCCCATGTTAACCTACTAATCCCATGTTACCCTACTAATCCCATGTTACCCTACTAACCCCTACGTCTTTGGAATGTGGGACGAAACTGGAGCACCCGGAGGAAACCCACGCAGACACGGGGAGAAAGTACAGACTCCTTACAGACAGTAGCGGGAATTGAACCCCGATCGCTGGCACTGTAATAGCGTTACGCTATCCGTTCAGTCCAACTGAAGAACGAGCTTCTTCCTGGCTGGCTGCAGCTGAAACAGAAGTCTCAGCATGTCCACATCAACAACTGCAAACAGAAATAATGTTTAAACAAACTCTAAGTCACCAAAATCACCAGTCCTTTAACAAATTGCTAAATTGTACTTGACAATTATTTTTCATTATGTCAGAATCAAAATCAGGTTTATTGTCACCGACCTATGTCGTGAAATTTGTTGTTTTGTGGCAGCAGTACAGTGGAAGACATAAAACTCACTATAATTTACTAAAATAAATAAATAGTGCAAAAGTGGAATAATGAGATAGTGTTCATGGGTTCATGAAAACTAATGGCGGAGGGGAAGAAGCTGTTCCTAAAACCTTGAGTGTGGGCCTTCAGGCTCCTGTACCTCCTCCCCGATGGTAGTAACGAGAAGAGGCATGCCCCGGATGGTGAGGGTCCTTAATGATGGATACCACCTTCTTGAGGCACTGCCTCTTGAAGATGTCCTCGATGGTGGGAGGGTTGTGTCTGTGATGGAGCTGGCTGAGTCTACAACACTCTGCAGCCTCTTGCGATCTGTGCATTGGAGCCTCTAAACCACGTGGTGATGCAACCAGTCAGAATGCTCTCCACGTACATCTGTAGAAATGTGCAAGAGTCTTTGATGATATACCAAATCTCCTCAAATTCCTAATAAAGTAGAGCCGCTGGCGTGCCTTCCTCATGATTGCATCAATGTGTTGGGCCCAGGATAGATCCTTTGAAATGTTGATGCCCAGGAACCTTTCCACCTCTGACCCCTCAATGAAGGTGTGTGTGTAGGTACGTTGGGTATGTAGCAGTCTAAAGGAGATTCAGCAGGCAAGTTCCTGGGATGAGAGGGTTGTCCTACTGAGAGGGGTAGGACAGGCTTGGTCTGTATTGTTTGGAGTTTAGAAGAATGAGGGGTGATCTTATAAGATCCTAAGGGGGCTTGACAGGGTAGATGTTGAGGTGCTTTCACCAGTGGGAGGCAACACACGAGGGGACATAGCTACAACGTAAGGAGTCAGTCATTTAAAACTGAGGTGAGTAGAAATTTCTCTGAGAGGGTGGTGAATCTGTGGAGTGCCCCCGAGGGTGGTGGAGGCCAGATCATTACGTATCTTTAAGGTGGAGATAGATAAATATTTGAAAGCTCGGGGAATTGAGGGTTAATCGGAACTGGGATAGAAGAGTTGTTGAAGCCAATATAGATTAGTCATTTGAATAGTGGGGCAGGCTCAAAGAGCCTGGTGGCCTACTCCTGTTCCTGTCTTCTTGTGTTCTTGTGTCTTCTTGCTGCATGACTCTGTGACTCTAGACAGCCATTTGTCCTTTGTTGCTCTGACTACATGGAGGAGACATGAGCCAGATCTGTCAACTTGGGGGAATATTAGTTTGGAACTGTTGATCTTAATGAATGAGACTTGTCAATGAACCATTCAAAGACATTGAACTGTGCTTTTGTTCCCTGAAAGACTATATTGTATTAATTCAATTTATACTTGACCTGTGAGATCTGATTAGTTTGTAGGAAACTTAATTTCCCTGTTCTTAGTTCTATAAAATAAAGTACAGTTTTAAAATCACTAATACCTTTATCCAGTTCCACACATTGACTGAATAAAATACATCTTATGTTGAGAGGAGGATTAAAATAACAATTAAGCAGCTTTAAGGAATAAATTCATTTTGGCATACAGGAATGGGACTAATTGGATCGCACTTTCAAAGAGCCTACACAGGCATGATGGGCCAAATGGCTCCTGCTGTGCTGTGTAATTCTATTTCATTTTAATGCTTCTAACTTCAAAAAAGAGGCTATGGTCTGTATATTTGCAAGTGGGCTTGATAAATTGGCATTAAATATATCGGCCGGGACTTTCCATCCTGTGCCACTGACTTTGACAAAACCTTGCCAAAAGATTCAGCCGTTCTCTGGCATAGATTTCACTTCCCCGACGTTAATTTATTGCTGTGGGAACTGTGGTGCCTAGCAACTGAGGTAGTGTCAAGCTGGCAAAGTAGCCAGTTAGACTGAAGACCCTCACAGGCAGCAGAGCAGGAAGTAAAAAAAATCCAACTTTTATTACTTTTTAAACATTTTGCCATGACCAAAGTGTAAACTGCAACAATGCGGATTAAGATGGAAGCCAAAAAATTAAAAAATAATGAAGCAATGTTTATATTATTATAGACTCCATGGAATTTTGGTATAATTATTCTGAGGGAATTAGACTCCACACATATAACATTAATCTTACAGTGCTAGAGAGTCTGTTTGAACATAGTTCTGCTTGGCTTTCATTAAAAATATCATGCAACAAAGCATAACATTTTCAGTGAATTTTACAGCAATAATGTTTTTTTAAGTTATCAAGAATCTCACTGACTTTGTTGATCACATTGGTAAAGACTGCACCTGTGCACTCTGCAGAGGAGCAAGGTTTTCCATGTTTAACTGCATGTGTGAACTCCAGATGTTCTGGCAGCTCTCCTCCATCAATGATTGCCAAAAGACGTCTCCGAAAGCACCTTTGAGCCTTTGCTTTCCTCTGCAGGTTGCCATGTCTCATAGTGAAGGTCACAGGGGTGATGGTGAGGGGAATGGGGATGTTGTCACACAACATAGAATAAAAAACAGTACAACACTGGACAGGCCATTCGGCCCATGATGTTGTGCCGATCTTGAAGCCAATTTATACACAACGACCTCCCTCTGTGCATCATTCATATTCCTCCATTCCCTTCATATTCATGTGTCTATCTAAAAGCCTCGTAAACTCTACCAAACTGCCTACTACCCCTGGTAACCCATTCCAGGCACCTCTGTGTAAAAATCTTGCTCCTCATGTCACCTTTAAACTTCTCCCCTCTAACCTTAAAAGTATGTCCACTGGTATTTGATATTTCTACCCTGGGGAAAAGATCCTGACTGTCTACCCTATCTATGCCTCTCATAATTTTAAAAAACTCTATCAGGTCTCCCCTCAGCCTCTGACACTCTAGGGAGAAAAACCCAAGTTTGTCCAACCTCTCCTGACAGCTCTTACCGTCTAATCCAGGCAGCATCCTGATAAACCTTCCCTGCACCCTTTCCACAACGTGAGTGACTACTCATCTGAAGTTAGTGGGAGAGTCTCAAGGGAGTAATCCCTAAGGTGAAAGGAACTTTACTGAACATTGTAGCTGACGCTTGCATGCTCCGTGCCAGCATTGTGCATGGTTAAAATAAGAATGAATATCTGTGCAGTGTCTTTCTCAACCTGAGGATGTCCCACAGGAAAACCCTTTGATTACCATTACATCATGCAACAGCTTCAAGAAAGATTTTTCTTAAAATAACCATTTAAAATAGATCTCACTTTTTTTTAATTGGCATTAGTCTGTTCCAAGTTCTTAGATGAATAAGGAGGTTAACTGTAATGATATGTTGGTGGGACAAGAAAAAAACACCATTGTATCTCACTGTATTAATGAAGAATCCAACTGGGACCATTTTGATCTCCTTGCAGACCACCTTCAAGCTCATTCCCTCCAACTAGGTTGAAACAGGAATAGGAGCACAGTAACATGAGAAGGGTATCTGCATTTCGAGTGGATTCTGCCGTGCAACCACATCATGGCTGTTCTGTTAAAATAGTCCAAACAGAGTTGGCACTAGAGCCTGCAATGCTGGGGGCAATTGCCACATTAGATCGCTGGTTCATGTTATGTTAACAGCTCGCAACCTAGCTGGTAGGAAGGACCATTCCAATTAACTTTTGTATCCCTGGGATGGCAGGAGGAAAACTTATTGCAGTCTCATGGCCAGTCAGCTAGCTTCACAAGTTGTGAGGGGATTTGACAGAGATTTTTAAAACCACGAAGGTGTCGATGGAGGTGAAAGGATGAAAGTACACCCAGTGGCAGAGGGGTGAAGAACTAGGGGACAGAGAATGAGAGTGATAAGGAGAAGAACCAAGAGTGACATGATGAAAAACATGGTCAGAGCATTGGAGAGACAAGAGACTGCAGATGCTGGTATTTGGAGCAAGAAACAATCTGCTGGAGGAACTCAGTGGGTCGAGTGTCTGTGGGAGGGAAAGGAATTGTCAACATTTCGATTGAAACCCTGCAACAGGACTGAGAATGGAGAGGGGAGATTGTCACGGGTTGTAGTGGAGGTAGATTTAATTACAGCATTCAGAAACAAATAGGATTAGTATCTGTAGGGAGATGGGAGAGGGTGGGAAAGTGGGACAAGCTGGCTTGTTCTTACATAGAACCAGTAAAGACTCAAAGGGCCTTCCCTGTTTTAATTGTTGTCTGATATGTCAACTAAAGGCAGGAATGGGCTTAGTTTTGATGACCTCACATACGAAGAATGACGGCATAGATCTAAAGCTGTAGATCTTAAGCAAATGTAAGGAGAAGAGGGAATTAAACCGGAAGTAGGGGCCTTGAGAAACCAGGAGGACAGAATCCTGAGTGCAGTAGACACGTTTGAGCACAAATTATGAGCCAGCCTGTCTCACCTGTTGTACTGTTGACTGGGCCTCGTGCAGGGAATGGAGACGGAGTGAAGCTTTAGAAGAGGGAACTGAGGGATTGGGTTGAGATGAGAATCAGCTGGCAGAGCAACTCACGGGGCTGAACA
The DNA here is from genome assembly GCF_009764475.1 of Pristis pectinata. NCBI lineage: Eukaryota > Metazoa > Chordata > Chondrichthyes > Rhinopristiformes > Pristidae > Pristis > Pristis pectinata. The sequence goes on along the minus strand of NC_067425.1, from coordinate 6,343,367 downwards.
CTTCTGTCATGCTGTTCCCGTTCCTGACTCAGCATTACAGTGGGCAGTGAATTTGGAGCTGGACTGGGAGACAAAAATAGCACAAGTTGGATCCATCAAATTGACACTGAAGAGGTGAGATGCAATAATGGTCTTCTCATGTCTGAAACTCTTCTTGTCACTTTGAATTAATTTCTTTCTCTGTTCATACACAGCCAAATGGTAATGGAGATAAAAAGCTTAGTCATTCTAGGGGCCTGTCGGGTAGACTAAGGATTTGCTTTAAGAACAGATGAGCCAGGAAAGCATGAATGGCTTCACTCGTAAACATGCTGAACAGGCTCTCGGGGCCAGATGGCCTATTCCTTCTGCTTTGAATGTAGCTGGAGGAGAGATGGGAGCTCTGCTGAAATGGATGTAACAGGCCAGGAATGAATTGACTGGCAGCTTTTGATGTTCGTCATTATTCACTTCTGCTTATGTTCTCAGCAGCTGTGTGTACCTTAATGAGATCAACTGGATTGAAGTTGCTTAAGTAACCCCAGCCCACCTAGATGTCTTGGTCCCACTGTAGTTCTACAGTGGGGCATCTGGTAATTCCGCTGCCTCACACCCCCATAACCCAGGTTCAGTCCAGACCTCGGGTGATGTCTGTGTGGAGTTTGCACCTCCTCCTGGTGACTCCATGAGTTTCCCCCGGGTTTCCTCCCACATCCCAAAGACTTGCAATTTGGGAGGTGAAGTGGACACTATAAATTGCCCCCAAGTGTGATGGTTGAGTGATAGAATCTGGGAGGAGACGAAAGGGAGAATAAAATGGGATTAATGTAAGTGGGTGCTTGGTGGTCAGCATGATTTGGTGGGCCAAAGGGCCTGTCTCCTTGCTGTATAGCTCTGTGATATGACCATAGAACAGATAGCCTGAAATGAAAGGATCAATGTAGTCTCTAAACTAAAGGAAGTGCAGAGAACGGTGAAATCCTCTGAGAATAGACCTGATTATTGTGCGTGGGATGGACCAAGGCAATAAGCATTCCAGCCAATGGCTCCTGCGCTTCAATGTGAACTGAGTGTTATTTGGGAGACAATTGCTCCGGGACAATAATGGCAATGTAAGACAGATAAATAGGGATGAAAGTGGACAAGTGGGTTAGTTATACTGAACTTTCCACCAGAGATTACATTGGTGGAGTTAATGAAGTATGAAAATACTGGCTTGGTTGAGTGGGCCAGATGGTCCAAGATGGCATCCTTTTGTTCTGTCTATCTCTACTTAGCCAGATTATTCCCCATGCAAGGATATACTAATGTGCAGCAACTTGGATTTACAAAATGCATTTCTAATGGTAAAATATCACAGAAAACTATCAAATAAAGTGGACACCAAGCTCCATAATAAGGCATTTAGATTTGCAAATGTTTGGTAGAAAAGGTAAGGTCTGAGAAACACAATGAAGGTAGTCAGAGAGATGGAGAGATTTAGAGAGGGCATTCCAGAGCCGAACATCATGGGCCACCGGTGGTGAAGTGATTAAAATCAGGGCTATACTGGAGTCCAGAACTGGAGGAATCCAGGCATGTTAGAGGGTTTTAAGGCTGGAGAAGGTTATAAGGCTGGAGACAGACAAAGCTAAGAAGAGATTGAAAACAAGGATTAAACTTTTAAATCTAAGTGATCCCAGACCAGCAGCCAGTGTGGTTGGGATACAGTTAAGATCTGCTGTGTGGGACTCTCAAAGCTGTCACTGAACAACAGGACTCACCAACTGAGCACCTGAACAAAAAAAGTGTTTGGGATGTAGTTTCTCCATTATTGAAACTACCATAAACAGTGAGAGCATCAGAGGTCACAGGGAAAGATGCTTTCTTTGTTTCACTGGAAAGGGTTACTGTTAATCAGTCGTATGACTTTCTCCCTGGGCTGCGTGGCTTCTATTTTCATAGTGTGTCAAAACTATGAAAAAATGAATGCGTCCCCTTTTTGGGCAGCTGTTCTGTGGCTTGCATAGGCTGATCATTTTCATATTTCACATTGCTTGATCTTCCTAATTGGCTGCTGTATAGTCCCGACATCACTATCATACTTTCTACTACATATTTCTTTACTCCCTTTTTTTCAATTTTTTCTTCATGACTTCACCTCCATACAAAACCATCACTAATGACCCTCACCGTCCCGGACATGCCCTCTTCTCGTTACTACCATCGGGGAGGAGGTACAGGAGCCTGAAGACCCACACTCAACGATTCAGGAACAGCTTCTTCCCCTCTGCCATCAGATTTATGAATGGTCCATGAACACCATCTTGTTATTCCTTTTTTTTATTTTGCGATTTATAGTAATTTTTATGTCTTTGCACTGCACTGCTGCCGCTATACAACAAATTTCACGTCATTATAAGTCAGTGATAATAAACCTGATTCTGATTCTAATTCTGACCATTCCAGCCCCAGCCGCAGCCCCACTCCTTCCCTCCTCCACATCAACCATCTGTAATATGTCTTGTCTGAAGCAGAGTATGCAGACTGCCAGGTTGGAAAGAGTGGAGACTGACTTCCCTTGGAGGATAGAATTGAGCCAGTACTTTGAACCTCCGTCTACCCAAGGGCAAAACCAAGGTTGCAAGCTCTCTGGAGAGGGAATTGTGAGTTGGGTCTTCCAGCTCTTGCACAGCTTCTTGAACAAAACTTTTGATCATCTGTCCTCATATTTCTTATGTGACTTGGTGTTAGAATTTAGATTTCTGATCATCAAAAATTTGTGAAGCACCTCGAGACATTTGTTACATTGAAGGTTGTGTATAAATTTAAGTTGTTGTTGTTTCAGCTCTTCAAGCAACAGCTGTTTGCATTAATGCATGAGGCAGCAGTCAGAGTCCCTGTGCAGAAATGCCCTCCACTGGTCAGCCACTGCCCAGGGTGTGGGACTCTGTCAGGTCGTAAATGATAGACCAACATTGGTGTCTTATGCTGCTCTCAAGCTCTTTCCTTCCCCCAAATTAAGAATCTGTTGTCCATATGGACATCTACTCACCATTTTGACTTTCTGTTGTGATTTTGTTGTAACTTTTTGTATACCTTTCCCGATATGCCAATTTATATGCAAACAACAGCCTGTATTTATGTAGAACACCCTAAAGGGCCTCAGCCTCCGACGCTCCAGAGAAAACAATCCAAGTTTGTCCAAGCTCTCATTGATAATACTCCCCAGTCCAGACATCATCCTGGCAAACCTCGTATGCATCCTCTCAAAAGCTTCCACATCCTTCCTGTAATGCGGTGACCAGAACTGAACACAATTAAACTGCACACGTAAAATGACGCAGCACAAGAGAAGACCATTGTGCGTTTGCTGTGTCCTTGAAGGAGCTCTCTGGGTTAATGTCTGCTATGATTGCAGTTGGGTCATTGGCTGATATGCATCTTAATCATTGGGATCTCCTCAAAACACAGCAGATTCAGTTGCTAGTACCTGGTCAGAGAACCTTAGTGATGAGCTTCTGGGTGCTACTGCCCATTATTAGGAGAGGCAATTGATAAGTGAAATTTCTTGTTTTCTTAAACCCAACTGGACTCCTATCAACCAATGCCCACTTCTTAATTTCCAGAAGAGGGAAGAAACCCTGACTCTTGTCATGATTAAATCCATGGGCAAGTTAGTACAGGCTGGAGACTAAGATAAGATGAGATGAGGTAGCTTTATTAGTCACATGTACATCGAAACACACAGTGAAATACATCTTTTTGTGTAGTGTTCTGGGGGCAGCCCGCAAGTGTCGCCACGCTTCTGGCACCAACATAGCATGCCCACAACTTCCTAACCCGTATGTCTTTGGAGGAAACTGGATCACGCGGAGGAAACTCACTCAGACACGGGTAGAATGTACAAACTCCTTGCAGACAGTGGCCGGATTTGAACGCGGGTCACTGGCGCTGTGAAGCGTTACGCTTACCGATACACTACCGTACCGTGCCTGAATACCAACTCAGGTAACTCTGGTCTCGAGGCTCACTGTAGGTTGTAGTACTGTGCCCACAGCATGCAGAATTAATTATCCTCCAGTTATCTGCAGAATTTGGTGTATTGCTTACGTCAGCTATGTTATGAATAGGTTTGAGCAAAGTGCCTCTGGCTTAGCATTAACCTGTGATTCCAATAGATTGGAGTCTCTGTCTCTCCCCAGTCACTTCCTCACATTGTTTTTTTGTGGAAAGGTTTTCTGATTGATGAGTGTAATATATTTCATAGCATTCTTCCTCTCCTTTAACCCACAACGTGAAGGTGGGTGGGATAGCAAGGGTGCGATAGTTCTTTAAAAATAGGCCTGAGATCCAACTATTCGACTATTAGAGGAAAGGCAAAAAGGAAGAGGTGTTGTTATATTTGTTAATGAGAGCATAAGGGTTCTGGAAGGAGCTGGTTAGATGCACAGTTTTACCATTGAATCTGCTCTTTTAGGTAGAATAAGCTGCTGGACTTGATCTTTCACAAAGACTCTTAACACCAAAGGTTAGTGAGGTGCTCTGCAACAGTATGGAATTATAGAACATAGGACAGTACAGCACAGGAACAGGCCCTTCGGCCCATGATGTCTGTGCCAACCATGATGCCAATCCAAACTAATCCTATCTGCCTGCACATGGTCGGTATCCCTCCATTCCCTGCCTGTTCATGTGCCTGTCCGAATGCCTCTGAAACATTACTATTACTGCTTTCACCACTTCCCCTGGCAGCGTGTTCCAGACACCTACCATTCTGCATAAAAACCTTGCCCTGCACATCTCCTTTAAGTTATCCCCCTCTCGCCTTAAAACTATGTCTTCTGGTATTTGACATTTCCACCCTGGGAAAATGACACTGACTCTCTATCCTGTCAATGCCTCTCATAATTTTATAAACTTCTATCAGGTCACCCTGAGCCTCTGACGAAAATAATCCAAGTTTGTCCAAGCTCTCATAGCTAATACTCTCCAATCCAGACAGCATCCTGGTGAACCTCCAAAGCCTCCACATCCTTCCCAAAATGCGGTGACCAGAGCTACACACTATTAAACTGCGCACATAAAATGACACAGCACAAGACCTTACAGCCCATTGTACGTTTGCTGTGTCCTTGAAGGAGCTCTCTGGGTTAATGTCTGCTATGATTGCAGTTGGGGCATTGGCTGATATGTATCTTAATCATTGGGACCTCCTCAAAACACAGCAGATTCAGCTGCTCGTACCTGGTCAGAGAACCTTAGTGATGAGATTCTGGGTGCTACGGCCTACTGTTAGGAAAAGCAATTGCCGAGTGAGATTTATTTTTCTCTTTCAAAAGTTATTGGTTATTGGCTTTTATGTTTTATCATTCACCAGGTACTACAGACAACTTTTGTTAATACCTATACACCCATTGCAAGCAGTGGGACCAGTGTTAATTAAAGGAGGAAATTTTACACCCACTTTGTCAAAGCCTTTCTCAGCCCCAGAGCACACTAAAGCGTTACTCAGCAATACTTCAATTTTTGAGGTGTAATCTGTGTTCTCGGGTAATAACCTCTTGATATACCATCACCCAATACCACATATGCCTCTCTTCCACCTTTTCAAAGGGAACACTCACTGTTTTTGTGTTAAGTAACCAGGAAGCACTTGAAAGTGAAATGGATGGAGGACTGGGAAGGTTACTTGCACTGGGAAGCTTTGAAGGTAAAAGAATGAAGGCAAGCATTAAAAGCACTGACATTCACACTCACTACCACATGCTTTCAAGGTACAACACATATCCCCCTTTAGAGTCATAGAGTATGGAAACAGGCCCTTCGGCCCTACTCGTCTATGCCACCATGTTGCCTTCCGGAGCTAGTCCCATTTGCCTGCGTTTGGCCCATATCCCTCTAAACCTTTCCTATCCATGTACCTGTCCAAGTGTCTTTTAAAAATTGTAATTGTACCCAGGTCTCCCACTTCCTCTGGCAGCTCGTTCCATCCACCTTATCTGTGAACATTCACCTTGCCTTTGCCCCTCATGACTTTATAAACCTCTGCAAGGTCACTCCTCAGCCTCCTACGCTCCAGGGAAAATAGCCCCAGCCCATCCAGTCTCTCCTGACAACTCAACCCTCCAGTCCCAGTAACATCCTTAGGCTGCTTAGGCTGTCCTTTGAGATTGAAGAGGACTTGCTTCCTCTGCAGTTCTTAGGTGACAGACGAGGCCAATGTGGAAACTACTTTGTCAAGCCTGTAGGAATTTGTACATTTCAATGAGGTCATCTCTCATTCTCGTAAATTCTAGCAAGTACAGTCTGTTTAATCTCTCCTCATAGGACAAACCCATCATCATAGGAATCAACCTAGTGAACTTTCTCCACACTCACTGTTGTAAATATGTCTTTCTTTATGTAGGCAGACCAGACCTACACATTATTCAGCTACTGTCTCACCTTGGGCATGATATAATTGGAGCATAATGTCAATTGTCTTCCTAACTGCCTGCTGTATCTGCATGTTAACTTTCAGTGAACACACAGGTGCCCAGGTCCCTCCAAACACCAATACCTTTCAATCTCCGACCATGTTAAAAAGTACTTTCTGTGACTTGAAGCTCACCATGCAAATGTGCACACGTGCAAACATCATCTGTGTGCTGCAGCTCAGTAACTGAAGGTGGGGTGGTCTTAGTTCTGGAGTGGAGGCACAGGTTTCCATTTGTTATGTAGGTTAGCTCTGCTTCAGCAGAAGGCTTGTTGCAAGTGAGTTGAGCTGCAGTATTGAGGTGAGGAAGTTGAGAAAACTTCCTTGGCATGAATCTGCACTGAGACTGGGACACATACAACACTGGGTAGATGGACGGGGGAGTGGGTTGTGGGAGGAGAATCCCTCTGGGCTGGAGAGTGAGGAAGGGGGCATAGAGCAAACTTGAAGGTGGGGTTGGGTGAGGTGGAGGGGAGCAGAGGGTCAGAGGTACAAAAGGGAGTGGGGTACCCAGCAAGGAAAGGAGGGGTCAAGTGGTCGGGTGCAAGAGAAATGGAGAGGTAACAGGGTGAGAAAAACACACACACACACACACACACACACACACACGGCACATATCTCTCTCTCTCTCTCTCACACACACATAAGTTATTTCATAAAGATGTTAAACCATTTAAAAAAATTTAAATAGAGTTAGATCTTGTGCATGTTCCCATCTAATCTCAGGGAGGCCTGTGATCTTGCCGTTCTGATAGGAAAGAGTTCCTGCATTTTTCACATAGATAAATTCCTCAGTGTTTTGAGTATTATGTGAGCCAGCTCGATAACTCCCTGCTCTGGAGCTCAGCTTATTGCAGGTTGTAAGGGAACTGTGAGACCTGTTCTGTTCCAACTGCTTTCCATTATACGAACAGTTGCCACCTAGTGGGATCCGAGGTCAGTAGGAGGGCCTTACAAAAAGTTAAGAACTTGCATGCATTGCACTTCAATGAGGTTGCATTTGCATCAAGAGTTCACGTTTGTGCAGAAGCTGGATGGAGCAGCAGCCAGACACAGATGGTTGAATGTTTCTCCTGTGTTCCACAGTGCTCTGATCTAGCTGCTGATGTCTGGTGAACTAGTGACCTGCAGCAATGCACAGAGTAATAGAAATCAGCCTTAAATAATTGAAGAAACACACAATCATCAGATGAAAGCAGTGACTACAACCACAGCTAATGGGGTGAAGATTGCTACAGTGAGCTGCCACGATGGCTCAGCGGACCTACAGACAGACCAGTAAGATCCCATCTTCAATTCCTACAAAAGGGATAACGTCAAGCTCAGGCACCCCAGAGAGCAATCCCAACTGGAAAGTGCATCAGTTTTCAGCTTGTGCAGCCAGGAATGATTGGGTTGTGATTATTCCAACCCTTGTCATTGTTGCCAATCCTGCCTCACACAGTTGGTGCCAATGGAACTGGTATCCCAGCAACAGTTAGTTAATTCATGAGACAGGAGAAGAAAGTAGGCGAGAAAATATTCTTATCGTTGTATCAACAGCACAGAAGAAAGCCATTTGGCCCATTGTGCCTGTGTTGGCTCTTGGAAAGAGCAAACTCATTAGGCTACACACCTCTGTTCTTTCCCCAGATTCCTGCAGATTTTCTCTTTCTATTTCTTTTCAAATTTGCTTCCATTTCCTTTTAGGCAAGGCATTCCAGATCTAAATTCACTGTGCAAAAAGAAAGATCTCTCAGTCTCCGGTCTAATTCTTTCCCATTCTCCCAAATGCAGGTCCTCTGCTTAACAAACCTCCTGCTAATCAAACCTCCTGCTAATGGAAATGGTTTCCCTTTAGTTAGTCTGTGAAAAGCCTTCTTAATTTTGAAGAAATCTATTAAGTGTCCTGTTACTCTTCTTTCCTTCAAGGAAAGCAATCCAGTTTTCTTGGTGTCTCCACAGAGCTGTTGTCTGACCTGCCTGACATCACAAGGTGGATCTTCTCTTCATCCTCTCCAAGGCAATATGTTAAAATGTTTGACTAGTTTGTGAGCTCCCTCACTCAGCTCAACTTGGAACATTGGCATGGACAGTGCAAGCAACAGTAATAGTGCCGTTAATGTACTAAAATATCCCAAAGGTATTCACAGGGACAATTAACAAATGCAGCTCAAAATAGAGAGAACTTAGACGAGGTGACCAAACATTTGGTCAAAATGATTTAATGGAGCATCTCAAAAGAGGAAAGAAAGTTGGTGAAGTTTAGGGAGGGAATTCCAGAGCTTAAGTCCTTAGCAGCTAAAGGCATGGCCATTAATGATGGGGCATGTAAATCCAGAGAGGCACGAGAAGATGAAGGTCACGCTGCTCATCAGAAAGTGTGTATGATGAGTGTGGATTTTAGCACACCATCCGCTGACCTCCAACTCTTATCAATGTTCTTACGGTCAGAAGAGTTCTGGAATGTTCCAAAATTCCAATTTGTATTGCAGTACAACTGGAAGATCACTTAGTCCCCAATACCACATTGAGACTTCAGTTATACTTCTCCTTTATCACTATTGGATGGGTTAAAAACAAGCACCAAAATTTACTTACCCCAGGGTTTGGGGAATAAAGGATTTATCCCACACAGGTGACCATGTCTTTGAATATATGGGAACACCACAAGCGAGGAAAATGTTTAATCCTAATATGAGACCTAGAGTTGACCCAAGCATTTTCCATTTTTCCAGGATTGCCCTTTATGTTCCAGAAATTGAAGATTAATCAGGGTACTAAATTGAGAAGTTATTTTAATTCGTTTTTTGGGAGATGGGCATTGCTAACAAGGCCAGCATTTATTCTCGATGTAAGAGACTGCAGATGCTGGAATCTGAAGCAACACTCAAGATGCTGGAGGAACTCAGCAGGTCAGGCAGCATCTGTGGAAGGAAATGGACAGTCAACATTTCAGGTCTCCCGAAACATTGACTGTCCATTTCCCTCCATAGATACTGCCTGTCCCACTGAATTCCTCCAACATCTTGTGTGTTGCTCCAGCATTTATTGTGCACTGAATTCTAGGGAATTTTTTAGGGATGTTTGTGGTTGTAGGTTTAAAGTGAGAGGGGAAAGATTTAAAAGGGGACCTGAGGGGCAACTTTTTCACACAGAGGGTGGTGCATTTGTGGAACATTTACTAGAGTAAGTGGCAGAGTCGGGTATAATAATAACATTTAAAAGATATTTAGACAGGTACATGGATAGGAAAGATTTAGAGGGATATGGGCCAAACACAGGGAAATTACACCAGCTCAGATAGGTAACATGGTTGGCATGGACAAGTTGGGCCAAAAAGCCCATTTCCATGCTACATTACTGCATAACTCTATGACCCTATGTGGACATTACTGGCAATGTTGACATTTATTGGCCATCCCTAAATGCCCCTGACCTAAAGAGGTAGTTAATGGTCAACCATATTGGTCGATCTGAACCTACATTTGGACCAGATCTGAGGACACGAGTAAACAAGATAGGTTTTTGTAACACTTCTTTGGTTCCATGTACACTGCTACTGAGATCAGCATTTTCTTTCAAGTTATGCATATATTTATTTATTTACTTGAATTTAGATTCCTGAGATGGTGGGATTCATGTTTCTGGATCAATCGGCCAGAACTCTGGCTGCTGGTCCAATCACTTAACCACGATGATATCACGCAATATTTTTATTATTCCAAGTCAAGAATAATTCATTTGGGTAATAAAGAATCTGTGCGCTTTCCAGTTGGACTTGGGGAGCCAATGTGCCTGAAGGCAGGAGTAGTAGGTGGCAGGAAGTGGTCACATGTTGGAACATCCAGGAGTATGTGCATCCAGAGTGACTGTGAATGTCCCAGTGCTTCAGCCAAACAAGCCAGAGATGGCAGATTCAGAATCAGAATCAGATTTATTGTCACTGACATATGACGTGAAATTTGTTGTTTTGCGGCAGCTGTACAGTGCAAAGACACAAGACATTTGAACCAGGCCCCAATCCAGCGGTCAATAGATTCACTCCAGATTCAATAGGACATTGAAAGGATAAGAATCATGGAATATTTATGACACAGAATCTGGCCATTCAGCTCATTGTCTGAGTGTCATTTAAAAAAAAACTTCTCAACCTAATCCCACTTTGCTGCACTTGCTCCGTAGCCCTATAGATTGCAGCTCTTCCAAGTACTTATTTAATGGGATGTTTCTGCTTCTACCACTCCCTCAGCCAGTGAGTTCCAGACCTCCACTATCTTCTTTGTACACAATAATCATTTATTTTTTCCTTTCTAACCCCACCAGTTACTTTAAATCTCTGTCCCCTGGTTTGTCACCCTTCTGCTAATGGAAATACGTCCTTCCTATTTGCTCAGTCTAGGCCACTCATTATATTTTACATCTCTATTAAGTGTCGTCTCAGTTTTCTCTGTTCCGAAACAACAACCCTACCTTGTCCAATCTTTTGTGAAAACTAATCCTCGTAATAACCTCATAAGTCACCTCTGCACCCTGTCCACAATAATCACATCTTTCCTGTAATGCGGTGACCAAAACTGTTTGCAATATTCAAGCTGTGGTCTTACTAGTGTTGCATACAGTTCTGGCACAACCTCCCTGCTCTTATATTCTCTGCTTTGACCAATAAAGAAAAGCATCCTATGCACCTTTGCTGATTAAGTTTTGACTTGTCCTGCTATCTTTAAGGATCTACAGATGTAGACTCCATAACAACTCAAAATCCCACCATCTATTGTACGATCCTTTAACACGTTGCACCATCCCAAATGCATTATCTATTACTTCTCAAGATTAAATTCTATTTGCCACTTTTCCCCTCAACTGACCATACCATCTATACCTTGTGCATCTGTAGCTTTTCTCCTCACTGTCAGGCACAGCACTAATTTATGTATCATCTGCAAACCTCTTTGTCATTCCCCCTGCATTTAGTTCTTATGTTAATGTGTTTACCAGTCACAGATTCTGAAAGGAAATAGCATCACTACTCATATTGCCACTTTGTTTTGACACATAATGAAGTGGATATGTGAGCAATGGTAAGTGTGCAAAGGAGCTTCCAGGGGCAATACCAAATTAGATGAATGGGCAGAAGGAGTACAATGTGAGGTCATTCTGTTTGGTAGCTGAGTATTTTTTAAACGATGAGAGATTGGGAGATTTGATATTCAAAGGCACCTGGCTTCCCTTGTACGTAAGTCACCAAAGGCTACATGGAGATACAGCAGGCAGTTCGGAAGGCAAATGGTATGATGCCATTTATTGCAAGAGGAATATTCCTTACAAGAGTAAAGATGTCTTGCTACAATTATATAGAGCCTTGGTGAGGCTGTACCTGGAGTGTTCTACAATTTGTTTCTGCTTACCTAAGGAGGAAGGCACCTGCTTCAGAAGAACTGCTTCCTGGGATGGGTCATATGAGAAGGCTAAGACTTTATTCCCCAGAGTTCAGGAGGTTAAGGGGTAATTTCATTGAAACGTAGAGGATTACCTGGAGGGATTGACAGGGTAGATGTGGAGAGGATGTTTCCCCTGGCAGAGGAGTCTGGAACTAGGAATCTGTGTAGTCTTGTAGTAAATTAAGGGGCAGATCATTTAGGTCTGAGATGAGGAGAAATTCATTCACTCAGAGGATGGTGAATCTTTGGAGTTCTGTGCTCCAATGGGTAGTACAGGCTTGATTATTGAGTTCATTCAAAACAGAGATTGATAATTTTCTGGATATTATGGAAATCAAGGGATATCGCGGTAACGCAGGAAGCTGGTGCTTGTGGTAGAAGATCGGCCATGACCTTGGTGAGTGGCAGAGCAGGCCCAAGGAGCCAAACAGCCTGCTCCTTCTCCAAGTTCTTATGTGCCTCTGTAACGGACTAGTGAGAAGAATGAAAAGACTGTTGGGTTTTTACTGCTTGGTCCAAAGAGTTGGGAATGGCTAACCAGGGAACACTGTTCAGACCAACGACAATGGCAAACCTATGGACTCTCAATAAAGTTCATAAAAGGGACTGAGAAACTGTGTAGGGTGTGATTTTTCTTCGCCCTGAACATTAGGAATAATTGTAGAGACCAAACTGATGTGTTTTGGTCCATATATGATCCCATTGCCCATTTATTCACTTTCATTACCACTGACTCATTTTCCATCGTATCCTTCATTGCTCTGCCTGGTTGTCTGGTCATTACGAGATGGTCCACCCTGTTTCCCGTGAAGCTGACTGTAATAGTAAAGCTATTCAATGATTGTCACAGTTGCCCCCTCCCAAATGCCAGTTTTTGTTCTGGCACAGAAAGGCCAGTGAATCAAAATGGACCGACACACAGCTTTGGTAGGGTTGGTCCTGTTGGTTTTGTACACGCCAATTTTGGTCTCTTGGGTGGGTTCAAAGTTTGAAACCCCTCTTGGGAATTCTTGCCCAAATATCTGTCCTTCTGAGTTTGCCTCTCCTCCATGGGCATTCTTTTCCATATTTCACCATCTTCAATTCCTTTTCTCTTGTGAGCCTGGCTTCCTTATACACTTAGTGGTTTAAGGTCAAGCATGCTGCCACAGATCAATTCATCCATGTCCATGTCTACACAAGCAGTGCTCATTTTTCTAGTCTTGTGCAGTTGATCCATCCCAGTAAGGATAAGGTGACACCCAGTTTGCACCTGTGACATCATTGTTACACAATAGTTTAGCAAGAGGTTTCAGTTTTTACCTAATCCACGAATACCATTATATTTCATCATGAGTACCTGTCCCAGCCCTGATCCTGTTCTATGTCACATTTTTGGGATTCGTCAAGCGAGAAGGATGCCTTCTACTTTCCATGGATTTGTTCTACACAGGTGGAGAAATCAGTTTAGAGTAAGGGTGACGAGACAGTTTTGGTTTCTAAGCCACAACTGAACCACAATAAAGATGGCAAGACACCAGAGACTGCAGACACTGGAATCTGGAGCAACAAACATTCTGCTGGAGGAACTTGGCAGGTTGAGCAGCATCTGTGGGAGGAAAGGAACTGTCGGGATTTCGAGTCAAAACCCTGCATCAGTTTGACCCAAAATGTTGATAATTCCTTTCCCCCCACAGATGCTGCTTGACCTGCTGAGTTCTTCAAGTAGGTTGTTTGTTGCGAAAGATGGTAAGCGTGTTTTTGAAGCCCTCATTCAGTAAAAAGAGTAATTCAGGGCATTTTTATTCACTTCTCATAATCCACTGTGGGGCATTAAAAACATTGTTGTGTCTGCCTCTGATGCTTTGTGAATTGTCTGCCGTTTTCAAACCAAGTGCAGTATCCAACTTAGATGAGATTTCCAGTGGCTAATGGTTTCTGATGGCAGGCATTAAATGTATTGTCGTTTCTCTAGTAGTTGGTTTTATTTCCTCTGATGCGGGAGAGAGGCTCTAATGTGCAATCTGGTGGGGCCCACCTACGGAGCAGCCATTGGTGACCTTGTGCGCGTTACCCAGAGACAACCCATAAAACTCCACCCCTCAGCACCCTCAGTCACAAACCACTGCACAGGTCAATAACACATTAATTCATATCTGCAGCAAGAAAAGGCAATGTTGTTCAAATGCAATAAATCTCCAAGCCACCAGCAACACCGATAAAACAAATTACATATTGAATATTTTATAATATGATCCAATTTAGATGAGAGTATTGTATTTTACTGGAGCATAAAAGGCAACAAAAAGGCTGAAGAGGGGAGTGCGGAGATGGAAGACACGGTACATGACAGCACTGCCAACTTTTTTTTTAACCCCTCTTTTGTTCCATTTGCATCGAGGGTCTTTGTGATAGAATATTTCAACAGCTCATATTCTTCCCGACTGCTTTGCTGGGTGATGCAATTTATACTCCAAATATACCAGATGCTCAGCGTAGCATTTGATTGAAAAAACTGTGTCCTAAATTTATCCCTGGGCTCCTTATTTCAGGTTCTGCGTCATTCAATTATCTCTTACTTTTCCCTTTGCGTCTTTCTGTACTTACCTCTCACTTGTTTATCTCAGATGTTAAACTTGACTCAGGGCACTCACTCCTCTGGACTCAACAAATTGTGGGTTTAAACACCACTTCAGAGATGAACTCAAAAACAGTAAGGTGGTGCTGATGAAGTACTGCACTACTGGACAGCCAGCCTTTGAAGGGGATGTTATACCTGTTCCATCTACCCTCTCAGCTGGACGTAACAGATCTAAAGGCACTATTTGGGTGAAGTGCAGAGAAGATCTCCCCAGGCCCCCCGGCCAAAATTTATTCCTCAAACAGCAACACATAAGGAGACTTTCCGACCATTATCCCACCCATCACCCGCCAGCTCTGGCTCCACCCCTTCCCCCCTCCTCTAGCTCCCCTCTTTCTTTCCAGTGCTGATGAAGGGTCTCGACCCGAGACACTGTCCATTTCCCTCCATAGATGCTGCCTGGCCTACTGAGTTCCTTCAGCGCCTTTGTGTGTTGCTGCGCCCATTATCAGAGTTCCTTTTATGGGCTCTTGCTGTACATGACTTGCCTGCTGCATTTCCATGGCTTTCTTCTACCCAGGTGGAGGAATCATTTCAGAGCAAGAGCTGACCAGACAGTTCTGGTTTCAAGATCACTAATTGATTCAGAATAATATGGCAAGCCTGTATTTGAAGGCCTCCAACAGTACAAAAGTAGCAATGGTTTAGAAAAGGTTGTAACACATTTTGGGTCATCTGGTGGTTGTAAAAGGTGCCACATCGTCACATTCCTTGTATTCATGTATTGTGGTTGCCTGGTTGAAAGGGTGGGCTGACTGTCCCACCCAGCGTGATCTGCAGTGGTTCACCAGGGGAAGGGGACATATCTGCTCTTGCTTCATCTGCCCGACCTGTTGTCCCTCTCCCATCCACCACATCTCCTTTTCCTAGACCTCTTCCCTCATTTTATCAAACCACCTCAAAGGTTTGACCTAAGCATAATGACTCACTGTAGTCTACAATCCAACGGCATGAACGTTGAATTCTTCAACTTCTGGTAAGCTGCTCCCCCTCTGTCCCTTTTCTCTCTCCTCCTGATCAAAATTGGTAAATTGGTTTATTATTGTCATATGGAGTACCCAGTTCTTCGTACCAGCCCCCCTCACCCTGTTTCTCTCCCCTCCTCCACCCACTCAACCTGCCCATCACCCACGCACTCCTTCCACTATTTGCCCTCCCCCACTGTTGCCATCTGCCCTCCCCACCTCCCTCACTTGGTTCATGCTCCATATTACATCAGACACCATCATCTGCAGCCCTTTGTCACCTCCACTTCTCCCCTCCCAACTCTCCCCTGCTTCATTTGCCTATCACCTCGCCCCACCCCCTCCCCTGGATCCACCACCTTTTTATTACTGGCTATCTCCCCTCTATCTTCCAGTCCAGGTGAAGGGTCTCGACCCAAAACATCGACTGTCCATTTTGCCTCCATAGATGCTGCCTGACCCACTGAGTCCCTCCAGCATCTTGTTTCTTGCTTAAGTTTTCAAAGCCTTTCCCTGAGAGGTCTTGCCCTACCCTGAATCTTCTCAGAAAGTGCACAACCCTCCCCCTCAGTGCCTTAGGTCACAGCTAAGTAAGCCCATAGCAATGCAAGGAATGGAATTGCAAAGAGCATCTTAACTACTAAAATCATCAGAAAATGACTTTATACCCATTACCTGTGTAACATCTTTGCATAGAGCTCTGTACTCAGCATTTATGCTGTGTTAGTGCCATTGTAATAATAATGTGCTTCAATAATATTATGAAGTGTAATTACTGTGTGTGTAGCATCTGTTGAAGAGTAATGCTTGCCATAACATGCTGTGTAAAATGAAACCTTGGGATTATTTTAGTTGTTTTTAATGACTGATTTTGTCCGGCCAGGTTTTGAGTGCTGATGATGCTTATTGGTAGTTGATGGGAGGGGGTGTCGTGGTGGTAGGGAATTGGTTCGGAAGAGTATTTTTATCCAGTTACCGTGAAGCACTGAACCAGTACAAGCACAACTGAAATAATGTGGCTGCTTGGTTAATGGCTGAATCTGTCATCCTTGATTCAGCTTCCTCAGTCATGCTGTCAGGCTCAGTGACTGTCCCATTCATTGACATTTCTAAATTAGCAGCACCAGACTGGTGATACATTTAACAGTCCCGTGATACAAGTGGGAGCGACTCACTCGCGGGAATACTTCGTGAATCCGAGAGGTGAGTTACTTGACCTGCTCTGATCATTTGCAGAAGTTATATGGTTGGTCCTGTAAAACTTCCAGTTATTGGCCTACCCCAGGACAATTCATGATGGGGGGATTCAGTGACAGATCAGCCATTGAACGTCACAGACTCCCTGTTGTTGGAGGTGGTCTTTGTTGTGTAATCAGAATCAGGTTTATTATCACTGACTTGTATGTTGTGAAATTTGTTGTTTGAGATTTGGTGCTTGTGCAATGGAAGTTTGCCGCTTTTCAGCCCTTGCTTAAATGTTGTCCTCTTCACTGAATGAATGGAATTGAACACTGTGACATTATCCAACATCCCCACTTCCTTCTGATGATAGAGAGAAGGTGGTTGATGAAGCAGCTGAAGGTGGTTGAACCAGGACATTGCTCTGACAGACTTCTGTGGCCTTTCCCGGAGCTGAGCTGATTGGCTTCCTGCAACTTGAACTGTCTCCCTTCATGTGAGATATGACTTCAGCCGGGAGGGGAGTTCTCCCCTTGATTTTCAGTGGCTTCAAACTTGTTGGGGCTCCTTGTCACTGCACTCAGTCGGAAGCAGCCACTGTCACTTCATTGGAACTCAGTTACTTTGCAAAGGTCTGGACGAAGGTGGTGATGGTGTCTACAGCTGAATGACCCTGAGAGAACCCAGAATGAGCATCACTGAGCAAGTTACTGGTGAGTCGTCGTCTTCCCTGAGGCAGTCCACCAGGACTGAGGGTAACTTACTTCCACTCTACTGGCTTTCTCACTGGCTCTGCACTCGGCTTTGGAGCACCTAGACCACAGCAAAATATACGTCAGGCTACTGTTTATCGATTACAGCTCAGCGTTCAACACCATCGTTCCCTCAGTACTAATCATCAGGCTTCAGAACCTGGGCCTCTGTCCCTCCCTCTGCAACCGGATCTTCGACTTCCTTATCGGGAGACCACAGTCAGTGCGAATCGGTGGTAACGTCTCCTCCTCGCTGACAATCAACACAGGCACACCTCAAGGATGTGTGCTTAGCCCACTGCTCTACTCTCTCTACACTCATTACTGTGTGATGGGCACAGCTCAAATGCCATCTATAAATTTGCTGAAAACGCCACTGTTGTTGGCAGAATCTCAGATGGCGATCAGGTGGCATACAGGAGTGAGATAGATCAGCTGGTTGAGTGGTGTCACAACAACCTTGCACTCAATGTCGGCAAGACCAAGGAATTGATTGTGGATTTCAGGAAGGGGAAGTCAGGAGAGCACACACCAGTCCTCATTGAGGGGTCAGCGGTGGAAAGGGTGAGCAGCTTCAAGTTCCTGGGCGTAAACATCTCAGAGGATCCGTCTTGGGCCCAACACATTGATGCAATCAGGAAGAAGGTACACTGGCGGCTCTACTTCATTAGGAGTTTGAGGAGATTTGGTCTATCACCAAAGATTCTTGCATACTTCTATAGATGTACGGTGGAGAGCATTCTGACTGGTTGCATCACCGCTTGGTATGGAAGCTCCAATGTGCAGGATCGAAGGAGGCTGCAGAGGGTTGTAGACTCAGCCAGCTCCATCACGGGCACGCACGTCCTGTCATCAAGGACATCTTCAAGAGGCAGTGCCTCAAGAAGGCAGCATCCATCATTAAGAACCCTCACCACCCAGGACATGCCCTCTTCATGTTACTACCATTGGGTAGGAGATACAGGAGCCTGAAGACCCACACTCAACATTTCAGCATCAGCTTTGTCCCCTCGGCCATCAGATTTCTGAATGGTCCATGAACCCATGAACACTACCTCGTTATTCCTCTTTTGCACTATTTATTTATCTTTTTAACTTACAGTAATTTTTATTTCTTTATGTCTTGCACTTTACTGCTGCCGCAAAACAACAAATTTTATGACGTGTCAGTGATAATAAACCTGATTCTGATTCTGATACTTGTGTAGGTTCTGAGGTGGCCAACGTAATCAAGACTCTTCCAAAGGTGGGACAAGTGGTGGCTGACAGGCTGAGTGAGTGGGTGGGTGCTCCCAATGCATGGTCTTGAGGTTCTCAATACTGTAAACTGTTTATCCACTTTGATCATTCACAGTCAGAGATCCCCAGGAGTCAGTGGGGATGTTGCATTTCTTTAAGGAGGCTTTGACTACTTTCTTGAATGTTTTCCTTTGCTAGCATGGTAGACTCTTCCCATGACAGAGCTTGGAACAGAGGGTCTGCGTCAGGTGTCTGGTGCAGGATGTGCACGTGGTGTGGCCTTCCCAACTTAGAGTAATGGTTGCCCAATAACACCATTATCAACGTCTTTCATCACTTTGATGATTAACGTCTGACTGATGGGCTGTACTTATCACATGGATTTGTCCTGATTTTAGTGGTAGACAAGGGTACTGAGACAAGGGTACTGAGTTATATGGAAGCAAGGTGGAGAAATGGAGTGAAGGTACAGATCAGCCATGATCCAACTAAATGGTGGAACGAGTTACAAGAGACTGCAGATGCTGGAATCTGGAGCAACAAACAAGATGCTGGAGGAACTCAGCGGGTCAGGCAGCATCTATAGAGTGAAATGGACAGTCGACGTTCCAGGTCAAGACCCTTCATCTGGACTGAAAGATAGAGGGGAGATAGATAGTATAAAAAGGTGAGGGGAAGGGGCGAAGCAAGAGCTGGCAGGTGATAGGTGGATCCAGGTGAGGTGATAGGCAGATGGAGGCAGGGAGAGTGGAAATCCCGCCAGAGGCTGGGAGGTGATGGGTGGAGGCGACAAAGGGCTGCAGATGGTGGAAACTGATAGAAGATGGAGCATGGAATCGAGTGAGGGAGGTGGGGAGGGTAGAGTGGGGGGGAGGGGAGCCAGTGGAAAGAGCGTGTGGGTGATAGGCAGATGGAGGAGGGGAAAGAGATAGGGTGATACAGGCTGGGGTGGGTGTAGGAGGAACTGGGTAGATCAGGAGGAGAGAGAAGAAATGGTGGAACAAGCCTGGAAGGCTGAGTGTATTGTTCCTCCTGTGAAAAACGTGTGAGCTTGACTGAGAGTTTTCAGAATGAAATCAACAGAAATAAGTTCAAAAGGAAGTCTCCTTCCTTTGGAGAAAAGGTTCTGGGTTTCAACTACCCTTGGAGTGAAGTAGTGCCTCTTGACACTTCCCTGAGAAGCCTGGCTCTCGCCCTGTTCTAGACACTACCAATCCTATTAACTTTCTTTCACTTTAAACACATCTATTCCATTAAATAAAACATTAACTTATACACTGAATCGTTTCCAAGCTGGTCTGTGCAATCTGTCCTCATAGTTTAACACTTTAGTATTTGGGGATTCTGTGAAGCCAAGCTGTTTGCAGTGTGGAGTTTTCCTGCGTCTACCAGGTATTCCTGTAATAGGTGTCACTCTTTGCCACCTGGATGGAAAGAGGCAGAGACCAACCTTTCCACTGCTTCATGCAGCTTGGAGCAGCATGGTGCTGAGCAGTGGAAGGCACGGAAGCGATTCCTGGAAAGAGCAGAACACAAAGATCAGTGAAATCAGAGACTGAGCCACAACTGTGGCACAGAGTCTTGAAACCTTCTCTCCAAGTCACTTCGTCCAACCTCTGAGACTTAGCATGAAAATCTAGGCTGACACTTTGGGGCAATAACAGGGGAAGGAGTGCTGTACTGTTGGAAGAGATGTTCAGTCAAGGACTCATTTGCTTTCTCATATAGATGTAAATGTTTTCATGTGACTGTATTGAAGAAGAGCAGTGTCATGCCAGTCACAGAGTCATACAGCACAGAGACAGGCCCTTTAGTCCAACTGGTCCATGCTGACCAAGACAACCATCTAAGTTGGTCCCATTTGCCCGCGTTTGGCCCATAGACCTTTCCTATCCATGTACCCGTCCATGCGTTTATTAAATATTGTTATTGTCCTTGCCTTAACCGTTTCCTCTGGCAGCTCGTTCTATATACAGACCACTTTCTGGATGAAAAAGTTTCCCCTCAGGTTCATATTAAATCTCTCCCCTTAAACCTTAAACCTATGCCCTCTGGTTCTTGATTCCCCAACGTTGGGAAAAGAAGTCCCTCTGCCAACGACAGAAAAACAAATTGTCAGGTTGTTATCACATTGATGTTAAGGAAACTTGCTATGTTGTGAATTGGTTGTAAGATTCCTTACATAACAGAGACTGCACTTCATAAGTATTTCAGCAGCCTTAAGCAGATTTTGAATGCCCTGAAAGGGTCATGAGAGGTGCAGAAGAAATCCAAGTCCATTTTTCTTACGGCAATCACTCGTCTCACTGGTTTTTCTTTCATTCTGCGAGTCAGGAATGCAGGGGTATATTAAGGTTTTCTGGTAGAGTTACGTCGCTAACCTGACTTTGACAAATCATTATAACTGGTGAGTTGACACACACATTAACTAGTTGGCTCTTGAGCCGTGTGTTCAGGGTCCCAACATGCTGGCTGCCCAGTGACTAACACTGAGTTCCCAGGCTCCTATGTGCTGATGGCAGGCAGTGGGTTGGAAAACTAAACACTGGGGCAGGAAATTAACAGCTGGATAAATGCCGACCCTTAAAGAAGGATTTGCATTCGTATCGTACCTTTTCATGACCTCAGGACATCTCCAAAACATTTTACAGCCCATCAAGTACTTTTAAAGTCTAATGTATGAGATGCAGCAACCAATTTGCACAAAACAAATGCCTGCAAGTGTTTCCGTGATAATGACCAGGTACCCTTCATCTTAGTGATGTTGAGTGAGGAATAAATACTGTCAAGATATGGGGGAGAATTGCTTCCTTTTGATATAGTGTAATGAGATTTGTTGTCCCTTCCCTGACAACACTGTCTCAGCTAAAAGACAAATCTCTGAGAGTTCAGCACTTCCTTAAGCACTGCACTGCACTTTGGCTTTCTGACCTCAGCCCAATGGGCTGTATACCTCAGGCTCAGGTCAGGTGTGATAGTCCTCGAGCTTGGGTCAGATCAGGTTGGCTCTTATTAAAAGTTGCATTAAATTCTGGGATATGCAGAATTTATATTTTTGAACTAAGTGCAGAAACAATCATTTTATTTCTTTATTATATTAATTCACTGTATTCCCAGTTATGCTGTTAACAGTATTCACCACAAATAAAAGCAAAAGCGAAGCCACAGATGCCCCAGTAAATGCTGCATTCTTTCATCTCTGTATGCTGACCACAGTTCCCTCCAGTGTGCCTCATGAGCATTTTATAAAGGTCCTTCTGCCATATCAGGGCCCTGATTAGTTGAACGTTAGTGGAAAACTCTTTTCTCCCTGCCATCAAGACACCCTGGATGTGGGACACATCATTCTGCTATGGAGCTGCCATGATCAGTTGGATTCAGATCAGGGAAACTTTGGATGTGGAATGTTGCTCTATAACTGGTACCTGGAGCCTGGAGGCAGACACTGTGTCTGTCATAACTGAGGGGAGAACCATTTTAACACTTGTCCTTTGACACCTGTGGCAGTAGCCACAGACATATAGCCTTTAACTTTTCCAATGCCAAATGCAGTAAAATTCTGATAATCTGCTGTCTGACTGTTCAGAAATCATCATCAGGCTCACCAGGTGGTGTTCCCACTCTCCCTGGAAACTCTCAGAGTCCGAGTTCCCACTCTCCCTGGAGATTCACTGAGCCCCAGGTCCCACTCTCCCTGGAGACTCACTAGGGCCAGTTCCAACTCTCCCTGGAAACTCTCCGGGGCCCAGTTCCCACTCTCCCTGGAAACTCTCCGGGGCCCAGTTCCCACTCTCCCTTGAAACTCACAGGGACCCCGTTTCCTCTGTTCTCTTGAAGCTCATGCGAGGCCTTAGTTCCTGCATTCCCTTGGAACTCACTGGAGCCCCGGGACCCATGCTTTCTTAAATCTCGCCAGGACCCTGTTACCACAATCCCCTTAATCTTACTGGGTTTACTGGAAATTTTATTATAATACTGTATAACATCAAAAAAAAAGTAAATTAAAAGTGTGTCCATGTTTCAGTGGGAATAATATCCAATAGTCCAGAAAATCTGCCAGTCCAACACCACCAAAGTCCTGAGCTTGTATTCTTCGGTGTATTTTTAAATATCAATCTTGCAGCATTGTTTTACTGTAAATCCATTCAGCTATGCTCATTCCTCACAGAAATAACAGCACGTGGAAGATGATGCACATGTTAATAAAAGCAGAAAATGCTGGAAATGCTCAGTGAACAAGGTAGCATCTGAGGAGACAGAAAATCATTGATTAATTTTCATTGCCATTGGCAGTAGTTTGTTTTTGGATTTTTGTTTCGATAACACATCAGCATAAGTGCCAATTCTGCACTGTTGACACTCGAGCCTGGCTGCTGACCCAAGCCCGACATGACCCGACTATATCTGCTGGGTTTGGTGCAGGTCAGGTAATAAAAAAATGTTGTCTGCAGGCTTGGATTGACCGTGACTGAGTTGGATTATAATATAATGTCCAAGCAAATTTCTTGCCAGACTAGAATTTGTGCTCGAGCCTTGGGAGTGAGACTTGAAGCCAGAGCCTTCTGCCTCACTTGAGATGATGCTACCCACTGAGCTATGGCTGACAACCTTATTCATATTTGCCAAGGAGATGAGAGTATCTCAAGGGACAGGGAAGAATGCATTCTCTAAAAGGATGGGAATGGAAAGGTGAAGAATAAATTTTAAAAACACAGGGAAAAAAAGTGCAGCATCTTTAATATAAACACATTGCCTTTTTATTTGAATTGCAGATGAGTGGATTTGACATATTTATAAAGTGTCCTGGTGTTACTCTTGCTTCTGATACTGAGCAGAATTCCTCAGGGCACTGTGTTGGGATGTGACAGAACTGCAAAAGCCACCTTCCAATGATTTACTCGTGAGTTTCAGGTCAATTTCACAAATTCAGAATCAGTCATCTCTATACCGGCACTGATTTGGAAGAGAAATGGTCAGTAAATCAATTGCAGCAAAATAAATGGGAATGAATTTCACTCATTCCTTCTCGTGTCTCCTTTTTCCGATAATTTCCCGGCTTCTTTCCCTCCATCCCTTCTGCTGTCCTCTACTCCCACCCTCAGTTCTCCACACGCTCTGCTTCACTCTTCCTCATCTCCCTTCCTGACATCCCACTCCCAAACTCACCGCCCCCTCCCATCCTCACTTTCCCCTTTCATTCTCATCCTCCCCTTTTGTTGCTTCTTCCCCTTCTCCCCTCGCCTTCTCTTTTCCCTTCCTCCTGCCCATTATCTTCCTCTTACCTCCCATACAGCATGGGGACAGTCCTCTTGACCCACCATTGACTAACCACACCATCAAGCACCCATTAACTCCAATCCCATCTTATGGTCCCCACATTCCCATCAACTCCCCCCAGATCCTACCTCTCACCCACACTTTAGGGGCAATTTACCCTGGCCAATTAACCAACCAGCCCACATGACTTCGTGATGTGGGTGGCAGCCCTTACGAGGGGGATGTATAAACTCCACATAGACAGCACCAGAGATCAGGATTAAGCTCGTGTCGCTGGAGCTGTGAGGCAGCAGATGAACTAGCTGGACCACTGTGCTGATCTTCTCCATCTCCCTGCCAGCACCTCCCTTTTAGTTCAAAAAACATCGACCTCATGCTCTAATACGTTTCTCATTGCCCTCTGAAAACTCACCCAGGTGCCCCTTCTTCATGGATGAGCCTGACTAGTGAGCTTATCCAGCTTCCCATTCCTTCCCCCCAACCCCCTGCCCACTAAGTGGGTGCAGGAGGGAATACAGAGGCAATTTTGATGCTTTCCACACATTCTCCTTCTCAAGGGTCAATGCAAGACAGCCCAGAGTGAAAACCCTTGCATATTTGTTCATTCTCTTTCTCATGACACTGAGGCCAACCTGCACTCAGCACAGAAGGCCATTCTGCCCGCCAGCCTTTATACTCGTCCTCATCCTTTTCTGCCTTATCTTACTCTTTCAGTATCTCTTTTTCTCTCTTTACTCTAACATACTCACCCAGTTTCCTTTTCAGAGCATCCCAAACTAATCACCTTAACCACTTCCTATGATGGTGATTTCACTCTCTGAGTGATGAAAGTTTGCCTATTTACCTTCTGGTATTGGTATTGGTATTAGAATTGGTTTATTATTATCACTTGTACCGAGGTACAGTGAAAAACTTGTCTTGCGTACCGATCGTACAGGTCAATTCATTACACAGTGCAATTACATTTAGTTAGTACAGAGTGCATTGACGTAGTACAGGTAAAAACAATAACAGTACAGAGTAAAGTGTCACAGCTACAGAGAAAGTGCAGTGCAGGTAGACAATAAGGTGCAAGGTCACAACAAGGTAGATTGTGAGGTCAGAGTCCATCTCATCGTATAAAGGAATCGTTCAGTAGTCCTATCACAGTGGGATAGAAGCTGTCCTTGAGTCTGATGGTACGTGCCCTCAGGCTCCTGTATCTTCTGCCTGATGGAAGAGGAGAGAAGAGAGAATGACCTGGGTGGGTGGGGTCTTTGATTATACTGGCTGCTTCGCCAAGGCAGTGAGAGGTATAGACAGAGTCCATGGAGGGGAGGCTGGTTTCCATGGTGCACTGAGCTGTGTCCACAACTCTCTGCAGTTTCTTACAGTCCTAGGCA
Source organism: Pristis pectinata (assembly GCF_009764475.1). Lineage (NCBI taxonomy): Eukaryota > Metazoa > Chordata > Chondrichthyes > Rhinopristiformes > Pristidae > Pristis > Pristis pectinata. The sequence continues at coordinate 6,318,097 of NC_067425.1, read as the reverse complement.
GAGCAGTTGCCGTACCAAGCCATAATGCATCCAGATAGGATGCTTTCTATAGTGCATCGATAAAAGTTGGTGAGTGTCAAAGGGGACATACCAAATTCATTTATAACAATCTTGCATTTGTGGCCTGTAGTTTCAGAATTTCCGCTAGGTGGAAAGATATTCACCACTCCCATCCCAACCCATCCACAACTTTTGAGACTTCCATCTAAGTCTTTTTTTACAATGAAGTCCGAGCCTGTTTGACCTTTCTGGACAGTTGCCGTCACTCAGCACGGGCGAAATCCTTGCTCCTTGCACCTTCTCCATTGCTTCCACGTCCTTTTATAACATGGAGACCAGAACCGTGGACAGTGTTTCATATGGACTTACACAAGTTTAACATAACTTCATTACTTTCAAATTCTACGTGTACAGAAACATATCTCAGTGCTCTGTTGGAAATGAGGATGCCTTGCCAACCAGCACTGCTGTGTTTTGGGCTTCATGGAAATGTTCCACGTGCAGCAATGAGCTGGGTGATTAGTTACATTGGTGTGTCGGTGTTGTTAGAGGGAGGGTTGATCGGGACACTCTTTGCTTGAGTAGTCTTAGAATCATACAGCATGGAAACAGGGCCTTCAGACCACTGAGTCTGTGCGGACCATCTCATACATTAATCCCATCATATTCTCCTCGCACCTCCTCAACTCCACCCAGGTTCTACCTACACACTCGGGGGAATTTGCAGTGGCCAATTAGCCTACCAACCCATACGTCTTTGGGGATGTGGGAGGAAATCGAGGCACCCATAGGAAACCCATGGCCCAAAAGGAGAAATCAAAGCCAAAGTGGAACTTATTGTCATATACACAAGTCCATGTGTGCACAGGTGCAATGAAAAATTTACTTGCAGCAGCGTCACAGGCACATAGCATCAGAGACACAACATTCACAAAAAAACATAAATTATACAGAATTATATAAGAAAGACCACAATTAGAACAATTAGTCCATTGTAGTGCAAAGTGGTCATGGTGTTGCTTTACTGAGATGGTGATTAAGGTTGTGCAGGTTCAGGACTGAATGCTTGAAGGGAAGTAGCTGTTCTTGAACCTGGTGGTGTGGGACTTCAGGCTTCTGTACCTCCTGCCTGATGGTAGCTTTGAGAAAATGGCATGGCCCAGATGATGGGGACCTTTGATGATAGATACATAAGAGAGACTGCAGATGCTGGAAATCTGGAGCAACACACAAAGTGCTGGAGGAACTCAATGGGTCAGGCAGCATCTGTGGAGGGAAATGGACAGTCGATGTTTCGGGTCAAGACCCTTCATCAGGATTCATGATAGATGTTGCCTTCTTGAGGCAGTGCCTCATGTAGATACTACCAATGGTGGGGACGGGACTGCCAGTGATGTATTGGGCTAGGTCCAGGGCGTGCAAACTCCACACAGACAGCTCCAGAGGTCAGGATTGGAGCTGTGAGACAGTAACTCTATAGCGGCGATTTCTATCTGAGCGGCCTGGAAAAGTGTCAAAGGATGACACTGCAAGCGATCTGCCCTGCGCCCGAAGCACTGGTGTTGGTGGGTTTGACGCTCTGATTCAAGCTGGGCTTCAGAGTGTGACCAGCTTATCTAACCTGACATGACTGAGGGACGAGCCACTCACATGCAGGATGGCAGAGGGCAAAGACCTCATTCAGGTTCCGACTGCAGTCTGCCAGCTTTCACACTGAATGCTGTGTCCCGCGTGACATAAACCAATATCAGAGCACAATTAAAATGACAGGAAAGGAGGATGGAACTCATCACAGTCAAAGTGAGATGGCTTTCTGGGTGCCAGTGGGACAGGAGCTGAAAATAAATATATGATAATTAAAAATGATAAACCAGAACTAATCCGTCAGCTTCAATATCCTTTACTTTTTAGTGGAGAGAATTAGTTTTGCTGCTTATTTCCAGAGGCAGATTGTTTTATAATGCAGCATCAGTCCATCTCTGAGTGCCCCTGTTCCAACATTTTATTTATTTTTGATGTGTTTTTTGGATGTGGGTGTCAATGGTGGGGCCAGCATTTATTGCTCATCCGTGGTCGATACAACTGGGTCACTTGCCAGGCTGCTACAGAGGGCAGTTCAGAGTCAAACAGAGTCAAGAATTCTTTTCCCAAAGGATATATGTAGCACAGATGAATTTTTGCAACAACCCATCAACTTGCTGGTTATTTTTACTGATAGCTGCTCTGTAAATTATGAATTGATAAAAGAAAAACTTACATTTCCACAGCACATTTCACTGTACCTTCAGGATGTCAGAAAGCACTTTAGAGCCAATTAAGTGATTGAGAAGCATAGACATTTCTGTAATGTAGTAAAGGAGACAGACAATTTGTACGTAGCGAGCTCCCCCAAGCACCTTCCACAGTAGCTGGTCCATTGATATAACCACCACCGGCTGGTTATGTCTGCATTCAGGATGAAGAAGGGAGGTGAAAAGCCACCTGTTCCTAGATATTGTTGCTGGCCAACAAGGAGTTACTGGTTTCCGAGGCTGATACTGGTTTTGACTTATGTCTTTCTGATAGTTGCTACATTTGTGACATCCCATCTCAGTAGATTGGGATTTGAAGCCAGGATCTTAAAAGTACCAGATTGCCATCAGGAATAGGAATCTATACCTGAGCCCAAACAGCTGTGTTCTTTCTACTGCCCTGCATAAAATTACTTGGAATTACATAGAACATGTGGCACAGAAACGCTCCAAACACCCCAGGTAGTCTGTGCCGGTATTTGTACTTCACACAAACCCCTTCCCATTCCATATTTCTCTCTGGCCTTGAGCATCTTTCTGGCTCCCTTTTCTCTCATATTTAAGGAAGGATATACTTGCACTGGAATCAGTGAAGAGAAGAGTCACTAGGCTTTTTCCTGCGATAAAAAGGATGACTTATGAAGAGAAGGTTGAACTAATACTCATTGGAGTTTAGAAGAATGAAAGATGATCCTATTGGAACATGTAAGATTCAGAGGATGATTGATGGGACGGGTGTTAAGAGAATATTTCCCCTAATTGGATATTTTTAACTATTAGGGGCATAATTTCAGAATATGGGACACTGAAAGAACTCAGTTTTATTACCAATAGCAGAAATATGTATTATGGGAATGGTGGACAAAGAACCAATATCAGTAACCCACACCCCTGAAGTTCTCCACCCACACACACTCACCTGTTCACCAAGCTTTCTTCTCTCTTTGTTTGTCTTTCCCATCCCCTCCCACCACCTGGTTCCACCTGCCTGTCATCTGCTCCCCATCTGGTTCTGCCTATCACCTACCAGCCTCTATCGCACTCCTCCCTTGTTTGGCCCTCTTTCCTCTTCCCTCTCAGTCATGATGCAGCATCTTGACCTGAAATTTGCCTCCACAGATGCTGCCTGACCTACTGAATTCTTCCAGCTTTCTGTTTCTCGTTCCAGATTCCAGCATCTGCAGTTTCTTTTGTCTTCAGAATAAGGGGTTGCCCATTGAATACAGAAATGAGGAGAAATTTCTTCTCTCTTCCCCAGTGACTGTTTGAAATGTTCTACCCTAGCGAGCTGCAGAGGGGAAGTTATTGAATATATTTAAGGCAGAGATTGACAGACATTGAACCATGTGAGAGTTGAGGTGTGTGGGGAAAGAGTAGAAAGCGATGTTGAAGACTGGATCAGCCATAATCTTATTGAATGATGGAACAGCTCAAGAGGAGCTTCTTTAGGAGTTTGTACCTGGGTCTAGCTGTTCTAGTCTGAAACGTCAATAGAAAATGGCACAAAGGCATTGTAAGAATGTTGGTTGGGATCCCTGGGGAAACACCCTGCTCTTGTCCAGGTATTTCATGTAGTGGCATCACAGGCTCACGTTTATTTTTCAACATAATTACTCTTAAGGAGGTGAGAATGAGCCTCTGCCTTGAATCACTGTGGTCCATGAAGGGAAGGTGTCTCCACAGAGCTGATGATGGGGATGTCCAGCAATATCTATACAAACACATTACTCACTCATAAAGAATAATTCTTTGACTGCAATTCTAAATTTGCCTTGATCTACTCAGTTGCTGAAATTGAAATAATGCTCTGAACTCATATTTTCTGTACCATCTTCTAATCTTTATGTCTCATTTGATAGCACTTGTGTCTGAGTTGGAAGTTTGTGTTCAGCTAGACTGAGGCCTGAGCGTGTAATCTAGGTTGACACATAAAATGTTAATGTTGCTGAACTCCACGTTCATGTGCTATGCATTAAAACTGTTATCAGGAGAGCCAGATAAGATGTTAAAGATTCTGTGGATGGAGTGTGTGATTAGATGAAAAAACCCATTGCACTATTTTCTCAAGAACAAGGTGTCCTCTCTTTCATTCATATACAAAATATGTCATCATGGGCAAGGCTGGCATTATTGCCCTTGAGAAGGTGGGGGGAGCCATCTTCTTGAACTGCTGTAGTCTGTGTGGTGAAGGGGTTCCCTTAGTGCTGTGGGGAGTGGGGATTTAGACCCAGCAACAATGAAGGAACAGTGATACATTACCATTTCTGGATGACATACAACTTGGAGGAGAAACTGCAGGAAGTGATGTTCCGATGTGCCCTCTTCCTTCAAGGTAGGGGTGGTCAAGGGATCGGGATGGTGCTGTCAAAATTGCCTTGGGAACTTGCTAAATTGCATTCTGAAGACGGTGCAGACTTCAGACACGGTGTGCCAATGGAGAGCGCAAATGTTCAGGCTGGCGGATGGGGTATCAGTCAAGTGGGATGTCAAGCTTCTCAAGCATTGTTGGCGCTCCACTCGTGCAGGACAGTAGGGAACATTCCATTGCCCTTCCAACATCTGCCTTGGTTGTTGTTCGGAGGATGTCGGTGATGGGGGACTCAGCATGGTGATGTCATTGATTGTCAAAGCAAAAATGATATTTGATGGGCTGAAGCAAGAGGCAGATGATCGAGAGATAGTGAGATGGAAATTTAGTGTGGAATAAAATGAAGTATTACAAAGCAACATAAAATGCAAGATCGTTGTTCCAGACATCACATCAAAGGAGACAAAATACAAATAACACGTACGCTAGACGTCCTGGATAAATATAGACACTGTCCTGACTTGGAAATGTTTCCCTGACTGCAGCTGGGTAGGAATTCAATGGCTGGAACTTCCTGTCTAACAGCATTGTGGAAGTACCTTCACCATGTAACGCACAAAAGTGCTGGAGGAACTCAGCGGGTCAGGCAGCATCTATGGAGGGGAATGGACATGGACAATGGACATTTGACTGAAATATCCAGATGAAGGGTCTTGACCGAAATATCGACTTGTCCATTTCCCTCCACAGATGCTGCCTGACCCGCTGAGTTCCTCCAGCACTTTGTGTGTTGCTCCAGATTCCAGCATCTGCAGTGTTTTGTGTCTCTGTACCATATTGATGATAGTGTTTCACTCTCTCCTCATCAGGGACAATAAGTGTTCCTAATTTGACCAATACCACCAGAAAGTAAATTGCCTAGCCTATTTCATCATGCTGTGAGCAAGTGGGCATTTACTACAAAGCAACAGTGAGCATACTTCAGACAAAAACAATTAGTTGGCAAGAAGTTTTTTTTTTATTAATCTTCCCTCAAGTTCCCTCTTTCTTGACTCTTCATAGCTCAACCGTATGATGCCAGGGATTAACCTTGTGACTCTCTCAGCACTTTCTCTTGAACTTGGACATTGCCCCATGCCCAGGAGCAAAGGTGATGGAGATCTTAAAGAAATGTGTATTATATTAAATCAGTTTTTTTAAGAAGTAAAGGCTTTACATAACCATACCTCAAGTGAACACTGTCACATTTCTCTGTGTTGGTCAAGTTATTCAATCTTGTTAGTCAAAGTCGAGTTTGTTGCCATATGCACAAGTGCAAGTGCAATGAGAAAACTTACTTGCAGCAGCATCACAGGCACATGGCATCAGATACACAACATTCACAAGAAAAGCATAAAGTAAACATAAATTATGCAAAATTATACTAGAAAGAACACAATTAGAACAAAAACACAAAGTCCATTGTAGTGCACAGTGCTCAAAGTGGTTATAGTGTTGCTGTACTGAGGTAGTGATTAGGGTTGTGCAGGTTGTTCAAGAACCGAACGGTTGAAGGGAAGTAGCTGTTCCTGAACCTGATGGTGTGGGACTTCAGGCTTCTGTACCTCCTGCCCGATGGTAGCTGCGAAAAGATGGCATGGCCCGGACGGTGGGGAATCCCCGATGATGGACGTTGCCTTCTTGAGACAACGTCTTTGATTGTACAAATCAGGAATGCAGCTATACAACAGGAATTTAATAGGTATACAATCTAGTATTCCAGGAATATCCCAAAAGCTTCATAAATGATTAATTATTTTCCAGTTGTAATCACATGGCAGTGAGCAGAAATATCCTAAAAATGGCCAAGTGACTGATTAATTTGTTTTTGATGGTGTAAGTCTAAGAAGGACTATTATCCAAGGTACCAGGAGCAAACTGAAAGTTTTGCAAGAGAAACAAAGAACTGCAGATGCTGGAATCTAGATGAAAAACACGATGCTGCTGGAGGAACTCAGCAGGCCAGGCAGCATCCGTGGAGAAAAGCAGGCAGTCAACGTTTCGGATCAGGACCCTTCTTCAGGACTGAAGATAGGAAAAGGGGAAGCCCGATATATAGGAGGGAAAATCAGAGCAGTGATAGGTGGACAAAAAAGGGGAGGCGGGATGGGCACAAGGTGGTGATAGGTAGATGCAGGGAAGAGATAGTGATAGGTGTGGGGGAGGAGGGGAGAGCAGATCCACCGGGCAATGGGTCAAAGGTAAGGAGAGAGAGGAAAAAAGGGTAGAAAAAAGAGGCTAGGAAAGGGAAGAAGAGAAGAAGCGTGGTGGGGGGGGGGGGGGGGGAAAGTGGGGTGGGGATTACCTAAAGTGGGAGAATTCAGTATTCAAGCCATTAGGCTGCAAGGTTCCAAGATGGAAAATGATGTGTTGTTCCTCCAGTTTACGCTTGGAATTCCTGGCAGTGGAGGAGGCCAAGGACTGACATATCAGTGATGGTGTGGGAGGTTGAGTTGAAGTGACTGGCATCGGGGAGATGCAGATCACAGTTACGGACAGAGCGCAGGTGTTCTGCGAAACGGTCACCAAGTTTTGCATTCCTATAACACCTTTCATATCTTCAGGACATTCAAAGAACTTTGTGGGACATTGATGTTTCTCTTGACTTGTAACACAACAGCCAATTAACATGCAACAAGCTCCCAGAGGAAGCAACATTTGCTTCATTACTTCACTGGAGCATCAGCCTGGATTTTATGCTCAGGGAACTTATGAACGTACAAACTACCAACCCGGGTGAATGAGGGCTTTTGACTAAACCAGAAGGGACGAGGAAGCGGCTGCTTTGAGGTGATATCAAGCTGTAAGAGGCTGTATATTGTAGGCAGTGAGGATTAAGCAGTCTGATTGGTTTCAAAGATAGAATAATCCAGTCGGTGTGTGTTTTATGTATTTCGCCTCCACAGAAGCAGTGTCTGGAACACTGATCCTTCACTTTATATTGCTGCAGTATGTATCACATTGTCTCTGACCTCTTTCCCCTCATCATCAGTCAGTCATCAGCGTCTCACCCTCAACCCATCAAGTGTCACACACACCGTTTAATCATACAGATAACCTCACGTAATGGTCAGGACGAAGACTCTGAGTCTCGTCCACAACATTCACATTTAAATGTCCCCAGGTACATTCATGTGTAATTCTGTGTGACTAGCACAAGTGAAGCAAAGAGACCCCATTTGCTAACAGCTGAACCAGTTGTGGTACATTGTTGTCGAGTGTCCACAGCAGGAAAGCAGAAAAGGAGCTTGACCTGAGATGTGATATAGGTTCTGCCATGTGAAGAGAGGTCAGTAGCACAGAGAGTCAGAGAGAAGGGGGTTGAGACTGACAGGGGGCAGTGGAGCGGTGTTGGGGATTCATTGGTGGAAAGGGGCGATGAAGGTTGACTGAGGAGAAAGGGGCAGTGGTGGGTTGGCTTTGGGAGAGGGGCAGTGGTGGGGACGGCTGTGGGAGAGGGGCAGTGGTGGGGATGACCATAGGGGGGTAGGCAGGGTGGGAACTGACCCCCAGGAGAGGGGCAATGGTGGGGATATAAAGGTGGAGAGGAACATTCAGGATTGACTGAGGGGAAAAGGGAAGTGGGGTGTAACTGAGGGAGGGGGAATGTAAGGATTACTTGAGAGAGGGGCACGGTTGGTTTGTTGGGAAGGGGGCAGTGTCAAAAAACCATAGAGTAGAAACAGTGTCAGAAATTGACAGGGAGAAGGGCAGTGAGTGATGGGGAGGGGCAGAGTGATGAGGAGGGGCAGTGGGTGACAGGGAGGGGGGCAGTGAGAGGGATTGATGGGGAAAGTGTTAGATTCTTCATTGAACAAGGAGAGAGTCGGTGTTCTTTGAATATGATGAAGGATTGTCAAGGGGAGGAGGAGAAGGCCAGGAGTAGGGATTGACTGTTGGACTGGATCTGCATGGTCTTGCACTGCTCCCCCAGTCTATCACCAGTCTCCACACTCATCCCTCTTTCCTCCTACTTTACTCCTGTTCCCTCTCGTTCTGTTCTGTCAGCCGCTACACTCCAGGCCTACCTATACCCTTCTCTTCATGTCCTACCTGCCCATTTTCCCACTGTTTCTGTAACTTATCCATGTCTTCTTCCTCCCATTGGTATGTCCGCTCTTCTCCTGCACCTTATCTTGTTATACAAGCATCCGTCTTGCAGTTGTGGATGAAATTCACCCAATTGTCACCCTTCCCCCCACCCCCCGAACTCTACCAACGTTGCCCCATTATCAATTAGCAGAGCATGATCATATTTTCTCAGGGCACATATGGAGACCAATTGTCACAATGCTTTCCTGAACAGTCAAGGTCTGTGTTCACCACATATGGTGAAGAGTGGATCAGTGTGTCTCGTTAACCTTCCGCGGGTGCTGTTAGTGTGAAGTCAGCCTACATCTCAAACACCCTGCTTGTTCTGTTTGATGAACTCCAGCGTGTCAGTCATCCTCACTACATCTGCCAACCACAGTTGTGGCTCAATGGGTGGCACTCTCACTTCTGAATAAAAAGGTTGTGGGTTTATGTCCCACACCGGAGACTTCACCACCAACTCTAACTAATGATGTCAGGCAGCACAGGGAGAGTCTTTTCCTCTCTTCCTTAGGCAGCCCCTTGGACTTGAGGGTGACTGATTTCCACTCTGGGTTAGTGGGTGCTCAGGTGGCTGATGATTCCACTGTGGGAAGCGCAAACATCTCCGCTGGGTGTTAGTTGATGGGGTGGGTGGGTGGTTTCTGAGTTTGTGCGTTCCTTCTGCTGCTTACCCGGGGCTTCTGTGTGCTCCTGATGCACGGAACTGAGGTTCTCAATACCACCCCACTCCCTCACCTCCTTTGGGAGTCATGGGCCAGAGATTTCCAGGAGACAGTGAGGATGTTGCTTTTCTTCAAGGAGGCTTTGTGCACTCCTCGAATCTTTTACTCTGTCCTCAAGAAGGCAACTTCTACCATCAAAGATCCCCACCATCCAGGCCGTGCCATCTTCTCACAGCTACCATCGGGCAGGAGGTACAGAAGCCTGGAGTCCCACACCACCACATTCAAGAACAGCTGCTTTCCTTCAACAATTTTGTTCATGAACCAACCTGCACAACCTAATCAGTACCTCAGTATAGGAACACTGTGACTACTTTGACCACTGTGTACTACAATGGACTTGCTTTTGTTCTAATTGTGTTCTTCCGTGTATAATTTATGTTTAATTTATGTTTTTCTTGTGAATGTTGTGCATCTGATGCTATGTGCCTGTGATGCTGCTGTAAGTGAGTTTTTCATTGCACCTGTGCACACATGTACTTGTGCATATGACGATAAACTTGACTTTCAACTTTCTGGTCATCTCTTTCTATGACAGAGCTCAGAATCGAGTTGTTTTGAGATTCTGGTGTTGGGCATGCTCAACCTAGTCAGGTGAGCCAGGGCCTCAGTGCTGGGGGATGTTGATCTGGGAGAGGACACCAACATTGGTTCGCTCATCCTTCCAGTGAATTTGATGTGGAGATAGCATTGGTGATATCATCCCTGTGCTTGGAGGTGCCTGCAGTAGGTAGAAGAATATAGGAGGACAGGGATTGCTGTTGCCCAGTAGATTCTTGTACCAGGTTTTAGTCTGAGGGTTAGCTGGCACATCGAAGGCGGTTGTGAATTTCATCGTCGATGTCTGCCTTGACCGAGAACTGGTTCCCGAGATATGGGGAGTGGTCCACGTAGGTCTGGGACACTCGGTGAACCTTGATTGTCAGTGGGTAGTGTGGTGCTACAGGGCAGGTCGGTGGAGGTCCTTTGTCTTGTAGATGTTATAGGTAAGGGCCATCCTCTTGCCTGCTTCAGTGAAAACGTCAGTGATGGCCTAGGATGAGATGATAAAATGGGAGGAGGCTCACATGGAGAATCAGCACCAACGTAGACCAGTTGGATTCGATGGCCTATTTCTGTGCTGTTCACGCTGTGCTGTATTGATTAATGTTTGTGTGAACTGTTTGAAATGGAGTGCCCAGGGAGGAGATCAAGTGTAATAACATCAAGCATTTTAGGAAGGAGTTCTACAGGCATTTGGTGACAAATTAAATCAAGGTTGTAGGTAGTAAGCTTTGGAGATAGCAAAGTCAATTCGAGCAAATAGAAAACACCAGAATATGTGTGAATATGACTGTAATAGATTTATTAATGTCAGTAAGACTAGGTTCTGATTTATTTCAAGTGTCTGTAACTTTGATGAGCAATGTTCTGAACAGTGAATTCGATTTCCACGTCTCCACTCTAGTTAGAGCCCTTGAGGAAGAAGGGCTGTCATCCTTACCCAGTCAGGCCTGTATGTGATACCTCATGCTGACTAATCTCCTTGCATCCTACACAGGTTCTGGTGATTTGTGAATTGGGGTTCCGCTGTGATTTCCTGTTACATGGCTCTGTAGCTCAATGTCAGTCCATCTGACTGCTGTATGATATAAAATGGAAACTCACAGTCCACACTAAGTTAGTTAGTACATAGTGATCACATTGAATGACTTTGTCACTTGTGTATCTTTGACCGAGGTTGAGGTCACAGAGTCATAAAGTAATACAGCACAGAAGCAGGCCCTTCAGCCCAACCTGTCCATGCCGACCAAAATGCCCATCTAAGCTAGTCGCATTTTCCCGGGTTTGGCCTTTATCCCTCTAAACCTTACCTATCCAGGTGCTTGTCCAAGTCTATTAAATGTTGTTATTGTATCTGCCTCAACCACTTCCTCTGGCAGCTCGTTCCATCTATGCACCACCCTCTGCGTGAAGAAGTTTCTCCTCAGCTTCCATTTAAATCTTTCCCCTCTCACCTTAAACCTATGCCCTCTATTTCTTGATTCCCTTTCCCTGGGGAAAGAAGACTGAGTGCAATCTCCCTATCTATGCCCCTCATGAATTTATACACCTGTATGAGGTCACCCCATAGAGGTCTCCTATGCTCTGAAGAATGTCCTAGCCTGCCCAATCTCTCCCTATAACTCAGGCTTTCAAGTCCTGGTATTAGTCTTCCCTGTGGTAAATAATGCAAGTTGGGCAAAATTTTATAAAATGACTCAGTCACTTGCATATCAAACTTGCATGCATTGATGGAGTTTTCCTCCTCCTGTCTCATGGCAACAGTGGTAGCCATGATATTAACAGTGCTATAATAAAATGGAAAATGCTGGAAATACTCAGCAGGTCAGGCAGCTCCTGAGGAGATAGAAACAGAGTTAACAGTTCGTGTTGATGATCTTTCATCTGAACTAAGAAAAGGTAGAAATCAAATATGTTTTATGTGAGGGGAGGGGTGGAGAGAAGAAAGGGGAATATCTATGAAAAGGTGGACACCAGGCTAGACTAAATGACACAGGTGCTGTTGGGGACTGGGAGTGAGATGCTGTACCACTGTATGACTCTATGAATTCCCTATCAGTTGCACTGGAGAATTGCCTCTCAGATCTGTGCAAGCTCAGATATTCTATTAATTTCAACGGTGATTGTTGAACAAATGATCGCAGAAACAAGAGGAGGTAGAGAGGAAGATAAGTTCCTCTTACCTTAAATTATTTCACTTTATTTTGATGTTTTTACTTGTGTATGTGTTTTCAGTTAATTTTTAATGTTTTAATTTCTTGTTTTTTTAAATAATTTTTAAATTCTAAATGTAAGAGACATTTAAAAAATATTAAGTTTGTCTTGTTGTCATTGATTGTAGGTAAAGCTGGGGGTAGGGCTTTGCCAGCTGTCATGGGCATTTAGTATGTGGCTTCCTCACAGCACTCAACATCACCAATGCAGTGCAGGGTGCTTTGGACCAACAAGATGGAGCCTTCCCATCTGGAGCTGGTCGGTAGGGTGTTGGTAGATAGTGGACAGCAATTCTGAGCAGTCAGGGTGGAGGGAGGAACATGGCCAGCTGTAGAGTCACAGGACCAGGCCCTTCAGCCCACCATGTCCATGCCAACCCTCCAGTGCCCATCTCTACCAATCCTGTATCCCAGCCCTTGGCCTGTAGCCTCCTACACCAATATCTGGCCCCTTATAATCCTGCTGTTTGTGGGAGCCTGCTGTGTGCAAATTCCTTACCTGCAAAAGTGATTGGATGTTTATGAAAAACATGTTTTATCTGAAAACCCTTTTTCTCTTTTCGTTTTGTTACTTCCTTTTCTCCCGCATTCCACATATTCTGTCTGTGGAATCTTAAATGCTGCCAGTGCTCATTGCTTAATAAAGTGGTGAATATTTCACTGACAGATCCCCTCCAACTATCTGAAGACATCACTGTAACTGAAGTCTTCAGCAGGTTTCAGAGGCAGCCTGGTGACAACCAGAACTTTGGTAACAGTAACTTTCAGCTCAATCCCCAGTGGGCTTGTGAAGGTTATAATACCACCAGAACCTTTCCAGCTGAACCTCTTCTTGTTTGCCATCCATCACATTAATGGCTTTATGTTTCTAAGTGGCGTTAGTGTCACATTAAAATTCCTGAAGGTGCTGATTTGGAACTGGCCCAGTGTCGCTAGAACTAGTAATTGCTACATATATCAAGGAGGTTTACAATGAGCTCGAAGGAGGCAGGCTAATTGGTTGTCGGAACATTGGGGGACTGTGTTTCGAGTAGCATTTGTTTTAGGAAAGGACCTCGGAAGTAAAAGAGAACTTTTTTTTTCCACAGTTAATTGTGAGTGGGAATTGGGAAGTTTAATACAGGAGAGATTTCTGCAGAAAAAGAAAAGATTTTTAAAGAATTCCGTGGCTGCTGTACCTTTGCAGAAACAGAGCATCATTTATATTTGCATCTCATCAACCCCAGGCTGATTATAAAAATAAAAAAAGGTGTACAGGACACTGAGCACTGAAACCGGTTCTGGTAAAAAAAAACACATTGAGGCACAAGAAAGACTATAGATGCTGGAAATCTGGAGTAACACACACAAAATGCTGGAGGGACTCAGCAGGTCAGGCAGCATCTATGGAGGGAAATGAACAGTCAACGTTTCGGGCCGAGACCCTTCATCAAGACTGTAACCTGAAACATGGACTGTTCATTTCCCTCCATAGATGTTGCCTGACCTGCTGAATTCCTCCAGCATTTTGTGTGTTGCTGGTAAAAGCATTTATGAGATTGTGTGCCTTCATGGAGATGCACATTGAGTTTTTTAAATGAGTCTTGGGATGTGGATCTGGCTGGCAAAGCCTGCATCTGTTGCCCATCCTTAGTTGCCCCAAAGGCAGGGTTAATTTTACCAATCTACAGTTAAGTATCAATGATGGGGGTCCAAATTGGGAGGGTGTGTGTGACTCAGAGTTGGTTCTGTTGCTGTGCACCTGCTGCCGTTACCTTTCAGTTTGGTGGTGTTAGCAGGTCCGGGAAGGTGGCTGGAACCTTATCCTCTCTGGAGCTGATCTGATGGAGGCTTTCATGTTTATGCAAGGATGTGATTTAGCAGATATAGAGATGTTGTTTTGATTTGTGTGAGACCAGGACTAACAGCCAGAAATGTGCAGTGGAATCATGGAGTCAAAGAGCACAGAAACAGGCCCTTCGGCCCACCATGTCCATGTTGACTGTCAAGTACCTACCTGTACCAATCCCATTTACCAGCCTTTGGTCCATAATCTCTAATCCCATGGCAATTCAAATACACATCTAGATACTAGAAAAAGTTCTCCCTTAGATTCAGAACCTTTTACCCCTGACCATAAACCTATGTCCTGTACTTTTAGATACCTCTGCAATTGAGAAAGGTTTCCTTCTCTCTACTCTATTGTACCTCTGTAAGGTCTTTCCTCAGCCTCCATTCCACAAAAAACAAACCCAGCCTGTCCATTCTCTCTCCTCATAACTGAAACACTCCATCACAGTCAATGGACCTTTTTGGCCAAATAGTCTGCATCTTTGATTTAAATACTTTTTAATATTTTCTAAACCTTTGCAAGTTGAGGCAGCCTTTCCTTTGGATAGTGCCGACAGAGAGGAAGTGGAAGGTAGGATACCAGTCAACCGGAGTGCTTTGTGGGTCAGGCAGCATCTATGGAGGGAAATGAACAGTCGACGATTTGATTCGAGAGCCTTCGCCAGAACCCGAAACATCGACTGTTCATTTCCCTCCATAGATGCTGCCTGACCCACTGAGTTCCTCCAGCATTGTATGTGTTGCTCCAGATCTCCACCACCTGCAGTCTCTTGTGTCCGCAGCTAGAGTGCTTTGTTCTAGCGAGTGATTTGTTTTAGGCATGTTGCACCCTGGCAAGTGGGGAGTTTTCCATCATCCTTTTTCTTGGTAAGTGTTTGGATATCTTTGCGTGGGTTGTAGAATCATAGAGTCATGCAGCAGGGAAACAGGCCCTTCAGTCCGATTCATCCATGCCAACCAAGATGCCTATCTACACTAATCCCAATTTCCTGCATTTGACCCACGCCCCTCTATCCCTTTCCTATCCATGTACATGTCCAAATGATTTTTCAATGCTGTGATTGTGCCTGCCTCTACCACCTCATCTGGAAGCTCCTTCCACACACCCCACCAGCCTCTGTGTGGAAAAACTTACCCTCATATCTCCTCTCTCACCTTATATGCTCTAGTTTTAGACTCCCTTACCCTAGGAAGAAGACTCTGACTTTTTACCCTATCTATGCCCATCATAAATTTTATAAACCTCTTTAAAGTCACCCCTCCTGCACTCTAAACATAAATACAATATAAGCCATAAATATGGCCCTAAAAACAATTTCAGTGTATGTGGATTGCAATTCCCTCAGAAAGTTATGGCAAAATATAATGGGATTTATGTTTATTCGTGTACTTCACCGGGGCATGCTGAGATCATGAAAGGCACAAGATGCATTTGATTTATTTCCTGTGCATTACAGCTCCATAAACTGACCCATAAAGTTATAATTTTGCTGTGTAGAACTATAATCTACACCCATAGACTTTCCTGAGCAAACTAGTGACACCTAATGGCCAGACCTAGTTGCTTCACACAAAAAGCTGGAGAACTCAGCAGGTCGGGCAGCATCAATGGAGGGAAATGAACAGCTGACGCTTTGGGTCGACACCCTTCATCAGGACTGGAAAGAAAGAGGGGAGGTAGCCAGTGTAAAAGGGGTGGGCGGAGGGGGTGGAGCAAGAGCTGGCAAGTGGGTCCAGGTGAGAGGGGGAAGATAGGCAAATGGGGGAGGGGGAGAGTAGGAATGATTTAAGAAGCTGGGAGGTGAAGGGGGGAAGTGGCAAAGCACTGAAGGGGATGGAATCTAATAGGAGAGGACAGTCGAACATGGATTAAAGGGAAGGAGGTGGGGAGGGGAACCGGGGAGAGGAATGTGTGGGTGATGGGCAGATCGAGAGGGCAGGAGAAGGGGTAATGGTGCTGGATAAGGGAAAACAAAGGGAGGACAGAGGTTACCAGAAGTTAGAGTAATTTAATGTTCATGCCATCAGGTTGGAGACTACCAAGGCAGAATATGAGGTGTTGTTCCTCTAATCTGCGTCTAGCCTCAACGTGGCAGTAGAGGAGGCGTGGACAGACATGTCGGTTTGGGAGTGAGTTCTTTTTATTCCATTGATGCTGTTGTCCAGTGGTCCCTCCTCTTGCAGCTGATTGGACAGAAAGGCAAAGCTAGTATTTCCCATGGTTACCTGATAATCACATTGGGTATAAAGGGTGTTGCATCCTTAACATTCCCGCAAAAGAAAAGCATACATTTTTGGGCTGTCTCAAAGAACCACGCAGACAATGAAATACTTGGCCACAATTTGAATATAGGAACACCTGGTATCAATAAATGCACAGCAAGATCCCACCAAAAAGCAGTGAACTTGATCCGATTTTGTGCTTTAGTGACATGGATTGAGGAATTTTGAGGAGGATTCTGCATTTTTTGAAATAGCATCGTGGGCAATTTTATGTCCACTCAGGAACACAGGCAGTGCCTTGATTTAACATCCCATCTGAAAGAAGGCACCCCTAGCAGTGGAAGCCTCACTCGTTACTGCACTGGGAGAGTCAACCTGGTTTATATGCTCCAGTTAAACTGTTGGCCTGACCTATCCTTCACCATGACTGGCACAAAACAATTGAAAGCCATATAAAATGCTTGCTCCAATTTGGAGTGTTAGAAACTAGAAACAATTGGTCATTGGATAAGAAGGAGAAAATGGGATAGAAATAAAGCAGTCTGTTTAAGAAAATAAATTCTTTAAGATAGAATTCTCTCATCTCTTCAGTCATGGCTAGAGATTCCAATTGTACCTTAACAGTCTGAGGCCATCTGAATTCAGCTCCCAGCAGACTGGTGCCTGCAGCACACAATTGCTATGAACATATCAATTGGCTCCAAGACATTGTGCTTAGGAATTACAGCCTAGAGTGGGGATACTGAAATCCCAGCCATGTGGAGCTGCACTAGCTGCGGAGAGCCTAACCATTCACCGGGGCGATCCTGAAGCATTTCAATGCCATCAGTAATGGAATGGTTCACTTCCCTCAACTGTGTTTACCTCTCATGAGCGCTGACATTCTCAACGTGTTTCTGTTGTTATTCTTTCTGCTCTGTTGCCTATTCTTGGGGCAGAAACTGAGGGAAAACAGCGTGAATATGATCCAATTTGTGCTTCAGTGATGTGGATTGAGAGAGGAATTTTGAGGTGGTCTCTCCCACTGTTCCTCAAAATAGCATATTGGCGTATTTTATATTCACTTGAGAGCACAGATGGAGCCTCGGTTTAATATCCCATTTCAAAGAAGGCATAGGAGTTGTGTTCCATACATACGTGTGAATGAGAGGACAATTTGGCCCATCCAGTAATACTCAATGCCCCATAACACTGTGGCTTATCTCCTTCCCTGACACCACTCACTAGTTAGAGCAGTCAGTTCATGAACAATTCTAGGTTTTTTACTTCTACTAAAAAATATACGGTTACCATCTCAATGTCCAGTGATCATAGCTAGAATTACTGGGGCAATACAGCAGGTAGTGCTGCTGCCTCACCGCTCCAGGGACCAGGGTACAATCCCAACTTCGGGTGCTGTCTCCTTGGAGTTTGCACATTCTCCCTGTGGCTGCCTTGCTGTCTCCCAGGTGCTGCGGTTTCTGCCCACATCCCAAAGATGTGCAGGCAGGCGAATTGGCCGCTGTAAATTCCCCTTATGGTCGATTAATGGCAAAAGAATCACAAGAGAGGAAATTGTTCAAGTTCAAGTTATACTCTATTGTCATTCACCCACATGCTGTAAAACACATGGAGGAACGAAATGTCGTTTCCCCCAGACTCTCACAACAGAGGACATACATAGAACAGAGAACATACAATAAACGCAGACAGAAAAATTGTGCAAACACAAATAGTGCAAAAAATGGTATATACGGGATACAAAATTAGTGCAAGGTTAGTGCAAAACTGAATTGGAGAAAGAAAATACAGAAGGGTGTAATTGCACTAAGTGTATAAACATGTTCAGCAGCAGCCAAAGTTCTTATGCGCCGTTGTGCAAACCAGGACTTTTGATGCGGCATTTGTGTGAGACTGCCTCCAGGGTATTCAGGAGCCTGACAGCCTGGGGGAAAATACTGTTGTACAGTCTAGTAGTTCTGGCCCAGGTGCTCCGGTACCGCTTGCCAGACGGCAGTGGGACAAATAGGTCATGGGAGGGATGAGAGGGGTCATCTATGATTTTGAAGGCCTTGCGGGTGCATTGTGTGTTGTAGATGTCCAGGATGGAGGGAAGAGGTACTCCGATGATCTTTACAGCTGTGCCCGCAATTCTCTGCAGAGTCTTGCGGTCTGGGGTGTTACAGTTACCATACCAGGCAGAGATGCAGCTGGTCAGAACACTCTCAGTTGTACCCCTGTAGAATGTGGTGAGGGTGAGGGAGGGCAGGTTTGCTCTCTTCAGCTGCCGTAGGGAGTGGAGGCGCTGCTGTGCCATCTTGGCGAGGGAGGAGGTGTTGGTTGACCAGGACAGGTCGATTGGTGAGAATGCGACAGGGAGTAAGTTACAATGGTACAGGGGAGTGAGAGGAGGGGAACGAGACTGATGGGATTGCTTTGCTGGGAGCCGGCATGGACTTCATAGGCTGAATGGCTCAAAGTCAAAGTCGAGTTTATTGTCACATGCACAAGTCCATGTGTGCACAGGTGCAATGAAAAACTTACTTGCAGCAGCATCACAGGTACATCGCATCAGATAAGCAGCAGTCACAAGGAAAACATTGAACATAAATTATACACAATTTTTACAAGGACACAATTAGAACAAAAAAAACACAAAGTCCATTTTAGTGCAAAGTGGTCATAGTGTTGCTAAACTGTAGTGATTAGGGTTGTGCCGGTTGGTTCAAGAACCAAAAGATTGAAGGGGCGTAGCTATTCCTGAACCTGGTGGTGTGGGACTTCAGGCTTCTGTACCTCCTGCCTGATGGGAGCTGCGAGAAGATGGCACGGCCCGGATGGTGGGGAACTTTGATGATGGATTTTGCCTTCTTGAGGCTCCTGAGTTGTAATAAGTATAATCAAATATGTCCTAGACATGCATAGTTAAGGTTTTGTAAATTTGTCCTGAATTGTGTCAAACCACAAAAGGCATTGAAGTTGATGCAAAGCAAGTGCATTGCCAAGAATTCCTTACCCACTGCAGGAGCAGGTCTGTGGCATAGCCACACTAATAAACATTCAAGGAAAATAGTTTCTATGAATAAAAGCTTGGTTGCCTTCAGGAGATCCCTTCTTCTCATATATTTTTCTGACTCCAAAGTTGGCATCTCCAGCAGTGCAGTAGTTCCTCCATATTATTTTCGAGTAGTGGCTTTGTGGGAAGTGTGGTAGTCAATTTGTGCACAACAAGGTTCCACAAACCGCAAGGAGATAATGACCTGTTTTTACAGTGACTCATACTGACAGCCCGCTGACCCAGAGGTAATGATGCTATTGCTAAACCAAGACACCATGTCATTGGCTCTCGGCTGATCTGCTCGTTGGCTTCAACTCCACTTTCCAACTGATCCCCATAATCCTTGATTCCTCTGCAGTCTAAAAATTTCTCAGCCATGAACACTTAATGACTCAACCTCCGTAGCAAAGTGGGGCAGAGAGTTCCAACAACTGGAAGACTCTGAGAGAAGTTTCTCCTCTTTTCAATCTTAAATGGGCAACCATTTTATCCTGAGGTCATGCTCCCAGTACTAGACTACCACACCAAGAGAAACATCCAAACATCTACTCTGTCAAGCCTTCTTAGACTTTTATCTGTTTCAATAAGATCAACTCCCATCTTTCTGAACTCCAGACGTTATAATAAACCTAATCTTCTTGGTGTTTTCTCAGAAGTGGCCAAGAGGATTGACGAGGGCAGGGTGGTTGACGTTGTCTATGTGGACTTCAGCAAGGCTTTGAACAAGGGCCTTCATGGTAGACTGGTTCCAGGAGGTGAGATCACATGGGATCCAGGGTGAGCTAGCCAATTGGATACAGAATTGGCTTG
Source organism: Pristis pectinata (assembly GCF_009764475.1). Classification (NCBI taxonomy): domain Eukaryota; kingdom Metazoa; phylum Chordata; class Chondrichthyes; order Rhinopristiformes; family Pristidae; genus Pristis; species Pristis pectinata. The sequence continues at coordinate 6,297,986 of NC_067425.1, read as the reverse complement.
GTGGAAGGGGTCAGAAGCTGGTCGTGGAGGGTTGTATTTCAGATTGGAGGCCTATGACCAGCAGTGTACCGCAGGGATCAGTGCTGAGTGACACTTTGGTTGTCATATATACTAATGAGTTGGATGAGAATGTAGGTGGCATAATTTTGTGGATGACACCAAAACTGGTGGTGTAGTGAAGAAGATCGTCCAAGATTACAACAGGATCAGGATCAACTGGGGAAGTGGGTGAAGAAATTGCAGGTGGAATTTAACTCAGACAAGTGCAAAGTGATGCATTTTGAGAATTTAAACCAGGGCCAGACGTAGTGAATGGCAGGGCCCTGGGGAGTGTTGTAGAACAGCAACACAGGTAGACAAGATGGTGAAGAAGGTGTATGGCATGCTTGCCTTCATTAGATGGGGCATTGAGTACGAGAGTTGGGACGTCATATTACAGCTGTACAAGATGTTGGTGAGACCGCACCTGGAATATTATGTGCAGTTCTGGTCACCACACTATAGGAAGGATATGAGTAAGCTATAAAGGGTGCGGAACTGATCCAGAAGGACGTTGCCAGGAATGGAGGGCTTGTGTTATAAAGGAGAGACTGGATAGGCTGGGACTGTTTTTCCTGGAGCCCTGCCCTTGTGACTATATAGACAGGTATGTATAAAGTCATGAGGGGCAGAAGTAATGTGGATGGTCACTGTCTTTTTCCCAGGGTAGGAGAGCCTAAAACTAGAGGGCAAAGGTTTAAGGGGAGAGGGAAAAGATTTAAAGGGCAAGATTTTCACACATAGGGTGGTGGCCCCTTCCCTCAATGCTCCTAAAAAATAAATTCTCTGACAAACATTTTTGTCATCTAATACCTCCTTCATCAAAGATATCCCTATCTTTTTCCCAGGGAAAGGGAATCAAAAACTAGGGGGCATTGGCTTAAGGTGAGAGGGGAAAGATTTAAAAGGGACCTGAGGGGCAAGTTTTTCACACAGAGGGTGGTGCGTAAATGGAACGAGCTGCCAGAGGAAGTGGAAGAGATGGGTTGAATTATATTTAAAAGACATTTGGACAGGTACATGGATAGGAAAGGTTCAGAGGGATATGGGCCTAATGCAGGCAAATGGGACTTGCTCATGGAAGCACCTTGGTCAGCATGGAGAAGTTGGATCGAAAGTCTAGTTTCCAGGCTGTATAACTCTTTGTCTCTGTAAAACAAATGTTGAATTCCAATTAGGCATTTCCCTAATACAACACTTCTTGAGGTCATGAGGCTCATTTTGTTTTTCCAGTGCATTGTTGATTCCTCTTCTTCCAGATTGCAATTCCACATATCGATACTCCAATGCAATATCTTGCCCACACCCCACAAAGTTTTATCACCTTCTGCCTCCTGTGAGGGTGAAAAACGTGCGTAAAAGACAAGTTCTGAAGTCGAGCTACTGGTATGAATGTGAAATGAGTTTATTCGGCAATCAGTGTGATCTTGAGCAATTTCATAATTGTGATATGGAGCCCCTGAAGGAAGGAATTTGTTTTAGAAACAGAGGCATTTTTGGAAAATCTAATCACAGGCAACCAAGTCTTCTCCTGATTGATCTTGTGATTACATAAAGTAATTTTTATCTTGCAAATTATTCATTATCCTGACTTGGAAATACATAACTGTCCCTTCACCATCACAGTGTCTGAATCCTGGGGTTCCCTGTAATGGGAGTACCTTCACCACTCAGACTGCAGCAGTTCAAGAAAGCAGCTCATCACCACTTTCTCAAGGTCTGTTAGCGATAGGCAATAAATTCAGGCCCATGGGCTACTAGAGGGGGGCAAGCAATGGCCATTTCCCAAGAATATTTTTTTATTATTAGGACTGTGACAGTAAAGTCAACAAAGAAATGGTAGTAAAGTGGTTACATGACTGGACTGGTAATCCAGAGTCCTAGCCTAGAAGCCTTAACTTGAATACGTTCAAATTCCACCACGGCTGCTGTGAATTTAAATTCAGCTAGTTAAATATGGAATTAAAAATTGCTGTTCATGATGGAGACCATGAAACTACTCAATTGTTGTAAGAGCCCATCTGGTTTTTTAATGTCCTTCAAGGAAGTATATCTGCCATCCTTACCCAGTCTGGCCTATATGTGACTCCAGACCCACCAATGTAGTTGACTCTCAACAGTCCTTTGAAATGGCCCAGCAAGCATCTTAGTTCAAGGATAATTAGAAATGGGTAATAAATGGTGGTCCGCCAGTGACACCCACATCTGTGAAGAAGTAAAACAAGTCCTTTCTATCTAGAATGCATCACCTTTTAAAGACAAAAGCTTGGTTCGATGGCAACACCAAGAACTGGAAATTTGTGGGATTAGTTTGTATCCTCTACACCCCTCAGACCTGCCAAAGTCCTTTAGTACTGTCCATGGTCCTGAAGCAAGGTTGGAAAGAAGGTTTTAAAATGAAACCTTATCACTCATTCTTTTTCATGCTGTTATTCTTTAAGCTGTGAACATTCTGGCCCTGCCACAGATGATTAATTAATAAGATAATTAAGGTTTAGGAATAGATTAAATTGGTGATTAAAACAGCTCCCACACACTTTTCCAACTCTATTTGAATGCATTCCTCAAGATTTTATAGCAAACCCTCCAGCAACCTCTCCCCATGTTTACTCTTTTGATCACCACACACATCCAATCTTACTGTATTGGGGTCAGGGTTAGGATTAGGTTTAATCTCTTCTGACCACTCAAGAAACAAAACTCATTGGGTCATTGATCCATGGATCATTTTTGACTCAATCAAGGAGCCTTTTAGTTTTAAACCTCAGTGCTGCAGCTGGTTGAGCTGCTACCTCACATCTCCAGAGAAGGGGTTTGACCCTGATGGTCTGTCTGGCTCTGGTGCTCTCTGTCTGGAGTTTGCCTGTTCTCCCTGTGACCACGTGGGTTTCCCCAGGGTGCTCATCCCGAAGACATGTGCATTGGTTTGTAACTTGGCTATGGTGATTTACTCCTCGTGTAGGTGAGTGGTAGAATCTGGGGGACATTGATGGGAATGTGGGGAGAATAAAGTGGGATTAATATTGGTATAGGTTTATTATTGTCACGTGTACCGAGGTACAGTGAAAAACTTGTCTTGCATACCGTTCATACAGATCAATTCATTACACAGTGCATTGAGATAGTACAAGGTAAAACAATACAGAATGCAGAGTAAGGTGTCACAGCTACAGAGAAAGTGCAGTGTAGGTAGAAAATAAGGTGCAAGGTTATAACGAGGTAGACTGTGAGGTCAAGAGTCCATCTTATCGTACTAGGGAACCAGTAGTCTTATAACAGCAGGATAGAAGCTGTCCTTGAGCCTAGTCGTACATTCTTTCAGGCTTTTGTATCTTCTGCCTGATGGGAGAGGGGAGAAGAGAGAATGTCCTGGGTAGGTGGGATCTTTGATTATGCTGGCTGCTTTACTGAGGCAGCGAGAGGTATAGACAGAGTCCATGGAGGGGAAGCTGGTTTCTGTGATGTGCTGAGCTGTTTCTTGTGCTCCCGGGCAGAGCAGTTGCCATCCCAAGCTATGATGCATCCAGGTAGGATGCTTTCTATGGTGCATCAATAAAAGTTGGTGAGTGTCTAGGGTTATATGCCAAATTTCTTTAGCCTGCTGAGGAAGTAGAGGTGCTGGTGAGCTTTCTTGGCCGTGGCATCTACGTGCTTAGACCAGGACAGGATATTGGTGATGTTCAGTCTTGGGAACTACAAGTTCTCAACCCTCTCGACCTCAGCACCATTGATGTAGACAGGTGTATGTGCACCACCCCCTTCCTGAAGTCAATGACCAGCTCTTTTGTTTTGTTGACATTGAGGGAAAGGTTGTTGTCATGACACCACGTTCTCTATTTCCTTTCTGTACTCTGACTCATCGTTATTTGAGATACGGCCCACTACGGTGGTATCATCTGCAAACTTGTAGATGGTGTTAGAGCAGAATCTGGTCACGCAGTCATGAGTATATAGGATGGGACTGAGGACGCAGCCTTGTGGGGCACCAGTGTTGAGAATAATCGTGCTGGAGGTGTTGCTGCCTATCCTCACTGATTCTGGTCTGTTGGTCAGGAAGTCAAGGATCCAGTTGCAAAGGGAGGTGTTGAGTCCCAGCTCTCGGAGTTTGGTGATGAGTTTTCTTGGAATTATAATACTAAAGGCAGAGCTGTAGTCAATAAACAATAGTCTAACGTGGGTGTCTTTACTGTCCAGATGCTCCAGAGATGGGTGTAGGGCCAGGGAGATGGCGCCTGCTGTTTCGACAGTAGGCAAATTGCAGTGGGTTGAGGTTTTCCGGGAGGCTGGAGTTAATGCGTGCCATGACCAGCCTCTCGAAGCACTTCATAATGGTGGATGTCAGAGCCACCAGGCGGTAGTCATTAAGGCAAGTTACCTTGTTTTTCTTAGGTACCGGGATGATAGTGGCCTTCTTAAAGCAGGTGGGAACCTCAGATTGAAGCAGGGAGAGGTTAAAAATGTCTGGAAATACGCCCGCCAGCTGATCTGCACAGGATCTGAGGACACGGCCAGGGACACCATCCAGGCCAGGTGCTTTCTGCGGGTTCTCTTTCTGGAAGTGGGAACTCGCCAGGGCCGACACGTCCGAGCACCACAAGTTATTGATTAGGAATCAGACCCCAGCCTCCCCGCCTCTGACGTTTCCTGAGGATGCTGTACGGTCCATTCGGTGAATTACAAAGCCCTCGGGTTGTATGGCGCAGTCAGGTGAAGCAGGTGTAAGCCACGTTTCAGTGAGACATAGCACACAGCAGTCCCTCAGTACTCTTTGGTAGGTCAGTCTTGCCCTTAGTTCATCAACTGGGTGGTTGATGGTCAGTGCAGATTCAATGGGCCAAAGGGCCTGTTTCCATGTTGTATGTCTCTATGACTCTACAATCAATAAACATGCATGGAGTTCATAGAAAGTGAAGTGTAAACCCTTGCATTTTAATGTCCATTTGATCTTTCACCGAATTGTGTTCAAATCAGTACCCAAGGGATTCATTTTGAATTCCTGGACTGTGGAATTTGCAGGCTTATGCTTCTGCTCTTGGTGAGAGAAATTTCAGCCTTATAAGATTCTTGGTAAAGAATCCAATTAAACAGCAGGTTCTGAAGACCAATGTGAATGCTGGAGATAATTTGTGAAACATTACTTGGGTCAGAATCTTTGGTAAGCTAATGAACTGCTGCTTCTCCATTGAATGACCCTTCCTATTTTGAAGGCATTCAATTATTTAAATCACTCTGCTCAACCTGTGTTGCTTCTCACAGGACTTTGTGTGGTTTGAGAAAGCAGTGAAGATAAAACCTGAATTACGGTGGAGAGACTGTTCCCTCCAGATAAGTGCAATAAACCTGCAACATATGTGCCTATGTTTAGGTTAACGGCTTCATCTTTTCCTTGTTTGTCCCCCTGCATAGCTGTGCACCGTGCTTGCAAATGAAAAGCCATAAAATGTTAATAAAAGCTGTGCCTTGTAAATAAGGAACAGCCTGTGATCTTTATGGTCAAGGGCCCATATCTATGATTTTTGATTCCTCCAGACAGGCACTTAAACTTGCAACAAGTTAAACAGACTGCAGAGCTGAATGAGGCTAGCACACCGCACCAAGAGAGCAAAGGGCAGCCTCGGGGTTTTTACCCTTCAGGATTGCCCCAGGGACTCCAGGGAGTGTCTATCAAGGTCCAGGAATCCTGCAAAAAAGACACCTGGGCAGCACCATTAAGTAAATCGTTTGTGTATTGCTTTTAATTAATTTTCTTTAAATGGATTGCAGGAGTAGGGGGAGGAAGGTTGTTCAATAGACATCAGGAATCATCCAAACAGGTAACAAACTGTATGTTTTTCAACTGGATTCCAAGAGGATTGGTATACCAGGCAGCCAACACCAAGCACATGGGACTGGCTTGGATGGGGCATCTTAGTTGGCATGGACCAGTTGGGCTGAAGGGCCTGTTTCTGTGCTGTATAACTCTATGGCTGGATGACTCACATGGGGACATGGCAATTCAAGGGAGGAGGTCACATGATGACATTTTCAGGACAGCAATCTTCAGGTCGGCCCAAGTGGTGTACATTCTTAAAGAGATGTAAAAGGAAATGGCATAAAAGCTGAAAATGCTGGAACCAATCGGCAGGTCAGGCAGCATCTTTGGAAAGAGAAGGAGATTTAATGTTTCAAGTGGAAGACCCTTCATCAGAACTGGGAAAGAGAGAAAAAAAACGGGGCTTTAACTTCACCTTCTCACATCTCCCCCATTGCCATATTAGCAATAACACGTGAAGTATGGAGAACTTCTTGGAAACTGCTCATTTTGTCCAAATTTATTACTGAAATCAAGTTTCTCTAGAGGTTGCTATGGCCAATCCCCAATGAAATAATGAGAGTCCTTACACAGGACTGACAAAAGCTCCAAACCATCATTCCTAATAACAGATACAAAACGTAGAATCCAGAGAGGGTCTTCAGCTCTTTGAGGCTGTTCCATTTATTTGGATTACAGCTGACATCTTAACTGTTTGCTTGCTTGGTTCCGTTTCCAATACCAAACATCTATTGAGGAGGCCTTAAGTTTGCACCAACTATTTAACAAGATTTTATAAGAAATGACATTTTGCTGAGTATCTGTATCCATCTGACATGTGCATGCGTTCCCTGCCTACACCCCTGACTTATTACTGTCAAGCTTTCTTTGTTAGCTTTCTCCCACAATATTTTTATCTCCACGCTAATGGACTTGTACAGCACAAAAGGAGGTTCAGCCCTTCAATACTATTCCAGCTGCATCAAGAAACAATCCAGTTAATCCAACTCCTCCCACTCCTTATACCCTTGCAGTCTTTATCTTCTTCACGTATTTATCCAGTTCCTTTTTGTAGACCACTAGGGATCTGTATTCACCACCCAATGTGCTACTGCCCAAACTAAATCCCACTCTTTTGCTGCATTAAGAAGTTTTCCTCAAGTACCCCTTGGTTCTTCTGCCAATCACTTTAAATCTGTGTCTGCTGGACATCAACACAATATTTTTTCTTATAGAAGAATTTACCCATGTAACCCTGTTGCTGTAATTGTCCAAATTGGCACCAAAATAGCTGATTTTGTCTCAACTGCCATTTTTTTCTTATTAACTGAAAATTCCAAACAAAAAGTTTAATTAAAGGTTAAAAAACAGATACCATTATGTCTTTCATATGTTCCACTGAATGAATGCTGTGTTGCTACAAAGGAATACTCTCATTTTTTTGAAACACTAAGGGTTTAATTAAATAGTACATTTAGTTTTCCATACATTATCTAAAAATTCCATTGTGTATGACTGCATTTCCTTAGTTAACCAGGTGAATGGATGGAGCACTCTACTGCTATTGTGCTTTTATTAACTCACTGGTTCATCACTAGGACAGAATAGAGAGGAAGGAGACTAGTGGGACTGCGGATGATCTTATGCCATATCTGAAAGCACCTCTGTCAGCGATCAGTTCAGCACTGAAGCGCCGGTTTAGTTTCCATCCTCAAACCCAAACCTTCTGACTCTGAGCCAAGAGTCAGCTGGTATCATCCTGAGCACCTCCCGTTTCCTCCTCTATGTCCTAATTAAACAGGGGTAATAAAATGTGTGCCAATGGCAAATGGCAGATACAATTCTCCTAATTAGTTGGGCAGTAAAGATCATAGGTGCTCAGATTGGACAGCCTGTCAATAGAATAATAAAAAAAAGGAAAGATTAGCCTTGTATTGATTAACTGCTATTGATCACATAATGTCGCTGGTGTATTTAGCAAATTGATCACTAGCAGCCAGTGGTGCGCTTAATAAATATTATAATCATATACATCATTGTTACAAGCGAAGAGGTCCAGACCACCACATCATTACTGTGCCAGCTGTTTATATAGTTTGCCTGAGACTAGGTGATAACAAGCTGCCTGCGCATAGACTGCATGGAACCTTGCCTGCATTGAATGATAATTGGTGAGCAATGAGGTCTAATCCAAACTGTAAAGACCAATCTATCCTCCCAGAGGGACCACAGGCAATGTTTTTACTGGAATCTGAGCATTTTGAGATGACAATTCCTGCTCACTGGTTTTCTGTTCTTGCTGATTTTTTCTCCCCTGCCTCTGCCTATAAGTTTCTTGCTGAGGTGTGTGTTCACGAGACATCAGGAGAGCCCCCCACTTTGTTTTGAGAGGCTATTCCGCATGACTGAGCCCAGGTGGTGGGCTAATATGAAGGGGTAGAAGATGGAGAGATATCAGGACAGTGTGCAGTTGCAGACCAAATACCAAATCCAAGGGTGAGTCATTGGATCGTGTTCAGAAGCTGGTCTGTTTCACCAGCTCCCCTGTCCCATCTGGCTGAAATCGATCTCACTTCAGTCGATCTTCCATGCAGCCTGCAGCCCCAATTCCACCGTGGGTGAGTTCGCAAACACCACTAGCTGTGATCGGAACCTTGACGCATTTTTGCCAGCGAGGGAATGGAGTAAATGATCATGGAAAGCAGTCAAGCAAATTGTGATAACAAGGCCAGTGATTGTTGTAGTGACAATGAAGTCACCTTTTCAAGGCAAGATGGGGAAGTTCAAAGGAGATGTGTGAGGCAAGTTTTTTATGCAGAGTGTGGTAGGTGCTTGGAATGCACTGCCAGGAGTGGTGGTGGAAGCAGATACGATAGTGGCGTTCAAGAGGCTTTTAGACAGGCACGTGAATACGCGGGGAATGGAGCGATATTGGCCATGTACAGGCAGAAGGCATTAGTTTAGTTTGGCATCGTGTTCGGCACAGATATTATGGGCCAAAGGGCCTGTTCCTGTGCTGTTCTGTGTCCTGAGTCAGGATTTTTCTGAGACCCTGCAGTCAGACCAAGCTGATTAAAGAAACTGGAATAAAAAGAGAAAATTCGAGAGGTAGTCAGGGTGAGGCAGCGTCAGTGGAGAAAGGAACAGTAATTGTTTCAGGTTGATGACTTTCCATCAGAATCTCTCAGGGCCTTTGACCTGTAATGTTAACTGTTCCTCCCTCCACAGACGCCGCCTGATCTGATTACCTACAGCATTTTCTATTTTTTATTTCTGTTTTCCAGCATCCACACTCCTTTGCGAATGAAATTGGAGAATCAACCCAATCCCATTCAGCCTCTTGGGTGCAGGAGCTTGATTGGGTGTGTGGGTGGCCCTTTATAAAACTGCAGTGCATGCTGTGTATTGTTGCTGGATCTCTGTGGCAAAGACCTGTCTCGAGACACATTGCTCTTTCAGTATGTGTTCCACTAGCCACTTGGGCAATTAGTTCAAAGTTGCTGTGTTAAGCAGTGCACTTTGGTTCATGAGCAGTGCTGGTAAGTTCACCAGCCAATGTTAGTATGAGGGTTAAATTGCTAGACTGAAAGGGAGATCTGGGTTAATGACCTGGAAGCACAAGTTTAAATCACACTACAACAGTTATCTTAAGTAAACCTGCAATACACTGTTATAATCACTGATAGCCAGTATAAAGAGGTGAGGAAGAGGGGTGAGGCAAATTTAATCCAATCAAACCCTCCTTACCAGGATCCACCTATCACTTCACAAGATCACAAGACAGGGGAACAGAAGTAGGCTATTCGGCCCATCAAGTCTGCGCCAAAGAAAAGAGGAAAAAGGAAAAAGAAATGGCTCCCTCCCCTCACCTCTTCATAGAACATAGAACATTACAGCACAGTACAGGCCCTTCGGCCCACGATGTTGTGCCAACATCTTATCCTGATCTAAGATCTATCTAACCCTTCCCTCCCACATAGCCCTCCATTTCTCTTTCATTCATGTATCTGTCTACGAGTCTCTTAAATATCCCTAATGTATCTGCCCCCACAACCTCTGCAGGCAGTGCGTTCCATGCACCCACCACTCTCTGTGTAAAAAACTTACCTCTGACATCCCCTTATACCTTTCTCCAATCATCTTAAAGTAATGTCCCCTCATGTTAGCCGTTGTCGCCTTGGGAAAAAGTATATACTGGCTTCATACTGGCTATCTATATACTTCATACTAGCTATCTCCCCTTTACACTCTCAGTCTTGATGTGGGGTCTTGACCTGAAACGTTAACCATCCCTTTGCCTCTGTTGACCCACTGAGTTCCTCCAGCGGTTTGTCTTTTGCTCCAGATTGCAGCATTTGCAGTCTCTTGTGTCTCCCTTCGTTGTCACTGACGGTGTCCCTGAAACCACAGGATTGTCATATAAATGGAGACACAAGAGACTGCAGATGCTGGAAATCTGGAGCAACGCACACAAAGCTGGAGGAACTCAGTGGGTCAGGCAGCATCCATGGAGGGAAATGGACAATTGACGTTTCGGGCCAAAACCCTTCATCAGGACTGGAAGGAAGGAGGGGAGATAACCAGTACAAAAATGGTGGGGGGATGGGGTGGAGCAAGAGCTGGATCCAGGTTGGGGGGGGGGGTGGTGACAGGCAGGTGGCAGAAGGGGGAGAGTGGGAATGGTGCAAGAAGCTGGGAGGTGGTAGGCGGAAGTGACAAAGGACTGAAGAAGGTGGAATCTGGTAGGAGAGCTCAGTGTGCCATGGAATAAAGGCAAGGAGGTGGGGAAGGGAACCAGATGGGGTGATAGGGGCCGGTGGGATAAGGGAAAAAGGGGCAGAGGGGAGTAGTTACTGGAAGTTAGAGAAATCGATGCTCATGCTGTATAAATAAGTAATGCCGTATAAATAGTGAAGCAGATTGTATAAATGATCTGCTTCCCTATTGTCCGTGTGGGAAGAAAACCTGCTGTCCTTATTGTGCCTAGTGTGTGTGTGTGACTGCGGTGTAGTGAACTCTCCTCAGACATGATCTGTCAAACAGCACAGTTCAAGGGCAATTAGGTAGAGTAGTAAATGCTGGTCTTGCCAGTGATGTCCACATTCTGCAAATTCATCTTTTCTGGTTTTAAGCACAGGAATGTATTTAAACAAATAGTTCCTGGTTCTTTGGTGATCTCTGTAAGCCATAAAACTGCACTGGCTCCATCTAAGTGCTCAAGTCGTGAAATTGCACAGGAAGCTTAACAACACAAGCTATGGCGGTATACCAAGGATATCCAGAATGAGGCACCGCCTGGAGATGTGCCAAGAGACTTTGTAATGGTGCTGCATTTGGGAACTCTGTTATGATACATCATGGACCTGCATAAGGGAGCTGTGTAATAGAGTCATAGAGTTATACAGCACGGAAACAGGCCCTTCGGCCCAACTGATCCGTACCAACCAAGTTGTCCACTTGAGCTAGTCCCATTTCCCTGTGTTTGGCCCATATCCTGCTTGATCTTTCCTATCCATGTACCTGCCTAAATGTCTATTAAACATTGTAATTGTGCCCGCCTCTACCACTTCCTCTGGCAGCTCGTCCTGACAGAGGCATCGAGCTGCTAGGAACTGTAATGATAAAAACAGGCAAAGGGTCTTCAACCTGAAATGTTAATGCTGGTTCCTTTCCCACACATGCAGCCTGCCCTGAAGGCTATTTCCAGCATTTTCTCTTTTTATTTTAGGTTTCCAGCATCTCCAGTTCTTTTGATATTCACCAACTTTGTATTGACACAAGTCCGGGAGCTCTATAATGACACAAGTCCGGGAGCTCTGTAATGACACAAGTCGGGGAGCTCTGTAATGACACAAGTCATGGAGCTCTGTAATGATACAAGTCTGGGAGCTCTGTAATGACACAAGTCTGGGAGCTCTGTAATGACACGTCGGGGAGCTCTGTGATGACACAAGTTGGGGAGCTCTGTGATGACACACGTCGGGGAGCTCTATAATGACACACGTCGGGGAGCTCTGTAGTGACACAAGTTGGAGAGCTCTGTGATGACACAAGTTGGGGAGCTCTGTGATGACACAAGTTGGGGAGCTCTGTGATGACACAAGTTGGGGAGTTCTGTAATGACACAAGTTGGGGAGTTCTGTAATGACACATGTCCGAGAGCTCTGTAATGACACGTCGGGGAGCTCTGTGATGACACAAGTCAGGGAGCTCTGTAATGACACAAGTCGGGGAGCTCTGTAATGACACAAATTGGAACTAATGCTGCAAGACAAGGAGCTCTGCAATGATGCAAGGCAGGGGTCTCTGCAATGAGCTCTGTAATGTATTGATACAAGACAAGGAGCTGTGTCATCTTACAAGTCCATGGAGCTGCATCAGGGAGCTCTGTAATGATACAAGACAAAAGAGGTCTGTCATGATGCAAGGCATGGAGCTGCTCTGTAATTCCTTGAAACTAAAGAGCTGACAGCCTTCAAGAATATATTGCAGAGTAGCTTAGAACAAATGGTAGACCATGCTGAAAGCTGTCAACTAAAGGCAGTCGATTGAGTGGCCACTTCAGACCTCAAAGTAACTAGTGAATGTTTGCCAACAATGCGGCACTGTGTTGGCCTGGTACCAAGCAGAACCCTGGTCCAACACACCAAATTGTATTCGTCATCACTTTAGCTCAAAGGAAATCTTAACCGTTCTCTTCAGCTGTCAAAATGGAGCAAGGAAAGCTGGAAGATTCAATTCTTCAGTGTGGAGGTGTCACTTGGAATTTCTAATTGTAGACATAAAATGAGACTATTTAATTCCATAGAGTCACTTGCATATCGCACAGAGGAGAGCCTTATTATGAGCATCTCAAAGAATATGGAATAGTATAGATCAGACTTTGTCTGATTTACTGTCTGCAAGTGAAATGAATTGTGAGTGCCTCTCTGTTCCCCCCTCCTTCCACTCACTGAATGTGACTTTCAACACACACCCAGTACTGTTACTGCCAGAGCGAATGGGGTGTTGGACTTCAACTCCAGGGCAACCCCAACTTTCATCCCCAATCCCAGGTCTCCGCTCCAGCCTCAAGCTCTTGCTCTCGGCTCAGCCCAAATACAGTTAAGTCTCCATGTGGTCAGCATGAGTTCAAAGGCTCTCCGACACTTGGACGCTGGTCTGAGTTTTGTTGGAGTCTCTTCAGGCAGAGAGACTGTGGGTGGGTGCTGGCGGGAATGAGACAGTCGGATGAATCGTCGGGGTAGGAGAGTCTCACCTGTCAGGTGCATGAGATGCGAAGCTTAAATAATTTGCCATGGCTGATCTACCCCAAACACCCATCCCAACATCCCTTGATTCCTTTAACATCCAGTAACCCATTGAATGCTGTCAATGACTGAGCCTCCAGGGTAGAGAATTCCATCGCTTCCAATGAGTTCCAATAACTTCCCAGATTTCTCACGGACCCCCTCAGGAGACCACATGAACCTGCTGTTGTCTGTTGTTCTACTCAACTCCCATTTGATGCATTTGTTCTCCTTATTCCCACCAAATGTGGGCAATGCTGGCCAGGCCAATATTTATTGACCATTCCTTATCACCCTTGAACTGAATGACTTGCTGGACTTTTTCAAAAGACACTGAAGAGTCGACCACATTGTTGTGGGTCTGGCATTGGATAAAATGGAAGATTTCCTTCTCTAAAAGACAGATGTTTTATTTATGCCAATCTGGTAGCTTCATATTCGACAACTTGAAATCCCCTGCTGCTAAGGTGGGATACAAACTCATTCCCAGTCGAGGCCTCTGCTTGCTCGTTCGAGTAATTTATGCTCCTGTTGCCACTCTCGGTCCTCAGAGCAACTGCCACAGTTCCATCTCGAGGGCAGAGAGCTGCCTTAGCAACTGGGAAGATTCTCTGCACCCTCGCCATACTCTAGACAAAGAGAAATCACCTGTCACGCAGTCCGTTTCTGTCCTTAACGCCCAACCCTTCCAGCGAGGGTGGTACCAGGACCCTGAGCGACTATCCCAGCACAGACTGGAGATTAAACTAAGGTCTTCCTTGTTCCATGAGGCTGAACAGGGAGCACTGTCCCACTGACAGCAGGGGCGCTGTCAATTTACAACCCATTTTAAATACCAAGGAAGAGACGAACAAAGACATGGAACATTAATCTGCACAAATGTGATGATTTCACCCCCGCCCCCTACTGGTCTCACAGTGAGGGCTCTGTTTGGAGCCTGTGGAGCTGTTTGCGAGGCTGACCTGGTTTTCTCGACACACTTGCCATGCAACAGCATCAGTGATTAATGTGCGTGTCTGTGTAGCAGATCGGAGGCACGCTCCAGTACTAATCCAGCATGTGCCTTCTCTTCTCCTTGCAGTTACCTAGGTGACGGGCGCTTTCACCTGGAATCCATCATGATAGCGAACCCTGGCACCCCAGCATACAGGTAAGTGAGAGAACACCTGAGTCAAGCGCTTAAAGGTGTTGGGAGCAAGGGGGAGGCGGTGGGGAAGAGAGGACTGAAAGGAGGAGGAGACAAATGTGTGGCAAAGTCTATTTTTTTCAAAAGAAGCTCATTAATTCAGCTCAGGATTTCTGTTAACCCTTTCACACTGAAGGAGAAGCTGGATGCAGCCTTGCATTGTGTTGGGTATCAGGGTCCCACTGGAGACTTTTTCCTTCTTGCTGCAGGTTTGCTAAATGTTCTCATTGCGTTGGGTCCAATTTAATGTGCAGGTTTGCGTTGCATGGGCTAAATAATAAGGAAAGGTCAGTGTTTCCCAAACACTTCATACCGAAACAAAAATGCCCCCAACACTTGGTAGCCAGTGAATTACTTTGTTTTTCCTTCTTCGGGTTGTGGGCATTGCTGACAAGGCTGGCATTTATTGTCCATCCCTAACTCCCCTTGAGAAGGTGGAAGAGGCAGCTGCCTCATTGAACCGCTGCAGTTAGGTTACAACTTATAGGCTTGCTACTTGGAGTCAACTGTAGGTCAGGAGTCACCTACAGACCAGGTAAGGATGACATGTGTTCTCCACTAAAGGGCAATAGTGAGCAAAATGAGATTTTACAACAAACCAGTAGTTTGGCAGTCATCATTACTGAGTCTTTTTTTAATTCCACTTGATGTAATTAACTGAATTTAAATTCCACAGATACCGTGGTGGGATTTGAACTCCCCCTCTCTGGATTGTTAATTCAGGTCTCTTGATTATTGGTCCAGTAATTTAAGCCCTGCATCACGAACAGATCTTGAAATGAGATAATACCTGTAATTTACATTGGCAAATGTATTGGCCACTTTTGTGCATGGTGCGATCCCAAAAAACTGCAGTGAATGAACAGCACTTCTTCATTGTTCTTGTTCAAGTGAAGTTGGTTGAAGGACAAGTGTTGGTCAGCACATACAATATCAGCACAAACAGCTAACTGCGCATCAATGTGAGATCATCCAGAAGTCTGCTGTCTGCCCCCTGACTTGCCCAGAGTCCCATTCAGCCATCACTTCTGCTACTGTTGTCCTGCACTGGTTCCCACTGAAGCAAAATAGAAAATGCTGGAAATACTCAGCTGCTCAGGCAGCATCTGTGGAAAGAGAAACAAAGATTATACCTCAGATAAAAATGAAAAGTCATCAAGGACCTGCTGAGCATATCCAGTATTTTCTGTTTTATTTCAGATTTCCACCCTCTATAATTTTTTTTGCATTTTTTTAAAATCAGTGTTCCTCCCCCTTTCCTCTCACTGTAATCACCTCCAATACTAAACCCCGTGAGGCCTCTACACTCCTTCAACTTTGGTCTCTTGTATGTTCCCAATTTCATCGTTCCATTGTTGGAGGCCGTGCCTTCAGCCGCTAAGACCCTCGGCTCTGGACTACCCTTCCTATCAGCCTCGCCACCTCTTTCCTCCTTTCCAATGCTCCCTAAAATCCACTGCTTCAGCCAACCTTTACCCCAATGTCACCATAAGTGGCCTGATTTCAAGTTTTGTTTGATAATACTCCTGTGCAATGTCTTGAGATGATTTTTGTATATTAAAGTCACTCTGCATGAATGCAAACTGTTAGACTCAGGTCTCAGCACTTTGCAATCACTGCCACTCACAAGTATTTCTTACCCTGTTCAGTCCACCTGGGCTGATACACAACACAGAGAGGTGTCCTTGTAAAGCCAGCTGCTGAGAACAGCCAGAGGAATGTCTCAACCTGGTTTGCTCTCTACCCTTGGCCTAGCCACCACAGAACTTAATCCTGGCTCCTCCCTATTTGCTTGAATTGAAAGGAACTTCAGGAGGATCTGAGGCATCCCTGGTTGCCGTTGATTTTGCTTAATCCAGACCGTTGTGGTTTACAACCAAACTGTGCTGTGTAGACTGTGCTGGTCATTGAGGACCACAGCACTCCCTTGACATCGTCAGGCCAGTGAAATGTGTCACAGGACAACAGGGGAAGAAGAGAGTCTGTAAGGAGCTGGTACGTTCTCCCCGTGTCTGCGTGGGTTTCCTCCGGGTGCTCCGGTTTCCTCCCACATTCCAAAGACGTACGGGTTAGGAAGTTGTGGGCATGCTATGTTGGTGCCGGAAGCGTGGCAACACTTGCGGGCTGCCCCCAGAACACTCTACGCAAAAGATGCATTTCACTGCGTGTTTCGATGTACGTGTGACTAATAAAGATATCTTGTCTTATCTTATAAACTGGGGGAGAAAAAGATTAGAACATAAACAGGGTGAGAGAAAGAAGTAAACACAAATCAGGAAAAAAAAGAGAGCAAAACAAACTGGAGAGCAGGAGTGAGAGCAAAACACAAACCGGAGGGGACACAGAGGAGAGGCAAGAACCCAAATTCATGAAGGTCATAGAGTAACACAGCACAGGAACAGGACCTTCGGCCCAACACATCCATGCCAGCCAGGGTGCCCATCTAGGCTAGTCCCACATTTGGCCCACATCCCTCTAAATTTCCCTATCCATGTACCTGTCCAAGTGTCTTTTAAATGTGAGAGAGAGAGAGACAAAATGGGAGCGAGTACAATACATAATGGGGAGGGAGAGAGAAAAAACTTGAGTTAATTACAAATTGGGACAGTGAGAGAGCTTTAGATACAAACTGTGAGGAACACAGAGAGAGCTTTAAATACAAACTGGGAGAG
Organism: Pristis pectinata; assembly: GCF_009764475.1. NCBI lineage: Eukaryota > Metazoa > Chordata > Chondrichthyes > Rhinopristiformes > Pristidae > Pristis > Pristis pectinata. The sequence continues at coordinate 6,281,009 of NC_067425.1, read as the reverse complement.
AAGAGACGAGTGCAAAATACAGACTGGAAGGAGCAAAACTGAGATTCTTAGAGGAGAGAGAAAGCAGAACACAAATGGGGAAAGGAGAGAGGGAATGAGAATCACTAATTGGGGAGGAGGGGAGAGAGAGAGAGAGAGAAAATAGAAACTTCTTCATCCAGAAGGTTGTGAATCTTTGGAATTTTTCACCCATGAGGGCTGTGGAGACACAGGCACTGGGTGGATTCAAGACAGGAGGTCCATCGAATGATAGATATTTAAGAAATCAAGGGATTAGGAAGTGGCACTGAGGTAAAAGATCAATTATGATCTAATTGAATAGCACACGTTTGCTAGTACATCCTATCTTCTTATGAGAGAGTAACGCAAACCAGGGAGGAAGAGAAATACCGTTGATACCAGCCAATGTTCTATCTTCAGAGAGGAAGCTTTTGTTTAAACATCACATCCTTAAAGATATTCCCTCTATTTCAATAGTTTCTTCCACAGACCAAGTGCAGGACGGGAGACCATAATGTCTAAGATCTGGAAAGGGTTGCTGAGGTTGTGGAGGTGGTATGTGGGATTGTGCCTTGAGGTCTGAGATTTCTTCTGAAAACTGAATCAGGGGTCCACTGAATGCCTTAGGCAATAATGAATTCCTCTATATGTTGAGGTACAGAAATGAGTTAGCATAAGAGAGGCTTTCATGTTGTTTCTCTTGGTGAATCAGACCTGCTTTGTGACAGCAGGATTAAGATGCTTTGTTCTGTATTATCAGCTGCAGAAATAACAAGATGCTGGAGGAACTCAGCAGGTCAGGCAACATCCGTGGAGAAAAGCAACCGGTCAATGGTTTGGGTCAGGACCCTTCTTCAGGACTGATATAAGATTTCTTTATCAGTCACCTGTACATCGAAACACACAGTGAAATGCATCTTTTGCATAGAATGTTCTGGGGGCAGCCCGCAAGTCACGCTTCCGGAGCCAACATAGTATGCCCACAACTTACGAACCTGTACGTCTTTGGAATGTGGGAGGAAACCAGAGCACCCGGAGGAAACCCACGCAGACACACCGGGAGAATGTACAAACTCTTTACAGACAGCGGCGGGAATTGAACCCGGGTCACTGGTGCTGTAAAGTGTTACGCTAACCGCTACACTACCGTGCCTGAAGATACGAAAAGGGGAAGGCCAATATATAGCAGGGGAAAACAGAGCAGTGATAGATGGACAAAAGTGGGGAGGTGAGGTGGGCACAAGGTGGTGATAGGTAGGTGCAGGTAAGAAACAGTGATAGGCAGGTGTGGGGGGAGGAGGGGAAAGCAGATCCACCGGGGGATGGATTATCAGCTGCGGCTAGATCTGACGTAGTCCCAAATAACTCACTCTGGTCAGTCAGAGGCTAATCTTAGGTGATGTCACACTTGTCCCTAAAGATATGCATTGGGATATTTAGTTGTTTTGTCATAGAGTCATTCATACAGCATGGAAATAAATCTTCAGCCCACTGAGTCTGCAACGACCATCAAGCTAATTAAACATTAAATTTATCCAACCATAACCCATTTTATTCTCCCCATCAACTCCTCCCAGGTTTTACCACTCATCTACATACTAGGGGCAATTTACAGTAACCAATTAATTTACAAATCTGTACGTTTTTTTGGGATGTGGGACGAAACTGGAGCACCCACAGGAAACCCACATGGTCAGAGGGAGAAGGTGTAAACTCCACCCAGAGAGCACGCGGTTGAACTTGGCTCAGCTGGATATGTGAGGCAACAGCACTACCAGCTGGTCCACTGTGCTGCCTTTCACATCCTCAGGACATCTCGCAGCATTTCACTCCAACAAAGTACTGTAGTCACTGTTGTTACTTCGGGAAATATGGCAGCCACTTTTCACACGGCAAGCTTCCACAAACAGTGCTGAAATAGAGTCACAGAGCTGGGCAGCACAGAACCAGGTCCTTCGGCCCATCATGTCCATGCCAACCTTTTTGCCCATTAGCACCAATCCTATTTGCCTGTATTAGGTCTGGCCTATTCAAGAGCCTGTCTAAATGTCTGATGAACACAATGATTGTATCTGATTATAACACCTCCTCTGGCAGTGGGTTCCAGGCATCGATCTCTCTCTGTATAAAAAAACTTACACCATAAATTCCCTTTATAACTTATTCCTCTCACCTTAAATCTGTGCCCTCTTTTTTTGATACTTCTGCCACAGGAAAAAGTTTCTAGCTAAATATACTATCTATGCTGCTTATAATTTTCTGTACCTCTATCAGTTCACCCCTCAGCCTCCTTCACTCGGGGAAAACAAGCCCAGCCCATCCAGTCTCTCCCCCTAACTAAAGACTTCCAATCCAGGGTCTTGGTGAACCTCCTCTTCACTCTCTCCAGCACAATGACATCTTCCTGTAACGAGGTGACTAGAACTGCACACAATATACCAAGTGTGGTCCAACCAGCGTTTTGTAAAGTTGCAATATGACATCCCAACTTTTACCTTCTCTGCCCCAGCCTATGAAGGCAAGCATGCCATATGCCTCCTTCACCACCCTGTCTGTCTGTGTTGCCACTTTCAGGGAATTATGGACTTGAACTGGGGTGGCATAGTGGCACAGCTGGTAGTGCCACTGCCTCACAGCTACAGACAGCTGGGTTCAATCCTGACCATGGGTGCTGTCTGTGTGGAGTTTGCACCTTCTCCCTGTGACCCCGTGGGTTTCCTCTGGGTGCTCCAGTTTCCTCCCACATCCCAAAGATGCCATTTAGAGGATTTAGTCTGTGTTGCACATGAAACTCCACCCTCTCTGCTTCACCCACTCCTACCCATATAACCTTCTATAAAACCAGAGGTGGCATCATAGAGTTATACAGCATGCAAGCTAGCCATTTGGCCCAACTTGGCCATGGCAACCAGTAGGCATTCTTCTGTATTAATCCCATAACCCAGCACTTGGTCTGCAGCCTCTAAGCGATTCAAGTGTTCATCTGAACAAATGCTGTCAGTGACCCTGCTTCAACCACTCTTTCTTTTCCCTTCACCCTCATGAACTTACCTAACTTCACCTTAAAGACTTCATGCTTCTCACTAAAGAAGTCCTTCTGGCATACTCCGTTGTCTTTCACAACCTCAGGATACCTCAAAAAGCTTCACTTCAAGATGTTCTTTTAAATTGTAGTCACAGATGTTATGTAGCGAAAGGTTGATTTTCATGCAGCAAACTCCCACAAACCACAATGAAATAAGTGCCCAATTAATTTGAGTTTCAATTAAAGAAGCTTTTGCCAGGACTCTGGTGATGACTCTTCTGAATAGTGAAATGGGATCTCTTGAATCCACTAAGAAAGCAGGCAATATCTCAAGTTAACCTCTTCTCCAAAAAAATGCCACCTCCAACAGTGCGGCATTCCCTCAGTACTGTATGTGGAGTGTCAACTGGACTTTGCATTCAAGTCAGTGAGTAAGATTTTGGAGTCTCAGTCGTCTGACTCAAAGGTGAGACTTCTCCCTCCTGAGCTACTGCTGAGGTCTAAACCAACAAGAAGTGATTGATTTCCTTTTCCTTTTACAAAATGTTACAGTTACAGAGAAAGTGCAGTGCAGGTAGACAATAAGGTGCAAGGCCATAACGAGGTAGATTGTGAGGTCAAGAATCCATCTTATCATACTGGGGACCATTCAATAGTCTTGTAACACTGGGGTAGAAATTGTCCTTGAGTCTGGTGGTATGTGCTTTCAGGCTTTTGCATTCTCCTGAGGGGAGAGGGTAGAAGAGAGAATGTCTGGGGTGGGTGGGGTCTTTGATTATGCTGGCTGGTTTACTGAGGCAGCGAGAAGTATCGACAGAGTCCAAGGAGGGGAGGCTGGTTTCTGTGATGTGCCAAGATGTGTCCACAACTCTCTGCAGTTTCTTCTGGTCACGGGCAGAGCAGTTGCCATACCAAGCCGGATGGGATGTCTGGTAGTCTCATGTCTGAAGTGTGATGGCAAGTGTGTTTAGAAAAATAACTGAAGATTTCTGTCAAGATTATGTTTCAGAAATGTTTCATTGACTGAAAAACACTTAAGGGTTTTTAAGGTCGTGAAAGACCCCCGAATAGCTATGTTCATCAATTTAAGGTAGTTACCCAAAAATCAAATGGGGAATTCAGAAAAGAAACTTCTTCACCCAGAGAATATAGAATTAGCTTCCACGCAGAGCAGCTGAGGCTGTAGAATAGGTATATTTAAGTGGAGGCTGGATGAACATACAAACATATGTTGAATAAAGTCTGATGAGGAAAGACAGAAAGAGGCAGACAGTAGCATTGTGAAGTTTGGGATGAATGGCCTTTACATTCTCTACAATTTGGGGTATAAACGTACACTCTTTTATTCATCTCGATATAGGAAAGAAGACAAGTAAGTTTCCAGAAATTTAGAACCTGAGACTGTATGCCAAAACAGAGTGGCGATCCCACAAACCCGAGGTCCTATTTTTACCAGCATTGCAGTTGTTGGTTTGACAGGTTAACAAATCAGGCACTGTGCACACCAACTCCGAAACCACCGATCTAATAAAGCTGCTTCCCCTTTGCCAGGCTAATGATGCCTTTTTAGGTTATTAACCTGCTGCTAAGCTAACAAAGCCAACAATGCCTGTGTATGAATCCACTCGCGCTGCCGACAGTGAATAGGTGGCTTTTTAATGGAAGTGAATGATGTTTTCGGTTTTTTTCCTGCTGTTCACACAGTTAGAAATCGGTGCTCCAGTCATCTTTCCATATGTCGTGGAATGTCACTCAGGAAAATGCCGCGCTGTGATCTTATGTTCCACTCACTTGTGGGCTGTTTAAGGAAGATGCACTTTTTAACTATTTTCATTTTATACTTTATCCTGTTGTGCACATTTTACTTCTAAATTTGAAGTTTTAGACAAGCCTCAATTTTGTTCCCTTGCAGCTCACACACACACCAACTGCAGCCAAGAGAATAAAAGAGCAATTTGCATTTATGTGCTTCTTTATTGGAACTGAAAGTGGTTTAAAGTAAAGGAGTGTCTGTGAAATGAAAGCAGAAAATAGTGCAAACACTCAACAGATTGGGGCTGCGGCTGTGGAGAGAAAAGCAGATGTAACAGTTCAGGCTGATGAAACAAAAGGTCACCAACTTAACTCTGTTTCTCTCTCCATAGATGCTGCTTGGCCTGCTAAGTATCTCCTGCATTTTCTGTCTTTATTTCAGACTTGCAGCATCTGTAGTGTTGTATTTTTGGAGAATAAGCTATGAACTGTTTTCCTCTTGTTTCACTTGTTATTATGTTCACAAACATGGCACAAACTACGTACATTGGATGGCCCATTAAATTCTTTCTGGTGGTAATGATTGAAAGAAGAATACTAAGTCAAGTCACAAGGAAATGTTCTTGCTCCTTCTCCAGCAGAGATGTTACTGTTCCCCTGAATCGCTAGTGCAGTCAGGTAGGCCCAACTATGGTACTCCACTGAAGAGTAAACCTAAATGGCCACGCAAATAGATAGGCGGTTAAGAAGGCATATGGCCACCGCTGGGTCAGGGCATTGAGTATAGGATTAAAGAAGTCATGTTGCAGCTATATAAAACTTTTGTTAGGCCACACTTGTGTGCAGTTTTGTTCGCCCCATTACAGGAAGGATGTGGAAGCTTTGGAAAGGATACAGAAGAGGTTTACCAGGATGCTGCCGGAATTAGAGGGTATGAGCTATAAGGAGAGGTTGGACAAACTTGGATTATTTTTTCTGGAGCATCGGAGGCTGAGGGGAGGCCTGATAGAAGTTTATAAAATTATGAGAGGCATAGATAGGGTAGACAGTCAGAATCTTTTCCCCAGGGTAGAAATGTCAAATACTAGAGGTGTTCAAACACTAAAGACTGTGGTGCAGGCTGATTGAGACGAAGGTAGCTTCAGTTACTGGATGAAGTGTTAGTCCAAGTGAGCATGTTTCTTCCCACTCTGTGCCACAGGAATCTTAAAGTTACAGTGCTCAAACTACCATTTGATCATCTAACTTTGAAAATGAATCATGTGAGCAGAAAGATGACATAAGTTGTTTAAGAGTTCAATTAATGGTTAAAATCCTTTATGCTTAATGCTGTGAACTAAAAATCATATCCAAATTAAAACTGTGCAGTGTACAAAGTACTTACATAGAAGATAGAACAGTATAACACAGGTCAGGCCCTGCAGCCCATGATGTTGTGCCAAACTAATTAAACCAAGGATTCCTATTTAATCTAATCTCTCTTCCTCACACATTGACCGTATCCCTCCCTTCTCTGCTAATTCATGTGCCTACCTTAGAGTCTCTTAAACGCTTCCTATGCTGTCTGCCTCTACCACCACCCCCGGCAGTTCATTCCAGGCCCCCACCACTTTCTGCGTAAATAACTGCACACCTCCTTTGTACTTTCCCTCTCTCATCTTAAATACATGCCCTCTAGTACTAAACCTTTCAATCCTGGGAAAAAGATACTGGCTTTCTACTCTATCTATGCCTCACATAATTTTAAAACTTCTATCAAATCTCCCCTCTGCCTCTGCTGCTCTAGAGAAAACAGCCCCAGCTTGTCCAACCACTCTTCATTGCACATGTCCTCCGAAGGCAGCATCCTGGTACACCTCCTCTACACCATCTCCAAAGCCTCCACATCCTTCCTATAATGAGGCAAACAGAATTGAACGCAATACTCTAAATGTGGCCTAACCAGGGTTTTATAAAGCTGTAACATAACTTCCTGGCTCTTGAACTCATTGCCTCGACTAATAAAGGCAAGCATGCTGTACACCTTCTTTACCACCCTATCAACCTGTACAGCCACTCTTAGGGAGCCATGTACCAAGATCCCTCTGTTCATCCATGCTGTTAAGGATCCTGCCATTAACTCTCCCATTATGTTGAATCTCCCAAAGTGCAGCATCTCACACTTGCCTGGATTATTTAGGCGCCGCACATGGAACTACCCATGATGGTGTCTACTTTGATGATTTTTTACACCATGTGAAGCCTCTTATTCAGAGAGACCAAAGGTTCTTGCTGTGGCTGATTAAATCCTGAGTAAAATTCAAAGGAGGGCCTAATGGTACTACCTGCTGCCCTCACTTTGTATTAGGAATGAAATCTATTTTCTCCTTCCGTTCACAGCTGGCCCTGCAGTAGGACTACTTCTGAATATTAAGGAGAACCTGTAAACTCCCCATTGCCCCTCTCGGGAAAGGCTCACTAAAGCAAGTCCTTGAAAGAGAACTAATGAAGTGTTATTCCAAGTGAGCACTGGGTGAGAGGGCGCATGCTCCCTTAAATTAGGACTTCATCCAGTAACTGAGGCCTTCCAGGTAGCACTATAAGTCTCCCTCCTTGAAGAAGAGTAAGGTGTCCCGACCAATGTTTCCTCAACTAACAAGGTAGTTATCCAGCCATTCAGCACATTTACCATTTGCAAAACATTGTTTTGACCAGGTTGGCCGCTATCCTTCACCACGTTATAGAAATAGCACCTTATTTGATGTAAAAGATGTAGCTAAGAAGATGAGAAATGTTTTTCAAATCACCCAGCAAAGAAACAGGCCCTTCAACACACCAAGTCCATGCTGACTATAAAGCACCTGTTTACACTAATCCCATTTCAATCTCCCTTCAGATTCTACCACTCAACTACACTCCAGAAGTACTTTACAGTGGCCAAATAACCTACCAATCCACATGTCTTTGGGATGTGGGAGGAAACTGGTGCACCCAGAGAAAACTCACATGCTCGCAGAAAGAACATACAAACTGCTCACAGACAGCACCAGAGGTCAGGATTGAACCCAGGTCATTGGAGCTGTGAGGCAGCACCTCCTCTAGCTCTGCACTGTACTGCCCACATACATGTCTTTCTTTTTAAAGGCCTCCAATGTGCCTCTTGTCTAAAACTACAAGTTTTCAATTCCTTTTCCCAAATTAATACCTGTTTTTTTAAAATTAGGGATCATGCAGTGAGATCATAAATTAAGCGGTCATTCACTTGCATAGTAGTCTGAACATGTTACATTAGAAGGGATATCTCTCTGTGAAATGGCATAATATAAAGTGACATGCACTCACAATGTGGACTGGATGTTTGCTTGTAACATGTATATCTTTTCACTCTCTCAGAAAGCCAGCAGAGACTCAAAGGGCCAATTGGTATTGGTATTGGTTTATTATTGTCACTTGTACCGAGGTACAGTGAAAAACTTGTCTTACATACCGTTCATACAAATCAATTCATTACACAGTGCATTGAGGTAGTACAAGATAAAACAATAACAGAATACAGAGTAAAATGTCACAGCTATAGAGGAAGTGCAGTGCGGGTAGACATAAAGTGCAAGGTCATAACAAGGTAGATTATGAGGTCAAGAGTCCATCTTATCGAATAAGGAAACTGTTCAATAGTCTTATAAAGGCGGGATAGAAGCTGTCCTAGAGCCTGGTGGTTTGAGCCCTCAGGCTCATGTATCTTCTGCCTGATGGGAGAGGAGAGAAGAGAGAATGTCCCGGGTGGGTGGGGTCTTTGATTATGTTGGTTGCTTTACCAAGGCAGTGAGAAGTATAGACAGAGTCCATGGAGGGGAGGCCGTGGTGTCTACGTGGTTGGACCAGGACAGGCCATTGGTGATGTTCACTTCCAGGAATCAACCTCAGCACCATTGATGTAGACAGGTGCATGTGCACCACCCCCTTTCCTGAAGTCAATGACTAGCTCTTTTGTTTTGCTGACATTGAGGGAAAGGTTGTTGTCATGACACCATGTCACTAAGCTCTCTATCTCCTTCCTGTACTCCGACTCATTGTTATTTGAGATACGGCCCAGTATGGAGGTATCATCTGCAAACTTGTAGATGGAGTTAGAGCAGAATCTGGCCACGCAGTCGTGAGTATATAGGAGTAGAGTAGGGGGCTGAGGACGCAGCCTTGTGGGGCACCAGTGTTGAGAATAATCGTGCCGGAGGTGTTGCTGCCTATCCTTGCTGATTGCGGTCTGTTGGTCAGGAAGTCAAGGATCCAGTTGCAGAGGGAGGTGTTGAGTCCCAGGTCTCGGAGTTTGGTGATGAGTTTGCTTGGAATTATTGTATTGAAGGCAGAGCTGTAATCAGTAAACAATAGCCTAACGTAGGTGTCTTTACTGTCGAGATGCTCCAGAGATGACATCTGCTGTAGACCTGTTACTGCGGTAAGCGAATTGCAGTGGATCAAGGTTTCCTGGGATGCTGGAGTTAATGGGTGCCATGACCAGCCCCTCAAAGCATTTCATGATGGTGGATGTCAGAGCCACTGGTCAGTAGTCATTAAGGCACGTTACCTTGTTTTTCTTAGGCACCGGGATGATAGTGGTCTTCTTAAAACAGGTGGGAACCTCAGATTGAAGCAGAGAGAGGTTAAATATGTCTGCAAGTACCCCCGCCAGCTGATCTGCACAGGATCTGAGGACACAGCCTGGGGCAGATACTTTCCGCGGGTTCACTCTCCAGAAGACTGATCTTACATCCTCAACAGTGATCACGGGTTCAGTTTTATTGGAGGTTGTTTTAGTGGGTGGTGACATACCAACCCCCTTCTGTTTAAAACGTGCATAGAGTGCGTTAAGCTCATCGGGAAGGGATGTGCTGTTGTCGGCGGTGCTGCCCGACTTCGTTTTGTAGCCCATTATAGCATGTAAACCCTGCCACAACTGATGGCTGGTCTGGGACTCCATTCTGGACTGGGATTGACTCCTGGCATCTTTGATAGCTTTACGGAGGCCTTATCTCAATTTCTTGTAAAGGTCGGGGTCACCTGATTTGAATGCTGCAGTCCTGGACTTCAGTAGGGAGTGGATCTCCCGGTTCATCCATGATTTCCGGTTTGGGAACACCCAGATTGTCCTCCTTGGTACACAGTCTTCAACACACTTGCTGATAAAGTCCATGATGGTGGTGACATACTCATCTAGGCTGGCAGCTGTGTCTTTGAACATGGACAAGTCCACTTACTCAAAGCTGTCACATCGAAGCTCTTCTATTTCCTCAGACTAGCACTGTACAACTCTCTGTACTGGATCCTCCCGTTTCAGCTTCTGTTTGTATGCAGGAAGGAGCACAGCCTGGTGGTCTGATTTAGTGAGGGCAGGGGGTAGCTCAGTATTGGGTGTTAGCTTTCATAAGTCGCGGGATCGAGTTTAAGAGCCGCGAGGTAATGATGCAGCTTTATAAAACTCTGGTTAGACCACACTTAAGAGTACTGTGAGGTACTCACTTGAAAGTGAGGGCAGGGGGTAGCTCGCTGGGCATCTTTGATGGTTGTATAGCAATGATCAAGGGTGTTTGGGCCCTGGTGGGACAGGAGACATGCTGGTAGTATTTTGGTAACACACCCTTGATAGCCTCCCTCAAGGTCATAAGAAAATATGATCAGCAGGATTTTATTAGTAAGCTCCTTTATTCAAGCATATGTGAAATGGATGGAGGAGTAGACATAGTCAGGAATGCTTATTATAGTCAGTATGATATACTCCTTGTTATAGAACATAGAACAGTACAGCACAATACAGACCCTTCGGCCCACAATGTTGTGCCGAACATTAAACCTCGCCTAAGACTATCTAACCCCCTCCCCCCACATATCCCTTTATTTTAAATTCCTCCATATGCTTATCTAGTAATCTCTTGAATTTGACCAACGTACCTGCCTCCACCGCCCCAGGCAGCGCATTCGATGCCACAACCACTCTCTGGGTAAAAAACCTTCCTCTGATATCTCCCTTGAACTTCCCACCCATTACTTTAAAGCCATGCCCTCTTGTATTGAGTATTGGTGCCCTGGGAAAGAGGCGCTGGCTGTCCACTCTATCTATTCCTCTTAATATTTTGTACACCTCTATCATGTCTCCTCTCATCCTCCTTCTCTCTAAAGAGTAAAGCCCTAGCTCCCTTAGTCTCTCCTCATAATGCATACTCTCTAAACCAGGCAAAGTCCTGGTAAATCTCCTCTGCACCTTTTCCAACGCTTCACGTCCTTCCTATAATGAGGCGACCAGAACTGGACACAGTACTCTAAGTGTGGTCTAACCAGAGTTTTATAGAGCTGCATCATTACCTCGCAGCTCTTAAACTTGATCCCTCGACTTATGAAAGCTAACACCCAATCAACTTTCTTAACTACCCTATCCACCTGTGAGGCAACTTTCAGAGATCTGTGGATATGGACCCCCAGATCCCTCTGCTCCTTACACGCTCCTCACCGTAACATTTTTTATCGGCCTTTCTAAAACAATATGAGTTGGTAATGCACAGTTTGGTTTTGAGTTTAAAGTTTGATAAGTCTTTGTTTTCGTCCATCCTGCCAAACTGCCCGAGGCAATCTTGACGTGAGTTACTTTCAAAACCAAGTCTATCTCCAAGAGGGAATAATCAACAGATTGACAGTAGTAAAGAAAGAAATGCTGGACTCACTCAGCAGGTTAGGCAGCATCTGTGGAAAGAGAAACAGAGTTAACATTTCAGATCTGATAGGTCTTGGACCTGAAACATAAACTGTGTTTCTGTTTGCTGCTCATTTAAGGTTGATAATCCTTTGATAACTTATTGGAGAAGTGTCATGAAGTTTTCCTCCTCAGGGCTGGAATTAAGTGTTGGTGCAATACACTTGTCTTTTTGTGTACGGGAGATAGTGGTCATTAGAGCTGACTTACAGTGCATCAGGCAACAAAATAGACCAATCTAAGATTTGCATGGTCTATGGCAATGGTTGCAAATATGTGTCATAAATGGGTAATTCAGAAACCATATACTTCTGACAAATCCCAAGCTGTCAGAGCCAATTCCTGTTATAGGCTTCGATGCTCTGCTGGAGACAGTGATGACACGTGTTCTGATCATTTATCAGAGTTTCCCATTGGTCAGGATCAATTCCAAATATCTCATCTGCGTGCATCTTAGGGAGCTTGTTTCCTCCAATAGTTCCCCATATAGTATGACCCTGGGAATGTTACCACCTTCCTGTATACTTAGATAGCCTCACCACTGAAGCTGTTTGACTGGGGCTGTCACATTCAGCAGATTTGCCCTTTGAGGAACCCATGTGATGGTGACTCTGTCTTACCATTTCATATTCAGTATGCAGCCTAAGTAGCATGCTGGGAGCTGTTTAACCTTTGCTCTTGGCATGCATAAGTTGTCCGTGTTTTCCTACCATACAAGGGCGTTAATTATGCAAGTATTGTGTTCTTGCATTTTGTTATTGATGTTGGATTGGGGTTATCTCCTGCTCTTTTGGACAGCCTGCTGAGGTGGTAGCAGCTTTTTTAATATGAGCATTAAGTTCTTTATCCAATGATGATCATTGTAGAACTGAGGTGGCTGAACTTTAGAGCTACAAATTGATTCCCATTAAGGGTGATTAATGCATCTTGTGAAAATCTCCTTTCTTCGTATAACTATTTTCTTTCTGCTGAAGGTGAGAGCTAATGCCTGACAGGATCATGAAAGGTGTTGGTAAGTTTTTGTAATAGATTTTAGTTGTGGGTTATACGAGGGCAGCATCATTAATGAAGAACACTCTCTTTTGGACTTTAGTCATGACAAGTGAAAGAATTTTCCATCCAATTTTATACGTAGATACACTCCCACCTTCCGTGTCTACGGAAAAGATTCCAAAGCAAATAATGACAAGAACGTATCCTTCTTTCATACTACTTTTGACCTTGAATTTTTCAGAAGTAGACCAAACAAACTGAACAGTGGTCTTCATATTGTCATCAAAAGGGAAGATAAAACTTAACAGCGTTGGTGAGCATCCTCTTCTTTCTAGGACTGCAAATAAGCCAGTTCTCATTGGTTAGATCTGTGAAGACATTGTTGAATGGGTTATTTGCACATTTCATGAAGTTGATGCAAGATAAGTTTCAGGCCTCCAGATCTCCCAAGCACTGAATCAACACTGAGATTGAAGTTGGACACATCTTGCCGGTGGGTGAGCCAAAGATTTTCCTGTTGTGCTTAATCACGAGGTACCTCTGTAGTATAAAGAGAATGAATGTTAAGTTCATATACAGTGCCCCTCATTTCTTTTATTTTTACACAGTGATGACATTTGCATCACGCATGTCATATGGTACCTCTCCCTGTTTCCAACATTTAAGGAGCTGATAATGGAAATGTAGTAACAGACATTCTTTCCCACATTCTCCCCGTGTCTGCGTGGGTTTCCTCCGGGTGCTCCGGTTTCCTCCCACATTCCAAAAGACGTACAGGTTAGGAAGTTGTGGGCATGCTATGTTGGCGCCAGAAGCATGGCGACACTTGCGGGCTGCCCCCAGAACACTACACAAAAGAAGATGCATTTCACTATGTGTTTCGATGTACATGTGACTAATAAAGATATCTTACATTGCAGGACTTCACTGGAACACCAAGGTTTCCGGGAGCCCTTTAATAATGAGCCAATAGCATTGCTTATCTATTTTGCGGTGGACTGTACTTCTAACTCTGGCCTGTCTAGTGATTTGCTGGTGATTTTTCTTTCTTGCCAGTTTGACTCTGTAGTGTGTTCAACCCAATAAGATGTCTCCTTGTATCTATGTATAATGGCTTCACCACAGCACAGTTAGAGAGGACCTACAGCTTTCTTCAAACCATTGTACCCTTTAAGGCTTCCTGTCTGTATCTCTTCAGAGAGGTTGATCCAAAACTGACTGCTCTCACTCCCTCATTTTTAATATGTTGAAATCTTGCTTTAAAACAAGCTAGAGTGTGTTATTGATGTTGATGAGAAGTAATAGTCCTTCTACCTCTTCTTCAAACCAGTCCTTTTGGATAGACTCTTTTCCCCAAATGTGGCCTTGATTGTTCAATGAATTACTTCCTTAGACCTTCAAAACTTCCTCTGCCTTATCTGGCAGTGACTTCCCAAGACTCCCAAATACAATGAATTCAGAAGACTTTGTAAGCTCGTGGCACTTCCTCTGCTTTGTGGTGTTTGTGGTTTTAAGCTTGCTTCTGGAGTTTGTTCTGTGTAGTTTCATGGCTGTAATCTTCATTGACCATGGAGTGACTGGTCAGCACTATGAAATGAGTGAGTCTTCTACACAGCCTTTCCATTGAGATCTAGTTGATGGCAGTGGCCCAATTGTGGATTTTTTTTATCGGCCCTTTCTAAAACAGTATGAGTTGGTAATGCACAGTTTGGTTTTGAGTTTAAAGTTTGAGAAGTCTTTGTCTGTTTTCGTCCATCCTGCCAAACTGCCCAAGGCAACCTTGACGTGAGTTACTCTCAAAACCAAGTCTATCTCCAAGAGGGAATAATCAACAGATTGACAGTAGTAAAGAAAGAAATGCTGGACTCACTCAGCAGGTTAGGCAGCATCTGTGGAGAGAGAAACAGAGTTAACATTTCAGATCTGATAGGTCTTGGACCTGAAACGTAAACTGTGTTTCTGTTTGCTGCTCATTTAAGGTTGATAATCCTTTGATAACTTATTGGAGAAGTGTCATAAAAGTTTTCCTCCTCAGGGCTGGAATTAAGTGTTGGTGCATAATGGTGGTCTGAAGTCTGAGTGAGGTAATATGCTCTGATTTCCCAGTGGGTGTTTCAAAGCCCACACTTGGCAGATGACCTTCTTCCAGTCTCTTACCTTGTCTGGAGAAGGGATAATTCGCCTCATATGGAATCTGCAACCGTAGGTCTTGTTTCCTGAAGAGCTGCAATGTCACCATTGACTGTACAGCTAACAGTCACTCAAAGCTGACTTCGGTTTGTTTATCACATACTGTAGGTCATCATCATTATCGATCCAAACCAGGGCATGTGATCCCAACATTCCAGCTCCTGAGCTGGAAAGTTCATGGTTTCTTAGCGGGTCGAGCAGCGTCTGTGGGAGGAAAGCCCTGCCTCAGGACTGAGAATGGAGAAGCCCTTCTGCTCTTCATACCGGTCACCTTCCCTCTCCACTCTCAGCCTCGATGCAGAGTTTCGACCTGAAACGTCGACAGTTCCTTTCCTCCCACAGATGTTGCGTGACTTGCTGAGTTCCTTCAGCAGATTGTTGGTTGCTCCAGATTCCAGCATCTGCAGTCTGTCCTGTCTTCATAATTTCTTAATTTGCCAGGTGCACAATTCCATCTGCTTTTTCATTTTTAGCCAAGCTCTCTGTACCCAGTGAGGCAGACTCATTGTGGCTAATCTGCATCTAACAGCCCAGGGACAGCCAGATTTATGGTGGATGGCAGAAGAACAACAGAACACAATGATTCTTCCCCTGTCAAAGGTGACCCTGTGGCACCCACCTCATTCAGTAAAGCTGTGGCATGAACAAGACCATAAAGAGAGCAAGCCAAGTGCCAGGGTTGAGACACAAGAGACTGCAGATGCTGGAATCTGGAGCAACACACAAAGGAACTCAGCAGGTCAGGCAGCATCTGTGGAGGGAAATGGATACTGCCTGACCTGCCGACTTCCTCCAGCACTTTGTGTGTTGCTCAGGTTTTAGGGTTTATTTGTAGAGGGGGAGAACTGAAAAGAAGAGAAGTTATGCTAAACCTGGGTTGGTTGCCATGTTATAAGAAGAATACAGAACCAATGGAGAGATGCAGAGAAAACTTACAGGTAAATTCTTGTCCATAAAATAATGGTTTGGTGTGAATGTTGTCCATCCAATTAGCACGTAAAATTTATTACCTATTAGTAAACAAATGAATCGAATCCAGCTGATCAATTTCAAGGGTCCTTGGAAATGTTTTTGCAGGCAGTGTTTTGAGGATATTACCAACAAAGGTAATTTCTGGGAAACACCAGAAGTAAATGACCGAGAAGAACCCTAATTCAGAAAATACACAGACACAAGAGATTCTGCAGATGATGAAGTTACACAGCGGTGATTTGGAGTGAAGCTGTTATAAGCCACACTTCATCTAAAGGTCTGATTGTCATAGAGTTATACAAGCCGTTTAGACCATGCCAACCAAGTTGTCCACTGATCTAGTCCCATTTGCCTACATTGGGCCCATATCCTTCAAAGTCTTTTAAACGTTCTAATTGTACCCACCTCCTCCATTACTGCCAGCTCGTCCCATGTCCCCCTCCCCCACCCTCTGTGTGAAAAAGTTGCCCCTTAGGCCCCCTTTAAATCTTTCCCCTCACATCTTAAACCTATGCCCTCTATGTTAGACTCCCCTACCCTAGGAAAAAGACTGTGACCATTCAAACTTATCCATGTCTATACCTCTCACTACCTTGGTGAAGCAGCCAGCATAATCAAAGACTGCACCCACCCGGGTCATTCTCTCTTCTCTCCTCTCCCATCAGGTAGAAGATACAGGAGCCTGAGGGTTAAGGACAGCTTCTATCTCACTGTGATAAGACTATTGAACGGTTCCCTTATACGTTGAGATGGACTCTTGACCTCATAATCTACCTTGTTGTGACCTTGCACCTTATTGTCTACCTGCAATGCACTTCCCTGTAACAGTGACACTTTACTCTGTACTCTGTTATTTTTTTACCTGTACTACCTCAATGCACTCTGTACTAACTCAATGTATCTGCACTGTGTCATGAATTGATCTGTACGATCGGTATGCAAGACAAGTTTTTCACTGAACCTCAGTAAGTGACAATAATAAACCAATACCAATGTCCCTCATGATTTTATATACCTCTATAAGGTTACCCCTCAGCCTTCTACACTCCAGGGAGAAAAACCCCAGCCTATCTAGTCTCTCCTTACAACAAGCCCTCCAGTGCCGGTAACATCCACGCAAACCTTTTCTGCACCTTTTCCAGTTTAGTGACATTCTTCTTATATCTAGGCAAGCAGAACTACACAGTACTCCAGTGCCGTCTCACCAACATCTTGTACAGCTGTAGTATGACATCCCAACTCTCGCACTCAGTTCCCTGACCGATGAAGGCAAGTGTGCCAAATGCCTTCTTCACCACCCTGTCAACTGGTGTCATTATTTTCAGGAAACTGCGTACTTGTACCCCTAGATCACACTGTTCTACAACACTCTCCAAGGCCCTGCCATTTACTATGTGATGACTGTGACAATTATATTAACTTTATGATGAGCTCATGGATAGTGAATGTATAAATAGCCTGCTAACAAGTTGAAGCTGTATGCTGAAAATATGCCATTGGCAAGATATTGATTGTCATGATTGTCATTGAGTATGTAGTACTCATTAACTGGTACTTAGTTCATCCTATTAACCTGCTAATGTGAATTTTAAAGGAGAAGCATAACCTGTTAATGGGCTGTTTAAACACAGACCTATAAGTTGCTAATAGGCTATTTAAGTACTGACCTATAAGCTTTTAATGAGCTATTTAATTTAGACCTATAACCTGATAGAATGCAATGTAAACATGAATCTGATGTGTTTAGGGATTATCTTGCATCCTTTACATACAACTGTCTCAAGCAGCTTCGTCTGTCCTGCCTATTTTGTCATGTCTCTTCCCCTCTTTCTTCATTTTCTCACTGCTCATCTCCTGACTTGCATTGTAATGGTGCCAGTTAGAGAGTGGCTGGATGACAAAAAGTGAGGCCTCTCACAGTCTCCCACCTATCCTCTCACATCAATGTGAAAGGCCTGAAGTGTTATTTCAAAGAGCAGGGGAGTCCGCCCAGCTATCCTGGGGCCAGTCAGCACCGTGAAACATATTATCTGGTCCGGTGGGAGAGTCC
This sequence comes from Pristis pectinata, assembly GCF_009764475.1. NCBI lineage: Eukaryota > Metazoa > Chordata > Chondrichthyes > Rhinopristiformes > Pristidae > Pristis > Pristis pectinata. The sequence continues at coordinate 6,263,309 of NC_067425.1, read as the reverse complement.
AGATGGAGGAACTCGATCTGAAACGTCCACCGTCCATTTCCCTTTACAGATCCCGCCTGACTCACTGTGTTCCTCCAGCAGTTTGTTTTTCGCTCTTTATCTGGTCAGTAACACTTTGCCATGGGAGCTTGCTGTGTGCAAATTGGCACATTTCCTGCAGTGCTAAAATGCTTCTTTAGCTGTAGACCACATTGTCATCGCTGGAGATCATGAAAGGCACTATATAAATGCAAATGTTTTTGCTAATGGTCCCCTCTTTCCCTCCTTCCCTGTGCCCTCACAAATGATTGGCTCATCCTATTCAGCTTGAGGCATTGGATGAGCAAAGAAAAAAGAAGCTGCACGAATGTGAGGCACTTCACAGCCTCAGGGAGCCGCTAAGTGGTTTACATCCAGTGAAATACGCTTTGGAAACGTAATCGACTGTTGTAACGCAGAAAACTCGGCAACAAAAGTGTGAAGAAGGTCTTACAGATGGTAATGAGAGACATCCTAATCTGTTTTACTAGTTGGTTGGGAGGTAAATATTGGCCAGGACACTGGAAAGTGTTCCCCTGTGGACACGGTAAGTTGCACGAGTATCTGGTTTCTCTTTGCAGGAGAATGTAAACTGAGCAAAGAGCGAAGGTGAAGATGTAAAGTATTTACGGCATAGAAACTTCGTTTAGTTAAACAGGTTTTTTCCTGGTGCTTTATTTTATTTTGTGGAGTGTGGAACCTGTGGTTAAGGCTGGCATTTATTTTCCATCTCGAGATGCCCTTGAACTGAGTAACTTGCTCAGACATCTCAGAGGTTAGGAGTCAGTCATAGTGCTGTGGGTCTGGAGTCACATATAGATCAGGCCAAGGTAACCTTAGTGAAAGGGATCTGTTTCACAGTAATCTAATAGTTTCCGCTGTGATGGGGTTTGAGTATATGTGGTCAGATCACTAGTGCTGACCTTTAATTACTAGCCCAGTTAAGTAACTACTGTGCTACCCTATTCTAATGGTTTATGGTTTACAGGAGCCTCCATCTTATCAAGTTAGTTAGACATAATTTGCCTTTAACAAATCTAGCTTTCTCTCATCAACCCAGGCGTGTTCAGTGAATGCTGATTCTGCCTTTGTTCGTTGTTTCTATCAACTCCCGCAACCCGTGGTTTAACTGTCTGTAATTACTGGGTTTATCCCTGCCGCTAGTTTTAAACAATGATGTAACATTTGCCATTTTTCCATCCTCGGCACCACCCCTGAATCCATAGATGTTTGGAAGATTATGACCAGGGTCTCCCTTACTTCCCTCTGCAACCTCAGATGCATCCCATCTGAACCAGATGATTTGTCCACTTTAAGTGCAGCTGGTGTTACCAGTACCTCCTCTTTTTCGTTTTTTGCCCATCCAGACTTTCAATGACACCTTTCTTGGCTGAACCACCAGCAGTATCTTCTTTCTTTATGACGATTAATGTTAAGTACTTACTTATTGTCTTCCATTCGTTTCTCCCTCATGAGCTTATCTTGGTTCCCCTTAAATCCATCTGTTCCATTCACCTCAAGCATTCCATATGATAGTTCGTCTCACATCATTACAATGGCACCAGTCGAGAGGGTTTTGATGGATTCACCTTTGGGACAGGAGTAATCAGTCTTAGTTTAAGAAGGCAAGTCACTGAAAAAATTTCAAGTAGATTTATCTTGTGTGCTGTTTCTGGTGCCCCTTGCTGCACCATATCATCCTTGCCTTGGGACCAGCCACCCATCTTCTACCATACATTGTATTATGTTTCAAACTTGGGGAGCTGAATGTCTAGAGTTAATATTGAACTCTTTGTGCCAATGCTTACAGTTGGTTCCTCTGACACGCAGGCAGACTTTCTTTCCCAGTGAATTGTTTCCTTAACTGATGGCTCCTATCAGGACTTTGATTCTTTCTCTGGTGCTAATTGAACTCAAAACTGCTGGAGTGGATGAAACTGCCATTAAACCACGTCCTTTAAGTAACTCATAAAAAAAAGTGCAGTCAATTTGTGAAAGCCCAAGGGGACATTGATTAGATCATTGACAGCTCATCTCAGCACCATGGTGCAAGAACAAGGAGGCACAGGACATGCTTGCCATGAACATCCTTTCTTACCTTTTATTCTCATTTGGTGTGGGGTGCAGACGAAGAAAAATCACTTGACTGTCCTGCAGAGCTTTTGCCTGATAACATACAGAAGAACAGGAGGAGGCCTTAAGGACCCTGGACCAGGTCCATCAGTCAGTGAGATTGTGATGATCTATATTTTATTTCCATCCACCTGTCTGGCTCCACAACCTTTTGTATTCCATGTACAAAAGTACAAAAGTTTTGCACTCAAGTTCCTAGGAGTGAACATCACCAACAGCCTGTCCTGGTCCAACCACATAGATGCCACGGCCAGGAAAGCTCACCAGCGCCTCTACTTCCTCAGGAGGCTAAACAAATCTGGCATGTCCCCTTTGACACTCGCCAGCTTTTATTGATGCACCATGGAAAGCATCCCATGTGGATGCCTCATGGCTTGGTGCACCTGCTCTGACTGAGAGCGCAAGAAACTGCAGAGAGTTGTGGACACAGTGCAACACATCACGGAAATCAGCCTCCCCTCTGTCTATATCTCTCGCTGCCTTGGTGAAGCAGCCAGCATAATCAAAGACCCCACCCACCTGGGTCAGTCTCTCCTCTCTCCTCTCCCATCAGGCAGAAGATACAGGAGCCTGAGGGCACGTACCACCAGGTTAAAGGACAGTTTCTATCCTACAGTGATAAGACTATTGAATGGTTCCCATATGCGATGAGATGGACTCTTGACCTCACAATCTACCTTGTTGTGACCTTGCACCTTATTGCCTACCTGCAATGCACTTCCTCTGTAGCTGTGACATGTTACTCTGTATTCTGTTATTGTTTTAACCTTGTACTAACTCAGTGCACTGTGTAATGAATTGATCGGTACGAACAGTATGCAAGACAAGTTTTTCAGTACAAGTGACAATAATAAACCAATCTCGATACCAATACTCTTACTCAGTGAAAATCTATCTTTCACTTAAATGTATTTGTTTCATCCGGGAGAAAATTCCAAGCTGCTGCTCACCCTTGCATCAAACAAGTGTTCTTTAATTTACTTCTTTAATGGTCTGGCATTGTGATCTCAGACTCACCCACCAGCAGAAATAGAATCTGTATCTCTATGTAGACCTGATTAATGTCATCTCTCTTCATTACAATCTGGTGGCGTTCTGATGAACCTGCCAGAATAGACCCTGTACTCCAGATGTCACAGAGTTATACAGCACAGAAGCAGGCCCTTTGGCCCGACTCATCCGTGCCAACCTTGTTGCCTATCTGAGCTCGTCGCATTTGCCTGAACTTGGCCCATATCCCTCTAAACCTTTCCTATCCACGTACCTGTCCAAATGTCTTTTAAACATTGTAACTGTACCCACCCCTCCACTTCTTTTGGTAGCTCGGTGCACACACCCACCACCCACTTTGTGAAAAAACTGCCCTTCACGTTCCCTTTAAATTTTTCCCCTCTCACCGTAAACCTATGTCCTCTAGTTTTAGACTCCCCGACCCTGGGAAAAATACTGTGACCATTCACCTTATCTACGCCTGTCATGCTTTTATATATCTCTATAAGGTCACCCCCTCAGCCTCTTACCCTCCAAGGAAAAAAGCCTCAGACTATCCAGTCTCTTCTTGTAGCTCAAGTCCTCCAGTCCTGGTGACATCCTTGTGAGTCTTTTCTGCACCGTTTCCAGCTTAATGACCTCCTTCTTATAGCTAGGTGACCAGACTGTACACAGTACTCCGTGTGGTCTCACCAGCATGTTGTACAGCTGTAACGTGACTTGCCAGCTCTTGTACTCAGTGCCCTGACCGATGAAGGCAAGTGTGCCAAATGCCTTCTGCACCACCATGTCTACCTGCGTTGACATTTTCAGGGAACTATGTACTTCCACCCATAGGTCTCTTTGCTGTATAACACTCTGCAGGGTCCTGTCGCTTACTGTGTATGTCCTGCCCTTGTTTAACTTACCTAAATGCACCACTTCTCACTTGTCCAAGTTAAATTCTGTCTGCCATTCCTTGGCGCACTTTCCCGGTTGATCTAGGTCCTGTTCTTCACTGTCCACTATCCCATCAATGACTTTGTGGTTGCGATCTCCAGACGGTTATGGTCACAGTAGTACAAAACCACTAACTCTACAACTATTTTGGTGAACATCACCCAACACCAACAAAATGGCACTGTTGCCACTTCCAGAGGCTGTTTCACTGCATCTAACTGCATAGTTATTACCTTCACAGGCTAATAGTAGTGTATAAGTCAACCTTGTTGCATGGTGAGTGAGGCGCAACACGCCTCCTGTCACAAACCAGCAACAAAAGAAACACACTGAGCATGATTCAGTGTTAAAAACTATTTTATTAATCACTACTTATGATAATACGTAAAATAAAAGTAAAAATGTTAGTATGTTAGAATTCAAAAATGTTAAACCTCGAACGTTAACCCCAAACCTAAACTCTTCGTGTGTGTGTGTGACAAAGTCCAAAACTCCCAGTTCCGGAATGGTTCTTAAAGTTCAGTTCCGCAAGCCATAAGGTGAAACATGAGCAAGGGCTTCTTCAACAACCACCGTTGTCTGAAGATAAGATGTAGATGTAGAAAAACATAGAGAGAGTACATATGAAATCCAAATGTTCCACGATGGAACCCAAACGACACTTCAGTGTTTACTCGGTAGTGACTTCCTCACCCCGAAAAGCATCCGAACCGTGGTCGTCCACACACAAATACCTGTTTCCTTCTACAGGTCAGCAACAAAGTGAACTCCACCGGATTACTTCCAACTTCCATACATGGATTTCAGTGGCAAACACAGTTATTGTTTCTCATCCATCGATAGAGAAAACAAGCAGGCTGGTGTCTCTCTCCCTTCTCTCTCTCTCCTTCTTCTTCTTCTGACTTCTTCAACAACGTCATTACGTCCTTTATCTTCTATTGACGTAAGCACGCCCCACACACACATACACACACACTCTCTATCTTAAAGGGACTTTCACTGAGTCCGTAACACCTCCCACCTAAAAAAAATTTTTCCCAAGAAAAATTCAACCGCGCATACAGTTAGTAATGTTAATAATTATCATGCTACACAACTACAGACTATCAGATTAGTACAGATACATGTTTCCCATTTAACATCGAGAAAGACAATCAGCAATCACATTATCTTTGCCTTTAATGTGAGTTATCATGAGATCAAACTCTTGCAAAATTAAACTCCAGTTTAACAGCCTTCTGTTCTTGTTTTTGACTCGGCTCAGAAACACCAATGGGTTATGATCTGTATATACAGTCAATGGTTTCTGAGCGGTGCAAACATATACTGAAATGTTGCAAGGCTAAAACAAGCGACAGTAATTCTTTCTCTATGGTGGAATAATTCTTTTGATGCTCATTAAATTTCTTTGAAAAGTAAGCTACAGGATGGTCAATATCATCAAGGTCACCCTTCTGCAACAACACAGCTCCTGCAGCTTCATCACTGGCATCTACTGCTAATGAAAATGGCTTTTCAAAGTCAGGTGTTCTGAGCACAGGATGGTAGCATAAAATGGCTTTCAGCTTCTCAAATGCTTCTTGACAAGAATCTGTCCAAACAAACTTTACTCCCTTCTTCTGAAGATTAGTTAGGGGAAGAGCAATATCAGCAAAATTTTTACAAAATTTTCGATAATATCCAACCATTCCCAAAAATCTTCTAACAGTCCTCGTACCTGTGGGAATAGGGAACTCAGATATTGCTTGAACTTTTGCCTGAACAGGAGCTTGCTTGCCTTGACCTACAACATAACCAAGATACGTCACAGTGGCATGGCCAAATTCACTTTTAGCCAAGTTAACTGTAAGGTTAGCCTTGGAAAGTCTTTCAAACAACCTTTCTAACGCAGAGATGTGATCCTCCCATGTATCATTCCCAGTCACTAAGTCGTCAATGTAGGCATCTGTATGCTTTAACCCATGAATCATTGAATTAATCATTCTTTGAAATGTTGCCGGAGCATTTTTCATTCCAAATGGCAAAACATTGTATTCATACAATCCAGAAGGGGTTACAAAGGCTGAAATCTCCCTTCCTCTATCTGTTAATGGAACACACCAGTACCCTTTTAATAGGTCAATCTTTGTAAGAAATTTTGCCTTTCCCACTCTGTCTATGCAATCATCCACTCTAGGAATAGGGTAAGCATCTGACTTTGTTACAGCATTCACTTTCCTGTAATCTGTGCAAAATCTAACAGTTCCATCAGGTTTAGGTACAATAACACAGGGCGAACTCCAATTTGAAGTAGAATGTCTAATAATATCATTTTCCAACATGTATTTTATTTCCTGATCAACAAGTTTACTTGTTTCCACATTCATTCGATATGGGTGTTGTTTGATTGGTTTTGCATCCCCAACATCAACATCATGGGTAATTATCGATGTTCTGTTTGGAACATCTGGGAACAGATTTTTAAATTTTAAAATTAATTCTCACTTCTGCTGTTTTTGTGAAACTTGTAAATGGTCCAACTTCGTTTCAAGGTTCTCCAGGATATTTTGGTTTTTTAGTTTCGATGGAACAATATTTGGTCTAAATTGGCCTTCCTCAACATCAACATCAGGCATTCTAGAAACAACCTTTACACCATCCACCAAGGCCACAACTGAATCCCTCTCATAATAAGGTTTTAGCATGTTTACATGACAGAGTTGTGTTTTCTTGAGTCTATCTGGTGTTTTGATTATATATGTTAGATCAGTCACTCGAGATTCAATAACATAGGGTCCAGAAAAACGAGATTGCAAGGGATTATTTTGGCTAGGGAAAAATACCAACACCTTTTGCCCCACTGCGAATGTCCTAGGCCGAGCACGTCTATCAAAATATGTCTTCATTCTTATCTGGCTTGTTTTCAGATTCTCTCTCGCTAGCTGGCAGACTCTCTCCAACCGAGTTTTAAATTTTTGGACATAGTCCAACAGACTCAAGTGAACTTCCTCATTAACCCATTGCTCTCTTAACAACTCCAAAGGTCCTCTCACCCAATGTCCAAACACAAGCTCAAACGGACTAAATCCGATTGACTCCTGGATCGATTCTCTAACGGCAAACAAAAGTAAATGGATACCTTCGTCCCAATCCTTGGTGTTTTCAAAGCAATAAGTCTTCAGCATATTTTTGAGAGTAGAATGAAATCTCTCCAGAGCTCCTTGAGATTCTGGGTGATATGCAGATGATACAATCTGCTTTGCTCCCAGCTCATAGACTATTTGTTGAAAAATTTTTGACATAAAATTACTACCTTGATCAGATTGGATTTCTTTTGGCAAACCAAACAAGGTAAAAAATTTTACAAGAGCCTTTGACACCGTCTTGGCCTTAATATTTCTAAGGGGTATTGCCTCTGGAAATCTAGAAGTGGCACACATGATGGTTAACAAATACTGATTTCCAGTCTTAGACTTTGGTAAGGGGCCAACACAGTCCACAATCACCTTCGAAAAGGGTTCACCAAAAGCAGGAATTGGTTTCAAAGGAGACACAGGGGGCTTTTGATTTGGTTTACCTACCATCTGACATGTGTGGCAGGTTTGACAAAACATCACCACATCTTTTCTCAAACCAGGCCAATAGAATTGTTTCAAGATCTTCCCTACAGTTTTATTCACACCAAAATGACCACCCAAAGGCATACTATTTAATCTCATCCCTATAAACTTTTGGAACAACAACCTGATGAATAACTTCCCATTCCTCAGTAACAGGAACATGAGGAGGTCTCCATTTCCTCATTAACACTCCATTTTTGACATAGTATCCAGTTGGCACCTTTTCAATCTCCTCACATGAGAGAGCTTTTTCTTTCAATTCTGTCAATTCAGGGTCCTTTGTCTGTTCCACCATAAAATCCTTCCTCGACAAAGACAAATCTTTAAATTCAGGCTCACTGTAAGGATGTTGATCCTCCAGTGAAGACAGAAAAGTCTCAGATAAGGCATCATAATTTTCTTCCTGTTTAGGACTGTCACAAGGAACTACATCAGACTGCACCGGACTGTCTGTCTTGGCTAATCCTTTAGCTCTAGCTCGAGTCACCGCACATGATGGGTAAACATCTGGATCATTCTCAGACTCATCAATCCTTGGTTTGGTTGTTAACTGTACCACAGGATCACTTTCTCCATCTGCAAGGTCATTTCCCAATAACAAAGAAACTCCTTCCACTGGCAAACTAGGTCTTATCCCTATCTCGACTGGTCCTTCTACGAACTTTGACTTTAAAATCACCCTGTGAAAAGGGACAGACATGGTCTCACCTGTAACGCCTCGTACTAGATTTACTTCACCAGTGTCACTTTCTTCACCAAAATTTAAAACACTGTCCAGCAAGAGAGATTGACTAGCCCCAGTATCTCTAAGAATTTTCACTGGCACCTGGGGTGACTCATCATTCAGTGAAACAAAACCCTCTGATACATACGAACGGAATTCTTTTCTCACCTCCTCCAACTTTTCCGCTTTTCCCTCTTTCAAGGACTGGTCTTTAACAGCATCTCCTAAACCTTTTTGATTTTTAATTGCCTGAAAGCAAGCATTGGGCCCAGCTTCCTTCTTTTTCTTCAAAAGGGCACAATTAGATATCACGTGGCCAGGTTTCCTACAGTAATAACAAGTACGCTCAACAGGTTTCTCCAGCCCTGGCTTCTTTTCATCTTTTCCTTTTTGATTACCTCCCAATTTAATCTCTGGTTTACCTGGATTGTCTTTGTAACTCTTTTGAAAGGTTTTAGGTTGTCCCCATTTTGATTTATGGGTTAAAGCATAATCATCTGCCAACCTAGCAGTTTCTTGTAAAGTTTCCACTGCCTTTTCATTTAAATATGTTGTTAATTCAGCTGGAACACATCTTTTAAAGTCTTCCACTAGTATCAATTCTGTCAATTTATCATAATCCCCATCTACATTTTTAGCCAGGCACCATCGTTCAAAACATATTCTCTTTCCATTGGCAAATTCCATATAAGTCTGATCTGCAGATTTCCTCAAGTCTCTGAATTTTTGTCTATAAGCCTCAGGGACCAATTCATAGGCCTTCAAAATAGCTTGTTTTACCTTGGTATAATCAGCTGCATCCTCAACAGACAAAGCAGAATAAGCTTTTTGAGCTTTACCTTTAATCACACTCTGTACCATAAGAGCCCATCCTTTCCTTGGCCAGTTTGAACTCACAGCAACCTTTTCAAAATGTTGGAAATACTGATCAACCTGATCTTCTTCAAACGGAGGGACTAATCGAACCTCCCTGCTGGCTGAAAAACCATCATCAGAATCAGATTCCGAACTCCTACGCTTCATTTGTAACTCATGCTGCCTCTGTTTTTCCTTCTCCTCTGCCTCAAACTTTAACCGAATTAGTTCCCGTTCCCGTTCAGCCTCTAACTTCATCCGAGTTATCTCTCGTTCCCGTTCAGCCTCTAACTTCATCTGAGTTATCTTTTGTTCGGCCTCTAATTTATTTTGCTCTCGTTCAGCCTCTAATCTCTTTTCCTCTTGTTCGGCCTCTAATTTCTTTTGTTCTCGTTCAGCTTCTAATTTATTTTGTTCTCGTTCGGCCTCTAATCTCTTTTGCTCTCGTTCAGCCTCTATCTTTAACTGGGTTTGTTCTCGTTCAGCTTCTATCTTTGCCAGCTGCACCTGTGCCTCAGAAATTGCTATTTCACTGCCAGGAAACTGTTTTAACACTTCCTTCTCAAACACCTTCTTTTCCACATAATGGCCAGCTATCAGTCTCTGAATATCTGCCTTTCTCATAGACTGCTTTACTTCTGTAAGGTTTAGCCTTGTAGCAATCTTTATCAAATCATCCTTTTTCGCCACCTCCAATCCCTTTTGGGTTGGTGACTCCAAAAATGCCTTAATATCCATTGCTGCTGGTTTCCACACACACAAGCCAATTAAAAAGAATTTATCAGACCTCCCTCAAAAATCTTTGGATTGAATCTCGAACAAATCTCGTCAATCTGGGGAACGATCCCAGATGACACTCGTTAATGTTTGGATTGGATCCCGGACGAATCTCGTTAACCTTGGGAACTATCCCGGACGAGCCCCCAATTTTGTCACAAACCAGCAACAAAAGAAACACACTGAGCATGATTCAGTGTTAAAAACTATTTTATTAATCACTACTTATGATAATACGTAAAATAAAAGTAAAAATGTTAGTATGTTAGAATTCAAAAATGTTAAACCTCGAACGTTAACCCCAAACCTAAACTCTTCGTGTGTGTGTGTGACAAAGTCCAAAACTCCCAGTTCCGGAATGGTTCTTAAAGTTCAGTTCCGCAAGCCATAAGGTGAAACATGAGCAAGGGCTTCTTCAACAACCACCGTTGTCTGAAGATAAGATGTAGATGTAGAAAAACATAGAGAGAGTACATACGAAATCCAAATGTTCCACGATGGAACCCAAACGACACTTCAGTGTTTACTCGGTAGTGACTTCCTCACCCCGAAAAGCATCCGAACCGTGGTCGTCCACACACAAATACCTGTTTCCTTCTACAGGTCAGCAACAAAGTGAACTCCACCGGATTACTTCCAACTTCCATACATGGATTTCAGTGGCAAACACAGTTATTGTTTCTCATCCATCGATAGAGAAAACAAGCAGGCTGGTGTCTCTCTCCCTTCTCTCTCTCTCCTTCTTCTTCTTCTGACTTCTTCAACAACGTCATTACGTCCTTTATCTTCTATTGACGTAAGCACGCCCCGCACACACATACACACACACTCTCTATCTTAAAGGGACTTTCACTGAGTCCGTAACACTCCCCAGTTCATCTGGACAGAAGATGCATTTATATTCTGCCTTTAAACATCTCAAATGAGTGCTGCCAACAAACTCCAGTTGATCTCAACGTTGCCACTGTCCCATTGAGAGGCTACATGTGGCAAACCCACATTGTGACATCGCAGTCTGTCCTTGAGTTATCTACAACAGCAATTTGTGTTTGCTTCGTGCCTTTAACATGTCAAGAGGCTCCACAGGAACATTATCAGTCATGGGCTGGTATAGGGACAGGAAACCCAAAACTTCATCAGAAAGGTAGGATTTTAGGAGCCTTTTAAAGAAGAGGCAACAGGTGGAACGATTAAATATGAAGGTGCACAGAGATACCAGAGGGTTATAAGTTTGAAAGTAGTTACAGAAATAGGGAAGGATGAGGATACAAAGAGATTTAAATAAGGATGAGAGGCATTGCTGGTTTGGTCAGCTATGAGCCTCTTCATTCACTGACCTGTTCTGACATTGGCAGACTCCAGCACCCAGCAACACCAACAAACTACTGAGCAAACCTCGTCTATTCCTCACGTACTGAGCAAACCATATCTACTCGCTGGTTTTCTCCTTTATTGCTCTGACTTTTTTCCTCTTTCTCATTCTCACATCATTCTCCCATGCCTTCTGTCTCTTTCTCATTCCCTTCTTGACGGCTTCCTCTTCAGCCATTTCTCCCTTCCATTCTTTCTCTCCCACTAAGTCACTTTCACCTCCCTCCCTATCCCCATTCTCTGTCTCTCCCATGTTCACTTCAGCCCTGAACCATCCTGGCCTTATTTTCCGTAGCCTGGCCATGTTAGGCACCAGCGGTGTCTGTGTTAGATTCTGTCATTGCTGCCAATCCATCAGCCCTGCTATATTAACGGTCATTCCCACAGCCTGAGGCAGACATACAGTCCCAATAACAAGTCTGTTTCTCCAGCATTAAATTGCACTTAAACAGCCTGCACTTAATTTTAGGCATTGGAAATCAATAGGACAGGGCAGCATGCATCAACACTTCACACCAGTGGAATGCACTTCCCCCCTCGTGGTGATTCCCAGTCTTGATCTCACAAGAAGAACATGAGAAACTGGAGCAGGAACAAACTTGTAGCCCTTCGAGCTAGCTCTGCCAGTCAGTAATAATTGTGGCTGAGCTCCTATCTCAGCTCCTCTCTTCCGCCTTAGCCTCAAAATCCTTCCATTCCTTGATGTGCTCAAGAACTAATCTATTCCAGTCCAGAAAATGAACAAAGAATATGAGCATTCCCACTTCTCTGGACTAAAGCTCACCAAAAATTCATCAGAGTGAAAAATTTTCTGTCTTCAGTCCTGATTCCTTCAACTCCTTACTCTGATATTTTGACGCCTAGTACTAGACACTTCACCTGGGGCAAAAATCTCTCAGTGTCTAAAGAAGGAAGTGGAAGTCTCCCTCAGGAGCTGGTTTGGGTACAATGTGGGCAGGGCCTCAGGTTGGTTGTGAGTTTGGGGAAGGACATATTTCCAAAGCTGATTTTCACTTATTGCATCCGGTGCTCCCGGTGCGGCCTCCTCTACATCGGTGAGACCCGACGCAGATTGGGTGACCGCTTCGTCAAGCACCTTCGCTCCGTCCGCTGCAAGAGCGAGGATCTTCTGGTGGCCACCCATTTCAATTCCACATCCCATTCCCACACGGACATGTCTATCCACGGCCTCCTCTACTGCCACGTTGAGGCAGGACATAGGTTGGAGGAAGAACACCTCATATTCTGCCTTGGTAGTCTCCTACCTGACGGTCTCAACATCGATTTCTCTAACTTCTGGTAAACTCCTCCTCTGTTCTCCCCTCCCTTTTTTCCCCTCCCCCCTCCCTTCATGTTCCCTCATTCCTGTGGCTCCCTGCCCACCCTTCTCTTTCCCTTTTCCCCACCCTTGTGACTTGCCCATCCCTTCCCCCACCCTCGCAACCTGCTCATCTATTCCCCACCTCCTTCCCTTTATTCCGTGGTCCACTGCCCTGTCCTACCGGATTCCTTCTTCTTCAGCCCTTTGCCTCTTCTACCTGTCACCTCTCAGCTTCTTCATCTTCCCCCTCTTACCTGGACTCACCTGTCACCTGCCTGCGTGTGCTCCTCCCCCTCTCCCGACCTTCTTATTCTGGCTTCTGCCCTCTTTCTTTCCAGTCCTGATGAAGGGTCTTGACCCGAAACATCAACTATTTATTTCCCTCCATGGATGCTGCCTGACCTGCTGAGTTCCTCCAGCACTTTTTGTGTGTGTTGCTCCAGATTCCAGCATCTGCAGAATCCCTTGTGCCTCCAAAGCTGATGGTGGTTTGAGTGGGAGGGAGAAGAGTGCAGGACAAATAGAGACTGTCATTATGCTCATTGCCCATAGAATTGGTCAGAAAGGTGATAGCCAAGTGAACCTCACTGCGCAACTGAGTTTCAAGTTTGATGGTGGGGGAGCAGTAAATGCTGCCTTCAGGCTCACCCACAACACAAAAGCTATTTTATATTTTTTTTAAAAAATGGTAGAGAGGAGAGCAAGGTGAGAAGCAGATCACTGAAGGCTTGGGGTTGCTTCAGACAAATGCTAAATGGTTGAAAGGAGTGACCCAAACAGAACTCGGGTCTCTTTTTCTCCAGCGCCTCCAGTGATCCTCTCAGGATCACACAATGGAAAGAATGAGAAAGAACTTCTTTTATTCATTTAATCTACATCAAATGAATGTAGCTTCAAGCAAAAGTGAACATCTCAAATAGCCCGTCTTGGTCCAACCATGTAGATGTCACGGCCAAGAAAGCTCACCAGCGTTTCTACTTCCTCAGGAGGCTAAAGAAATTTGGTATGTCTGCTTCAATCCTCAACAATTCTTATCGATGCGCCATAGAAAACATCCTATCTGGATGCATCACAGCTTGGTATGGCAACTGCTCTGCCCGAGACTACAAGAAACTGCAGAGAGCTGCAGACACAGCTCAGCACAGCACACCACAGAAATCAGCCTCCCCTCCATGGACTCTGCCTACACTTCTCACTGCCTCGGTAAAGCAGCCAGCATAATCAAAGACGACACCCACCCCAGATATTCTCTCTTCTCACCTCTCCCATCGGGCAGAAGATACAAAAGCCTGAAAGCACGTACCACCAGGCTCAAGGACAGCTTCTGTCCTGCTGTTATAAGGCTATTGAACGGTTCCCCTCCGTAGATGCTGCCTGACCTGCTGAGTTCCTCCAGCACCTTTGTGTGTTGCTTTCAATTTTAATGTCAGCTGTGCCATTTTTTGGAAGATGCATTAAACCAGAGGCCAAATATCTGTGCTGCATTGTTCTATCTGGGTGGTTGTGCAGCTCTATTTTGATGAACAAGAGCACAGCTTTTCCCTGTGTCCTGGCCACCATTTAGGCCACAATCAGTGTCGTATAAGGAATGTCTGATGGGGTTATCGTGGCATTGCTGTTTGTGGGAGCTTGCTGTGCATAAATTAGGACTAGTTTAGATGTAAATCTTTGTTGGCATGGACCAGTTGGGCTGAAGGGCCTGTTTCCATGCTGTATGACTTTATGACTCTGTCTGGTTCCCTAGTACGATAAGATGGATTCTTGACCTCACAGTCTACCTCATTATGACCTTGCACCTCATTGTCTACCTGCACTGCACTTTCTCCATAGCTGTTACACTTTATTCTGTTTCTGTTTTACCTTGTACTACCTCAATGCATGGTGTAATGAATAGATCTGCATGAACGGTATACATGTGCCAGTAATAAACCAATTCCAGTTAATGACTTTTCACGATCTGACCATCACTGGCATAGCCAACAGTATTTCCCATCCTAATTGCTTAAGAAGATGGTGGCGAGCCGCATTCTTAACCCACTGCCGACCTTCTGGTAAATGTGCTCCCACAGTGCTGTTGGGGAGGGAGCTTCAGGATTTAGAACCAGTCTCATTAAAGAAGTAGCAATTATTGTTTTCAGTCAGGGTGTGTGCAACTTGAAGGGGAACCTTAAGGTGGTGGTGCTCCCAAGCGCCTGAAGCCCTTGTGGCCAGTGGTAGAGGTTGTGGCTTTGGCAGGAGCGATCAGATAGATGTGCAAGTAACTGCAATGCATTTTGTAGATGGTACACACTGCAACAACTGTGCTGCCTGAGGTGGAGGGAGTAAATGTTCAGGGTGATCAGTGGGGTACCAAGCAACTGGCTAATTTTATCCTGTTTGATGTTGAGCAACACTCATACGGGCAAGTGGAGAGTATTCCATCATCTTCCTGACTTCTGCATTATAGATGGCAGAACGGCTTTGGGCTGCCAGGAGGTGAGTCACTCGCCATAGGATACTCAGCTTCTGACCTCCTCTTGTAGCCATGGTATTTATGTGGCTGGCCCAGTTGAATTTATGCTCAACAGTGGCCCCAGGGTATGGTGGGAAACTTGACGATGGTAATTCCACTGAACATCAAGGATAGGTGGTTAATCTCTTGCTGGAGGTGGTATTGGTATTGGTTTATCATTGTCACTTGTACCGAGGTACAGTGAAAAACTTGTCTTGCAAACCGATCGTACAGGTCAGTTCATAACACAGTGCAGTTACGTTCACAGTGCAGATAGATGGTCATTACCTGACACTGTTCTGATGCAAATGTTACCCATGTCTAAATGTTGTCGGAGTCCAGCTGCCAGCAGGTAGGTGATGCTTCATTTCCTGAAGAGCTGCAAATGGAATTGGACTTTATGGCATCATCAGTGAACCTCATTTCTGTCAATGTTATCACGGATAGATGTATCTGCCACATGTAGATTAGTTTTAGTTCTCTCAATACCTTCAGGACTTCAGGACTCAGCCAGCTTAGTCAGTGGTGCCACATTGAAGTTCCCTACTGAGAGCACATTTTGTACCTTTGGTACTTGTGCTTTGCACTACGAGCACTGGTTCATCAATTGATGAACCATTGCCCATGTTTGACCTGATGCCATGAGATTTACTGGGGTCAGGAGTCAATGCTGAGGATTCCCAGACTTCCCTTGCCGATGGAATAGGACATTCCCTGGAATTGTGATGAAGGAACCTATAAGACATGATTGTGTGTGGACAACTGTGTTGAGCTATTGGTCTCTTAATTCAGACAGCAGTCCCCAGCTGTTTGTGAGGAGCGTTTTGCAAGGTCAACTGCGCTGAGATGGGAGCAACTCTTCTGTGGTTTAGGTCGGTACCAAGTGGTCCATCCTTTCTCTGTTTCAACTGGGTGGTTTGCTAAACTGGTGGCTCTTGGGTATATGGACCAGACATCGTAGAGATGGCAAAGTTCCAGATTAGTGAAACCAGGTGGGTTTTTTACTGCCTTATAGTAAGGGTTAGAATTTGTGGTTATTATTACTACGACTTGGTTTTTAATTTCCAGAGTAACAACTGAATTTAAGTTCCAAAGCTTCCATGGTAGGATTTGAATTTCTAGATCACTAGTCTGGTAACTTTAACCACTGCGCTGCCAACCTACTTGTTAAATCCACCTTTCACAGTCTTGGGTCATGCCAAGTCACTTGACAGTCAGTGAAACACTTTTGGATTGGTGGCAAAATATGAAACACGGCAGTCAATTTGCAAGCACCTGTCAAGATTGAGGAATGGGACATAATGAACAGCTTCCCTACTCTTCGTCGTGGGATCGTTTACATCTACCGTAGAGCAGCTAGATCTGTTCCGTGAATCATTCAAAGGGCAGCTCCTCAACCTCCGCCGTGCTCCCTCAGCACTGCACCAGAGTGTCAGCTTGGATTTTGTGCTCAGGATTCTTCTGTTGAATTTGAACTTCATGTTCTCAGGATGTCCCAGACCACGGCACAGCCAATTTAAAGCAGTATATCTATTCCAATACTATGCCCTTGGAATAGTTCCTGGAAAATTGATTAAACGTTATCTCCCTCTCTCTCTGTGTCATAGAGTGATAGAAACAGGCTCTTCAACACACGCCAACCATCAAACACCCATTTTTGCCCTTATCATACCCAAAACCATTTTATTCTTCCATTGTTCCCATCAACTCCCCCCAGATTCAACCACTCACCAACACTAGGGGCAATGTACAGTAGCTTATTAGCATAGCAACCTGCAGTCTTTGGGATGTGGGAGGAAACAAGAGCACCAAGAGGAAACTCATGCAGTCACAGGAAGAACGTGCCAACTCCACACAGACCGCACTGTGGAGATTGGGATCAAACCCAGATCAGTGGAGCTGTGAGGTAGCAGCTCTAGTAGCTGTGTCACTGTGCCTGTGTTTATATGGAATGGATTAATTGGAGTCTGAGGAGGGGGAGGAAACGGAGAATATTTATTTATCTAATTCTCTGACTGAAAAGCTCCTTCATTGATCTTGAAATTAGACATGACCAATTATTCCTGTTTTGCAGATGCAGGCATTGGAATTGGTATTGGTATCGGTTTATTATTGTCACTTGTACCGAGGTACAGTGAAAAAGTTGTCTTGCATACCGATCGTACAGGTCAATTCATTACACAGTGCAGTTACGTTTAGTTA
This sequence comes from Pristis pectinata, assembly GCF_009764475.1. NCBI lineage: Eukaryota > Metazoa > Chordata > Chondrichthyes > Rhinopristiformes > Pristidae > Pristis > Pristis pectinata. The sequence goes on along the minus strand of NC_067425.1, from coordinate 6,245,889 downwards.
GTACAGAGTGCATTGAGGTAGTACAGGTAAAAACAATAACAGTACGGAGTAAAGTGTCACCGCTACAGAGAAAGTGCAGTGCAATAAGATGCAATGTAGATCATGAGGTCAGAGTCCATCTCATCATATAAGAGAACCATTCAATAGTCTTATCACAGTGGGGTAGCAGCTGTCCTTAAGCCTGGTAGTACGAGCCCTCAGGCTCCTGTATCTTCTACCTGATGGAAGAGGAGAGAAGAGAGAATGTCCCGGGTGGGTGGGGTCTTTGATTATGCTGGCTGCTTCACCAATGCAGTGAGAGGTAAAGACAGAGTCCAAGGAGGGGAGGCCGGTTTCCGTGACACGCTGGGCTGTGTCCACAACTCTCTGCAGTTTCTTGCGGTCCTAGGCAGAGCAGTTGCCGTACCAAGCCGTGATACATCCAGATAGAATGCTTTCTATGGTGCATCGATAAAAGTTGGTGGGTGTCAAAGGGGACATACCGAATTTCTTTAGCCTCCTGAGGAAGTAGAAGCACTGGTGAGCTTTCTTGGCCGTGGCATCTACGTGGTTGGACCAGGACAGGCTGTTGGTGATGTTCACTCCTAGGAACTTGAAGCTGTCAACCCTCTCGACCTCAGCCCCGTTGATGTAGACAGGTGCATGTACACTGCCCCCTTTCCTGAAGTCAATGACCTGAAGCTTGGGTCTTTGTTGCTTGGGAGCAATATACCCAAATTGTTTCATTCATGAAGTTTTAGGATACATCTGAACATTTTTCTAAAAGTTTGCAATGTGACGTTTACAAGTGAACCTTGGAAAGTTTCCGTGGAGGTGGAACAGTGAAGCTTCAGCAAGTTGACGCCAGGAACAGGATGTCATGTGAAACGAATGAAACTGCACCAACATTCTCCAGTGTAGCAGAATAAGAAGTGACCTCAATAAAAAAATAAAATTCTTATGAGGTTTGACAGGGTAAATGTTGGAAGGCTGCGTCGACTAGCTGGAGTGTATGGAAATAGGACTTGGGACTCTGATGAGAAGTTTCTTTACTTAGTTGTAAATCTTTGAAACTCTTCCCCCTAGAGGGCTGTGGCTGGTCAGTCATTCAGTACCTTGTCAATGGATTTATTCTTGCAGATGGTGGTGAATCTCTGGCATTCTCTGCCCTGGAGGGTTGTGGAGGCTGGATCATCACTGTTGAAGTGGAAGTGAATAACTTTTTGAAAGGGGGTGGGGAGAATTGGGGCCCCACCTACACCTCTCCACCACCACAAATTGTTCCACTGGCTAAATTCTCATTTGCCTCTGAAACCCCTTTGGATGTCCTGAAAAATCTATGAATGGTTCTATATAAATGCAAGTCATTTCTGTCTCTTTTTTAGACGATAAGATAATAAGATATCTTTATTAGTCACATATCCATCGAAACACACAGTGAAATACATCTCTTTGCGTAGTGTTCTGGGGGCAGCCCGCAAGTGTCACCACGCTTCCGGCGCCAACATAGCATGCCTAAAACTTCCTAACCCGTACGTCTTTTGAATGTGGGAGGAAACCAGAGTACCTGGAGGAAACCCACGCAGACACGGAGAGAATGTGCAAACTCCTTACAGACAGTGGCCAGATTTGAACCCGGGTCACTGGCGCTGTAAAGCATTACACTAACCGCTACACTACCGTGCCTGCGCAATTGTGTGAATGAGCAAGTTGAAGGGGTCTTACAGCCTATTCCTGATCTTTTTTTTTCCCGTTCTTACATAACTGTGGTACCTTGAAGATTTAAGCTTTTGGAAAGTGATAGCGATGTACATTCAAGAAAGATTGAAGAAGCTAAAGAAAGAAATAGCTGTGGCTGTGTTTAGCTTTTACTGAAAAATACAGGGGTTGTACTTTAGCTTTTACTGAAAAATGCAGGGGTTGTACTTAAAGGCCAAAGAAACACATTATCCTGCCATTCAAGGGAATGAACAGGGTACAGAATTACCAATCACTGAATGTACGATTGGCAACAAGGAAAATATTTTACAGAGCCGCTGTGCATTGAAAGAGCACGGAGGCCAGAAGTGATAGTCATTGTAGTTTTACTAGAAATGGGGTCATGCCTTATGCATCTATTGGAGTTCTTTGAGGAGGTAATTCAATTAGCGCATGAGAGCTATCCAATGAAAGTAATTTACTCGGATTTTCAGAAGCTATTTGATAAAGGTCAGCATTGAAGCTTTCAAAGAAGATTAAAGAATACGGAATTAATGAGAAATTAGCTAACTGGATTGAAAACTGATTTGGCAATCGAAATGGAAGGTGATGACAAATGCAAAGAGCTCCATTCTGTGGGACGGGGGTGGGGAAGGGAAGCGAGAAGTCAGAAGGAACCAGCTGTGGCTCACAGTGGCCTTTCTGGGTGCCCCTTGTAAATAATAGAGCAGAGAATAGTAAAATATTCTGCAAATGTGCAGGTGTTACCAAACCGCGTGGCCGTGCGAGAGAAGATGGCAACATTTAGCACGCCCTGGGTGAAGGAGAATACTGTCGTTCAGTAATAAAGATTCCGTGATGTCTGGGTGAAAGATTAAAGAAAGCTTGATTTCTGTAACATCCTTCACAACCTCAGGATGATTAAAGTGTTTTATCGCAGTTGAAGTACTTTTGAAACTTACTGTTACAAGGTAGGAGAAACAGAAATCAATTTGTTCACAGCAAGCTCCCACATACAGCAAAATGACAGGTATCAAATAACCTTATTTTAGTGATGTTGTTCTCATACAACTATTGGCCAGAACTCAGAGAGCTCCCTGGCTCTTCTTGGCTAGGATGTGCAAGCCACAATTTCTAAATTCATGGATGAAACAAAACTTGGCGGTGTTGTGAACTGCAGTGAGGATGTGACAGATTGCATGGGCTGTAAACAGGCTAGTGGAATGGGCATAGGTTTGGCAGATGAAGTTTAGTGCAAGGAGATATGATGCAGTTTGATGCAAAGAGGCAATATAAAATGAAAGGTACTGTTTTTAAAAGGATGCATTAGCATGGGGATCTGGGGGTACATGTGTACAAATCATTGGAAAGAGCAGAGCAGGTTGATAAAGCTATTAATAAGGCACACACAGTTCTGGGCTTTATCAATGGAGGCAGAAAGTATAAAAGCAAGGAAGACATGCTGAACTTTTATGAAACCCAAGTCCAGCCTCAACTGGAGTATTGTGTTCAATTCAGGTTACTGCATTACAGGAAGTATGCAAAGACGCGAGGGAGGACCTAGAAAAAATTTACAAGAATGGTTCCTGGGATGAGTTACAAGGATAAATTAAAGAGGCTGGGACTGTTTTCTTTGGAGGAGAGGGAAGATTTGATAGAACTACATAAAATGATGAGGGCTGTGGACGGAGTGGATGGCAGGAGGCTGTACATTTGGTGGAGGTGTCAAGCACTAGAGGTCACAGGTATAAAGAAGAAAACAATTTTAACACAATGCGTTGTTGGAATGTGGAATGCATTGCTTGAAGATGTAGAGAAACAAAGGAATGCAGATGCTGGAACCTAGATGAAAAACACGATGATGTTGGAGGAACCAGCTATAGCAGATGTGTTTGGAGGTAGGTTTCACTGTGATCTTCAAGAGGGCACTGGATAAATACACGGTGAAGAAAAGGTTAACGAGAAAGGTGGTGGATAGAACTTGTGAGTTGCTCTGATAGAGTGCTGGCACAGACATGAGGGGCCAAATGGCCTCCTCTGCTGTTACCATTCCATGATTCTTTGAGTTTCATGGGGGGGGGGGGGTGTGGGCAACCTTTAACTTTCTGCCTGGGAAGGGAGTTCAGTATCTCATCCTAGTGAGTTTATCCCTGGACAGGAAAATACAAAGCCCATGGTAAATTTGCCAAATATAATTGGGACAGTGGCAAGAGATGTGACAGTTGGCACCTCTATGTTCCAAATGGGGAAAACCATTAGACCTCCAAAACTTCACAAGGGCAAATTTTAATAAATATTCTTATTTATTCTTGGGAAATGAACAACGTTAATGTCCCTCGTGAAACTCCAGTTGCTTTCAGATGGCAATGAGCCTTTGACAGTGATTTATTTTTTATTTATTCACTTTTTATGGTCTGGGTGTTGCTGGAAAGCCCAGTATTTATTGTCCATCGCTAATTGGCCTTAAAAGAATAGCTTACTAGGCCATTTCAGAGTTGACCGCATTGGTGAGCCCGGAGCATATACAGACCAGACGAGTAGGAATGGCAGATTTTCTCCCCTGCAGGCCATTACTGAGCCAAATATGTTTTTACAACAATCCAGCAGTGTTTGTGATCATCATTTCTCATGACTGGGGCTGCTTTTTGTTGATGCCAAATTATTATCAGAATTTAAAGTTCCATGATGGGATTTGAACTCAGGTTAGTCCAAGTCTCTAGATTACTCGAGCAAAAAACAAGCTGCTGGAGAAAGTCAGTGAGTCAGGCAGCATCTGTGGAAGGCAGGGGGGTGGTTGACCCTGAATCAGGACTGAGAGCATAGAGGAGAGTGCAGAGGAATTTGTAGTGGGAGGGGAAAGATCCATTTGTCGTGGTCCATGTGGGTACCAATGACGTAGGTAGAACAAGGAATGAGGTTCTGCTGAAGGAATTTGAGCAGTCTGGGGCTAAATTAAAAAGCAGAACCAAAAAGGTAATAATCTCTGGATTGCTACCTGAGCCACGTGCAGATTGGCACAGGGTAAGTAAGATCAGAGAGTTAAATGCGTGGCTCAAAGATTGGTGTGGGAGAAGTGGGTTTGAATTCGTGGGTCATTGGCATTAGTATTGGGGAAGGAAGGAGCTGTTCCGATGGGAGGGGCTCCACCTGAACCACGCTGGGACCAGGGTCCTGGTGAAACTCATAACTAGAGCTGTAGATAGGGCATTAAACTAAATAGTAGGGGTGGGAGGGTGGTTTCAACAGATTGGAAAAGTATGGATAAGGTAAAAAGGAAGGAGTGTGCAGTACAGGTTACTGAAGTCTCCAGAATAAAGAATAAGACAGCAAGTTTAGAAAGGGATAAGAATTTAACTTCAGGCAACATGGAGATAAGTTTGAGAAGAAGGGTGGTGAATACAGGACTGAAGGTGTTATGTTTGAATGCACGCAGTTTACAAAATAAGGTGGATGAGCTCATAGCGCAGTTAGAAATTTGCAGATTTGACATTGGGGGCATCACAGAGTCATGGTTGAAAGAAGATCACAGCTGGGAGCTAAACATCCAAGGATACACATCCTGTTGAAAAGACAGGCAGGTGGGCAGAGGGGTGGGGTGGCTCTGTTGGTAAAAAATCAAATCAAATCCTTAGCAAGAAGTGACATAGGATCAGAAGATGTAGAATCCATGTGGGTAGAATTAAAAAACTGCAAGGGTAAAAAGACACTGATGGGAATTATATCCAGGCCTCCGAATAGTAGCCAGGGTGTGGGGTACAAATTACAACAGGAGATAGAAAAGGCATGTGAAAAGGGCAATTTACGGTGGTCATGAGGGATTTCAATATGCAGGTAGATTGTGAAAATCAGGTTGGTACTGGATTCCAAGAGAAGGAATTTGTTGAATGCCTACCAGATGGCTTTTTAGAGCAACAAGTGGTGGAGCCCACTAGGGAAAAGGCAATTCTGGATTTGGTGTTGTGCAGTGAACCAGATTTGATTAGGGAGCTTAAGGTAAAGGAGCCCTTAGGAGACAGTGATTGTAATGTGATAGAATTCACCCTGCAGTTTGAGAGGGAGAAGTTAAAATCAGATGTATTGGTATTACAGTTGAGTAAAGGTAACTACAGAGGCATGAGAGAGGAGCTGGCCAAAGTTGATTGAGTAACTATGGCTGACAAATGAAGTCAAAGACAGCATAAAAACAAAAGAGAGGACATACAATATTGCAAACAGTAGTGGGAAGCTAGAGGATTGGGAAGCTTTTAAAAACCAACAGAAGGCAACTAAAAAATCAATAAGGGGAGAAAATATGAAATATGAAGGTAAGCTAGCCAATAATATAAAAGAGGAAACCAAAAGTTTTTTCAGATATATAAAGAGTAAAAAAGAGGCAAGAGTGGTCATCGGACCACTGGAAAATGACACTGGAGAGATAGTAATGGGGAACAAAGAAATGGCAGATGAACTGAATAAGTATTTTGCGTCAGTCTTCACTGTGAAGACACCAACAACATGCCAGAAATTCGAGAGAGTCGGGGCAGAAGTGAGTGTAGTCACTATTACTAAGGAGAAGGTGCTTGGGAAACTGAGAGGTCTGAAGGTGGATAAGTCACCTGGACCAGATGGTCTACACCCCAGGGTTCTAAAAGAGGTAGCTGCAGAGACTGTGGAGGCATTAGTAGTGATCTTTCAAGAATCACTAGAGTCAAGAATGGTTCCGGAGGACTGGAAAATTGCAAATGTCACTTCACTCTTTAAGAAGGGAGGGAGGCAAAAGACAGGAAATTATAGGCCAGTTAGCCTGACTTCAGTGGTTGGTAAGATCTTAGAATCCATTATTAAGGATGAGGTCTTGGAATACTTGGAAGCACATGATAACATAGGCCAAAGTCAACATGGTTTCCTTAAGGGGAGATCTTGCCTGACAAATCTGTTGGAATTCTTTGAGGAAGTAACTGGCAGGATAGACAAAGGAGAGTCAGTGGATGTTGTTTACTTGGATTTTCAGAAGGCCTTTGACAAAGTGCTGCACATGAGACTGCTAAACAAGATGGGAGCCCATGGTATTACAGGAAAGGTATAGAAGATTGGCTGACTGGCAGAAGGCAAAGAGTGTGAATAAAGAGGGTCTTTTCTGGTTGGCTACTGGTGACTAGTGGTGTTCCACAGGGGTCAGTGTTGGGTCCACTACTTTTCACGTTATATGTTAATGATCTGGATGATGGAATTGAGGGCTATGTGGCCAAGTTTGTGGATGATACAAAGATAGGTGGAGGGGCAGGTAGTGCTGAGGAAGCAGGGAGTCTGCAGGAGGACTTGGACAGGTTGGGAGAATGGGCAAAGAAGTGGTAGATGGAATACAGTGTACAGTTACGCTCTTTGGTAGAAGGAATAAAGGTATAGACTATTTTCTAAACAGGGAGCGAATTCAGAAATCGGAGGTGCAAAGGGACTTGGGAGCCCTAGTGCAGGATTCCCTAAAGGTTAACTTTCAGGTTGAATCGGTAGTAAGGAAGGCAAATGCAATCTTAGTATTCATTTCAAGAGGATGAGAATATAGAAGCAAGGATGTAATGCTGAGGCTTTATAAGGCGTTGGTGAGACCACATTTGGAGTATTGTGAGCAGTTTTGGGCCCCATATCCAAGGAAGGATATGCTGGCGTTGGAGAGGGTCCAGAAGAGGTTTACAAGAATGATCCCAGGAATGAAAGAGTTAATGTAAGAAGACCATTTGATGGCTCTGGGCCTGTACTCACTGGAGTTCAGAAGAATGAGGGGGGATCTCATTGAAACCTACTGAACATTGAAAGGCCTGGATAGAGTGGACGTGGAGAGGATGTTTCCAGTAGTGGGAGAGTCTAGGACCGGAGGGCACAGCCTCAGAATAGGACGTCCCTTTAAAACAGAGATGAGGAGGAATTTCTTTAGCTAGAGGGTGGTGAATCTGTGGAATTCATTGCCACAGACAGTTGTGGAGCCAAGTCATTGGGTGTATTTAAAGTGGAGGTTGATAGGCTCTTAATTAGTAAGGGCATCAAAGATTATGGCGAGAAGGCAGGAGAATGGGGTTGAGAGGGAAAAATAAATCAGCCATGGTCGAATGGCGGAGCAGACTCGAAGATTCTGCTTCTATGTCTTGTGGTCTTATGGAGAGATGACCAGTATACCGAGGTGAGAGGGAGAGGTGAGGCAGGGGCTGGCAGGTGATAGGTGAAGCCAGGCGAGGAGGGAGCTAATGGACAGATGGAGCCAGATGGGGGAGGTGTAGGAGTGGAGTTGGGAGCCAGTGACTGGCAGGTGCTAGGTGGAGACAGATAAGAGAGACAAGAAGAGAAGATGGAGCCACGTGGGGGGAGCGGAGGTAGAGACAGAGGTTGGAAGGTGATGAGTGGAGACATGAGAGGCTGCAGATGCTGGAATCTGGTGAGTTAGGACGAGTCTGTCCTCAGCTTTCCCCACTGCCAGGGTGAGGTCGAACACAAGCTAGAAGAACAGCACCTCATTTTCCGACAGGGTAGTCTACAACCCAATGAAAATTGAATCTTCCAATTTCAGGTAATGCTCCCATCTCTCGCGCCCCCACCCCTCAGCTCCCTGTCACCCTGTTTCATTCCCCTCCCCTACCTGGTTCCATCTGCCGATCGCCCACACACCACACCTCCTGGGTCTCCTATCTCCTCCCCCTACTGGTTCCACCTGCCCCTCATCCATCCCTCATCTGGTTCCACTCATCGCATTCCAGCATCTGCAGCCTCTTGCTTCCACTTCTCACCTTCCAGCCCCTGTCTCTACCTCCATCCACCCCCACCCCCCAACGTGGATCCACCTGCTCTCTTTGTCTCTCTCCTCATCTGTCTCCACCGATCACCCACCTCCACCCCGACACATTCCCCCATCTGCCCATCACCTCACCTCCTCACCTGGTTCCACCCATCGCCTGCCAGCCCCTGCTTCACTCCACACTCCCTCCCCCTCACCTCTTCATATGGCTATCTCCCCTCTACACTCCCAGTCCTGATGCAGGGCCTCGACCCAATACGTCAATCTTCATGTCTCTGCCTCCACAGATGCCAACTGAGCCTCTAAGTTGTTCCAGGAGTTTGTTTTATGCTCCAGATTACAGTGTCTACAGTCTCTTGTGTCTCTGGATTACTGGTCCAGTAGTTTAACCACTCTGCCACTTAATGTGGGACAGGAGTCACACATGACTCAAATTACGTTATGGGTGCCAAATTCCTTTATGTTTAAAATCCTTACTACAGGCAAATGTAACATTCAACTCTTTGCCATTGACATCTTTTCCAAGGGGGGCACATGCAAGAACCAACACCATAGCAGGGAGATATCAAACACAAATGATGCTCATTTTCTGAAGTGGGGCTTGAATCTACAACCTCCTGCCTGACAGAGTCAAAGTTAGCAATAGTAAATTGGTTGAACCTGGCAAGGTAAGGTTAGGCGATCAAGAAGGAATGTGAGCAAATGCACCCTTTTTACAGAGTGTTTTCTACCTTTGAAGTAAGACATGGGGCCACTGTTCAGAAATAGACTCTTTATATTTTTATTTGTTAATGTAGTTTTAACTATCTCTGGGGTGGGTTTCAGTGAGATATAAGATAAGACATCTTTATTAGTCACATGTACATGGAAACACACAGTGAAATGCATCTTTTGCGTAGAGTGTTCTAGGGGCAGCCCGCAAGTAGCGACACGCTTCCAGCGCCAACATAGCATGCCCACAACTTCCTAACCCGTACACCTTTGGAATGTGGGAGGAAACCGGAGCACCTGAAGGAAACCCACGCAGACACGGGGAGAACGTACAAACTCCTTACAGACAGTGGCCAGAATTGAATCTGACTTATATGATGTGAAATCTGCCATCTTGTGGCAGCAGTACGGTGCAAAGACACAAAATTACTATCAATTACAAAAATAAATAAATAGTGCAAAAAGAAGGAACAACGAGGTAGTGTAAGGTGATGTTGTTGTTGCTGCCCATCAGGATTGACTTCTTTTTATCTGCTTTTACCCTCATGATGCAAAAGAAAATCACTCCAATGACTTGTCAGTTGGAAAAAGTTTTCTTATAACTAAATGGTTGTGGATCTTAGCCACAGCTTCAACTCACCTCATTTCAGTGCCATTGAACTCAGTGGAGAGATACATGAACAGAGGATAAATATCAAGTCCAGATCATGAGTCGGCACCAATATTACATCTCTGTGTTATGTTGTACAATAGGTAGTGGGATGAGTGTTTCAGCTTCCAGTGTAACATGCTCAGACTGTTAGGCAAGTGACAGACACCACTTAATATGAGAATTCATAATAAAATCCCTAATTATAAGTTTCAGCAGGTTTTCACTTCAGAAAAGGAAATACATTTTTAATGCATCCTTGGATCTTTAAACTGGAATCTCACACATGGAGCCTTAAGAATTAATTGAGTTGTAATCTTACAATGCCTTTGACAAACTCAGGAATATTCTAAATTAATTCACAGCCAATTAAGTGTAACCATTCATTTTCATTGTAGGCAAGCACCTGTTTATATTTGGAATCATAGACATATGTTCCCTCCTCTGCCTATATAATCAAAAGCCTTGCAGAGTTACATGTGACAGCTTTCCTTTGTCTCAACCATTGCTGGTCCCTGCCCTTAGTCACCAAGTCAAAATTAAATTCCCAAGTTAAATTTATCTTCTCCTTTCAGTTGCTTCTTAAAACCCAGGTCTTTGGCCATCTGCTTGGTCAACTTTCCTCACACCTCCTGTGCCTCTTTCAATTCAAGCAGTCAATTTCCACTTCTATGATGCACCTCATCCATTTCTATCATGTTTTAATGCACTAAAGACACTTCCGAATTGCATATTGTTGCAGTAATTGAGAACTGGAGCTCCTCTTTATTTCCTTTCTGTTAGCGACCTCTGTTATCTTCCTCTCAGCAAATCTAAGAGCTGAATTCTGCATCTCACACAAAAAAAATTACTCTGGATAGTGCGATCCACTCATGTGTGAAATTATTTCCTCTAAAGAGTTAAACAACAGAAATGGGAGAGTGTAAGCCTCAGCCAGTCATGTCACAATCCACCGGTGTTCTAGTTGTCAGTGGAATGTATTTTCTTGACAGCCATTAATTAAAGATGCGCCTGTTCAGCATTGTGACTGCAAGCTCTAACTTTGCACCTAACCTTTGCTCCATCTGGGAATAGGGAAAAGCCAGCAGGAAATTCATAAGCAAGTAAAAAGCATTGAATGGGTGGATCTTACATTTGCAACCCACATTACCCATGGCTTCTCAGAAAGTAGTAAATGCCCAGCAGATTATGCAGAGCCAAAGTAGAGCACTATTTCCCTCCTGGAACTCAGCGGGTCAAGCAGCATCTGTGTGCGTGTGTGTGTGTGGGGGGGGGGGGGGGGGGGGGGGGGGGGGGGGGGGGGGGGGGGGGAGGGGGAGGAGGAATTGTCGATGTTTTGCGTCAGAACCCTGCATCAGGACCTTTAGGTGCAGATGCTGCTCGGACCCGCTGAGTTCCTCCAGCAGATTGTTTGTTGCTCCAGATTCCAGCACCTGCAGAAAATTGTGTCTCACTATTTTCCTCCTGTCAGGTCTCAGGTCTCATCTTGGAATGTGTTAATAATCAAATCACTGCTTCCATTCATAGCATCTGGAGAAAAGCACTGTGCCAATTCACAGCCAGGGCAGAGAACCGTTCTCATTTGTAGCCCAGAGCAAGCTGCTGTGTGCATTCATAATACCTTGGGTAAAAGCTATTTGCCCATTCATGCTGATGCAGGACATGGCACGAGTCCCATTCATAGCCAGGGGAATGTACTACACCCATTGCTAGTGACCTAGGGGCAAAACACTCTGCCCATTTGTGGTCTTCTTCGTAGACTTCCCTTGGGATCAAGGATGGCTTGATCCTAGTCTGTGGATTGTGAGGTGATTTATGAGGCTATTGAGGTGACCCACGGATTTTGCCTCAGGTTGACAGAGCAGGCAGTTGCTTAGTTTGTAAGGTGGTGCCCCTTATGCTGTTTACACTGGGCTTCTGTGGACTTTGAGTGTGACCTCAAATACTCCATCTCCATTTCAGCAGTCCCAGGTCACAGAACATCCTGACAGTGGAGGCCCTGTGGTCTTTCACAGGGAAAGTCATTCTCAGGGTCCTCCTCAATCTTCTCCACTCCAGGGTGAGGCCAAATGCAGACTCGAAGAACAACACCTCATATTCCACCTGGGTAGTCTACAACCCAATAGTATGAACATTGAATTTTCCAATTTCAAGTAAGCCACACTTCTTGTGCTCCTTTTTCCCTCCTTATTTTTACCTCCCCCCTCCCCCTATGACCCAGTTTCATTCCCCTCTCAATTGGTACCATCTTCCCATCATCCCTCCCATATCTGCTTCCACATCACCTCCTTACTCATGAGATTCCAGCATCTGCAACGTCTTGTGTTTCCACTTATCACTCCAACAGCCTCTTCCTCTACCTCAACCCTCCCCTCTCCCCACCTGGCTCCACCTGCCCATCATTCTCCCTCCTCAGCTAGTTCCACCTATCACCTGCCAGCCTCTGCCTCGTCCCTCCCCCTCACCTCTTTATATTGGCTGTCACTTCTCTACATTCTTTGTCCTGATGCAGGGTTTCAACCCAAAACGTCGACTGTCCATTTCCCTCCACAGATGCTGCCTGACCCGCTGAGTTCCTCCAACAGTTTGTTTTCTGCTGAGTGTGAAACAAATCTGAGTGTAAAATGACCTTGGTCTGAGAGAGGATGCTGATGTTAGTTTGCCTATTCTGCCAGTGGACTTGGATTTTACAGAAACAGTGTAGGTGGCATCTCTCCAATGCCTTGAGGTACCTGCTGTGGGTAGTCTATGTTTCAGAAGTATATAAGAGGGGAGGGATCACTGCTACCCTGTAGACCGTGAGCTTCATGCTGGCTCTAAGTTCATGATGTTGAAACATCCTTTTCCTAAAATGACCAAAGGCTATACTGGCGCACAAAAGACATTGATATCAGCCCTTGCCAGGGGAATGAGTTGTGGGAAGTGGCCCACATTTTCCAGGTTTGCACCCTTACCACCAGTGTTGTATAGTCGGAGCATGTTGTCTGCTTCATTAGTGTAGAACACAAGGCCTATCCCCCCCATATGCTTCAATGAACGAATTGACAATAATAAGATTGACCTCTGAACGTGCAAGCATATGCAAGTGACGTCCGAGTACTGCAGCTTGATTACTGAAGTTGGAACGTGTGGAATGGAGATGACATAGGTTGAAGAGGTTCCCATTAGTCCTGTAGATTAATTACACTCCAGCAGGAAGCTTATTGGAAGTGAGATGCAGCATGGAAGTGAGAAAGTTTTAAAAATGTTTGAGGAGAAAGATGCATCTTTGCACTGAAATTGGATCAGTTATGGACCTGTTGGTTAAGATGTTGGCTTGCACACTGTTTTGAAGCAAACATAAGATGGAGCAAATTCTTGTGAGAAGCCCAGTTCTGAGGAGAGTGTCCAAAGGCTTGGTGAAGTCGGAACAGGCCATGTATAGTGGTTAGTGGTAATCCCTGCATCTCCCTTAGAGTTATTGCTCAGTGAAGATCATGTCTACTGTGCCTCTAGATGAATGGAATTCACATTATAATCAAGGGAGCAGCTCTTTGGCCACTGGAGGATCATGGCAAAGACTTTCCATGTGAGAGACAGTAGGAAGAGCTCCCTGTGGACACCACAGATGGATTTGTCTCCTTTCTTGAAGATGATTATTGTTTGGACAGCCATTCATAGTGACCAACGGGCAAGGCACTGGGATTCCATTCATAGCTAGGCCCTGCCACTGTGCCCATTCATAATAACCCTGGGACAAGACAGTACGCCATCTCATAGACTGAGCAAGACACAGCCTAGGACAAAGCACTCTGCCCACTCATAGGGTCCTATTGGTAAACATTGTGGTGTACATGTATTTCACGTCCTGGCTTTGAGATCCTGGGGCTTCTACGGACAGGGTAATTCAGCTCACAGCTTAACATTGACGTATAACCACTAGCCCAATCTTCGTGGACACACAAGAGACTGTAACCTGGAGCACAAAACAAACTGTGGAGGAACTCAGCAGGGCAGACGGCATGTGTGGAAGCAGAGGGGTGGTCGACATTTTGGGTCAAGGTTCTGCATCAGGACAGAGTTCCTCTAGCAGTTTGTTTGTTGAGCCCAACCTTTGCCTCTGGCTTATTCCTCTCCAGAGATTGTACCAGAGATTGGAGTTCTCTTATGACTTAACAGCATGAACTTCCAGCTAAAGATAAAAAAAATGTCTTAGACCTAAAAACCTAGTGAACTGGTGAATCCAACCTTGTAAATCAAGTGAGCCCAATAGAGTGGACAGAACCATCCCTGCAGTGGAGCACGTCTCAGTTGTACCTGAGGCCTTGCACACAGGAGTTGTATATTTCCGTATTTGTGTCTTGTACCCCGTCAGGATAGTCTTGAATGTGAGTGTCACCAGCTGGTTGAAGCCAATGCAGAACCTGCCCTCCTCAAACATAACAACTCGTCATTCACATTGGAAAAACTCACATTGCTTCAAGATCTGCCACTGATACTAGAACGAGTGTGAACCAGACATGGTTGCCAGCAGAAGATAGAGTATTACAGCACAGAAAGCGGCCCTTCAGCCCAACTGGTCCATGCTGACCATGGTGCCCACCTAATCTAGTCCCATTTGCCCGCGTTTGGCCTGTATCCCGCTAAACCCCTCCTATCCATGTATTTATCCAAATGTCTTTTAAATGTTGTTATTGTACCTGCCTCAACCACTTCCTCTGGCAGCTTGTTCCATATACACACCACCCTCTGCATGAAGAAGTTGCCCCTCAGGTCCCTTTTAAATCTCTTCCCTCTCACCTTAAACCTATGTCCCCTAGTTTTTGGTTCACTTGCTTTCCCTGGGAAAAAGCTAGGGATAGCTTTGATGAGGGAGGGAGGTATTAGGTGACAAAGATGTTGGTCAAAGAGTTTATTTATAGGAGCGATTGAAAGGAGGCGGGGAAGGAAGGGAGGGAATTCCAGAGCTCAGCCCCGCAGCAGAAGGCATGGCCTCTAGTGGTGGGATGAATAAAACTGAGGTGCATTACCAGGCAAAACCTGACGCTGATTCACAAAGAGATCAGCTGATGAAAAGCTTGGTTAGAGCATCCAACGTGGATTCGAGGGAGTCGAGGGCTTGGCAGGAGAGTGAGGTGATTTGGCTTCGTTGTTACTCCTTTCTGACCCACAAGAAACAAGCTCACTCATGTACCAGCTGTGACACTGAACAAGGCGGGGAGCTGGCCAGTGCCACAGCTGGTGATGGGCATTGCTCGGCAACAGAGTGCCCTGCAGCTTTATTGGAAGCAAAAGCACCCTGACTGCTGTTTGTACATTCCCGTTGCTTCATCTCACTGTTGGGATGCGATCCAAACTGGACAGGTAATTTCCTCGTGTTGTTCTCAACTGATTTTCTGCGCTTTGCAAAACCCACGTTGCAGCATGTCAGCATGACAGCATGACTCTGTTACCATGGCAACGTTAAAAAAAAACCTTTAATCAGTTTTCAGCAAACACGATAGCAACTTCTTCAAATGATGCTGTCTGTGTGTTCAATCAGCAGCAGGAGATGACCTATCCCTCACTGTACTGCAGAGCAGGCATTAATGGACCACAATTAAAATCACTCAACTTTAATGATTTGCTATCTACATCACCACTGGATAATCTGTGTAAAACTCAATTTGCAATAAATCTTTTCCCAAAAAAATAAATTTGTTTTGTTAACCCAATCTTTTCCTCTCTCCCTCCCCTCCTACCATCTCTTCCTCTCCTCCTCTCGTGCTTTTGTCTGTTTCCTATCCACTTTCGTTCTCTCCCTCTCTCATTTTCTTTCTTTCCCTCTTAATTCCTTTTTTTTAACTCTGCTTTTTGTCGCTCTTTTTCCTTTCTCCATCTACTCTAGTATTTCTCCCTCTCTATCCCCTCTGTCCCTTTCTCTCTTTCTTATTCTTCCCTCTTCCTTCTGTTCCTTGTTCCCTTCCTTTCCCCCAGGGACTGAGTTGGGATGAACAAACTCTCAAATTGCACTAAAACTAAAGCTAAAGACGGGACGCTAGAATCCTGAAATATAAACAGCAAATGCTGGCAGGAGAAACTGGGTCAATTGGTCAATGATCTTTGACACAGTCATAGATTCATAGAGTCATACAGCACTGAAACAGGCCCTTCGGCCCAACTCGTCCCTGCCAAGCAAGTTGTCCACTTGAGCTAGTCCCATTTCCCTGCCTTTGGCCCATATCCTTCTAAACCTTTCCTACCCATGTTCCTGTCTAAAAGTCCTTTAAATGTGTGATTGTACCCGCCTCTACCGCTTCCTCTGGCAGCTCGTTCCATGTACCCACCACCCTGTGTGTTTTAGGTACTTACCTTTCCACCTTTCCCAGGCCACCCTGGGGTGCTGATTCACACTCTTGCTGATCTGTCTTGGACAGGGTCTTGTGGGCAGTGGAAAGGCTTTGAGGATTAAGAAGTGAATCGCTTGCTGCAGGATTCCTAGCCTTTGACCGCCTCTTGTAGTTTCGGTTGAGTTGAGTTGCTGGTCAGTAGTTACCCCAGGATGTTGATGATGGGAACTCAGCGATGGTAATGCCATTGAATGTCAAGAGTGAGTGGTGAGACTCGGTCTGTTGCCTAGGTCTTGCTGTTTGCAGGTATGAGCTACTTTATTTTCTGAAGAGTGAATGGAATCAGTGAACTTACGTTTTTTGTGAAATAAACATTTCCAGTAATTTTCATTTTTTGATTCCCTTCTCGCTCCTCCCTCCCCAATTTACTCCTCCTTACTGACATTGTTCCTTGTCCTGTCTCCACTTACTTTCGCCTTTTTATCATTTAATCTCCCATCACCTTACCCTTTATTCTCTCCTCTCTCCCACATTTCTCTGCATCTTTAAAACATATTCCTAACTCTCACAAAAGGTCCTTGATTTGGAAAGGTATCTCTGTTTCTCTCTCCACCAGCGCTGCCTGACTGGCTGAATATTTCCAACATTTTATTTTTCTGTTTGAGGCTTGATGTTGGCAACAAACCCCCGTTTAAGAGGCGAATGTCTTTGTACATCGTCTCACTGGAGTGCACGCAGTCAAGACTAGACCAGTGTCCTCCAGGAAACTCAAAGAGCACTTGGTCCACTCTGTTCACTCATAGTCAAAGTCAGGGCAGATTATCGGTGACCTTCCTGGGGCACCTTCCTCGCCCTTTTACCCCTTTCTCATCTTCGCTCTCTCCTTTTCTCTGCCATCTCTTCTTTCCTTTCCTCTCAACTCTCCTCTCTTCTCTTTACCCTCCCTTTCCCTTTCCCTCTCTCCTTTCTTGCCCGCCACTCTATCTCCCCTCCCCTCTCTTCATTTTGTCTCTTCGATCTCCCTTTCCTCCTCCTCTTCCCCTCTCCCCTCCCCCGTCTCCTATCTTAGTCTCCTCTTCAGGGAAAAAAAATAGATGAGTAAATCAGAAGAATTGTTTTTGAACAAACCAAAGCTGAATTGTGCTTTGCTGAGGCGCACACAAATAAAGCCGGTGATTCCTCTTTCTTGGAGTAATTACATCTGTTAATCCTGTAATAGGTCAGATCTGGCTTTGACATTCAATCGATCCAAGAAAGGAACAGCTTTTAGTACAAACCGTTCTCAAAATCCATTACTTTTCCTTCTTTCCCTGGCAGAATGAATTGGTGTCTGGGCAAACGATGACTTTAAAGATATTAACTGGTTTAGATCCTGCACTTGATATATCACACTATGTAAATCCCATGATAATGACACCTTCACTGTATCATCAAGTGATAAATAGAAACCGTGATAATCTTGATAAATGAGATGCAAAGTAGAGTCAAAAAATAATAAACTGAACCCATGCCTCTGACTACACTGAGAGCAATTGTAGGATTAATGGGTCTCCGGTGACAATCTGGTTACATTACCTTTCTCTCTAGTGCTTTGATTTTAACTTCCCTTGTATTTTTATGTGGATTTGTTGGAACTTGTTTCTTTGGATTGCCTGACTGCTATTGTTAAAGCTTGGCTGTTTGCCCCACCCACACACCCCGTCTCATCCTGCACCTCATTTTGGTGTCAGCCTTGACCTCTGCTTGCAGCCTCTAGGAGTCCAGCCCCACTGCAGAGGCTTCAGCACAAACTGCAGGATGACACCCCCAATGCCAGCATTCACCAGACAAGGTGCTAAATGCTCAACTGGACACGGAAGATACTCTGCATCTGTGAAGAACATAGAACATGGAACAGAGAACATTACAGCATAGTACAGGCCCTTCGATCCACAATGTTGTGCCGACCTATGTAAACCTACTCCCTGACCAATCTAACCGTTCCCTCCTACATAGCCCATAACGCTCCTTTTTTCCATGTGCCTATCTAAGAGTCTCTTAAATGTCCCTGTTGTATCAGCCTGTACCACCACCCCTGGCAGTGCGTTCCATGCACCCACCACTCTCTGTATAAGAAAACCAACCTCTGACATCTCCCCTGAAGTTTCCTCCTCTGACCTTAAACTGATGCCCTAGGAAAAAGGTGCTGGCTGTCCGCTCTATCTATGCCTCTCATAATCTTATACACCTCTATCAAGTCGCCTCTCATCCTCCATCGCTCCAAAGAGAAAAGCCCTAGTTCACTCAATCTTTCCTCATTGGACCTGTTCTCCAATCCAGGCAGCATCCTGGTAAATCTCCTCTGCACCGTCATTACAGCTTCCACATCCTTCCTATAATGAGGCAACCAGAATTGAACAAATACTCTAAGTGAGGTCTAACCAGAGTTTTATAGAGCTGCAACATTACCTCGCAGCTCTTGAACTCAATCCCCCAATTAATGAAGGCCAGCACACTATACACCTTCTTAACCACCCTATCAATTTGCGCAGCAACTTTGTGGGATCTATGGACTTGGACCCTAAGATCCCTCTGTTCATCCACACTGCTAAGAATCCTGCCATTATTGTGCCTTCAAATTTGATCTTCCAAAGTGTATCACTTCACACTTTGGTGGATTGAACTCCATCTGCCACTTCTCATCCCAGCTCTACATCCTATCAATGTCCTGTTGTAACCCACAGCAACCTTCTACGCTATCCACAACACCCCAACCTTTTGTGTAATCACCAGACTTACTAACCCACCTTTCCACATCCTCATCCAAGTCACTTATAAAAACCACAAAGAGCAGGGGTCCCAGAACAGATCCCTGCAGAACACCACTAGTCACCAACCTCTAGGCAGAATACTCTCCATCAACTACCACCCTCTGCCTTCTGTGGGCAAGCCAATTCTGAATCCATGCAGCCAAGTTTCCATGGATCCCATACCTCATGATTTTCTGGATGAGGGAACCTTGTCAAACACCTTACTACAATCCATATACACCACATCCACCGCTCTACCTTCACCAATTTGTTTTGTCACCTCCTTGAAAAACTCAGTTAGGCTTGTGGTGCACAACCTGCCCCTCACAAAGCCATGCTGACTATCCCTAATAAGACTATGTTTCTCCGAATGCTTGTAAATCCTGTCCTTAAGAATTCTCTTCAATAGTTTGCCCACCACTGACGTAAGACTCATTGGTCTGTAATTCCCAGGATTATCCCTATTATCTTTCTTGAACAATGGAACAACATTTGCCATCCTCCATACCTCTGGTACCATTCCTGTGGCCAGGGAGGATGCAAAGATCATCATCACCACCCCAGCAATCTCTTCCCTCGCTTCCCGTAGTAACCTGGGGTATATCCCATTCAGCCCTGGGGACTTATCTATCCCAATATTTTTCAGAAGCTCCAATACTGCCTCTTTCTTAACCTCAACATGCTCTAGCACATTAGCCTGTTCTACGCTGACTTCACATTCGTCTAAGTCCCTCTCCCTGGTGAACACTGAAGCAAAGTATTCATTAAGGACCTCCCCTACCTCCTCCGCCTCCAGGTACATGTTTCCCCCTTTATCCCTGAGCAGTTCTACCCTCACCCTAGTCACCCTACTGTTTTTCATATACCTGTAGAATACCTTGGGGTTTTCCGTAATCCTACTCACCAAGGCCTTCTCGTATTCCATTCTAGCTCTCCTAAGTCCCTTCTTAAGCTCCTTCCTGGCTATCTTATAACTCTCAAGAGCCCTGTCTGATTATTGCTTCCTAAACCTTAAGTATGCTTCCTTCTTCTTGACTAAATATTTCACCTCTCTTGTCAACCATGGTTCCTTCACCCTACCATCCTTTCCCTGTCTCAGTGGGACAAACCTGTCCAGAACCCCATGCAAGTGTTCCCTAAACAACCTCTGCATTTCTGCTGTGCATTTCCCTGAGAACATCTGTTCCCACTTTACGCTCCCAAGTTCCTGCCAAATACCGTCGTAATTAGCCCTCCCCCAATTAAATACTTTCCCATATTGTCTGCTCCTATCCTTGCCCATGGCTATGCTAAAGGTCAGGGATTTGTGGTCACTATCTCCAAAATGCTCACCCACCGAGAGGTCGGTCACCTGAACAGATTCATTGCCTAGTACTAGATCCACTATGGCCTCTCCTCTAGTTGGCCTGTCCACATACTGTGTCAGGAATCTTTCCTGGACATACCTAACAAATCCTGCCCATCCAAACCTTTTGCAGTAATGAGGTGACAATCAATATTAGGGAAGTTGAAGTCACCCATGAGCACAACCCTGTTATTTTTGCACCTCTCCAAAATCTATCTATTTATCTGCTCCTCAGTGTCCCTGTTGCTATTGGGGGGCCTATAGAATACTTCCAATGGAATGATCGCTCCCTTCCTGTTTCTGACTTCCACCCACACTGAGTCATAGACGATCCCTCCACAACGTCCTCCCTTTCTGCAGCTGTGACACTATCTGTAGCAATGCCACTCCCCTGCCCCCTGTTACCCCCTTCCCTATCCCTTTTTGAAACATCTGAACCCCAGAACATCAAGCAGTCAATCCTGCCCTTGCAACAGCCAAGTCTGTAATGGCCACAACATCATAATTCCACGTACCGATCCATGTTCTAAGTTCATCACCCTTATCCTTTATACTTCTCACATTAAAGTAAACACATCTCAACCCATCCAACTGACTGCATTTATGCCCTGTCCACTGCCTATCCTTCCTCACAGTCTCTCTGCACATTGCATCTACACCAACTGCTCCACCATCTGACCTAACACTCTGGTTCCCATCCCCCCGCCAACCTAGTTTAAACCCTCCCCAACAGCTCCAGCAAACCTGCCCGCAAGAACATTGGTCCCTCTCGAGTTCAGGTGTAACCTGTCTCTTTTGTACAGGTCGTACCTTCCCCAGAAGAGATCCCAATGATCAACAAATCTGAAACCCTGCCCCCTGCACCAGCTCCTCAGCCACGCATTCGTCTGCCAAATCATCCTATTCTTACCCTCACTGGCGTGTGGCACAAGCAGCAATTCAGAGATTACTACCCTAAGAGTAAGGGAATTCTCAGCAGTTTCTTTTGCCTTTTGTACTACCTTAATGTACTTAAGTACGGAATGGTCCGTCTGCATGACAAGCAAATAAAAGCTTTTCACTATACCTTGGTATATGTGATAATAATAAGCCAACTACAATGCCCTGCTCAGTATTTATATTTATTCTTCAACCATTACCAATAAAGCAAATTATTGTCACTGTCACACTGCTGTTTGTGGGATCCTGCTGTGTGCTATCATCTTTCCTACATTACAACAGTGCCCGCATTTAGGTCAATGGGAGGAGGCTATTCAGACCTTTGAGTCTGTTCTGCCATTCAGTATGATGGTGGCTGATCCTCTATCTCAGTACCATATTCCTGCTCTCTCCCCTTGTTGCCTTTTGTGTCTAGACATCTCTCTTATCTACTCTATGAGCATATTCAATGACTTGGCTTCCACAACCTTCTGATGGTTGAGAATTGCACAGGTTCACCACTGAGTGAAGGGAAATGCCTAACTGGCTGCAATGTGTCTTGAGGATGCGAAAAGGCATCACAGAAAATAAAACTTCTTTCACTCAATTCATCCAACATTTACACTCGTACCCAGCTGTTGTCTGCTGTAGGGTCAGCAGACTGTGATTTGTAGCCGGGACCCCAATGTTTCAACCTCTCAGTGCAGTGACAGTTATAGACCCTGGATGTTGTTCGAGTTAACATAAATCAGCAAAGCCCAGTGTAGAAGTGGCCATGCGTCGAATGCTCTGAAAGAGTATAATTTTCCCATTTGTAACATCAAATTTGCTTTTAATCTGAACTGCTCTTGTCAAAATTAATCTCCCCAGTCATTGCAGTTCTCTCAGAAAGTAGAAGCATGGTAACTGGATTATTCTTATATGGCAAGATTTTAAGTAGAACGACGTATAAAATAGCACAGATTAAATTAATGATAATTGGGCATTGATAGATTCTGCCATGTGGAGTGGCAGGACCTCTGGTCTTCTATGTTGTGGGGTCTTTTTACGGTTATAGCTTCCTTTTTGTTCAAGTGTGATGCTAACGTGATGTCCCATGATCTCTACTGGAAACCATGTGTGTTTGGACACCAAGGTTATGTTCTGGTATGCGCTCCCTATGCACTCACTCATGGAAAATCAGGCAAAGTGTGGAGGACCCAAGGTGTATGGCCCACAGGTTGGTGCTGGAGCACTGAATGATGCCAGTACCTGGGAGAGAGCTGGTCATTGCTGCTGGACAAAGTTCTGCCAGTATATGAGAAGAAGCTGATGGTGCAGTTGTTCTAAAAGACACTGATATTTAGAGCAACTGTCTCATCCCAGGTACAGTAGCCAAGTCCTGATGTGGGGCTTCGATCCAAAACATCGACAATTCCTTTCCTCCCACAGATGCTGCTTGACCCACTGAGTTCCTGCCGCAGATTGCGTGTTACTCCAGATTCCAGCATCTGCAGTCTCTTGTGTCTCCAAGTTGTTCCTTGCAGAGTTTAGCTGGATGATAGAGATTCAGGAAGCTTTTCTCGGCTCTGAAGGAAGACGCTCGGTGTTCCATTAGTGAGTTACTTGACTTGGGGAAATGGGAGGAGTGGGGAAACCAGAGAGACAGTGATCTTCTGTGCAGCCCAGAACCCACAGCAATTATGAATTGCTGATCATGCTGTCAGAATTAATTTGCCTTTCTCTTATTCCAATTCTGATTCAGGATTAGAATCTGACAGCACGTTGTGTTCATTTGTCTCTCTGTATTTTATGCAAATACTGCACACATTGTCACCTCATGTAAAAAATAATTTGCACCAATACAGTGCCACAAATTGCATCAGTCACCTGCAGAGGGGCATTCAATATAGAAAGGAAATTGAAATCTTTACTTTTGTTAACGCTTTTAACCTCCTGTTTAAAACCACAGTCAAAAAATTGTTAATAATAAACAGCCTCTCCTCACAGTAGCTGATGCTGCAAAGCAAAATTATTGCTGCAACTACTTGCCATTTATAGGGTAACTCTAATGTAAAAATGAAGTCCCCTGACATTTTGCAGAGACTCTGGCAGAAATGGAGAGCAAGACAATGACGGGAACAATGAGAGGGGAGCAAACCTGGGTTGGAGAAGGTCAGGATGATCCTGGTCTCTCCAGCTTCGAAGGTCAATCTCCAGGATCTGCCTGAGAATCAGACGGAGAAATGGTCATTGGTTAAACATTAGTAATGGCTTAAAAGAAGATTTAAAATGGACAAGGGTAATTTGATTTGTTGAGGAACATCCATCCAATGGCCCAACGAGACTGTTCATGTCTCATTTGGGTTCAGAAAGGTGGTAAGTTATGAGGGTTTGATGCTTTTATACACCAGTGGTCAGGATTGATGGAGACAGGATGACAGGGGATGGGACATCAAGGAATCCATGCAACCAAGGCAGACAGCCTTAGGCCAGAGCTGGGTCTTAAGCAGGAGATGGGGGGTGAGAATTCTGGAGCATCTGAAATAGGCAGTTGAAGGAACAGCCACTCATAATGTGACTCAAGAGACAAAGGACCTAGGAGATATTAGAGTTCAGATAAAGAGAGTCCACAGTTTTAAGCTAATGGAAGTTACACGGTAAAGAAGGGTGAAGAGGGATGAGGACCTTAAATTCCTTAGTTCCAAAATTCATCAAGAATTGAAGAAATAAGGTACTTGCATTAATACCAGCATGGTTTTGTTGGGCCAACTGGCCTTTTTCTGTGCTGTAAATACTTCAGAGTATTTTCCCTTTCACAATGTCGGGTTTTACAGCTGCATTGGATTTAGTACCTGTTTGCAGACCTCTTTTAAACAGAACTACAATAATGACTAAATAACAAGTTTTACTGATGTTGATTGAGGAATTATATTGGCTAGAACACCTACATTGTATCACAGCCACCTGACAGCAAAGGGGAGCCTTGGTTTTGTGTCTCATCTGAAAGATGGCACCCCTGACAATGGAGCACTCCCTCCGTGCCTCAGTGGAGTAGCTTTGTTTATGGGCTGAAATCTGTGGAGTGGGAACCCACAGACCTCCCGACTCAAGGCTGACATAACTGAAGCTCAGCTCTGTTCCTCCTACACCAATCACTTCTCAGCCTAGGCATTGGATCAGGAGCCATCTTTGTTCTGCAGGGAGTCTCATCTCCGCTAATTTTGCACAAATATGATACGCACACTGCAAGTTAATGGCTGGCGTCTCAGCCATCCTCGTGGGAGCTGCTTTAAGTCAGGGCTGGCAGTGCTAAACATTTGCTTCAGTAGGAAGACTGTGTCATTCTATCTTGATGAAGTGCTTAACATTGCTTTATGAACAGGGTTCAGCCTTAATGGCATCCATCCCGGTGAATCCAGACACGATAAATTGTGAGGCAGGTCATCCAGAAACATCCTGTTTGAGAAATGGAGCGAAAAGCAAACCCAAGTTCTATTAATCAGAAATATGTTGGCCCAAAAGAGCTTCAACTCAATATCATTCAGGAGTTAGTCCCATAGCTTTGACAGAGTAAATCAGTTAGAATAGAGTGTGGCTTGTTGAGCACTGGTTTACACTATGTGCAAGTGGCCAGATGAAGAATGAATAGTGCTACGTTCTGTCAAGCACTCAGCTCTCTTCAATCCTCATTTCTGTACATGGATAAGTCATATGATTCCACTTTACCTTCCAACAGAGGAGAGTGTTTTGGACCATCGAATCCCTGCTGGCTCACAGAGCGGTCCCATTTCCCCTCTTAAGTTTCTCTGTAACCCATTCCCAACAACTCCCCACAGATTCTACCACTCACTCACATGCTAGGGACAATTTACAGCGGCCAATTAATCTCCCACGTCTTTAGGATTTGGGAGGAAACTGAGGAAACCCACACAGTCACAGGGAGAACGTGCAAACTCTGACTGTCTTAGACTGTCCGGAGGTCAGGATTGAAGCTGGGTCAACGTGTCCCACAGACAGAGGCAGCAAAGCATTTGCCTATCATGGCCTTGGGATGACGAAAGGCTTTACAGACAGCGGGGTACTGTTTGTAGTGCTGTAACGTAGGAAAGAAGGCAGGTAGTCTGCACACAGCAAACTCCCAAAAGCAGTTTTATTGATGTTGGTTGTGAAATAAACATCAGTGAGGGAGAATTCCCTGCTCTTTGTCGGAATGGTGGCCATGGGATCTTTCACGCAAACCTAAGAGGAGAAAAGGGGCCTGGGTTTGGTTTAATCTGGTCTGACAGTGCCGCACCCTCTCTGCACTGCACTGGGGCACCTGCACTGACCTCTGTTCAAGGTGTCCATGGGCTCAGATGTGAGGATGCCACCCACTGAGCCACAGCCACCTCTGTGATATGTTCAACAAACAATCTGCTGGAGGAACTCTGCCAGTCGAGCAGCATCTGTGGGGGGGAAAGGAATTGTCGATGTTTCCGATTGAAACCCTGCATCAGGACACTGCAACCCTGTCTCCCTGATACGTTCCACTGTTCTACATTGGCAGCTGGAACAAAAGGAGCTGCACCTGATGACTGTAACAACGCAGTAGGGGGAAGAGCATGAGAGGAAGGAGTCACAGTATGTTGGAAGCAGGAGGGGCTTTGCTGCAAATATATTGAACACAATTGTCCCAATCAATCACCTCACACAAATGATTCATTTCCCTGTTCACAACAGTGGGTATGGAATTGGTTGTTATTTATTCCTCAGTGGTAATTAAAGTGGCTCATCCCTTTGCATTGCTGAACATGTAGCTCTGGTGCACCCCTTTCTAATTTTACCCTGGATCAATTGTAATTAAATTATGTTCCTTGTCAGCGATAATCTATTTCACAACAGTTAATGCTCTGCACTCCGGCGCTCGAAGCAGAGACCGATGTATCTGTGATTTCCTCCACAGTCCCTCCTCACTGGCCACATGGCGTGGCTTCTTGTTCACCTCCGTTAGCGTAACGCTTTACAGCGCCAGTGACCCGGGTTCAATTCCGGCTGCTGCCTGCAAGCAGTTTGTACGTTCTCCCCGTGTCTGCGTGGGTTTCCTCCGGGTGCTCCGGTTTCCTCCCACATTCCAAAGACGTACGGGTTAGGAAGTTGTGGGCATGCTATGTTGGCGCCGGAAGTGTGGCGACACTTGCAGGCTGCCCCCAGCACACTCTACGCAAAGATGCATTTCACTGTCTGTTTCAATGTACATATGACTGATAAAGATATCTTACCATAACTTCTCTTTGGCCAGTTATCCTTCTGGAAGTGCTGGTTTCTTGCTGATCCAGGGATATTTATCCACTGCTGAAGGATTATAGATTCAAACAGTGCAGGAACAGGCTCTTCAGCCAACCATATCCATTCATACCATCGAATACCCATCCCACTGATCCCATTTTCCAGCACTTTGCCCGTAGCCTTCTATTCTTTGGCAATTCAAGTGCTCATCAAATTACTTAAATATTGTGAGAGTCTCTGATCCACTACTCTTTCAGGCAGTTCATTCCCGATTCCAACTATCCCTGGGTAAAAAGTTCCTCTTTGGATCCCGTCTAAACCTCCTACCCATTACCTGAAACTATGCCCTCTGGTTTTATACACCTCTGCTAGAGGGAATTTATTT
Organism: Pristis pectinata; assembly: GCF_009764475.1. NCBI lineage: Eukaryota > Metazoa > Chordata > Chondrichthyes > Rhinopristiformes > Pristidae > Pristis > Pristis pectinata. The sequence goes on along the minus strand of NC_067425.1, from coordinate 6,219,097 downwards.
TTACTATCACCCCTGTCAATGTCCCTCATAATTTAATATACCCTCTCAGCCTCCTCCACTCTAAGGAAACCAAATCCAGTGTAATCAGTCTCTCCATCCAGGCAGTATCCCAGTGAATGTCCTCTGCACCCTCTCCAGTGTAATCACTTCTTTCCTATAGTGTGGCGAACAGAACTGCTCACAGTATTCCAGCTGTGGTCATACCATTGTTTTTTAAAGTTTTACCCTGCTCTTATGTTCTTTTAACTGGCTAATCTAGGCAGGTATACCATATGCCTTCTTAAACACTTTATCTACCTGTGCTGTCGCCTTCAGAGATTGCTGGACTTGCACACCAAGGAGCTTCTGTTCCTCAATACTCCCTATGGCCCTACTATTCATGGTGTATGTCCTGTTCTTATTGTCCTCCCAAAATGCATCAGCTCACACTTGTCAGGATTAAGTTCTGTCTACCATTGTTCTGCCTATCTTATGAATATCATCCTTAGCCTAAGAATACTTCCTCACTATCAATAGCACCACCAATTTTCTGATTATCACAAACTTGTTAATCATACCTTCTACATTCACATCCAAAGCATTAATGTATATAACAGTAAGGGTCATGGCACTGAACCCTATGGTACACCACTGATCCCAATCACAAAACAACCCTTCATTGCCACTGCCTCTTCTTACCAAGCCAGTTTTGGATCCAGTTTGCCTATTTGCCCTGGATCTGTGGGGTCTAGCCACTTGGACTGCAGTCCACATGGATTACATCAATCACACAGCTTCATTTGTTACCTCTTCGAAAAATTCAGTGACATTGTTCAGACAAGGTCTTCCCCTAACAAAGCCATGCTGTCTTTGATTAATCTTTGCCTTTCCAAGTACAGATTAATTCTCTCCCTCAGAATTTTTTCTAATACCTTCCCTACCACTGATGTTAAATTAATTGGCCTAGAATTACCTGGCTTGTCCCTGCTGCCCTTCTTGAATAAAGAGACGACATTTGCCGCTGTCCAGTCATCTGGCATCTCGCCTGTGGCCAATAAAGAGTAAAAAAAATCTCTGTTGGAGTCCCAGCAATTCCCCTCCCTTGCCTGCCGCAGCAATATGAGATGCTTCTCATCAGGCCCTGGGGTTTTTTCCACCTTTAAGTCCACTAAGACATCTAATAGAGAAACAAAGGACTGCAGATGCTCGAATCTAGATGAAAAACACAATGATGCTGGAGGAACTCAGCAGGCCAGGCAGCATCCGTGGAGAAAAGCAGGTGGTCAACGTTTTGGGTCAGGACCTTTCTTCAGGACAGCTAATACCTTCTTTTTAATGGTAACTTGTTCCAGAATTTCACCATCCCCTTCCCTGAATTCTCCAACCCCTGTGTCCTTCTCCTTCACAAATACATTTGGGAAGTATTCGTTTAAGACCTCACCTACATCCTCTGTCACAGTGCACAGATTGTCCCTTTGGTCCCAAATGAGCCATCCGCTGTCACTTGTATCTCTCTTTCCATGGTTACTCTCTTGCCTTTAACATAATTATAAAAAGCTTTGGGATTTTCTTTCATCTTATTTAACCTCCCTTTTTTTAAGTACACCCAGCACTTTCTATATTCCTATCAGACCTCGCCAGTTTTCAGTTTTCTGTATCTGCCACATGCTTCCTTTTTTTCCATATCTGTAAATAACACTTGGCACAATTATCCAATAATCTCTCAGCTAACCCCAATCAATGTCTCCATCCTTCCCCCTTTAAGACCTTCCAACTCATCTATCCTACTGTTTCTTGGGATGTGTCAGTTTTTGTCTGATTTATGGCCAAGGATTACAACCCTCGAGGTATTTAAGGGCATTATGTAAATACAAACGTTGTAGTTCTAGTCAATAGCTGTTTACATTCACCTCAAGCTGCACACTCAAATCCATTCTATTAATTTGCTTGTGTTCAAGTCCCCACCATGGTCTCAGCTTTCTCCACCCCTCTAACCCTTCTTGCTATCTATGCTCCTCCAGTTCTGGCCTCCAAAGCTTCCCCAATTTTCTTTGCAACCATAGTGGCAGCCATGTCTTCTGGTACCAAGCCATTAGCTGTGGAATTCCCTCTCCCAATCTCCCTGCCTCTCTTCCCTTGTTAAGATGCACTTTAAAATGACTTCCATTTCTAGCCACTGTTGCAAAACACACAACCTATGGGATGTTTCCATACGGCCTTGACCTTGCCCTTGGCAAGCCACTGCCCCCCGCCCCACCCCCAGCCAATTTGTGATCAGTGAGTCCCTGTGGAGAGCAGGGTCTTTCCACTGTAAAGAACAAACCCCTTGCTCAGAAAGACTTTGACAGCCTGCTAAGCGGCACCTCCAGCCTAACTGACTGTCAGGACTGTGCAAGGACTTGTCTTTGCATGTCTCTATCTGGCAAACTCTGAAAAATATTCCAAATCTATTAAAAATTAATCATGCTATTAAAATTTAAAATATTATTAAAAATTTTAAAAATTAAAGCCTAGAAACTGGATTAGAGATAAAGCATTTGCGTGTGTTTTTCTGTGCATTACTCTTGGATAAAAAGAGTTGTCTGTGAGCTTTGCAGTGCTTGTGTCCATTCCCTGTAGAAGTTCCACCTGTCAGGAAACTTGGAGCCCACCATTTCCTGTCATATTCCATGCATGCGATGGCATCATCAATGTGGATGACATGTTTCTGACTTGCCAACAGAAACTGGAGCAATACTCACAGTTGAGGAAATTGAGAAGCATTTATGAATGAAAGGGTCCACACTGGGACACTGATTTGATCTTCACACACTCCAGAATCAGATTTATTATCACTGTCTTATATGTCATGAAATGTGTTGTTTTGCGGCAGCAGTACAGTGCAAGATATAAAATTACTATAAATGACAAAATAAGTAAATAGTGCAAAAAAAGGTGCTTCCTCCCTGTAAAAGATCTCACTATGCTGTGGTGTGTGGCCCCAATAATCACTGTGGCAGTGGCATGTGACCCATTTATACCACTCCATTATTTAGGTCCATCATACCTACTGTGCTGCTTGACCCCTCCCGATTTCCTCTTGTCCTCCCCACCCCTCAGCTCCCCCACTTCCCTCTCTATCTTCCCTCACCTCCATGGCAGTGTGTATGGCTGCCATAGGGAGAGTTCCGTAATATCGCTGCCCAATTCCCAGTGGGCAACATCCCCAAATGAGACAGCAGCTGTGAGAATAAGCGGCTACAGCAAGCTCAGGCCCCTGTCTGGGAGCTTGACTTCTAACACTTCCTAAACGGGAGAAAACCACGGTAACGATTTTCATTTTGGTGTCATGCAATTTGGCATCAGGCTAAAGGGTAGCACTCATTTAGCAAACTAAAGTGGGTGACCTCCAATTTCATGCAGTCATACAACACAGAAGCAGGCCCTTCAGTCCATCATGTCCATTGCTGACCATCAAGTACCCATCCATATTAATCCCATTTACCAGTAATTTCTGGGCTTATATTTTATAAAAATAAATGTAAACATTTAGAAGTACTAGGAAACACAAAATCAATCAAATACTAATACATGCTTTGAGGTTAACAATTGAAAGCATAAATTACCTTATTTAACAGAAAATAAGTGCCTTTGCTGAAACTTTCCTCCCTTCCTCGGGGCCAGTCCTCTTCACTATAAGGAATGTGGTCACTGAACCTACATCAGGCCTAACCCAGGGCAGCTTCGGTGGGCATAACTGCAGGAAAGCAGCAGGCAGTCTGTGCTCTGGCCCTGGGCACAGCGCGGAGTCCAATGTCAGAGGAAGTGTGGGACTAATGCATTCTTGTGAAAGTCAGGAATGATTCGGATTGTCGTCCCAGTCCTCCACACAGAAGAGATGTGCATCACTTCGCCAGATAAATCTTTCCACACTTCCTTCAGTGGTTCAGTTTCAAATTTTGTTCGATAGCCTTCCTTTAAGTATCTTAGCACAGTTTATTATTAATATAATGAATTGCTTTTCTTAAAGGGGCTATGTAAATGCAATGTGTAGTTATAATTTATGGCAGTTCACCTTTATCATTGTTTCTTTAATCTAGTAAATCCTTTCCTGTCCCAAGGTATGATACTGTAGATGATGTAAAGCATTGGTAAATACCTGGGTTCCTGCATCTTGAAGCAGGACCTGTAGAACCAGATGCAAGGTGCAGAGAGGATAAAGCAAGAGGAAAGCTTCAGCTTGACACAGACAGCTTATTACAATAGAAAGCCCAGAGAGTGAAATTAAATGGGAAATTAAGAAAGGGAAGAGAGGGCTTGCTAAAAATATTAGCAAGTAAAATAAAAAAACAAAGCTTTTTCATAAGTATATAAAGGTCAAGAGGATAACTAAGGAAAGAGTAGTGCCTAATAAGGACTAAATGGTATGTGAAGGCAGAGGACGTAAGCAAGATTTCCAATGACTGTTTTGCAACTGTCTTCACATCAGAGGGGGTTAATGCCATTGTAATTAAGGAAGGCAAGTGTGAAATGTTTGATGAGATAAAGGTAGTAAAAGAGGAAATATTAGTGGGTTTATCATCTTTGCAAATGGATAAATCACCAGGCCCAGATGAAATACATCCCAAGGAAAGAAATTGCAATGGCTCTGACAACAGTTTTCCAGTCTCCCTGGGTACAGAGTGGTGGCAGAGTGCTGGAACACTGTACCATTGCTTAAAAAGGGAGCAAGTCCTAAACCAAGTAAATACATGCCTGTTACTTCAATGGTGCAAAATGTATTGGAATCAATAGTAAAAGAAGCTGTTCCTGAATCGTTGAGTTTGGGTCTTCAGGTTCCTGTATCTCCTTCCCGATGGTAGTAATGAGAAGAGGGCATGTCCCGGGTGGTGACGGTCCTTAATAATGGATGCCGCCTCTTGAAGATATCCTCGATGGTGGGAGGGTTGTGTCTGTGATGGAGCTGGCTGAGTCTACAACCCTCTGCAGCCTCTTGCGATCCTGCACATTGGAGCCTCCATACCAAGCGGTGATGCAACCAGTCAGAATGCTCTGCCCCATACAGTTATAGAAATTTGCAAAAGTCTTTGATGACGTAATAAATCTCCTCAAACTCCTAACGAGGTAGAGCCACTGGCATGCCTTATTCATGATTGCAATATGGATTTGTAAACCAAAGGTACCTGTAACAGCCAATGGCATTACAGCAAAAATTCCTTATCAAATATTTATATATCAAGGACTAGCTGTATTAGGCAAAATATAAAATGCACAAAGTCATTGTCCTCGGCAAAGGATGGGTAAACAGACTTCCCACAGATTGCAAAAACGCAGAGACCACTCAGGCCCTCTCCCTCTGTATACAGTACAACCCCCAAATAAACATAAATGTATTGAATACTTACAAACAGTGATCAGTTTTGAATTCATAAGGTACAGATGCATAAACAAAGGCCGTTTTCTATGAGAACTGTAGTTGTGTCATTATACAGCAGGGAGCCACTTGACACAAGTGGTCTGGAACCTGTTCAAAGTGATTCTCCAAAGTATCTGATTTGCCATTTATTGATAAGCATCAAAAAAGAAGAAAGTTTTACATCTGTGCACCTTCCGTTCTTTTGGAAGCTTTCCATATCTTTTTTTGGTGTGGCTCAAAACCTGAAAAATCATTTTAGATGGGACCTGAGGCTGACCTTGTGTAAACACAGATCCACAAATAATGAGGGCCAGGTGGGGAGGTTATAAAGTAGTTAGTATAAAGTATAAAGTAGTTAGGCCACTGCTTGAATGCTGCATACAGTTGGAATCACCACAATACTGGAAAACTGGTACATGTGACGATGATAAACCAATTCACATTGGAGAGGCTGCGGAGGAGAGTTTCAAAGATATTAGCAGGACTGGAAAATTGTAGCAATGAGAAAGGATCTGCGAAGTTATGAGATTAGGTAAGCAAATATGAAAGACCTGTTTCTCTTAAGAAACGAGTCAAAAACCACAGGCATACATGTTAAGTCATTGGTACCAGGATTAGAGGGAAAATTAGGAATTTTTCTTTTATGCAGAGGACATTGAAGGTCTGGAACTCTGCCTGAAAGAGTGAGGATGGCAGAAATCCTCACAACAATCCAACGCTATTTGGATGTGTAGTTGAAGAACTGAAACCTCCAGGGCTATGGAGCATGTGCTGAAAGGTGGGATTAAGCCACGGTAGTGTAGCGGTTAGTGTAATTCTATTACAGTGCCAGCGACCCAAGTTCAATTCCGGCCACTGTCTGTAAGGAGTTTGTACGTTCTCCCTGTGTCTGCGTGGGTTTCCTCCGGGTGCTCCAATTTCCTCCCACATTCCAAAGACTTACGGGTTAGGAAGTTGTGGGCCTGCTATGTTGGTGCTGGCAGCGTGGCGACACCTGCAGGCTGCCCCCAGAACACTATATACAAAAGGTGCATTTCACTGTGTGTTTCGATGTACATGTGACTAATAAAGATATCTTTTTGCAACCAGCACAGAAATGATGGTCCAAATGGACTCCTTCTGTGTCATAAGTTTTCTAGGATTCTAAGCTTGAATTCTGACTTCCACTGCTATCTAGGTCACGTCATGAATGTGACCTAAATCTTGGCACCTTAGAGTTGAATAATGTGATTAAAAAGTGGGGCAAAGTAAATAATTTCATTGCAGCAAAACCAAAGGGCGAAGGAAAAGTGGAATCAACAATAAACTGGAGAGATAGAGAAAGGGAATCAAGAGAAGAAAGTCAACTCAAGACAAGTTTATTATCATCTGCACAAGTCCATGTATGCACAGGTGAAAAACTTGCAGCAGCATTGCAGGCACATAGCATCATATAAGCAGCATTCACAAGAAAAACATAAATTAAACATATATTTTTACAATAAAGAACACAATTAGAACAAAAATTTTCAGTGCAATGTGGTTAAAGTGGTCTTAGTGTTGCTTAACTTTAGTGTTGCTAAACTTCCCTTTAAGTACCAAATGGTTGAAGGGAAGTAGCTGTTCCTGAACGTGGTGGTGTGGGACTTCAGGCTCCTGTACCTCCTGCCTGATGGGAGCTGTGAGAAGATGGCATGGCCCAGATGGTGGAGATCTTTGATGATGGATGTTGCCTTCTTGAGGCAACTCCTCCTGTAGATACTTCCGATGGTGGGGAGGGATGTGTCCATGATGTATTGGGCTGAGTCCACTACTCTCTGCAGTTTCTTACATTGAGAAGTTAGTTGGGGAAAGTTATGGCTGAACTGGGAGTACTTTTTTTAACCTAACCGTATTTGTTATTTGTTCTGGGGTGTGAAGGACACTGGCAAGGCTGCATTTATTGTCCAGCTTCAGTAACCCTGTGTTTCAGTATTTTGACCCAACAATGATAAAAGGTTTATAGACTTGCCTTTCTAATGTATCTTTCACAACTTCGGGATGTTCTAAGAAGCTTTACAGCCAACAAAGTATTTTGAAGTATTGTATTTTTGTAATGTTGGAAAAATGCATAGAACGTAGAACATAGAACAGTACAACACAGAACAGGCCCTTCGGCCCACAATGTTGCGGTGACATAGCTATTCCCTCCTACCTAGAGAATGCCCATATCCCTCCATATTCGTCTCATTCATGTGCCCATACAAGCCCCTCTTAAAAGCCCCCAATGAATTTGCCTCCACCACCTTATCAGGCGACACATTCCAGGCATCCACCACTCTCTGAGTAAAAAACATGCCCCTAACGTCTGTTCTGATCCTACCCCTCTCACCTTAAATGCATGCCCTTGAGGTGACTTCCTTAAATATACTTCTACATGTGCTGCTTTTACTTCCCGTAATACCTCCCCTGTCGCACTTCACCACTAGCAGGCCTATTGCCATAAAACAGCAATGTCTCTGCCCTTTGGTTCATGTGATACAGTTACTGCAGGCAAGCACAGAACTGACTGTCCCATCCCAGAGAGTCACCCATGTTAGTTTCAGTGTAGGGTCCCATAAGGGCAAGAGATTTCCTTTCCTGAAGGACATTCTAGAAGCAGGTGAGTCACTATTCTGGATCTCTTTATTTTATTAACTGGATTTAAATCCCCCAAAAACTCCGATGAGATTTGCACTACAGACTGTGAAGCCAGGTCACCACATTACTACCCAAGTCACATAACCATTATAACCTCCAGTCCAACCCAAAGGATCTGCTCATATATATGATTCAAGGCTTCGTTATTGATTCAAGGCATCCTTAAAAATTCTAGTCATTGACTTGAATTCTGGCATTTGCGAGCACTTTCCAAAATAGACAAGCTCTTGAAATGCAGCAATTTCTGACCAGAGCCGGCATTTGTTGTTACTCAAATACCTTTCAGGGACCTTAGCAGCAAATTATAACTTCATGTGATACAATGCATCATGGCCATCTGGGAGAACTGGGCTTCTTCATACTCACCTGGACCAATGCCATGGAAGATCTGCTAAACAAAATCTCTGTAATGAATTTGATAGTTTTTGCCTGCCTAGATTTCAGTCCATTAGTTGCTCTGCACTGTGGTTCCCCTCAAGCCCCTCCATTACCATCATAAGTTATAGCCCTTGTGAGTCCTTCACCAACTTCCTACCCCTCTGCCGAACTGTCTCTCTCTCTCTCTCTCTCTCTCTCTCTCTCTCTCTCTCTCTCTCACGCATGCGGGTGCGCGCGCGCGCACACACACACACACACACACACACACACACACAAATTCAGCAACAGTTGAACTTCACCAAATGAAGGTTAGGATCGTGCGGGTCAAGGGACAAGCTGGAAGGTGACAAGGGAAGGGACGTGGCTCAGAAAGTGCTGCTCAGTGACTGAATTGTCTGGATTATTTTGGTAAATTATACAAATTGAAGAGGAATGACATTTTTATACTTTAAAGGAAATTAGTTTTCCCTCTGAAAAGTCATTAGTGTGGAGTTAATTAGGAAAAAAGGAACATCAGCTCTTCATCATTTTCCTGGTGTTTTAATGACTCCCGTCAGTGTTAATATTTTATTGTAATGGAACTTCCTAAAATGTTCTTTGTTTCCATCAGATGGGGAAGGAATTAAGTGCACAGAGCAATACATTCAGACATATTTAGGATGTCAGTTCCTTGAAGGTCATTGGAGTGGAGAAACAAGGTTGACGGTCAAAGTTGTGGGGACTAAAGTAGAGGTAGTGCCTTCGTATGAGGATGGACACCTGTCAGATGAATACCAAAATATTGCTAAATCAAACAGTGCATGGCGTGAGATAATGGAGTCATTCAGTCATCGTGATACAGCACAGAAACAGGCCCCTCAGCTCACCAAATCCACACCAACCATCAACCACCCATTTATACCAATCCTACATTAATCCCAATTTTTATTCTCCCTGCGTTTCCATCCACTCCCCCCAGATTCTACCACCCACCTATACACCAGGGGCAGTTTCCAGTGGCCGGTTATCCTACCAATCTGCATGTCTCTGGGATATGAGAGGAAACCTGCGCACTTGGGAGAAACCCACGTGGTCACAGGGAGAACATGCAAACTCCAGACAGACAGCACCGGAGGTCAGGATTGAACCCGGGTCTCTGGCACTGTGAGGTAGTGGCTCTAATAGCTGCCCACACTGAAATCTCATGGTGCACCTAGTCCGTCAGGCAACTTGATCTTGTTTGCCCTCAGCACCTATGTTTCTTTTGTCAAAATGTTGGGGGCTCCCTCCCCCTTATCCCCGCCACCAACACCTTCACTTCAGGGCCTCTGGTGTGCACTCAATGCTACTATTAGCTTAGCAACTCCATGACTCTCACAGCTCCCAATCTACTTAACATTACTTCAGTTGATGCTTGTTGAGTTGTCCAGTCAGGGTTGGTTTTGCCATGGCTGTCCAGATAGTATTAATCCTCCTATTCTTACCCTTCTCTTTCCAGTGCACATTTCATTGGCAAATAGATGATAGTGAGTTGAATGGCCTGCTTTAACGCTTGTGGTGATGTGACAGGAGCAAATGTTAGTCTCTCTACAATATCACCTGCCACAATCAAGCTGGGAATCAGACCTTGGCCTAGCATTTAACCTGAAAAACAGTGACTCTGAAATACAGTGCTCCATCAGTGCTGAAGGGGAGAGTCTGCTCAAGGCTACCTTGATGTTCTTCCTTGGTCCTACATTGGTGATGAAGCCCTGGTGTCCTGTTGGACACAGGTTGGCCAGTTGCCGAAGTGGAATTCTTCCACCCCTGGAGGATACGTGGAGTTCCTGGCAACTAACCCCTGTCTACCTCAGGGATTCCAACACTCTCATCCAAGTTTTCTGTTTTTCCTTCACCTGTACAAAGTCCCACACACATTGCCATGGAGAATGGGTGGCAGCAGAGAAATGGGGAAATGAGACAAAGCAGTGGACAGGAGCGATGGACTGAATGTCCCGCAACCACCCCCTCCCAGTTAGGCTGTACGGTTCTCAGGGAGAAGTAGCAGTGGAAAATGCATGGGTGAAGAGGGGTTCTGTTCAGACACAACGACCAGCCTCTGTGCTCTATGATTCTACAAGCTTCAGTATGTTTCCTCTCCTCTGACACAAGAATATTGTGCCTGTGCAACCCTGCACTCGCACCTCTCAAATTCTCCACTAAAACTCTTTTGTCTCTTGCCTTCAGTTGCCTCCCACAAGCAGGCACGATAGCAACATTTAAGAGGCGTTTAGACAGGCACATCAATGTGCAGGGAATGGAGGGATATGGATCACGTGCAGGAAAATAGGTTTAATTTAGTATCATAGTCAGCACTGACATGGTGGGCCGAAGGGCCTGTTCCTGTGCTGTACTGTTCTATATTAAGCCCTCTCCATGGGTCATTCAATGGCCTCCCACCTCTCCACCTCTTCCTTTGCATTTGCACCATTTCTAACTCATTAAGGACTGCAAGCTTTTCTGTTAAAGCATTGTATAATCACGGTTTGTTGTTCTGCAACTGAACTCACAGGTTCATGACTTCCAGAAAGACCTTGGCATGGAAGATTCATTTTCTATCCACTGGTATCACTCACTGACTGCTGCCTCTCACCAGATCCGTCAACCAAATGAAGCTTAAGAGTCACAACCTTTAAATATTAATCTGAGGCAAAGGGGCCACAGTACATGGTGACAATCACAGAGAGCTTTGCAGTACCAAAGAACACAGCAGAATACTGCAGAGACTGCAACACTGAGTACAGCAGAGTGTGACATAGCACAGATAAAGAGTGCAGCCAGAGGAATGCACCACAGCACAATAGTGTAGAGAACACCACAATCTAATGCAGTGCAATAGAGTGCAGCAAAGCGCAATACAGCACAACGTGACATCACAGCGCAATAATTCACAGTGCAACACAGCATAACAATCAACATTGAATGCCATATTCCACAACACAGTACAAATCAATGCAATAGATCACAACACAATATAGCATAATACAGGAGTCTGAGGACACATTCCACCAGGCTCAAGGACAGCTTCTATCCCACAGTGATAAGACTTTTGAATGGTTCCCTTATACGTTGAGATGGACTCTTGACCTCACAGTCTACCTTGTTTGACCTTGCATCTTATTGCCTCCCTGCAATGCACTTCCCTGCAGCTATGACACTTTACTCTGTATTCTGTTATTGTTTTTACCCTGTACTACCTCAATGCACTGTTTAATGAATTGATCTGTACGATCGGTATGCAAGACAAGTTTTTCACTGTACCTCGGTACAAGTGATAATAATAAACCAATGCCAATACCAATAGGACAGCGCTATAGAGAGCTCAACAAAGCAAAACAGAGTACAGCGTGATAGAATATGGGTATAGAGAGCAGGAGAGTGTAATACTGCGCAGCACTATTGTGAACCACAGTGGAATAACACACAGTGTGTTTGAGCACAGCAGTGTCATAGAGCACAACACAGCGTAATATGGAACAGCGGTGCCGTAGGACATAGCACACCACAATAGAGCCAAATGTAGTAGAGCACAACATAGCACAGTGCAACATTATACAGACAGTAATATGGAGCACAGTGTTATAGAATACCACACAACACAGTGCAATTAAGCACAGTGCAGCCTTGAACATCCAAAGAGCACAGCACAGAATGATACAGCAGAGCACAACAGAATACAACACACTGCAATAAAGCACACCCATAGACCACAGCACAGCTCCTTGCAGTCTAAGAGAGGGCCTGATTATGAACGTCACAAAGCCAAAATCATGGCCTTTCCGCCAGTGTAATACTACGCAGTTCCACTGCAGTACGTCACATTCACCATCAACACAGCACAGCATAGGATAATGCATTTCCATTCCCTACTGATGTACTGATGAAGGCAGGGAAATATTTCTGGCATGACTTCATGACCTGAAGTCCCTCATTTGGTGAGTGGATAGCACGCCAGCAGACCTCAGAGATGCCATGATCATGACCTTCTTCAAACTAGGCAACTCAGATTGCAGATGTTATAGAGGGTCTCCTGCTGTCTGCCACCGGGAATGTCAGTGGAAGGTTCCTTCTCAACTGCCTCCTCTCAGAGGCACAAGGTGGATCCTACCCATCAATAGCTACAATGGGCCTCATCTTCAAAGAAAAATCCAGAGGGCAGCATCAACCACTGTAGATGACCCTCTCCAACCTCACAAAGTCTTAATTCCATCAACCAAGGGCAATTATGGGGAATCCTACTATTTCTGTCTTCAGATATTCATTACCATTCAACATCTGCCCCACAATGACACACAAGCCATGAAGCTAACCAGCAGGTCCACCACAGATACAGACCATTGCAGACCTGGGTGAAGCAAGCTGTGTCGTGGCTCCATCTCTCTTCTCAGTTTTATTCAGTGCAATACAGCTCCTTGTCCAGGAAGCTTCCAGATGGTGTGGAGTTCATCTGCAGGAGGAGCGGGAAACCGTTCAACTTTTGTTGTCCCCAGTCCAGGACTAACATCACCCCAATGTCAGTGACAATACACAGACAGCACCAGTGTATGTGCACACGCAAAGAACAAACTCCAAATCATCGTTGTCTCCTTCAGTGAAGTGTATGACAGGACGGACTTTACACTAAACATTCAGCAGACAAATGCCACCTACCAATCTGTAGCAACTGCACAACCTCAGCCCCCAAAAATCAAGGTCCATAGCAAGATCCCAGGACACATGCACCACTTCTTCTGTACATAGAACAGCACAGGAACAGGCCCTTCGGTTCACCATGTCTGTGCCAACCATTATGCCAATTTAAGCTAATGCCATCTGTCTGTACATGGTTCTATATCTGTCCATTCTCTGCCTGTTCACGGGCCTGCTTAAATGCCTCTTAACTGTTGCTGTTGTATCTGCTTCCACCACTTCCCCTGGCAGCATGTTCCAGGCACCCTCTGTATAAAATCTCTTTAAAACTTCCCCCCTCTCACCTTAAAGCTATGCCCAGAAGGTACAAAAGCCTGAAAGCACATACCACCAGGCTCAAGGACAGCTTCTATCCTGCTGTTATGACTCAGGAGACAGCACATGGCAGCGCATTTTTAAAGGAAAGCTATAAATTAATTTGAATTGCTGTGTGATCCTACGTAGTACGGCGAGAGGAATTCTTGATCTTTGTTTCACAGATACTTTCGACCTCAGTTTGAGGACAGAGAACAATTATGAGTCTTCCATCAGAGAAAATATATCAAAGCCTCACAGAGTAAACTGTGGATTCACCTGGGTAATTCCATGGATGGAAACAAGACATACGATAACAAATTTACTTATTGAGTATGTTCCACTACTAAATAAGGTGAAAGGGAGTTCTTTTTTAGGGTTTTTAAATTTTAGAAAAGGGTTATAGAGTCATAGAATCATTGAGTTGTGCAGCACAGAAAAGATCCTTTAGCCCATACTGACCGTCTACACTGATCCCATTAGGTTTGTATCCTTCCATGCCTCACCTTTTAAAGAGCCTGTCTAAATGCCTCTCATACGTAGTGATTGAATCTGATCCCACCACCTCCTCTGGCAGCAAGGTCCAATTCCCTTTCAATCTCCTTCCTCTCAGATTAAACCTGTGCCCTCTTGGTTTTGATACTCCTACCATGGGAAAAAGTTTCCTGAATATCTACCCGATCTATGCCTCTTATAATTGTATATACCTCTATCAGGTCACCCCTCAGCCCCCTTCATTCCAGGGAACACAAATCCCTATCCAAATCCAATCTCTCCCCAGAACGAAAGTCCTTCCATCCAGGCAACATTCTGTGCCGTGACCTCTGAACCCAGTCGTGTCACGTGTCTTTGTCGGAATTAAATTCCATCTGCCAATGCTCCTCCCAACTTTCCATCTCATCTGTATACATCTTTAGCCTTATCCAACCTTCCTCGCTATCCACAGCACCACCAATTCTCATGTCTGCGACAAACTTACTAAACATATCTTCTACATTCATATCCAAGTCATTGATATACATCACAAAGAACAAGGGTCCCAGTACTGATCCCTGTGGTAACCCACTGGTCACAGACCTCCAATAAGTAAAGCATCCACCACTACCCTCTGCCTCCTATCTCCAAGTCAAATTTAGATCCAATTAGCAGACTCACCTTGGATCACATGTGCCTTAACCTTCTGGACCAGCCTACCATAGGGAGACCTTGTCAAATGCCTTACTGAAGTCCATATAGACAACGTCTACCACCCTGCCTTCTTCAATCTTCCTAGTTACCTCTTCAAAAAAACTGAATCAAATTAGTAAGGGAGGATTTCCCTTGCACAAAGCTGTGCTGACAATCCCTGCCTTTCCAAATGGACATAAATCCTATCCCTTAGGATTTTCTCCAGTAATTTCCCTATCACCGAGGTAAGGCTAATCACTAGTTTGTGATTACCTGGCTCATCCCCTGCCCTTCTTAAATGGAGGAACAAGATTAGCTGTCCTCCAGTCTTATGGCACCTCACCTGTGAGTAACAATTGCAAAAATTTCCTTCAGGACCCCAGCCATATCCTCCCATGGTTCCCATAGCAACCTGGGATAGATCTCACTTGGCCCTGGGGATTTATTGACCCTTATGTGTACCATGATGTTTAACACCTCCTCTTCTTTATACCGACCTGCTGCAGATTATTCACATACCCCTCCCTGAACTCACCATCCTCCATGTCCTTCACTTTGATGAATTCAGATAAGAAGGATTCATTTAGGACCTCACCCACATCCCCTGGCTCCACAAATAGATTACCCTTTTGGTCTCTAAGGAGATCCACTCTTTCCCTGGCTACCCTCTTCCTCCTGATATACTCATATAATGTCTTGGAATTCTCCTTAATCTTTCTTGCCAAGGTTATTTCATGGCCCTTTTGGTCCTCCTAATTTCTTTCTTAAATTCCCTCCTACACATTTTATATTCCTCAAGAGACCCCCTCAATCCCAATTGCCTATACTTGCCATGTACTTACTTTTTTTCCTGATTAAACCATCAATATCCTTTGCCATCCAGGGTTCCCTAATCTTGCCAAATTTGCCTTCCGCCCTGACTGGAATATGCTGGTCCTGAATTCTTACTAACTCTCTTTTAAAAGATTCCCTGTTGTTTTATCCGCAAGCAACTACTCCCAATCTACTTTTGCCAGGTGGCATCTTTGCTATTGAAGTCAATGTTCCCCCAATTCAAGAGCTTAACTTAAGGTCCAACCTTATCTTTCCATAACTACCTTGAAACTTACAGAATTATGGTCACTGACACTGCCACCACCCGCCCAGTCTCATTTCCTAAGATAAGGTCAAATACAGCCTCCTCTCTAGTAGGGCTATCTAGATATTGTCTCAATAAACTTTTTTGGGTGCAGTTAAATTTCGTCCCATTTAAATTTCGTCCCTCTTGCACTAAGGCAATCCCAGTCAACACTGGGAAAGTTAAAATTCTGCTCTCCTATAACTATCTTGCTCTTTCACCATTCTGTAATTTGCCTACATATGTTTCTTTAATTCCCACTGACTTTTGGGAGGCCTACAGAATAACCCCAGCACAGTAATTGTCCCTCTTTTATTCCTAAATTCTACCAATGTGGCCTCATTGGATGAAAATGAAAAACCTGCAGATGCTGGAAATCTAAACTAAAAACTAAGATGTTGGAACGGCACAGCGGGTCAGGCCACACCTGTGGGAAGAGAAACAGAGTCAACGTTTCAGGTTGAAGGTCTTTCGTCGGAATGCTTCTGGCCAAGAGTCTTCGACCTGGAGCATTAACTCTGCCTCTTTTCCCACAGTTGCGGCCTGGCTTCATTTGATGTTCCCTCCAGGATATCCTCTCTGAGTGCTGCCATTATGTTCTCCCTAATCAGTAGCACGACTCCCCCTCCTCTTTGGATTCCCCTCTCACACATCTAAAACTTCTATACCCTGGAATATTAAACTGCCAGTCCTGCCCTTCCCACAACCACATTTCCACGATCACAGTAACATCATCATCCCAAGAGATGATCCACGCTATAAGCTCATCTGACTTACCCGTGTGGTTCTTTGCATTAAAGTAAATGCACTTGAGCCTGCCAGCCGTACCGTGCTCCCTAACCTGCCTCCATCTGCTCTGCCCACTGGACTTGGTTGATTTATCCTCCACATTTTTCTTTCCCTCCTCCTGCACTGCTACTATGCTCTCACCCCCCCCCCCCCCCGGCTAAATTAAATTAAACCTTACCAAGTAAGTGAGCAAACTGCAAGGATATTGGTCCCCTTCCAGTTCAGGTGCAACTTGTCCTTCTTGTACATGTTCCAACTTTCCTAGAAGCAATCCCAATGATTCAGGTACCTAAAACGCTCTCTCCTGAACCAGCTCTATAACCACACATTCATCTATCCAATTCTCCTATTACTTCCCTACTAGCACGTGGCACAGGTTGTAATCCTGAAATCATGACCCTAGAGGTCCTGCTTTTTAACCCTCTGCCTAACACCCTGGTTCACCTTTCAGGACCTCATCCCACTTGGTAGGATCTATGAAGAGGGACTATTTCTGCTGCTTGTATGAGGTTGGGATAAAGTTCTTAATTCAGACTTTTATTTTAGATATATTGTTTTGTCGCAGGAACAGCAGACACCGTTGCATCTTTTAAAGCAGTTGAATAAATATTTCATGCAAGGGGAGGTGCAATACTGTACCGAGGGAGGGAGCAGGGCAAGTTGTTTTGGATTGCTCTGGCAAATAGTCGAGTATAGCTGAGTATTTGATGGATCAAGTGGACTGAATTTATACCAACTGAGGCACCATGAAGGAATCATAGATACATGACCACAGAAAATTTGCAATACAGCAGGAGGCTATTCGGCCCATTGTGTTTGTGCCAGTCAAAAAGGAGCTACCCAATATTACCCAGAGTCAGAGAGTCATACAGCACGGAAACAGGCCCTTTGGCTCAACTCGTCCATGCCAACCAAGATGCCCATCTAAGCTAGTCCCATTTACCCGCGTTTGCCTACTTAATAGAGAGGGGGGAAGAAAGAAAGAGGGGGCATTTTTGTGATGTAGGAAACAGGGCATCCAGCAAGTTCTAGAGACAGGCAAAGGATAATGACTAGACTGTCGGTTTTGGTGCTGTTACAGAGTATTTGCAGCGCAGAATCAGATTATTCCATCCCACAGGTCCATCCCATTGTTGGATGAGGGAGAAATAATGCAGGAGGTTTGCTGTTCTTTGAAGTAGATCCATGCTTTACCGTACCCACCTCCCTTATTTGGTTCCGTGCTCCACCTTCCTTTCCTATCAGATTCCATCATCTGCAGCTTTTTGTTGCCTCCACCCATCAGCTCCCAGCCTCAGTCTCTATTTCCACTCTTCCCTCCTCCATCTGCCTATCACCCCTCCTCACCTGCATCCACCTATCGCCTGCCAGTTCTCGCTCCACCCCTTCCCCTCACCTCTGTTTACTGGCTATCTCCCTTCTATCTTTCAGTCCAGATGAAGGGTCTCAACCCAAAACGTCGACTGTCCATTTCCCTCCACAGATGCTGCCTGACCCGCTGAGTTCCTCCAGCAATTAGTTTTTTTGCCCTTTACAATGCCACTGTTAATGGTACCTACAAGAGTGTTGAACTCCCTCAATACTGCACTGGTCAAGTCTCTAGAATAGGGATTGAATGCATAACTTCCTGGCGTATAGAGTGCTACTCACATAGCCACTGGTAGTGGGGCGAGAACTAAACACACACACGAATAGAGAGACTCCCTCTCGGAGCAGAACAGACAAATGAGAGGACAGAACAAAGCGAGAGTCTGAGGCTGGGGGAGAGACGATCAGAGACAGATCCACAGAGAAAGTAACAGTGAAAAATATGATGGGAGAAAAATAGGCAGGGAGGGAGAATGGGTGGGAGGAGAGACTGAAAGAGAAATGCAGACTGAGGAACGCAAGGTAGAGAGAAAAGAAATCAGTGAGAAATGAAAGAGCTGGAAGTGGGGATAGTGGGAGAAAAGTAGTAAGCAAGAGAGAGAGAGAGACTGAACAAGGCTGTGTCCTATTAACAGTCCATTAATTGCTTTTAGTGCAATCAAAATTGCAAGCGTAGAATAGAAAGACAGGATATATATCCTCTAGAGGGATATGCCTCGCTCTGAATGCCCCACTGGTTTTAATGCATTGAGCCTATTACTGAAGTGGTACTTCCTGTTTAATGAGGTAGGGCAGTCTTGACAGGTGTAAACGTTGTGTTCCTTTAGCCACTTAGCATTATATTTTAAAAGCAGTATTGATTTTGCACTTTGTTAAAGCATTCTTCTATAGGAGTATAAGGGATATAGAGTACACTTAAGAAGGGAATCAGGAGGGCAAAAAGAGGACATGAGATATCCTTGGCAGATAAGGTAAAGAGATTCTATAAGTATATTAAGAGCAACAGGGTGACTAGAGAGAGAATAGGCCCCCTTAAGGATCAGTGTGACCATCCATGTGTAGAGCTACGGGAGAAGGGCGAGGTCCTAAGTGAATACTTCTCATCTGTATTTACTGTAGAGCAGGTCATGGAAACTAAGGAATTCCTGAAACATATTGACATTACAAAAGAGGAGGCATTGGCAGTCTTGAGGCGCATAAAAATGGATAACCAAGTGTATCCTAGGTCGTGGTGGGAAGCAAGGGAAGACGTTGGTGGGGCCCTGACAAAGATTTTTGCACCTTCCTTAGCCATGGGTGAGCTACCAGACGATTGGACAGTGACTAATGTTGTCCCTTTATTTAAGAAGGTCTGCAAGGACAAGCCAGGGAACTGCAGGCCGGAGATCCTAGCATCAGTGGTGGGAAAGTTACTGGATGGGATTCTGAGAGGCAGGATCTATCTGCATTTGGAAAGGCAAGGACTGATTAGGGATAGTCAGCGTAGGAAATTATGCCTCATGAATTTGATTTGAGTTTCTTGAATAGATAGCCAACAAGATTTACGAGGCTAGGGCAGTAGACATTGTCTACATGGACTTTAGCAAGGCTTTTGACAAGGTTCTGCATGGTAGGCTGGTCCAGAAGGTTAGATCACATGGGATACAGGGTGAGTTAGCCAATTGGATACAAAGTTGGCTTGGTGGAAGGAGTCAGAGGGTGCTAGTGGAGGCCTGTGACCAGTGGTGTGCTGCAGGGATCAGTGTCGGGTCTCCTGTTGTTTGTCATATATATTAACTATTTGGATGAGAACGTAGGTGGTATGATTAGTAAGTTGTGGATTGCACCAAAATTGGCGGTGTGGTGGACAGTGAAGAAGATTGTCCAAGGTTTCAACAGGATGGGGATCAAATGGGAAAGTGGGCAAAGGAATGACAGATGGAATTTAACTCAGACAAGTGCGAAGTGATCCATTTTGGAAAGTGAAACCAGGGCAGGACATACACAGTGAATGACAGGGCCCTGGGGAGTGTTGTAGAATAGAGAAACCTTGGGGTACAAGTACATAGTTCCCTGAAAGTGGCGACAAGGTAGACAGGGTGGTAAAGAAGGGGTAGAGAACACTTGCCTTCATCAGACGGGACATTGAGTACAAGAGTTGGGACGTCATACTACAGCTGTACAAGATGTTGGTGAGACCACACCTTAAATATTGTCTGCAGTTCTGGTCACCACTCTATAGGGAGGATATGACTAAGCTTGAGAGGGTGCAGAAAGGATTCACAAGGATGTTGCCTGGACTGGAGGGCTTGAGTTCAAAGGAGAGACCGGATAGGCTGCTATTGTTTTCCCTCGAGCAAAGGAGACTGGTGACCTTATGGAGGTTTATAAAATCATGAGGGGCATAGGTAAGTTGGATGGTCACCGTCTTTTTCCCAGGATACGGGACTCTAAACCTAGCGGGCATAGGTTTAAGGTGAGGGAAGAAAGATTTAAAGGGGATCATAGGGGCAGGTTTTTCACACAGAAGGTGGTGGGTGTATGGAATGAGCTGCCAGAGGAAGTAAGTACAATTATAACATTTAAAAGACATTTGAATTTGTATATGATAGGAAGGGTTTAGAGGGAATTGGGCCAAATGCAGGCAACTGGGACTAGCTCAGGAAGGCACCTTGGTCAGCAGGGATGAGTTGAGCTCAAAGGCCGGTTTCCATGTTGTATAACTCTACGACTCGGTGATTCATTCAGGTTAACAACGTTGATGAAGTCCTACTGTCTTCTGGGCTTTAGAGTCATGTGGTCGTACAGCACGGAAACAGGCCCTTTGGCCCATCATGTCCATGCCACCCATTGTACCTATCTCCACTAATGCCACTTACCCACATTAGGTTCATATCCTTCTCTGCTTTGGCGATTCAAATGCTTGTCTAAATGCTTCTTAAATATCGTCAGAGTATCCGCCTCACAGAGTACCTTTTCCTGCACTTCACACCACTCTGGACAGTAAGGGGCATGGCAGGTGTAATCCAAATGGAATTACAGTTTGAACCCTTCAGCTCTTAGACGTTCCAGTTAGCTGTTTGGTCACAGAAGCCATCTCCACATCCCTCCATGTGTCCCTCATTTCCAGTTGCAAACTCAAGAAAGAAACCAAATGCAGCAACAGTCTGGGAATGAGAGGACCATCGATTTCATTGAGGTTGATTGAAACCTGAATGTTGGCCAGTACGCCAGGAAGAACTCAAAAGAATGGAGTTATGACATCTTTAAGAGCCACCTGAGAGGATGGATGGGACCCTGGTTAAAATCTTCTCCGAAAGACAACATCTCTGCGATCACAGTGCCTCCTTTGTACTGGGAGGTGGACTGTAGCTCAATTCCAGGAGTGGAGATTGAACAAATGACCTTTGCCTGTCATGACAACCCCACCAATGAGTGCTGCTGCCACCAGAAATTGGGTATGCTCCATAGCAATCAGTAAAACTAGTTTCTGTGCAATGCTTCAGAATAAAGAGCATGATGCTTGGTGATGCTTTTCCACTCATTGGTGCTTGCAGTAAACAAGAATTATATTTGTGCATTTCTAATCTCTTGATCTCAGCCCTCATCCACCAAGATGCTTTGCTCTGACATTCCCTTCCTAAACTTATCTCATAGAGTCATAGAGCACGGAAACAGGCCCTTCAGCCCAACCTATCCATGTCGATCAAGTTGTCCACCTGAGCTAGTCCCATTTGCCTGCATTTGGCCTGTATCCTTCTGAACCTTTCTCCATGTATGTTGTGTTTGTACCTGCCCCCTCTCTCCCTCTTCCTTTGAGAAATTATCTCACCTACCAAGCCTCCTGTCCTAATATCTCATCATCTAGCTCAGTGTCATATCTTACTTGTTAACGCCTGGGGATGTTGTATTATGGTAAAGTCGCTTTAATAATACCATGTGTTGTATTGGGTGGGTGCAGGTGCAGTTAAGATTTAAGTGCTGGTTACCCATACTCAGCTCCCTTTTTCCATTTTAATGGATTTATTATGGCATCAAACTCATCTTGCTGTAGAATGGAGGGAGAGAGGGAGGGGAGGAGACTGGGTCAGATGTACAATGGTAGTCTTTTTTAAAGCTGGTTCTCCCAGCACAGTGGCTTCTCCGACAGAAGCATGGATCAGAGAGTTGGGGTTGAGGGTGGGGAGGGTCAAATTTTTACAGCACTCTGGATTTTCCAAGATATTTGTTCTGGCATCCTGACTGGTGTGGGAATTTAATGCACCTGATTTACAACATTCCCAAACTTCCCTCTGTATAAATGGTATTCCTGCACTTGGGTTTTCCAGCAGGGGTGTTTACAGGTTGAGAGTTAGTTAGGAATTTACTATGTAAATATTAAGCTCAGTTAGGGGAGGAGCCATGGCGGGGAAGATAAATTCCTTCTGGATTTGTAAAGTTAAAAATAAAAATCCATATAATCTATGTAAGTAGCTAGCTGAGATAATAGCAAGTGAATTGCTGCTGGATATTATCCGCACTTAACATCACCGACAACTGAAAGTAATCATCTGGGAATTAACATTACAGGATTTCTCTGCTTATTTTGTGTGTGTGTGTGTGTGTGTGTGTGTGTGTGAGCCAAGAGAGAGAAAAAAAGCTATGTATGGGCGTTCTACATATACAGGAATGTGAGTGTTGGCTTTATCTGTGTTATGTGCATATGTAGGGGTGTGTGTCTGGTGAATGTGCTTTTAGGATTGGTAACTGGTTAGATTTAATCTCCATTGTAAGAGACATAACAGCTGACTTATGCACAGCAAGATCTCACAAGCAGCAGTTATCTAGCTGACGAGCACTTCTGATTTTTACTAATATTGCTTGGGGGTGAATGTTGGCCAGCATATTTGGGAGAAGTTCCCTGCTGATCTTTGAAATAGTGAACGTAAGACCTTGTAGATCTACCTGAGAAGAAAGACAGAGCCTCAGTTTAACATTGCTTCCAAAGAATGCTGCCTTAACTGTATACCATGCACTCAGCTACCCTGAACCCTGTTTGAAGATTATGGAGATGTTCGGCAACACTGCTGTGTATGTTATCTCATCCTCATGAGGGATGTAATTTCTTTTGTTTAGTCACCTACAATTCTAAATGGATACATATGCAATGATTGAGTTATGTGTGTTAAACATTCAGTGTGGGTGGTTCATGTACCACTGGGGCACAGGGGTTAACCAAGATCTAGCCACAATGCGGTTTGGTAGGTGAGGTCTGGGAGCTGGACACAAAGATCTTTGTCAGTGTTTGGCTCTTCCAGTCTCAATCTCAGGAGGTAACTCATGGTCACAAACAGCGCAAGCTTCGCCTCAATGGTTTCTGTCCTCTCCTTGATCACAGCACAGCCTTTGCTGGCCAGACTTTCATCTTCCAGACTGCGGACTTTTACCCAATGCCCTGCACCCAACACCACTCTCACTGACCTGCTTTGTTTCCCTTCTGGCAACTCAGTTTTAAAACTGAACTCTTGTTTCCAAACTCATCCACACCCTTGCCCTCCCAGTAATCTCCCCCAGGCCTCCGAGATCTCTGACCATTTGCACATCCTCAATGTTCATTGCTGCACCCTTGGCGACTGTTGAAGGAAAGAATTCACACGGGGTCCAGGGTTTACCTTCAGAACAAACTTTCTTTATTACAAGCTGACATCAACAGGGGAGTCACCTGTCCTGGAACAAATGCTTCCCAATCCATTATTCTTGACTCAAGAGATTCTGCAGATGCTGGAATCTGGAGCAACACACAGAAAGTGCTGGAGGAACTCAGCAGGTCAGGTAACATCTGTGGAGGGAAATACACTGTTGATGTTTCAGGTTGAGCCCCTTCATCAGGACTCATTATTCTTATACTTTTCTTATCTACATATCCCCCCCCCCCCCACCATCTCTGCCCTGCATGCACTGTGTATACATCAAGTGATGTAGTGTAGTGTAGCGATTAGCGTAACACTATTACAGTGCCAGCGACCCGGGTTCGATTCTGGCCACTGTCTGTAAGGAGTTTGTACGTTCTCCCCATGTCAGCGGGGGTTTCCTCCGGGTGCTCCAGTTTCCTCCCACATTCCAAAGACGTACGGGTTAGGAAGTTGTGGGCATGCTATGTTGGCGCCGGAAGCGTGGCAACACTTGCGGGCTGCCCCCAGAACACCCTACACAAAAGATGCATTTCACTGTGTGTTTCGATGTACACGTGACTAATAAAGATATCACCACCATCATCATCATCATCTTAGGGCCTTTTGCAGTGTCAAGCTTCAGCGCCTCGTGCTCCATGAGCTGTGTGTAGTTCTGTCTTTACCTCCTATGTACAATGGCAAGCTTCCGTCCTGGAGTTTGTGGGATAGTTGCTGGGCTGGTAACAAGGCATGGGTTCACTTTATACTTCACTTTACAGTTCACTTTAGCCTGCAACTTGTGGATTGGGTCGGTTTGAACTAATTCCAACTTCCCCTGTCTGGTACCAGCCCTGCAGATTCCTCCTTTATCTCTCTGCTACAAAACCATCCCCCTGTCCTCCTACTGCAGTGCTACAGAGTCTTTTCACTATTCCCTACTACAGCAACCGGGCCTCCCGCTGCCAAGTCCCTGAGCTCTAGAATTCCCTCTCTGTCACTCCTAAAACCTCTGTGGTGCTCAGTTCTCCTTCAGTAGCTGGGTGTGAGAATTTGTTTGATAACCCTCCTCTGAAATGCTTTACGACATTCTGCTATCATAAAGGTGCCACATAAATGCGAGTTGTTGTTGTTGGTGTGTTCTGTCATGTAACATATTACGATCCTGCATTGAGTGGAAGCCATGCACATCCCCTGGTGGTAAAGGAAATCATGCCACCACCAATAGAGGTTTATCTGTGTGAGCATCGCTGGCAGACCCAGCCTTGGTTACCCATCCCAAACTTCCTGGGTGTGTATTCACGGAGCATTCCACAGTCTTTTGGATGATGCAGACAAATGAAGCCATGTCTACTGTCTCTGCAGGATGTAAAAGATCCCGTGGCCTCGAGTCAGGGAACAGCAGATGAGGTTTCCCCTTGACCAATATTACCAAAGCAGGTTATGCAGTCGTGATACTTGTGGAAACTTCTTGGGCATAAATTTAATGATGTGTTTTGCGGACAAGACGGTGGAGTTTAAGAGCATTTTAGGCAGGCATGTGAACACGCAGTGAGTGGAAGGATTATGGATCGTGTGCAGGCAGATAGAATTAGTTTAATTTGGCATAATGGTTGGCACAGACATTGTGGGCTGAAGGACCTGTTCCTGTCCTGTACTGTCCTCTGTTCTGTTGTGTACATTACGATAGTGGCTATAATTCAGAAATAGTTAATTGCCTATGAAGTGCTTTGGGATTGCCCTGAGTTGTGAAAGATGCTACAGAAATGTACAATCTTTTCTTTCTCTACCGCGTGTGATCGACATTTGACCAACTGACCCATTGAGGTGATCTCATTGCCTTGTTCACCCTCTCATTGGCACATCTTCTGTGATGTTGCAGGTACGATCCCTACAGCAAGGTCCTCTCCCGTGAGTACTACGATCACGCAGCAATGCAGGCGATCAGAAAGGATGCAATAGCGACGGCAGCAAAGGCAAAGATGTGGGGCCTGATTCTTGGAACACTTGGACGGCAAGGTTCTCCTAAGATCATGGAGGTATGAAGAGTTGAAAGGTGTTACAGGAGCATGGTGGTGGAATTAAGGTATTTCTTTATCTACTTGTCATAGAGTCATACAGCACGGAAACAGGCCCTTCGGCCCAACTGGTCCATGCCGACCAAGATGCCCTATCCAAGCTAGTCCCATTTGCCAGCATTTGGCCCATAACCTTCTAAACCTTCCCTATCCATGTACTTGTCCAACTGTCTTCTAAAAGTTGTTATTGTACCTGCCTCAACCACTTCCTTTGGCAGCTCGTTCCGCATAGATACTGCCCTTTATGTAAAAACATTGCCCCTCGTGTTCCTCTTAAATCTTTCCCCTCTCACCTTAAACTTATGCCCTCTAGATCTTGATACCCCAACTCTGGGAAAAAGACAGAGTTCATTCATCCTATCTATGCCCCTCATGATTTTATACACCTCTTTAAGATCACCCCTCAGTCTCCTACGCTGGAAGGAATAAAGTCCTAGCCCGTCCAAGCTCTCCCTATAACTCAGTCCCTCAAGTCCTGGCAGCATCCTTGTAAATCTTTTCTGCACTGTTTCCAATCAACTGTCATCTTCAGTTCTCCACCAGAATGTAGAGGGTCCATTGATTTTGCCAACCGTGTGTCAAAGTTGCAAGGGTTTGGTTATGAGAGATTGCAAATTAGACATATTTTATAGAATCTGGAAGGTTGAGGGGCAGATTTGATTGGAATTCTTTCAGGATTTTGAAGGGAATTAACCAAAAATACAGAAACTTTTCTTGCTGATGGGAGAATTAAGAAAGGTTTAGAGGGATATGGGCCAAACGTGGGCAATGGGACTAGCTTGGGTGCGCATCTTGCTTGGCATAGACCACTTGGGCTGAGGGGCCTGTTTCCAGGAATCTATGATTCTATGACTCTAACAGGAGAATCTTAGACCAAGGAAATAGAACCCTAAAAATCAGAGCTCAACCATTCAGAAATGAAGTTTGGAAGCTTCTTCACACAAAGGGTAGTGGAAATGTGGACCTCTCCCTCCGCAAATGTGGAACTCTTTCCCCCTCTCACCTTAAATGCACATCCTCTAGTATTAGACATCTCAACCTTGGGAAAAAGATACCAGCTGTCTACTCCATCTATGCCTCTCGTAAGTTCTATAAAGCATCTGAAGAATAGTGTCAAGACTGTCCAGCATGTTGGCTACAAACCTTAGACCTAGTACAGAGAACAACATTCCCACCTCAGTGATCAGCCCAAGATCCAAGGATCTCAGATAACTGCTAATCTTTGCGACATATTTCTGGGGGCTTTTGGAGACAGTGTCTGTTCCTTCAAGTTCAGGTTAACCAGAAGCTGCAACCCGTATGATGGAGACCAGATTTCAAACAGTCTTCCATTAAAATTAAATGGCAAGTTAGAAATTGTAAAAAAAAGAATTGTTCACGTTTCACTGAGAAGTGATTAAAAATTAGAAAGAAGGCCATTTCCTCAATAGCGATTCAATATGTTCCTGAACTGAATCTGTAATTGCTTCAACATGTCCAAATGTGCAGACTGCATAGAGCAAGTTAAGGCAGATTTGTCTCTCTAAAGCTCTGTTCTTACCACATGGCCTTAGCGAGGGTGATGGCTACAGGATCTCTCATTACCTCTGTGAGAGGATGAACTCACCATGCCACCACACAGGAGCACCTTCCCTGACTGATCCATCCTTCAGTCTTTTGGAGCCCCACTCCCACCATCAGACGATGCGGAGCACAGAAGTTTTATTTTTGGAGTTTCTCAGAAGTGTGTTGGAACAGCTGGGATCCTATTCTTGCTTCACCCTCTCTGGCTGTCAGTTTGAGTCTTGGCAGAGGCAGGCAGCTGCCAGCATGCCTGTTTTACATGCACGTGCCAAATTCTCCATACAATAAAATATATGTAGAAAATATATATTGGGATCTGGCCTTTCTGCATGAGAGCTGGAGAACTGGAGAAAGGGAGTTTATTAATAGCCCCGTTATGTGCCTCATTTTTCAGGAGGTGGCTTCACTCTCTGGTCAAAGATTTGCAGTCTGTGTTAGACTGGCATTGATCTTAGGGAAAGGTCAGTCAACACCAAGGAGATCTTTCCTCCTTTGTACAGTTGCCAATACAGAAAGCCCACCAGGTTTTGCCTTCAGGGTAAAACACCAGGAGAGATTCTAAGCCATCTGCAGCATCTGTTGTATCTGCATGTTTTTAGAGATCCAGTCTGAAAAAATGTTTATCCTGCCGTGTGCTTTAGCAGAGAAAGGTGTGTTTATTACCACAAGATAAAGCTTTTTCAGCATCACCCATCTTCATGAACTTGCTCATCCAAAACAGCTGCCTGTCCCGTAGCTCACATAAAATCCACTCACTCCCTGAGTACAGCAAGACAATTTCTTATACTTGCCTTCACATTACACCATGGACTCGCCCCTCCCTATCTCCATAACCTCCTCCAGGCCTCCATCTGTCTGAGACTTCTGCACTCCCCCAATTCTGGCCTCTCGTGTGTTCCCCGCTGTTGACAGCTAAGGGAACTCTGAAATTCCCTTACCAAACTTAAAAGCCTTCCTTTAAGATGTTCCTTAAAACTTTGGCAGATCTTTTTTTCTCATCTGTCCTAATTTTTCCTCATGTAGCTCAGAGTAATATTTTCTTTGATAACACTTGTGTGAATGTTTTACCTGTTGTGAATTAGGGCAGAGATCGCATATTACATGGGGCTATCGGTGTGACCTCCTTGAATGGTTTCCATTGCCAGAAATGAGGCCAGAGAGGGATTTCCGTTCTCCCACTGACCCAGCTGTACTCTCCCACTTCTGGCCTCTTGTGCATTCCCCACTGTTGACAACCAAGAACCCAAACTATTGAAACCCAAGTTGACCTAATGCTTTTGATCTTTTTCTCAGTTTCCTCTTGGAGATTGCACAGTTTTGTTTGTGATTGGAAGTTATTGATATTGCAAATTGTATGGAACAGACTGGATGGATTAATGGGGACTTGACTGTTATTGTTCACAGTACTGGGAGACTTGACCAATTTTGAAATGAAATGCAACATTTACGTTGGATATACCTCAGGAAAGTTTCACTGGTATAAAGTGAGACAATATGTGAGCAATTCCATTGTTCACTAACAAAATGCCATGGCAGTAGCTTGAATTTATATCCCTTTTAACAGAATGGAGCAGTCTGAGGCATTTCATGGGATCATAAGCCAAATATTGACAGTGAACAAAGGAATGAGTCAGTGAGAACCATGTAGAGCTAATTTGTGTTTGGAAGGGAGAACTATTGACCAGGGTCCCAAGAAGATGTTGCTTGTGGCATACTGCAGTGGGATCACCTTGGGTCATTTCATTACGTTGAAGGTGGGTATATAATTGCAACTTGCTCTTGTTGCTCCAGTGAACTTTAGTAAATAGTACAGCACAGAAGGCCATTTGGCCCATTGAGTCTGGCTGGCTCTTTTGAAGAGCAATCCTGTTCATGCCAGTGCACCATTCTCTCCCCATGTCCTTGCAGTTTTCTTTCCCTTCATGTCATCATTCAGTTTCCTTTCAAAAGCTGCTGCATCTGCCACGTTATCGGATGGTGCATTCACAGTCTGAACTGCTTGTTCGAAGAAAATATTCTTCCTTTTGTTGCTTGCAGTTCTTTTTCCAGTCATAATAAACCTGTGACCTCCTTTGTCATCAACCCATCAGTCATTGGAAACAATTTAAAGAACAAAAGTACAGAAGAAGGAGGAGGAGGCCATTCAGCTCCTTGTACCTGCTCTGATGTGAGTGTGTGCATGAGAATGTGTGTGTGAGAGAGTATGTGTGAATGTGTATGTGAGAGAGTGAGTGTGTGTGAATGTGTGTAAGAGAGTGTGTGTGAATGTGTATGTGAGAGAGTGAGTGTGTGTGAATGTGTGTGAGAGAGAGTGAGTGTGTGTGAATGTGTATGTGAGAGAGTGTGTGTGAATGTGTGTGAGAGAGAGTGAGTGTGTGTGAATGTGTGTGAGAGAGTGAGTGTGTGTGAATGTGTGTGTGTGCCTAAGTATATGAGAGTCTGTGTGTGTGTGTGTCTGTGTGTGTGTGTGCCTGAGTATATGAGAGTCTGTGTGTGTGTGTGTGTGTGTCTGTCTGTCTGTGTGTGTCTGTGTGCCTGAGTACGTGAGAGTCTGTGTGTGTGTGCATCTGTGTGTGTGTGCCTGAGTATATGAGAGTCTGTGTGTGTGTGTGTGTGTGTGTGTGTGTCTGTCTGTCTGTGTGTGTCTGTGTGCCTGAGTACGTGAGAGTCTGTGTGTGTGTGCATCTGTGTGTGTGTGCCTGAGTATATGAGAGTCTGTGTGTGTGTGTGTGTGTCTGTCTGTGTGTGTGTCTGTGTGCCTGAGTACGTGAGAGTCTGTGTGTGTGTGTGTGTGTGTGTGTGTGTGTGTGTGTGTGTGTGTGTGTGTGTGTGTGTGTGTGAGTGTTCAAGGGCAGTAGTCAGGATATACACAGGCTCAGAGGGGGTCTTTCCATCCACATGCAGTCCCCAGGTTACGACAGGGTTCTGTTCCTGAGAACTGTTCCTTAGTCAGAAATGAACAAAAAAGTGCGTGGGAGAGCGAGCAGGTGCGGGAAGAGCGGCCTCAGTGACTCAGTGAGTGAGTCTGCTCAGTTCCACCCAGCCCCTGATGGTTGCGGCTGTGGGGTGGGAAGACAACGGAAATGCCCAATTCCCACCCGGCAGAAGATACCCGCAGCCCCACAGCAGCTGGAATATCCATCCCCATCCATCTCGCCGGTCTCCCAAACACTCATTCCTGTGTGCAGGGTGTCCGTAAGTCGGGCGTTCATAACCCAGGGAGGATCCGTACTGGCAGCACTGATAACTACAGGGGAGGGAGGAGTTGCTGAGTGACAGCTATATATTGTTGCCCACAGGCAGATGGTGAAATCTGAGGGATCGTCAACCATCAAATGCCCTTTCAACATAGTGTGAGAACAACAAAGGAAGAGCTCTGAGGAGATGCCTAACATATGGAAAATGTCCACTAATCCGGCACCCTTGGGTCTTTGGTGCCGGACTGGGATATTTTCCAGGCTATTGGATATTCCTCATGTTAATACACCAACACTTTTTGTTTAGGTGTTACACAGTGGTATAATAAATTTTCCAGTGAACAAGGTGAGTTTAAAGGGAGTGTGGAAACAGGGCTCTGGTGTGAGTTTAAAAGGAGTGTGATAAATGGGGTCCCAGTGAGTTTAAAAGGAGTGTGGTAAATGTGGTCCCAGTGAGTTTAAAGGAGGCACAGGGAACAGAACCAGGTGAGCATCAGGATTTCTGAACAATCAGAAAGTGAATTATCGGATAACATATTGCAAACAGGAGAACGCAATGCCTCGTTCATCTTATCCGCCCATCTGATTGCCCTTGTCACACAATTACAAGACTGTGGAGAAAGGGTTGGGGGTTGGAACTAATTAGTAAGCTCTGTCAAAGAGCCAGCATGGGTGTGGTGGGCTGAATGGCCTCTTTTTCCATGCTATGATTCCTTTATAAAGCCCCAGGGGAAAAGACCTTGCATCTGTCACCAACAGGATGCATTACTTGAAAAATTGGATAACCTTTATCATAAGCCCTGCAGGGAATTTAAGTCCTAAATTGTGCTCCAGATCCAAGATATATTGCAATTCTTCAAATTTTGTGCTTATAATATGAGAAACCACACAATGCAGTTTAGCTGCACAATAGCTGTTTATGAAATGGAAATAATCATTTTCCTAATCTCTGATTTCTGTTATGAAATGCGATTTTCCTCTCCCTCCCCAAGGGAAACATTTTAAAACCCATTCATTAGTTAGGATATAGGCTTGTGGATCTTTAATGGAATTGATATGTCTTTTTTTTAATTCCGGCTACATTCTGCCTGACTAGACTTAATGACTAGTCTGTGTGAGTCTGCACGCCCATTCATTCCAGGCTTCATTTAGCCACTCACCCAAGAGCTGGGAGCAGCCAAACAATTAGCCGGAGTCTAAATGCTTCTATTCAAAAACCCTTTTTTTGAGGGGAAAAGTGGGGAGGGTGAAAATCAGTCAGCTCAGCGCTCATTAAAACAGCTCAATAGAGAGATGACTTTCATTTCACGTTGTCACTTTGATAATTCTGCAATTAATTTTTTTCCTTATTATTTATGAAGCGAGGGTGCATTGAAGTGACCTCTTCAAAGTCTCCCTCTTGCTGCTTCTCTCTCTTTCTCTCTCTCTCTCTATCTCTCTCCCCCTCTCTCTCTACCTATCTCTCTCTCTGTCTCTCTCTCTCTCTATCTCTCTCTCTCTATCTCTCTCTCTCTTGCTACAGAGGACAATGTGTTTTTGCTGGTTAACTGGATGGGATTGTTTCTCTCTTTCCCCAAGTCCTGTCCATAAGTAAGGACACTTTCTGTGCTTTAATTATTGCTGCTTCAAATGTTTGAGAAAGGCCAAGAGAGTCCTAGGGATATGCTTGATGAATTGAAGACACGTTAATAAGAAGCAGCCATATTAAAGGATGAACTAGCAACAGTTCAGAAAGAAAGACTCGTCTGACCTCGGGATGTCCCAAAGTGCTTTACAGCCAATTAAGTTCCCGTGAAGTGTGGCTACTGATATAATGTAAGCTGTGCAGCAGCCAATTAGGGCACGAGAAGGTCCCACAAAGAGAAATGGCATACTGACCAGGTCATCCTTTGTTCTTGTTGCGCTGGTTGGCCATTACACCAGAGTGAACATCCCTGCATCTTTTTGAGCAGTGTCGTGGGATTTTTTATGTGAACTTGAGAGGGTAAGTGGGTAACCTCAAGGTCGGCACCCTTGCAGTGAAGTGTCAGCCTAGGTTTTGCTGGTTTCTCAAGTGGGATCTCAACCCCAGGCATGAGGCCACCCACTGAGCCACAGCTGGTACCACATGCTCAGGATGCTTCAAAAGCCCATCCGGACCAGTAAGTTAGTCTTTGAAGCAGTGACCCTGATGTTTAGGCATTGCAGTTGGTAAATAATCAGATACTTGACACTAAAATAAAACAGAAAATGCTGGAAACACTCAACACGTCAGGCAGAAAGTGAAACAGAATTAACCCCTCAAACTGAAAACCCTTTGTCAGAACTGGGAAAGAGAGAAAAAGGTCCTTCCTTGTCCCACTGAGTGTTCCCAACATTTCCTGCTTTTATTTCAGACTTTCAGCATCTGCAGCTTTTTGAATTTCAGTTATTCATCACGGTTTATAGTTGGCCAAGAGTCACAACAGGAGAACTACCCTTTACCCTTCTAATTGTCCCACAAGATCTTTCAAACCCCTCCTAAAATATAGCAACACTGCTGCATTGAAGAATCAGTCCAGTCTGTACTCAAGAGAGAAAAGAAGCATAAATCACTGAAGGAAAGAATGATCAAAATATTCACTAATGCTTCTGTATGTTTTAAAACAAGCAGACAGGTAGGATTTTTTTGTATATATTAGTTTGTTTCTTGAGGGAGAAAGTATCAGTGTTAAGGGAACTGGGAAAAGGCTGACAGCTCTTTCCCATTTCGGGCTAGATGTAGATTTGATGCAGAGCAAATCCTCCTCTTCCAACATAGTGTTTCAAAGTGTGCTCTTCATCAAGGCTGAGAGTTAACCTGATGGAGGTCTCTAGGGTTGTGAAGGGGTTTGTTGGGCTAGAATATGCTCTCACTTGAGGCTATAAATATATAATAATCATCAACAAATCAAATGGTAATTCGGGAGAGACTTCTTTCCCCAGAGAATTGAGGGAATGTGGAACTCGCTCCCACTGGGAGTGGTTGAGACAAGTGGCATAGATGCCTTATAAGGAGAAGCTGGATAAATGCACGAGGGAAATAGGAAGAGAAGGTGATGCCTTTTGGGTGAGGTGAAGTAAGTGGGGAAAATGTTCATGTGGAGCATGAACACCAGCATAAACAAGTTGGACAAAGTTACCTGCTTCTTTTATATAAGTTCATTATAACAAGTAAACTCTGGTCAGTGGCCTGGCTTTCTTGCACTGAGCTGAATTTATCTGTCTCATGTTTATATTCCCTTCTCCACAGAGGTTTGCTTTTCTAATCACCTCTCACAACTCATTTTTAGCCTCAGTGCTATCCTCTGCACTGGATAGATGTGGACGGATATGAAAAGGTTTGTAAGCCCATTCCTGACGTGGAAATAGCTCAGCACATCACGGAAACCAGCCTCCCCTCCATGGACCCTGTCTACACCTCGCTGCCTCAGTAAAGCAGCTAACATAATCAAAGACCCCACCCACCCCAGACATACACTTTTGTATCCAGAAGATACAAAAACCTGAAAGCACATCCCACCAGGCTCAAGGACAGCTTCTATCCCACTGTTATAAGACTATTGAATGGTCCCCTAGTACGATAAGATGGACTCTTGATCTCACAGTCTACCTTGTTGTGGGCTTGCACCTTATTGTTTGCCTGGACTGCACTTTCTCTGTAACTGTAACACTTTATTCTGCACTCTGGTATTGTTTTCCCTTGTGCTACCTCAACACACAGCTGTGATGAAATGATCTGTGCGGATGGCATGCAAAACAAAGTTTTTCACCATGCCTCAGTACATGAGACAATAATAAACCAATTTACCAATTTACTCTCTCCCCAATTATCATAACCCCTTTGAGAGGAGGTGAAACATTCACAGGGGAAATTGTCCACTGATAATACTTTGTGACATTGCTCCCTAATGTAAGTTTAACTCTACCACACTCCCTTGCATTCTCCCCAGTCTTAAGCACATTCAAAACTCAGTTGTGTGTCACCCTAACTCACACCGAGGCCCATTCACCCATTATCCCAGGGGTCACGATCCTAGTCTGGACTTTAAAACCCCCTTCCTTGCTTTCACATCCCTCCATGACCTCACCTCTCCCAACCTCTGGATTCTCCTCCAGCCCTTTCTGCTGCTCAAGATCACAGTGCTCGCCGCCTCTGCTCCCTCAAGCATCCTTGGTTTTCGTCGTTGCGCCATTGGCAGCTGTGCCTTCAGCTGTCCTGGTGTCTCCGCATGTGCCCTGATGTCCAGTTTTGTTCCATGATGTTTCCTGAGAATCACCTTGAGTTTTCTCGTCTTAACTGACAAAAAATGAAAACACATTCCTGAAGGCCACTTAGAAAGATCTTTTTTTTACACACATTGATAAAACTCCTTTGCCAAGAAATTGGATTGCATGTA
The DNA here is from genome assembly GCF_009764475.1 of Pristis pectinata. NCBI lineage: Eukaryota > Metazoa > Chordata > Chondrichthyes > Rhinopristiformes > Pristidae > Pristis > Pristis pectinata. The sequence continues at coordinate 6,184,383 of NC_067425.1, read as the reverse complement.
TTTTTGTGTGCTAGAATGTGATTGGATTTAGCTCTGATGCCCAAATGGTATTGGTTTATTATTAAAAAACTTGTCTTGCATACCATTTGTACAGGTCAATTCATTACACAGTGCAGTTACATTGAGTTAGTACAGAGTGCATTGAGGTAGTACAGATAAAAACAATAACAGTACAGAGTAAAGTGTCATAGCTACAGAGAAAGTGCAGTGCAGGTAGACAATAAGGTGCAAGGTCACAACAAGGTAGATTGTGAGGTCAGAGTCCATCTCATCGTATAAGGGAACTGTTCAATAGTCTTATCACAGTGGGGTAGAAGCTGTCCTTGAGCCTGGTGGCATGTGCCCTCAGGCTCCTGTATCTTCTACCTGATGGAAGAGGAGAGAAGAGAGAATGACCTGGGTGGGTGGGGTCTTTGATTATGCTGGCTGCTTCACCAAGGCAGCAAGAGGTATAGACAGAGTCCAAGGAGGGAAGGCTGGTGTCTGTGATGCACTGGACTCTGTCCACAACTCTCTGCAGTTTCTTGCGGTCCTGGGCAGAGCAGTTGCCGTACCAAGCTGTGATGCACCCAGATAGGATGCTTTCTATGGTACATCGACAAAAGTTGGTGAGTGTCAAAGGAGACAGACCAAATTTCTTTAGCCTCCTGAGGAAGTAGAGGTACTGTTGAGCTTTCTTGGCCGTAGCGTCTACGTGATTGCACCAGGACAGGCTATTGGTGATGTTCACTCCTGGGAACTTGAAGCTCTCAACCCTCTCGACCTCAGCACCATTGATGTAGACAGATGCATGTACACCACCCCCTTTCCTGAAGTCAATGACCAGCTCTTTGTTTTGTTGACATTGAGGGAAAGGTTGTTGTCATGACACCGTTCCACTAAGCTTTCTATCTCCTTCCTGTACTCCGACTCATCGTTATTTGAGATACGGCCTACTACGGTGGTATTAGACTTGGGCTCCCAGCAAAAAATAATCACAAAATTGGCAGGATTCCAGTTTGGAACAGAGTTAGGTTGATTTGTACTCAGCAACGAGCACTTAAAGGGGCCTGAGGAATTCCCAAATGACCTGACTCAATTTCTCCTCATCTCCCAACATCAACTGGGGAAGGGCACCAACCCTTAAAGCCACATTCCACAAGGCAGCTGCACTGCAGCAACACACGCGTTAACTGCCACAGAGGGAGGCTGCAGGAAAGAGGGAGCATCTCCTACAGTAACTCAAAGACACATGTAAGTCCTGGTCATCAAGCTGTCTGTCTGGAGGAGCATCTTGTTTGCTGAGGCCAAGAGACTGTTCAAGCCCACCTCAGGAAGAGCAAAACTGAAAGAAATTCTGTGATCTCACAAGATATTTGGGCCAAACGTGAGCAAATGGAATTAGCTTAGACCGGCATCTTGGTTGGCATGAATGAGTTGGGCTGAAGGGCCTGTTTTCATGTTGTATTACTCTATGACTCTATGTCAAGATGGTTGTCAGAGTGGAGATCCTTACAGAAAATGTATTTTTTGCAGAGGTCTGAGTTCTTTAAGTGAGGTGCCACTCATCCGGAGAGGCAGAGACGTTGTAGCAAGCTGTTCGAATAATTGGATCAGGGATTCATCCTTTCCTGATAATCAGTGTAGGTGGACCTGCGCTGTGAGGGCCTATTATGTGTCATCTGTGCTATTCCATTTGATTATTGGTTTACTGTGTTGGCGTTATGAGAGGATCACTTGGGTTGCATTAAGGAATGTTAATTTGCTGGCTCATCTGTTAAGGAGAGCAGATCCTGACTCTTCTGCTCCACTGGAAGTTGAGGCTATGGATGCTGACATGGAGATCCCCTGGATAGCCATCATCTGCTTCCTGGTTCTCTTCTCCTCCTGCTGTCTAGACTCAGCCTCATGGTCCTCAGGCTCAGAGGCTCCTCACTCTTCTCCATCCAGCAGCACCCACTGTCTTCAATTGTGCAGCATGTAGCAGACAAGAAGGTCTCCACATCTGCGAGGTGTACACTGCAGGCTGCCCTTGGACTGCAGGAGATAACAAAATCCCATCTTCAGCTAACCTGCGGTCTTTTGCGCAGTTCTTATTCCTGCATTCAGCTATTGTGGTCGGAGAATAGAGTCATAGAGTTGTACAACACGGAAAAAGGCCTGCATTGGCGTGTGTAGATAGGGAAGTAGTCCTTCCTCCCCAGGATCCATCCTGCCAGGCACTGGAGACCATGGCACTGTCTGGCAGTGCAGACTCTCTCAGGATGCTTCTTGAAATCGATTCTTGATAAGATAAGATAAGATTTCTTTATTAGTCACATGTGCATCGAAACACACAGTGAAATGCACCTTTTGCACAGAGTGTTCTGGGGGCAGCCCGCAAGTGTTGTCATGTTTCCGGTGCCAACATAGCATGCCCACAACTTCCTAACCCATACGTCTTTGGAACGTGGGAGGAAACCGGAGCACCCGCAGGAAACCCATGCAGACACCAGCAGAACGTACAAACTCCTTACAGACATTGGCCGGAATTGAACCGGGGTCTCTGGCGCTGTAACAGTGTTACGCTAACCGCTACACTACCATACCTGCCTACAACGGGCTGCATATCGAGGGAGTGAAAACCCCTCCCGTTGATGAAAATGTCCAGATAAATAACCAGAAACCTTATGGACACATGAGTGCACTCGATGGCTGCTTGCACTCGTCGGATACCCGCAATGCTGAGGAACATTCACTCCCTGATATGAGCAGCAGATTGTGAAACAAGGCAGAGATCAGAGAAAAGTCCTGGGGACTTCATGAGACCCTTCATCTCGAATCCAGATGAAGGGTCTCAACCAGAAACATCGACTGTCCATTTCCCTCCACAGATGCTGCCTGACCTGCTGAGTTCCTCCAGTGCCTCTTGTGTTGCTCCAGGTTGCAGCATCTGCAGTCTCTTGTGTCTCCATTTGTAAGTATTTGAGCTGCCAGGATCCTGACCTGAAACGTCAAATATCCCTTTGCCTCCACAAATGCTGCTTTACCCACTGAGTTCCTCCGGCAGTTCGCTTTCTGTCCAATCCGATCTCCCGATGTCAGCAGAGTGTCTCTTTAAATGATGAGACAGCAACAAACTTGCGCAGTGGACCTTGTTCTGCTGAGACTGCTCTACGGAGGTTGGAGAATGGAGCTTTCTGCCCCAAATGACGTCAGCGCTGGTATAAATGTGCTTTATCTAAATAATTTGGTTCAAGCCTGGTGCCAGGAAAGCTTCAGACACAGTGACATGTAAGTACCTTGTCCAATATGATGGCTACTGTGATTTCATCCAGATATGATCACCAGCATGATCCACTCCAGTTAAAGATGAATCGGATTGCATAACACCTAAAAATCAGATGCAACATATCCCAGTTTCTATACTCATGTCATCAATAAATGTCACCCATGCAGAATTTGCATTTTTATTCATTTTGCTTGAAGAATGCTGCATTTGGCTTTCAAAGTCCTCAAAGAGAACACTGACTAATCCCATGTGTGTGGGGGGAGGCTGGCATGACAATGGCAGCAAATGTAAGAGGTTGATAAGATTTTCAGTCTGCATTATTGTTACTGTCACTGACCAGTTTATTTTCTGCATTATGAGCACTAAAAGGTGGTGCACCTTTTGATGGATTTTTATAAATAACTGAAAATACCTGCTAAACCTTAATAAAAACTAAAGCAACACCCTCGAACTGAACCAAAAATAAATATCCAAAATACTGAAGCCCTATTTATTCATTAAAGGTGTTGTTGAAACGCAAATTGTTGCAGTTATAAAGCTGCAGCTTCAGCAAACGCCTTGAGCTTGTTCAACATAATTTTGCAGAGTTAGATTTTGATCAGCAAGCCTGGGCTAAATTCTTTTTGCTTTGCACTCATTTAGAGCCACAGAGTAACACAGCACAGGAACAAGCCCTTCAGCCCAACTCATCCGTGCCGATCAAGGTGCCCACCTAAGCTGGTCTTATTTGCCCGCAATTGGCCCATATCCCTCTAAACCTTTTCTGTCCACCTACTTATACAAATGTCTTTTAAATGTCAAAGTCGAGTTTATTGTCATATGCACAAGTACATGTACAGGTGCAATGAAAAACTTACTTGCAGCAGCATCACAGGCACATAGCATCAGATAAGCAGCATTCACAAGAAAAATATAAATTGCACATAAGTTATACACAATTTTTACAAGAAGGAACACAATTAAAACTATTAAAAAAAAGTCTGTTTTATTGCAAAGTGATCAAAGTAGTCACAATGTTGCTAAACTGTAGTGATTAGGGTTGTGCCGGTTGGTTCAAGAATCAAATGCTTGAAGGGAAGCAGCTGTTCTTGAACCAGGTGGTGTGGGGACTAAAGGCTTCTGTACCTCCTGCCTGATGGGAGCTGCGAGAAGATGGCATGGCCCGGATGGTGGGGATCTTTGATGATAGATGTTGCCTCCTTGAGGCAGCGCCTCCTGTGGATACTACTGATGGTGAGGAGGGATGTGCCCGTGACGTATTGGGCAGAGTCCACTACTCACTGCAGCTTCCTACGTTCCTGTGCATTCAAATTGCCGTACCAGACCATGATAAGAGATCAGTATTATATCCCACAACCCTCCTGTTCATTCAGGAACATAGAATTTCATTTTTGTCACTGTTAGAAAATCTTAGATTCCTATAGTACCTTCAGTGGCATTTCCCAGGAATGTCATCAGACAGAATTAGACACCTAATTGCACAAAATGTTAAGAAGTAACAATGAGCAGGGTTGCCAAAAGAGAATTGCTGATCTTAAAACCCTAGTCTGGTTCCCTCCAGTTAAAGGCATCTAGACATTATCGATGAAACACGCTCTCTTGAAGTGATTAATCAAGTCATTTCCATGCAGACTTTGATCAGCATTGCTGTCCTTAAAAGGGAAGCTAACTAGCCTGCTCCATTTCCTGTGCAGAGCTTCTCACAGTTTCCACCGCAAACCCTAAAGCAGCCCAATGGATTTTTCTTGGCCACACGAAGGATAGCTCCCTTGACTCTGCCTCAGCCAAGTGTCTCAGCTCCTGCTTTTGAACACCACCCTTATTGCCCATGTATTGGATTTTTTATTTGCCCCTCTGGGTGAGATTACCGACTGAATCTCGTAGCCTGTACATAGAAGATTTTTTTGTTGTTTTATTGGTTACAGAATAGAGGAAGGAACAACATTGTGGATTTCAGCAATGAACCCAGGGAAGAAAAGCTTTATTGCTACACTGTTAGTACTATACCTGTAATTTCGAACCTATTAAAGGACCTTAGCTCATAAACCAAAGGGAAATACTTATTACTTTTTTATGAGCCAATATTCTGTGCTAAACATTTATAGAGTGCAAGAAAAACAATGGACAGAAAAAGATGGATGGAAAAAATGGAAAAGCCACAGAAGGCAACACGAAAATAGCAAATGAATCACATAGAAAAGATCAAGAGCAAGAAACAGTCATTAAACAAAGTGGGATATGTTCCTGTGATGATGCAGCTGATACAGTGACTGACCAGTGTGATTCATATGGAGCAGAAATTAGCCTTTAACTCTTGAGCCGATACAATTTTGCAGCAGGAGTTACTTCATTCCCAGAGCAACCCATACACCACACCTACACCAGCCTGTTGCAGTCACTGTGTGTTTAGCTCAACCATATGGTCTATGGTTTATTATTATTGTCATATATACAGTGAAGAGGTTTTGCTTGCGTGCCATCCAGACAGATCATCAATTTTCTGATGATCATCCATCCAGACAGATCATCAGTCATCAACCTTTGACCCTCACCAATTTGTATCATGCACCATAGAAGGCATCCGACCTGGATGTATCAAGTGTTGGTATGGAAACTGCTCTGTGTGGGACAGCAAGACACTCGTGGACACAGCTCAGCACATCACGGAAACCAGCCTCCCTTCCATGGACTCTGTCTACACTGCTCGCTGCCTCGGTAAAGCAGCCAACATAATCAAAGACCCCACCTACCTGGGTCATTCTCTCTTCTCCCCTCTCCCATCGAGCAGAAGATACAAAAGACTGAAAGCACGTACCACCAGGCTCAAGGACAGCTTCTACCCTGCTGTTATAAGACTATTGAACGGTTCCCTAGTACGATAAGATGGACTCTTGACCTCACAACCTACCTTGCACCTCATTGTCTACCTGCAGTGCACTTTCTCTGTAGCTGTTGCACTTTATTCTGCATTCTGTTATTGTTTTACCCTGTACTACCTCGACACACCGTGTAACAAATTGATCTGTATGAACGGTATGCAAAACAAGTTTCTCGCTGTACCTCAATACAAGTGACAATAATAAACCAATTCCAATTCATTCTGTACAAAAATGTATCAATGTAGTACAAAGGAAAACAGAATGCAGAATATAGTGTTACAATACAGGTAGACAGATAAGGTGCAAGGGCCACGACGAGGTAGATGGGAAGATCAAGAGTTCATCTTTAAGTATATGAGAGGTCTGTTCAAGAGTCTGATAACAGTGGGATTGAAACTGTCCTTGAGCCTGGTGGTACATGCTCACAAGCTTTTGTATCTTCTGCCCAATGGAAGAGGGGAGAAGAGAGAATAACCGGGGTGGGAGGGGTCCTTGATTATGTTGGCTATTTTCCCAAGGCAGCGAGAGGTATAGGCAAAGTTAATGGAGGGGATGCTGATTTGTGTGATGGACAGGGCTGCGTTCACAACTCTCTGCAATTTCTTGTGGTCTTGGGCAGAGCAGTTGCCATACCAAGGTATGATGCATCTGGATAGGATGCTCCTGGAAGTGGTGCATCTGTAAAAATTAGTAAGAGTCATCAGGGACATGCCAAATTTCCTTAGCCTTTGAGAGAGTAGAAGTGTTGGATTGCTTTCTTGTTTGTAGTGTCCATGTGGCTGGACCCGGACAAATTGTCGGTGATATTTACACCTAGGGACTCAAAGCTCCCAACCACCTCAGCACCATTGATACAGACAGGGGCATGTGCCACATGCACACACCACTCAGCGGGACTTACATGCCCAACACCAACTGTGCACAAGATGCAGACAGCCTCCAGAGGCTGTCAGTCCACTTTAATTCTGAAAATTTACAGTTTTATTTACTCACAGAACACCAGTTTTTACTGACCCCATTCCCCTGAAACCTAAAGAGACCGATATACAGTACACACACAACACCCACATTGTTTACTCCATGCCAATGCAACAAAATTCAGCCAGTACAGTAAATATTTAAGGAACTACTATTGAGAAATTGAATTTCAACATTTGTTGTAAGATAAATATGTTGCATATGTGCTAATACCCAATAGGATCCCCTATAATAATTGAGGAAAAATATGTTTACAGCAGCGCAATAGTGTTTTACACACAGGATCATGCAGGGGAATGGGACCCATGTGATTTTTGTTGGAAGTCTGTGAAGAACATAGAACAGTACAGCACAGTACAGGCCCTTCAGCCCACGATGTTATGCCAACCTATATAAACGCCTACTCCCTGATCAATCTAACCCCTCCTACACAGGCCATAACCCTCCATTTTCTTACTTCCATGTGCTTATCTAAGAGTCTTTTCGATGTCCCTGTTGTATCAGCAAAGAGCTCACAGTTGCCACATTGATCGCTGGAAAGTGCGTTAGACCTTGAAGTTCTTGCCTCAGAACAGTGGCCATGGAGGTGAGGGAAAACATCGGGGAGGGAACAAGAAACACGGCAGTCTCCCATGTGTCTGCGCTCTCCCTGAGTGATAGCCCTGTCTGATTGAGGGTCTCGACCCGAAATGTCAACTATCCGTTTCCCTCCACAGATGCCACTGAGTTCCTCTGGCAGCTCCTGCTTTGCTGTCCGGTTGACTGTTGTACAATAAGTGGACCTTCACACTGCAAGGGACAGGCTGATCAAGGGGCCAGTGAGTATAGATTAGATTAGATTAGATTAGATTTCTTTATGAGTCACATGTACATCGAAACACACAGCGAAATGCATCTTTTGCGTAGAGTGTTCTGGGGGCAGCCCGCAAGTGTCACCACGCTTCTGGCACCAACGTAGCATGCCCACAGCTTCCTAACCTGTACATCTTTGGAATGTGGGAGGAAACCGGAGCACCCGGAGGAAACCCACGCAGACACAGGGAGAACATACAAACTCCTTACAGACAGCGGCCGGAATTGAACCCAGGTCGCTGACGCTGTAATAGCATTACGCTAACCGCTACACTACGAGCTGTGGAGTGGTTTGTACAAAAGGTCTGGGGACAGTGAAGGAGCCACCACTGACACAGTTTCTCTTACCCTGACCTTTGAAACAGAGGCTGACCGACGTTCTGCATAAGATATTGGTGCCATTGTGCAGACCTTTCAATTGCTGCCTCGTCACCAATCCCTGCACAATCTCCCTCTTGTCTCTCTGTATGTATTCAGCGAAGATCGTAGGTGGTCCCTAAAATCTCCAGTTTGTGCCGGCCTTGGAGGAAGTGTGCACTGTTTGATTAACAGTGTTATTGGGTGTGCAAGGGAAATGTCAGCTGTGCAAAGGTGAAGTACCGGGAATGATCTGTCTGGATGGGACGAAAACAAAAGCTTTTCACTGTATAACATAAGAATATATGAAATAGGAGCAGGAGGAGGCCATCTGGCCCATCGAGCTTGCTCCGCCATTCAATAAGATCATGGCTGATCTGGCCGTGGACTCAGCTCCTGCTACCTGCCTTTTCCCCATAGCCCTTAATTCCCCTACTGTGCAAAAATCTATCTGACTGCGTCTTAAGTATATTTAGTGACATGGCCTCTACTGCTTCCCTGGGCAGAGAATTCCACGGATTCACTACACTCTGGGAAAAGCAGTTCCTCCTCATCTCCGTCCTAAATCTACTCCCCCGAATCTTGAGGCTATGCCCCCTAATTCTAGTCTTACCTACCAGTGGAAACAACCTTCCTGCCTCTATCTTATCTATCCCTTTCATAATTTCCTATGTTTCTGTAAGATCCCCTCTTATCTCAGTACATGTGACAATTATAAAGCAATTCCAAAAAATCCCAAACTTGTTCATATACCACCAGGCACATCTTCCCCTTCTCCCTGATCAGCTCTTCCATCTTCACCAATCACTCACCTTCTCCCGGCTTTTTCCCATACAGCACATGCCTTTTTACCTTGTCCCATCCCGCCATCCAGAGACCCAAACAGTTCTTCCAGGTGCAATCTTGCACGTCCTCTAATTCAGTGTATTCGGAGCTCACAATGTAGTCTCCTGTATGCTGGAGGACCCAAACAAAGACTGGGTGAATGCTTTGCAGGTCACTGTTACTCAGTCTGCAAGAGTGACCCTGAGCTTCCAGGTGCCTGTCACTTTAATTCTCTATTCCATTCCCATTCTGTCCTATCTGTCTGTAGCCTCCTGCAATGTTCCAACGAAGCCCAACTTAAGCACAAGGAACAGCACCTCATCTCGGCATGGAACATAGAACAGTACAGCACAGGAACAGGCCCTTCGGCCCACGCTGTCCGTGCTGACGATGAAGCCACTCCAAACTAATCCCATCTGCCTGAATTTAACAATTTCGGGTAATGAGCCATCCCTGTTTACATCAGAATTGGCCTGTCGTGATGTTACTCAGTTTTTCTCTCTCCACAGATGCTGCCTGTTCTGATGAATATTTCCGGCATTCTCTAATATTTTAGGTTTCCAGAAACTGATGTGTTTTGCACCTCACGGATACCCGATATGTTTTCTTTGTCTATTGCCCTCAATCATCTGCCTCCAAACAGATCAGCTGTGATTAGCAAGCACACATCACCATAAGACAATACCAATGGCATTTGTGTCACCTGGATTTTCCCGGTCTCCACCAGGTCCCAAACATTGTTCTCTCTGCCATTCCCTGTCTACAACATAAATTAGACTTGTTTTCTCACTTTTCCAATTCATTGATCTGAAATGTTAACTGTCTCCTGATCTGCTGAGTAGTCCATAATTTTCTGTCCTTATTTTAAATTATTTAGTTGATAAAAGGACTAGCTTGAATGGGGAATCTTGGTCGGCATAGACCAGTTGGGCCAAAGGGCCTGTTTCCGTGCTGTATGACTCCATGACTCTATTTCAGATTTCCACCATTTTGTTTTGTATTTTTTGCTTCACCTTCAGGGGCTGACTAGATTGTTGTGACTAAGGTCTTCTCAGCTGGGGAATTGTGCCTGGGATGTTGAGTACACATCAATGAGTTAAGAAGCAATGATTTTTGTTAAATCAGAGAAAGCAGGAGATGGAGCCTTTCTAAAGGGATAAGCTGGCCCTCTGTGGACATAGAACATAGGACATACAGCACAATACAGGCCCTTTGGCCCACAATGTTGTGCTGAACTTTAAACCTCACTTGAGACTATCTAACCCCTTCCTCCCACATATCCCTCTATTTTAAATTCCTCCATATCGAGTAATCTCTTGAATTTGACCAATGTACCTGCCACCACCACCGCCCCGGGCAGTGCATTCCACGCCCCAACCACTCTCTGGGTAAAAAACCTTCCTCTGATATCTCACTTGCACTTCCCACCCACTCCTTTAAAGCCATGCCCTCTTGTATTGAGCATTGGTGCCCTGGGAAAGAGGTGCTAGCTGTCCACTCTAGCTATTCCTGTTAATATTTCGTACACCTCTATCATGTCTCCTCTCATCTTCCTTCTCTCCAAAGAGTAAAGCCCTAGCTCCCTTAGTCTCTCCTCATAATGCATACTCTCTAAACCAGGCAGCATCCTGGTAAATCTCCTCTGCACCCTTTCCAAACGTTTCCAGAAGTTGGCCAATTATGTATTGAGTAAAGAGTGAGCCACTTGCAGTATCTGGCTCTCCTTGTCTAGAGGACATTTCCTCTCTGGGCAGCCAGGGGTTAAGGTTCTCCTCCACAGCCAGAAATCAATTTCATCTGCTCCTTGTTCCATTTCCTTCTCGAGTGTGAAATGCTAATGTTTAACCTTTTTTCTGCATTTTCCATTTTCTTCAATTAATGAAATATAATGAAGTTTGCAGTGTGCAGCAGAATACACTGAAAGCTTTTGTTAGCCAGCTACCTGCTCCAATGTGTGTGGTTAAAGAGACGAAAAATAGCAAATGCCTGTAAGGCTGTGAGTTTTGCAGGTGTATTCTAGTTGTACGTGAGTGGGGTTGGCTGGGTTTAAATATGCAAGTTTTGTGCAAGTTTGTGTGCATGTGTGTAAGCTTGCCTCTGTGTAAGTGTACATGTGTGTGTGTAAACTTACCCGTCTGTGTGTGTGTGTGTGTGTGTAAGTGTGAGGTTCCTGTGTATGTGTGTGTTTAAGTGTGAGGTGCGTGTGTGTATATGTGCAAGTGTGAAGTGCCTCTGTGTGTGTGCGTGTGTGTGTATGTGTAAGTGTGAGGTGCCTGTGTGTGTGTATAAGTGTGAGGTGTGGAGGTGCTTGTATATGTGTGTGTGTGTGTGTGTGTGTGTGTGTGTGTGTGTGTGTGTGTGTCTGGTGCCTATGTGTATGTGTGTGTGAGGCATGAGTAGAGTGCAAATGTGGATCCATCAGGACCACGCTGATGGACTAGTAGCAGGCTGATGGGAGGCTGACAAGGGAAACATCAGAGAACACGTCCTTGTTGTTGTTAGGCTCTGGGACGCAACACCTGAAGGGATGATGGAAGCTGATTCAATAGAAACCTGCAAAAGGGAATTGGATGAGTACTTAAAAGGGAATATCCAAGACTAAGGAAGGAGAAAGCAATGTGAATAAATGGAAGCTTTTTCAGAGAACTGGCAAAGGCACAGTCGGCTAAATGGGCTTTTTCAATGCTGTCTGATCTTAATATTATGAAGCAGTGTTATCAGTAATTTATGGGTGATGGCTTTGGTGGAAAGGTCAAGTGTAAATATGGAAGCTGCTTCTGTGAATCATTTTTGAGGGCCACAATGTAGACTGGCAATGAAAGATGGATTCAGAGGAATTCTGGAGGTAATGGGTGGTTTGGAACTAATGCAAGAACCAGACAGAGGCTGTTCAGCCCTTCAAGCCCGTCCTATCATTCAGACCACAGCTATTCTGCAATTGCAGCCCCACCGACCTGGACAGGGAGATCGGGCCTGATGGATTGGGTGAATGCTGATTGGTCTCAGTTTCCTGACAGAGCTGACAGCGTGGCTCTTTCATCCAGGCCCACCATTTTCCCATACTTGCTGACAGCTGCTGACTCCTTCTCCAGGGATGCACACTGCGATCCCTCCCTCCTCTGCCCCTCGCGCTGCTGTTGCTGCTTCCACACCTCCTCGTTCATTCCTTCCTGGACCGAGTGTCCAGAGCAGAGGGCGCTCGGTGTATGAGTGAGGGGGTCAGCAGACGCCGAGAGCCCAGGTCAAAACAAGCAGCAAAGATCTAACCCTGGGGGGATCCAGCTTGCACAACAGGAACCGCATAATCAATGAAGAATTAACAGAGACATCTTTCCCCAGAGAGGGGTGAGGATGTGGAATTCCCTGCCTTGGGCAGAGGTTGTGGTGAATTACGTCCAAGGGAAGCTGGATAGGTACTGTACAAGGAACAAATAGGATAAGTCCATGGAATGGTGAAGAGGCTCAGGAGGGAATACCTGCATACACCATTGCTGCATTATAAACTCCATGAAATGCCACGTTCTTTTCCTGAGTGTAGGTTCCCTCCAACGGATTATTCCCGTAGAATTTCTAATGAAGTTAATTCTCCTGGGAAGAGTTTGGCTGGGGGAGGGAGGACGTGTGAGACAGAAGCAGCTCATCTTGCTTGTTTCAGTTAATGTAAAACACTACATTATTGTAAAACCCTTGCTAGATCTGTAATTAATCACTTTCTGTTGGCTTGCAGAGTGCGTATTTAACAGGTATGAGGCTGTCAGGCAGTATGATTATCATACATAACACTGCATAATTAGAGCATGTTTGACTATTTTAACTTCAGGTTGAATTTACAAGCACTTCAGATTAGCTGTATGTTTGTGTTGATTATTTTTTCCCCTGCCAAGTTAGAAGGTCCTGCAGTTTCTCACAGAGTCGCAGAGAAACAGGCTCTGTACCCCACTGAGTCCACATTGACCACCAATCAGTTCTCCAAGGCCTGAATGCTCTGAATCCCTTCAGCTCCGGTTCAGTCAGGTCCCATTCCAAAACCGTAGAGACTTGAATGTAGAAATCCGAGCTAACCTGCCCACTGTAGGAGTGAGGGAGTGCCGCACTGTTGGACATCTGTCAGATAGGACACCACATCAAACCGCTGTTCACCGTCTTTGTCAGACTTTAAAGATCCCAACTATCCAAACAAGGATCGGGAAACATTGGGCAATTTGTGTCTTCTCAGAATTAACCAATATCACTAATATCTGGTCATTCCAACATTGCTGATTGAGGGATCTTTCTGTGTGAGAATTAGTTTCCATGCTTCCTACATTACAAAAGTGAGAAAGCTTCGAAAGTGCTTCATTGGCTATGAAGTGCACAGATCATCTTGAGATCATGACAGGTGCCCCAATGTTCCATCTGATCGATATCCTACTGTGGCCTTTGACAACCTTCCTTGCTTTCCACAACACTGCCATCTTTTGTGTCATCCACAGAGTGACAAAGCATGTCTCCTACATTCACATCTAAATGATAAATATATATCACAGACAGCCAGTGTCCCAGCATCGATCCCTGGGTAACCCACTGGTCACACACTTCCAATCAGAAAAGCAATTGTCCACCACCACCCTCTGCCTCCTATCACCAAGCCAATTTTGGATCTAATTAGCCATCTCACCATCGGCCTTAACCTTCTGGACAGCATCTTCCAAAGAAACAAAGGACTGCAGATGCTGGAATCTAGATGAAAAACACGATGATGCTGGAGGAACTCAGCAGGCCAGGCAGCATCCGTGGAGAAAAGCAGGCGGTCAACGTTTCGGGTCAGGACCCTTCTTCAGGACTGAAGATAGGAAAAGGGGAAGCCCAATATATAGGAGGGAAAAGCAGAGCAGTGATAGGTGGACAAAAGAGGGGAGGTGGGGTGGGCACAGGGTGGTGATAGGGAGATGCAGGGAAGGGATAGTGATAGGTGCGGGGGGAGGAGGGGAGAGCAGATCCACCGGGTGATGGGTCAAAGGTAAGGAGAGAAAGGAAAAGGAAAGTAGAAAAAAAAGAGGCTAGGAAAGGGAAGGAGAGTAGGGAAGGGGGTGGGGATTACTTAAAGTGGGAGAATTCAATGTTGCAGAAGTTCAGTGTTCAGTGGGAGAAGACAACATCTATCACCCTGCCTTCATCAATCTTCTAGCTACCTCCTCAAAAAAACTCAGTTAAATTAGTGAGGCAGAATTTGCCCTGCACATTCTCCCCGATCAGCCCCTGCCTTTCCAAATATACGTTTTGGCGAATTGGGGGCGGGGCACTCCATGCAGGACATCTTTGAACTGCTTTAGTAAGCACTTATCAATGAGGCAGTTAGGTAATGTGGATTCCAGTGTGTTGTTGGCGGGGAACCCAACAATGGTAATGATAAGCAGAGGTTCTCTAATTGAAGCTGGCCTTTGCCTGGCGAATGCTATATACAGTTTACTAACTCACGCCAGAATGGTTTTGTCCAGATCATGCAGTATGCAGCGGGGGCTGTTTCATAGTGTGTCTGTGTCTGTGTGCGTCTGTATGTCTGTGTTCAAGGTTGCTGATTCATTAGCATAATTTTAATAAGAATTTAAATTAGTTTAGGTTAGAGATCTACTTTGATTTGAACAGATGCTTTATTTGGCTTCAAAAATGAACTTTTCTTTCCAGGCTAAAGGTATTTAGCTTTCATGAAGCATTTGTTTATGCATTAGTACAGGATATGTTCTAATATTATTTTCAGTAACGCTTCTTTTGGCTTGTTGCTTTTACATTTAAAATAAACATTGAAAGAATATATATTCTCTGTCTTTCTCTTTACTCAGACTCTTTTATTCTTGTTTTTTTTTCTGTCTCTCCATCTAATTTAACCTGCTTTTCCCTCACTCATTTCTAGCCATAGAGTAATACAGCACAGAAACAGGCCCTTCGGCTCAACTGATCCATGCCAACCATTCTCTCCCTTTTCTCACCCCCTCTCTCCCAATCTTCTTTGTGCTCTTCCTCTTCTCTCTCTGTCTTCCTCACTCTTCCTCTTCCCTACTTTCCGTCTCTCCTCCAACAGTATCCCTCACCTCCACACATTTCCTTCTCTTTCTCCTCCACTCTTTTCGTACTTCCTCCCTGTTTCACTAAATTACAGCTTTTTTTTAACTTTTATTGCCCCTTTTACTTTCCTCATCTTTGTCCTCTCTGCCTCTTTTTTGTCTTTCTACCTTTCCCCCTTCCCATATCTCTCCGAATCCCTCAGATATTTGAACGGAGGCAGGGGAACTCATCGGTCAGGCCACTGAGTTTAGAAGTTGGGATGTGATGTTGCAGTTGGACAAGACGTTGGAATATTGTGTTCAGTTTTGGTCACCCTGCTATAGGAAAGATGCCATTAAGCTGGATCGAGTTCAAAGGAGATTAATGAGGATGTTGCCAGGACTCAAGGAACTGAGTTATGGAGAGAGGTTGAGCAGCTTGGAACTTTTTTCATTGGAGTGCAGGAAACTGGGGGATGATCTTATAGAGGTGTATAAAATCATGAGGGGCATAGATAGGGTGAATGCACACAGACTTTTTCCTAGGGTTGGGGAATCAAGAACTAGAGGGCATAAGTTTAAGTTGAGGGGGGAAAGATTTAATAGGAACCCGAGAGGCAACTTTTTCACTCAGAGGGTGGTGTGTATATGGAACGAACTGCCAGAGGAAGTGGTTGAGGCAGGTACATTAACAACATTTAAAAGGTGCTTGGACAGGTACATGGATAGGAGAGGTTTAGAGGGACAAAGGCAGGCAAATGGCACCAGCTTAGATGAGTTGGAGGGCCCATTTCCATGCTCTATGACTCTATGACTGAACTTACAGCAGCATCTTCCAAAGTGCAATGAATGGAGGGTCACATGATGCAAACATTGTGTATACTTTAACAACATCTAAAAGGCACTGGATAGGGAAAGTTTAGAGGGATATGGGCCAAATGCGGGCAAATGGGACTAGCTTAGATGGGAATCTTGGTGGGCACGGACCAGTTGGGCCAAGGGGCCTGTTTCCGTGTTGTATGACTCTATGACTCATTGATACGTGGCATCAGATAGGGAGCATCTGCAGGCAAATTCAGGAACATTTGGCCATCTGGCTCTCGAACCTGCTCCCTGTGAGATGGTGATCGTTTTATTGTGGAGGCTGTTGCTGCTCTGGCTGTGAAGCACATTGCAAATGAGACCAGTGGACCATCCGCCACCTTCAGGATCTCAGTCACTCCAGGCAGCAGGTGTATTTTCTCCACAGTACACTTGCCACAAATCAATTAGCAGCCAAGCGCTGGAAAAGTCCCGTGGAAAGATGTTGCCTGAAATGAAAAGGTGAAACAACAACTTGTTTGTTGCTTATAGATTCATGACGCATTACATTTGCAGTGAATGTCATTAGAGTTTGAACTGCATCAACTCCTGGGATTAGCCTCGAGGAGTTTACAACATTTTCACTGAATTGTGTTGGATTTGTTTTAATATTCTGTGTCTGCAGCAGAACCCATTAGGCCTCTGTCATTCTATCTGACATCGATACTTGATTCTGTGTGTACTGCATTTCATGAAGCCAGTGGTTAAAATAAGGTGAGATCTACTGGCTTCATTGGCAATTCAAGAACTGAAGGCTGTTGTTCCTTATGTGGACTTTAGATATGGGGAGAGATTGGAAAGGCTGGGCTTGTCTTCCCTGGATTGAATGAGGCTGAGGGGTGACCTTTCGAGGTATATGAGAGGCATAGGTAGGGTACATAATCAAAATCTTTTCCCGGTGATAGGGATATCAAAAACATGCGGACATAGGTTTAAGGTGAGAGGTTGGGGTCTTAAAGGGGACCTGAGGAATAAGTGTTTTTTTACACAGAATAGTTGATATCTGGAATGTGTTGTCAGAGGAGGTGGTGAAATCAGATATAATCACTACATTTAAGAAGTATTTAGACAGGCACTTAAGACATAGAAGGATATGGTCCTAATGCAGGCAAGTAGGTTTAGTGCAGATGGGCAAAAAGGTTGGCACAGACATGATGGGCTGAAGGGCCTGTTTCTGTGCTGAAAGACTCTATGACTTTAAGTAAAGTCAAAATCCTCTTCCCCCTTACCCAGTTCTGAGGGGCTGGCCTCTTGGGATGAGGAGCCTTCCAATATCACTCAAGAGACAGGAGGAGGCCCTTTGGGCTGCTCAAGCCGTTTCCTCCATTCAGTCAGATTATAGCTGGTCTGCACCTCAAGGAACAGGAGAAGGTGTAGGCCATTCAAGCCTAAACCCTATTTTCCTCCCTTTGCCCCACATCCCCTGAGATTCTTACCCAACACAAGCTGAAACATTGAAAGCTCTTGTCCCCCAACATCTACAACCTTTCTTGGAAGGGAAAAGTTCGAGCTTTTATGTGGGAAAATGCTTTGGGATTTCTCTCCTGAGTGGCCGGGCTCTTGGTTTTAGATTATATCCCTAGTGGAGGAAGTATTTCTCCATATTCCACCCCTCCCCCTCCCCACACAATCAAGTCCTTAGAGTTTATTAAACACCTCAGTCAGATTACTCCCCCTCCCATCCTCCACCACCCCAAACCCCAGATCTCCAAAATTCAAATGAGTTCCAAGTTTGGTTGGCCTGTCTTCATAATTGATCCTGAGATGATGAGATGAGATGAGATAATGAGATATCTTTATTAGTCACATTTACATCGAAACACGCACACCCTTTGCGTAGTGTTCTGGGGGCAGCCCGCAAGTGTCGCCACGCTTCCGGCGCCAAAATAGCATGCCCACAACTTCCTAACCTGTACGTCTTTGGAATGTGGGAGGAAACTGGAGCACCCGGAGGAAACCCACACAGACACGGGGAGAACGTACAAACTCCTTACAAAATCCTCTGGGGCACTTGAGTATTCTTCAGAAATGGGCTGCATATTAAGTGTCAATGGGATGTTTCACCACCATCAGTAGGGCCTCAAAACTGAGTCCTGTCCTGCCATTGCCTGAAGCCAAGTGCCAGAAGGATGTTGCTGTGTTGTGCTCAAGAGTAAGAATATGACCGGAATTACTTCCCATTCCTTCTTGCAGCACTGATTTGAAAGGCTACACATAGTGACATTATTTCCAGCTAAAATGAAGATGGTTGGATATTTTACCAATCAATTACACCTGGAGGCCACTCTGTTGTGTTTGACTGGGATTGATCGTATACACAATGTTTGCATTATGTGACCTTCCTTCATTCATTGCACTTTGGTGTTATTGAAAGATGCTGCTGTAATTTCAGTCATAGAGTCATACGGCAGGCAAATGAGCCCTCCGGCCCAACTGGTCCACGCCGTCAAGGTTCCCCTCTAAGCTAGTGCCATTTGCCCACCTCTGGCCCATATCCTTCTAAACCTTTCCTATCCAAGTACCTTTTAAGTGTCGTTAATGTACCTGCCTCAACCACTTCCACTGGCATCTCATTCCATTTACTGACCGACCTCTGGGTGAAAAGGTTGCCCCTCAGCTCCCTATTAAATCTCTCCCCTCTCACCTTAAACCTATGTCCTTTAGTTCTTGATTCTCCAACCCTCAGTAAGGGACTGTGCGCATTGACCCCATCTATGCCCCTCACAATTTTATACACCTCTATAAGATCACTACCCAGTCTCCTACGCTCCAATGAAAACAGTCCCAACCTGCTCAACCTCTCTCCATTACTCTGTTCCTCGAGTCCCAGCAACATCCTCGTAAATCTCCTGTGCACTCTTTCCAGCTTAATGACATCTTTCCTATAGCAGGGTGACCAAAGCTGAACACAATATTCCAAATGCAGCCTCACCAGTGTCTTGTACAACTGCAGCATAACATCCCAGTCATGAGCTCCATTTATTACGGTGACTGTTTTTAAGTACACTCTGTGGACTGTTTGTTGAAGTTTGAATAGGCTGCATTTGCTGAGCATATAAACCCTATTTCATATAAAATGGACTCTTTGCTGTGAGTCCGCCCATTGTTCCCACCCCCAGTTGCACTCACTGGACACCCAAAGCCATTGGTAACAACCAGTTAGCTCAAACCTAAAAACTCTGAAGTTATCTCACTATGATTAAAAAGAGACATAGTTACCTGAAGGCAACACATCTGACATCCAATCAATAGGCTAATTACTATTAATTTTGCAAGGTGTTGCTAATTGATTGTTTGCCAACATCAGACAACAAACTCTATTACCATTGAATCATGTGACAAGCAGGATTTGAAGGCAAGCCAGATGAACCTCGATGTTTCACCAACAATTTGCATATTCCATTTGCAAGCAATTAAATCAAAAGAGAAAAATTGATCTTGGGATGCCGCAAAGTGTTACATCACCAGCGAGATATGTTTAAATATACAGCTGTTGTTGGAAACTCAGGAGCTAAAGTAGCCCAGCAAATTCCCACAAGCACCATTGTGAAAACATCCAGATAAGATATTTTTTTAAGGAATAAATATCGGCTCCAGGACACCAGCTCTGCCTCAAAATATTGTCTCCCTGAGAAGGAAGACGGGCTTCATTTTTTACAATCCGTCTGAGAGGCGGTAATGCAGCCTTTCCTCAGAGTGGCTCTGGGAGTGTTGGGTTGGATTTTATGCTCAAGTCCCTCTCCTGTGGCTGAGACCCACAACCTTCTGACTCAGGTCGCTGCCCACAAAACCACAGCTAACACTTCATGCAAACATGCATGAGAAATGAGAAGAAATACAGCTATTTGTCACAAAGGAAATGTGTGGCCATTTAGTAGGCGGTTCAGAATCAGATTTATTATCACTGACTTACATGACATGAAATTTGTCTGGAATCATAGTTATAAGATATCCTTATTAGTCATAGGTACATTGAAACACACAGTGAAATGCATCTTTTGCATAGAGTGTTCTGGGGGCAGCCCGCAAGTGTCGCCACGCCTCCGGCGCCAACATAGCATACCCACAACTTCCTAACCCATACGTCTCTGGAATGTGGGAGGAAACCGGAGCACCCAGAGGAAACCCACACAGACACAGGGAGAACGTACAAACTCCTTACAGGCAGAAGCCGGAATTGATCCCGGGTCACTGGCACTGTAATAGTGTTATGCTAACCACTACACTACTGTGCCTGCCATACGTACAGCATGGAAACAGGCTCTTCAGCCCAACTGGTCCATGCTGACAGTACAGTGCAAAGACATAAAATTACTATAAATTACAAAAATAAATAAATAGTGCAATAAAAAATGAATAAAGAGGTAGTGTTCATGGATTCATGGACCATTTAGAAATCTGATGGCAGAGGGGAAGAAGCTGTTCCTGGATTGTTGAATATGGGTCCTCGAGCTCCTGTACCTCCTCCCCAATGGTAGTAACGAGAAGAGGGCATGTCCCAGGTGGTAGGGTCCTTAGTGATGGATGTCGTCTTCTTGAGGCACCGCCTCTTGAAGATGTCCTGGATGGTGGGGAGGGTTGTGCCCATGATGGAGCTGGCTGAGTCTACAACCCTCTGCAGCCTCTTGTTTGGGGAATTCCAATGGTTACGGACGTGGACAAGCCACTGTCGGAAGCACAGAAGCAGCAAGTTCCACGGTCGTAAAGTGACTGCCAGAAACCCAGCTGAAACTGAGAAGTCGGGTCAAATCCCACAACTGAGAACCAGACTTTATTTTTAAATATTTGTCATGTGTGACTATGAAACTGTTATTGTGTAGTTGGAGACCAAGTAGCTTGTGAGTCTGCCACCAAGAGATGCCCAGTTCCTTCAGAGTGCCTTGGCTACCCACTTGCCTTTTGGAGACAGGGAGAGAGATGTTCCCTGCCCGCAACTCCTTTTAAATGGATAGGAACAGGCAGTGACCCCCTGCTCCATCCAGCCTGTCCAACACAATCCCAATAGCTTGTATGTAACAATACATACATTCACTATTTTCCCAATGCCCATCTTGGGAAAGGTGAGAATCCAGCTATGAATAAATTGGGGTGCAAGAGAGGAAGGAAATCTCAGGGAATTTCCCCTCTGATCTTACAATCAGGCAGAGCAACATCTGTGGGAGGACAGGAATTGTCGACGTTTCAGGTCGAAACCAGGAAACCAGTACAATAAGATGGACTCTTGACCTCACAGTCTACCTTGATATGGCCTTGCACCTTATTGTCTACCTGCACTGCACTTTCCCTGTAACTGTAACACTTTATTCTGCATTCTGTTATTGTTTTCCCTTGTACTGCCTCAGTGCACTGATGCGATGAAATGATCTGTATGGATGGCATGCAAAACAAAGGTTTTCACTCTACCTCGAACCATGTGACAATAATAAACAACTCAATTCAATTAAATAAACCCATAGACAATTCCATTCCCCCCACAGATGCTGCTCGACCCACTGAGTTCCTCCAGCAGATTGCTTGTTGCTCCAGATTCCAGCACCTGCAGTCTCTAGTGTCTCCTCTCTGGTCTCTCTGGTCTCTCTGGATTTTATCCAGGATGCTCCTGATCTGCCTGCAGAGCTCCCCATTTGTTAAGAGACACTGTCCTCCCCAATCAGAGTAAGGTCCAGCTCTCACTTGGAGTCCATGGTTACTGCCAGGGGTTGGGACCCTGTGTAGAGATACTCCTTTCCCCGGGGAAAGTCACAGCATCAGCAGAGCCCGTTCGGCTTGTGAAAATGTGTAGGATCCCTTTCTGTTAATTCGTTTCTGCTGTAGATCTTGTAGCTTCTCTTAACCACAGATTACACATCTTGCTAATTGGATCCATGGTTGTTACAGAGCTATTCATTCTCTCTCAGCTTTGCATTAATCACTGCCCCAGGGGGGCAGAGGAGGGGGGTGCGGGGGGGAGTTCGGAAGCTGGAAGTGTGAATGAGACGCACATGAGATTTCTTCTTCTGTGTCTCCTCCAAAGTTCCCACCAGTGGATGATTCGCAGTGCGCTATTTGACAATTCTAAGCATCCCAACGCACCCTCTTTTTAGCAGGAACACTGGGGAAGTAGACTGCAGTGGGAATACTGGAAGATTTTCCCTCTTCCGTCCTTCCCTCCCCATTTTTTCCAACATACTTAATTCATAATATATACAGTGAATACAGTCACAACAGGTCATTTTTCCATTCATTGTACCAAGCAATTCAAAGCATTCCCTTACAACATCACTGATGTATCATTCTTAAGCATTGAATCAGTGAAATGTATGAGAGGCTGTTACACAGGGCTCAGCCCCTAAGAATGGATTTATTTCCCATTCTGGCTCAGGGATGTTAAACCCAGACCTACCCCTAGTGACAGTGGAACCGTAATCCAGTGTGTGCAAACTCTCGGTCTCCGCAGCACAGGTCCAGTTTGGGGTCAGAGGCACACACAGCACAGTTTAATCACCTGCAGACTCTCGGCAGGTTTCAGCTGCAGTGATCTTACCATCAAATACAGCAGAGGTGATAGCGAGTCAACTGCTTGATCTTCATGGCAACTGATTCGGAAACGGAATTCGGGGCGGTGGGGGGGGGCGGAGGGGGTGAATGAGGCTGAGCAGCTGGCGGGCAGCAGACAGTACACTGACCCCCAACATTGTGTTTGTGAAGCAATGCACAGAGGAATAAGGCTGACTGAGTGAAGGACAAGGCTGAATGTCAAATCTATTAATCTCCCAGTTTATTCTCAGTGTAATGGCTGAGTGTGTATCGAGCATCTTTGCACACCGTGGCTGCTGTGGTGTTACACAGCCACTCCTTCTGCTGCTTGCACTTTCCTCTGCTGTGTATTCAGACACTTACCACACATCCCGGCACAGGGTGCAGGGGTGCAATGCTGGGGAAGGGGTGGGGTCAGGAAGGAGGCTGTGGCATTAGGGAGAAAGGGCAGGATCAGAGAGGATCTGTGGTGGGAGGAGGGTGGGAGAGTTTGGAAGCTGCGATGTCGAGAAGTGGAGTGTAGTGTCAGTGCGAGTGCAGTTCAGGGAGTCCCGGAAGGAAGGTTGCAATGTCCTGGGTGGGGACAAGGGGCTGTAATGTCGGCGTGTAATCAGGGCAGATAGAGAGGCTGCCTCTGGTGATAACCAGGATCCTGGGAGACAAGGTTGGAAGGAGGTGAAGCACAGGTCCTTGCCTTTGAACCAGGATCCAACAGCAAGACCCTACCAAACCTGGAAGGGGTGTTTGGCTCCCAGAATATAGATTTGCTTAGGGATACAGTGGTGGTAGAGCAGTTAACTTGCCAGGCTTGTGATCCAGGGGCTTGGACTAATAATCTAGAGACCCAAGTTCAAATTCCACCATGGCAGCTGTGGAGTTTAGAATAATCAATTAAACATCTGGAATTAAAAGCATTGGTGACCGGAGTCTGCCGCCTGGGTTGTATACGATACCAGCCCCACCTACCAGGTGACAATTAGGGATGAACAGTAGATGCTGGGTCTTACCAGTGACAACCGGGTTCTGAAAGATGAACATATAACCAAAAAAAAATCAGCAAAGGTCCTTCCCTACAAACCAGGCACTTTGTTCTGCCCACCTTTGACGACACGGATAAAGGGTCAACTCTTTCCAGGTTCACACCGGGCACCACTACAGTGAGAGAGAAGGAAGGGCAACAGAACATCCCACCGTGGAGCCTCGCATCTTTCCGTGTCTGTTGTCCCTTCTAATCCTGATCTGGTGATCACTTCACCCGCCTCCATTCAGTGCCAACGTCTCCAGCCATAAAACAATGAGGCAAGTGCAATGTGAGCCCATTCTTGTTCTATCCATCATATTCTGTGGCTGCTAATTCCACATTTCCACACCCTCGGGGCTTCACCGATTCTCTGTTAACCTTCCATCTTTCATCACCTCGCAATGGTTTTATCCTGTCCTGTTCTCTATGTCTCCTGACAGAAGTTTACAAGATTATGATGGGCATAGATAGAGAGTAGACAGCAAGTATCTTTTTCCCAGGGTCAAAATGTCTAATACTGGAGGGCATGCATTTAAAGTGACAGGGAGTAAATTCAAAGAAGGTGTGTGGGGCAAGTTTTTTACACAGAGTGGAATACACTGTCTGGGATGGTAGTGGAGGCAGATACGATAGAGGCATTTGAGGCTTTTAGATAGACACATGAATTTGCAGAGGATGGAGGGATATGGACTTGTGTAGGCAGGAGGGACTTTAGTAGGCTTTTAATTACCAGTTTAATTAGCTCGGCACAACATTGTGGGCCAAAGGGCCTGTTCCTGTGCTGCACTGTTCAATGTTCTATAGATATATAGTTTACTAAACCTCATATTACCCTTCCCCTCACTGTGTTCAAGGAGCTTCCTATAATATACTTCACTCTCAGAAAAGTAACATGAGTGTCTTCACATAGCAGCTCCAAATGAGTCAGAGATCTGTTCCACTGGCATCTTAACCGCTCTCTTTCCTGAGCAAGTGGTACCTTCCAAGGTGAGGTAAACTCACAAGGGGGACAGGAATGGAAGGAAGTGCTAATAGCTTGGATGAATTAAGAGTGGGAGGATGCACTTGTAGAGCATGAACACCTGATGGGCTGATTGGTCCAGTCCCGTGTTGTAAAATTTAGGGTAGTTCCACAAAGGGAATCATAGCTGGATGATCTTAAACTATGTAAATCACACATATAAATCAGTTATGTAAACAGCTTAAGCATCTGCTTGTAATGTCACACAAATCTTCATCTTTTCTTTGTGAAGATGTCTCTTTATTCCCCCTTATCTAATTAAAAAATAAAATTAACAATAAAACACAGACTGGTAGGGCCTGCTCACTGACCTACATACAGTACTGGAGACAAGGCTTAATTGAAATTGCTTGGTGCAAATAGATGACTGACGAGTAACTGTCAGTTTCAATAGAGCACGGATGTTGTCCTGTGTCTTGTTTCCATTTAGTTCCTAATTTATTTTGCCTCATTTGGCTTATGTCTTTACAATGTTTCTGCTTCCCCCGCGCCCCCCCCAATTCCCTCTGCCTTCTTTCCCGCTCTCCCAGGAGAGCTGCACGTCCCCATGTGAGAGCAGTGCTCAGGGTCATCCCTGGACGTGACGAGGTGCTGCATAAATGCAGGATTTTCACTGCATGCAAATCATTTCCAAAATGCTGGGCACTTTCACCATGAAGTATTGAATAATAAGATCTGAAAGCTACAGCCCAGTGTTACCAAGGATATTATTGCTTGGCTTAGAATAACACTAAGACTAAATAAATAAAAGAACCATGATGGGAAGTGAGATTGGGATTACACTGTAAGATTAAAGTCAAGACAAGCATATATACAGCAGCTTTCATAACTTCAGGGTCTCCCAAAGAGCTTTACAGCCAGTTAGGTTTTTTTGAAGCATGGTCACTGTTACAGTGCAAGCAAAGTTTGCACACAGCAAACAACAACAGACCGCAATGTTATAATGAGCACACAATCTGTTTTTAGTGATATTGATTCAGGGGTAAATTATAGTCAGGATATTGGAGTAATTCCCCTGACATTTATGAGGAGAGGTTAGACAAACTTGGGTTATTTTCTCTGGAGCATTGGAGGCTGAGAGGAGACCTGATAGAAGTTTATAAGATTGTGAGAGGCACAGATAGGGTAGACAGCAAGTATTTTTTCCCAGGGTTGAAATGTCTAATACTAGAGGGTATGCATTTACGGTGAGAGGGGAAAAGGTTAAAGGAGTGTGAGGGGCAAGTTTTTTACACAGAGAGTGGTGGGTGCCTGGAATGCACTGCCAGGGGTGGTAGTGGAGGCAGATACAAAAGAGGTGTTTAAGAGGCTCTTAGATAGCCACATGAATGTGCAGAGAATGGAGGGATACGGAGATTGTGTGGACAGAAAGGACTAGTTTAGTTAGCCATTTTATTACAAGGTTAATTAGTTTGGCACAACATGGTGGGGCCTGTGCCTGTGCTGTACTGTTCTATGTTCAATTTACTGAATACTCTTCATTCATTTATATCAACCTGGAAGTAGATGGGGCCTCGAAGTAACACCAGAACAAGGGCGCCTTCAACAGTGCAGCATGACCTCAGTACTACACCTGAGTTCCAGAACTGTTACTTGAAAAGCATCGCTTCATACAGTCATAGAGTAATACAACACAGAAACAGGCCCTTTGGCTCAACCCACCCATGCCGACCAAGTTGTCCATCCAAGCTAGTTCCATTTCCCTGCGTTTGATCCATATCCCTCGAAACCTTTCCTGTCCGTGTACCTGTCCAAATGTTTTTTAACTGTTGCTATTGTACCTGCCTCAACCACTTCCTCTGGCAGCTTGTTCTATATACCAACCACCCTCTGTGTGAAGAAGTTGCTCCTCAGGTCCCTTTTAAACCTTTCCCCTCTCACTTTTAACCTATGCCCTGGTTGTTGATTCCCTTTCCCTGGGAAAAAAACTGTGCGCATTCACCCTATCTATGCCCCTCATGATTTTATGCACCCCTATAAGGTCACACCTCCTATGCTCCAAGGAATAAAGTCGTAACCTGTCCAATCTCTCCCTGTAACCAAGGCCCTCAAGTCCTGGCGACATTCTCGTAAATCTTCTTTGCCTCCTCTGGTGTGGACCTGACCTGTGCAGGCCCCAAACTGGATTCATCCTGGTCGTATTTCAGCTGAGATGCCCTGTTCCTGATCGTTACCCTGCAGTTCCCTTTCCCGTCCATTTACTCCACCAATAAGCATGTGGATAATGGGCTGATGGCCATGACAGGCCAGTGTTACCAACAATACCTTGTGATTGGCATGGGAAGGAAATGTCTTCTGAACTTTTGGTTATACCCCTTAATAACCCTTCTTTGCCTAGGGCTGGACTTTAACTTCATTGGAGCATAATCAGGTTTCCTGCATTGCTTTATTGATTCAAGTTATAAAAATTAAGCTATTTGGGGGTTTATTAAACTAATTAATTGAATTTAAAAACCCTGCTGGTGTGATGGGATGAGTAGCCTGGGTCTCTGGTGTTCCAGTCCAGTAACATTACCACTGTACATTGTCATCTTAAATAGAAGTTTACTGCCTCTTTCACCTGACTCTTATTCTGTCCTTATTTTTCAGCACTTGGAGACGCAGCTTCAGGCCCTCAACGTGCCATATATTAATGTCCTGTTATCTGAGATCTTCCCAGACAAACTCCAGCTTTTCCAGGAGGTGGAAGCGTAAGTACGCTGCAGTTACTGTGGCCACTGACAATAAAATTCATAAGGCAACGTGTGCAAAACCACAGGCTGCATCATTTTTAAAGGGCAGTGATTCTGTGATTCTGTGCCAAAGAAATGTTTTGAAGCACAGCTTGCATTTCCATAACTTTCCAATGCTTCTTACATCAAAGACCCTCACTGAGCAGCTTACGAAAGACAGGATGTGTGAACAGCAATTGCATTAGAAGATATGAGGCAAGGATGGTTTATGTCACAGATTAACCATGATCTAATTGAATAGGAGAACAAATTCATGGAGTTAAATGGCTCCACCTGTTCTTTAATTCACAGGCTCAATTGTGATTAAAATTCCAGAGTACCTTTCACAATGTCCCAAAGCATTCTACATTTTTGAAGTGTAATCACAGTTATAACATAAAGAAACGATGCAGCCAATTTGCTAACAGCGAGCCCCCATAATGATCAGATTATCTGTTTTGGTGATTTGGTTGAGTGTTATTGACCAGGACACTAAAGACACCAGGTCTTTTGCAAAGTACTTTACATCTGTGCCTTCCCATCATCACCCTTCAGCTATTGGAAACAGATTCTATTTATTTATTGTGGCTGAATATTTCATGATTTTATGTGTCTCTATCCAATCTTCTTCCCTGCTGCAAGGATTATAACCACAGCTTCTGATCCACACAAATGTCATCCCACAAGCTCTCTAATTTATTTGTAAGTGGCCCCCTGCAATGTTGTAATGAAGCCCAAAGTCAGATTGCAGAACAGCTCCTCACCTTCCATCTGGGCACATTGATGCCTTCTGAAGATTGAATTCTGCAACTTCAGGTAACTCCCTTTCTCTGTATCAGAATTGGCCAGGTCATCCGTCTGTGACATTGGCTCAGTCTTTCTCTCTCCATGTCCTGCATTTACAACTCGAATATTCCCTTGTCTGTGTTCTCACTCACTAACTGCCCTCACAGCTTTTACGAACAAAGGAGTCCATTCTCTCTCCCAATTAATTAATGCCCATATTAGTGCCTTGACCAGATGACCTAGTTTACAGTTTATCTCCAGGACAGCCCTTAGAACATAGAACAGTACAGCACAGTACAGGCCCTTCAGCCCACGATGTTGTGCCGACCTATATAAACACCTTCTCCATGATCAATCTAACCCTTCCCTCCTACACAGACATAACCCTCCATTTTTCTTACATCCGTGTGCCTATCGAAGAGTCTTTTAAATGTCCCTATTGTATCAGCCTCTACCACCACCCCCAGCAGTGCGTTCCAGGCACCCACCGCGCTCTGTGTAAAGAACCTACCTCTGACATCTCCCTGAAACTTTCCTCCTCTGACCTTAAATGGATGTCCTCTGGTATTGGCCAATGACGCCCTGGGGAAAAGGTGCTGGCTGTCCACTCTGTCTGTGCCTCTCATCTCTAATGTGCTATCTGTAATAGGGTGAAGCCCTTGCTTCATCCTATTAAAGGTACTTCCTTTGTCCTATCCATCCCTGCTCCACCCTTTGCTGTAATTTGATTTGAACTTTTTTTTCTCCTTCACAGTTCTGACAAACTCTGTTAACACTTTCACCTTCCACATATGTTGCCTGACCTGCTGAGTGTTTCCAGTATTTTCTATTTTTGTTTCAAACTCCCAGCATCTGCATTGTTTGGATTTTTATTAGATATAATCCCTCTCACCTCAAGCCAAATACTCAGGTAAAACTTGAGCACATCCTTACCCCCATACTTACGTTTCATTGCATGGGTTACACACATCATTCTCCTAAACATCACTCTCTCCTGCCACAGATTTTGGTCCCACCTTTTCTATCGTCGTTCACCAATGTAAATTATGATGTCAACAGTCACAGTGTAATTACAGGCTCCAGCCAGTAGATGGCTTTGTGGAACTGGTTCCCAAAGTCTTTTCCATGGCTTATTTGTCTAACATTTAACTAAATCTTTTCAATAGTGGGTAAGACTTACACAGTGAATGGTAGGACTCTGAGGTGTGCAGTAGAACAAAGGGACCAGTGAATACAGATCTGTAGTTCCTTGAAAGTGATGTCAGAGGTAAGATAAGATTTCTTTATTAGTCACACATACATCAAAACACACAGTGAAATACATCTTTTGCGTAGTGATTTGGGGGGCAGTCGCTAGTGTCGCCACGCTTCCGGCGCCAACATATCATGCCCATAACTTCCTAACCTGTATGTCTTTGGAATGTGGGAGGAAACTGGAGCACCCGGAGGAAACCCACACAGACACGGGGAGAACGTACAAACTCCTTACAGACAGCAGCCGGATTTGAACCCAGGTCGCTGGCGCTGTAAAGCATTATGCTAACCACTATGCTACTGTGCCTGCCCTAGGTAGATAGGGTCTTAAAGAGAGCTTTTGGAACTTTGTCCTTCATAAATCAGGGCACAGGGTACAAGAGTTGGGATGTTATGTTGAAATTGTACAAGATGTTGGTGAGGCCGAATTTAGAGTATTGTGTGCAGTTCTGGTCACCTATGTACAGGAAAGATATCAATAAGCTTGAAAGAGAGCAGAGAACAATTTTCAAGGATGTTGCCGGGACTTGAGGACCTGAGGTATAGGGAAAGATTGAATAGGTTAGGTCTTTCTTCCCTGAAGCACAAGAGAATGAGGGGAGATCTTATAGAGGTATACAAAATTATGAAGGGTATAGATAGGGTGAATGCATGCAGGCTTTTTCCCCTAAGGTTGAGTGAGACTAGAACTAAAGGTCATAGGTTTAGGGTGAAAGGTGAAATATTTAAGGGAACTCTGAGGGGAAACTTCTTCACTCAGAGGGTGGTGCGAGTGTGGAACGAGCTGCCAGCGGAAGTGGTGGATGCGGGTTCAATTGTAACATTTAAGAAGTTTGGACAGGTACATGGATGGGAGGGATTTGGAGGGATATGGTCCGGGTGCAGGTAGATGGGACTTGGTAGAAGATCAGGTCAGCATGGACTAGATGGGCTGAAGGGCCTGTTTCTGTGCTGTCGTACTCTATGATTCTAACTATGGGTGTCATGCCAGTGTGAATTTGAAGAACCGTGTATACTTCAGTGTGTGTTTTCAAAAAAGAAATTTGCCATTAGTAATGCCCAACCTAAACTTAACAAAATTGCAGCTGAGTTATGGACAAGCAGTAATTTACGAAAGTCAATAGTGATGTTCATTTCCTGGTGGTGAGGGGAACAGTTTAATCTACATACGTACCTTCTAAAAACATTTTGTACCTGGTAATAATCGTGGCTTCTGTTGAGAACCAGCTACAGGTGACCCCCGTGTTATAGGGGGTTGTGTTCTCAGAAAACTATATTGTGATTTTCCGTAACACTAACGCACATCATCTATGCATGCATCAGGAAATGCGAATTGCAAAAGCATAAATTTTCTGTTTATTTATTCACATACATTCCGTGAGAGAGAGTTAAATTCTGTATCTCAGATCTTTGGATAATGATTTGTGAATTTCTGTAAGAGCAAATCTCCATTCCCCAAGTGGCTGCACTGTCCTTCTTCAGATGTCAGGCATCATTTGTCAGGACTGGGGAGTGAGCAGGGCAGCACTCGGCACTGAAGGCCCAGGGGAAGTGGGGGATAGAGGCGGGTGAGGGTGCCGTTGTGCTGCTTCACTCTCTCTCATACCCGGGCTGAGGGGAAATCAATGACCTGAGAGCAAGTCCCACTGGCCTGCCAAAAGCCAACATGGGCTGAGTCTCCCTGGAGGTGGTCTATCATTTCTCTCGCTCACTGACAGTTGTTCATCCCTGTCCCGTCCACATGCGCTGATCCATCTGTGCATCTCCCACCAAAGCTGCTGACCCTTTGCCTTCTCTCTTTCTTTGTCGTTCTCTCCTTCTGTCTGTCTGTCTATCCCACCCCCACATACACGTACACTGTCGCTAAATCTCTTTCTGCCCATCTCCTCCTTTCTGAATATGGCATCCAGAACAGAGAGTCGGTGAGTGAGCAGACTGCACTCCGCACTAATGGCCTGGACCATAACATTGCAATGGAGGCAATGATCCCTACCCTAGTCCCCACAAACCTACCCCTCTGCCTGCTTCCAACACATACTGCTGGAACTATCTCCATCTCTCTCCTTTCTGGAGAGAGAAAGAGAGGAAGGAGTGAGCAAGTCAAAAAACTGCGATAGAGACCCACTGTTTCCACAAAGTCAAAATTCAGGCCAGGCCATTGATTTCTTGCCTACACCATGTAGATTGGGCACAGAAGCGTGTCATCCAAACTCTCAGTATCTCCTTCCCAATCGTTCTTCAGGAGAGCCGGCTGAGTGAGGAAAAGAAGGTTGAAAGGCAAAGTACATGAGATGGAACATTATGAATCACAAAAGGTTAGCGGGCAGGTGCAGCAAGTAGGTCAGAGGGCAAGTGGCTTATCAGTCTTTATTGCAAAGCAGTTGGAGTGTAGAAATAGGGAGGTTTTGTTCCAATTGTACGGGGTGTTGGTGAGGCCACACCTGGAGTACTACAGACAGGCTCGGTAGTGTAGTGGTTAGCGTAACGCTTTACAGCGCCAGCGACCCGGGTTCAAGTCCCGCCACTGTCTGTAAGGAGTTTGTATGTTCTCCCCATGTCTGCATGCGTTTCCTCCGGGTGCTCTGGTTTCCTCCCACATCCCAAAGACGTACGGGTTAGGAAGTTGTGGGCGTGCTATGTTGGCGCCGGAAACGTGGCGATGCTTGCGGGCTGCCCCCAGAACACTCTACACAAAAAAGATGTTTTTCACTGTGTGTTTCAATGTATGTGACTAATAAAGATATCTTATCTTCTGGTCCCCTTACCTAAGAAAGGATGTAGTAGCTTTGGAAGAGATTCAGCAGGCTAGTTCCTGAGGTAAGAGGATTGTCCTATAAAGAGATGCTAAACACATTGGGTCTGTATTCTTTAGAGTTTAGAAGAATGAGGGGTGGTTTTATTCAGATATATACGATCCTGAGGGTCCATGACAGGGTAGGTAACAAGATGTTTTCACTCATGGGAGAATCTCAAACAAGGACACATAGTTTCAAGATAAGGAGCCGATTATTTAAAATGGAGATATGTAGAAATTTCCTCTGGCAGAGGGAGGTGAATCTCTGGAATTCTCTGACCTGGAGACTTGAGGAGGCTGGATGATTAGAAGGATTTAAAGTGACAGTAGATCATTTTTTGAAAGATCAGGGGATTGAGGGCATGGGGAACTGGCATAGAGGAGGAGCTGAGCTGTGGGGTAGACCAACCGTGATCACATTGAATGGCGGGGCAGGCATGAGGAGCCAGCTGGCCTACCCCGCTTCTTGTGTTCTTCTTGTGTGTCCACAAGCTTTGGAAATGCCTGTGCTCTGCTCCAACCCGCATCTTTAACTCTGCACAAGAAATAGTTGGAGCAGACATGATAGCTTTTGTCTGGTGTCGGTATAGTTTGCTGTACAGACAGTGGGACCGGTGCACCTGCAGTTCCAGGCATAACAGGATAGTCAATGCTCTCGGATTGTCCTGGAACTAGTACTTGTTGTCTTGTGAGCAGAATAATTCGAGGTTACATATTCCATCTTTTGTAGCCCTTTGCCACTTCCCCCCACTGTTCCCAACTGCCCTCCCCACCTCCCTTATTTGGTGCCATGCTTCACCTTCCTTTCCTATCAGATTCCATTATCTTCAACCCTTTGTTGCCTTCTCTTATGTCTCCATAGATTAGATTAAAGCTTTTTTCAATTTATTTTCAACACTGTCACATGTTGATTGTAAGAGTGTTGGAGAGTTGTGGGCAACTGGCTGATGGGGCAAGTGAGAGGTGGTGAGACGTGATGAAACCTCTAGGAATCTGTCTAAAGTGTCACTGATCTGCCACGTGCCACAGGACAAGGAGACACACAGCAGCATTCGAGTGGGCTCCGCTGGACTGGGAGCCTGGTTGCTCTCTCACTCACCAACTCTCTGTTCTGGATGCCATATTCAGAAAGGAAGGGGGCAGAGAGAGATTTAGTGTGCGTGGGGGCGGGGGGAGGGGGGGGGAATAGAGACAGACAGACAAACAAAGAAGGAGAGAATGACAAAGCAAGAGAAAAGGCAAACTCAGTTTAGTGATGGAAATGATGGTTAGAAGCTTTTCCATCATTAGTGCCAGAGTACAGGGGATAAACCCACTGTGGACAGAGTGTACATTTAGCCAAAGAGAAGATTTATCAGATTGCACTCAGTGGGCACAACCTGGGGGACAAAAGCTCGCGTGGATTCAGGATCTGTGGCAAGGCCTGGATCTTGGCTTCTACTTTGGAGACACAAGAGACTGCAGACGCTGGAATCTGGAGCAACACAAAAAGCGCTGGAGGAACTCAGCAGGTAAGACCTCCAGTGCCTTTTGTGTTGCTTTGGCTTCTACTTTCCTCTATTGAGGATACTGGTTCTCACACCAACTCTCGCAGGATCAATCGGCCAGTCCTCTTGTGAGTGTGATGTGTAAACGGCTAAACCGCAGGCTACTCAAATGATCACAGCCAGTATTCACATCTTGAGATTTTAAGATATCCATCAAGGAAAGGAACCCAGGTGATTGAACACCACCGCCCCCCCCCCCTCCACCTACGCAAGCACACTTCTCCCTCCTCATCCCACCCCCATTAATTAATCACACTGGAGTTTATTGGTTTGGAAAACTACTTCTGCTGAGACCTTCACCAAACTTGGCACCTTCCTGGCTCAGATGATTTATTCCCAATTATAGAATCAAGGGAGACTATTTCTTTTTTTTGTCAATGATGGTCCTTAGACGATCATTAGTTACATTTCCTGCTCTTTCCCCATAACCCCACAATTGGAGTGACTGGTAGTGTTGCAGAGGCAGGGAGTCTGCAGAGAGACTTAGAGAGGTTGGGAGTGCGGGCAAAGAAGTGGCAGATGGAATACAGTGTAGGCAAGCGTGGGGTTATGCACTTTGGTAGGAGGAATAAAGGTGTAGACTATTTTCTAAATGGGGAGAAAATTCAGAAATCACAGGTGCAAAGGGACTTGGGGGTCCTAGTGCAGGATTCCCTCAGTGTTAACTTTCAGCTTGAGTTGGTAGTAAAGAAGGCAAATGCAATGCTAACATTCATTTTGAGTGAACTAGAATATAAAAGCAAAGATGTACTGCTGAGGCTTTATAAGGCATTGCTCAGACCGCATTTGGAATATTGTGAACAATTTTGGGCCCCATATCTAAGGAAGGATATGCCAACCCTGGAGAGGGTCCAGAGGAAGTTCATAAGACTGATCCTGGGAGTGGAAGGGTTAACGTACGAGGAGCGTTTGATGTCTCTGGACCTGTACTAGATGGAGTTCAGAAGGATGAGGGGGGATCTCACTGAAACCTACCAAATACTGAAAGGCCTGTCTAGAGTGGACGTGGAGAGGATGTTTCCAGTAGTGGGAGAGTCCAGGATCTGAGGGCACAGCCTCAGAATAAAGAGATGTCCCTTTAAAACTGAGATGAGGAGGAATTTCTTCAGCCAGAGGGTGGTGAATCTGTGGAATTCGTTGCCACAAAGGGCGGTAGAGGCCAAGTCATTGGGTGTATTTAAGGCAGAGGTTGATAGGTTCTTGATTGGTAAGGGGGGGTTAAGGGTTACAGGGAGAAGGCAGGAGAATGGGGTTAAAAATATCAGCCATGATCTAATGGCGGAGAAGACTCGATGGGCCGAATGGCCTAATTCTGCTCCTAATTCTTATGGTCTTCTTTTCAAATATTTATCCAATTTCTTTTGGAATGTTAACATACATTCTCCTCCTGCCGAGCATTCCCCATTACAAGAACTACATAAAAAAAATCTTGCCTGCCTTCTGTGTTTTTTTTTTGCAAATAATTTCAAGTCTTTGTCCTTCTATTACTGCCTCTCCCACCAGTGGACACAGTTTCACCTTCTGCACTATAAACACCTGTCAACATTTTGAACAGCTCTATTAAATCTCCTCTTAACCTTCACTGCTATAGGAAGAAGCTACAGCAGTGAAGGTTAAGAGGAGATTTAATAGGGCTCCTCATTTGAAACTGCTCATTTCTCAGTATCATTCTACTGTACTAAGTGGTCAGTTATCTACAGTGAGCTCAGGGCTCTTAAACAATGCTGCCATCCTCAGATCAAGCACTGTTCATCATTATTAAAACCTCAAATGTATCGTGGTCTCATCATTTTGCTGCTGTTACAGTGTTGTGATATTGATTGCAGACTGTCTGTATCCCGCTGATAACACTGTGAACAAAAACACTGTAAATCTTTCCTCCGGGTTGAAAAACCTTCCAGGTTAGTTTTATGTTGATCCGTGTTACACAAAGAGCATGGAAGGAAGCCATTCAGTCCACCTAGTCACTTATGGTTCTTTGAAAGACCTATTAAATCTTCCTCCTAACTCAATGGCCCCACCAGCTGGAGAGAGGAGGGCAGTAGGTGCAAGAGGACGTCTCCACCTCGAGACCAGGCACCATCCACATTTGGACATATACCAACATTCGTTCATCATCACTGACCAATCGATTGAACGAAAAGGATTGGAAGGAGTATCTTGAAGGGGATGTTCAGGGAGAAATCACGGAAGCCAAGGCCAGAGCAGCTTTTGCATTTGCAGAAACAGCCCAGTACCACTTACAGCCAGCCAGGCTGGTGGATATTTGTCACTGACTCCAGGGCTGCCTCAGAATCCAACATCTCGAGGCTCCTGTCTTCTCATATAGCACACTGGTGACACTAAAGGCTGCTACCCCACAAAGAACCTTGCGTGGACATGGCAGTGGTAATTGTCTTCTGGCATTCCTGGGAAATAACCTGCTTTCCCATTCTGCCTTTCACAGCCTACAGATGTCTGAAAAAACGACCAATTCGGTCCTTTGAGTTGGAGTCACTATTGCAGGAAATGTGCATACAACAAGATCTAACAGAAAGCAATGTGATCATGACCTTTTTTGTGATGTGATTTAATGGCTACTTATTGTGGGCACGCCAAGTTGAATTTCTTTGCTCTGAACTGGCGGCACTGGGTTTTTCATTGGGGGGAATCTCATTACCTACCGAATACTGAAAGGCCTGGATAGAGTGGATGTGGAGAGGATGCTTCCATTAGTAAGAGAGTCTAGGATCCGAGGGCACAGCCTCAGAATAAAAGAACATCCCTTTAAAACTGAGATGAGGAGGAATTTCTTCAGCTGGCGGGTGGTGAATTTGTGGAATTCATTGCCATGGAGGGCGATGGAGGCCAAGTCATTCGGTGTATTTAAGACAGGAATTTATAGATTCATGATTGGTAAAGGGGTTAAAGGTCACAGGGAGAAGGCGGGAGAATGGAGTTGAAAAAAACAGCTATGATTGAATAGCAGAGCAGACTTGATGGGCCGAATGGCCTAATTCTGCTCCTACATCTTGTGGTCTTCACATGCCTCTGCAAAGATGGAGAGGGCCTTGCCTAACATTTCAGCCGAGAAGATAGACCCCCAACAGTGTAGCCTGGACAACGTGCCCAGAAGCAAGGACTTGAATCCACATTCTGACTCAGGAGTGAATACTACAAATTGCCCTGCCCTATGAAATAAGATTACAGGGCTATGAAAGTGTTACCACTCACTAACAATGAACACCCTATTGGGATTACTGGTGCGCACAATGTAATGTTCGCAGCTACAGCAGTTACTGGACAGCTAACCATCTCATCACACGTTTGTAGAGCAAAATTATGGAGCAGTCAATAACTTGAGGTCAGCACTGCCTGGTAAAAGGAAACCCTGTAATATTTTAAAATATCTGCTTCTCACTGTTACACCCAGTTTAACATTAAATTGTAGGCTCACAGCCCATCGCAGCTCAGATTCAGCTCTGTAAACAAAGACGGAAGAACGACAAGCTTTCACCTTGTGTCAATGGTCAGTGAAGGAGAACCCTCCCACCGCCAGGATGATGCAAGGTCCGTGTCACTCAGGTTACAGCTCGGAGGGGTGGGAGCCTTAAGGTGGTACTCCGGTACATGTCAGCTGTGGCTTAGTGGGTGCACCTTTCTTGTCTGTCTGTGGTGCAAGTCCCACTCCAA
The DNA here is from genome assembly GCF_009764475.1 of Pristis pectinata. Classification (NCBI taxonomy): domain Eukaryota; kingdom Metazoa; phylum Chordata; class Chondrichthyes; order Rhinopristiformes; family Pristidae; genus Pristis; species Pristis pectinata. Next base: position 6,147,039 of record NC_067425.1, on the reverse strand, counting down.
TACTTTGACTACAAATACTCTGATACCCCTTGTGCAGTACTAACAGAGAGCTGCATTGTTAAAGAAGCCAGCTTCCATTAAACTGAGACACAAGAGACTGCAGATGCTGGAATCTGGAGCATCACACAAAAAGCTGGAGGAACTCAGCAAGTCAGGCAGCATCTATGGAGGGAAATGGATGGTTGACGTTTCGGGTGGAGAACCTTCACTGTTTGCCCTCCACTGTGTAAGTAAAATAATCTCTTGATATGATTTTGAAGAAGAGGATTCTCCCCTTTGCTCTGAGCATATGTATCCCATAGGCTTTCTTGTCATATACACATTACTACATAAGGTAAGATTTCTTTATTAGTCACATGTACATCGAAACACACAGTGAAATGCATCTTTTTGTGTAGAGTGTTCTGGGGGCAGCCGCAAGTGTCGCCATGCTTCTGGCGCCAACATAGTATGCCCACAACTTCCTAACCCGTACATCTTTTTTTGGAATGTGGGAGGAAACCAGAGCACCCGGAAGAAACCCACGCAGACACAGGGAGAATGTACAAACTCCTTACAGACAGTTGCCTGCACTGCAAGTGATGCATCTTCGAAAACGAAGCTCTTTGGAATATCTTTATAAGAGGAAGTCTTTTTCTTTCGAGATGCAGGCAGTATGTGAATCTCCTGGGGAAACCAGTGATATTATTGTTGTTTTTAGGATTCTACTATGACGGTGTAATACTGATGTACACTACTATTGCTTCTTCATCTGGAACAATGGAACTATAGATCAAGGCATGCACTTGAACAGTGGGCAGAGGGCAGAGGGGTGAAGGTGAAATGAGTCAGTGGTTGGAGCAGAGGGAGATAATTTGCATTGACCTTCTCCTCAGGGAGTCCCTTGGGATTGGAAATAAGTTGCTTCCACTCCCTGTCTGTGGGTTCTGAAGTGGCTGATGAGGCCCGTGTGGAAAATGCAAACTGTGCCACCAGTGGGGCAGGAGGTGGGTTGATGGGGTGGGTGGGTGGGTAGATTTGTGGGGCAGTGCACGCCTTCTGCCCTTTACACTGGGCTTCTGGGTCTCAATGTATGGACTGAAGGTTCCCAGTACCATCCTGAATGTTCCTCTTCCATTTTGAGCCACGGCCCACGGGGATGTTACACTTTGTCAAGGAGGTTTTAGAAACAGCCTCGAAGCTTTCGCTCTGTCCACCAGGCAATCTCTCGCCGTGACGCTGTGACATCACGCTCCCAGCTGCACTCCTGCTTGCGCTCCCAGCCGTGCTTCTATTTGCGCTCCTGCCCACGTTTTGGCCATATTCCTGGCTGCGTTCCCATCTGCGCCCCTGGGTGCGTTGTGGCATGTGGAAAGACCGTGGAGCCCCTGCTCAGTGTCGGTGCACAGGAAGCGGTTCTCAGGGCTGGAGAGAGAGTGAGGGTGTCGGGAGGATTTGGAGTGAGGGTCAGGGGTGATGAGGAGAAGAGGAGGAAGGTGCAGAGAGTGGAGAGCAGAGGACCTGAGGAAAAAGAAGGCAATGAGGTGGCCAGAGTGGGGATGGAAGGAGGGTGCCAGGTGGCAGGGTACAGGTGTAGGGCTGGATGGAGGTTGGGAGGAAGTTGGGGGCATGGAGAGAGGAGAGAATAAGGGGCTGCGGGGATTGAGGGTGGAGTAGGTTGACAAGCAAGGAGCAGGCAATAAAGACATCTTGTGTGTGTGTGTTTGTGTGTATGTGTGTGTGTGTTTCTGTGTGTATGTGTGTTTTTGTATGTGTGTGTGTGTGTGTGTGTGTTTGTATGTGAAAGAGAGAGACAGTTGTCAATGTAAATATATGTGCAATGCATTTCTTTCAGGAAAAGGCACTTTGTGAGCCGGTACCTGAGTGATGCAAAACTTCACGTGTGATAATTGGAGCTTTCCAGGAGGGAACAGCTGGCTTTGGGCCTCCAGTGCTCAAAAGCTCTCCGCCACTAGGGGTTTCCTCATCTTATATCCCAGGCTGTTGCTGACTTATTGATTGAGATTGATCGCTAGAGTTAATCAACGTCTCAATTATTGTTATCTCATACCAGGATGATTGAAAGCAGAACAGATGTTCCCTGGTGTTTATGTTTGTGCACCCCTGAGATCATTAGAAGAACAAGAAAGAACACACATTCATAAGCACCTTTCAAGAACTCATGACAGTGAATCCTTTAGAAATACAGTTACTGCTGCAAGGGAGTGTGTTGGACAATTTGTGCTCTGCAAGCTTCGACAAACAGGGTTAAGACAATAGCCCGCTGGTCTGCTTTAGTGACGTTGATTGAGATTAAGCATTGGGCAGTTCACAGTGGAGGGTTCTTCTGTTTTTCTCCTAATGCTGTGGGATCTTTACTGAGAACCTCCGAGTGTTGATTTGATGTCTAATCAGAAAGACAGCATTTCTGTCAGTGCAGCATTTCCTTAGTAGTGCATTGGGAATGTCAACCCAGATTATGTGCTGAGGTCTCTGGAGTAGGACTTGATTTCAGTATATTCTGACTCGGTGCCGAGAGTGTTAGCAACACAGTTTACTGTATCATGCATCATGATATAAGATTACAGGGTAGTCAATAATAAATTGGAGGAGTTCTGGTAAAGGGAAACCTTGTTTTATTTTTAAACATCTGCTTCTGTCTGTTACATGCAGTTTGACATTAATTGTTGTCTTGCAGTCTTTTGGGCTCAGATGTTGTGCTGTGTGCAATAAGGGATAGGTCGACAGAATGCTTTCAGTGCAGGCTGATAGCTTCAGAATGGAACTGCTGCCAAGTGCAGCGGCTCGTACTCACTGGCAATTGGCGGGAGATTCATCCAACAGACACTATGTGCATTCAGTCCCTCTCTACTTCTGAAGCTGAGCACAGTAATGCAGATGTGCTGGGTCTGAAACCAGCAGGAGGTGACACTGTCTGCATATGATATGATATGATATGATATCTTTATTAGTCACATGTACATCGAAACACACAGTGAAATACATCTTTTGCTTTGTTGGGAATTGTTTTCCAAAATTTTTACATCAACTATCAGTGCCTGTCGCAAAAGCCAAGTTCAAGAGTTCCAGAGGAGTTTGCAACAGCACATTATCACACATGATGACATATAAGATAAGATTTCTTTATTAGTCACATGTACATCAAGACACACAGTGAAATGCGTCCTTTGCATAGAGTGTTCTGGGGGCAGCCCGCAAGTATCGCCACGCTTCCGGCACCAACATAGCATGCCCACAACTTCCTAATCCGATATACATCCTCACCTCTTCATTCTAATTGTGTTAAAACTAAAGTCTTTTGTAATTCTTTCTTCCTGCCAGTTTGCATAGTTTCTCACAGCCTCTGTATAATTTCTAAACAACTGCTTAAGTAATAACGTAACTCACTGCTTGTCAGCTAAAGAGCATTGAGATCCTCCGACTTTTTGACTCACTGACTCACTTCAGCAGTTCATCTCCACCAGAGCTCTGTTACCTACTGGGATTTTATTTACTAATCCAGTTAATCCAGTCCATTTTATTAACAAGTCCAATTTGCCCATGTTTAGCCCAGATGCCTCTCAACAATTCCTATCCGTGCACCTGTCCAAATGCTTTTAAACGTTGTAACTGTACTCACCTCTACCACCTCCTCTGGAAGCTCATTCCTTATACATGCCACCCTCTGTGTGAAATTCTTGCCCCTCAGATTCTCTTCAAAATTTTCCCCCTCACTTTAAATCTATATCCTCTAGTTTTCAGCTCCCCTACCCTGAGAAAATGACTGTGATTATCTAACCTATCTATGCCCCTCATAATTTTATAACTCTCTATAAGGTCACCCCTCAACCTCCTTCGCTCCAGGGGAAACAGTCCCAGCCTATCCAGCCTCTCCTTATAACTCAAGCCCTTCAATCCTTGTGAATCTTTTCTGCACCCTTACTAGCTTAATCACATCGTTCCTCTAGCTGGGTGACCAAAACTGCACACAGTACTCCAAGTGCAGTCTAACCAATGATTTCAATGGAACAAGGGCCAAGGATGAAGGTTATTTGGGCAGCAGAGAAGAGCAGGTAGTGCTGCAGCACACAGCTCCCTCATGTGACCTAGGTTCAATTCTGGCCTCCAGTGAAAGTTTGAGAAATAATGTACAAATAGAACTGGTGCCAAATCAGGAGAAGTTTTGTGCAGTGGCTCATTCTCACGAGCAATTAGCTATAATATTTCTTTTAAATATGAGAAAATATCAGAACTAATATACAAAATATGGGAAATTTGCACATTTAGCTTCACCTTCCGCAGAGACCAAGTAATCCCTGCTCGCCACTGCACCGTCTATGTATGATAAGAGTAATCAGCACAGGTTTCAGAAGGTAAAGCCATGTTCGAAAAAATGTATTAACTACTTTGATGTAACAGAAAGGGTTGATTAGGGTAACATAGTAGACGTGGTATATCTGCAGTTTCAGAAGACTTTCAGTAAGAGATCACAGAGTAAATAAATCAGAAGAATCAGAATCAGATTTATTATCACTGACATATGACAAGAAATTTGTTGTTTGCAGCAGCAGTATAGGGCAAAGACATAAAAATCTATAAATCACAAAAATAAATAAATAATCCGATCGCCTGGCTGAACTACTCCCAGTATATAGGCAGATATACTACTCCCAGTATATGGGTCAGTAAGGGATAGGTTGCAGTATGAATAGCAAGCTGGCTACTAAATGGAAAACAGAGACAAAAGATGTGTCATACATGGACAGACAAAATGCAGGAAGTGTGTTGCGAGGAATCAGTGCTAGGGCCACCTTGTTATTCATATGTTAAGGAATTGAACATATAATTTCAAAATTTGCAGACTGAACAAAATTGGGGAATATTGTTGATGGAGAGGAAGACTGCAAAAGTACAGACAGACATCAGTAAACCTGGCGTGAAGCAGTTGGGCCAAACAGCCCATTTCTGTGCTACGAGTACGAAGTAACACCATTTAATTTCTAACAATATGTTGTGGCAGGACAGTGAACAGTGAATAAAGCTCTGCCTGCTCAGGGGTCCCATGGATGCCACAGGTAACAGTGAATGAGAATACTTTATTGCTCACAACTCCCACAACCTTGCCATCTGCTCTCTGGGGACTGAACCAAATTATTCGCATAAAATATAATTAATGCACTTAAAATTATTTTCACACTTTGCACTGTGTGGTTATAAGTTCCTGAATCAAAAAATCACACTCTGTGTAGTTCCCAGTTCAGTTTGGATGCATTCCTGGATTTTCAGTGCATAGATCCATCCAACACTCTTAGTCATTTTCCCCCTTTTATGTAACTGAAGAAAACTACTCAGGGGAATGAAGAAATACCCACTTATTAGTGCCTCTGATTTTTCTTTTTTTTGCTCCCAGAAGGATTCAGAAAATTAATCTTTAGTTTTAATCTTTTGAGTTTCCTAGGCAATCCTAGAAATTTGTCGACCTCATTTGAGGTGATGATTCTTTCCACAGGATCATCCAACATCAGCAGCTGTCTGATGTCTGGCCCAAGTATCCATTCTCCAGCTGCAAGTCCTGAGCCTTGCATTTCTATAGCAACACAGTGGGCAGCACAGTGTCGCAGCTGGTGGAGCTGTTGCCTTACAGCGCCAGAGGCATAGGTTCAATCCTGACCTCGGACGCTGCCTGTGTGGAGTTTGCAGGTTCTCCCCGTGACCGAGTGGCTTTCCTCCGGATGCTCCGGTTTCCTCCCACATCCCAAAGATGAGCGGGTTGGTAGGTGAATTGGCTGCTGTAAATTGTCCCCAGTGTGTAGGCAGCTGGTAGAATCTGGGAGGAGTTATATATATGATATGATATCTTTATTAGTCACATGTACATCGAAACACACAGTGAAATACATCTTTTGCGTAGAGTGTTCTGGGGGCAGCCCGCAAGTGTCACCATGCTTCCGGCGCCAACATTAGCATACCAACAACTTCCTAACCCGTACGTCTTTGGAATGTGGGAGGAAACCGGAGCACCTGGCGGAAACCCACACAGACACCGGGAGAATGTACAAATTCCTTACAGACAGTAGCCAGAATTGAACCCGGGTTGCTGGCGCTGTAATAGCGTTATGCTAACCACTACACTACACTACCGTTGATGCAAATGTCAAGACAATTTTTAAAAAATGGGATTAATATAGGATTAGTGTAAATGGGTGGTTAGCACAGACTTAGTGGGCCAAGGACCTGACTCTGCTGTATCTCTCTGTGATTCTGTGACACTTTGCATATCCAAATGAAGTGCCGTCACAGTTGCAGGGTGGGAAATGCAACTGCCACAAAAAGCAAAATGACACAGAGCAGATAATTTAGTGTTTGTATTGATTTTTGTTGAATGATAAATATTGGCCAGAATACCAAAGAGAATTTCTCTGTGCTTTTACAAATGTGCCTCGGGTTGTTTGATGTCCACCCAAGGAGACCTTGGTTTAACGTGTTATCCCAAGGACTACACTGAGGCTACAGCACTCCATCAGTATTACGTGGTGGTATTAGCCTGGAGCTGGTGCTCAAGTCCCTGGAGCAGAACTTGAACCCACAACCAGATGTAGGCGAGAGTGCTCTTAATCGGCCACAGCTGACACTTAGCGGACTCAGTGACCATGAACACATCCCCAGCTATTCTCCGGTATGTCCAATCTCAGAAATCCTTGATCAGGAGCGAGAGCTCTGAAATACAAACTGGAAATGTTGGAAACACTCAGCAAGCCTGTGGAAAAGAAAAACAGAATTAACGTTTTTTCAGAACTGGGAAAGTGAGAAAACAAGGTAGTATTAAGTTGCAGAAAGAGTCGGGAAGGGATAGATTGGACAAAGGGAGTGTCTCTGATAGGATCAGGCCAGGGTTGCTCTGGTGATCCCAAAGTTTCTTGTGCTATCTGATTAATAGGTGAATGAGGGAAGTTTGAGAAAGGAAACAAAAAGGGGTGTAGATAGGAGGAATGGACTCAGTCTTTTTCCCAGGGTTTGGAAATCAAGAACTAGAGAGCATAGGTTTAAGGTAAGATTTAATAGGAACTTGAGGGGCAACTTTTTTACACAGCGGGTGGTCCGTATGTGAAATGAGCTGCCAGAGGAAGTGGTTGAGGCAGGTACGATAACAACTTTTAAAAGACAGTGGGACAGGTACATGGGTAGGAAAGGTTTAGAAGGTTATGGGCCAAACACTGACAAATGGGACTAGCTTGGATGGGGATTCTTGGTCAGCATGGACCAGTTGGGCCAAAGGGCCTGTTTCCGTGCTCTATGACTCTGTATTTAAGCTGTGAAATGTCAGTCAGAGCTGTTGTTGAAACATGAAACCAAATAGCGAATGCTAGAAATGCCCAGCAAGCCAGACAGTGTCTGTGAAGAGTTAATATCACAGGTGGATAACCATACAGCAGAACTGGTCAGTTCTAACACAAACAGGTAAAACGAGTTATCTGATATTGTTGAATTTGACACTGTCCCAAAGGCTGCAGTATGTCAAGTCAGAAGATGAGGTGCTGTTCTTCAAGCTAGAGTTGTACAAGAACTCTTGACCGTTGCAGTCACCTCATCACCAACTCCCCAGTCATCTCAAGGGTGCTGAACTTTGATCCTGTTTAACAGATACGGATTCCTGAGGAATGCAGCTTGCACTAATCATTAATACCACTATTTTGTTGTGCTTTTGAATAGATGTTGGCTATTTTGAGGTAGGACATTTCCCTTACATCAAATGATGGGATCCACAGAGGTAAAACAGGCTCTGCAAAATCATCACAACAGAATAGAAAGCAAAAACACTAGGAGAAGATGTTGGCTGAGTCAGTTGATTCAATAATATGGCCAAGAAAATGTGAAGAGAGAGAAATGTATAAAATTGAAAGTAGGGAGAAGATGTGCTCACAGAACAGAGCAGAATTTGCACAGATACCAGGATAGTTTTGAATTTTTTTTCAATCAGTGGAATCTGTCTCCACTTCACATGCGAAGGTCGGATTTGAATTTGTGAGATTTCTTTGTCTCGTTTCACTTCATCATCCAAGCAAGGGAATGACTGCCTGTTCATCTATACAGCGGTGGCCCTGTCCCACTGGGATAACCAGCTGCTCATTACGCCCCACGCTCTCCCTTTCCTCAATAATGCCCTGCCTCCACACCAAGAAAAATAGCAATGAAGACTCTGACCTCGGCCCCAGCATTGTGTCTCTATCAAAGATGATGGGTTCCCATTGATTGCAAGCTCACAGTTCTCTTAAATTGATTGTTCATCTTTAAAGGCTGTAAACTGGTGCTCCAGTAGTCAGTGCCCATAACATTTTGCCTACTGTGCTGCTTCTTCCTCAGTACCTGCCCATCTACAACTCTACTTCAAGTTAGAAGAAAAGTGAAGACAGTGGGTGGGTTTGGGAGGAGTGGTGGTTGGTGGTGAATGCCGGGTGTTGGCGGGGGGGGGGGGGTGCACCTTGAATGCCTTGAACTGAAGGAGGCTAAATGTATTTGATAATTGGTTTATTATTGTCACATGTATCAAGCTACAGTGAAAAACTTTGTTTGCGTGCCATCCAGACCAATCATTCCGTACATAAGTACATCGAGGCAGTGCAAAGGGAAAAGCAATAGCAGGATGCAGAATGTAATGTTACAGTTACAGAGAAAGTACAGTGCAGGCAGACAATAAGGTGCAAGGGCCACGACGAGGTAGATTGAGGAATCAAGAGTTCATCTTTATCAAACAAGAGGTCCGTTCAAGTGTCTTATAACAGCAGGATAGAAGCTATCCTTGAGCCTGGTGGTATGTGCTTTCAAGCTTTTGTATCTTCTACCTGATGGAACAGGGGAGAAGAGAGAATGACCAGGGTGGGTGGGGTCTTTGATTATGTCGGCTGCTTTCCTCAGGCAGCAGGAAGTGTAGACAGAATCGATGGAGGAGAGGCTGGTTTTCGTGATAGGCTGGGCTGTGTTCATAACTCTTCAATTTCTTGCAGTCTTGGGCAGAGCAGTTGCCTTACCGAGCTGTGATACATCTGGATAGAATGCTCTCTATGGTGCATCTATAAAAATTAATGAGCGTCATTGGGGACATGGCTAATTTCCTTAGCCTTCTGAGGAAGTGGAGGCATTGGTGTGCTTTCTTGGCCATAGCGTCTATGTGGTTGGGCCAGGATAAGCTATTGGTACAGGATATTTACACCCAGAAACTTGAAACTTTGAAGCTCTCAACCATCTCCATCTCAGCACCATTGATACAGGCAGGGGTGTATACTCTGCCCCGCTCCCTGAAGTCAATGACTAGCTCTTTGGTTTTGCTAACACAGAAAGAAAGCTTGTTGTCTTGACACTATGCCATTAGGCTCACTATCTCCTTCCTGTACTCCATCTTGTCGTTGTTTGAGATCTGACCCACTATGGTGGTGTCACCTTTGAACTTGTAGATGGAGCTAGAGCAGAATCTGGCCACACAGTCGTGAGTGTATAGTGAGTAAAGCAGGGGGCTGGGGACACAGCCTTGTGGGGCACCAGTGTTGAGGATAATCGTGGCAGAGGTGTTGCTGCCTGTCCTGACTGATTGCGGTCTGTTGGTCAGGAAGTCAAGGATCCATTTGCTGAGAGAGGTTCTGAGTCCTCGGTCTAGGAGTCTGGAGTTGAGTTTGTTTGGAATTATAGTATTGAAGAAGTTGAAAATCTCTTGTGCAGACAGCTATTGATGCTTGGTCAATTCTTAATTTTAAATCTGAGGTTAATAGATTTCTATTGACCAAAGTTAATAAAGGATATGGGCAAAAGTGTGGATTTAGAGTTAGTCACAGATCAGGCACTGAAGGCCGGATTGGGCTCAAGAGGCTGAATGTTCTACAGAAACATCGACAATTCCTTCCTCTCCAGACGCTGCTCGACCCGCTGAGTTCCTCCAGTAGGTTGTTTGTTGCTGAATGATCCACTTTTGTTTCTATGGTGCTAGGACTGAAAGGCGACAATGCAGATTGCCTGTCTTCTGTAAGTGTAAGCCTACATTTTGCCTTTGAAGAACATTTAGTTGCAAATCCTCAACTGTTTGTTCAAGGGGGATAGTGCTACTTCCTGGAATAACCTGTCATCTGTCACTACCATGAATCTTTCTGCATAAATGTTTGCTAACATGACAGGTCACTGCAGTTCATAAATCTGATTCTGATTCTGAATAATTCTGATTCTGATTCTGATTCCGAAGTCAGTCATGAAGCAAAGTGCTCCAAGGCTGCTAGTTTCCGCCTTTGGAAGTGTTTCCCAACCTCAGTCCTAAAATGCCTCATGCTCGTTTTTAGACAATACTGCCCAGTCCTAGCCTCCCTAACCAGCAGGAGTAATTTCTCTGTATCATCTATCGTTTAATTTTTTAAAAATTCTAATCACATCTCCTTTTTATATGGAGCAGAACTAATGGAGTGTGGCACTTTCTCAATCGCAGCTGTACTTGGGAGAGCAAGAGCAGAAATGCACTGGAAATACTCAGCAGCGCCTGTGGAGAGGCAAACAGGGTTAATGATTCAGGCTGATAATCTTTCATCAAAGCTGGGAAAAGGGAAACAGGTTTTAAGTTGCAGAAGACAAATGCTTGGTGGTTCTGATGAAAGGTCATCAAACTGAATTGTTAACTCATTCTCTCTCCACGGAAGCTGCCTGTCTCACTGAGTATCTTCAGTGTTTTCTGTTTTATTTTAAGATGCAGAGCTGGTAGGGTGGGGGAAAGGTGAATAAAAAGGAGAGAAGAAAGGGAGGGTCTGGGGTGGGTGGAAAACCGGAGAGATTAAATGACTGAAGGGCTGATGACATGGGGGGGTGGGGGGTGCTGGGTGCGAGGGATGGCAGTAGGAACAAAAGGCACCCTCTCTTCCTCTCCTTTCTTTCCCTCTCTCTCTCTCTGTCACTCACTCTCTCTCATTCTCTCTCTCTTACTCTCTCTGTCTCTCTCATGGTCCCTCTTTATCTCCCGCTCTCTATCGCTCTCATTCTCTCACTATCGCTCTCATTCTTTCTTTCTCTCACTCTGTCTCTCTCTCACTCTTTCACTCTATTTCTTTCTTTCTCACTCACTCTGTCTCTCTCACACACTTACTACTCTCACTCTCTACTCTCTCTTTCTCACTCTCTCTCTCTCACTCGCTCACTCTCTCTTTCTCTCTCTCACTCTCTACTCTCTTTCTCTCACTCACTCTGTCTCTCTCACACTCACTCTCTCTCTCTCTCTCTCAGCAGCTTCATTTAAGCTTACCCTTGTATTGATTTCAAGTGACAGTGACTTATGTTCCAAAACCATCTTCTCTGCAGTACCGGCCAAGGACGAGGCGTCCTCCCCTCCAATTTCTGTGCCTTTTAATCATTGTAATATCTATTTGATTAACTGGGTTTAATGATTTTCACAGGGTTATGTAGTAGTGTGTGTGTGTGTGTGTGTGTGTGTGTGTGTGTGTGTGTGTGTGTGTGTGTGTGTGTGTGTGTGTGTGTGTGTGTGTGTGTGTGTGTGTGTGTGTGTGTGTGTGTGTGTGTGTATTTATCGCAGGGTTAAATGAAACAGGTTTTGAGATCTGATCGATTGATGCGGGCCCTGACAACTTTACCCTATTCTTGTCCTATACTGGTGCAGAGCTAATACCTTTTCCCCCTTGTGCTACCAGAAACAGACCCATCAGTTTTCTCCCCCACCCTGTTCTGGAGGTCTGGTCATCCCGGCAACCCTCTGTAGCCTCAGTGAAGCCACTGGTCATTGAGCACAGTCTTTGAATGTAGTCATTGGCAGCCCCTTCAACAACAGAAGGCATCTCCCACCCAAATCTGATTTACAACAACACATGCACACTTCCCAAAAAAATACACTACCAGAAATCTGGAGACACAGCTCTGTCTGATTCGACTTTCCCCCACGTCTCTTCCCAGAGAGAGATTGAATCCAATTTTAGCTCTTCCCTACTGCTTACTGTCTAAGCACCAACTGAGAATTAAACCTTCATCTTCAGTTCCCATCACAAACTTCCCTCGCAGCCAGCATCTACCTCCCTCACTTCCACCCATCTAAACCTGAACCAGACCATTCACAGTCCTGGTGCCACATCTGAACCCAGATAGATTTTCAGGCTTCATGTCTGTCATCACTGGCCAGCTTGTTTCCACCTCTTGGAGATCCAGGGGACTGCAGGTGTTGGAATCTGGAACATTAAACAAACAGCTGGAGGAACTTAGCAGGTCAGGCAGCATCTGTGGAGGGAAGTGGACAGTCAATATTTTGGGTCAAGACCTTTTATCTGAATGAAGGATCCAGATGAAGGATCTCGATCCAAGATATTGACTGTCCATTTCCCTCCACAGATGCTGCCTGACCCACTGAGTTCCTCCAGCGGTTTGCTTTTTTATCTCCACCTCTTGCCCAGTTCCAGTGTTGCCTCAGCTCATCTGCCACCTTTCTTACCTACAGGCTTGACCTCTCCTCTGACTTCTGGACAATCTCGACAATCTTGAGTCCATCCAAAACCCTGCTGTCTGTGTCCTAACTTGCACCAAGTCCGATCACCGTCACCTCTGTGCGCTGTGACCCACGATGGCTCCTGCTTAAACTGTGCCTGGATTTTAACATCCTCTGGCTTGCTTTCCAGTCCCTCTTATGGTTCCACCCCTCCATGTCGCTCCTCCCCTTCCCAGTCAGCCTGAGAATGGGATGAGTGAAGGGTTAATGTGCTTTTAGAGGGAGGGATTTGTGGCCACGATAAAAGGAGCCAAGCAAACCAGAGGAGTTGCCTAAAGAAAAGCAAAAATGGGATTAATGGAAGAAACATTCTGACTGGGCAGGACGAGAATTATTCACACCTCAGTGGCCAGCGCATCTACCTCTGAGTAAGAAGGACATGGGCTCAAACCCAGGCCCTTTGATGTAGCTTACAAGCTGTTGGTGAGATCTCACCAAGAATATTGTGTGTGGTTCTGGTCGCCATACAATAGGAAGGATATGATTAAGCTAGAAGGGGTGCAGAAAGGATTCACAAGGATGTTGCCAAGACTGGAGAGCTTGAGTTATAAGGAGAGACTGGATGGGCTGGGACAGTTTTCCCTGGAGCGAAGGAGGCTGAGGGGTGACCTTATAGAGGTTTATAAAGTCATGAGGGGCATAGATAAGGTGGATGGTCACAGTCTTTCTCCCAGGGTCTGGGTGCTGCCCCTTTTATATGATGCAAGGGTTGACACAAAGGTAATACTGAAAATCAGAACAGGGAAGGGGGAGCTGGGGGTGGGACGAGGTACCAAAACTGCTGAGGAAAGTTCTTTGATCCAGGGTTAGACTTCCCTGTACCTACATAGAATTTGCAACACAGACTTGGGGCATCTGCTCCCAAAGGTCCTTGCTGGCATTAATCTGAGCTTCAATTTATAGTGACACCCAAGGAGGCCATTTAGCCAGGGGAGCAATCCCACTAGCTCCACTTCATCTCTCCTTACTTCCTTGCATATCTCACACATACCTATCAACTCATCCTTGCTGCTTTTTGCCATTAACTTAAGCTGAGAGGTAATTTATAGAACATAGAACACTACAGCACAGTACAGGCCCTTCGGCCCACAATGTTGTGCCGACATTTTATCCTGCTCTAAGATCTGTCTAACCCTTCCCTCCCACATAGTCCTCCATTTCTCCATCATACATGTCTACCTAAGAGCCTCTTAAATGTCCCTAATGTATCTGCCCCCACAACCTTCTGCCAGCAGTGCGTTCCACGCACCCACCACTCTCTGTGTAAAAAATTTATCCCCTGATATCCCCCTTATATCTTCCTCCAATCACCTTTAAAATATGCCCCCTCGTATTAGCCATTGTCGCCCTGGGAAAATGTCTCTGACTGTCCACTCGATCTATGCCTCATCATCTTGTACACCTCTGTCAAATCACCTCTCATCCTTCTTCTCTCCAAAGAGAAAAGCCCTAGCTCACTCAACCTGTAGTAGCCAATTAACCTCCCACTGCTTCTTTGGGATGTGGGAGGGACCAGAGCACCCAGAAGGTAGACACACAGTCATGGATGGAATGCCACAAAGACAGCACACAAGGTCAGGATCGAACTCAGGTCTCTGGTGGTGTGAGTCAGCACACTAACTGCTGTACCACCGTACCCCCCCTACATCAGAGACTTCGACATAAAATGCAAGCTCATCCTCAGATTGCAGTACTGTGGGAGTGCACTGCTCCAGCCCACCCCATTTCACTTCATCAGGATATCGTGGGACCATTAGAATATATGGTTGGGAGATTTCGGCTACAAGGTTTGACTGGAGAGGCTGGGATGTTCTTTGGAGCAAAGAAGGATGAGAGGAGATTTGATAGAAGTGGACAAGATCATCTCGACTGTTAATAGACTAAATAGAGGCAAGGTGTTCCCACTAGTAGATGATTCACAGAGAGGGGCGCCCTTACTATCAGGCAAAGGACACCACAGGAGGTGAACATTTTTTTTAACACATCGAGCAGTGATGATCTGAAACTCACTGCCTGGAAAGATGGTGGAAACAAATGAATCAGGGATTTCAGAAGTGAATTACAGAGGCAAGAGGTAAATTAATTTTGAGAGAAAGAACAGGGGAATTTAACTGACTGGATTCCCATATAAAGAGCCAACACAGATTAATGGGCTGAATGGTATCTGTGCTGCAATAATTCTATGACTTTATTTGTTTGTCCAATTTCCCCTTAAAGAGCATCTCTGTTCTCTTCTTCAATCACTTTGTATCACAAAAGCTCCATGTTCTAACCAGTCTGCCACTAAAGCAGCTCCTCCTGGATTTCTCCCCGGATTCAGGAGTGACTATTGTATATTTATGGTCTCCATTTCAGGTTGGTTCCAGCATAGCCGCCAGCAGCCACAGAGCTGATTATAGACAAGTCAGCAGCATCCCTCTGTAATTTGCTCAGGGGCTCCTTGCAGCTCGAGCGTGCCAAGGCTGACAGCACAGGCATTAGTTGGCTGTATGGACAGAGCACCAACTCACAATTCAAAGCACAACCCAAATCTGGGGACAGCAATGATTGGCCAATTCTGTTCTACCAATCAGGCCAAGTAAAGTATATAATCTATCTCCCAACACATTTGAGAGCAACTGTCACAAAACAAACAAGGACTTTCAGAAACATAGTTAATAATGCAACCCTGGGTTTGCACTGGGCCTGTATTTCCTTCTATTGCTACTTGGTGGGAATTCAAGACAAGTGCTTCTGTGGGTTTATTGGACAAGAAGCCTGCAAGCTTGGCTCTTCATCTCTTCGGATGTTGCTCTAAACCAAATGTCTCCATCTGCCCTTATGGACATCTGTTATTTCGAAGGGGTGTTCTTCCTTGTGTCCTGAACCATAATTATCTCTCAAGTAGCATCATCAGAAGAAACAGAATGCCTAGTCATTACCTCAATACTCTTTGTGGGAGCTGGTTGTGAATATTTTTCAACCATTTTTCAAGAGTGACTGCACTTCAAAAGAAATAATTAATGGTGGAAGCAGGTTTGTCACACCCTTTCTCATACCCTTGTTGTTGTTAGCAAACCTCCCTTACCCCTTCAGGAAATGGTGGGTTCCATCAGCAGGAGAGTCTAGGATCCGAGGGCACAGCCTCAGAATAAAGGGACGTCTCTTTAGAATGGAGATGAGGAGGAATTTCTTCAGCCAGAGGGTGGTGAATGTGTGGAATTTGTTACCACAGAGGGCTGTGGAGGCCAAGTCATTGGATGTATTTAAGGCCAGAGATTGATAGGCTCTTGATTGGTAAGAGGTTTAAGGGTTGCAGGGAGATGGAGGGAGAATGGGGTTAAGGAAAGAAAACTCAGACATGATTGAATAATGGAGCAGACTCGATGGGCCGAATGGCCTAAGTCTGCTCCTATGTCTTATGGACTAATGGTGGTAAGCCACTGCCTTGAACCACTGTAGTCCTTGTGGTGAGGGCACTCCCACTGTGTTGTCGGGTCAGGAGTTCCAGGAATTGAGGTGGTGAAAGAGCAGCCAATATATTTCCACATAGGGCTGGTATATAACTTGGAGGAGAAACAGCAGGAGGTGTCATTCCTACATGCATGGTGCATGTGGACTCCATGATGGTGCACACCTCCTTTCCCAGGTGCTGGGGGCTTTGTCAGACAGGTCACATTGTCTGACTCTGACTGGCATATCTTAATGAGGTTTCCTGTCTGAAGCAGTAACAGTTCACTCCCTGGCAAACAACACTTGCTGAGTCTTAACTCTTGTTCCCAGGAGATGAAGGAGATTTAAGTTCTCCTCAATGATTTAGGAGAATCAGACCTGAAAGTGGCCTACCTCAAAAAACCTTGGAAATCAAAATAAAAAGCAGCAGATGCAAAAAATCTGAAATAAAGACATAAAATGCTGGAAGCACTCTGTAGTTCATACAACATCTCTGGAAAGATGCACAGAGATAACATTTCAGGTTGATGACCTTTCTGAGAAATGTCCTTGAGACATTAATTGTTTCTATTTCTGTAGATGCTGCCTGACCTGCTGAGTGTTTCCAGCATTTTCGGTTTTTGTTGATGTTGCTTGGTCTTGGGTTTAAGGCGATGCTGAATGGGGGCATTCAATAAAATTAGAGCAAGGCCATTTAGGGGGGATCTTAAGCAAATTAACTCTGGAATTCTGTTCCAAAGCTCTATTGAGATTGGTAGTGGAGAGGGGGGTGTGCAGTATTAAATGCTGAAGTTGATAGACTTTTGTTAAGCAAGAATATGGAGGTGGATGGAGCTGGAATACAGGACAGCCATGAACTAACTGAATGACAGAACTGCTCCGGGGGTTAATATCCTCCTCCTGTTCCTGTATCTTTGTCTAGTCAGTGCATTAATTGATCAGCAGGTTAAACTATGGAACAATTGAAAGGAGCATAGACCTCATGCCCAAATATTTACAATTTGATTATGACCTATGATTGACATATCATAGAACCATCAAAGCTGACTACACAGAAGAGGCTATTCAGCCCATCAGTTGTCCTGTATCCACTATGTTGTGTTATTGTCTCAACAGTGCTCCCACTAGCTTCTAACCTAAGCAATAAAAAAAGGACGGATTTTAAATTAATTTGCTGCCTCTTTAAGCCACTGCCTTTTTCTTTTACAAATTTCAATATCTGGCTCATTTAATTGGGTAATTTATAAGAGTCTCTGGAAAAAAAATCAATGCCTATTTCAATAGGATGAACTCATCAGTAAATGGTGATGAAGGAAATAAAGCGTGTGGAATCCCCAAGGATGTATGTGGTCTGGAAGCATTCCACACACGGTTAACTCTTTCCACATTGTTACCCAGGGCAATTATATTTGTTACTTATCCAGGCAACCACTTTCCAAATGGTGATTGTCAATGGGGCTATTCAACTATCGGGGCATTATATTCATGCATGGTATCAGGCCTGGGTAGAATCATAGAGTCTTACAGCCAGGAAAAAGTCCCTTCAGCCCACCAAGTCCACACCAACCATTAATCCTGGAAGAATCCCATTTTATTCTCCCATCAAGGCAGCAGTAGAGGGTCTGCTCAGTGGCTGTGACTTCACCTGCCTTACCTGAATCTACACAGGTAGTCCTAAAACCAGGGCCAAGTGGGTTGGAGAACACCAATAGGAATAATAGTTCACACTCGTGATTTGTGACTTGATGTGTTCCCATCTCAGGCCTAAAAGCCTGAAGACCAGTATCTCACTGGAAGGGCAGGCTCTGCCCTCAGCCTGAACTGCCCACTGTGTAATGTGGCCCCCACCAGAAGGCGAGCTGCTTACCACTCGTGTCCCTTCTCCCACATAACAAAGCCTTTTGCTCATAACCTGCATTCAGCACAATGGAACAGAACCCTACATTGTATCCAGAGAATACTTGGATCAACAACAAATCAAACCTGGGTCACAACCAGATTAAATCCAAAATAAAAGCCAGGCCAATCAAGATCAAACAAATGAAAAAGCAGCATGCAATAAAAGAAAGTATTTACATTTATATAGCACCTTCACAACCTCAGGCTTATGTACCATTTTGAAGTGTGTAATTTCTACTCCAGTATTGAGTGGGAACTGGATCAGCCTCTTCTTTAATGCCATAGACATGAATAGTTGGACAGCCAGCGACCCGGGTTCAATTCCAGCCACTGTCTGTAAGGAGTTTGTACGTTGTCTCCGTGTCTGCGTGGGTTTCTCTGGGTGCTCCGGTTTCCTCCCACGTTCCAAAGACATACGGGTTAGGAAGTTGCGGGCATGCTATGTTGGCGCCAGCAGTGTGGCAACACTTGCGGGCTGCCCCCAGAACACTCTGCGCAAAAGATGCATCTCACTGTGTGTTTCGATGTACATGTGACTAATAAAGATATCTTATCCTCCTGTTCCGGCTGACACTTGCCCCTTACACGACATCACTGAAACAGAATACCTGCCCGTTATCATATTGCTTCAACAATGGCTGCAGGAAGAGCTACAAGTGATCAGCCTGTACCTGTCCACCCAAATCAAGGGAGCACCTTCAGACGGGGGCAGAGAGAGGACAATAAAATGCACAATCAGTGTAAATTTGAAAGCATTCCAATGTTTCAGCCTTAAAGTGTGCACAGAGCAACATGATCAGAGGCTTGAGAGGGGGTATCTCATTGCGGGAATGTTTAAAGGAAAATCAATGTCAAAAATGTTTCTATTGAATGGTGTCAGAAGGTGGTAGCTTCTGTCGATTTCTTTGACTGAGGAAGCCAGCTGTAAGGTGAAATTAGAGGTGACTGTGAGAACATAAGAACATAACAAACAGGAGCAGCTGCTGGCCGTTTGGCACTTCGAGCCTGCTCTCCCATCAAGATCATGGCTGATCTCCCACCTCAGCATCATTATCCAATCCCCATATCCCTCGATTCCCTTAACTGCCCAGTACTGCCACACTTCACCATGCACTTTGCCATTGATTCCTCTTCTTCACCTGGAGGGCACGGTAGTGTAGCGGTTAGCGTAACGCCTTTACAGCGTCAGGGACCCGGGTTCAATTCCGGCCGCTGTCTGTAAGGAGTTTATACGTTCTCCCCGTGTCTGCGTGGGTTTCCTCCGGGTGCTCCGGTTTCCTCCCACATTCCAAAGACGTACGGGTTAGGAAGTTGTGAGCAATGCTATGTTGGCGCCAGAAGCGTGGCGACACTTGCGGGCTGCCCCGAGAACACTCTACGCAAAAGATGTGTTTCTCTGTGTGTTTCAATGTACATATGACTAATAAAGATATCTCATCTTATCTTAAAGAGACCAGGCCAGACAGGGTGAGGGGAGGGGAGGTTGTGGGGGTGAGGTGACATGGAGTGATTATAGCAAATTGTATGGGAAGAGAATCACAACTAACTTTCAGAAGGAAATTGGACTTACTTACATTAGAGGGGAAAACATTTGATTCAAGGGAAAGTGCCGGGAGGATGGTGGGTATCAAATTACCTGGATCGCTGTTTCAAAGAGCTGACACTGGACATAGTAGGCCAAATAGCCTGTTTTGATCCTTTTTAGTTTTGCGTGAAAATCTTGACATTGAATTTTCTTCAAACATTCCCACAATAATTACTCCCTCTCAAGCTTCTGGATCATGTTCTGCTTTGTTAAATATAACTGGCTGAAGAAGAAATTCATCACAATTTTCAACCCATCTGAATGGAGGCATGACCATCCTGTAAGGTTCTATGTCGGCCTCTACTGGAGAATCACTCAGCAACGGAAGGTTAAAAGGTCTTGTACCTTGACCTAAGTCCATCATGAGTTCTGCAGAGGGCGGCGCCATTACTTCACTGGGCGTTGGCAGCTCCAAACCGGCTTCTGTTTGTAGGTCAGTGTGTAGGGGCGAGGGGCTGCAAGTATGTGTGACAAATAACCCACTCCAGAACTGGCTGCAACAGGCTGGGAAATGCTGGGATGGTCCTGCCTTTGCTGTTTTTATAGCTTCTATGAAAAATAAATAGTTTAACCATCTTCACAGCACCTCTTGTGCTCTCAGGACATGGAGAACTGTACAGCCAGCAGATATACCAACACAGCAGAGCAAGATCCCACAAGCAGTGGCTGAGATGTGCTTGAGGGTTTGTCCTTGATGACACTGATGGAGGAGGAAGCACTGTCCTATTTTTTTGGATGAGAAAGCATGGGAAATGTGGCCATATCTGTTATATCAATTAAATGTTTAAAAGAAATTTATATAGGGAAGATTTAAAGGGATATGGGCCAAATGCAGGCTCAAGTAGTCAACTTGGTTGGTATGGACAAGTTGGGCCAAAGGGCCTGCTTCCGTGCTGTATAAGTCTGTGAATATATTCCTGGAACATGCCACCAGATATCTGTTCAGGAACAGAGAGAGACAAAAGGGAAGAATAGTTAAAGAACAGAGCTTCAACTTTTTAATTAATACTTTGATATCGTGAGCGGGGGTGTTGGAATCTGTGGAGGGTTATTTGGCTGGGGTGTTAGAATCTGTGGAGAGTTTTTTGGCTGGGGTGTGGGAATCTATGGAGGATTTTTTGGCTGGCAACCCTGGGGAAGGTGGGACCTGTGAAACTGGAGGGGGTGCTCCATTGAGCCGGAACCAGTATCATCACAGGGAGGTTTGCTGCTGTCATTGGGAAGGGGTTAAATTACTTGGCAGGGGACTGTTACAAAGAGGCATTCAAGGAGAAGATAGTAAAGATTCAGGCAAAACATGACAGCTGGCTGCCTCTTCCCAGTGGACCTGCTGGCTGGCTGCACAGTGTGTGTGCATTGGGACATTCCGAACTTCCACACCTGCAGCTGGAGAACAGATGCTTGGGTCCTAACCTCCCAGCCCTGATTCAGCTCTTGGCACTGAGCTGAGTGACTGGATGCACTTCGTATCTGGCCCCTCAGCTTCACTCCAGCCATGGTAGGTGCAAGTAACAGGGCCCCAATTATTTAGATGCAGATTTAGCTTAGTTTATTGTCATATACACTGGGGTGCAATGAAATTCCTTGCTCGCATGAACTCACAGGGTAAGAATCTACATGGTAATATTACTGATATTATTATTATTGGTTTATTATTGTCACATGTAAGATAAGATATCTTTATTAGTCACAACTTCCTAACCCATGCGTCTTTGGAATGTGGGAGGAAACCGGAGCACCCGGAGGAAACCCACGCAGACACGGGGAGAACGTACAAACTCCTTACAGACAGCGACCGGAATTGAACCCAGGTCGCTGGCGCTGTAAAGCATTACGCTAACTGCTACACTACCATGTGAAAAACTTTTGTTTGCGTGCCATCCATACAGATCATTCTATACTTAAATACATTGTGGTAGTACGAAGGGAAAACAATAACAAAGTGCAGAATACAGTGTTACAGCTACAGAGAAAGTGCAGTGCAGTGAAACAAATAAGGTGCAAGGGCCACAGCAAGGTAGATTGAGAGATCAAGAGTTCATCTTTATTGTATAAGATGTCTGTTCAAGAGTCTTATAACGGCGAGATAGAAGCCATCCTTGAGCCTGGTGGTACGTGTTCTCAAGCTTTTGTATCTTCTACGTGATGGAAGAGGGGAGAAGAGAGAGTGACCAGGGTGAGGGGGTCTTTAATTATTTCCCATGTAGAGAGAGTCACTGGAGGGGAGGCTGGTTTGGGGTGAATGTGAGGTGCAGGCCAGGTCTGATTAAGCTAGAGAGGGTGCAGAAAAGTTTCACAAGGACGTTGCCAGGACTGATGGGCTTGAGTTATAAGGAGAGACTGGATAGGTTGGAACTGTTTTCCTGGAGCAAAGGAGACCGAGGGGTGGTTATGGAGGTTTATAAAATCAGAGGGGTGTAGATAAGGTGAAGGTATGAGGGATTCTGCAGGTAGGAGGGATTAGCTATGTCGGCTGAACATTGTGGGCTGAAGGGCCTGTTCTGTGCTGTACTGTTCTACGTTCTAAACACAGGGAGGTCACAGTCATACTAAAACTGAATATAACCGGACCACACTGAGACCGCATTTACAGTATTGCGTTCAGTTTTGGTCACCTTGCTATAGGAAAGATGCCATTAAGCTGGAGAGAGTGCAGAGGAGATTTACGAGGATGTTACCAGGACTTGGGGGACTGAGTTATGGAGAGAGGTTGAGCAGGTTGGGACAGTAGCGTAGCGGTTAGCGCGACACTATTACAGCACCAGCGATCGGGGTTCGATTCCCATCGCTGTCTGTAAGGAGTTTGTACGTCCTCCCATGTCTGCGTGGGTTTCCTCCGGGTGCTCCGGTTTCCTCCCACATTCCAAAGACGTACAGGTAGGTCAATTTGGGTTTAAAAAATGAGCAGCGTGGACTCGTTGGGCCGGAAGGGCCTGTTACCACGCTGTAAATAAAATTTAAAATTTAAAAAAAAATTTAATTCATTGGAGCGCAGGAGAATGAGGGGTGATCTTACAGAAGTGTATAAAATCATAAGGGGCATGCACACAAGGTGAATGCACAGTCTTTTTCCCAGGGTTGGGGAGTCAAGAACTAGAGGGCATAGATTTAAGGTAAGAGAGGACAGATTCAAAGGAACCCGAGGGGCAACTTTTTCACCCAGAGGGTGATCAGTGTATGGAATGAGCTGCCAGAGGGAGTGGTTGAGGTGGGTAAATTAACAACATTTAAAAGACAGTTGGACAGATGCATGGATAGGAAAGGTTTAGGGGGATATGGGACAAACGCAGGCAAATGGGACTGGCTTGGAGGGGAATCTTGGTCGGCATGTACCAGTTGGGCTAAAGGACCTGTTACCACGTTGCATGACTCTATGACACAGCTTGAGTACTGTGGACTGTTGTGGTCACCACACACAGCAAGGATGTGATAGCACTTCAGGGAGTGCAGTTGAGGTTTACAAGATGGTTAGTAGGGCTGGAGAATATTAGTTAAAGAGAGGATAGTTAGGCTGAGGTTGTTTTCTTTGTATAGAGAAGGATAAGACTTAATTAAGGTGCACAAAGTCATGACGGGCCCAGACAGGGCGAAGGGGAAAGACGTAACACCCCAAAGATGTGCAGTTGGTAGGTTAATTGACTACTGTAAATTGTCCCTGGTGTGAGTCCTGAGTGGTAGGACCTGGGGGAGTTGGTGAGAATGTGGGGAGAATAAAAATGGGATGATTGCAGGTTGAGTGTAAATGGTTGGTTGATGGTCAGTGTGGACACATTGGGCCAAGGGGCCTGTTTCCATGCTGTGTCTCTCTATAAACCTGTGAGTTGTTTTCTTCAGCTCAACAACAAGGAGACCACAGTTTTAATGTAAAACCCAGGTGAGAGGACTAGATGGGGAGTTGAGGAAAGCTTTTCATTGCAAAGTGTTTGGGGAGTGGGATTTGAACTCACTGTGTGAAAAGTGTTGAAGGAAGAAGCCCTCAGTACGTTAAAAAAAAGTAGTTAGATGAGCTTTTAGTGCACAATAACGTACAAGGCTAGAATTTTAATCAAAATAAAAAATGCTGTAGATACACAGCAGGTCGAGCAGCATCTGTGGAGAGAGAAACAGAATTAATGTTTCAGGTTGATGACTTTATATCAAGGATTTTAGCTTTGCTAGATTGCTGTATTCAGGCAGCATGAATCTGATGAGTTGAATGGCCTTCTACTGCAATGTAAATTTATATGGTTCTGTGAACCCTTTGGTATTGTAGAGAAATGGTGGAAGTGAAATAGCTGGAGACTTGGGGAAGTCTAGATTGGTTTAATCAGGAGGGGAACAGACAAGAGTGTCTGACTTAACTGACCGCTGGCCAGAGGAGGAGATCTGTCAAGTCTGGGAATTTATTTTTATTTATTCATTTCTCAGGCCCCAGGCTTCACTGGCAAGGCCGGCGTTTACTGCCCATCAAAATTGCTTTTGAGAAGGTGCTGGAGAAAGTTCAATGCAGCCCTTAACCCTGGGCACTGCCATCCTTCTCCTTCTGAGAACTCTATTCATTAAATCATTAAAAAAGACAAACAGCAAACAAAGTTGCAAGAAATGATGATGCAGAGATATTACAAGGCACTGTGCCAGGCAGCCACGGAAGGATTTACTATGCTGGTCCAGACTCGAGCAGGTACTTAAAGTTTTATAGACATTGAGCGAACTTCCAGGAGATTGGGTGTTTTACGAAGAAGCATCAGTCAATCAGCTGTAAATTAGAATATAAAGCAATCACCTGTGAGCCCTCCACTATCACCGAGCAATAGGGGGTCGTGGCTGTGCAGGCAGAGGCTGCAAATTTCAAAAGGACTATATTTAGAAATGAGCTTTCTATGTGAAGGATCCCCTGTTGCTTTCCAATAATGTAGAGTGTGTTTCCAATCATTTCAGAACTCAGTGCTTGCATGGGGCAGTCTGAAGTATAACTTAAAGCACATCACATCCTTAGAACAAAAGGAAGCAGCTCTCCTTTCGGTGGAGCAACAGGGAGAGCTGTACCGGAAATTTCAGAGTTCCGCGCACCTTCAGAGACAACAATTCTCCACATACTGACCCCTCCAGCGGTAATCAGAGATCACTGGGTTTCAAACTTCGAGAGTGAAATCACATAAAAAGGGAAAAAATGGGATTGGTAGTGTGTATAACATGTAGGACATATGAGATACAAGGCAGGGCATGGGATATAGGGCAGTACCTTAGATACAGGGCAGGAGATGAGAAATACGGAACAATCTCTGATGACTTAAGAGTCAGGAAGTTATGTTGCAGCTTTATAAAACACTAGTTAGGCCGCATCTGGCATATTGCTGGTTGCCCCATTACAGGAAGGATGTGGAGGCTTTGGACAGGGTGCAGAAGAGGTTTACCAGGATGCTGCCTGGATTAGAGGGCATGTGCTGTAAGGAGAGGTTCGACAAACAGTGGTCGTTTTCTCTGGAGCGGTGGAGGCTGAGGGGAGATCTGATAGAGGTTATAAGATCATGAGACGCATAGGTAGGGTAGACAGCCGGTATCTTTTTCCCAGGGTTGGAATCTCTAATACCAGAGGGCATGCATTTAGGGTGAGAGGGGGTAAGTTCAGAGGAGATGTGTGGGGCAAGTTTTTTTACACTGGAATGCACTGCGGGGGGGGGGGGTGATGGAAGCAGATATGATAGAGGCGTTCAAGAGAATCTTAGGTAGGTACATGAATGTGCAGGAAATGGAGGGATATGGAGATTGAGTAAGCAGAAGGGATTAGTTTAGTTGGGCATTTGATTACTAATTTAATTAGTTCAGCAGAACATCGTAAGCTGAAGGATCTGTTCCTGTGCTGTACTGTTCTATGTTCTATTCATGTTAGTGGGTGAAATTCAGGGAAGAATTTGAGATATTGATCAGAGTGTGACCTGCTAGAATGGATGTATGATAAGGAGTGTTGTTTAGTATGGGCCCGGGTGTGAGATATTGGAGAGGGAATGTAATTTCAGACTGGATACAGGCAAGGGCATGGGATATGGGGCAGGATGGGGGATATGAGACAAAGTATGAGATATGGATTTGAGTCTGTAGTACAATACGAAACAGGTTAGGATACAGGGTAGAATGTAGAATACAGAACTGTATGGGGTTAAAAAGGCAGGTTGTATGATGAGTTGGAACGTGAGACCCGGGGCAGGCAATGGTATTGGTTTATTATTGTCAATTGTACTGAGGTACAGTGAAAAACTTGTCTTGCATACTGTTCGTACAGATCAATTCATTACACAGTCCATTGAGTGAGTACAAGGTAAAACAATGCAAAATGCAGAATGAAGTGTCACATCTACAGAGAAAGTGCAGTGCTGGTGGACAATAAGGTGCAAGGCCATAATGAGGTAGATTGTGAGGTCAAGAGTCCACCTTATCATACCATGGGACCGTTCAATAGTCTTGTAACAGCAGGATAGAATCTGTCCTTGAGCCTGGTGGTACATGCTTTGTGCGCTGTGTGCAATGTGCAATGTGCGATGGAACTGGTCGTGAAATGCTGATTTTGATAAGAAATATGAGCTAGGCATGAGATATGGTTTATGATACTTGCAAGGAGATGAGTTGTGGGACATGAGACATGTGACCAATTTCTCATACCAATTGGTCAAGATGTGATTCAGGTTAGGATGTGAGATATGGGATAGGGAATATGATAAGGAACTGAGTGTGAGCTACAGGTTTGTATGTGAGATATGAGTCAGGCCTGAGACATAGGATTGTGTGTGCTATGGGGCTGAATGTGGGATATGAGACAAGGTGTGGAATATGGAATAGA
Source organism: Pristis pectinata (assembly GCF_009764475.1). Classification (NCBI taxonomy): domain Eukaryota; kingdom Metazoa; phylum Chordata; class Chondrichthyes; order Rhinopristiformes; family Pristidae; genus Pristis; species Pristis pectinata. The sequence goes on along the minus strand of NC_067425.1, from coordinate 6,120,819 downwards.
TTGTGCAAGATATGGGACAGTGTGTGAGATATGGATCAGGACATGAGGTACAGGCCACAGTGTGAGATATAGGTTAAATATATGACAAGAGTCTGAGCATGAGGCATGGATTGGTATGTGAGATATGAGGTAGACATGAGACATCAAGTAAATGCATGATATGGGACAGATTGTGGGATCTGAGACAAGATATAGGGCAGAGAACAATCTGTAATACAAACCAGTAGGTAAGGCACTGGACAGTGTGTGAGATTCACATCAGTGATGAAATGCAGGGAAAGAGTATGGGATGCAATAAACGATGCATGTGCGATGTGGGATTGAACACAGGGTCGGTGGATGAGGTGTTTGATGTTAGCTCTGTGTGATCTTGTTTCAAGAAGCCAGCACTATCAGCGCAGGTCTGACCCTCGGTGAATATGTACTGTAATTGTCCAGTGGTTTCAACTTCCACTTGATTTAGACCGCTGTGGAGCTTTGGATCATCCTCAATGCAACATGCAGGAACTTATTAAATAGCATTGTTATTGATTTGTTTAATATAATTTTTATCTTGGCCAGTGGTATCAAACTGTGGACTTAGATGTTTTTTCGTAGATTACAATGTGTTAATTTAATTATGTGTTATGCCATTAAATTTAAATGCTATAAAGCAACAGACCAAGGAAATTAAACACCAAGTTCATTGGCAGCAGCAGGCCATACTTTCTGTTAATTGTTTTCCGATATAATTTGTTGTTTCACATTTATAAGGTAAACTTTCTTTGTGAACATGTCATGTTGTGATTATAGCCTCCGGCCAGTGATGGTACTGTGACAATTCAAGGGTCTCGACCCAAAATGTTGACTGTCCGTATTCCTCCATAGATGCTGCCTGACTCGCTGTGTCCCTCCAGCATTTTGTGTGTTGCTCTTGGCTTTGGCTCCCCATCTCTGGTTTCCCAGTTTCTGGAATTGCCATGAGTTTTGGCAAAGGAATGTTGAAAGCAAGAGAAAAATGTGTAAATTACAATGAAAGGCTGAGAAAGGTCTGTCCACTGTGGTTGAGTGCACTGCCACAATAGAGTTGCTAATGTTGTACAATATTAATCATCTAGGAAGGATTGCAGGTGTTAAGGGAAGAAGATCAAATTATAGGCATTTAGGAACTCTGGTGTCTTAGAGGCTTTTAAAAAATATTTATTTGATCAAATTAAGAGCTTCATTGTATCTAAATGGCTGTGTAATGTCCAAGTTGTGTCTTAAGTACATGAAATTTTGCACTGACTATAATGAAGTTAATTTTAAAATGATTTATAACACAGTCATTTAATTGCAAGTTATATCAAGAGAGCCTACTGCAGATTTTTTTAATAACTTTGAGGCAATCATATTAAAATCATTGCCAAAGGGTTTAAAGTCTAGCCAGTTGGGTTCTAAATTTATTACAATACAACCAAGCTATCCAATGTGTGCCTTTCTTATTAGCACCCGGCAAGTGAATTAGAAACAGCTGAATACTTCTAAAGAAATCTGAGCAGGGAGGAACTGAAGTACATTGAAGAAGGAAAATATAAAAGAGAGTGAGTGAACTTTTAAATGCAGTTCAAAAGGCGGATTAAATGATCTGATCCTGGATGGAACCCTGTCCCAACTTGAGAGATGTTCAGGTCAGAGCCAGTCTAATTCTACATCTTGTCATCTCTGATCAGAGGTGGTGTTTTCCCTGGAGACTGAAATTAATGGATTTGAATAATTGGCATCATTCAGAATGTCAATTAATTTCTCCTGCCTTAGAGCAGAGGAAATTCATCAAAATATCAAGTGAAGGCAGGATTTGGTCGCCAATGGTGAGTGTGAGCAGATGTGCCAGTTAACCTGTCTCACACACTCAGCGTGAATTGAAGGCAAAGTGAGATTTCAGGGTCCCACCCTCAGTGGGTGTGAGGCACTGTGGCTGTGGGTAGTTTGTTTCCTTTCTGTGCTGGCCCAGGCAACAATTCCTTCATTAGGTTCATCAAATTAAGGTGCTGTTATTCCCATTGATCATACAAAGTTTCAGAATGCCACTTCTCCTCCAGCCCCCATAATAAGTTCTGGCTCATCCAAATTCCTTGGTTTATATGTTTTACATCTTTTAAGTCTCCAGCTCTGTGCAGCATCCTTTACCACCAGCATCAATAGCAGAGCCTTCGGACATTGTGCCAGTCCCCTGGAACTCCTCCCACATCCCCTCCCTCTGCACCTTAGGGTTATCTCTCTATTAAGGTTATTACGTTCCAGCTGCTACCCTTTTCATTCTCATCCCGTTCTTCATCTCCAGTCCCTCCTCCTCCTTCTTACAGCCATTCACATTAAAGAATGCCCAACCCGAACTGCCAAGTCGTAGAATCACACAGCACAGAAACAGGCTTTTCACCCACCAATCATCAAGCACCTATTTACGCTAATCACATTTTTTAACTCTCCCCACATTTGTGTCAGCTCCCACATTCACCCACACACTGGCGGCAATTACTAATTAGCCTACCAATCCACATGTCGAAGTCGAGTTTATTGTCACGTGCACAAATCCATGTGTGCACGGGTCCCATGGAAAGCTTACTAGCAGCAGCATCACAGGCACATAGCATCATATAAGCAGCATTCACAAGAAAAACAGAAATTAAACATAAATTATACACAATTTTTACAGAAAAAAATGCAATTAGAACAAAAAAGTCCATTTTAGTGTAAAGTGATAAGAGTGGTCATATTGTTGCTAAACTATAGTGGTGATTAGGGTTGTGCCGGTTGGTTCAAGAACTGAATGGTTGAAGGGAAGTAGCTGTTCTTGAACCCAGTGGTGAGGGACTTCAGGCTTCTGTACCTCCTGCCCGATGGGAGCTGTGAGAAGATGGCATGGCCCAGATGGTGGAGATCTTTGATGATGGATGTTGCCTTCTTGAGGCAGCACCTCATGTAGATACTACTGATGGTGGGGAGGGATGTGCCCATGATGTATCAGGCTGAGTCCACTACTCTCTGCAGCTTCTTACGTTCCTGTGCATTCCAATTGCCGTACCAGACCATGATGCAACCAGTCAGGGTATTTTCAACAATACATCTGTAGAAGTTTGTTAGAGTGTTCGGTGACATGACTAACCTCCTTTACCTGCTAAGAGAGTAAAGATGCTAGCATGCTTTCCTTCTGATTGCATCTATGTGCTGGGCCCAGGACAGGTCATCTGATATGCTAACATGCAGGAATTTAAAGCTGCTGACTCTTTAGTTTTGCTGACGTAGAGCGAGAGGTTGCACCACTTAACCCAGTAAGCGGACTCGTCGCCAACTGTGATTCGTCCAACAACAGTAGTGTTATTGGCGAATTTTTGTATTGTTATTGGTATTGGTTTATTATTGTCACTTATACTGAGGTAGAGTGAAAAACTTGCCTTGCATACCACTCGTACAGATCAATTCATTACACAGTGCATTGAGGTAGTACAGGGTAAAAACAGTAACAGAATACAGAGTAAAGTGTCACAGCTACAGGAAAGTGCATTGCAGGTAGACAATAAGGTGCAAGGTCAAACAAGGTAGATTGTGAGGTAACGAGTCCATCGCATTGTATAAGGGAACCGTTCAATAGTCTTATCACTGTGGGATAGAAGCTGTCCTTGAGCCTGGTGGTATGTGTCCTCAAGCTCCTGTATCTTCTGCCTGATGGGAGAGGAGAGAAGAGAGAATGACCCAGGTGGGTGGGGTCTTTGATTATGCTGGCTGCTTCACCAAAGCAGCGAGAGGTCTAGACAGCATCCATGGAGGGGAGGCTGGTTTCCATGATGTGCTGGGCTGTGTCCACAACTCTCTGCAGTTTCTTGTGGTCCTGGGCAGAGCAGTTGCCGTATCAAGCCGTGATGCATTCAGATACGATACTTTCTATGGTGCATCGATAAAAGTTGGTGAGCGTCAAAGGGGACATGCCAAATTTCTTGAGCATCCTGAGGAAGTAGAGGCGCTGGTGAGCTTTCTTTGAAGACGGCATTGGAGCTGTGCTTAACCAGGCAGTCATGTGTGTATAAAGAGCAGAGCAGGGGGCTAAGCAGGCAGCCTTGAGGTGCACCTGTGTTGATGTTCAGCAAGGAGGAGGTGTTGTTACCAATCCTCACTGACTGAGGTCTGCTGATGAGGAAGTCGAGTATGTGCTGTCAAGCGAGGATGTGGGAGGAAACTGGAGCACCCCAAGGAAACAGTCACAGGGAGAATGTTCAAACCCCACACAGACAGCACTGCAGGTCAGAATCGAACCCAGGTCACTGAAGCTGTGAGACAGCTGTTCTACAAGCTGTACCACTGAGCAGGATTATTCTTCTCTCAAAGCAATGTTCTAAAAGGGGTTTTGATTACATGTTGTTGTCACGAGTTAAAATGTGTGCATTGCTTGTCTGGCCAGTACTTGCCCACCCCTAGTTGCCCTGAAGGGAGGACACCTGTTGAACCACTGCAGAGTTCAGTGGTGTGTCTGGTTTTATTCTTGCTAAAACATCAAGGAGACGACCTTAGAGTGTTATATTCAGTTGTGAGCACCAGAATTTTGGAAGCTCACTTAAGGTGAGGAGAACAATATACGAGAGTGGAATCAGAGGTGAGGAACAGTAGTTACGTTATAGTTTAGATTACTGAATTTATCCAACGTTTCAAACACAGGTCAGTCTTCTGTGACGTAACAAATGGGGACATTGTGCAATGATCTCAGGCAGATATAGCAGGTCAACAGTCCATTTTAGTCCCATTTTTACTTCTATTAAAAGAGGCTGCATCTGCACTGGGATCTGTTTCACACCATTGAATGTTGAGGAAATAAACCCCAGGAGTGACACCTTCAGGTGAAGTAGGGTTAGAGAGCAGGATTCACTGTATGGAAGACCTGCCATCAGTTCCTCCATGAATTACTGTGTCTGTAAATACAATGGAACCCACCTGTTCCTGTCTGATGTGATGAAAATTTAGGTGAATACAGAAGGAGGGAAGGATTCTGTTCTCCTGGCTTTTGCAGTTCTTAAAGGCAAGTACATTGTGCATTTGACAAAGTCTTCAATATAAATGGGCCTTGAAAGATATGATGGTGTCTTTACATTGCTTGAGAATGTGGAGGAACAATTAACACCACGAGTGAAAATAGAGATCAATCTTACAATAGTGTAAATGAATAAGAAAGACACTTTACCCTTTAAAAAATGACCCACTTAACTGGAATATACAGGCAGTTATTATGAAATCATGAATGTTGTCAAGATTAGTTCAGTGCTTGAAGACTTAATATTTATTCCGTGCAATGAGAGGTATTTGTAATGAACAAAATTGCTTTGGGAGAATTTGTGGCTGAGTGAGTTATGTTCATGTTTGTGAAACTATCAGGCTGTGCAATGCCCAAATTAATCATGGGTCAGAAGAGATTGCTGTTCATACCCACAAAGGTCATTCCTCCAAATTCTCACCTGATACGATTTGAATCCGTGTTCCCTCCCCTCATCCGGAAGACCCTCCGAACCCTCTGAGTTCCCATTGCAGAACAATCTTTGTCAGGTGGTTTTTGCCAGTAACCTTTGCTTGTATCTGGCAGATCGATAAACATTGATATTTGCAGCACTTTTTGATGGAATGCAAGTTATATGGGCTCTCATACCCCTGCACTGACGTTCAGATGTAATCACAGAACAACACAGTCACATAATGCTTACCTGCTCATATTCATGCTGTCTCCCACACACACATATACACACACACTCCTGCGCTCATATTCACTCACACACGCACTCTAACCAAAACCTCCACTTACATACACCCACAGACAACATACCATCTCTCTCTCAGACACATAGACACACACACACACATATGCATGCAAACTCACTTGGACAAATTAATTTACATACATACTGACATGTATACACACACACACACACACACACACACACACACACACACACACACACACAGATTCACATGCACAAACTCCCAACCACATATGGAAACACAGTGACAAGTGTACACGACCAATGACTTGGAGGTGGAGGGTTCAAATACCTCTGTAGCAGATCATGCAGTTTAACTATTGATTGGTTGACACTGGGCAAAAAGGGACAATGATTGTCTAAACCCATCCAGAGGAAGGGTTTTGACCCAAAACATCGACTGTCCATTTCCCTCCGTAGATGCTGCCTGACCCGCTGAGTTCCTCCAGCATCTCGTGTGTTGCTCCAGTTTCCAGCGCCTGTAGTCTCCTGTGTCTCCACTGAAGGTGATCCTGCTGGTTTCACTAGTCCGACCTGCAGCTGACCTCTGCCCACATGATGTAGGTGACCTAAGGTTTCCTTCCACCCTCACAGGGCGTCAACAGTTGGCCATTGCCAGTGCTGTCTACATCCTGAGGAATGAATACACAAAACTTTGGCACACAGAGGCAGTTTTTGCCCAGGAAAGTAGTAATGGGCCTCGTACCTGAACTTCTGGTAATAGTTCAGTACCACAGAGTAGTTTAAATAACTTTTCATTATGAAATAAAGTTACCATAACTTGGTACCAGCACAGTAGCGTAGAGCGGCACAGTAGCATAGCGGTTAGCGTAACGCTATTACAGTGCCAGTGACCCAGGTTCAATTCCAGCCACTGTCAGTAAGGAATTTGTACATTCTCCCCGTGTCTGCGTGGGTTTCCTCCCACATTCTAAAGACGTACGGATTAGGAAGTTGTGGGCATGCTATGTTGGCGCCGGAAGCGTGGCGACACTTGCGGGCTGCCCCCAGAACACTCTACGCAAAAGATGCATTTCACTGTGTGTTTTGATGTACATGTGACTAATAAAAATTCTAATCTTTTCGTATGCCCCCAAATACTTAATCCCTTGAGTAACGTAGTATCAATTTACAAGGTCTTTTTCAGGAACAACAAACAATCTGCAGGTTGAGCAGCACCTGTGGAGGTCAAAACCCTGACATCGATAATTCGTCCCCCGCCACCACCTACCCCCTGACAGATGCTGCTCAACCGGCTGAGTTCCTCCAGCAGATTGTCTGTTGTTCCAGATTCCAGCATCTGCAGTCTCGTGTGTCTCTTTTTTCAGGAACATATCCCCCACCCACGTCAGAGTTGAACTGTAATGGGTTGGAGCATAATCTGTCAACACTTAAAGTTCCCCGATCGTCTACTGCCGGTTCTACCCAATGCAGTATTTATTGTTCAATCAATGTCACTAAAACCGATGATCTGGTCACTATCATGTCATTGTTTGTGGGAGTGAGCTCTGCTCAAGTTGCCCAGCACATCTCCATGATTACAGCTCAAAAGGAAATGAGTGGCTGGAAAGCACACTTTATGCCCTGGGCTTCTAGAAGGTGCTGTGCAAACGAGTAAACACAAATGAAAAGTTCTAGGACTGCAGGCAGCTCATGCAGAGAGAGAAATACAGAGTTAGCAGTTTGGGTCAGTAACTTTTCAAGAGAACTTTTAGAAAGATCATTAATGTGAAGCATTAAAACAGTTTCTCCCTCCACCAATGCTGCCTGGCTTAATTTTATGATTTTATTTCAGATTTCCAGCATCTGCAACATTAGCCTTCCCACGTACTGTTTTTTCTTCTGTAAACCAGCAGAACACTTTTGGAGACTTTACTTTTGGATGCATGGAAAGGGTGCTGAGAGATTCACCAAGCTGAAAACACACAGTTTTGAGAATTTAAGACTCTTTTCACTTAAATCATGAAATTTAAGTAACTTAGTTTCATCGTTAAAATAACAAAGGTTCAGGATGGGAAAATGTCATTATACAGACAGTCACTAAGACAGGGAATGCCTGTCCATAATGAAAATAAAAAAAACTGCAAACGCTGAAAATCCTAAATAAAAACAGAAAAAGGCTGGAAACACTCAGCAGGTCAGGCAGCATCTGAGGAAAGAGAAGCAGATTAGTGCTTCCCTTCCAAGGTGTGCCTGTCCGTAAGCGGCCAGTAATGGAAAAGCAATCCATAATGGTGTAACCTTAAAATTAGAAGCAGTTCATCTCTGGGGATGTCAAGAAACTCCTCTTCATTCAAAGGACAGCGGGAATCTGGAAATCAATAAACCTGCAGATGCTTGAACTCTGAAATAAAAACAGAAAATGCTGGAAACACCCATCAAGTCAGGCAGCATCCATGGAAAGAGAAACAGTTAATATTTCAGATCCAAGACACTTTGTTATCAAGAGGATTAAGGCAGGCCGATGAGGTTCAGTGGCAGATTTGCCATCTTGGAATTGAATGGCAGACGGGACAAGGAGCTGAAGAAGCTTCTCTTGTTCCTGTTATCCTTCACTTGTGAATTGAGAAGAAACAAGAATAGTAATATAACTCTTACAGAGACTCAGCACTGATCTAATGGGCTAAATGGTCTCCTTCTGTGCAGTGAAACCCATCAATTCCCTGATCCATTAATCACTGATGCATAAGGATGGCTGCAGCTGCTTCTTAGGCTGATGGTTTTCATTATAAATTAACAGTGCTCTTAGACTGATTGCAGATCTCCTCGCGCCTGCTGCAATTCATCCTGTGAACCAGTGAATATCCAAGCTCTTCCAGAGCTGTTCCTTATGGGTCAAATCCATTAGTAATGTCCCCATTCCACGGATGCCCACATACCTCAACTTGCCAGGGCACCGCACAGGAGTGACCGTCAGACACAATTTGACAGCAAGGTGTGGAAGGAGGTCAAAAAAACCAAACAAAACTGCAAATGTTAGAAATCTGAAATTACTGGGGATATTCAGCAGGTCAGGCAGTACCTGAGGAGAGAGAAACAGAATTGAGTTCAATAACCTTTCATCGAAACAAGAAAGCTACTGTAGAGTGTTTTAAGTTGCTGAGAAATAGGAGGGGGGTAGACAAGTAAGGCCAGGTCTGTGACATGGAGTTCAGGCGACACAAACGCTGTTGGGTGCCTTCCAAGGGAGGATGGTGATAGGAGGTGTAAGTGGAGGGAAATGGATGAGGGCAGTGGAAAGAAACATATGGAACAATGAGAAGTAGACCACAGTATTAGAACGAGTGACCAAAAGACTCGATGGGCCGAATGGCCTGCTTCTGCTCCCTTGTCTTGTGAAAGCAATGATAGAGGAAGGTTTCAGGGAGCATCTTGATGAGGGAGAGTGATGGTGAGAATTTTAGAACATAAAACAGTACAGTACAGGCCCTTCGGCCTATGATGTTATGCCAACCTATATAAACCTATTCTATAATAAATTTAACCCTTCCCTCCTACACAGCCCATAACCCTCCATTTTTCTTACATCCACGTGCCTACCTTAGAGGTACCTCAGAGGTGCAATTCCAGAGCTTAGGGCCTTGTCAGCTGCCAATGATGCAGCAACACAACTTAGAGATGCAGGAGAGAGCAGGATCGAACATGTGGAGATGTCTCAGAAAGCTGAGCAGCTGGAGGAGGTTAAGATGTAGGGTTAACGAAAATATTGAAGGCAGTGGTGAAGAAACTGACGCAGGAGTGCAGATATCTGAGTCCACACCAGTCAGCAGAGTTTGTAGCATAAGAGCAGACTGGAATGTGACATGATGTGGAAGTTGAAGCAAGGGAGAGGGCTGATGTGGCCAACATTCAAAAGGACTGACCTTGAGACTTGAAATAGAATTACAGGGATAGTGCAACACAGAAGCAGGCCACTTGGTCCATCAGCTCTCTACTAGTGTTAGGTTAACCTTCTACATGATATTCCCCACATTTTATTTCATTTCACTCCATCCGCACAACCTTTCGCTTTTTTCTTAGTGTTCCTTTTTTCAAATTGTCGGGGTTTAATAAAGTGACATTCAGAGTTAATGATGAGGACCAATAGTGTAAAACTGTCACCAAGAGTAAGCAGTGGCTCTTTGGAGGAGGGTAGAGGAAGTAAAGACCCTTCCATCCTTTATTGGATATATCTAGAAGGAGGCAATTGGCAGAGAAAAAGGCCAGTGGGATTAGTTTAGATTTGCTCCAGTAAAGACCTGTGATATTCGTGGTAGGCCAAATGGCTCTCCTCCTGTGCTATGTGGCTTCCCAGTAAATGTGGACATGCTTTATTAGCAACAAATGTCAGCTATGATATTTTCCTGCAGTTCTACCTGACATAAAAGCGATTTCACTCCACTCACGAGCTGCAGCTGGCAAACACGTCAAGGAACATCCATAGGCTAATTTTGATACATCCTCTGCTTTCCCGGTCAAAGCACTGACAAGTTATTAGATGTCAGGCTGCCCGGGCCTTTAACTCATTGAGTACAAGTTCCTTTTCTCCTAGCTACCAGCCCATGCATATGATCACTCGTGCTGTATTTCCTGTTGTAAACTAAATCAAGTAAATGAACAACCTGCATTTACGCAGCATCCTTCACAACCTCAGGGTCCCAGTGTCTTAGTAGCCAAAGCATTAATTTTGAAGCATTGTCACTATTGCAGTGTAAGAAGCAGAGCAACAAGTTAAGCATAGCAAACTCCCACAAACAATAATATGATAATCTATTTCTTGACATTAGTTGATGAATAACTATTGGTTAGGATGCTGGTGTACAAAATATTAAGAGGAATAGATAGAGTGGACAGCCAGTGCCTCTTTCCCAGGGCACCAGTGCTCAATACAAGAGGGCATGGCTTTAAAGTAATGGGTGGGAAGTTCAAGGGAGATATCAGAGGAAGGTTTTTTACCCAGAGAGTGGTTGGGGCATGGAATGCGCTGCCTGGGGTCGTGGTGGAGGCAGGTACGTTGGTCAAATTCAAGAGATTGTTAGATAAGCATATGGTGGAATTTAAAATAGAGGGATATATGGGAGGAAGGAGTTAGATAGTCTTAGGCGAGGTTTAAAGGTCGGCACAACATTGTGGGCCGAAGGCCCTGTATTGTGCTGTACTGTTCTATGTTCTATAAGTCACCTGCTACTCTGTGAAACAGTGTTGTGGGATCTGATACAGTTACTCCAGGGTGTTTGGGGCCTTGGGTTAATATCATATCCAAACTGCAGCATCTCCAACAGGTACTCCCTCAGGAATACATTGAGAGTGTTAGTCCAGATCATGTGATTAAGTCTTCCAGTGGAAATTCAAACCACAACCTTTTGTCCCTGAGACCAGAGTACATACTCCAGGCTGACACTCCAATACAGTACCAGGGAAGTATGTCAATATTTATCCCATAACAATTATCACTCTAAGAAAAGCAGATTATTTGGGCATTATTTCATTTTTGTGGGAGCTTGAAGAACACAGAAGGTCCACTTTATTTATTTTACCATAGTAATACACTTCAGTAGAAATTCAATAGAGACTGGTTGCATCACAGTCTGGTATGGAGGCTCCAATGCACAGGGTCACAAGAGGCTGCAGAGGGTTGTAGACTCAGCCAGCTCCATCACGGGCACAACCCTCCCCACCATTGAGGACATCTTCAGAGGCAATGCCTCTAGAAGGTGGCATCCATCACTAAGAACCCTCACTATCCGGGACACACCCTCTTCTCGTTATTACCATCAGGGAGGAGGTACAGGAGCCTGAAGACCCGCACTCAATAATTCAGAAACAGCTTCTTCCCCTCCGCCATCAGATTTTTGAATGGTCCATGAACCCGTGAACACTGCCTCGTTATTCCTTTTTTTGCACTACTGGTTTATTTTTGTAATTTACAGTAATTTTATGTCTTTGCACTGTACTGCTGCCGTAAAACAACAAATTTCACGTCATGTAAGTCAATGATAATAAACCTGATTCTGATTCTAATTCTTCATTGGCTGTTAAGCCTTTTGGGCGATACTGAGGTCACAAGGAGCCCTGTATCAATTCAAGTTCAAGTTTCCACAATGCTGAAACAACTCCAATGCTACGCCTCTGTCAACCTTGACTAATATCTCAAACCCGTAGTGGATTCGAACCCACGACTGATTGATTCAAGGCCAAAGATGGTACCAACCAAGCTAAGCAGACAGGCTGTTTAGGCAGTACAGGGTTCGTGTGTAACTGGGCTTCAGTTTTGATTACTCTGGATGGTAGTTAAATCGCACAGGAACAAGGCAAACATGACTCTGTGTCATCACAGTGTGGCACTTGCAGTTTTTTTTTGGTCAATTGTTTTGTGTTACCTGAAGAGAGAATTCATGTTTCCTGTTAATTAACAGCACAGTTTCAATCAATATGCTGTCAGCCTATTCACTGAAGACACCCAACCCTCCCTCCACCTGATAGTTCAGAGTGCTCTAACAGATCTATTTGCCACTGTCAGCTTGTTTCACATTCTGGAGACATCCGAAGTACAGACATCCAACAGTGCTGAGTTAGAAGAACATTAACCAAATGTTTGTGATGCTTATTGATCTCTGTAAATCTCAGCAATTTAGTCTTGCCCTTTTTGTCATCTAGTGCAACCTGGTTCTCAGGCAGTAAGCCCTAACCTGGGGTTCAGGCAGTGCGCCAAAGCAAGGCTACCAGGTGCAGGGCTGCCTGTCGTAACCAAGTGATTGGTCATCTGTTGTGACCCAGTGCCCAGTGTGGGATGCCTGTCGTGGCACAGTGCTGGGCATCTGTCATAACCCAGTGCAGGCTGTCTGTTGTGACACAGTGCCCAGTGTGGACTGTCTCTCGTGGCGCAGTGCCCAGTGCGGGCTGTCTGTCGTGATCCAGTGTGGGCTGTCTGTCCTGGCGCAGTGCTGAACGTTTGTCAGGACATAGTGCTGGGCTATCTGTTGTGACCCAGTGCAGGATGTCTGTCATGGCGCAGTGCTGGGCTCTGTCACGTCCCAGTGCGGGATGCCTCTTGTGGCGCAGTGCTGGGCATCTGTCGTGAACCAATGCGGGATGTCTGCCGTGGGGCAGTGCCTAGTGTGGGCTGTCATGACCCAGTGCAGACTGTCGTGACCCAGTGCAGGATGTCTGTCATGGGGCAGTGCCCAGTGCGGGCTGTCGTGACGCAGTGCAGACTGTCGTGACCCAGTGCGGGATGTCTATCATGAGGCAGTGCCCAGTGCAGGCTGTCTGTCATGACCCAGTGCTCAGCGTTTGTCAGGACACAGTGCTGGGCTATCTGTCACGACCCAGTGCCCAGTTCAGGCTGTCTGTTGTGACCCAGTGCTGGGCTGTCTGTTGTGACCCAGTGTCAGGCTATCTGTCCCAGCCCAGCACCCAGTATTGGGCTGTCTGCCGGTGACCCAGTGCCCAGTGCCAGGCTGTCTGTCACTATCTAGTGCTAGGCCAGTGTCATATCCTGCTCCGACCATCTGTCATAATCCAACAGTCAGGCCGTCCAATATTTCCTGGTGTTTGAAGAGACTGATTTAACCAGGTACCTGCTGTGCCTGCAATAACCTGGTGCCTGAGAATTTGTAGTAACCTGGATCCCAGACAGTCTGATGTAACCTGATGTGTGCAAATTGCAATGCGCTACCCTTAATGCATGTCACACACAAGGCTTTGAATTAAGATAATTGGTGCTCAAATTTTGTCCAAGAACTCAGTGACAAGGGGCACAGACAAAGGTGGTCTCCCAACATATCCCACCACTTAACTCTGACATTTCACATGCAGGGAGAGCAGCAGTGTAAGTGTTAGCGGATCGAAATAATGATCGATTTTGCCGTCATTTCCTCACTCCAACTCACAGCTCCTTTGAAAAGTGCCACTGGACATGGATTTAGAGCAAAATCATCCTCTCTCCCTCATTCTCTCTCTTCCTCTCCCTCCCTCCTGTTCTCTCTCTCTCCCTCTCTCTCACTCTCTTCCTCAGTCTTTCTCTTTTTCCCTCTCTCTCTCTCCCTCCCTCTCTTTCCCTCTCTCCCTCTCTCCCTCCCTCTCTCTTTCTCTCTCTTTATCTAGCTACCTCTCTCTCAAACACAAACGCACACTCACACACCACATCTACAATCTGCATTTTTACAAAGGCCCAGTGTGTGCAGTTCCAACGAAAACAGATGATCCCTCCCCCCATGAATGTAGTGAACACGCTGTTGGCAGGGTATGGATCTGCAGAGAGTTGGGGCAGTTTAAGAGCAGGCTGAGCTCTGTGATTAACTCAAATACATTCTGGAATGCAGTGCCACTGCTGATTTCTCTCCTGAATGATTCTGGCCTCAGAAGCTGCAGTAGGCCAGTTTCCGTGACACTGCATAGATGCAGTCTAATCGCCAGCAAGGAATAAGGAGTGACCTGATAATAGAGAGGACTGGGAGCAGTGCAACAGGCTGCTCACTGCCTGAAAGAGTCTTGGTTGGGCTCCATGGACATGTTGTTGAAGAGGAAGCAGGCAATTTTTTTAATGAAACAATGGGGAAAGGTCATTCTAGAAGCACTAATGAAAGTGGCTAATTCCTTGCAGTTATATAGCACCTTCACTTGTTATAACAAGTCAGGGAGCTTCTCTGGAGCTCAAGCAGGCAAAATTTAACTCAGGGCCTGTTGTCTGAACAAATTGTTGAAGACGGTCAAAGATGTGGGTTTTCAGGGCATTTTAAAGGAGGAGAGAAAGCATGGAAGGTATAGGATGGAATTCCAGGGATTCCAGGTCCTGGATAGCTGGAAGTCTGGATGCCAGTAGAAACCAGGGATGTGCAAGAGATGGAAATTGGGGTGGCGGCACAGTGAATCAGCTAACAGAGCTGCTGCCTCGCAGTCCCAGTGATGCGAGTTCAATCCTGACCTCCGTGCGAAGTTTGCACGTTCTTCCTGTGACCACCTTTTCTCTGGATCCTCCAGTTTCGTCTCATCTCCCCCAGATGTGTAGGCTGGTAGGTTAATTGGCCACTGTATATTGCTCCAAGTCTAAAGGTAAGTTGTAGAATCTGAGGGGGGGTGGGGGGGGGGGGTTGATGGGAATGTAAGGAGATTAGGTCACATGGAATGGGAATGCTCTATGAGCTGGCATGGACTTAATGGGCTGAATATCCTCCTATGTCATAAGGAAATATGGAATTGGAGGAGGTGGAGATGCCTGATTCTGTCATGGGGGAGGAAGTTACAGATGGAGAGCTGGTGTCCCTGCACTTTGTGACATAACTCAGTGACGCGTCCATTAGCAGTCATTCACTTAGTTTTGTTTAACTAAAGAGATTACTGATGTTAATCTCCTCAGTGGAATGGTTCCCACAACAAGCCAGGTTGACCAGAGACCTGGGTGCATCCTGGGCTCTGTGCTGAATTATCGGGAAGACAGGAAAGGGTGGAAGGATTATTTGGGAAGTCCCATCTCCAGATTGCGATCCTTCTTTTGCAGAAACGTGTGTGGGAATGCAGTGGAACAGCTGATTAGCACCCACTACCTGTACTACAACCACTTGTTCAACCTGCCAAGCCTTCGGGAGAGAGGAGGGGAGGGAATTTTCAAAATTAAAGTAAAAAAGGCAAAGGATTGCCACCTAAACAGACTCTGGTTGAGATGGACGGTACCCAAGGGAGAGCACATGACATGGGCTGTAACTCAGTCACAAACAACCTGCCGCCGAAAGCTTCCATAAGTATTCTCAGTGCACCTACTGCCAGGACACACGATACTGGGCAATAAAGGATAAAGCGAGCCCGCAGCCCTGGGGTAAATACTCGGGATATTGTGTGCTTCCTCCTTGTCCAGTAACTTGGCAGCCAGTGAGTATAAAATATTCAGGAGCTGCCTTCTCGCAAGGTTGTAGCGCTAAAAATGATTTACTGCCTGATTACAGTTGGCACCATTAAATTAGCCTCTGAAATATTTTGCGTCTGCAGGGAGCTGGCTGATTCGTGACCATTTGCACAGTCCAGCTCTCTAGTTCACTGTCGTCTTCTGCCCCCAGCTGTGGTATAAAGGCAGGGCGGGTGGGAAACTTAGTAACCTCCTCCCCTCGGCCACAAGCAAGTTCAGGACGGGGGTGAGGAATGGAGTACTGTGTTTACTGGGAAGTTGTGCACGTGAATGTGTGATGCTGAGGTCCTAACACTTGCTGGGGTGAGGGAGCAGTGAATACCGGTCACATCTTTCAGCATGTGACAGCCCCTGTTCCTACGACCAGCCCCACAAACCCCCAAGACCCCCGCAGTCCTCCAGCTCCACTTGACTCCTCAATGTATTTTGCTCCACCATTGGCAGCCGTGCCTTCAGCTGCCAAGGACCCAAGCTCTGGAACTCTCTCCGAAACCTACAGAGTCATAGAGCACTACAGCACAGAAACAGGCCCTTTGGCCCATCTAGTCCATGCTGACCTGATCTTCTGCCTAGTCCCACTTACCTGCACCTGGACCTGGACCATATCCCTCCAAATCCCTCCCATCCATGTACTTGTCCAAACCTCTCTTAAATGTTACAATTGAACCCGCATCTACCACTTCCTCTGGCAGCTCGTTCTGCACCCTCTGAGTGAAGAAGTTTCCCCTCAGATTCCCCTTAAATATTTCACCTTCCACCCTAAACCTATGTCCTCTAGTTCTAGTCTCACCCAACCTGAGAGGAAAAAGCCTGCATGCATTCACCCTGTCTATGCCCCTCATAATTTTGTATACCTCTATAAGATCTCCCCTCATTCTCCTGCGCTCCAGAGAATAAAGTTCTAACCTATTCAGCCTTCCCCTATATCTGAGGTCCTCAAGTCCCGGCAACATCCATGTAAATTTTCTTTGCACTTTCAAGCGTATTGATATCTTTCCTGTAGGTAGGTGACCAGAACTTCACACGATACTCTAAATTCACCCTCACCAACATCTTGTACAACTTCAACATACCATCCCAACTCCTGTACTCAATGCCCTGATTTATGAAGGTCAATGTGCCAAAAGCTCTCTTTATGACCCTATCTACCTGTGACACTTTAAAGGAATTATGGATCTGTATACCCAGGTCCCTTTGTTCTACCACACACCTCAGAGCCCTATCATTCACTGCGTAAGTCTTACCCTGGTTTGTCCTCCCAAAGTGCAACACCTCACACTTGACTGGATTAAATTCCATCTGCCATTTTTCAGCCCATTTTCCTAGCTGGTCAAGATCACACTGCAAGCTTTGATAGCCTTCCTTGCTGTCTGCTATACCCCCGCTCTTGGTGTCATCCACAAATTTGCTGATCCAGTTTACCACATTATCATCTAAATCATTAATAAATATGATAAACAACAACGGACCCAGCACCGATCCCTGCGGCACACCAGTAGTCACAGGCCTCCAATCAGAGAGACAGCTACCTACTACTACTATCTGTTCCTCTGACCTCTGTCTCCTCCCTTTACATGTTCCACACAACTTACCTCCTGAAACAAATGTTTGGACGCCAATCCTAATGCCTCCTCAGTGTCAAATTTTAGTTGATTAAAACTCAAACGTCTCGGGACATTTCACAACATTAAGGCTCCAACATAAACACAGATTGTTACTGGAGTTGTGATTTACTTTGTTAATGTTAATAAAGGCCTCTGTGCTCACAGCTTAATGATCTGTTATTAGATCTGTTGTCTGCTATTAGAGGACACATGCTACAAGGAGAGGTTGGACAAACTAGGGTTGTTTTCTCTGGAGCAGCGGAGGCTGAGGGGAGACCTGATGGAAGTTTATAAAATTATGAGAGGCATAGATAGAGTAGACAGTTGGTATATTTTTCCCAGCATCTAATGTCTAATTCTAGAGGGCATGCACGTAATGTGAGGGGGGAAAGTTTAAAGGAGATGTATGGGGTAAGTTTTTTACACAGAGGGTGGTGGGTGCTTGCAATGCACTGCCAGGGGTGGTGGTGGAGGCAGGTAAGATAAAGGTGTTTAAGAGGCTCTTAGACAGGCACATAAATATGCAGAGAATGGAGGAATATGAACCAGGTGCAGGCAGAAGGGGTAAGTTTAATTCGGCATCATTAGTTCGGCACAACGTCATGGGCTGAAGGACCTGTTCTTGTGCTGTACTGTTCTGTGTTCGGTGTTCTAGATCATGTTGGAATGGTTTACTGTGTCACAGACACCAAAAGAATATAAGTTCTTGTTGAATATATCTCTGCTCTGCTGACAAGGCCTTATTCAGTGTGGGGTTTTGTCCTTCCCTAGGTGGGTCCAGGTTGCCTGTCCGAGACTTTCCATCGACTGGGGAAAGGCCTTTTCCAAACCTCTGCTCACACCGTATGAGGTAAGTGCTCAGCTGATAAGCAGGAACTCACTGCCTGGAGAGGTGGTGGAAATTCAGGGTTTTCAAAAGGGAAATGAATAGGCGCTTGAGTGAAAATAATGGCCACAATTACTGGGAAAGAGCAGAGCAATGAATGGAGCTGACATAATTGCTCTACAAAGAACCAGCATCGATTCGATGGGCTGAATGACGTCCACAATTCCAAGTGAGGATTCTTCATTTTGAGATGTTATGGGTTATATCAGTGAGATGGCTGCGGTCCAGAGCATAGGTGAGGTCAGGTACTGGGAGATCCTGTCATGGACTATGACGGAGGTAGTGGAACCTTAGCTGGATCACCCGTCTGAGACATCTCATGAGAATGAAGAATAACAATGGAATGTTATAGCACAGACTCACTGCATGCACTGGGGTTTTGAACCACAATGACATGAGGCAGATAATCAATCAGCTGCTGCTGCTTATTCCTGGAAGAATTCATTTCAAGGTGGGAGTCAGATCCAGCTCCATTACTTTAACCCCACAATCCATATCAATGATCTGGCCTTGCAAGCCAAATGTCAGAATTGCAAGTTTGCTGATGATATAAAAGAGGAACGATTGCAAGTATGTGGAGGATGTCTTCAAGGGGATAAAGACAAACTCAGGGAGAGGGCAAGTATATGACAGGTGGAACATTTAATGGGAAAACATGAGGCCATCCACTTTGATACAACAAACGAGAAAGCAGAGGTTTTTTTTAAAATGGGAAGGGAGCAGTTAGTGTTGCTGTTCAAAGTTACCTGGGTGTGTTTGTTACACAATTCACTGATAGCCAACACGCAGATGCAACAAACAATTAGGAAGGAAAATAGTATATGTGCCTTTATTATGAGAGGATTTGAACAGAGGGGTGAGGAAGTCTTACTGCAGTTAGTCATGGAGATAAAACATGGCAACTCTGTGCCGACAATCAAACACCCATCTTACACCAATCCTATATGAATTAGTTGTACAGGCTTTGGTGAGATGACACCTAGAGTATCGTGTACAGTTTGATATCCTTACCTAATAAAGGATGTACTTGCCAAAGAAGTGGTGCACCAAAGATTCACCAGACTGATTCCAGGCAGGTTTTCAGCATGAGGAGAAATTGAATAGACGAGACCTACATTCTCGACAGTTCAAGAATAAGAGGAGACCTGATTGAAACTTACAATGGACATCAGGCAACCATCAGTGGGAATGTAGAGGCGAGGCAGTCAAAGGTCCACTGATGAAGATTCCGGGAGTACACCCAACTCCTTCTTCCCCTCTTACCTCTTAGGACTTGAGAAGGTGACTGACTGTTTGCTTGTACTTGGACCATTTGGTAAAAACAGATTGTGTCTTGAGTTGGAGATCTGGTCTGCAAGGGGACAGCGAGAGCTCAGTGTGTTGCCCATCGAGTTATTGTCAACAACTCTGGGGATAGCACATTTCTGGACATAGCCCCACCCCCACCACCATCATTGGCCACCCTGTGTGTTCACTGTCATGGTGGCCACCTACCCAGCCATTGGATTGGATGATTCTTGCCTGTTCTCCATACATAAAGCAAATAGTAACAAAATCTACTCAAAGAATGTTTTTAAAAATTCTATAGACACGAGACTGCAGATGATGGGATCTGGAGCAACACAAAAAGCGCTGGAGGAACCCTGCAGGTCAGGCAGCATCTATGGAGGGAAGTGGACAGTCGACGTTTCAGGTCGAGACCCTTCATCAGGACTGATTCCCTCCACAGATGCTGCCTGACCTGCTGAGTTCCTCTAGCACTTTTTGTGTTGCTTTTAATTGGCCCTATGATTTTTGCCACAGTATCCTGAAGGTTAATCTTAAATACCTGAAGCCTCCAGAGCTGTTCTGGAGGGTTGGTCGGCCAGGTCTGACAGGATCTGTTTCTTAGGCCCAGATCTGCTGCCAGGGTAACCAAAGTAGTGCCAATGCAGGTCTCTTGCAGTCAGTGGTGGAAGGGCAGGAACAGTTAAGAATATGTTGTGGCATATTCCGCAGGGATACCAGGAGAGGGAAAGAAATATATGTTCTATTTTAAAAAAAAGGTCATTTAGAAGCAAATAAATGCCAAAGAAAGATCGAATGCCATTCAGTTTCATGACATCAATCAGCAAACAGAGCATCGATTGTTAAATATATATAGGAAATAACACAATTGTAATTTGTAGCAAACAATTGATAATTAAGCTTTAACCACACACATAGAGGAAATGAAATAAAAAGATTAATTTTATCATTATTCAGGATAAGGTTATCTGTGAAAGAGAGTCAGCAGGAATCCAGGTTCATTCATTATATCTATTGCCTGAACTGCTTAAGGATAAAGGTCAAACAGGAAGTCTTGATCCACTCAGATAAGCATTATAAATCCTTGGCACTGACACCCAGCTCACAATGTCTCTCACAACACACGCGGGGCAGCGATCCTTCAGCTGATAACTGAGACAAAAAAGAGTAGCAAGATCCAAAAGTAGAAGTCTCACCAGGACAGGGGTGCAGTTCATCGTTTGGTGAAAGTCACTTGAGGCGGTTATATCTGGCACAATCATGAGAGGCATAGTTAGGGTGAACACACACAGTCTTTTTCCCAGGGAAGGGGAACTAAAAACTAGGGGGCATAGGGTTAAGGTGAGAGGTGAAATGCTCAAAAGGGACCTGAGGGGCAACTTCTTCACACAGAGGGTGGTGTGTATATGGAACAAGCTGCCAGAGGAAGTGGTTGAGGCAGGTACAATAACAACGTTTAAAGACATTTGGATAAGTACATGGATAGGAGGGGTTTAGAGGGATATGGGCCAAACGTGGGCAAATGCGACTAGCTTGGTGGGCACCATAGTTGGCATGGATGAGTTGGGCCGAAGGGTCTGTTTCTGTGCTGTATTACTCTATGACTATGACTATAACTTTGTATTCTGTGATGCTGCCACATGGTTTGGGCCAGGGACACCTTCTGGGAAACAATGTTCAGAGTTGTGGACACAGGTCAGTCCATCACGGGCACAGCCCTCCCCACCATTGACATCATCTAGAGGAGGCACTGCTTCAAGCAGGCAGCATCTAACATCAGGGACCCCCACTATTCGGATCATGCCCTATTCTCGTGGCTACCGTCGGGCAGGGGGTACAGAAGCCTGAAGTCCCACACCACCGGGTTCAGGAACAGCTACTTTCCTACAACCATCAGGTTCTTGAACTGACCTGCAAAACCCTAACCCCACCTCAGCAACAGAACACTACAGACCACCTCTTCCACTACCATAGAATTGTTTCTGACTGTTTTTTTGCACTTATGCCTTGTTTTTGCAGTCTTTTTTTTCTTCACTGTCTTAAATTATATACATATAATTTATGTATAGTTTATGACCTCTGTGTTGTCTGAACAAGTTTTTACACAGAGAGTGGTGTGTGCCTGGAGTGTGCTGCCAGGGGTGGTGGTGAACACAGATACAAGAGAGGCATTTAAGAAACTCTTAGATATGAATATGCCGAGAATAGAGGGATATGGACCAAGTGCAGGCAGAAAAGATTAGGTGTCATCAGCTTAATAAGTTCGGCACAACGTAGTTGGCCAAAGGCTGCAGTACTGTTCTATGTTCTATGCCTGTAATGTTACTACAAGCAGGGTTTTCATTGTACCTGTGCTTGTGCATATGACAGTAAACTCGACTTGACTTGACTAATGGAGCCCCATGAAGGGGTGGGGATCTGGGGCAGGAAGCTGGGCCTGAGGGTAATATAGGGAAATCGATGAGATACCAAGAGGTGGCAAGCAAATATAGAGCGAGTGGTTTTATTCCTTTGACCATGTGCATCCCGTTGTGACCGGGCCTCCCTGTGTTCTGTTGTCCACCTTCTCTCACAGGCAGCTGTGGCTCTCAAGAAGGTCGAGTGGCAGCAACGGTACCCGATGGATTTTTATGCCAACCAATCACTCGGTCCGTGGACCGTCAACCACGAAACACACCAACCTGCAAGGAGGATGAGAAAAACCACAGTGGTGAGTCAAGATTCTGATGGTGGCTCCCCCGGTGCTGATGGGTGGGTTTGAGCAACAGTGAATGTTTCAGAATCGGAGTCAGGTTTATTATCTGTCTTAAATGATGTGAAATTTGTTGTTTTGTGGCAGCAATACAGAGCAAAGACATAAAATTACTATAAAATACCGAATAAATAAATCGTGCAAAAGAAAGGAATAACGAGGTAGTGTTCATGGGTTCATGGACCATTAAGAAATCTGATGGCGGAGGGGAAGAAGCTGTTCCTGAATTGTTGAGTGTGGGTCTTCAGGCTCCTGTACCTCTTCCCTGATGGTAGTAATGATGTCCCGGCTGGTGAGGGTCCTTAGCGATGGATGCCGCCTTATTGAGGCACCGCCTCTTGAAGATGTCCTCGATGGAGGGGAGGGCTGTGCCCGTGATGGAGCTGGCTGAGTCTACAACCCTCTGTAGCCTCTTGCGATCCTGCGCACTGGAGCCTCCGTACCAGGCGGTGCTGCCACCAGTCAGAATGCTATCCATTGTACATCTGTAGAAATTTGCAAGAGACCCAGTACAGCTGGGAAGTGACCAAGGCCTTGGCATTCCTCCCTGTCCGGGCAGCGTGACCCTGCGTATGGAGCGGACTTGCCTTCCATTGCTAGTTTTCTAATTTTCTTGGGTTGAGAGTTAGGCCAACACAGTGGTGCAGCTGGTGGAGTCACTGCCTCACAACACCAGAACCCTAGTTCGATCCTGACCTCGTGGTGCTGCCTGTGTGGAGTTTGCACCTTCTCCCTGCAACCACATGGGTTTCTCCCTGGTGATCTGGTCTCCACCCACATCCCAAAGATGTGCAGGTTGGGAGGTTAACTGGCCTCTGCAAGTTACCCCTGGTGTGTAGGTGAGTGGTGGAATCCAGGCAGAGTTCATGGGAATGTGGGGAGAATTTTTAAAAATAGAATTAATGTAGGATTAGTGTAAGTGGGTGGTTGATGGTCAGTGTGGGCTCGATGGGCTGCAGGCTGTGCTTCGATTGAGCCCACACTGGCCACCAACCACCCGTTTACACTAATCCTACTTTAATTCTATCCTACATGACTCTGTCTGTGACTGTAAATGCCACTTTCACTCAACTTAGGGGTAAAAATGAATATAGATTTCTTTAGTCACATGTACATGGAAACACACAGTGAAATGCATCTTTTGCGTAGAGTGTTCTGGGGCAGCCCGCAAGCGTCGCCACACTTCCGGCGCCAACATAGCACGCCCACAACTTCCTAACCCGTACGTCTTTGGAATGTGGGAGGAAACCAGAGCAACCGGAGGAAACCCACGCAGACACGGGGAGAACGTACAAACTCCTTACAGACAGCAGTGGACATTGAACCGGGTCGCTGGCGCTGTTAATAGCGTTATGCTAACCGCTACAAAAGTTTGGTGCTCAGGGAGGAGGGGAGCTCTGAGGGTTCCGTGGTACCATTGATGAGTGCGTGCTGATATTGAGCTCAGTTGTCTTCCACCAGCTGGGTCTGTTCAGCCTCGATCCTTGGCTGCTGATCTGACTGTAGGCACTGATGAGCAGGAGGACCTCATGGTGAAAACCGGAAATGTGGATGCCCCCGAATGGGTCAGGACCAGCAGGGAAAGGAAGCTTAGCAGTGAACACAAAGGAGGAGATATCATTGACCCATCAGCTGATCGAGTCTCACCGAGCCAGCCAACTCTCTCCTGTTGCAATCCTGTTCTTGGTGGCCAGGAATCCACACCTTGCTGAAACATTCAGCGAGGAAATGGAAAAATTCCTGGTTCTCAGGCTGGGAATGGAGATAGCATGGGACGAGAGCTCACCAAACCCAGTCCGTCTCCACCCTCTTGCAGGCCGCACCTTTCCCAGTAAGTGCAGCATTTAACATGAGGGATCACTGCTCAATTATCATATTAAGAACTGTAGAATCCCACCAGACCAACTGTCTGACCTACAGAGCTTTTGGTTCGAAAGAGGTGGGTTTGGAATTGACTGACTCTCCCCGGTAGCCAATTCCAACTCTAGCTGACCAGGAGGACCACACCTTACCAAGGTGGCACTCTGCCTCCCTGGATCTTGCTTCATTCACCTGAACTTTGCTGCCCTTGAGCCACAGGATGAGTCTGTCTCCCAGTCTGTTGGTGTCACTGCTGCGAGTGAATGGAGGCAGCTGAGGTGTGGCCTCAGTGACAGTCAGAGCTTATGTAAGGGCCCCAGTCGCCTGGCACCACAAAACCCTCCGCAGCAAACTGCAGCAATCCACCACACCCTGCATTTACATAGCACCTAAGTAAAATCTCCCAAGTGGTTTATGCAAGTGATTATTCACATGACCCTGTACTCAATGGAGTTTAGAAAATGTGTGATGATCTTATAAGAAGTGGAAGCTGTAGAGGCGGGTAAATTACAAGGCTTAAAAGACACTTGGACAGGTACATGGATAGAAAAGGCTGAGAGGGATATGGGCCAAATGCAGGCAAGTGGGACTAGCTCAAGTGGACAACTTGGTCAGCATGGGTATTCCTCGCCTGGGATGAGATGGGGGGCACAGGGCACTACGAAGGGATGACGGTGTTATTGTTGAGCCCTATCCCCGACACATCACCACCTCTTTAAAGGCAGCTGCCCAGAGGGATACACAGAAGCGGGAGGGCATTTGGGAAGAGTGAGTTAGAAAATAGAAGGGAACAGTGTGTACTGACATTTACCACAGATCAGGCTATTTAATCATTGTTATGTGAAATAATGCACTGAAACACATGCACTGAGCTTGGGTAATAGATCTGCAGTCAAGAGGACTTCCATAAATAAGCAATTATCATCCATTAGATTCAGGTACAGGCACAAAGCCCATCAGACTGTTGCCTGATATCCATTACATTGTTGCAGTGTTCTTTAGCTACTGTAATATAGCGTTATTCGTTGTCACAGCAAGCAGTTTGGAATTAAATGAACTAAGCAGAAATCATTTTCAAATATTTTATTTAGCTTCAATGATGAGCACAGACTGATGAGCCAATGAAGCTACACTCTGCGATTATATTTGTGGTACTTGGTAACAATTTATTAACAGCCTTGGTCACTGCAGTGATGGTGTTTTTGGGAACATTTTTAAATTAGATCAGGGGCTGAGAGAGTGGGAGGTCCAGAGTAATGTTTGTATTCCTCTAGAGCCTTTTTTGCATGATGTTTCCCATTAGGAACAGGCTGTTTAGCCTCTTGATTGCAGGCTAATCTGTACTGTAGCCTCATTCCCTCAATGGATACCCTCACCCAATGAAAATCTCAGTCATATAAATTAAACTCCTTTCACAACCTTGTGAGGATAACAGTTCCAGATTTTCACAACCCCCTATTAAAAATTGTTTCCTGACTGCAGTGTTGAAATGGCCGAGAAAAGACCGTTTTCAAGAACGGCTGTTCCTTTCGAGACAAAAGCCGGTAAGAATCAGCTCTCCGCAATGACGCCTTCAGCTTCCTCTTCTCCTGTTGGGTGCAGTTCCATAGTTTTGCATCTGATTATAAGGCTTTTCCCAACTTCAGGATATCCCGAAGTGTGTTAAGGGCAATTTTGCAGTGTGGTAACCGTTGTAATGTGGAAAGTAGGCAGCAGGGAACTTCTGTGCCTCACCCTAAACAAACTTGATTCTGACCTTCTTTAACATCCAAGTATTCATATTTATATTTATTCACACTTATTTATTTATCAGTCACATGTACATCAAAACACACAGTGAAATACGTCTTTTTACGTTGCTAAGAATGTGCTGGGGGCAGCCCGCAAGTGTCGCCACGCTTGCGACGCCAACATAGCACGCCCACAACTTCCTAACCCGTACATCTTTGGAACGTGGGAGGAAACCGGAGCACCCGGAGGAAACCCACGCAGACACGGGGAGAACGTACAAACTCCTTACCGGCAGCAGTGGGAATTGAACCCAGGTCGCTGGCGCTGTAATAGCATTACGCTAACTGCTATGCTACCACGCCTGCCTACACACACAGCTACATGTTCCAGCAAGGATCACTGGAGAGCGATTGAGCTATTGAAGCCTACTGTAGAACCCCATCTCGCTTCACTGACTGAGACTAGCTCACTCAGACTAGAAAGGACTGGCGATGTCTTTGCCCCCAGAGTCCAGTACTGTATCACAGTTTTCTGCTTTATCACCAGTGTTTTAGCCTCAAGCATTTCACACCATAATGCCAGTTAGTTGTCAATAAATGTGTTCTCACACTAAACTGAGAACAGCCTCCTCCCCCACTTTCTCCCACACCTAATGCACCAAGCAGGTACTCAGTACTCAGGCTCTGCGGCTGGGTAGCCATTTCAAGGTCTGTTGCTGAATAGGCTTTTATCAAGGTCTGGGGCCAGGTAGCTATTTAAATAAGGACAATGCCCTCAACACCCAATATGACATCTCTATTTCCCCGACCAGCCACCCATGCTCTGTTGGTGTGGGGTCAACAGATTTGTCCCAGTGACGACTAAATTAAGGAACAGCTTTCTCACTGTGAGCAGAAACCAACTGGCTTAGTGTCCTCAAATAACTTAATGGAAGAAATCACCGGACCAGAGGCTGGCCTGAACCGTAGATAATTGCATTGAGCACATCAGAATTCCTTTCTGATCCCCCTCAGGCGACAGAAACCCATCCATGTGGACCAAATGTTGTGTAAAATCTTCTCCATGATGCAATCTCTGCTCCAGGCAAGAACTGGTGCAGCTCCTTCTTGTCGGAAATCAGGTCCCGTCACACCAGTCGCTGGTGCATTTCAGAGACTGGCTGCTGTCTAGGAACAAGGGGCTGCCCAACATTCAGCCTGTTCTTACTCTTATTTTGTCTACATGCAGTCCAGTTGCAAAGAAATTTTACAAGTGCATTGACCCAATGCTAGGCTTAGGCCCTCAGGCCAAGACCATCCCTTGGGATGGATCCATAGCCAGAGACAGCGGCAGACTGTTAAACCATAAGGCACTCCGCTGCTGAATCCTTTCCTCTTACCCACATCCTCTGCCCACACTCCTGCAGCTCCACCAAGGACTTGATCGGAACCTGGTCGATTCTACTACCCCCAGACCAGCTGTGGCACTCAGAGCCCTCTACGTCAGCCAGCTGGACATAAGCCAAAGCCTGTAAGTTTTCCCTGTTTGGCTTGAGTGGAACTCACTGGAGAGATAGTGGAAACAGTCGATTAGGGCTCTCAAAGACGAATTGAATAGGCAATTGAGAGGGTGTGGGGAAAGAGCAGGAGAGTGACACAACGAGAAAAATTAGACTCAAAAGACCAAATTACCCCCTTCTGTGTCACAACAATAATATGTGCAGTGGCCACTATGACGTGGTTCTTGGTAAAACTGAAGTTAATGGGCATTGAGGGAACATCCTCCAGGTGGGACATTTGCAGCTTGTATTTAGTGCCACTCCTCCCTCTCACCATCCCCTCTTCTCCATCCCCACTCTGTTTCAATGATCTCCAACCTTTGCTACTCACTGTCACTCTTCGTGGCATCTCCAGTAAAAGAGTTTGGTGGTGACTGGGATGGCAGTCATCGGTCTGGCGAGGAGGTGAAGCAGCTGCAGCGATTGCCTGCGATCAGATCTGGGCGTGAATCTGCTGACGTAGAATAGTCCAGGCACAGCATTCCCTCTGCATGAGTCTGATCATCAGTGAAGTAAGCAACCAATTTAGCAAGCCTTGAAAGATATCATCCAAACTCTCCTGGTCTTAGAGTTAGTTGGTTTTAAGGAGCATCTTAATTCTGGAGCTTCGAGACCTTCAACAGGCAGAGCTGGGGCAAAGAAGGTTGCGCAAGAGGTCGGAGTTGGAGGAACACAGAAGTTGGTGAGCGTTAGAGCTGGTGAAGGTTGCGGAGGTGGCGAAGGGCAAGGCTCTTTGCACCTGGGGCAGCTCTTTGAAAGAGCAATGCAATTAGTTCCTCTCTGCTGCTGTTTCTCCACAGCCTTTTTTTCAAGTATTTATCCAATTCTTTTTTGAAGGTTCTTGTTGAATCTGCTTCCATTGCCTTCGAGCAATGGGTTCCAGATAACAAGTCATTGCATTAAAAAAGTACTCCTCCTCTCCTCTCTGGTTCTTTTGCCAATTACTGCGAATGTGTAGTTACCAACTCGGCTGCCAATGGAAATACTTTCTCTTGTTTACTCACTTAAAAAACCTTTGGAATGTGAAACTCCTCTCTCAAATCTCTTCTTAAACTAATCTTCTCCAAGGCGAACGATCCCAGCTTCTCCAGATTCTACACATAACTGCAATCCTTCCCTCCAGTACCGTAGCTTTGCTTGACAAACGAGGAGCCTTTGTTTCCACAACTTACAGTCCCCACTAACTTGTGGTGAAGGGAGATTTGATAGAGGTGTACAAGATCATGATGGGTTCAGGTGTGGTAAATCGAGGGAGGCTGTTCCCAATAGTAGCTGGTTGGCGGACCTGAAGTGTTGGACACGGGGAGGGGTAAAGTGAGGGAGAAATATTTTACACAGAGGGTGGTTAAGATCTGTAACTCACTGTAAAAACATTAGAAACAGAGTCAGTTAGGGCTATCAAAAGGGAGATGGATAGGCAATTGAGGGGCATAATTTTCAGTTCTGTGGCTAAAGGATGGGAGAGTGGCACTGATAGATTGGTCTACAAGGAGCCAGATTGAACTCAAAAGACCAAATGAGCCTATTATGCTATAACTATTCTATGTGTAGAGGCCAGTATAATGAGAGGATGCTATTACAATAGAAGATAAATGCTCCCTGTGTGCAGTGACTTGTTGCCCTGTTGGTTCCTGATAAAACAGAAGTTAATGGACATTGAGGGAAAGCACTCCAGTGGTTGGAGTCATACCTTACACTGAGGAAAATGGTTCTGGTCTTAGCATGTCAATCTTCCCTTTATAAAAGCTTTATAGAATTCTGGTTAGGCCGCCCCATTATAGGAAGAATGTGGAGGCTTTGGAGAGGGTCCAGAAGAGGTTTGCCATGATTAGAGGGCATGTGGTACGAGGAGAAGTTGGACAAACTTGAGTTATTTTCTCTGGAGTGGCTGAGGGGAGACCTGATGGAAGTTTATAAGATTATGAGGGGCATAGATATAGACAGCCGGTATCTTTTTCCCAAGGTCAAAATTTAAGGTGAGAGGGGGTAAGTTCAAAGGAGGTGTGTGGGGCAAGTTTTTTTACACAGAGAATGGTGGGTGCCTGGAATGCGCTGCCAGGGATGATAGTGGAGGGAAATACAATAGAGGCATTTAAGTGGCTCTTAGATGGGCACATGAATATGCAGAGCAATGCACACAAAATAATAGAACTCAGCAGGACAGGCAGCATCTATGGAGGGAAGTGAACAGTCGACATTTCGGGTCGAGACCTTTCATCGGGACTGGAGAGAATATGCAGAGAGATATGGACTTGTGCAGGTAGAAGGGACTAGTTTAGTAGGCTTTTAATAACTAACTTAGTTAGTTCATGTTCCCAGCCCCAGGACGTCATTTGAGTTCCTCAGGGCAGTGTCCTAGGCCCAACCACCTTCAACTGTTTCATCAATGACCTCCTTCCCGTCTTAAGGTCAGAAGTGGGGATGTTCGCTGATGATTGCATGATGTTCAAATCCATTTGTGACTCCCCAGCAGTCCATGCCTGCTTGCAGCAAGATGAAGGCAACCTGTGGTCATGAGCAGAGAAATATTCAATAGCATTCATACTACAAAAGTGACCTCCTCCAACAAGAGAAAGTCTAACCACCTACCCTTGGGCATTCAATGCATTACCATTTCTGAATATCCTGGTTAGAGAGTCAAGCAGACCAGCTGCATAAATACAGCTACAAGATCAGGTCAGAGGCTGGATATCTTGTGGTGAGTGACTCACCTTTTGACGTTCCAATGCTTTTCCACCACTTTCAAGGCATAATTCAGGAAATACTCACTCGCCTGATGTGTGCACCTCCAACAATGTTCAGGGAGCACAAAGCAGTTCACTTGATTGGTACCAGATTCCCTACTCTTAATATTAATTCCTTCCACCACGGGCGCACTGTGGCTGCAGTGTGCACCGTTTACTCTAGGCTACTCCTTCAACAGCACCCATCCTCTGTGCACCACCTCCCGCAAGTTCTGCTCCAACTCACACACTGCCCTGACTTGGCAATATATCACCTGTTCCCCCATTATGATGCTGGAATTCCCAACCAAACTAAAGCAGAAGGCTACCACAGTCCAAGAGGTAGGTTCACCACCACCTTCCTGATGGCAGTTAGGAATGGGTACCAGTTAGTACCCAGATCCCAAGGGACTGCCTGTGAAGAAGAAGTGCATCTGTTTTTGCTTGCACTTTGAACTGATAGAGATACAGCACGGAAACAGGCCCTTCAGCCCACTGAGCCCATGTTGATCATCAACCACCCATTTACACTCATCCTATTTTGTTCTCCCCACATTCTCATCAATTCCCCCAGATTCTACCTCTCACCCACACATTAAGGGCAACTTACAGCCACCAATGAATCGACCAGCCTGCGCGTCGTTGGGATGTGGCAGGAAAACGGAGGAAACCCACCTGGTCACAGAGAGAACATGCAAACTCCACAAAGACAGCACAGGATTGCACTCGGGTCTCTGGAGATGTGAGGCAGCAGCTCTACCACCCCACACAGTAATGCAATTGGGTAACAGTGGCCAACATCAGCAAGCAATCACCTTAAATGTGGGCTTCTTAAGTAGTGGGAGATCATGTCATATAATGTCTGTGGTGCTAATTTGCTGTAAAGATGGCTCTGTTTTCCTAGTACCAAGTGATTGATGGATTGAGGCACATCAGCTCCTGAACTATTCCCAGGCACATTCATTAATAAAACTTTTGTGGGGACGTTTCACTTCACCTTCCTGATTAGTAGGAATTGAGTGCCTTTTAAAATCTCTTAGATTTTACAGTAAATGATGCAATGAGCATTATTCAAAGTAATCAATATCCTTCAGCTCTTAAAGACCCTTCATTGCTTCGGCTGAGCATGAGTGCCTTTTAAACACATAGCTCTCCGTAAATCACTCTTCCCTCTGGCCCCTAGACTATCCAATCACAGGCAGCCTTTCCGCAGTGCTGTCTGTCTATCATTGTCAGCCTTCATTTATTACCTGTGTTTAAACACGGTCATCTCCGCAAGGGTTGACAACAATTCAGCAGAAAATGAGTACAGCTGGTGAAAGATCCAAAGCCATTACACATTTCAGGGAAGGGCTGGGATGGTCATTAGTTTTGCTCTTCTAGTGAGAAGGAAACTCCTTTAGCAGATTTTTGTTGCCCTTGGTTGCTGATTCAGAGATTCTGATGCTCTCGTTTCCCACAATGCAACTGCGACCACGTTTCACCAACACTTCCATTGTCTGTAAAGTGATTTGGTGCTTCCAGACTCGAAGAATATCAAAGAACAGGCCCTTCAGCCCACTATGTCTGTGCTGAACACAACACCAAATTAAACTCAATCTCTTCTGCCTGCACATGATCCATATCCCTCCATTCCCTGCACACTCATATGCCAGTCTAAAAGCCTCCTAAACACCCTTTTCATATTTGCTTCCAGTGGTGAGTCAGTGGGTTGAAGGACCTGTTTCCATGCATTCTCTATCTCTCTGTACCCACCTTCCATGAATGAATTTTAGAAGTAGTGGGAGGGTATAGTTTAACCCACAGCAGTTCATCATTCTGGAGTAAGGGGAGGAGGGGAACTTGGATGGGGAAATGTTCCAATTGGGATGATGCCTGGAGCTCTCTAGCTTTGTGACATTGGTTGGAATAGTAAGTCTGAGGGGAGTTGATAATTCTCATTGAAAATCAATATATGAGGCAGTACCGGTAGTGTGAGGGCAGGCACAGTAGTGTAGTGGTTAGTGTAACCCTATTACAGCGCCAGCGACCCGGGTTCAATTCCCACCGCTGTCTGTAAGGAGTTTGTATGTTCTCCCCGCGTCTGCGTGGGTTTCCTCCGGATGCTCCGGTTGCCTCCCACATTCCAAAGACGTACAGGTTAGGAAGTTGTGGGCATGCTATGTTGGCACCAGAAGCGTGGCAACACTTGCGGGCTGCCCCCAGAACACTCTACGCAAAAAAGATGCATTTCACTGTGTGCTTTGATGTACATGTGACTAATAAAGAAATCTTATCTTGTAATGGATGACTGGTGGTGTGTGTACAGGACCCAAACTCATTACTGGATGTAATTGCAGCAAATCAGATAGATAGCCTTGCAGGTGTGGTGTCCCCGGAGCAGCTGTAATCAAAACAGCAAGAGAAACACAGTTCTTAACACGTTGATTAGCACTGGTCTTGTCACGATACTAAAGCTCAGCAAAATTGTTAATGAATGTTTCCTCTCCCACTGGAACCCTGATCAAAGTGTGTTCTACTTTGAAAGAGAGAAGGAACTCACATTTACACTCTGCTCTCCTGACCTCAGGGGATTCTGGATACCAGATTAATGTTTGGAATCCTAGTCCTAGTTCTACTGTAGGAAATGGAACAAGGAGTGGACACACAGCAAGCTCCCACTAACAGCATTGAGGTCATCACCAGATGTGCTTTCAGTGATGTCAGTTGAGGGGTAAAAATAGGCCAGGAAGCTGGGGTGAATCCTGCTGCCCTTCAACATAATGCTGTCAGATCTTTAACACCCACCTGAGGGCAAGCAGGTGGGCGTAACATGTCTTCCAAAGGGCAGATATCTCCAACAATGCAGCGTCCCTCAATATAGTAAAACCCTGACAATCCATCACCCTCAGGATTTTGGTGGTGCCAGACTGGGAAATATTTTGGACCATTAGATATCACTCCTACTAGTACCCCAGCACACTTTTAATTCACTTTTTCCTATATGTTACACTATTTTCCATTGAACCCGGTGAATTTATAAGGAGCACTGCAAAAGGGACCCTGTTGAGTTTAAATGAATGCAGGAAACAGAACCCGACAGCACTATGTTGAAGAGCTGCAGAATTCACCCCAGTTCCTGGTTTATTTTTACTCCTCAACTGGCATCAATCTGGTCTTTACCTCAGTGCTGTGCACTTAAATGGAGAGTGGGAAGCACAATCCAGTGCACCAGATGATGAGCCATCAAGATTTCCAAGCAGTCAGACACCAGATTGTTGGAATTTTACCGTACTGGGAGTATCTAACCAATTTCTGTGCATAAAGCCACTTTGAGTTTATAGAAGGGGCAGTGGGAATGCTATTCAGTGTGGGATTCTAACACTAGAGTCCGATTAGCACTTTTAAAACTTCCTAGCTTAGATTGGGAGGACAGCTGCCTGTCAGCAAGAAGGCCTGCAACATGCCACAGCCCAGGAACAAAGAGGTAACGGGGAGAAACTATGGAACAATAGTTGGGGGAGGGGTGGGACTGAGTTGAATGGTCAGAAACAGGGAAGGTGCTCAGAGACCAGGGTGGGAGAAATGGCTTTCAGTTCACGGAGCACTGGTGCCATTACAGGGGAAAGGGGGACTTGTCCATTGGGAAGGATTTCGTTTAATTCAAGTTGGGCTCAGTGTCCTAGTAAGTCAAATAACTAGCACTGTAGACAAGACTTTAAACTAATTAGAGGAGGGTAGGGTTCTGCTGAGGGAAATTTAGAAAGTTGAAAGGAAAGGCAATGGTGCAAGATAGAAAAATGGGAAATGATAGCAGAGTTTGTCAGGAAAGGGCCAAACATAGAAACATAAGTCTACCTCCATTTAGAGTCAGAAAAATAGTAAAACAACATAAATGGAATGCTTTGCAGGCAACATTTCTAACATGGTCAATAATTTAACGCAACAAATAGGATTTAATTTAATAGCCATTACAGAGATGATGTTGCAAAATGACCAATGTAAGGAATTAAATATCCCAGGATCTTTAACCTTTAGGATAAAATGGAAGAGGGGGAAGAGAATGAAAATGTAGAATGGGAAATGAAAGAGTCAGTTTGGATGGAACTAAAGAACACCAAGGGGCATGAAGCTTTGATGGAAGTTGTATATGGGGTCCCAAACTGTAGAGGTAATTCAGGGCATAGTATGAATCAGGACATTAGAGGTGCAGGTAGGGAAGGTAGTACAATGATCATGAGGGAATTTAATCTACGTCGATTGTGCAAACTAAATTAGCAGCAACAGAGTGAAGGTCAAATTCATGGAGTGTATGAAATGGTTTAGTAGACCAATATGTTGAAGAACCAAAAAGAGAACAGTCTCTTTCAGATCTGGTATTGTAAAATAAGGAAAGAGTTAATTAATGGTTGAGCATCCTTGAGGGAAGAGTGATCAGAATGTGATAGAATTTTATATATTAAGATTGAAAGTCATTTATTTCAATCTGACACTAAGGTCTTAAATCTATACAAAGCGTCCTATCAAGGTATGAGATATGATATGGGGAGATTGGGAAACTACATTGCAAGGTATGATAGCAAATGAGCAATGACTAAAACCTACAGAATTAGCACATAGTATGTATTCCTTTAATAAACAACAGAAAAAGTGGTGCAGCAGTGCGTAACAAGTGGAAGGGCAGCAATAAGTCAAAGGCAAAGCCTTATAATGTTGCCAAAACAGAGCAGAAAGTGGGGAAATTTTGGATTTCAGCAAAGGTGTAGCAAGGAATTGATATGGAAAGGGTTTGTAGAATTAAAGGATAACCTTTAAGCAAGAAACATAACAACAGACTGTAAAAGCTTCTACAGACAGGTAAAAAATTTAAAAAGGTAAAAATTAAAATGGGTCCCTTACAAACTGAGACAGATGGAATTATATTGGGAAATGAGGAAGTGTAGAAAAATTAAACAAAGAGTTTATGTCTGTCTTCACAGAAGTGACAGGAAACCTCAGCAAGAGGGGAAATCAATGGGTCTATTGAATAAATGAGATGAAAAAAATTAGCGTTGTTTAAAGAAAAGTCTTGTGGAAAATAATGGGATTGAGAGTCAGTCACCAGCACCTGATGGTGTGTGTACATTTGAAAGAGTTTGCTATGGGTACAACAGCTGTCCCAACACCACCTCCATCACCTCCATCCAGGGGCCCAAACAGTCCTTTCAGGTGAGACAGAGATTCACCTGCACCTCAGTATCATCTACTGCATTCGGTGCTCTGTGTGGCCTCCTCTACACTGGTGAGACCAAACGCAGACGAGGTGACCGTTTCGCAGAGCACCTGCGCTCCGTCCGTAACTGCGATCTGCATCTCCCCGTTGCCGGTCACTTCAACTCCCCCTCCCACACCATCACTGATATGTCAGTCCTCGGCCTCCTCCACTGCCAGGAGGATTCTAAGCGTAAACTGGAGGAACAACACATCATTTTCCGTCTTGAAACCTTACAGCCTAACAGCATGAACATTGAATTCTCCCACTTTAAGTAATCCCCACACCCTTTCCCCCCCCCCCACACCACACCCCCACCCCCACCATGCTTCTTTCCTGGCCTATCTTTTTTTTTAC
The DNA here is from genome assembly GCF_009764475.1 of Pristis pectinata. Classification (NCBI taxonomy): domain Eukaryota; kingdom Metazoa; phylum Chordata; class Chondrichthyes; order Rhinopristiformes; family Pristidae; genus Pristis; species Pristis pectinata. The sequence goes on along the minus strand of NC_067425.1, from coordinate 6,085,216 downwards.
CCTTTTTTCCCTTCCTCTCCTTGCCTTTGACCCATCCCCTGGTGGATCTGCTCTCCCCTCCTCCCCCGCACCTGCCTATCACTATCTCTTACCTGCATCTACCTATCACCCCCCTGTGCCCATCCCACCTCCCCTCTTTTGTCCACCTATCACTGCTCTGCTTTTCCCTCCTGTATATCGGGCTTCCCCTTTTCCTATCTTCAGTCCTGAAGAAGGGTCCTGACCCGAAACGTTGACCGCCTGCTTTTCTCCACGGATGCTGCCTGGCCTGCTGAGTTCCTCCAGTGTCATCGTGTTTTTCATTTATGGGGACCTGGTTGTCATTTTCCAGCATTCCATAGAATAGTTCCCACAGATCAGAAGGTTACAGATGTAACCCACAAGAAAAGAGGGAGAGAGGGAAAATGAGGAACTATAGATCAGTTAACATTAGTTCCTGGGACAGGGTTTCAACCTGAAATGTCGACAATTCTCCCCCCCCCCCACAGATGCTGCTCAACCTGCTGATTTCCTCCAGCAGATTATTTGTTGATGCAGATTCCAGCGTCGGCAGTCTCTTGCGTCTGTAATCATAGAGGTTACTGGCGAGATTGCACTTTGAATATTGTGTACAGTTCTGCTCTCCCCTTCTAAGTAAGGGTATACTTACACGAGAAGGGTTACAAAGAGGGTCCAACAGTTTGATTCCTCAGATGGATGATTTGTCCTTTGAAGAGAAATTAAGAAAACCCTCTTGAATTTAGAAGAACGAGGTGACCTAACTGAAACAATCAAAATTATTATAGGGCTTGACAGGGTGGATGCAGGGATGATCTTTGCCTTGGTTGTCTAGAACCAGGTTGTCTTGAAGCCTGGTTGTCTAGAAGCTTGGTTGTCTAGAAGCTTGGTTGTCTAGAACCAGGTTGTCTAGAACTAGGTTGACGTGTCACGAACCAGGATCACAGTCTCAAAATTAGCCATCAACCACTCAGGGCAGATGTGAAGAAATTTCTTCACCCAGAGAGTAGTGAATCTTTGGAATCTTCTGCCCAAGAGGGCTGTGGAAACTCAGTCATCAAGTCTATTCAAGATCAATAGTCTTTGGATATCAAGGGGGTCAAGTTAAAAGATCAGTCATGATTTTATTGAATGGTGGAGCAAGTGAAAGCACTGAATGACCTACTCCTGCTTCTATTTTGTATGTTCTTGTGAGGATATCTCAACAGCCAATTTATTTAACTCTAAGGGTCTGCTGGGACACTGCCTTGAGCCCTCAGCCATCTGGGCTCAGTCTTTCAGGGCAGCTCCAGTTGAAGTGTTCACGGCCACATCAGGGAGCTGCCTGTACCGCATGGAGCCTCCAATATTAGATCTCAGGTCAGCCATGATGGCTTGGATTTGGGGTCTGAGATACTTTTAAAATTTTTACATCCCACCTAAACCAAACAATCATTTTTGGGGGCTGCACTCACCCTGCTCCCTGACGTGGGATCTGGACCCGTGATCTGACTCAAAGGCACAACTGCCACAATCAGCAAACTTGGCACAGCCCAGGGATGGACCCTGGAGTTCCACAGCTTCTACAATGCTGGGTCCATAACCTCACCCACCCCACCAACTCACACCCACTCACACTACTCACATCCACTCACACCCACCCCACCAACTCACACCCACTCACACTACTCACACCACTCACACCCACTCACACCACTCACACCCACCCCACCCACTCACACCCACACACCCACTCACACCCACACACCCACTCACACCCACTCACACCCCTCCCACGTGGGTTCAGCTCCATCCAGCTCCCTGTCTTATTCACCTACAATGCCCCAAACCTCTCCTTACAACATATCGCTCTAGTGTGCGGTTGGCAACCCTTTCCAGATCATCCTAGCATCTCCCAAATGTCCAATGAGAAATCTGGAAGGAAAAAAATAATTAGGACGCCCTCTGTCAGACGAATTTTCAACGAAGAGCGAGTTCTTAGCCCAGGTGGAATCATGACATAGATAGAGCGGCTTCTGTTCTGCAAGGGATATTGGGTATTGGAGCCACCATTTTGGACCATTTGCCAGAAGAATCGGCGTGTCGGGCAGCTAACAGTGAGAGTTTGTGGGCAGGGCTGTTGAAGGCAGGAGATCATATTTACGATATGATTCAAACATATTCTGTACCCACGCATCTCATACCAGGTTGTCCACCCCCATCACTTGCTAATCTGCACTGGCTCCCTCATCTCCCAATGCGCTGAGTTCACACAACCCTTCACTGCCTCTTCATCCCCTTTCACTGACCCATACTCTCTCTGCTGCTCATTCTTTATCAGTCCCTACACACTATTTCAACCACCCCATTGTCTCTTTCACTCTTCCTTGCTCTCATGTCCTCACACTGTCTATCCACTGACTCTGTCTACACTTCTTGCTGCCTCGGTATAGCAGCCAACATAATCAAAGACCCACCCACCCCGGACATTCTCTCTCCTCCCCCCTCCTGTCGAGCAGAAGATACAAAAGCCTGAAAGTACGCGCCACCAGGCTCAGGGACAGCTTCCATCCCGCTGTTATAAGACTATTGAATTGTTCCCTAGTACAATAAGATGGACTCTTAACCTCACAATCTACCTCATCATGGCCCTTGCACCTTATTGTCTACCTGCACTGCACTTTCTCTGTAACACTATATTCTGCATTCTGTTATTAGTTTTCCCTTATACTACCTTGATGTACTGATGTGATGAAACAATCTGTATAGATGGCATGTAATATGAAGTTTTTCACTGTACATCGGTACATGTGACAATAATAAACCAACTTACCAACCCCCTGTCACTACCCTTCACTTCCTCTCCCACTTTTTTCCTTTTTCTCTATTTATCTTTTTTCTCTCTCACTCTGTTCTCTCCTCCTCTTATCATTTCATCTGCTCCTTCACCCTCACTTTCTCTCCAGTTGCCCCTCTCTCCCTATGCTTTTTCTCCCTCCCCACCTCCATATCCCATCCATTCTCCCTGTCGTCCCTCTGCACATCCTTCACTCTTCCTCCCCACCCCAGAAGATTTCCTTTATTTTTCTCCCTATCCCACTGGGTTAAGGCACTCGGTGACCTTTACACGTAGAATGCAGAAATTATGCAGGCACGGAAAGGTTGGAGCCCAGGCTCAGCATCGGTACACTGAAACTTCATTGAAAAAAGCGCAGAAACAAATGTATTTTTAAAAATTGCAAAGTAGGTTTGACATTGAGCTGAAAAGAGTAAGGACAACAGGATCAGGTTGGAGTGGGGGAAGGGAGACCAGCCCAATTCACGTCATAACAACAGATCCACTCAACATACCTGAGCAGCAGCAAGCAAAACAAGAAGATAAAGCCTGGCTTTATCTTCTGCCACCTCTCTCCATACCTAGTGAGATTTTATTTATTTTTCCCATTTTGCAGCTGTTGAGTGGGAGAATTGCTGGCATTTAGTGATTTATTCAGGATTCAAGGAGTGTTTGCTTTATTGTTAATTGCTATGAAATATATCCCAAATTGGCTCAACTCTAGATTGCTGCCATAGCTCTCTGCTCCTGCCCTGCCAAGGATCTGCTCACTGCAAGGCAAACAGCACCATCCACAGACACCGGCTGGTAGTTCAATCAGATCACATCGCGCCCACAACACAGACTTGCACTTCTTCCAATCCAGTCATTGAGTTATACAGCACAGAAGCAGGCCCTTCAGCTCAACTCGTCCATGCCGACCAAAGGTGTTTTCCTGAGCTAGTCCCATTTGCCTGTGTTTGACCCATATCCCTCTAAACCTTTCCTATTCATGAATTTGTCTAAATGTCTTTTAAATGTTGTAATTGTACCCACCCCTACCACTTCCTCTAGCAGCTCGTTCCATATACCCACCACCCTCTGTGTGAAAAACTTGTCTCTCAGGTTCCCTTTAAACCTATGCCCTCTAGTTTTAGACTCCCCTACCCTGGGAAAAAGACTGTGACCATCCACCTCATCTATGCCCCTTGTGATTTTAAAAACCATTATAAGTCTACTGCATTCAGTGTTTGCAATGTGGTGTCCCCTACATGTGGAAAAACCAAAGGCAGATTGGATGATGGCTTCGTGGAGTATCTGTGCTCCGTCCACGGGAATGACCCTGAGCTTCTGGTTGCCTCTTATTTTAAATCACTATCCCAGTCCCATTCTGATTTCCCTATCTGTGGCATCCTACACTGTTACAACAAGACCCACTGCAAGCTTAAGGAAAAACACTCTATCTTTCATCTGGGGGCATTGCCACCTTCTGGACTCAATGTGGAATTCTGCAGCTTTAGAGAACATGCTCTTTCTTCTTGTTTCTATAAGAACCATTTTTGCCCGCGTCTTATTGTTTTTGAAGCCAGTTCTGACATAGGGTCACAGACCCGAAACATTAAATGTTTTTCTTTCCACAGACGCTGCCTGACCATAGAGTCATACAGCACGGAAACAGGCCCTTCGGCCCAAACTTGTCCATGCCGACTGAGTTGCCCAGCAAGCTAGTCCCATCTGCCCGCGTTTGGCCCACAGCCCTCTAAACCTCTCCTATTCATGTTCTTATCTAGATGGCTTTTAAATGTTGCTCATGTGCCCGTCTCAAGCACTATTTCTGGCAGCTCATTCCAAATACGCACCACCCTTTGTGTGAAGAAGCTGACCCTGATGTCCCTTTTAAATCTCTAGCCTCTGATCTTAAAACTATGCTCTCTGGTTTTTAGCACCCCCTCCCTGGGAAAAAGACTGTGTGCTATCACCCTGTCTGCCCTTCATGATCTTATATACCTCTATCAGGTCACCCCTCAATCTCCCACATTCCAGGGAATAAAGTCCTAATCAATGCAACCTCTCCTTGTAACTCAGGCCCCCAAGTCCAGGCAGCATCCTGGTAAATCTTTTCTGCACCCTTTTTCCAGAATTTTCTGTTTTTATTTCAGATTATCAGCACCTGTAGTTTTTATTTTCACTGAACAATCCCCACCTTCTTCATCTAACCCCATCACCATATACTTAGCCCCATTCCTTACCCACCTTGTACTTATTTACTCTCCCTTAAATTTATCTCCGCGTCGCCCCAGCTACTCCCTGAGATATAAAAATAGAGAATGCTGAAAGTACTCTGCAAGTCAGGAAGCATCTGTGGAATGTGTTAGCAAGTTCCACACCATTCGCTCTCTCTGGGTGAAGAGGTTTCTCCCAAATGCCATGTTGGATTGATTTGTGACTTTCTTAATGGCCCATAGTTTTGGTGTCTCCCCCATCTTCCCTATGTTTATTCTATAGAACCCCTCAATAAATGTAAAAGTTGCTGCCAATTCAACAGAAAGTGTTTGAAACACTCAGCAGGTCAGGCAGCATCTGTGGAGAGAGGAACAGTTAACATTTCAGTTCTGTTGAAAGGTTCTGGACCTGAAGCGTTAACTGTTTCTCTTTCCACAGATGCTGCCTGGCCTGCTGAGTGTTTCTAACATTTTCTGATTTTATTTCAGATTTTCAGTAGCTGCAGCTACTTTTATTCTCTGCCAATGCGGCACTTGGTCAAGTCTTTCCTATTGTTACAGTTCTGTTATCATTGTAAGTCACACTTGCACCTTCTCTGATGCCTCTCTATCTTTAGCTTGGAGGCCAAGACCATGCCCTGAACTCCAAGTGTGGAAGCAAACATCCACAAGCAACATTTCAGCACTTTCTTCTTGTTGAAAACGAAAAGGAAGAACCATCGTTTATCCGATGCCTTATCTTCAGGATGCTTCTTGTTGTTGACCCTCACAGCTCAGTTAATATTACTGCTTCAGAGTCAGAGCATTGTTGATTCTTGTCCCACATCCTAGCTATGAGACACTGCAGTGCCGAGGAGGTGCTGGAGGTGTTGGCTTTTCGATGAGGTTTTAAACCAAAACCCCGCCTGCCCTCTTGGGTGAGTATGATACTGTTTTGAAGAAAGACAGGGCAGTTCTCCCTGGTGTTGTGGCCAATATTCAACCCTGAACCTATAATTAGAATCAAGTCATCTGGTCATTTATTTTGTTGCTGTTGCTATGTACAAATTGGGCTTCACATTGCAACATGCAGGGCCCATTTTAGGCCGGTCTTTTACCCAGTAAATTATTTATAAAACCAGAGACAGTATTTATTTATTCACTACTAATTTTTTTAACTGAAGATTAGTCAAAACCCAAAAAATCTTTACAGAATAATGCACAGTAGTCTTGCACTCAAAGCACATTGAGGTGTGGATTTTATGATGTATGGCTTCTCCAAATCTCTGTTGGTAAAATTATGCAGTGGCTCTTTTTATACTATCCTCTTTATGATCATGGATATAAAACCATCGGGATCTTAGAGTCATGGCAAGGTACAGGAACAGGAACAGGCCCTTCAGCCCACCATAGCTGTACCCACCATCAACCAACCACTCACACTAATCCAACATTAATCCCATTTTTTATTCCAACCACATTCCCATAAACTCCTACCACTCACTACACACTAGAGACAATTTACAGTGGCCTATTAACCTACAAGCCCACACATCTTTGGGTTGTGGGAGGAAATCAGAGCATCCGGAGGAAACCCACACAGTCACAAACTCCACACAGACAGCGCCCAAGTCAGGACTGAACGTGGATCTCTGGTGCAGTGAGGCAGTGGCTCCACCAGCTGTGCCACTGAGCTGCCCTACTCTCTCTGGGCTGATTGCTCAATAGTTTTGAGAGGTCCTTGTGTTCCCTTTCTCACTTTGCTCTTTCTTCTGTCATTGTTTTCCAAGCTGTCACTTTGTTTAAGCAATGTGTGGGGTTCTAAAGGCCTTTGTTTTAAAAGGTTACATCAGTGAGGGGTAATAGAACGAGCTTTACCGGGCTCTGGTTTGGACCAATTCTGTCTCCATTGCCCCTCTAACATTGTTAGAAATAAAAGTAATATCCCAGCAGACTGAGATTCTTACAGCAAGTGGGGCAACTCATTTTGGCCAGAGGCTCTTTTACCCTGTTCCATTATGGAATTCCCAATCTAATGCTCCATGCAATACGGTAACTGATAATATTTAGAGACGGATGATCTCTGAAGCCAGTTCTGTGTAATCGCACGGTGTGTCATTTTCTCGATTATCTGTCTGTGGCAGTATGTTGGATGGTGCCTTAACTCCTGCAATGTGCTTATCACAGGCAAGTTGGGCTAAGGTTCAGTCACATTAAGTGAATCGGTTCAGGTCGAGTGTGCACAGTCACTCCAGGTAAATTGCGGAAGAGATTGAAGAGTGGAATCCTGCCGTATCAGATCCCTTTTCCCGTTCTCTCCCATCCAGTGGAATTGACTGACTCACTGAGACAGAACAAAGCCCCTGAGCTGTCTCTTTTCTTGCTTGCAAGAAGGAGATAGGCTCCAGTAAATACTCTGATGAGTACATTGGCCAGTGTAGGTCAGCAGCATGTCTGCTTCACATTGCTGCAGGGCACAGCCACACAATACCAGAACCACTTGCATTTACATAGAAACAGTTATATAGTAAAACAGCCCAAATGCACACAGGCGAGAGAGGGAAGGTATTTAAAAGGGGAGTGAGAAAGACTTAGGAAAGAAATAAAGTGGATCCACGTGGCAACCACTCTCCTGGTGAAGTCATTTCCTCCTGGATTTGTTAATTGGGTGGCGTTAGTTTTGCTCTTTGATTATTCAGCTGGTTAGTGCTCTTGTGAAACTTCTCTGTTGCTTAGCAGTGTGTAATCTGCAATATGAGTACAATAGTTCATGGAGTTTTACAGCACAGAAACAGGCCCTTCAGCCCAACTGGTCCATGCCAACCAAGATGCCCATCCAAGCTGGTCCCATTTGCCAGCATTTGGCCCATAACCTTCCGAGCTTTTACTATCCATGTACCTGTCTAACTGTCTTTTAAATGTTCTTTTTGCACTTGCTTCAACCACTTCCTCAGGCAGCTCATTCCACATAGATACCACCCTTTGTGTAAAAAAAGTTGCCCCTCAAGTTCCTATTAAACCTTTTCCCTCTCACCTTAAACCTATGCCCACTGGATTCCCCAGCCCTGGGAAAAAGACCCTGCATTCATCCTATCCATGCCCCTCATGATTTTATACGCCTCTGTAAGATCAACTCTCAGTCTCCTATGCTCCATGGAATGAAGTCCTAGCCTGTCCAACCTCTCCCTGTAACTCAGTCCCTCAAGTCCTTGTAAATCTTTTCTGCACTCTGTCACTCACTCTTACACGAGTTGTAACTAAGATATGGGGTGGAGAACAGGCTGGACAGCAGGAGGTGAGAAAGGCATCTAATCATAATCTGTTATTTATTTGGGGAAGGGGAAAAAGGAGACAATGTGTTAATCCCAGGAATGGAACACCCTTCCTTTACATTCAGCCAGTCAGACAAAGCAGTTGGTTCCAGAATCAGAATCAGGTTTATTATCACTGACGGATGTTGTGTAATTTGTTGTTTTGCGGCAGCACTATAGTGCAAGACATAAAGACATAAAAATTACTATAAGTTATAAGTAAATAGTGCAAAAGAGGAATAACAAAGTACTGTTCACGGGTTCATGGACTGTTCAGAAATCTGATGGTGGAGGGGAAGAAGCTGTTCCTGAAACGTTGAGTGTGGGTCTTCAGGCTCCTGTACCTCCTCCCCGATGGTATTAACGTGAAGGGGGCATGTCCTGGGTGGTGAGGGTCCTTAGTAATGGATGCTGCCTTCTTGAGGCATCGCCTCTTGAAGATGTCCTCGATGGTGGGGAGGGTGGTGCCTGTGAAGGAGCTGGCTGAGTCTACAACCCTCTGCAGCCTCTTTCAATCCTGCACATTGGAGCCTCCAGACCAGGAGGTGACGCAACCAGTCAGAATGCTCTCCACCGTACATCTGTAGAAATTTGCAAGTGTCTTTGGTGACAGACCAAATCTCCTCAAAACTCCCTAATGAAGTAGAGCCACTGGTGTGCCTTCTTCGTGATTGCGTCAATGTGTTGGACCCATTTTAGATCCTCTGAGATGTTGACGCCCAGGAACTTGAAGCTGCTCACCCTTTCCGCCGCTGACTCCTCAATGAGGACTGGTGTGTGTTCTCCCGACTTGGTCTCGCTGACGTTGAGTGCAAGGTTGTTGTTGCGACACCACTCAACCAGCCGATCTATCTCACTCCTGTACACCTCCTCGTTGCCATCTGAGATCCTGCACCTCTGCACCATTTACAGTTCCAAACTGCACTATTTACAGTTCTCCTTTGAGTGGCCAATACTTCATCAATTAAAAAGAAAATAATTTCTCTATTTTGTATTATGTCTCAAAGAAACATCTTAATAGCTTGTGGCAAAGGTTGAAAAGCAATAAAATTTCAATGCTGGAAATCAGAAATAAGAACAGAAAATGTCGGAAATACTTAGCAGGTCAGGCAGCATCTGTGGAGCTAATGTTTCAAGTAAATTGCTTTTCATCAGAACTATAAAAGACAGCAATCAAACATGAGAAGGAGAAGGAATGGAGAGAACAAAAGAGATGTCCATGACTGGGTGGTGCAGACCAAGAGAAACGGAGTGTCCATCTCTCTGACCTAATGTCTGAATATTTAGTCTCTCCTGGCCATCTCCCTTCCACATCCCCATTGGCCGTCACCCTTCCACAGACATCCCCATTGGCCGTCACGCTTCCACAGACATCCCCATTGGCCGTCACTCTTCCACAGACATCCCCATTGGCCTTCTCCCTTCCACAGACATCCCCATTGGCCGTCACCCTTCCACAGACATCCCCATTGGCCGTCACGCTTCCACAGACATCCCCATTGGCCGTCACTCTTCCACAGACATCCCCATTGGCCTTCTCCCTTCCACAGACATCCCCATTGGCCGTCACCCTTCCACAGACATCCCCATTGGCCGTCACGCTTCCACAGACATCCCCATTGGCCGTCACTCTTCCACAGACATCCCCATTGGCCTTCTCCCTTCCACAGACATCCCCATTGGCCGTCACCCTTCCACAGACATCCCCATTGGCCATCTCCCTTCCACAGACATCCCCATTGTTCTCTCCACTCTCTCTCTATTCCACAACTTAAAACATGTTTGATCTCTAACTTTTCCAGTTCTGCTGTAAGCTCATTGACCTGAAACACCAACTCTGATTCTACCTCCACAGATGCTGCCTGACTTGCTTGGCAAAGGTTGCTGGTCTTTGGACTGCAGTCACTCTCGGCCAAAAGAGGAGCCACTTGGCACCAGCAAGGTCCTAATGACAGTATTGACATAGATGAACAGATAATCTGTGATTGATGATGCTAATTGGCCTTATTTACTTCCTAATTATACTTCCCTGTATTGGTCAGGCCACTGGGAGAACTCTGCTCTCCCCCTCGCTCCATCAAAGTCTTGCCATGGAGTCATCAGTGTCCATCTGGACCAATGGAATGGGTGGAAGAGGTCTCAGTTTAGCACATGATTGAAAGACTTCTGACGTTGCTGCATTCTGTCCATTAATACAGCAATCCCTCCAATGACACGTCAATCCCTCCAATGACACAGCAATCTCTCCAATAACATAGCAATCCCTCATGACTGCTCCTTTGACAATGCAGCACTGCCTCGGTTTGTCCCCCTGACCATCTAGTGGTCACCTTCAGCAGCAAAGCAACAAAATGTGTCATCGACAGCACCATCAACCAGCACTAATAACTGGCTCACTGAAGCCCATTTTGGGTTTAGCCAGGACTAGTCACCTCCAGCCCTCATTACGACCTTGATCCAAACATGGACAAAATTCCAGGAGTGAAATGAGGGTGACTGCTCTTGGAACCAAGATTTGACAGCGTGGTATCAAGCTCACTGACATTAAGAGTCATTCCTGACACACAGGGAAATGCTTGGGAAGTCAACAATCCCAGCCCTAAGCTCCTGCAGGAGTTCCACAGGGCAGTGCCCTCGACCCAGCCATCTTCAACTGCTTCACCAGCCGTAAGATCAGAAGTGGGGAGGTCCACTGATGATTGCACAATGTTCAATTCCATTAGCAACTCCTCAGCAAATGAAGCAGCCCAAGTCTGCCTGCAGCAGGACAGGGACAGGGCAGTTAGGGGTTGGCAATAAATGCTGGCATTGCCAGTAATGCCCACAGCCTGATAAATGAACACATTAAAAAAATAAATCCCAGGGTAGTGCTCCTCTGATAATGCGGCACTCCTTCGGTGCCCATATAATCCATCAATAAAATGAAGGGTGGTTTTACATTTATATAGCATGGAACCAGTCATCGACCCAGTGCATCCCAAAGCGCTCAGCAATGGGTTCCCTCTTGATGGGAGGTCAGTATCATAACATGGGAAACCTGGCAGCGAATCTGTGCTATGTGAAAAATAGCCAGGCCATCTGGGTTAATAATGTTGATAGGTGAATAACTGTGGACCTCCCTGCTTCTCATCGAGTCGTGTCGTGGGATCTTTTATATCCATCTGTTTTTTTATATATATTTCAAAAATAAACTTTATTTGATAAAAATATATACAAGAAATATAGACAGTACATAGCTTTCTTTACATTCATTGTGCTGTCCAGTGTATACATTCAGGTCTATAAATTCAAAGTGTCATCTGGTTAATACATTCCATGAGCTAAGCACGAATGCAACTCATAGAACCTAGAACAGTACAGCACAGGAACAGGCCCTTCAGCCCACAATGTCTGTGCCAAACACAATGCCAAATTAAACTGAATCCCTTCTGCCTGCACATGATCCATCTCCCTCCATTCCCTGCATATTCATGCATCTAACAGCATCTTAAACACCACTATTGTACCTGCTTCCACATTACCTGTGGCAGCCCATCTCAGGCACCCACCACTCTCCGTGTAAAAAACTTGCCCCACATAACTCCTTTAAACTTTCCCCCTCTCGCCTTAAATGTATGTCCTCTAGTGGTTGACATTTCTGCCCTGGAGAAAAAAATGATTCTGACAGTCGATCATTGACTCTCACTCATGTGGCCTCTTTGAACAATAGAGGTTTGCAGGACCTTGGGCAGCAGTCCTTCCCCACAAAACCTTTGCGCTGGCTGCACCAAGCTTCAGTGTGTCTCTCGGTGCCTTCAGCTGAGGCCTGGGATGTGCCGGCCTGCAGCATTCACTTGGTGACATCTCTTTTCTGTCTATCTTTCTTTTTATTTCTAAAATAAACTTTATTCCTAATAATATATATTTACACAAAAAGAAAAGCACAGTACAAAGCTCTCTACATTCTTAGTGTCATTTGGTCAATGCGTTCAGTAGTGTGAACACTTTCTTCTAAACATAGCACCATTGCCACTCATGTGGCCCCTTGGGGTGATGCACCCTTTTGTTTTATGAGGGGCTTCTCCACTAGGCACAGCCCCTCAATGTCCAGTAGCGGAAGGACCCTGGACTGAGGTCCTTCCCCACAGAGACTTTGCATTGGCTGCACCAAGCTTCAGTGCATCCTTCAGCACATACTCCTGCAGCCTGGACTGTGCCAGTCAGCAGCATTTCCTGACGGACATCTCGCTGTGCTGGAAGACCAACAAGTTTCGGGCAGACCAAAGGGCGTCTTTCACTGAGTTGATGACCTTCCAGCAGCACTCGATGTCTCGGTGTGTGCTCCTGGGAACAGCCCGTAGGTCAGAGAGCCCTCTGTTATGCAGCTACTGGGGATGAACCAAGACACAGACCCTTGCATCCTTCTCCACACCCCCTGAGCAAATCCACAGTCTGCAAAGAGGTGGGTGACCGTCTCTTCCCCACCCCAGCTATCCCAAGGACAGCGTGCATTGGAGATGATATATTGTCTGTACAGAAAGGCTCTGACCATAAGGGCCCCTCTCACCACCAGCCTAGTGAGTTCTTGGTGCTTGTTGGTCCATCTTTTTTTCATATATTTCAAAAATGAACTTTATTCGTAATAAAAAAAAGATATATAGTTTGCACTATATATATACATATTGCAAACCTTTTACATACGTGGTCTTTACATTCAGTAGTGTTCTTATCTTTGGTCCTGAAGTGACAGACAAGGGCTTGATTTCACATCTCAACTTGTTACTGCACTGGGGAGACAGAAGTAATGGGCTTGAACCCACCTTTTGGCTCAGGTGAGAGTGCCAGCCACTGATGTTTGCCACACGTTATATATGGACATGATCTGGTTTTATTTTTCCACCCAGGCCAAGCCAGCAGAGGCAGTGGCAGCAGCAGTCAGGGGCACGTGTACAGATCCTAGGTGCCAGCGAGAGGAGTCTGCCGAGAGCAAATCAGAGGAGCTGCCTTCCCAGTGACGTCACAGGTATGAGCCCAGGCACCAAGGAAGCACTGAGGCGACAGAAGCCATGGATTCAAGGAACTAAGGAACGCCACCTCAACCACCAACCCGCTGAGCTTGACCAGGAGTTCCTTCAAGCTTGTTGAGTGGCAAATACACAAAATGGGATCGTTCTGGTGTTTTAATGCAAAATATGAAATTAGATTGGGACACACCTGTGTGGGAGAAGGAGTACAGGTTCAACCCTCAGGCTGCAGCTACAGGCTCGGCAGTGATGGGATAGGATTTGGGGCAATCTTCGACTGACAATGAAACAAGAAATAAATTGACTAACTTTTGAATTTATTCACCTTTCTTTGTTGTTGGACACTGGACTTTTTAATTGCTCTGAGTTTTTCTCCGGCTGTTGCTCAGGATCAGGGATGACTTGCTTGCACTCTTGTGAGTTATGAATTGGTGGATGAGGCCATAGGTGGGGCAGGAGATGCTTGGCGGGGTGGGTAGGTAGACAGGTGGTCCACTGTTTGCACTGGGCTTCTGCGTGCTCCCAGCACATGGACTAGAAGTTCTTAGTGCCAACCCAAATGGTTCTCCACTTTGAGTGATCATGTAAAGAGGCATTCCTCAGAGTCAGTAAGGATGCTTCAAGCTTTTTCAAGAAGGTTTTCAAAACACGATGAATTTCATCGAGGGTGTTTGCCTTTGGCTCCTGAGAAGTAGGAAGTGGTCCACGTTTTCTAGGATCTCGTCCTGAGCCTTTATTGTCGGGGGCAATGTTGTATAGCAGGACCAGGTTGGACAGAGTATCTTTGTTTTGCAAAGATTGAGAGTATAACCCTTACTCACACATATGGTTTGGTCAACAGGATGACGATGTCTGTTATTTGATCCATTGCAGCATTAGTTTTACCTTTCCGTGGAATAATGTGTGCTTAAACCCCCATAACCTTGGCCATCTCTGCATTTACATGCAACACAGATCAGCCCACAGGACCCCACTGGTCCAGGCCAATGTTTACTGGTCCGTATAACCCTACATTATCCCATTTCATCATAGAGTCATACAGAAGGGAAGCAGGCCCTTCAGCCCAACTCGTCCATACAGACCAAGGTGCCCATCCAAGCCAGTCCCGTTTGCCCACCTTGGGCCCATATCCCTCTAAACCTTTCCTACCTATGAAGCTGTCCAACTGTCTTTTAAATGTTTTTCATGCACCTGCCTCAACCACTTCCTCTGGCAGCTCGTTCCATATACAAACCACCCTCTGTATAAAAGAGTTGCCCCTCAAGTTCCTAGTAAATCTTTTCCCTCTTACTTTAAACCTACACCCTCTAGTTCTTGACTCCCCATCCCTGGGGAAAAGACTGAGTGCATTCACCTTCTCTTTGCCCCTCATGATTATACACACCTCTATAAAATCACGTCTCAATCTCCTACACTCCAAAGGAAAAATTCCTAGCCTGTCCAACCTCTCCCTATCACTCTTTCCCTCGAGTCCTGGCAACGTCCTCTTAAACCTTTTCTGCATTCTTTCCAATTTAATAACATCTTTCTTATAGCAGTGTGACCGAAACTGAACACAATACTCCAAGTGTGGCCTCACTAATGTCTTGTACAACTGCAACATAACCACCCAACTCCTATACTCAACGCACTGACTGATGAAGGCCAGCATGCTAAAAGCCTTCTTCACCAGCCTGACTACCTGTAACTCTACTTTCAGGGAACCGTATACCTGAACTCCAAGGTGCATCTGTTCTACAACACTCCCCAGGGCTCTACTGTTAATTAACCTCCATTGCTTCTTTATTTGTTCATCCATTTTTCCTGTGCTGGTCACCTGAACTCTTCATTGTGGGAGTGCATTCAACATTCTCCCTAGCTAAAGGAGTTTCTCCAGAAGGGATTTATTACAGGCTTTGCTATAGGTGTGTCCATCCCTCCCACCACCATGTCAGTGATGGACCCTTTACCTGCTCACAGTTCTGTCTGTCAGACTCCCTGCACCTCCAACCATCTCTCCACCTTCACGTCTGTCTCACTCCCTAGTTTAACATATTCTGTTTCTCTTGCAACATAAAAGGAGGCCATTTGACCCATCAGGTCTTTGCCGATTCACAGACCAATCCCATTCACACAATAGGTTTCCCTGTCACCTCTTCTTCCCACATTCCCATCAACTCCCCCAGATTCTACCACTCACCTCCACACCAGGGCAATTCATTGCAAACAATTACACACACACACACACACACACACACACACACACACACACACACACACACACACACACACACACACACACACACACACACACACACACACACACACACACACACACACACACACACCTCCAGCTGTCAGCATTAAACCCAGATCATTTATTATAGGGCACCCAACACTTTCTCCCACCATGAAGCACCCTGAGATGTTCATCTTGAGTGCTTCAAACACCCTCTTCCTCACACAGCCAAAAGCCACTGGTGCACTGAAGGTGCTGCTGAATTTAATGGTCGCTTTCTGCCTTTGCGGAGAGGTGGCTCTTGAGTTATGGGAAGTGCTCCAGATTTCCCAGGTTCTCATCCTGCACTATAGTAAACACTGCAGAAGTGCATAATGTCGTTTACCCTGTAGGTTTAGTTGGATTATGCACGGAATGTGTAAAACCTCCTGAGGCCTGTCCGTGTATGGAGAGGGAGAGGGAGGAGTCTGTACTGTCGGGAGGGAGATAGAGATGTACACAGACAAACTATGGTGCATGGTAAGCTCTTAGGCATGTAGAGGGAGTCTACGCCGTTTAGAGAGGACTAGAGTTAAACAGTGAGTTGCAGTGGTGTATTAAGAGAGATGGAGGTGGACAATGGGGTTATATACATAAAGGGCCTTAGGGTGGGGAATAGAGAAGCACAGGAGAGTACTGCACAGAGAGATGGATAGAGCCTCACGGGAAGACTCTATAGTGTATGGAAAGGGTATCGAGATATTCAGGGGACACCGTCCTCTATAGAGAGATGGTTACCAATGTCTTAAGGGCCTGAGAGGTCCACACGTGAACGATATTGGTACTGCACAAAGGGATGGTGTTGGGGATGGGAAGGGGGAAGGACACACCTTAAAAGAAGGCTTACACCTTTCTGAAGGCAGGCTGGGGAAGAGACCACAAGGAAGTCTGTGCTAATCTCTAAATGTCAGCAAATATCTCTTAGTTGAATTAGTTAATTAGCTGAAGCATGAACCTTGCTTTGAGGAACTACAGCTGGTCAGTGAGGCCAATGATAACCGACACCTATCAGTTTCCCTCTTATATGTTGTGCCTGTGAATATCTTGAGCTCTGAAAGGTATTCAGATGATCTGCCACTTAACATTGAGCAGTTTGACACTGATGCTGACTGTCTCTGTCAACACTGCAGCAGAAAGCCAATAACAATTGTTTCCTCACCCAGTCTCTGTCTTTATGAATCTGGAGTCTTTTATTGCTGCTAAATTCCAGTGTTCCTCAAGCATTTCTAGTTGTGAATGTCACAGAGTTTCCTGCAAGCCTTTAAGGCTGTTAGCTTGCAGGTGGCAGTTTTCTTAAGGTGTCAAAAAAAAACTGCAATTTCCCCCAATTCATAGTTCCAGGTATTTAATTCTTTTAGTAAAAATGGTTAGAACCGGTGAGGTCTAAAAGCATTCCTAAATGATCAACCTTATTGATGACCTCTGGCTGAGTAGACAACTCAAATTCACCGTCATAGGGCAGGTCATAGACTCACACTCCACACCACAGACATCAGAACGTTTACTGAGGGTGACATTCTGGTGCAATACTGAGGGATTGCCACATTGTCAGCGGTGCCTTCATGGGGTAACCCAATCCTTCCACTGATTTATGTACATGAAAGGAGACCATTCAGCCCATCTTATCAATGCTGAATAAACATCTGGCAGCAGTAGGATTCAAACCCACACCCCTGAAGAGAATGGAACCTTAATCCAGCACTTTAGCCACTTCCCACACCAAAATGTGGATTGTTTCTGTGTTAAAGTTCTGTCCTTTCTACCTGCTTGTGTTCTTTTCATAACTCCATGATGAATGTGAACACATTCATTGACACCCCCCTCCCCCCCGCCACCCTATGTCCTGCTCTCTGGGATTTTGATGAGGAACGGGGGCTCTCGTCTCCCACTGGACCTGAGATTCTTGTCTCTGATCTCCCATCACCCAGGAGTAGAAGAAAGTAAGTGGGTATGGCCCTCAGTGACTGGGTGGATGGGTGCACGTTGTGGTGTCCATACAGAGCCTCACAATCCCCTCAGTTCCTTTCTGATCAATGGGGAATTCAACTAATCTCAGTCAAAGCAACAATAAGGGACACCATGATTGGAGAGTTACAGCTTCTCAATAAGAAATACTATGATTGGTGTGTTGGTAATGGGAAAGTTGCCAACTCTGAATTTACTCCTGCAGACTCTTGACATTCCACCCCCAGCTACTCCATCTGGTCAAACATTCTCCTCCTCCAGTATTGTCATAGATTCATCGAGTTATACAGCACAGAAACAGGCCATTCAGCCCAACTTGTCCATGCCGACCAAGTTGCTTTCATTTCCCACATCCCTCTGAACCTTTCCTTTCCATGTACCTGTTCAAATGCCTTTTAAAGGTTGTGATTGTACCCACCTCTACCACTTCCTCCGGCAGCCTGTTCCACATATCCACCACCCTGCGGATTTTTCTGTGTGAAGAATTTGCCCCTCAGGTCCTCTTTAAGTCTTTCCCCTCCCACCTTAAGTCTATGCAAAGGTGTTCCAAGAAAATTAAAACAACATTCAATTCTTTTAGTGCCCCTTATGTTTTTCTCCTCACTCTCAGCCTGCCCAGGAGATTAATCCCAAAGGGCTGGCAATATGACCTCTCCTGATTGATCTCAAGGTTCTTGCAGTAGGAAACCAGGAACTCCTTGTCTGATCCACTGCATCTTTTTGGGAAATGACTAACTCCGGGGCACCACAAGATCAGGACCGGCTCTGCCGCTTCCCCCATGGGAGGATAGCCGAATGATACATTCTGTGCTCGGATACGGAAGGGGTGATGGGTGTGGGGGAGGTGGTGTGGGAGAGGAGAGCTTCCATACCTATGGCAGTGATCAAAAGAAACAATTAAACTTTCACCTCAACACCGAGATATAATCAGCAATTTCTTCTATCCAAGTCTTTTATTCCTGTGAAAGTGGGTGCACAGGGGAATTGTCTGCCGAGCTTCTTAACTTAATTAAGAAGCTGGAGTGGAAATTGTAAACAGGCAGCAGCAGCAGCCGAGAGACGTGAACTCTCGTGACATGTTTTTTTCCCCTCTATTGAATATGTGGAGACAGAACTGTCATGGTTTAGTAAAGCTGTCACCTAGTTAGGAAGAGAAAAATTGCACTTGATTTATAACTAGGCTTCCTTTTATGAACTTCGGAGTCACATAGACTTTAAACCTATTTCTTCGAAGACAATAATGTTCATCTCCAGGGACATCTTTTTCCCATACACCTTGACGTTGCATCATTCATACACAGCACGGCGACACCCTTCGTATGTGAGTGCGCCTTTTATGACAATTGAGTCTATTCTGCATCTCATCTATAAACGACGAAACAAATGCAAGGTGTCCTTTTTGTACACACTGCATCTCATACTTATTTTGTCTGTCACATCCACCTTTGCAAAATCACATGCCTAAAATCAAGCTGAGAGAGAGCTAAGAAAATTAATGCAGTACTAAAGTAAATGAGTACCTTATCACAGAAGTATGAAGGTTTGAAGCCACTAAATGACTTCAGAAATAATGCATTAACAGAGGGAGAGCCAGACTGACCTAAGGTTTGGAGCTTTGTACGCTATACTTTAGCAGCAGAATTTTGGTCTCCCGCAGAATACAACCTTTCTGACCCATGAACAGAAAGGTAATAGATTTTTTTATGTGTGATCCAAAGGTTCCTATCCCCCTGCATCCTATTCAAATATTGTGTGTAGCTCCACCTAATGAAATGGCTGTGTTTTTGTCGGTTTATCTCCCTCGGGCTTGCAGTTGCCAATTTGAGCATGTTTTCCATTCCAACAGTTCTTCAGGCCTTGCCTTTATCTCTGCAGCATTCATCTTGTCTTGCAGCCTGTCTTCGTTTTTATATCTATCCTTTCTCCACGGTAGTTCTTGGACAGAACATCCTGCTGTTAAGGATGATTTCTCAAAGGTCAGTGAACCAATTCTCCATTGTTACTCTCTGCTTATCTCTCCTCACCTTCCGATGAAACAAATCAGGCACCTTGAGCAGTGAGCAACCATCCATTGTGCAGTGATTTTGGCTGAGCAGACAGCTCTGTACTCTTCACTTCCAGCTATAATCTGTCAATTTACCATTTTTATCCATTCCTACCTTCCTTAAAATAAAGAATAATTTGCATTGATAGGGCCCTTCATGACTTAGGACTGCTTTACAGCCAATTCATTATTTTCTTTCAAGTGCTTGCACTGTTGTGACTGAGGAAACACAGGAGCCAATTATGTACACGCCATCTTCTCACAAGCAGCAGTTTAATTTAAAACCTCTTTAGAACGTAGGTTGAAGGGTAAATATTGATTAGGGCGCTGGGGATAACTTGCCTATTCTTTGCATGACATCAGTGGCATGGTTTATAACTCACTGGGGGCTGCTAGACAGGACAGTGATGTAACACGGGGGTTCGAGCTGCAAGTGACCCTTTCAGTGCTTGGGTGCAATTCTCAGAGATTTACAGCAAACACACCCTTTGGTGCTGTAACTTTGTCTACCCGTCATGGGTGGGGGGTGTTCAGTGCCTAGTTCGCAGTGCCCTCTAACCTTGGGTGCCTGGCCATAAAACGCGGAGATGTGGAGCATCAGGGGACTATGACGTCAGATAACTGCAGTCAGACTATATTCAGCCATGTGGTGAATACACCTGGTATCCTTGCAATCATCCCCTGCAGGATATCTCTACAGAAGGCAAGTTCTATGTAATACAGGCTGTCGCACAGCTCAGAAGCCTCAAGTGTTAATAGCTCTACATTAGTTTTGTGGATGACAATGACATCAAATTGTAAGAAACCCAAACGTGAAGAGATAACAGAAGTTTTGAGCTCAAATAGGAAGAGTTTACATTGACGTTTAAAGATGCCAAGCCTCTGTGCTCCAAGACATCACTCATTCACTACAAAGCAAACTACTTGAGACGTCGCCATAAAACAGATCGCAGGTTTTCATCTGTACATCCTCCTGGTCAGAATGAAAGAAAAACAAGGTAACCACATTGAAATGACCCCTAAGCAGCACTTCCTTCCAAAAGTAAGCAAGCTGACAGAACAACCAAAGTTAGTTTGGTTATTTCATGGAACGTTGCTCTTGCTGCTCATCCGTATTTTGATAGAAAAGTGTTAAAAGGGTATGACAAAAGTGGTTGCAGTTTGTCATGTAAATAACACAATATTTTAAGATTAATAAATTTCCAAAGGCCTGGGGCCAGGACAGAGACTCACCAGGCCTCTAGCTTCTGCAGCCAGTGGGCACGAAGCAGCCAGGGTGGGTTTAGTGTGGCATTAGCAATAAAAATGCGTTTATAAAAGCTGAATGTCTCCTGCATCTCTCAGACTTCTGAATAAGATGCGGCTCCAAGAACCAGGGATGTTAGCCACTGCAGATTTAACACCCCACTCGTAAGGCAGCACACTGGCAGTGCAGCACTCCCTCAGTACTTCAACCTAGATTTCATGCCAAAGTCTGGAGTGAGGCCCGAACCCACAAACCTCTGAGCAAGAAGTGATCATGGTATCCAATGAGTCACAGCTGACACATTACCGACAGATACCAAGACACCACATTGAAAAGTCCAAAATCCTTCAAAAGGATGTAAAGAAATCACGCTGTAACTGAGAGGATGCAGACAGATGATAATTTCTGTAAATTGGACAGAAGGTGAGAACAGTGTTAAGCTCCTTGTGGTGGCTGTGCCGTTATCTGAACCACCACAGCAAGCGTAGAGCAATTAACAGACTGTACAGACAGAGCACCCAGGGACCAGGGTAAAACTCACAAGACCGAGCCCAGTGCTGCTGACAAGAGCTGCTCAACAGTCACCCGCAGCAGCTGTAGGTACTTCAGTGCAACGATGAGGCAAACACTGACTCGGTTAATGATGAGGTTTTAAAACGGGCATAATGAGCACCTTCCTGTGTGAGGCAATCATGCCACAGTGTTGCTTTTACATTTGATCATTGCTGATAGTGGTGTGGTAGAGATTCCACACTGCAACAGGGACACACGGCTCATGGGAACACAGGATTAAAATCCAAGTGCTTCAACGAACCTCTGGTCCTGTCCCCCTGGTCAGCCTTTGTTGATTTGTCACGAAAAGGAGCCTATTTTCTGCTTACAAATACCCCATCAAAATCTTAATGTTGATAGCTGGAAGGTTTGAGGGATTTTTCTCCTCTGATCACCACTCTGCAGGGTGACCATGGTGTGGATCATCCCAAGGGAACATCCTTTTGCATTTTGCTTTTCACCGCCTCAGAACATCCCAAAGCCAATGGAACATATATTTTGAAGCATCCTCACTGCTGAAATGTAGGAAGTGTGGCAGCCAGTTTGAACGCAGCCAGCTCCCATGGACTTGATGTGATAAAGGTGGCTGAGAGGTAAATATTGGCCAAAACACTACAATTTTAAAAGCAGAAGGCACGGCAGTCATAGAGGCATAGAGCAATACAGCACGGATGCAGGCCCTTCGGCCCAACCAGTCCATGCTGACCACGGTGGCCACCCAGCTAGTCCTAATTTCCTGCGTTCACTCCATATCCCTCTAAGCCCCACCCCTCCATGTACCAATCCAAGTGCTTTTTAAATGATCCTATTGTATCTGCCTCAACCACTTCCTCTGGCAGCCCATTCCATATACTCACCACCCTCTGCATGAAAAAGTTGCGCCTCAGGTCCCTTTTAAATCTTTCCCCTCTCACCCTAAATCTATGCCCCCGAGTTTTGGACTCCCCTACCCAGGGGAAAAGGCTGTTACCGTCCACCTTATCTATGCCTCTCATAATTTTACACACTTCTATAAGGTCGCCCCTCATTCTCCTACGTTCCAACCTCTCTCTAAGTTCTAAGAACTAAGAACTCCCTAAGTTCAAGATGCCTTGCCAGCAACACTCACATCCCGTGTATTAATGAAAAGCAGGTCCCAGTAGGCACGTCAGTCACAGAGGGTATTTCACTTCCTCTGTGTGTGTGTGTGTGTGTGTGTGTCTATAAAATTGATGTGTCAGTTCCAGTGTACATCTCAGTACCAAAGGGTGTGTCACTTCCTCTGTATGTGTGTGAGAGTACAAATGTGTGTGTATGTTTTTATGCGTGTGTCAGTACTAGTGGTTGTGTTCCACTGCAAAAGTCAGTATTAACAAGTGTGTCAGTTCCAGCATGCATGTTTGTCTACCAGCACCATTAGTCATTAGGGGTGCCACTTCTAGTGTGTGTGTGCACAAATGTGTATATAAGTTCTCATGCATGTGTCAGTATTTGTGTGTGTGTGTGTGTGTGTGTGTGTGTGTGTGTGTGTGTGTGTGTGTGTGTGTGTGTGTGTGTGTGTGTGTGTGAGAGTGATATCCAATGCAAATGTCAATACCACTGGGTGTGACAGGGGATTTATCAGCTCCAGTGGGTATGTTATTTCCAGTAGATGTACTGGTTCCACTGGTATGAGCCTATCGATGACTGAGCACCACGTAATCTGACCTGCCCCCAACTGATCATCCCTTCCGAAAAGTATTGTTTACAAGAACTCTTACTGGAAAACTTGTTGGTGGTACTAATGATAGAAAAAAACTTGAGCAAGAATTAGTACATTAGTATTAAAGATAAGCCGAGTACAAAAAATAACCTTTAAGCAGCCCACAAAATGTATTAGATTGCGTTTGATATTGGTTGTGCCTTCAGGGAGATGATCTGAACATTCCAGCACAGTACAGAAGGAGTGCTGCTCTGTCCGAGGTGCCTTCTTTCTGATGAAATACTAAGACTCACTCATCTCTATCTGGTGGATATAAAAAAGGCCCTGGAGACACAAGAGACTGCAGATGCTGGAATCTGCAGCAAAAAAACAAGCTGCTGGAGGAACTCAGTGGGTCAGGCAGCATCTATGGAGGCAGAGATGGTCAGCATTTTGGGTCAAGACCCTGCATCAGGACTCAAAGTGACCATCCCTCTGCCTCCACAGATGCTGCCTGACCCGCTGAGTTCCTCCAGCAGCTTGTTTTTTGCTGAAAGGGGCCGTGGCATTATTTTAAATAGAGTGAATGAATTCCGTTCCGTTCCCTCCATCAACATCACAGAATCAGATCAAGTTTATTATCACTGACTTAGATGACATGAAATCTGTTGTTTTGTGGCAGCAGGTCAGTGCAAAGACATAAAATTGCTATAAATTACAAAAATAGATAAATAGTGCAAAAAAAGGAATAACGAGGTAGTGTTCATGGGTTCATGGACCGTTCAGAAATCTGATGGCAGAGGGGAAGAAGCTGTTCTTGAATCATTGAGTGTGGGTCTTCAGGCTCCTGTACCTCCTCCCCAATGGTAGTAACGAGAAGAGGGCATGTCCCGGATGGGGAGGGTCCTTAGTGATGGATGCCGCCTTCTTGAGGCGCCGCCTCATGAAGGTGTCCTCGATGGTGGGGAGGGTTGAGGGTTGGAGCTGGCTGGGTCTACAGCCCTCTGCAGCCTCTTACGATCCTGTGCCTTGGAGCCTCCATACCAGGCTGTGATGCAACCAGTCAGAACGCTGTATAAGTAAATAAGTAGGTAAATATAAGTCCTTGCTTGTTGGGATCTTACTCTACACAAATTGGCTTCGATATTTCCCACATTGCAACAGTGACTACACTTCAGAATTACTTAGGAGCTGTAAAGTGTGCAGTGCCTTAATGTTGTGAAAGAGACAATAAAAATAGAAAATCATTTATAACCAGTAACCCCTCATCGACCAGTCAGCCTTCACATCTACTGACAAGTGTCTGGATTGAGCAGAGAGTAAGATGTTGCTTGGGAACGCCTCAGTCGCTGGAAGTCTCCACATCTCACAAACCTGACCAGCTGTTAACATCTGTTTTGGGGTCAGGAACATGCATATAAATATCGTAACACACCCGGACCCATATGGTAGTCTATATTCGTGCCTGGAGGGGGAAAGTCAAGTTGAAATTTAATTTGCATAATGTATTCAGGTCTGCGGACTGAAATTAATTTTCTGATGTTTTCACAGCCCCAGGCTGTCCCAGGAATAGTTTATTTTCATTAGTTGTCACAGCGCTTGTCTAAGTATCTATCTCTGTGGTTTATTGGCACCGTAAATGTGATTATATGTTACAGTAGTCAGTTCCGGGAACAACTGAGAGAGGGTGGTGGCACGTTGCCCATGGTTACCAGTAATGAGAAATAAAGTAAGACTTATTATTTACATTGCACTTTTTCCAACTACAGGACGTTCCAAAGCATTTTACTGTCAGTAAAGTATTTTTGAAATGTGGTTACTAAGGAAACACGGAAACCAATTAGTGCACAGCAAGCTCCCACAAACAGCAATGGGATAACGACCAAACAATCTGCTTTAGTTCTGTTGATCTGGGAATAAATATTGACCTCAGGACATTGGGGAGATCTCTCCAGCTCCTCTTCTTCATGGGCAAGATGCTATATCAACAGTAATGGAATATATTCATCGCCTTGTTAAATTTAAAAGCTAGGGAAGTATTGGTGTTGGTTTATTATTGTCACTTGTACCGAGGTACAGTGAAAAACTTGTCTTGCATACTGATCGTACAGGTCAATTCATTACACAGTGCAGTTACATTGAGTTAGTACAGAGTGCATTGATATAGTACAGGTAAAAACAATAACAGTACAGAGTAAAGTGTTACAGAAATATATTCTAATTAATAGGAAGACTTCCATCGCTGCAAGTGCACAGACTAAAATTAAGTCAACAAAATGACATTGAAACAAGATTTGCCTGATGTTCACTGAGCACTGTGGCACCCAGTGCTACCTAGGTATATCAATCATCAAGGACCCAGGGCTGTTTATCAGTGGATCTCAGCGTCAGTTCTAAGTTTCCAATCATTGATCGTTAACCTTCTGTCCTAGGTTGTGGGCTGCTTTCTCACTTCATTGCAATAAGCTGCCGCATTGGAGGCACAAGATGCTGGGATCTGGAGCAAAGCAACAAACTGCTGAAGGAACTCAGCGGGTCAGGCAGCATCTGTGGAGGGAAATGGACAGTTGATGTTTGGCATTGAGACCCTTCATCTGGACTGGAAGATGAGGGGAGAGAGCCGGTATGAAGAGGTGAGGGGAAGGGGTGGAGCAAAAGAGCTGGCAGGTGATAGGTGGATGCAGGTGAGGAGGAGTAATAGGCAGGTGGGGGAGGGGAGAGTGGAATTAGTGACAGAGGCTGGGAGCTGACAGGCGGAGGTGACAAAGGGCTGATCAGAAAGGAAGGTGAGTGTAGGATGTCAGTGGCCAGGAATGGGCTTAGCCCCGTCCCCAAATGGTAGCATTGTGGTTAAATTACAGGACCAGCATTCGGAGGTCTGGACTTTTGAACCAAATCCCACAATGGCAGCCGAAGAATTGATATCCAAACAAATCGAGGATCAAAGGACAAGTTGTTGGGAGGGCAGGTCAGATGTGTGATAACCACTCACTGGTACTGTCACACCTATTGGACCTGACACCCCCACTGGTACTTGCACTCCCCTGGATGACTACTGGGTGGATGTAACAGCCCTCTGGGAGGGAAATATTCCATCTGTATCCGGTCTGATCAATGTGTAACTCCAAACTTATCAACGTGCCTCTTAACTGCACCCTCAGCTCAGAGACGATGTAGGGATGGGGAATAAATGTTCATATTGGCAGCAACAACAATAAATTAAATAACCATTAAAATCCCTACCAATACTTGGGAAGGGGAAAAAGAACAAGCATTTCTATGGCACCTTTACCGACACCTCAAAGTGCTGTACAGTCACAAAGTACTTATGAAGGTTAGTGACCATTGCAATGTAGAAAACACAGAAAACACTTGTGCATAGCAAGCTCCCACAAATAGCAATGATGGGATGACCAGATAATCAGTTTTTAGTTACGTTGGTTAACCAGAACAGCGGGTAGAGCTCGCCTGCACTTGTTTGAAGTAGAACCACCTGAGAGGACACCTCATTTAACAACAGCTGAATGACAAGCAACTACAGCAGCGCAGCACTCCTTTGGGATTCTGTTCGAGTGTCAGCCTGGGTTTGCTGCTTATGTTTCTGGAGTGGGATTAGAACAGGGCCTTCTAAACAGTGACAAAAGAGATGAGTGACAGCCACAGTTGAAAGGCTGAATATTCCCAGTCCAGGAATTGATCCTGGGCCAAATGGATGAAGATTGGGAATCTTAATGGGAAGACCATTTTGGAGCTGCATTAACTGGAGGGAAATCAAGGCTGGGTGAGGAACCACTCAAGGGACTGTGATCGACCACTGAATGGATTTGCTGTTGTGAGATGCTGTCTGCAACATTGATAGGAGCTTACTTCAGCCTGAACAAGTGCTTTCAAAGAGGGGAGATTGACAACTGGGAGTGGGGGTGAAATTCATTACCTATTATCTTGTTAAATATTAAACATGCTTGCTTGAAAGCATGTTACACTTCAAACACAGCCATGGTACCAGAAAAATCTATTGGGCTTCTCGCAGACCAGTCTAAGAAGACATTTTAACACTTGCCTCGCTGCGTTTGAGCATATCTTTCAGAAGCTTCTTTCTAAATACCAAGCCCGACTGCCAGCTTTATTGAATACAATCAGATTCTGCAAATTACTGTAAGCGTGACCCAGAGATTTGTATGTTTGCATTTACATATTTATTGTTGTAGAAGGTGAATTAATGAAGGAATGGGAAAGTTCGGTGAGGAGACTGAACTGGCTGACTGATAACACTTAACAAAAGGACTCATCGCCATTCAGATACCCGACATTGCTGAACTCACTGAGAATGGAAGATATCACAAAGGAGGAAGCAAAGATGTTCTGCAAGATGCATCCAAGTCCCCAGCCCTTTCTCCCAAGCTTCCTGTACTTGCATCATTTTTATTTTTAAACATCGAAGGCAATATTTTACAGATGCTTAGCACCAACCCACAGCCTAATTCTGTAAGTGAAGATGCCACCACAGGATAATTAAAGCAAACGCATCAGCCGTTCACACATTGCAGCAAACAGTCACAACAAGTCAGATTCGCACAGACTTCCCAAAGAATCTGTTTAATCCAAAGGTAGTTTATCAACACTGAGGAGAACTTATCTTTATTTAGCATCCTTCATGCAAAACACTGCCCCAAGATGCTTCACAGACACAAAGGTGGACCTTTAGGTACAGAAGGATAAATTCGTTGCGATCAAAGGCTTTGTCA
Source organism: Pristis pectinata (assembly GCF_009764475.1). NCBI lineage: Eukaryota > Metazoa > Chordata > Chondrichthyes > Rhinopristiformes > Pristidae > Pristis > Pristis pectinata. The sequence continues at coordinate 6,057,441 of NC_067425.1, read as the reverse complement.
AAGAGCTGGGTATTGAAGAGCAATGAATGTGGAGAGAAAAAGGGGTTTCAGGAGGGGATTCACAGTGGGGGCTCTTTGGCAGTTTTATAGCACCAGTGCCTGAGGGGCAACTAGTGATGGAGAGGAAGAACAGCTGGCCAGGGTCAGGGTCATAGACCAGTTTAAGAAGACATTTTAACACTTGACCCGCTGTGTATGAGCACATCTTTCAGAACCTTCTTTCGAAAAACGAAGCCCGCCTGCCTATTTTATTGAATACAATCGGAGCATCAGAGTTTTGGGAGTGGAGCCAGGTGCATGTTGGAGGGTTTTGGAGAAAGGGAGGGTTGAAAGCACAAAGGCAGCCATTTGGAACTGAAGACGTGAAGGGTGGGGAACTGGGAGCCAGTGAGTGTGGGGGTGGGGGAGGCAGTAGGAAGTGGGCAACTGCACTTTCTAAAGCTGGTTTAAAGAGGGTGAAGGATTGGAATTAGAATGGTTTATTATTGTCACATACCAAGGTACAGTGAAAAACTTGTCTTGCATACCGATCGTACAGGTCAATTCATTACACAGTGCATTGAGGTAGTACAGGGTAAAACAATGCAAGGTAAAGTGTCACAGCTACAGAGAAAGTGCAGTGCAGGTAGACAAAAAGGTGCAAGGTCATAACGAGGTAGATTATGAAGTCAAGAGCCCATCTTATTGTACTAGAGAACCATTCAATAGTCTTATAACAGCTGGATAGAAGCTGCCCTTGAGCCTGTTGATACGTGCTTTCAGGCTTTTCTATCTTCTGCCTGATGGGAGAGGGGAGAAGAGAGAATGTCTGAGAATGTCCTCTTAGATAGCCACATGAATGATAGAGAAGTGGAGGGCTATATGCGAGGGAAGTGTTCGATAGATCTTAGAGCAGGATAAAATGTTGGCATAACATCATGGGCCGAAGGGCCTGTACTGTGCTGTAATGTTCTATGGGTTGGGTCTTTGATTATGTTGGCTACTTTATCGAGGCAGTGAGAAGTGTAGACAGAGTCCATGGAGGGGAGGCTGGTTTCCATGATGCACTGGGCTGTGTCCACAACTCTGCAGTTTCTTGTGGTCATGGGCAGAGCAGTTGCCATACCAAGCCATACTAAGCCATACCATACCAAGGCTGGAGAGTCAGCCAAGGGTAAGGTCGGGAGTCCTGGTGGGGAGGGGACAGAGACTGAGGTTATGTTACAAAGGGAAGTCGGCAGACCCAGTGATGCTGAAGATGCAGAGGTTCAAAGCCCAGGGCCAAGTAGAATGCTGAGGTTGCAATAGATGGGAAGGAGGAGGGACTCAGGGATGAGAGGAGTTTGGTGAGAACATGAGGGAAATTAGGGGAAAAAAGGGGTACAGGAATAAGTAGGGGACATGGAGCAGTGATGTAAGGGGTAGGGGTGGTGCCCAGAAGAGTGGGAATTACCCAGAGCAGCTGGCCTATATCTTCATCCAGAAGCTCACGTTGTCGAGTCTATTATCATGTGCACAAGTACAGTGAGGTACACTACAATGAAAGACCTGCTTGCAGCAGCATTACAGGCATGTAAGTACAGACAACACACAGAATATAAATTATACAATGCATTGAAGAGAGGAAAGAAAAGACTGTGCAAAAACAAGACCTTAGAGCAAAAACCAAAGACACAATCAGAGACAATCCATGGGAATGCTGAGGTGGGTTAGGGCTGTGCAGGTTGGCTCAAGAACCTGATGGTTGTAGGAAAGTAGCTGTTCCTGAACCTGGTGGTGTGGGACTTCAGGCTTCTGTACCTCCTTCCTGACAGTAGCAGCGAGATACTCCATGAGATACCTGTGCCTAGTGTTAGCATTGAGGCCGGAGAAGCCGGGAGATAGGAAGCTGGGGTGATGGGGAGGCGGGTGGGAGGGAGAGATGGGTGGGGGGAGCAGGGAGGTAGGAAGCTGGGGTGGTGGGGAGGCGGGTGGGAGGGAGAGATGGGTGGGGTTAGGAAGCTATGGCTGACTTTTGCTTTCCAGCATCATTGTTGAATAGTGCAGGTTTTGTCAGAAGGGAATGAGATCTGGTCACATGTGATGCAGAACAGTACATCATCAGTGCTGTGATTGATTTAACTATAACCATAGCAACACACACATTTAAATTTCCTGAGGTGTTGTTAATAAGTCAGAGGATGCATTGGTCAGTATGTTGCATTAATACACAGGATGACTGCTGTTAATTCATGATGCCTTTTAAGGCTACAACGCTTCTTGTTATAATATAAATGCAGTGTGATCTGATTCAGAAGTTCATTGCTGTTCAAGTCATTCGTTTCTAAAATATCATTATTAAGAGGAAAGGGCTGTGAATATACTGCCTCTGGTGACAGCCAAATAACTGTCTTGGGTACTTTCAATTTTATTTCTTTGCATGACACATACATTTGAACATCATCTGAAGTACATTTAGAACTGCCATGATGGCCATAACACATTAATTATATTATCGGCAAATCTTCTGTGGTGCTTTTTACATGAAGCAGAGGATGTTGTGTTATAAAAAGTCAGGGAGACCTTGTAAGCAAAGCAGTTAGGGCAACCCAAGCTGCTTCACAGCTGGTAACTTGGTGTGTCGTAACTTCAGATCTGCTCGAGCTACATGTAGATGTGTACTCTTCAAAACTGTAAAGGTTAACCAAGGAGCTGCTACTGTCCGGCCAGTTAGTATGCTAACTGATTAATTATATGTGGTGATTCAGAAGCTAAGGAGACAATGACCCTGCTATGATGTTCTATAAAAGATAACACGCCTCATATTTTTCTGTGGAGTGTGTGAGGAGGTTGAGGGTGACACGAGAATGAGTGTGGCATTTAAAGTGTGACACCAAAAGTTGAGTGCCAACATTTGGAGTATGACTCAAGACCGAGTGTATCACAGGACCTTGAGTGTGACGGGTGAAATGTGACACTGGAGGACCAGTTTTACTCAAGACATTTGACCTGTGATGAACAGGAAATATCAATGGACATTTGTGCTGAAAATTTCCTGATCTTCCCATAATTAATTTGACAGAAGATCTCTGGATAAAACACATAATTGAGATCTTCATTGATCTTTTACTGAAGTTGCAACAACTGATCAGGATAAGCCCAAGAAAATTCCTAGCAACCACTCTGATAAATAAATCTGCTTTTTAAATATTGCACTAATTCGTAAAGTTTCCGTACTTCTTTCAATTTCATTTTTATGTAATAGGATCCTGGTTCACATGGCAACTGGTTTAGTGGGTACAGGAACTGCACGGTTTTGTACAAAGACAAAGCAAACCATGTAACCATAGAACAGAGAACAGTACAGCACAGGAACAGGCCCTTCAGCCCACGATGTTGTGCTGAACTAATGGAGTTAATGACACTTAATTAAACTAATTCCTTCTGCCTGCAAATGGTCCATATCCCTCCATTCTGTGCATATACAAGAGCCTCTTGAATGCCTCTATTATATCTCCCATCACCCCTGGCAGCACATTCCAGGCACCCAGCATTCTCTGTGTAAAAAGCCTGCCCTGCATCTCTCCTTTTAACGTTCCCCCTCTCACATTAAATGCACATCCTCTAGTATTAGACATTTCGAACCTGGGAAAAAGATACCAGCTGTCTACTCTATCTATGCCTCTCATAATTTTATAAACTTCTGTCAGGTTTCCCCTCACACTCTCCCGCTCCAGAGAAAGCAAGCCTAATTTGTCCAACCTCTCCTTATAGCACATGCCCTCCAATCCAGGCAGCATCCTGGTAAGCCTCTTCTGCACCCTCTCCAAAGCCTCCACATCCTTTCCGTAATGGGGCGACCAGAACTGAATGCAATATTATAGATGCAGCCTAACCAGTGTTTTATAAAGCCACTGAACTCAGTGCCTCGACTAATAAAGGCAAGCATGCCATATGCCTTTCTTTACCACCCTATTGACGTGTGCGGCCAGTAAGTCCACTGGTTCTAGATATGGTGCAGGGGTCCTTTAAAACCTCCAAATGACTTGGCAATCAAGGGTTCAGAGAAACGAGAGACATCAATGTAGCCCTCTTCCTCACTAATAAAGATGATTTCAATTTTCTGTCTGTAGAACCAAGTCTGTGAATGAAGGGAATTAACTGTGACCTTCAGAAAGCATCTCACTTAAGTCCCTCACAAAAGCTTGTAGCAAAACAAAATGAAACCTTAATGGAATCAAAGGTGTAATTGCTAATTGGACCGAAAAGTGGCTTGACAAGAAGCAGAAGGTAGCCATTAATGGGAATTACTTGAGTGGACAGCTTTGATTAATGGAGTCTCACAGGGATCAATGCTTGGACCTCTGCCTTTCATTATACGGATTAGGACAAGAATGATTGAATTTCCTGATGATTGACCTATGTGCGAAATCAAGGCAGGGCAACAATTTGGAAATCAGTTGCTTGGAATAAGAGACTGAGGGCCTGGGAGAGGTGTCACAAGTATGGTTCAGCCTTAATAACCATGAGGTGAAGCACTTGAGGTAGTTCTACAGGCTGCAACGAGGGAAAGATGTGGGCAGTTGACAAAGTCACTGCAAGGGTCCCCCTGATGTGAAGCAATAATTACTGAGGGACAGGTGTCAGAAATGTGTAACCAAGTGAATCAATTTACATTAAGTCCAACTAGATTGTGTTGACACTCCATGACATATTTCCATCTGGTTGCAGTCTCTGTAACAAAATAATATACATTTATGTAGCACCTTTCATGACCTCCCATAGCTCTCTAAAACCTGTTAAGTTCTTCTGAAAGTGCAGCTTGTATGTGAAATGAACTGCAGCAAGTTAGCACGCTGCAAGCACCCACCAATGTGAAAATAACCCAATCGTTTTTAGTGACATTGGTTTTTGACATCGACATTTAAAGTGAGAGGGGGAAAGTTTAAAGTAGATGTGCAGGGCAGGTTTTTTACACAGAGTGGTGGGTGCCTGGAATGGGGCTGCCAGGGGTAGTAGAACATAGAACACAGAACAGTACAGCACTGGACAGGCCATTCGGCCCACGATGTGCTGATCTTGATGCCAATTCATGCTAAATGTCCTCTTCCTGTGTATCATCCATTCCCTTCATATTCATGCATCTATCTAAAATCCCCCTAAACTCCAGCAAGCTGCCTGCTTCCACTACTATCCCAGGTAACCTCTTCCAGGCACCGACCACTCTCTGTGTAAAATACTTGCCCCTCACATCACCTTTAAATCCCCCCCTCTAACCTTAAAAGCATGTCCTCTGGTGTTTGACATTTCTACTTTAGGGAATAGATTCTGACCGTCTACCCTGTCTCTGCCAAGTAGTTGTGAAAGCAGATACGATAGTGGCATTTAAGAAGCTTTTAGACAGGCACATGCAGGGAATGGAGGGATATGCACAAGGGATAAGGGATTTAGTTTAATTTGGCATCGTGTTTAGCACAGACATTGTGGGCCAAAGGGCCTGTTTCTGTGCTTACTGTTCTGAGGATAATCATTGGTCAGTTCACTGGGAGAGAATGCCCTTCGCTTCTCTTTGAATGATGCCATGGAATATTTCACTTTCATGATAGAGATTCCATTTTTTTTCTCACCCGAAACACAGCACCTCTGGCAATGGAGCATTCCTTCAGTGTTCTACTGGGAGGAGCGGCTGAATTAATCACCTGACTGAGAGGTGAGAGTGCTAGCTACTAAATCGTGACTGACACATAGGTTGTAGAACATAGAACAGTGCAGCTCGGTACAGGCCCTTCGGCCCACCATGTTGTGCCGTCCTTTAAACCTCGCCTAAGACTATCTAATCCATTCCTCCCACATATCCCTCTATTTTAAATTCCTCCATATGTTTATCTAGCAATCTCTTGAATTTGACCAATGTACCTGCCTCCACCGCCGCCCCAGATAGCGTATTCCATGCCCCGACCACTCTCTGGGTAAAAAACCTCCCTCTGATATCTTCCTTGAACTTCCCACCCATTACTGTAAAGCCATGCCCTCTTGTATTGAGCATTGGTGCCCTGGGAAAGAGGCGCTGGCTGTCCACTCTATCTGTTCCTCTCAATATTTTGTACACCTCTATCATGTCTCCCCTCATCCTCCTTCTCTCCAAAGAGTAAAGCCCTAGTTCCCTTAGTCTCTCCTCATAATGCATACACTCTAAACCAGGCGGCATCCTGGTTCATCTCCTCTGCACCCTTTCCAATGCTTTGTTAAAAACAAACATACAGAACTCATTCATTCTCTTACATTCCCGCATTAATAGGAGAGGTCTGCCACTAGTGGAGGGAGACCAATAAAACGCAGTGTCCGTGATGTTACTAAATATGAATGCCTGCACTCAATCATGCTGCACGAGTGCCACAGATAAAGCCTCCTGGACTCAGCAGAGCATCACGTGTGGGCACTGCACTGTAATGAAAAGTTCTTCAAGGCATTTTCTTTCCACCCTCTAATCTGATTATTTACGACACGGACTGTTTATTGATTTTTGTGCCCATCACCGGCCAAGAACCAAAATCCTTTCAGGTGAATCAGTCTTGTGTTTGAATCAGTTTGCTTTTGGTTTATGCCTCACTGGGTTCCCTGTTCTGCTGTTGCTGAAGGTCATGGTCTTTAATGCGTGTTGCCTTCCAATAGGATTGCCCTCTCCAGCAGTTCATAATAAATCTTCTGGACACTGCTGCTGGCAACCTAGGAGAAAAATCATCGGCAAATTCAAAACCTAGGTTATTCTTTCCTTCCTCGACTACTTTGTAAAAAATACAAAATAATATAACTAACCAATGATTATAGTAATAATTCTGAAAGGAGAGAGGGGAAATAGGCTGCTCAATTGAGACCCAAGACATGTCCAAAGTTGAGTTTATTGTCATACGCACAAGTACATGTCTGCACGGGTGCAATGAAAAACTTCTGCGGCAGCGTCACAGATAATAATTATTGTCCAGTTGCCATGGAAAATTGTTGGTTCAGGTCCCCCCTCTGGAGACTTGAACATGGGTGAGTCCAGGATAAGAGGGCACAGTCTTAGAATTAGAGGGTACCCGTTTAGAACAGAGATGCAGAGAAATTTCTTTAGCCAGAGGGTCGTGGATTTATGGAATTTGTTGCCACGTACAGCTGTGGAGGCCTGATCATTGGGGGTGTTTAAGGCGGAGATTGATAGGTATCTAATTAGTCAGGGTATCAAGGGATATGGGGAAAAGACCAGGAATTGGGGCTAGATGGGAGAATAGTTTAGCTCATGGTGAAGTGGCGGAGCAGACTTGATGGGCCGAATGGCCTACTTCTGCTCCTTTGTCTTGTGATCTTGTGAACATGAAAGTGCAGACCGATACTACACAGCAGTTCCTGAGGGGATGTTGCACTCTTAGAAGTGCCATCTTTTGGATCAGATGTTGAACCAAGGCACCCTCTATGACACCTCTCCCAGGCCCTCAGTCTCCAAGTGGATGTGAAATGTACAGCATGGCATCATTTGAAAGAAATTAAGTCCTTGACATCATGGTTGATGTTTATCCTTCATTGAACATTACTGGTATTGGTATTGGTTTATTATTGTCACTTTTACCGAGGTACAGTGAAAAACTTGTCTTGCATACCGATCGTACAGGTCAATTCATTACACAGTGCAGTTACATTGTACTGAAAACAGATCATCTGGTCATTATTTGTGGGAGCTTGCCGTGTGTAAATTGGCTGCTGCAGTAAAGAAATTCAGGTCTTTTTCATTCATCCAAAGGGTTTCAACATCTCTGAACTACATTGAAGTGCAGTGGCCACTGGTGGGTGGGCAAATTTACCAACCATGTCACACACAGAAAATTCCACAAACTCATAACAAAATGTTCGTGGTGATAGTGGTCCATGAAATAATGCCACCCAGGACTTTGAAGAGCCCCTTTTCTTTGAGCAATTCCACATTATACCACATACCAGTCTGAACCCATGATACAGGGTTTCATACTTCAAAGGCCCATGAGGGCAGGTGATCAAAAGTTCGATCAAAGCCACCTGTATGGGACATCTTAAAGGGGGAAAGAAGGATGGAGATACTTCCTAAAGCTACAAAACATCACCAGGCTGGCTTTTAATTCCTGGCAAAATCCCAACCCCAGAAACTCTCATTGTTTTTGGAAAGGGAAGGAGGAAACAAGAAAAATACATTCATATTTCTAAAGTGTGATATAAATCTGTCAAATGTTTTGTTTCTATCCTTGTGGAGAAATAAACACAATTTAACAACTATCTAAGTGATTGGCAAGTGGTGTCGAGGCAAGGACCCCGGAAACATTATACGAGGTCGCGGTAGCCCCGTCGGACCGGTTTGGCCGGCGGGACTCCACCAGCTGCCGTTGCCGTGGGTGTAATGGCTCCGCTGCTGCGCATTTTCTGCGTCCACGGTTACCGGCAGAACGAGCGGTCGTTCCGGGAGCGGACCGGCTCCCTGCGGAAACTGCTGCGGAAACGGGCCGAGCTGTTCTACGTGTCCGCGCCGCTCAGGGTGCCGCCTCTAGGGGGCCCGGGTCGGCCGCTCGCTGCTGCCGGAGACGGTAGGGGGGGGGGGGGGAGAGAGAGGGAGGAAGAGGGAGGGGGGGAGAGAGGGAGGAAGGGGGGGAGAGAGGGAGGAAGGGGGGGAGAGAGGGAGGGAGGGGGGGAGTGGAGGGAGGGGGGAGAGAGGGAGGGAGGGGGGGGAGAGAGGGAGGGAGGGGGGGAGAGAGGGAGGGGGGGAGAGAGGGAGGGAGGGGGGGGAGAGAGGGAGGGAGGGGGGGAGAGAGGGAGGGGAGGGGGGGAGGGGGGAGGGGGGGAGGGAAGGGGGGAGTGGGAGGGGGAAGGGGGGAGTGGGAGGAGGGAGGAAGGGGGGAGGGAGAAACGGGGAAGGGAGGGAGGGGAGGAAGGGGGGGAGGGAGGGAGGGGAGGAAGGGGGGGAGGGAGGGAGGGGAGGAAGGGGGGAGGGAGGGAGGGGAGGAAGGGGGGAGGGAGGGAGGGGAGGAAGGGGGGAGGGAGGGAGGGGAGGAAGGGGGGAGGGAGGGAGGGGAGGAAGGGGGGAGTGGAGGGGGAGGGAGGGAGGGGAGGAAGGGGGGAGTGGAGGGGGGAGGGAGGGAGGGGAGGAAGGGGGGAGTGGAGGGGGGAGGGAGGGAGGGGAGGAAGGGGGGAGTGGAGGGGGGAGGGAGGGAGGGGAGGGAAGGGGGGAGTGGAGGGGGGAGGGAGGGAGGGGGGAAGGGGGGAGTGGAGGGGGAGGGAGGGAGGGGGGAAGGGGGGAGTGGAGGGGGGAGGGAGGGAGGGGGGAAGGGGGGAGTGGAGGGGGGAGGGAGGGAGGGGGGGAAGGGGGGAGGGAGGGAGGGGGGAAGGGGGGAGGGAGGGAGGGGGGGAAGGGGGGAGGGAGGGAGGGGGGGAAGGGGGGAGGGAGGGAGGGGGGAAGGGGGGAGTGGAGGGGGGAGGGAGGGAGGGGGGGAAGGGGGGAGGGAGGGAGGGGGGAAGGGGGGAGGGAGGGAGGGGGGAAGGGGGGAGTGGAGGGGGGAGGGAGGGAGGGGGGGAAGGGGGGAGTGGAGGGGGGAGGGAGGGAGGGGGGGAAGGGGGGAGTGGAGGGGGGAGGGGGGAAGGGGGGAGTGGAGGGGGGAGGGAGGGAGGGGGGAAGGGGGGAGTGGAGGAGGGAGGGAGGGGGGAAGGGGGGAGTGGAGGGGGGAGGGAGGAAGGGGGGAGTGGAGGGGGAGGGAGGGAGGGGGGAAGGGGGAGTGGAGGGGGGAGAGGGAGGGGGGAGTGGAGGGGGGAGGGGGGGAGGGGGGAGAGGGAGGGGGGAAGGGGGGAGTGGAGGGGGGGGAGGGGGGAGAGGGAGGGGGGAAGGGGGGAGTGGAGGGGGGGAAGGGGGGAGTGGAGGGGGGGAGGGAGGGAGGGGGGAGAGGGAGGGGGGAAGGGGGAGAGGGAGGGGGAGTGGAGGGGGGGAGGGAGTGGAGGGGGGAGAGGGAGGGGGGAAGGGGGGAGAGGGAGGGGGAAGGAGGGAGTGGAGGGGGGAGAGGGAGGGGGGAAGGGGGGAGAGGGAGGGGGAAGGGGGGAGTGGAGGGGGGGAGTGGGGGGGAGGGAGGGGGGAAGGGGGGAGTGGAGGGGGGAGAGGGAGGGGGGAAGGGGGGAGAGGGAGGGGGAAGAGGGGAAGGGGGGAGAGGGAGGGGGGAAGGGGGGAGAGGGGAAGGAGGGAGTGGAGGGGGAAGGGGGGAGGGGGAAGGGGAGAGGGAGGAGAGGGGAAGGGGGGAGAGGGAGGGGGGAAGGGGGGAGAGGGGAAGGAGGGAGTGGAGGGGGAAGGGGAGAGGGAGGGGAAGGGGGGAGTGGAGGGGGGAGTGGAGGGGGGTGAGGGGAAGGGGGGAGAGGGGAAGGAGGGAGTGGAGGGGGAAGGGGGGAGTGGAGGGGGGAGAGGGAGGGGGAAGGGGGGAGTGGAGGGGGGAGAGGGAGGGGGAAGGGGGAGTGGAGGGGGGAGAGGGAGGGGGAAGGGGGGAGTGGGGGGGGAGGGAGGGGGGAGAGGGAGAGGGAGGGGGAGGGGGGAGAGCGAGGAGAGAGATGGGGAGGGGGGAGAGCGAGGAGAGAGATGGGGAGGGGGGAGAGCGAGGAGAGAGATGGGGAGGGGGGAGAGCGGGGAGAGAGATGGGGAGGGGGGAGAGCGGGGAGAGGGGGAGGGAGGGGAGAGGGGGAGGGAGGGGGGAGAGGGAGGGAGGGGGGAGAGGGAGGGGGAAGGGGAAGGGGGGAGGGGAGAGGGAGGGGGGAAGGGGAGAGGGGGGGAGGGGGTAAGGGGAGAGGGGGTAAGGGGAGAGGGAGGGAGGGGGTAAGGGGGGAGGGGGGAAGGGGAGAGGGAGGGAGGGGGGAAGGGGAGAGGGAGGGAGGGGGAGGGGGGAAGGGGAGAGGGAGGGAGGGGGAGGGGGGAAGGGGAGAGGGAGGGAGGGGGAGGGGGAAGGGGAGAGGGAGGGGGAAGGGGAGAGCGGGGAGGGGGGAGGGAGGGAGGGGGGAAGGGGAGAGGAGGGAGGGAGGGGGGAAGGGGAGAGGAGGGAGGGAGGGGGGAAGGGGGGAGAGGGAGGGAGGGGGGAGAGGGAGGGAGGGGGGAAGGGGGGAGAGGGAGGGAAGGGGGGAGGGAGGGGGGAAGGGGGGAGGGAGGGGGGAAGGGGAGAGGGAGGGAGGGGGGAAGGGGAGAGGAGGGAGGGGAGAGGAGGGAGGGGGAAGGGGAGAGGAGGGAGGGAGGGGGGAAGGGGGGAGAGGGAGGGAGGGGGGAAGGGGGGAGAGGGGGGGAAGGGGGGAGAGGGAGGGAGGGGGGAAGGGGAGAGGAGGGAGGGGAGAGGAGGGAGGGGGGAAGGGGAGAGGAGGGAGGGAGGGGGGAAGGGGGGAGAGGGAGGGAGGGGGAGGGGGGGGAGGGAGGGGGAGGGGGGAGAGGGAGGGAGGGGGAGGGGGGAGAAGAGGGGGAGGGAGGAGATGGTGGAGGGGGAGGGAGGGGATGGTGGAGGGGGAGGGAGGGAGGGGGGAGGGGATGGTGGAGGGAGGGAGGGGGGAGGGGATGGTGGAGGGAGAGGGGGGGAGGGGGGAGGGGATGGTGGAGGGAGAGGGTGGGGAGGGAGGGGGAGGGGATGGTTGAGGGAGGGGGAGGGGATGGTGGAGGGAGAGGGTGGGGATGGTGGAGGGAGAGGGAGGGAGGGGGGAGGGGATGGTGGAGGGAGAGGGAGGGAGGGGGGAGGGGATGGTGGAGAGGGAGGGGGGAGGGGATGGTGGAGGGAGAGGGAGGGAGGGGGGAGGGGATGGTGGAGGGAGAGGGTGGGGAGGTAGGGGGGAGGGGATGGTGGAGGGAGAGGGTGGGGAGGTAGGGGGGAGGGGATGGTGGAGGGAGAGGGTAGGGGGGGAGGGGATGGTGGAGGGAGAGGGTGGGGAGGGGTGAGAGAGGGGGAGGGGAAGGGGAGACAGGGGAGGGGAAGGGGAGACAGGGGAGGGGAGTGCCGGGGTCGCACAGGAGGGGGCCAGGAGCGTGCATTGGATCATAGAAGCAGGCTGTGTGTGTGACACTGGGGCCCCCACCAGGTTCTTGGTGTTCCTTCCATCCGGTACCGGCCTGCACTCAGAACTGAAACTTACCAACAACCACTACGTGCATTTATAAAACTCCTTTAAATCATCCTGGGGCACTTCAGAGGAGTTTTAACACTGAGGCACGTGAGGACAAGTGGCCAAAAAATTGTCAAGAGGGTGGGATTTTAAGGTGCGTCTTGCAGAAAAGAGAAGTCAAGGGAGAGGGAAGTAATTCGGGAGCTGAAGGTAACTGTGGTGGACTGGATGTAACTGGGGAAGTGTTAGAGTCTAGAATCAAATTGAGTTTACTGTCAGGTGCACAAGTACAGTGAGGTACAGGTACACTGAAAAACCTGCTTGCAGCATCACAGGCACGTAGATTCAGACAACACACAGAATATAAATTACACATAACTTATACAATTGGTTCCATGATAGGAAGCAGAGGGTGATGGTTGCAGGTTGATTCTCTGATTGGAGGCCTGTGACTCGTGGGGTTCCCCAGGGGTCTGTGTTGGGACCTCTGTTATTCATTATTTGTGTAAGTGATTTGGATATGAATATATATGGCACGATTATCAAGTTTGCTGATGATACGAAATTAGGGGGTCTTGTTCCTAGTGGAGCAGGTTACAATGAAATGCAAAGAGATCTTGATCAGTTAGGGAGATGGGCTGAGGAATGGCAAATGGATTTCAACTCGGATAAGTGTGGGGTGACGCATTTTGGACAGTCAAACCAGGGTAGGACTTGTACAGCGAATGGCAGGGCACTGACGAGTGATGTGGAACAGAGGGACCTGGGAGCACAAGTGCACAGTTTGCTGAAAGCAGCCGCGCAAGTAGACAGGGTGGTGAAGAAGGCGTTTAGCATGCTGGCCTTCATCAGGGCATCGAGTTTAGAAGTAGGGACATTATGTTGCAGATATACAAGTCATTAGTGAGGCCACACTTTGAGTATTGTGTACAGTTTTGGTCACCCTGTTATAGAAAGGACATTGTCAAGTTGGAGAGGGTGCAGAAGAGATTTACGAGGATGCTACCTGGACTAGAGGGCCTGAGTTATAGGGAGATGTTGGCCATTCTGCATCTTTATTCCTTGGAGCATAGGAGAATGAGGGGTGACCTCACAGAAGTTTATAAAATCATGAGGGGTATGGAGTAGGTGGACGGTCATAGTCTTTTCCCCAGGGTTGGGGAGTTCAAAACTAGAGGGCACAGATACAAGAGAAGAGGGGAGGGATTTAAAAGAGAGCTGAGAGGTAAGTTCTTTACACAGAGGGTGGTGAGTACCTGGAATGAGCTGCCAGAGGAAGTGGTCGAGGTGGGTACAATTGCAACATTTAAGAGGCATTTGGAAAGGTAAGGGAGGGTCTTGGAGGGTTATGGGCCGAACGCAGGCAACTGGGATTAGCGGGGAGGATGCTGTGGTCAGCATGGACCAGTTGGGCCGAAGGGCCTGTTTCCGTGCTGTATTATTCTATGACTATGGTCGTGCAAGGGGTGGTCCGTAGAATTGAAGGAGTGCAGAGATCTCAGAGGGTTGCACAGCTGGAAGAGGTTAGAGTGAATGGCAGGGGTTTGTAAACAAGGAAGAGAAGAAGGCCATTCAATTAGATTGTGGCTGTTCTGTACTTAAACTTCATTAATCTGCCTTCATATATTTTAATATTCTTGTACAACAAGTTCATCACCATCAGTTTTGAAGTGTTTATTAATTTCCCCCACTCCTCGATATATTTTTTATGGGAAAAGGTTTCAGATTTACACTGTCTTTAATGTGAAATTGTGTTTTTTCACCTAGCCCTGAATAGTCTGGCTTTCAGTTTAATGTTTTGTCACCTTGTGCTGCCTGAGGAAATATTTTCAATTATAACTACTTTAATTGTCTTTAACACTCCAGTTAGACTTGATCTATACTCAAGAGATTACATATCTGGTCTCTGCAACCTTTTCAGCCTTGGTATCATCTGATGAATCATAGAAATGTACAGCATGGAAGCAGGCCATTCAGCCCAACGTCCATGCCAACCAGTGGGCACCCTTCCATGTTAATCCCATCTCCCTGCACTTGGTCCATAGCCTTCTATGGCTAAGTGATTCAGGTGTTCATCTAGACACTTCTTAAATGCTGTCAGCGACCCAGCTTCCACCACTGTCTCAGGCAGTCTCAGGTAGCATTCCAGGTGCTACCACTCTGGGTGAAGAAGGACCCCCATATATCACGTCTGGATCTCTTCCCCCCCCTTTGCCCTAAACCTTCAGTGCTGCAGCATTTGAGAAGCCAATATATCCATCCGGTCAATTACAGTGATTATTGCCTTGATAGCATCACCTGCACCCTAAAAGTGAAAATAAAAGTTGTAGCTTGGTCCAAAAGCCTGATTCACACTGAGATTCTGTTATGTTTCATTCTCTCAGAGACTCCAGCAGCGGAGACCGAGGCAGATGGTCTTGGTTGGTGGTTCTCGAACCCAGAGGAGGAGAGTTTTAATGCTTTGGACCACGTGGAGTCCTGCAAAGGGCTGGAAGAATCACTGGAGACCATCGCCAAAGCCATGACCGAGTTGGGCCCATTCGATGGTATCATGGGCTTTAGTCAAGGAGCAGCTCTTGTGTCCATGATCTGTGCCCTCAGGCAGCAGGGAGACCCCAGATTCCAGTTTAATTTTGCAATCCTCATCGCTGGCTTTCGGAGCAGGTGCAAACTGCACAACCATTTCTACAGGGAGCCCATTACTCTTCCTTCTCTCCATGTGTTTGGTGAAACTGATCGGGTCATCCCTGGGGAGCTGAGCCAGGAGCTGTCCACCTCCTTTCTGAATCCTACGCTTCTCACTCACCCAGGAGGACATTTTGTCCCAACCTCTGCACCCCAGAAACAGGTTTACTTCGAATTCCTGGAAAAGTTTCAGCAGAAATAAGAGACCACAAATGCTTGTACCATTAAAACATTTCTACTGGAGATCCTTGGAGTTGCAATGTGGTTATCTTATGTTAAAAGTGAAGAAAAAAAAATCTCAAATTATTATTGCAGCAAATGGGAGGGAAAATATCCAGCTTTAGCATTTTGTACCCAATTGAATCACTGGGAGAGAGATGGGATGGCTGTCCTGTCCAAATCCCTAGCTCAGGCACACTGGTCCTCTATTGAATGTGCACTAGTCCAGTAGTTACAAGCATTTAGTTTCCTATAAAAGTCACTGGATAGTAATCAGGAATTGAAACACTGTCTGATTCTTCACTTCCTGAATTCCAGGGTATGGTGATTATAAGTGATGCCACACCCTCTCAATTGTGGTTTGTTACACTGAGTATTCCAGCATAGTTACAGAGCATTCAGGAGGGCTGATTATTCCTACTGTTTCCCACCCCAGTTTTAGTGGGGTGTTGCATACAGCATAGAAACAGGCCCTTTGGCCCATCAAGTCTGTGCCAGCCAACCAGCACCCATTTATGTTAATCCCATTTTATTCTCTCCACATCCTCCCAGATCCTACCACCCATCTACACTGGACAATTAACTACTAACCCACGCACCGTTGGGATGTGGGAAGAAACGAGGTCACAAGAGAACATGCAAAGACAGCACCAGAGGTCAGAATTGAACCCAGGTCATTGGAGCTGTGAGGCAGCAGCTTAACTGGCTGTATCACTACACCACCCTATTTAAACTTATCAGATGAAGTAAATTGACTGTCTATTGGACACACCAACTCAATTTTATCTTGATCAGAGTCCATTTCTATCCAATTTCTGTCACTGCCAGGTTAAAATTGAACCTGGTGAATTCAAGATCCTCAGTGCCCTGAGGTATTAACTCATCCCTTGACGTCTCACCAACCCCTCTCCAGATCTTCAGTTCCTGATGGGGACTGTGGAAGTACCACAGTTGGGGTGCAGGTTTGAAAGGCTTGCAGTTTTGGCCCATGGGCTCCAACCAGTCCCAAAGTGAAGCTGGGAGTGGCTTAAACCACCTTATGTCCTTCAGGACTTCCCATTAGCTTCTTCAAACTTTCATTCTTTTCAGATAGTCACGGTACAAGCCATACCCTTACATGAAGCTTGAGCGAGCAGCCTGGGAACAACCCTTCCTGCTGAGTCTATGTAGACAACTCCCAGGACAACAAATGGGCAGAATGCCAGTGTGTTTGCATATCTACCACTTTACCTCCACTCACCCAGTTGAACAGTTGGCATTTCCAGCCATTGAAAAGGAGGAAAGTAGGGACCTTCCGTTAGGACACAAAAACAGGACAGAAACTAACTAACTGGGCATGTGAGGATTTGAGTCTTAAAGTGTGAGTTTGTATCAGTAATCATAAAACTCCAGAGAAAGATCCATTGCACACATACCAGCTCATTGATAGAACCATCCAATTAATCCCACTTCCTTACTCTTTCTCCTTGGACATAAATATTTACCTGGTACTGTTGCTATTGAGCATATTCCATCCAACTCTTCATTCAGCACAACCCAGGCTACAGCAGCTTGTGTTCAACAAAAGGCTTACTTTGCCTCGGGTTCTTGTGTCAATCACTTTTAAGTGTGTGTTCTCTGGTATTTGACCTTTAAGACATAGAAGCAGTTACTCTTTATTTACTCATCAGAACTCTTCATGATTCTAAACAGCTCCATCAAATCATCTTTAGTCTCTTGTGCTCCAAGCAGAGCAGGTACTAAATCAGTCAGTCAGTCAGTTCCCAGATCTGAGTATATCCCATGGAGAGATTAGGCAAAGGTTGGCTGTCTGCTTCCACGTGGAGGGAGAGTGGTCCCACACGGCCTTGATTTCAGTAGAGTATTAAGATTGGATTGTTTGTCCAACCTCTCCGGTTAGAACTAATGTGCAGCGTGAGAAAGGAGAGAAAGTACAAGCAACAACCCGACCCCAGCGTGTCTCAATCTCTCAGGTTCTTCTCTTTATACTATCTCCTCTCTATTTTTCAGTCCAGATGAAGTGTCTCAACCCCAAACGTTGACTGTCCACTTCCCTCCACAGATGCTGCCTGACCTGAGTTCCTCCAGCATCTTGTTTGTTGCTCACGGAAATAGGCACTTCAACTCACCAAGTCTGAGCTGACTATTTACACTAATCGTGTTACAACTGTACAAGTCGTTGTTGAGACCACACTTGGAGTATAGTCCTGGTTGCCCAGCTGTAGGAAGGATGTCATTAAACTGGAAAGGGTGCAGAAAAGATTCACAGGGTTGTTACTAGGGCTTGAGTTATAAGGAGGCACTGGAGAGGCTGGTATTTTTTTCCCTGGAGCATAGGACGCTGAGGGGTGACCTTGTAGAGGTCTTTAAATTCATGAGGGGCATTGATTAGGTGAATGGTAACAGTCTTTTTCCCAAGGCAGGGGAGTGTAAAACTTAAAGGGCTTGGTTTAAGGTGAGAGGGGAAAGATTTAAAAGAGACCCGAGGAGCAACTTTTCCACACAGAGGGTGGTGGGTATATGGAACGAGCTGCCGGAGGAAGTGGTAGAGGTCAGTACAATCACAACGTTTAAAAGACATTTGGATAGGTATATGGGTAGGAAAGATTTAGTGGGATGTGGGCAAAATGCAGGCAAATGGGACTCGCTCATGTGGGCACCTTTGCTGGCATGGATGAGTTGGGCCGAAGGGCCTTTTCCTATTCTGTATAACTGTGACTCTATAATCCTATGTTAATCCATATTCTCCGCACATTTGTCAATTTTGAAAGGGTAATCAATGTTTTCACTTTCAGATGAATCTTCATAAATATATGATGGCAACCAGTAAATCCAAATGGAATTCTTTATCCAGAGAGTTTTGAGAACATGGAACCTGCTATCATGAGGCAAATAGCAGAGGTAAATTTATGAAGAAACCAGATCGGCATAAGGGAGTAAGGGACAGTAAGATCCATTGAAGTGGTTAAATGGGAAAAGGTGGGAGTACCACACATGGAACGCTGTTTTAGGAAGTCTGTACTTAAAGACAGTACAATTAGATTGGTTGCTGGAATGAGGGAGCTGTTCCATGAGGAAAGGTCGAGTGGAAATGGGCCAATGACCTGGTGCTTGGAAGAGTAAGAGGTGATCTCATTGATATAAGATTCTGAAAGAACTTACAGGCGGGACTGAGAGAGAAGCTTTGCTCAGCTGGAGAGTTTAGAACTAAGGGGAACAGTCTTAGGGTAAGTGATTAGATATTTAGGACTGTCAAAGAAGGATTGTGCTCCTTTGGAATTGTACACCTCAAAGGGCTCTCAATGCTCAGTCATTACATGTACTCGATACATGCTGAGATAGATTTTTGGGCAAGGGGTATGAGGATAGGGCAAGAAAATGGGATTGAGGCAGAGGATCAGCCATATTTCTGCCAAATGGTTTTGAGGTGCAATGCAGTGTGCAGCTCCTGTGCTCATTCCCATGGCAAGGGCCCACTCGGAGTACAGTTGGCACAGCAGTCAGAGCTGCTGCATCAGCTTCAGTGACCCAGGTTCGATCCTGGCTTCCTGCACTATCTGCGTGGAGTTAACCCGTTCTCTCTGTGACAACGTGGGTTTCCTCCGGGTGCTCCCATTTCCTCCCATGTCCCAAAGATGTGCTGGTAGGTTGACTACTGTGAGGTACCCCTAGTGTGGGCCACTTGTAGGAGAATGGGGGGGAAGGTAATTGAGAGAGAATAGGCTACAGGGAGATAAGTGGAGGAATGGAATTCCTCCGAGAGCCAGCACAGATTCAGTGGGCTGAATGACCTCTTTATGTGTTTTATGGAAATATAAAGAACAAACACTAGTATTGATCAGTTGAATGTTCTGTTTCCTGTGCAGTGCTGTAGATACTTCGCAACCTCTGAGTCAGAATTTGCACTCTGCCCGAAATAAGGACCTAGTCACGAACTGGTACTGTCCTTCACTGAGGCAGAACTGGGGTAACGCCAAAGAAAGAGAAAAAAAGTTTGCATTTTACAAACAGAATGACTTTCTGCCTCTGCTGGGGTTGGTTGTGTGATTTCGTGAAGTGCTGACACTCTAATCGGTTACACTTGATTTTATGTCAAATTATTGTTCAATATATCAAGCCATCTGCTGTGAGGCTGTCGGCAGCAAATCTCTGGGGGTCTCTGTTTACTTCCTGTCGTCTTCTGTTTCCAAACAAATCCATCAAAATGGAGTCAAAGACAACCTAGTTGATGTTTTGGCTCGGAAGGAAGAGCATACTGAAATTTAAAAAAAGCAGAAAACACTGCAAACGCTCGGCAAAATAGGCAGCATCTGTGGGGTGAGAAGCACAGTTAACATTTCAGGTTGATATCCAGGTTGGATCAGATAATGCTGGCAGAACACACACCTTGGAATGTGTGCTTGTGTCAGGGTTGGTCTGACAGAGGCAGGGGGCATGTTCTCATTCTCCACATAGTATCTGCACTTCCTTGTCTCTATTTCTATTGACTCCAATCTCACTCAGGGTCCATGAGGGGGGTCATTAGTTGCAACTGCTTCATACTTCAGTAGAAGATTGCAGAGCACCTCAGCGCATCCACACTGCCAATGCTGTCTGACGTAGAAAGCCTTGGGTGACTGGGTCTATCCACTTCCTCACCGGGCAATGAAATTCTCACTGCAGTTCCTGTTCACATTGAGACCCTCATAACCCTCAGCAACAACTCATATTTATAATGTGACTACAGTGCCTGTGAAGCACATTATGAAAGGCATTGTGTTAATACAAGTCCTTTTCTGAAGTGCATTTAATATATTAACTGCAGGATGCCCCGGCCACTCCAATCACTGTGGAAAATGACGAGCTGTATGAGGGGTGACAAAACACTTAGTAAAAGTGACGGAGAGGTAGATCCATGGGGAAATGTAAACTTAAACTCTCGGCTTTCTGCTCTGGTTGAGTAGTTGGCCTGCATGCGTTCTGTTTCTGTAGCTTTGGGAAACTTTTGCATTCAGACAGCACTAGAACAAAGAGAAGGGAGGTAAAAGAGATGACCTGTGTAGTGTCATATTACCAAATATTTTTTTAATGGCACTGGACCATGTCTAGGGTACCTTGGGCCAAAAAAAGGTCATGCTTCACTAAACCCTGTAATGGAACTCATTTACTTAAAGAGACTCATTGAATTCCTTGATTCCTTCTAAGCTGTCACTGTCTGCTGTGCAAGGTAGGTCATAGTGTCATAGAGCAATACAGCACAGAACAGCCCCTTTAAGTCTCTGACAATTACACTAATCCTACATTGATCGCATTTTTTATTCTCCCTGCATTGTCATCAACTATCCCAGGTTCTGCCACTCACCTACAAGGGGCAGTTTACATAGCCAATTAACTGACCAGCCTGCACATCTTTGGGATGTGGGAGGAAACCAGAGCATCCAGAAGAAACCTACACGGTCACAGACTCCAAGCATACAACACCGGAAGTCGGGATTGAATCAGGGTCTCTGGCACCGTGAGACAGTGGCTCCATTCGCTATGCCACCCATTTTGGTACTGTGAAGTGCCTGGAGATGTGAGATTGCAGCCACTTGCCTGTGGCCTTGGAGGTTCCCTCCAGCTTCAGGAAGTTAAAGAACTAAGTCTACTTTATGGCCTCTACCATTTCAGTCCTGTAAGGATCTGTTGGTCTCCGTGACAAGAAGCCTGGCATTGATTTGACCCCCGATTCTCTACACTTACCATTGCATAAGAAGAACCTTGCTTCTGGGCACCTCCTTCCTTATAATTAGGGCTGATGAATGTTACATAGCTTCCCTCTCACCTTCTCAGAAGGGCGTACAGTCTTCAGCACAGAGAGAAGGTGTTGCTCTGAGGGAGGTCCCATCTTTTAAGTGAGATGTGAAATTGAGACACAGGAGACTGCAGATGCTGGAATCTGGAGCAGAAAACAAACTGCTGGAGGAATTCAGCAGACTGCCCTGGTAGGCCCATTGTTTCTGCCTGCTCTCGCCCCACTGAACATCTCCTCATGCCTTGACTCTGTCTTGTTTCCACTGCCTTCCACCCACCCCCCCGCCCATCCAGTCTCTTCCCACCTACATCCGGGACACCTCGCATGCTGTCCACCGTTTTATTCTGCTGATTTCTTCCAGCAGTTTGTACTTGGTTAAATTGAGATCCTGTCTGCTCTCACAATTCCATATAAAAGATTCTAAGGCATCACTTCCAGGAAGAATGCAGGAATTCCCCTGGTAACTTGAGACTTCTTAACCATCAACATTAAAACAGATTATCTAGTCATTCTCTCATTGCCCTTGTGGGAGCTTGCTGCATCAAATTTGGCTGAAGCATTTCTTAAATTACAACAGTAACTACACTTCCAAAGTACTTTATTGGCTATGGGGGCACTCGAGGACTTCTTGGGGTTGAGGCACGTGCTGTGTAAAAGCAACCTATTTCTCTTAGATGCTTTGGTGCATATTAAAGACTGGGATCTCTCACTAATGACCAAAGACTAACTCACCTCCTGGGTGAGAAAGTGCTGAAGCAAATGTGTTGAATCCAAGTTGTTTCTCAGCAAATCCTATCTCAACATCGGCAGCTGCACTACTAACTATTAGGATGTGATGTCTGTATGTGTTCACACCAGGATTCAGGGAGATACCAAGCATTTCCTTGCAATACTCTAGAGTCCATCAACTAGTTCACAGGGCAACAATGGATGAGTTGCTGCTAGATCAGCAAACCATATATCACAGTACATCTCATCAGAGGAATATAAGTCTTCCAGAATTCTCTCTTCTCATGATTCCCTCAAGAGAAGCTGTTGTCTGTGTGAGTGAGTGAGTGGCCAGCTGGCGAGAAGGGGGTTCAATCCAGCCGCTGCTTCACCACCACACCCTGCTGACCAAACAGCCAATGAACAGGAAGCAGAGTAAAGTGAAGTAGCTGGGATTTGTCATTCAGTAAAGATTGAGGGGAATGGGTGGCTGATTCACAAATCTGATTGGGAGAGCGTTTCACTCACTACGTGTGAGGTGAGCTCAGAAATCTAGACTAAAGCTTCAGTGCAGTACTGAAGAAGTGCTGCAATATCAGAAATGCTGTATTTTGTATAAGGTGCCAAAACAAAGCCCTGATTCTCAGATGTATGTGAAAGAACCCATGGGATGGAGAGGAGCAACAGATTTCTCCCTGTATCCCAGATGATATTTATCCCTAATCTCACAAA
Source organism: Pristis pectinata (assembly GCF_009764475.1). Taxonomy (NCBI): domain Eukaryota; kingdom Metazoa; phylum Chordata; class Chondrichthyes; order Rhinopristiformes; family Pristidae; genus Pristis; species Pristis pectinata. The sequence goes on along the minus strand of NC_067425.1, from coordinate 6,035,261 downwards.
GAGAACAGATTATATGGTTGACGTCACAATGCTGCTTGTGGCCACTTGCTTTACACAAATTGGATGCCACATCTATATTACAGCAGAAACTATGTCAAAGTTGTAAAGCATGTTGAGACATCCGGAGATTGTGAAAGGCGCTATATAAATATAAAGCTTCCTTTCATAGGCTCAGGAATGGAAGGGAACAGACAACTTTAAAAAAAAACCTGCTGTTCATCACCTTCATTTGCGTAAGCATCTGTCATCTGCTGCTTGCTGCTTTTTTGTGTGAGATGAATTGTGGAACATTTGTCACTGAATGTTAAAACAATCATCCTGTGTGTCCAAAGAAAAAATACATTGATGCACAATCTGAGTTGTGAACTTTGACTATAACGAATTCTAAACTAATCCTGGTCATAGAATGAGTACAACTCAAATGTAGGGGATATTTTGCATTGATGCAATTCCTGAACTATTTCTGCAAACCTTTCACAATAGGAGGCTGAATTCAGATGCATAATTCACCTTCACCTCCTCAAAATCATTTTACTTGGAAGATAAAAACATTAAAATACCTACTGAAATAAAACTGCATCAGATATATTTTTTGCTTGAAATCATTTAATTATCATAGTTCCCTTTATGCAGCTACAAATTCAGAGCAGATGTATTGCCAGACCTGCTTCAAATGATTTCAAAGTGTGGAAGAGTTCTAAAGACTGATTTCCCCTGGCAAACACTTCTCACCACACAAAGGGATGTTTCAAATCTTACCTTCCTCTTGAAGTCTCCATGCTCAACGCTTTACCTTCAATTTTCTTTCGTCTTAGGGCTGTGGCTCGATGGATAGAACACTCAATTCAAGTCAAAAGGTCCATGTCCCACCGCAGAGAGGCGGCTGTTGCCCCGGATGTACTCACCTGAGGACATCGATGTCCATAGCCTCACTACTGACCAAGCTGTTTTCAATAGTGAGAGGGTCACAAACAAGGGGACATAGCTGCAAAATAAGGGGCTGGTCATAAAAAACTGAGGTGTGAATTTCTGGAATTCCCTGCCCCGAGGGTGGCAGAGGCCAGATCATTAGAAATATTTAAGTTGGAGATAGACAGATATTCGAAAGACCGTGGAATTGAGGGTTATGGGGAACTGGCAGAGAAGAGGAGTTGAGGCCAGTGTAGACCATCCATGATCATATTGAATTACAAGGCATTGATGACCTACTCCTGGTCCTATTTTCTTCTGTTCTCATGTAAAACTGAGGTATCCATCTGGTAAAGCCACATCACAAAGTATGTGCATTTACAATGGAAAGTGCATGCTTTAGACACAGCTAAGCATTTCCATACTGAATAGATCAAATGAAAGATTTGCAGTCCTGCCTCATCTGTGAATAGTAGCGGGCAATTGAACAACTGGTGGAGGGGGAGACCCATGGATACCCCAATCCTCAGTGATGTTTAAAAGACACTTGGACAGGTACGTGGATAGAAAAGGTTTAGAGGGACGTGGGCCAAATACAGGCAAATGAGACTAGCTCAGATAGACATCTTAGTTGGCATGGATGAGTTGGGCCTGTTTCCATGTTGTATAATTCGATGTTAATGCAAATATCAAGGCTGAAGCATTTACAATTTTCTCCAATCGGAATTGTTGAGTGGATGATCCATCACAGCCTCCCCCAAGAATCATGCCATCTCACAATCCTACACCAAGAACGGCTTCACAGAATACCGCAATATCTATGCGAACATCCAGCTGTAGTGCAACCAGGCAGCTGCAGTACAATCTCGGCACTAGCATCTACCCAACAATGTGGAAAATTGCCCAGGTATGTCTTGACCAATACAAGTTGGATTAATCCAATCCAATCAATAACTGCCCCTTTTGTCTACTTTAAGTCACTAGGAAGATAATGGAAGTTGTCTTCAACAATATCATGTACCACTTACCTATAACATGTTCACCTATGTTCACTTTGGGTTTTGCCAGGATCACTTGGCTCAGACATTATTACAGCTTTAGTCCAAACATGGACAAATAAATTCTAAAGGTGACCTGAGAGTAACTACTCTCACATCAAGGAAATATTTCAATAAATGTAGCATCAAGGAGCCCTGTAAAGCTGAAGCCAATTGGAATTAAGGGTAAAACTTTCTACAGACTGGAGTCACACCTCAGACAAAGGACGATGGTTGTGGTTGCTGGAGGTTAATCATCTTAGCCGCAGTACATCACTCAGGGCAGTGTCCGAAGCCCACCCATCTTCACATGTTTTGCCCTCTCTCCGTCATGATGTTAAAACTGGAGATATTCTCTGATGGTTGCACAGAGTTCAGTTTCATTTAAAAGTCCTCAGGTGATGAAGCAAACATTCCGCAAACAATATTCAGGCTTGTGTGGACAAGTGGCAAGTAACACTGGTGTCTCACAAGCTTTGGGAAAAGACCATCTACCTCCCCCTGACATTCAATGACATTACCAACTTTAGCATCCAACAATCCTGGGGGTCACCATTCATCAGAAACTTAGTGGGACTAGCCTCGTAAATACTGTGGCTGCAAGAATAGGTTAAAGATTGGTATTTTGTAACTACTGACACTCTTCCTGCATCCCCAGAGCCTTTCTATGATCTATGGCCACGTTAATAATGGAATACTGTTCACTCATCTGAATGAGTGCAGCTCTAGCAACATCCAAGAATCTCAACACCCTTCAGGATCAAGGCAACCCACTTAACCGGCATGCAACACACACCCTTTCCACCACTGGCACAGTGTGATTGTAATGTGTACCATCCACAAAATGCACCACCATTTCTTGCTGAGGCTTTGTCCCAGACACTTAACCTCCACCATCTAGAAGGACAAAGGCAGCAGGTACATGGGAATGCCATCAACTATTGGTTCACCTCCAAGGCACACAACTTCACGATTTGGAAATATATTGCCATTCCTTCTTCACTTCTGAACCTCCTATTTAACTGCATTTTGGAGGTATCTTTACCAGAAGCATTGCAATGGTAAAGATACCCCCGCAATTCTCTAGGAAAATTAGATGAACAGTAATTGCTGCCCTTATAGCACTGTCCATCTCCCACGACAGTATTACTTATAAACTGTCTTTACAATGAGATTGTGCTCTGAAGCTCTGTCTGACCTCTCAGCTGAACAAAAAATTGTTCCACATGACTATTCAAAAAAGAAAATGATGCTTTATATCTGTCTTTTAAATAACCTCACTCAAACTGGTTATCATCATAGTGGTCTCCTGATGTGTGCAAGTTGGATCTGAGTTTACTACGACAGTGACTGCACTTTATTTGTCTACCATTGGGTGTCCTGGGTTGGTTATAAATGCAAATCTTTCTGCTTTCTTATACCGATCCAATGGATTACATGTTGTACTAGTTTGCTCATTGCAACACTGGTTCATTGTGTTACCACTGCATCACTTTACTGTTCTCCCTTCTTGTTCATCATCAGCACAAGATGCTGTCAAACCCTCCAAGCAATCGGAAGATCCCATGGGGTGACTGATTATTTGAGAGAGCTCTGCGTGATGTGAGTGCTCTGAGTAGTGCATATTTTTTGAAGTGTCAAAAATTATTCTTTTCCTCAAAAGCTCTGATTAGACTTTTGGTGCCGAGTTGTGGTTTGCTAAATTATGACATCCTGACCGTTGTAGAAATAACATAATGGCTTCGTAATGCTACAAGAGGCAAGCTCAAAACTTACAAATTACTTGAGCATTACAGCTTGCTTGTCTTTCTCTTGCATCATTTATTCATTACCTGCTGACCATGTAACAGATGTTCTGTGTGGAACTTCCCCTGCTATAATCAAGCACTGAGATTTTTATTCATCCAATGTTAACACAAATAAGGAGCACAGCCACTGCTGTTGGCATCTTTGGTGCAGATGTTAAATTTGACAATCACTGACAATCTTTGTAAAGCAGTTAAGGTGGTAAGACTTCTGTCAAAAAATAATGGTGCATGTACACCCATACTCAGACGTGCTTGCACACCCAAACCTCTGTGTGTGTGTGTGTGTGTGTGTGTGCGTGCATGCGTGCGTGCAATCAAAATCAGGCAAGTATGTGCATCCAAATGTAGGAGTATATGTGCCCCCAAACACTGCAGTATGTATGCACCCAAACTCAGGCACATGTACATCCAAAGTCAAGCATGCATGTGCATCCAATCATCAGTGCACCCATGCACCCAAAACTTTCAGGTACCTGTTAGCACCCACATGTGTGGGCTGATGCACATGTCCACCCAAATGCGCACACATGTACACCTAGACTTGGGTGCATATAAACTCAGGCACATGTACACACAATTCCAGAGGTGTGTGCACCCATACTTGAGTGCACCCGTACACACAAATTCAGGTTCAGGTCTGCACCCAAACCCGGCATACATGTGCACCCAAACTCAGGTGTCTGAGTGCAACCCAACTCTCAGGTGTCTGTGTACAACCAATCTCATAGGCATGCTTGTTTGCACTCCAATGGACGGTGCTGCACACATGGTGTTTAGTACCCGAGACCTGGCTCTACAGGTTCTTGGGCTCAACTCACAGGGAAGGTTCCCATATGTGGAGAACATTCTTGAAACACTTGGCAAAATGATATACTTTTCCAACTCACTAATCCTAATGGTTGCTGCCTATTTCTAACTCGTATCAGATCTTGTTCACTCATCAATCCTGTATTTGCTGACCTACATTGGCTCCCAATCCATTAATGTCCCACTATAAAGCTTATCATCTTTTCTTAAACATCTTTCCTCGCCCTTCCACACCAATGCAGCTAAATAAAACTTTGGTTAGGCCACATTTGGAGTGTATGCAGTTCTGATAACTGCTTTACAGGAAGGGTGTGGAGGTGTTGAAGAGGGTGCTGAAGAGGTTCACCAGGATGGTGCCTGGACTGGAGATTATTAGCCATATGTAGCAGTTGGACAAACTTGTTTTCTTTGGTGCATCAGAGGCTGAGGGGAGATCTGAAAGAAGTATACAAAATTATGTGAGGCATAGATAGGGTAGATAGAGTCTGTTTAGAAGGGTGGAAATGCTGGATGGCATAGCGTTAAGGTAAGAGGGGGAAAGTTTAAAAGAGATTTACAAGGCATGTTTTTACACAGAGAGCGGGAGGTGCCTGGAACGCGCTGCCAGAGGAACTGGTGAAAGCGCATCCAATAGCAATGTTTAAGAGGCATTTAGAGAAGTACATGAACCAGTGGGAATTGAGGGATATAGACCCATGTGCAGGTAGATGAGATTAGTTTGGATAGCCTAACATCCAAACTAATCTCATCTACCTGCATATGGGTTGAAGGGCATTTTCTTGTGCTGTACTTTTCTACGTTCTAATGTAACCTCTTCCATTCCTACAACTGAGAGTCCAATTCTGCACTCCTTCATATCTCATTTCAATTACGTCACTGATTTGCCTTCAGCTATTAAGACCCTAAATTGACCCCCAACCATCTCAAGCTTTCTTTCCTCCTTTAAAATATTGATTAAAACCCATGTATGCTATAATAACTCCTTATGTGGTTTGGTGTCATTTGATAATGCTTTGGCCATTTTAAACTTTGCTAAGGTGTTATATAATGCTGGCTGTTGTTGTGCCATAGCTCTGGATTATGAGCTGATTGCTTTTCAACCTGGTTGACCCTGTGACGTAATGTTTGAAGACCTCCTTTGTTGAATTACTAGCTGCTTTGTTCCCACTGATCCTTACTAAAAACCATTTCACCTCACTGCCCGATGCACATCCTTCTTTCACAGCAGCATTTGAAGGATGGTCAGTTTGAAGTGGATGGTGGTAGAATGCCGTCCAAGGTGCCGATTGGGCGCACAGCGAAGTCACAGAGGCAACACCGATTGGAAGGTGCAATGGCACAGCTAGTAGAGCTGCTGCCTCACAGCACCAAAGACTCAGGTTCAATCCTGACTTCAGCTGCTGAATGTGCGGAGTTTGCACGTTCTCTCTTTAAATACATGAGTTTCCTTAGAGTGCACCAGTTTCCTCCCACTTTACTAAGTCATGTAGGTCATGTAAATTCCCCCTTGTGTGTAAGTGAGTGGTAGAATCTGGGGGAAGCTGATGGGCATGGGCGAGAATTAAAAATGGGATTAATGTAGGATTAGTGTAAATGGGTGGTCTATAGTTGGCAGATTCAGTGAGCTGAATGGCCTGTTTCAGTGCTACATTTCTGTGACTCTGTGACTATGACAGCAACTGTAGCCTAAGGGGTAACAAACTTGGCTCACAGTGGTAAGTTTGACAGCTCACTCAATTCCATAGATTTCAACATACACCAAGCCGATGCTTTCACTACTGTGTTGGGTGAGAAGGTAGGGAGAGGGGAAGAGGGATGAAAGGGGACAAGACAAGGAACTCACTGATCTCCCTGCACTTTCCAAAGGAGAGCAGAGGTGTTCTCCCTGCTGTCATGATCAACCATGTGGTCATTTGCTTCATTGTTGTTCATGGGATCTTGTACAAAAATTTGCATTTTCATTTCCCTTAATTACAACCTTTACTACACACCAACAGTATGTCACTGGCCTTAAGAGTATTAAGATAAGTTGGTGTGAAAGGCACTCTATAAATGTAAGTCCAACCTTCTTACCTGTGATCTCGATGCTGGACACTGTCAGGCAGGATGTAATGGCTCTTCACCTTAGGGTTCTGTCTAAAGTAGCAAGTGGGGAGGGAATTAGAATCATAATTTTATTACTTCATTAATAATTCCAAAGGCCTGATCACTCTGTGATAAACTGCAATGCATTATACTGATTAACCTCAATGTTACATATGGAGTTAATTAGAAAACAGACTTTCTTTATAACTTTAATTTAAATAACCTATTTTCATAAAGCTCAAATTACAATATATGAATACTGATTATATGAAATAAATTATGCTAATTAAGCCCAAAATGGAAATTTCTTTAGTAATCAGACTTTATGTATGGGCCGACCAAGTTGGAGTGATTATTTTCTACTGATGGAGTGATTTGCATAGAGCATGTGGGACACTTTCCTCCCTGTGTGTTTAATGTGCCATTGTAAATCTCCAATCATCATCTGAAATTGGAAACACGGTTTCCACTCATCTATTCAGGACAATAGCTGATGTGCAAGAGACATAACCTGGACTTGGAAGAGCATCTACCCAGGTCCTCCAAGTGCACAAGAAAGAAAGTCTTTTATAGAAATCAAAACTGCAGATACCAGAAGTCTGAAATAAGAACAGAAAATATTGGAAATACTAAGCAGGGCAGGCAACATCCATATTTTAACATATTTATGTATTCAATTAATGTATATTATGGAACACTACGTTACATCCATCATGAAGTGTAGTGCCTAATGTGGGCAAATGTAACAGTCGTTATTATATACAGTAAGATTCCTTCAAGTTGCAATGAAATGAGTGGTTAAATTCATTTTTGGAAGTATGGTTGGTTGGTTGGCCAAAAAACCCCAATTCTTTGAATGCACAGTATTGTGGATTCTTCTACATTAGTCCAGCTGAGTATCACTTTAACTCACTTACAATACTGTTTCTTATGGTACAACACACAGAATTCTGGAGGAACTCAGCAGGTCAGGCAGCACCTATGGAGGGAAATGGACAGTCAACATTTCAGGTCGAGAACCTTTATCTAGACTTCATCAGGACATTATCCCTCCATAGATGCTGCCTGACCTGCTGAGTTCCTTCAGCTTTTTGTGTGTTGCTCTAGATTTCCAGCAGTCTCTTGTTTCTCTGTGTTTATTGTGGTAGTTGGATCTTAACCTTTTACTTATTTCTAACTATATTCAGAAAAAAATCATAAGTATATTATACAGAACATATGTCAACATTTTCATATCACCATGATATTCACGTTACTCGACATCAGCACATCATCAGTTAGCCTATCATTCAAATACAAGCCTAAAGCAAATAGGTCACAGGATTTTAACATTGATTTCAATCACATAGTGTGCAATGGCAGGAGAGCCCGAAACTGTGTCCCTTACTCAAAAAACCCCTGCAATGGTTGCACCCAGCTTCACTGCATCCCTCAGTGTGTAGTCCTAGACCTTAGAGCGCGCCAGCTTACATCAATACATTGCTCTGAAGTACCAGTGAGCTTAGGGAAAACCAGAGGGCATTTCTCACTGCACTGATGGTTTGCCAACAAGAGTCCCTGGGATCAGTCCACTTACAAAGTCCTGTGATATAGAGCTGTTTGGGACAGACCCTGACAAATCCCTCTGCATCTCTTCCCAGATCTTGCTGGTAAAGACACATTCTAAAGAGAGATGGGCAGTGAGGGGCCTCTAGTGGAGGACCCTCTGCATGGGAGTCCTCCCCCTTTACATCAGGAACCTGGGGTGGGGAGTATTTCACAGAGCAGTCCCATGCAATAATTTTTAAACTGATTCATAGACTCCCAGGCCACCAGGCATTTCTGCATCCTGGACATATATGGAGTGTGCAAAGTTCCAGCCACTTCTTTGAGTAGCTGAGGAGGCACACACTCCTGATCTTTGAATACTCAGTGTGGAGGGTGAGGGAGGAGTTGATCATGGGACCTGCTTTAGATCTGATTCTACCACCATCCACTTCAAACTGACCTTCCTATCCACCTTCAAGGTGAGCATTCGCAGGTCCAGGCAGCAGTCCATTGAGGTGTCTGTCCAAGTTGACTGCCTGCCCCTCTCCCAAGAATAGCCATATCTGGGTGCCCCTGGAAGGGGGTGGGGTAAGAAGTGTCGACTGACTCACTAGAGCCTTCTTGGACCAGTGGGCACCACATGGGCTGAAGTGCATCCTGGACAATGTGGGAAACATTTTAAGTTTTGAGGCTGTTTTAATTAAAATGGGTTTAAAACACATAAAAACATAAAATGGGGTTCTCGGTATAACACAAGGAAAAACACAGTCATCTTAACTGAAAACTGAAGCATGATACAAATGACATTACACATGACACATTCTCCTCAAATAGTGGAAACCCATTAGTCTTAAGGTAGCAGTTGCATTTAACAGCTAGTGGACATTCACAACGCAGTGTGAGATAGGACCTTGAATGTCTTCCTGGGCATACAGAGATAACTAAGTTAAATGTCCCAAACCAAAGACAGCATCTTATGATAATGAGACACTCTGCTGGTGGTTTACTGTCAGCTGTGGCTCAGTGGGGAGCATTCTTGTCCCTGTGTCAGAAGGTTATGGGTTCAAGAACCACTTAGAAGGCTCAGGGACAAAAAGTCTAGGTAGCTATTCCAGTGCAATACTGAGGTAATACTACACCGTCAGAAGAGCTATCTTTCAGATAAGTTGTTAAACCATCTGCCCTCTTAGGTGGAAGCGGAATTATTGCTAGTACCTGGGGTGATATGTATCTCTCAACCAAGATCACCAAAACAGATTATCTGATCATTGTCATTGGGGTCTTGATATGCACAAAGTAGTTGCCATATTTTCTGCATTATAAAAGTGACTAATTTCAACAGCATGGAAAAGTAATTTGGAATGCAATTATTTTGTAAAAGGTGCTTTATAAGTAAATCAAAGCTTTTCCTTAGAGTATTTATTGCTAGTAGTGTGTTAGCCAATGGATTAGAGGTGCATATGGTGCTTATAATTGTAAAGAACAGTGGAATAAATTAAAGCAACTTCTAACTTCAAACAGAGTAATTCCTCCAGAAAATTGCAGTGAGTGAAGGGTTGTTACAGATAAATCAATCTCAGTCACTTACAGCAATGTGGCAAACAAGATTGATTGAGAGGGGAATTACCCAATCATCTCCATTGGCTAATTATAGTGTTCAGCCTCCCTTTCACAAAATGGAATACCAGGCAGGACCACATGTTTACATTCTGAATGCATCCACCTGCAATTCAGAGCCAAGTTTGTTACCAACCCAATTATATGTTTCTGTTTATTGAAAACAGTAATTCCACATTGGCGCACCAATGTGTTGGGCTAAAGAAATCAGTCAGATTTAATTACAATCATGTTAACTGCACAGTGATAGAAACACACAGTGAGAAGTTGGCTGTACAATGCTTGATCTACTGCAGGAACTGTTACAAAAATTACTAAATTACTCAGATTTTAGAAGACAAACCCAATAACATTAGAACTGAGTCAAATCACAGCACAGCTCCTGAATGTGGACACAGATTTAAATGGAAACTGAAGATATACATATATATAAAAAACGAGAGCTTGTTCTTTCAGGAGTGAAATTTGGTAAAATATTTGCAAGTCAAAGTGTGGGAGATGTTGTGAACATTGTTCCACAAACAGCAATTGAAGCGAGGGTAATTGTTAACTTTAAATCTGAAAACCTTTGTTCACCATAAAAATAAAATCAGAAAATAGTGGAACCTCTCAACGGTTGATGTATGGAGTTAGAATGGGAATCACTGCATGGCAGGGAGGCAAAATGGCTACTGTTCATATATCCCTAAATAATGTTACTATTCATTCCCTGTCATCCCCATGTAATTAACATTGACTGTAAAACAAAAGGTGTAATTAGTTATCGTGCCATGCATAGAAGGTTGTGAATATTCTGAAAAGTCCTTTGTTGAGCTGAGCAATGCTTTCTTCACTATTCCTGTCTTTTGAAGCTTGCTCCTCTCCTTGAGTTGCTGACATAATTGTCACACAGGCACATCAGACCCCTTGGTTTCTCAGTGGAATAGCCATCCTTCGCATGCAATAATTGTCAAGGACAATTGTAATGGCCCTACTGTTTCCTGGGCAGAGAACAGCTGACTTTGCACAGAATCTGAATTGAACTACCTGGCGTTTATGATTCAGACCTTCAATGCACAGTGGGGAAGCTTACTACTAAATCCTGCTGTCATCTGTCTTTATAAACATATTTATACATTCAGGCAGATGCACAATACTTTGCCTATATTATAACCGAACTATAGTTGATGGGGGAGGCAGGTTGTACTGGCTGTGAAGCACATTGGAACATCCTGAGGATGTTATATAAAGGCTCTTCAAGTGCAAAGTTCTTCCTTAATATATTCTTTTGAAATGCTTTTGATCACTCACAGGATCTGGAGGATTCCAAGACCCACAGTTCCTGGAAGCAAATAGGTCAAGGAACACAGAGGTATAAATACTTCCAGCTGCCATATTCAATGATAATAACTAAAACAGAAGATGCCAGAAATACTCAGCAGAATTGTGACAGGTGCTGTACAGTACTTCAAGCATTTTCTGTTTTTGATACTACGAGAACCAGAGAGACCCTGGGTTATCACTTTAATACGGTTAGAGGATTGGCTAAGTTCTGACAAAGGACCTCCAACCTGAAATGTTAATTCTGTTTCTCTTTCCAAAGTTGCTGCCTGACCTGATGAGTGTTTCCAATATTTTCTGTTTGTTATTTCAGATTTCCAGCCTCTGCAGTTTACTTTTAATATTTTCACTCATGGAGATGTAGACATGTTAAATGGACGGACATGGCAGAAGGAATATAATGTGGGAAAATATGGCCCTCATGGAAATATAGGAAGGCTGAGTAGTTTTGAAATGATGAGAGTTTGAAAGGTGTTGGTATCAGAAGCACCTGGGTGCCCTTACGCAGAAATCGCTTAAAGATTAACATGTAGCAGTTAGGAAGGTGAACAGTATACTGGACTTTATTGCAAGAGGATTTCAGTACAAGAGTAGTGATACTGTGCTCCAACTATATGGGACCCTGATGAGATAGCATCTAGAATATTGTCTATGTGTCTAGTCTCCCTACTAAAGGAAGTATATATTTGAGGGACTGCTGTTAAAATTAATTATGTTGGTTCTTGGGATGTCAAGTTTCTCATATGAGGAGAGATCAAGCAGAATGGGCCCTCTGGAGTTCAGAAGAACGACAAAAGACTTAGTTTATATTCACTTTCAGGATCTGGGCATTGCTAGCTAGGTCAACATTTATTGCCCATTCCTAATTCCTCCAGAAGGAGATGATGGCCGCCTTCTTGAGCTGTTGCAGTTGTTCTGGTGAAGGTACTCCCACAGTGCTGTTGGGGGTGTTCCAGGATCTGGACCAGTGATGATGAAGGATTGGCCATGTCTTTCCAAGTCAGGATAGTGTGTGGCTTGGAGGGGAACCTGTTCCTTGCTTTGTTCTTTTTGGTGGTAGAGGATAGACACTGCAGCTACTGTGCGCCAGTGAGGCGGGAACAGATGTTTAGGGTGGTGGATGGAGTGTCAATCAAGCTGGCGGCTTTGTCCTGGATCGTGTTGACCTTCTTGAGTTGTTGGAGCAGCACTCAGCCCTGCAAGTGAAGAGTATTCCATCACATTCCTGATTTATGCCTTGATAGAGAGGCTTTACCTGTCAGGAGGTGAGTTACTCGCTATAGGATACCCAGCCTCAAACCTGTTCTTGTAGCCACTGTGATCATGTGGCTGGTCCAGCTGAGTTTCTTGTCGATGGTGACCCCCAAGGTATTGTTGGTGAGTGACTTGTCAATAGAAATGCCATTGAATATCAAGGATAGGTGGTTAGACTTGTTGGACGTAGTCAGTGTCTGGGACTTTTGTGGCGCGAAAGTTATTTGCCACTTCTTAGCCCATGCCTGAATGTTGTCTGTGTCGCTGCATGTAGTCATGGGCTGCTTCACCTGCTGAATGGTTGAAGATGGAATTATACATTATGCAATCAGAACACCCCCCCAACCCCCACCTCTGACTTTATGATAGAAGGAAGATCACTGATGAAGCAGCTGAAAATGGTTGGGCCCAAAAAACTGCCTTGAGGACCTCTTGCAGTGATTGACCTCCAACAACCATCTTCCTTTGTGCAAAATATGACTCCAGCTATGGACTATTTACTCTTTGATTCCCATAAAGTCCACTTTCACCAGGGCACCTTGATGCCACATTTGTTTCAATGCTACCTTGATGTCAAGGACAGTCACTTCCACCTCACATCTGGTACTCATTCTTTGGTCCATGTTTGGACTGAGGCTGTGACAAGGTCTGGAGCTGAATGGTCCTGGTGCAACCAAACTGGGCATCAATTTTTGGTGTCTCTTGATACCACTGACAATGACAGTTTTCTTGATGATTAAGAAGAGACCAATTGGTGATAATTAGATGGATTAGATTTGTTCAGCGTTTTGTGAAAAGACATACCTGGATAATTTTCCACATTGTCCAGTAGTTACCAATATTGTAACTGTACTAGAGCAGCTTGGCTACAAGTGCATCTAGTTTTGGAGCACTGTCAATATTAAGATGGGATGTTGTTGGGTCCAACACAGCGTTTGCTGTACTCAGAGCTCTCAGCCAATTTTTGATTATCACTTGGAGTGAATCGAATTGGTTGGAGATTGGCTTCTCTGACGGTAAGGATCTCTGGAGGACCTGAAACAGATAATTTATCCAACACTTGTTCAAACACTCAGAATTACTACAGGGCTTTGTAGATGAGGTGAAGATGTTCCTCTTGGGTGGGTTGCCTGGATTCAGACATGACATTCTCAGAGTAAGATATCGGCCATTCAAGACAAGAGATCAGAAGAAATTTCTTCAATCAAGAAAATGATCTTTGGAATTCTCCATCCAAGAAGATTATGGAGGCTCAGAGTATATTCAAACACAACATTGGTAAAAACTTAGATATTAAGTGAATCAATGGATATGGGATTCCAGCAGGAAAGTAGCGCCTGGGCAAAAGAGCAGCCACAATTGTACTGAATGGCGGTGCAGCCTCGATGGGCCAAATCTCTGCTCCTGGCTCCTGTTGAATTTGGGCTCAACTTGCTGAAGTTTGCCCCTTCTCTGTAATATAAGACCTTGAGTACTTTTGCAGTTGGATCTTGTAACCATAAATTGGTCATTTATAATTTCACTTGGCTTCAGTGGAAGATGGAGATGCGCCATCCCGGTTGCTAGGGAAGGCCATAAATCATCGCGGTATCTCCTCTTGGCGCGAGTGTTCGCCGGGGGTTGGGGGGCGGGAACGGATCCAAGAGAGCGGGGTGGCGATAGGCCGGGAGGGCGAGAGAGGCTCGCCAATCCACTTCATGATTGGCGAAGTCGGAGACCCAATCTTGAAGTCGATTGGTTGTTACTGGTCCGCCCGCCTCCCACGTGGTCGGGCCGGGTGGGCGGGTGTCTGCGTTTTCATGGGAGGGGGGGGGAAGACTCAAGCAGCCGTCATCTCGGCGCTGATTGGCTGTCGTCCCGGGTGACAAACGGTCGCCTGTGGATTTGAAGCCGGGTTAAAGTGATGGAAGGGAATTTTCCTTCGGCGAAGTCTTGAATTAAACTGCGAATTAACGGCTTTCCCCAACGCGGAGAGAACATGTGAGCAGAGGGAGGCAGCGAAGCCGTGAGACGCTAGCATTGGAGTGAAGGTGAAGGGCCGTTCGCTGCGGCACTGCGGACCCGCCCCGGCAACCACAGTCGTTGGTCAGGGGCCGCACTGTGTTACCGCCACAGGCCGCAGGCTCCATCCTTCCCCTGCCCTGTTAGCGGCTCAGGTAAAGCCGCCCCTCGGGAGAGGCTACCGGCAACAATAAGCTGCAGTGACTCCGATCAGGTGCATCACTGTTGAACTTGCTTGTAGGGCTTGTATTATAGCAGCCTGTGAGTTAACTAAATGTTTGATGGCTTTATATTCACATATACGAGCTTTTCCTTAATTTATTTACCTTACGCCTCTGCATTTATTACTTTTAGGATTCTTAACCAAGGAATAAATCTTTAAAAAACAAGAACAAAACATATTGCTAAAATTGCTTAGCTGGTCAGCTAACTTCTGAATATTTGTTGCAATTTATTTTTTTTAGAGATTTTCAGCATCAATCTTTTGTACTAAGCGTTGATTTTTGTCTCTAGGACAACGTTAGTACTTTGAAGGTCATCTACTTTATGCACTTATTTTTGAATGTTTGATATCGGGGTGCACTTTGGTATGATCAGGCAATCCTCTGGGTGCAATTGTTGAAAATGAGATTAAATTTACAAACTGCATGTTGTGATTAGGTTCCACCGTTCATATTAGCCTTAAGCAGGAAGTTAATTTGTGGAATACAGACACTCCAAATTCATTAAAAATGTGTAGGTGATTTATTTTTTAATCTACTGTGTTGTCTAAGATTGGTGGGATTGAAATGAGTTTCTGTGTTTAACTGAATTCCAGTCTAGAAGAAAATTCAATGGCTGATCCAGAGAGGCAGAAAAGTCAGAAGGACAGTCCTGTCTCTGGTAGTATCATACTTTGTGGCAGTCAGGGGAACAATCTAGATAAAAGCAATACACACAAAATGCTGATGGAACTCGGCATGTTAGGCAGCATCTATGGTGAGAAATAAACAGTCAAAGGGTCGTGACCAAAAATGTCAACTCTTTAATTTCCCTCCATAGATGCTGCCTGACTTGCTGAGTTCCTCCAGCATTTTGTGTGTATTGCTTCAGATTCCAGCATCTGCAGAATCTCTTGAATCTAGATAAAAGCCTTTGAATAAAAAAGCAATTGAGTTACTGACAACTAATGAGATCTTAGTTGCTGTAATGCAGACCCCTTCATAGTATTGAACTTCTGATGTGACTAAAGAAGTCCATCTCTTCTTTTGAAAACCCGGAATCCATGAAGTTCAAATCGAACCTTTTATGACTGTTTTTACTAAATTGTACTTGACCTTGTCTGCATAAAGAGAACAATCTCTGATCTCTCTCCTCAAGGTTGCAGAGGCAGCAGGAAAGATGGATAGGTTTTTGGATATCATGGGAGTCTAGGGATATGGCGTTAGTGCAGAAAATTGATGCTGCAGTAAAAGGTTAGCCATGATTATATTGAAAGGTGGAGAAGGTATGAGGGGCTGAATGGTCTATTGCCTTTGTTTTCCATGTCATGAAAGTCTCTCATCCAAGGTACCATTACAGTAAATCTCCTGTGTTCTTTCCAAGGCTCTAACTGACTTCAAGTCTGTTCCTCTGCAATGAACATCATTGCCCAAAAAAGTCCTGAGCTCAATTAAAATTGTGAACCTCAAGTGTCCATTAACTTAAAGAACACACACAAAGCCAGAATTTGAGGATTTTAGCTGATGGTAAGTGGTGAATTTGATTAGAAATTTACAACCACTTGGTGAAATTACTACTTTGTAAACACAATATAGTTTGTTCTCTACATGATTCTAGCATTGATAATCTATTAAACAATACAATCTGCTTTGCAGTTTCTTTTTAAAGTTTAGTCTTTTATATAAAAAAAACTTCACTTTCCTGATTGAGTACTTCAGGCAGTGTAGTAACCAAGAATGACCTCAGCTGACTTGTCCTCAGTTTTTCCCTGTTACCTATGGAGCATTGACTGGTCTCCACTTAGTGTGTGCTTATGGCAACATGGGTGAGGTCAGTAACTCTTGTACTGCACTTTGCAAGTTGCGATAGATTGCCATACTGCTAATAATCAAACTACTGGGCTTTTGGTCAACCTGTGGGACAACTGATTTCAGCATTACTGTTGATCTAGTCCTGATCCTCTGTCAGCTACTGAACTTTGTAGCTTCTTCTCTAATCCTAAAGTTTACTTGTTTCAAAGTCATTCCAGCATAGTTTTAAATTTGACTAAAGATTATCTATTGCATTGGATAGTAATTTTGTATGGATATTTGTTGCAATGTCTGATAATTGAAGTTTAGAACAACCAACTTGCACAACAGGTGGACAAGTTGTATAATATACAGTGCAACCTGTGTCAAGGGGCAACTTGAACACCTGTTTTATTAATGAAACTGAATTTACCTACTTTCCACCTTGGTTTATCCACAACCATGATTTACAATGCACCTCGTATTGAGGTTTCACTATGTTAGCAAAATAGGGAAATAATTAAGTGCTAAGTACATCAATTTCTTTGTATTTTTTCTTGCACATGAACAACCTTCATAAATTTGATTTGATATCAGATTTTCTATAAAATATAATGTAGAACATTTTTTGTTTCTAGAGATTTATTTCAGACAAAAAACTTTATTTGGTGTGAATATGTTGGGAGAATAATGTGCTGAAGTAGAAACCTGAGATGAGTACTTGATTTTGCAATCGCTTTGCTTTTCTTTTTTTAAAAAAAATCCAATTGTTCACACACTTTTTTAAAAAATGTCTTGTTCTCCCAGGATTTCTTAAGTTTTTAAAAAGGAATATAATATGCAGTCCTGAAGAAGGGTCCTGACCCAATACGTTGACCATCCACTTTTCTCCATGGATGCTGCCTGACCTGCTGAGTTCCTCCAGCATCCCCTAGATTCCAGCTTCTGCATTCCTTTTATCAAGCCCTAGCTGCCACACATCCGTGTGTGTGTGTGTGTGTGTGGGGGGGGGGGGGGGGGGGGGGGGGTGGAATAAAGAAGAAAATGAACACTTTGAGAAATGGATTATACTTGTTGAATTGGCAATCCTTGAAGTTGGTATCATCCATCAGCTTTGATTTAGTAGGCATCAAAGCATCAATAGTTGTAGAATTAATTCAATGACAATGATACCAATTAAACTGGATTTCCATTTCCTGAGTAATTGGAGAAAGTTGCTTTTCCAGTAGTTAATTTGAATTCTCACATAGCAGCACCCCCACCCCACTAGTATGATTTCACAAATCATCAGTACTGTCTGGTTGATAACAGAATTACCATTTATAATCTGCCTTCAGTAATTTATTAGCACTTCCTTATTTGAGCATCAGAGCTGACAGTGGATTTTTCCATTTAGGGTTGGAATCCATCTTAAAAACTACCACATTTAAAATGATAGGCACATCTCACAGAATTCCTGTGCTCAGCTTTTGAAATGATGCAAAGAAACAACTTCCAATAAAATGGCTAACCCTTGCATGTTAATTTTTTTTTGGGGGGTGGGGGTAGTTGGGAATGTAATTGAGAAAATAGTACCATCTTATTCAGGAAAAGTCTCCAAATGGTCAGTCTTCAAATTACTTATAGAAAACTTTACAGCAAGTTTGCTTTGGAGACTGAAAATGAAGATAGGTCTTTCTGTTACTGCCCCTCCATTCATTCTCTAGTCTCTGACATAATTAGTACTTTGGGCTGTTGCTTCTAGCAACTTTTTGTCAATTGAACAGTGCAGTATATTATCTTGACTGAAGATTGTAAGTTCACATTGGTATTTAGTAAATGACTAGTGGTAGCTGCTGTATAGTCAAAGAGTATTGTATGTAGCACTTAAAATGCAGAACTTTATTGTAGTCAACATTAATTGGCTGTGCGGTTTGTTACAAGATTGAAAGGGAATGCATTACTCTGTAGTAAGAATATTTGGTCTGATTGGCTATTTTTTAATCTCTAAATAACAGATGTGTATGGCACATCTTGAAATTTAAATCCTCAACATTTTTGAAAATTAGCGAGTCTCTCATTCTGTTATCCTAATGTTTTTATTTGCTGTCTGGAAATTGGTTCAGGCTGCAAATGGAGAAAAAAAACATGGCTTGGCCTACCAGTATATATAGCAATCCAGCCAGGGAGAAAGCAATCTCATTCTGACTTTAAGTTGTATATATACATTTAAAATCAAAAGTTTTGGCTGATGGTCATGTTAGTCTTGGAATTGTGTTGGGTTTGTAAGGAGTCTTTGGGAAAACTGACTTTGTCCCTTTTTCAGTTGTCTAGCAGCAACAGAATTCGTCTTCAGGATAAGATCTGCAGTGCGCAGCATAGAACGAAAATGGATGAGCAAAGTGTTGAAGTAAGGAAAACATCTTGCTATTTATTAGTAATTAAGTTGCTGAGTGACATGGCTTCAAAACTTCAGAAGATTATATAAAGCATTAAGTGTCGCTCTCCATGGACATTGCTTGACCTACTAAATGCTCTTGGCATTTTCTGCTTTAACTTATGGTTTGAGCTGCTGTTCATTCCTTCAATCAGGAGACTAGAATGCAGTAATTTTTGCATTGTGGAATTACTTCATGGCCTTTCAGTGACAGGCTAAATGCACATATTGAGATGTTGACCCCCCCACCTCCCAAAAATCAATTACATGATTTAACATTGATTTCAAGGCCAATCTTGCTGCTGAATACTTCCAGGACATTGAATGTTAGACGTGCCCTTGAGAACTACTTAAAGGACAAGTGAAGGCCTATGTGGTGCAATAAAAATTATTCATCCTAAATATAAACTAAACCTATGCTATTGTTTGAACACAAATGGCCATTACAATATTAAGTGAAGGAAAGCAGGTCACCATGCTTAAACCTTCCCATTCTTTGGCACTTAATCAAAAAATTCTACTGTACATTTGTCTTGAATACTGTGATGTAGAAATTCACTAGTCATAGACTCAGTACTACAAGACAGAAATAGGCTCCTTGGCCCATCTAGTCCATGCCAACCTGATTCTGCCTCATCCCATCGACCTGCATCTGGACCATATCCCTCCAAAGCTCTCCCATCCACGTACCTATCCAAACTTCTCTGAAGTATCACAATTGAACCTGTATCTACCACTTCTGCTGGCAGCTCATTCTGCACCCTCAGTGTAGAAGTTTCCCCTCAGATTCCCTTTAAATATTTCGCCTTCCACCCTAAACCCATGTCCTCTAGTTCTAGTCTCACCCAACCTGAGGGGAAAAAGCCTGCCTGCATTCACCCTATCTATACTCCTCAATTTTGTATACCTCCAAGATCTCCCCTCATCCTCCTGTGCTCCAGGGAATAAAGTTCTAACCTATTCAATCTTTCTCTATAACTTGGGTCCTGGCAACATCCTTGTAAATTTTTCACTGCACCCTTTCAAGCTTATTGATATCTTTCCTGTGGGTAGGTAACCAGAACTTCATATGATACTCTAAATTTGGCCTCACATCTTGTACAACTTCAACATAACATCCCAACTCCTGTACTCAGTGCCCTGATTTATGAAGGACAATGTGCCAAAAGCTTTCTTTACAACCCCATATGTCATTCCACTTAAGGAATTGTTGATCTCTATTCCCAGGTCCCTTTGTTCTACCATACACTGTGTAAATCTTACCCTGGTTTGTCCTCCCAAAGTGCAGCGCCTCACTTATCTGCATTAAATTCCATCTGCCATTTTTCAGCCCATTTACTTAGCTGGTCAAGATCACACTGCAAGCTTTGATAGCCTTCCCCACTGTCTGCTAGCCCCAATCTTGGTATTGGTGTATTATTGTCACTTGTACTGAGATACAGTGGAAAAACTTGTCTTGCATACTGATTGTACAGGTCAATTCATTACACAGTGCAGTTACATTGAGGTAGGACAAGTAAAAACAATAACTGTACAGAGTAAAGTGTCACAGCTACAGAGAGAGTGCAGTGCAATAAGGAGCAAGGTCACAAGGTAGATTGTGAAGTCATAGTCCATCTCATTGTATAAGGCCCCCCCTCCCCCCCCACCCCACTGGGATGGTGCAAACCATCCCATTTATACAGGTCCCATCTGCCCTAGAAGAGAGCCCAATGATCCAAAAATCTGAAGCCCTTCCTCCTGCACCATCTCCTCAGTCACATGTTAAACTACACTATCTTCCTATTTCTTGCCTCACTAGCACACAGCATGGGTAGCAATCCTGAGATCACCACCCTGGAGGTCCTGTCTTTTAACTTGGCATCTAACTCACTTACTTTGCAGGACCTCATCACCCTTCTTTCCTAGGTAATTGGTACTGATGCTGACCACTACTTCTGGCTGCCCCCACATCCTCTCTTCCCCCCCACTATCTCTGAACCTTTTTCCACAAAAATGTTTCCTTGGTGCACCCAAACAACGTAATTTTAGAAAAGATCTCTTGCTGGAAGTTTTGATGTGTCTGGTAACTGTTTTGTATGTATGTTTTGCAAACCAATTAAATAATGCTTTGCTTTTACTTTTCTAGAGCATTGCAGAGGTGTTCAGGTGCTTTATTTGTATGGAGAAATTACGTGATGCTCGGCTGTGTCCACACTGTTCAAAACTTTGTTGCTTCAGTTGCATAAGGGTAAGAACTGGTTATATTCTGAACTTATCGTTATCTGGTGCATGTGTGTACAAATGTTCAAAAAGGTCTGGAAAGACTGGTCAATTAAATCTCTCCATTCAATCATGGTGCACTGATTTGCAACTATCCCACCCTTCCTCCTCAAACTGTACAATTTCACAAGGATAATTCCAGAGTAGCACATCAGAAATGAAAACTTGCTTAACCAATTGATTAGAGTTCTTTGCAGAAGTAAGATGTACTGTGGATACAGGTGAATCATTGCATATACTATACTGGGTTTCCAGAAGCCATTTTGATAAGCTGTGCTTCAAAGATTACTGCAGCAAATAAAGCTTGCAGTGTTGGAGGTAACATATTGGCATGAATGGAAGATTGGTTGACAAATGGAGAGTAAACATATAAAAGGGTCTTTTTCTGATTGGCAAGATGTAACAAGTGGTGTGCTGTAGGAACCTATGCAGGGACATCAACTTTATAATTTCTCTAGATAATTTGGACAAAGGCACCAAAGTTATCGTTGTTAAATTTGCTGATAATGCTAGGTAGGAAAACAAGTTGTGAAGAGGACATAGGGAGACTACAGAGATATAGATTGTCAGTATGAACAAGTTGGGCCAAGGGGTCTGTTTCTGTGCTGTATGACTCTATCAATGGACAGTAATGTACTGCTGAAGACCAACTACTTGGGTGAATAACTCAGTCTTGGCAATGGCCAATGCCAGAGGACATCCCTTTAAGGTGAGTGGAGAAAAGTTTAGGGAAGATGTCAGAGGTATCTTCTGGTGGGTGCCTGGAGTGCACCACCAGGAATGGTCGTGGAGGCTGATGCCATAGGGACATTTGAGACTCTTGGATAGGCAAGTGGATGTAAGAAAAATGAAGGCTTATGGGCTGTGTAGGAGGGAAGGGTTAGGTTGAGTATGTTTATGTAGGTCGGTACAACATCATGGGCTGAAGGGCCTGTACTGTGCTGTATTCTATGTTCTATGAGAGTGAGTATTTTTAAGACTGAGGTAGATTCTTTGAGCAATGAGTGATAAGTTTTCATGTGGAGTTGAGATTGATGTCAGATCAGACGTGATCTTATTGAATGGTTGAATTGGAGCAGACCCGAGGGAATCCTGTTTGTATTTTGTATGTTCATGCATAGGCTGCTTCAAAATAATTTGGCCATTCCTATTGACCAGGTTGCGTGCTTTTGCCAAAAATCCTGTGAAAGATCTCTTGATTGTAGGTGATACAGGAACTTTTAATTGTAATTTTGAAGCAGAAAATGTAAATTGACGAAGTGATTATTTGAGGGAGTTTTATATTAAACCATAGGAGCTTGTGAAATCTCAGATTTTAATCCAGTTAGTTTGATTACCTTGCTTTGTGTAGCCAAATACATGCACATTTTATCATGCAATTGTTTGAATTTTGAATAATACACTCAACAATTGGAGCAGTTATTGGGAGGGAAGGTTTAGAATGAAAGGTAGTTGGAAATTTTCCAGTGTCGCTGTAGTGTTGATTTTACATGTACCTTTTCTGTAGTCAGTGTAACAATGAAATGAAGCAGTACCTTTTTAGAAGAATTGTACTAATTCTAACTGTGGGAATGAACCAGAAAGATTAGATCTTTTCGGATGTGACTAATACTTTGAATAGTATCCATCCTGAATGCTTCAGCTGACTATTTTTAAAATATCCTGTCTGTTTGTGCTGGGTATGCTTTAGACATTGCTGAACAAATCAATTTATGAGCAGCGGAGCTTCTGCATTTAGCTGCTGGGTAACTGCACAATAGCACTTGCATGTATATCTTATCCAAGGAAGTACTTGTTTAGCACATGAGCAACTTGAACATCACACATGCAGAGTGTGCAGAAATGTACTTTTTTTTAACCTTGAGTTTTGTTAAATGATTCTGCTGTTATCTTCTGCCTACATAGGCCTATTTTTATACTGAATTTGTTTAGGGTACCAATCTAAATTTGGTGCTGGATTATTTACTAGTTGAGAGGATCTGTTCCCAGGAGTCACCAGATGCTACTGGGTTCATCAATGGTCACTTTTCTTCCCCCTTTCCTACCCCAGCTTTAAATATTAGCAGTTTCAGTTGTGTTGAGTTCCTGCATTATAGGGTTGGCATAATTGTGTGATCTACAAATTTATTAAACTATACAGTGGAGTTCTAGAAACAACCACATGTTGATGATTTCCATTTGTGAAAAGACCACCAGAGCTCAAATGCTATTAGGGAAGTCTGGTTTCTTTTAAAAATTTGCTTTTCTGTCTTCACAGCGTTGGTTAACAGAACAGAGAGCCCAGTGTCCACACTGCAGGTAAGAGCATGTCAAAAGGAAGCCTTGGGGATTGTGCAAAGCTGGAAACTATTTAAACATTTTAACCTAATCTGTGTAATGCTGCTGTATGCGAACCTATCTGGTTCTAATCCAGAAACATTAGAGGTTGCCTTATGGGAACATATGGACACCTGTGTATGGGTAATGTCTTTATGATTTGAAATTATAAATTTTCTCATTGCTTATAATAAAACCAGAAGTTCTCAGTGGGTCAGGCAGCTGTGCAAAGAGTGTAAGAGTCTTTCTTTTAGTTGGTGACCTTTCATTAGAAATTTTTTTTTTGTTTCTACTTCCACCACAGCATTTTCAATAGTAATATTTCTACCTTCAAGGTTCCATTCTATTTACTTAAGAGCAAGGTGAAATTTTGTTTTATTCCCAACTTTTTAAACGTTGTATATCTAAAGCTGAAATTAACTTTTTTTGAAAGCTCCAGGATATTGCAGGTATGGTAAAAGCGATTATTTTTATGCCTTTTCTCATTATGGTTAAGGAGTTAAAAATCATCAGCTTTGCTCTCAGATTACAACCTAAATTAATTCGACACAATATTGGAATTATTGTTTGGTTGCCAGGGTGTTTGCTTTAGGGAAGAACAGCCATTGAATTCAAATACAAATGTGCTGTGTGATTTGCTTGGATAAATGTTTTTGGGAGATTTTTAAATTCTGCAATTATTCAAATAACTTCAGGGCCCTGTTTACTGTTCCCAGGCTATGTATTAGATTACACTTTTCAAATGATTGAGTTTGATTTGGGACTTCCAAAGAGAAATTGTTTGAAATCTGAGATTTGCACTTTAACAGCATTCTAATGTTGCATATTACAGTTCATTTCAGCTCTGGGTATACAGCATAATTTTAAGTGTCATACTGCCTCTTTTCATTCTTTCAGAGAGTGGAATTTCAATGCTGGGTGCTTTACCAATCAGAGTAGGGTTTATTATTGCTGACATCTGCTGTGAAATTTGTTTTGCGGCAGCAATACAGTTTAAGACATAAAAATATAAAATTACTATAGGTTACAGAAACAAATAGTGCAAAAGAAGAATTATGAGATGGTGTTCATGGACGGTTTGGAAATCTGATGGCAGAGGGGAAGAAGCTGTTCCTGAAACATTGAGTGTGGTCTGTACCTCCTCCCTGATGGTAGTAACGTGAAGAGGGCATGTCCTGGGTGGTGAGGGTCTTAGCAATGGATGCTGCCTTCTTGAGGCACCACCTCTTGAAGATGTCCTCTGGTAGGGAGGGTTGTGCCCGTGATGGAGCTGGCTGAGTCTACAACCCTCTGCAGCTTCTTTCGATCCTGCACATTGGAGCCTCCATACCAGGTGGTGATGCAACCAGTCAGAATATTCTCTACCATACATCTGTAGAAATTTGCAAGTGTCTTTGGTGACATACCAAATCTCTTCAAATGAAATAGAGCTGTTGGCATGCCTTTGTGATTCCATCAATGTATTGGGCCCAGGATAGATCCTCTATGTTGATACCCAGGAACTTGAAGCTGCCCACTGCTGACCCTTCAATGTGTTCTCCCAACTTCCACCCCCCACCCCCCTTCCTGAAGTCTACAATCAATTCCTTGGTCTTGCTGACATTGAATGTGAGGTTGTTGTTGTGACACCACTCAACCAGCCAATCGATCTTGTATGCTGCCTCCTTGCCATCTGAGATTCTGCCAACGGTGTCATTGGCAAATTTATAGATGGCATTTGAGCTGTGTCTAGCCACACAGTCGTGAGTGTAGAACAGTGGGCTAAACACACAGCCTTGAGGTGGTGCCTGTGATTGTCAGCAAGGAGGAGATGTTACTACCAATCCACACTGACTGCGGTCCCCCAGTAAGGAAGTCGAGGATCCAGTTGCAGAGAGAGATGCAGGCCCAGGTTTTGAAGCTTTTTTATTAGTACTGAGGGGATGATGGTGTTGAGCGCAGAGCTGTAATTGATAACCCGCAGCCTGATGTATGCTTTGCTGTTTTCTGGTTGCTCCAAAGCCAAGTGGAGAGCCAGTGAGATTGAGTCCACTGTAGACCTGTTGTGGCAGTAGGCAAATTGCAGCAGGTCCATGTCCTTGCTCAGGCAGGAGTTAAGTCTAGCCATGACCAACCCTTCAAAGCACTTCATCACAGTAGATGTGAGTGCTACCAGGCGATAGTTGTTAAGGCAGCTCACCCTGCTCTTCTTGGGCCCTTTTTGAAGCAGGTGGGAACCTCCAACTGCAGCAGTGAGAGGTTGAAGATGTAACAAGTAAAAACAAAATATATTTATAATTCCAGTTGGTACAGGCAACTTCTTAAAATTGGAGTTATTCAGGACTAGATAAATTAGACAGTTTAGTATGAACATTCCTCTTATATTTTTAAAAATACTGTTATAATTACAGTACTGGTGTCTTGAAACTTGTATTCCATCGAAGAAGGTACCATAGTCTGTCAATACCTGGAAGTGTTCTAGTTCTGTTTTTCTAGCTCTGGCCTTCAAAGGTGGACTGTTCTGTGTGCTGACAGAATATAAACAATAGCTGAAGGGATCTTAAGAAAAAGACTTCTGCTACTCTACACACTTTCATGTTTTTTTTACAGAAACTGTCAAGTGAAAACATTGAGATGTTGAGGGACTCTGTATTTGTACTTCCAATATACTAATGGGGAAAGAAACTGGAGGTGGAAGGGAAGATCCCTGACAATTCATTCTGATGTTATGCTCTTTACCCTATTTTGAATATAATTTAGTAGTGCAGCATTTGTTATGCATAAATAAATATTGGAAAGATTTGGGAATGGCTTAAATACTTTCATCCATGACACTTGAATTTGAATGTACTTTAGGCAAATGTAATTATTCCTTTTGTCTAAACTGCATTGAAATTCATCTCTCAGTTAACTTGTACTTTCAGTCTGGTATTCTGTATTTGCTACTTATAACAGTTGTCCTCTTCAGAGTGACAAACTGTAAATGTGATGCTGAGCTTGTGGTTGTCATTAATGCTTTGCCCTACTCCCTCTCTATTCTTTTAACTCTTCAGTGATGCTCTGACATCAGCTTGGAATGGCACACAGATCTTTCATTTGGCAAGTAATAGAATTCGGACCTCCAATGTTGACTTTAATTTCGGATGATGACTTTTCTACTCCCACTTATAGATTGACTTGATTCATTGCTTTCTTTACTTGTCCCATTGCCATCTTTTTGTTTTGTGCTGTCACTTCACTTGTTATTCAGTCTCCCTTGCCTTCCTTCTCACAGACTTACATTTATTCCTTCCCTGCCTTCCTTCACTTACTCCCTTTCTGTACCTTGTCTTAACTCTTTTCATTTAAAAAAAAATCACTAAACTATTTCTCTCAACACTGTTGCAACCTGATCTGCAAATATTTCCTGGTTTTATTTACAAACTGCCTCATTTTGCTTGCTGAAGTAATTGTTTAAATGGGACTGGGTTTTGAGCACGTTTGGTCACGTAGGTATCTTCCTGGGAACGCTTGGAGTTGATAAAGGAAAACTTTGTCCACACTTGTATACACCTGTTTGGTGAAATATCTATCATGTCCTTCCATATTTTTCTGTATGTAAACAAGTCATTTATAATAGTTACTTATGATTCTATGCCTTGTCTTTGTAGGGCACCTCTTCAGCTGCGGGAGCTCGTGAACTGCCGTTGGGCAGAGGAAGTCACACAACAACTGGATACACTTCAGCTATCTAATCTCAGTAAGCATGAGGAAAATGATAAAGACAAGTAAGTGCTTCACGCCTATATTTAGGTCTTGTACAAAACCTAATAAAAATAAGTACTGAATCAGAGTTCCTCTGTAATAACTTTAGTCCATAACCTATATTAAATAGCTGTTATTGAATATAACACGTTGGCTTGCTACCACCACTGTTAATCCTTGTGATTGATGGGTTAGAAGGTGCCTCACAGCAAATGCACAGCTTTCAAATATAGTTCCTTTATGATAGATAATATAGTTCCTTTATGGTAGACATTATTTATCATAAACTCCAACAGAGTGTACTCTGATTTGTTTAGTCTTGCACTACCACTTCATTGGAAATTAATATTTCATGCCTTCCACCCCATCACAGATCTTCTCTTGTTCTTCTCTGCATTAAAGCTTTGTGACAGCTGATCACCTGAGCAGCTTCGACATCAGCACCCTTTACGTGTCTAATGAAACTCACTAGAACACAATGTTTGGCAGGGTAGACTGACGTTGAACTTTGGGCTCCAATCTTTACAATCAGGCCTTTATAGATACAAAGTTATTATAGATGCAATGTCATGACTGTATATCTGTTCAGAGATATGATTAGGGTATGAATGCCACATAGGACTCATTCCTGTGCTGTTCTTTGGCCCACAATGTCTGTGCTGACCATGATGCCAACTTAAACTGCACATCTGCCTTCATGTGGTTTCCTTGCGTGTTCATGTGCCTGCCTAAAATGCCTTTTAAATGCTCCACCAGCTCCCCTGGCAGTGTGTTCCAGGTATCTACCACTCTGTATTTTTAAAAAAAATACTCGCTCACCTCCTTGAAACTCCACCACCACCCCCCCCCCCCCCCCCCACCTTAAAGCTATACCCTGTAGCATTTGGCATGTGCATCCTGAGGGGGGAAAAAAGACTGATTTGTGTACTCTATCTATGCCTCTCATAATTTTATGTACTTTGATCAGGTCGCGCGCCCCCCCCCAACTGCCAATACTCCATGGAAAACAATCCAAGTTTGTTTAACCCCTCCTAAGGCTCTTGTTTTCAATAATGAGAATTAATTCACGACCCCTAGTCCGTCTTGCAGGATCTTTGAGACCACAAATTGAACTAAGTTATAGGAAGCTTTAAGTTGCAAGATTGTGCTAATGATGCACTGTGTGAATGGCCTAATGTTCTTTTTGCTTGGAGTTTCTACAGAAAGAGAAGGCATATTTTGATCTAGGCTGTTTAATCCCTTTTTTTGTAAAAAGTAATTTGACTCCTAAGTTGATGCATTAGAAGTTATTGTAAATTCTTCAGAATTAAAATTTAATGTCTTTTAATTTTTCAACTTTTTATTTCAGATGTGACAGTCATTCATGAGAAACTGAGTGTATTCTGTTGGACTTGCAAGAAATGCATCTGTCACCAGTGTGCACTTTGGGGGGGAATGGTAGGTACAATAGAGACTAATCATAATTCTAAATTCACTTAATATGAAACCTTTTATGAAGGTTGCAGCTGCAACAGTGTTAAGCTATCATTCTAACTTCTAATGGCTTTTCAATTCCTGAAAGAAAACCAGGTTTGATTAGTGTGCAGCTTTGAAATCTTTACTTGTAGAGGATATGGGTTTTATTGGCAAGGCCAAAATTAATACCTGTTGTAATGGGCTTTGAATGTGGTGAATCCACTGACTCATGGTGAAGTTACTCCCTTGGAACAATTACTTGGAGTCCTGGATTTTGCACTGATGCCTTGAGGCACCCTGATAAAACTTGCCAATTTGAAAATGACCTGTGTATGCTTGCTTTTTATTTCCCCTCTGTCAACCAATCTTCTATCCTCAACTCCATTTTGTTCAATCAACTTGCGTGACACCTTATTGAATGGTTTGGAAATTCCAGACCCTATTGCTTACATGCTTGAAGAAAAATTTGATAAACAGGATTTCCCTTTCATTAAACCATGTTGACTATGCCTGATATAATCTTTTCTAAGTTGTGTTATCACTTGCATTATTTTCCTGACAACTGTAAAACTGTGTATGCAATATCTTTGACATACTGATGTAATCTCAAGTGTCTACTCTGAAGGCAGATGAACTAATTTCTCTTTGGTAAATAGTTCTTCTAGGAACTAACAAGAATTTGGCCAGCTAGAAATGTCATAAGGTTCTTAATTCACTGTAGTGCTGCATTTATTTTCTATGCCTTCAGCTGTGTAAATAAGAATTTAAAAAAAAGAAGCAAGAGTAGCTCAATCCTCCTTGTACCTGCCCTGTTGCTCATAAATCATGGTTCATCATTTTCTTCTCTCAAACAGTGATTGTCTGTTTTCATTGCAGCACGGAGGCCACACGTTCAAACCATTAGCTGAGATTTATGACCAACATGTTACCAAGGTGAATGATGAAGTGGCAAAGTTGCGACGTCGATTGATGGAGCTAATAAGTTTAGTTCAAGAAGTGGTAAGGTGATAAAGGGAAATGCTGATCCACTAAGCTTGACCACATAACCCAAAGTTGTCTAACCTGGTTCTACATGTCCTGTGTTCTTATCCAGTCCTTGCTTCATCTACCTTTTGGATGACCATAATTTTGTTCCTTTTCAAATTGCAAGAGACAGTTACATTTTTCACCTGCAAGGACGTATGGGTGTGTTTTTAATACAATAAACATAGTAAAGATCACCATGCAGCAAGATAAATTTTATTTGTTTTCCTTCCTCTGTAATGCTGTGCGAGAAGTTTCAACTGTGATGCAAACTAACTTGTGACCCTTCTTAAATCTCTCTGGATCTTGCCTAGTTTTATCTTGTTGTCACTTCCCATCCCCACAGATTGTCTCTCCTTGAGTCAATATTCCTTTTGTCCCACTATACATTGTTTTCCACAACTAAATCTTTTCACTCAAACTTCATTGACTAATCACTTACTTGGCTTTGAATTTGTTTTTCTTGTGATCTCTGAAACACTCTAGATTTCTCTTTGTACTCAAATAGGTTATGAAATTGTAGATATAATATTCTTGGAAGCACTCTAAATTGGTAAATTGATTTATTCTTGTCACATGTACAGAAGTAGTAGAAAAATTGCATTCTGTTCATATTGATTCATTACAACAGTGCATTGAGGTAGTACAAGGTAAAACAATAACAGTGCAGTATAAAGTGTTGCAGTTACAGAGTGCAGTGCAGGTAGACAATAAGGTGCAAGGTCATTACAAGGTAGATTGAGAGGTTTAAGAGTCCATTTTATCATACTAGGGAACTGTTCAATAGTCTTATAACAGGGATAGAAGCTGTTCTTGAGCCTGGTGGCACGGGCTTCAGGCTTTTGTAGCTTCTGCTCGATTTTGGGGGAGGGGAGGAGGCAGAAGAATATCCTGTGTGGGTGGGTTCTTTGATTTATGCTAGCTGCTTTAACCAAGGCAGCAAGAAGTATAGACAGAATCCACGAAGGGGAGGCTTGTTTCTGTGATGTGCTGAGCTCTGTCCACGACTCTCTGCAGTTCTTGCAGTCATGGGCAGAGCAGTTGCCATACCAAGCCACGATGCATCAGGATAGGATGCTTTACATGGTGCATTGATTAAAAATTGAGAGTCAGAGGGGACATGCCAAATTTCTTGTCAAATTGCATTCTATGCAATAAGATAGTTTATAGTCAATGAATAGTCTAAAGTGGGCTTCAGTTGATTCATTCATTAGCAAGCAGGCATTTGGGCCAATCAGGTTTGGCATTCCCTAATTCTCTAGGCTTAGAAACTATTAAAAAGTGAAGCAGCAATTCAAAAATTCAACCTGGAAAAATTTGTACAATGGAATTTTGCAATTGATGAATGGCAGTGGGAAGCACGAAGGTGTTTTATTTTTCCTTTTGAATCTTGTATGCAGAACACTTTTTTTTTAAGTGTTTGAATATTTCTGCAAATGTATATGGCACTAAGTAGCTCGGACACCTGACTAATCCTAGATTCAAAAGGCTTAAAAGGTTGCAAGGAACTTTTACTTCCATGACTCTGTATAACCAAGAAGGTACTGATGGATAGATGCTGTGATGTAGATATATGCAGTGACCAGTTTCTTTAATGGCTTCTGCAGTAAAAATGAGATACATAACCAGTTAACGTGATTCTGTTGGGTTTTTTGGTGGTTGATTGACAACAAGAAGGTTCCCAGTGTCATTTTCAAATAGTTTATGGAATTTCTTATGACACTTTTTAAATTCTGAACATGGATGTCAATCTTGTGGAGCTTAAATTCTAATCTTTCAAAAAAAGTGTTACTGCTGAAACCATGGCTGAATGTTTCTAGATTCTGAACTGAAAATTATCCATACTGTTTTCTCAGAGTTTTCTCCAATGGAGACCCTTGTATCAGTGCAGACTGTATTCAAGTCCAGATCCAGGTGTACCAAGCCACTATCTGTCTGACTGCAACTCAGAAGAGTTGCAGTTTTTTTTTTTTTGCCTCAAGAATTCATAGTGTGTGTGTGTTGATACCTGCCTATTGATCTTGGCTGGTGAAGGGGGGGTGGATTTCCATTATATAAAAAAAATATTGATACATCATTTGTGTACAAATGTAGACAATGTTTTGCATATTTACTGTTATTGTATTCATTCTAGTCACATATAGAAATTTCTACTTGGAACGAGCTCACCACAGACTCTCTTCTTGCATGTCGTGACCAAAGGTGATTAGAACATACAAAGTAGAAGCAAGAGCAGGCTCTTTGACCCTTTGTACTTGCTCTGCCATTTGATAAGATTATGGCTGATCTTTTACCTCTGCGCTAATCTAAGAGACTGAGCCCCCAACAGCTCTTGGATGGAGGATTCCAAGATTTCAGTACTTGTGGATGCCGAAGTCTCTGAATGGTCAGTCTCTTGGGCTGTGATCCCTGATTCTAGACATCTCAACATCTCTGCATTCTCCTTGTCAAATCCTGGAAGAATTTTGTATGTCTCAATGAGATCCTCTCTCATTCATCAACACTCTATGGTATTAGCAGAGTTTATTTAATCTGCCATTGCCAGATTGATTTCTGGGAATCTTTGTATCTTTCAGTTACAAGACAGAGACTTGTGCATGATATTTCAGATAAAGTCTCATTGGGTCCCCGAAAAAAATTTGCGGCAAAAATCTCTACTCTTACACTGAAATCCTCTTGCAATAATGGACAATGTAGCCTTTGCCTCAATTGCTTACTGTACTGGCTAATTTTTAGTGATTCGTGTACTAGAGCACCCAGAACCCTCCTGAATCCCACCACATATAAAGAAAAGTCAATGTTTCTATTTTTTTCTACCAAAGTGGTAGTGATGTTGTTGGATAGTGTAGAAGGTTGCTGTAGATTACAACAGGATAGAACAGCTGGGCTGAGAAGTGGCAGGTGGAGTTCAACCCAGATAAGTGTGAGGTGATACACTTCAGGAGATCTAATTCAAAGGCAGAATACAAAGTTAATGGCAGGACTCTTTAGCAGTGTGGAAGAACAGAGGGATCTTGGGATCCACATCCATAGATCCCTCCAGGTTGTGACGCAGGTCGATAGGGTGTTAAGAAGGTGTATGATGGGTGTTGGCCTCATTAGTCAGGGTATTGAGTCGAGTGCCACGAGGTGATGTTGCAGCTCTATAGAACTCTGGTTAGACCACACTTGGAGTATTGTGTTCAGTTCTGGTCACCCCATTATAGAAAGGATGTGGAAGCTTTAGAGAGGGTGCAGAGGAGATTTACCAGGATGCTGCCTGGATTGGAGAGCATGTCTTATGAGGATAGGTTGAGCGAGCTGGGGCTTCTCTCTTTGGAGAGAAGGAGGATGGGAGGTGTACAAGATAATAAGAGGCATAGATTGAGTGGACAGTCAGAGACCTTTTCCCAGGGTGACAATGGCTAACACGAGGGAACATAATTTTAAGGTGTTTGGAGGAAGGTACAGTATAAGGGGGATGTCAGGGGTAAGTTTTTTTTTTTCACAGTGGTGGGTGCATGGAACGCACTGCAGGCAGAGGTTGTGGGGGCTTACACATTAGGGACACTTAAGAGACTCTTAGACACATGAATGATAAGAAAAGTAGGGGGCTATGTGGGAGGGGAGGGTTAGATAGATCTCAGAGCAGGATAAATGTCAGCAACAACATTGTGGGCTGAGGGGCCTGTACAGTGCTGTAGTGTTCTATGTAAGGTGGATAAACTTTTTAAATTTTACATAATGTTTTACTTGCCGTGGCCTTCCTCGTTCACTTATCTCTCTCTATCTCCCTGAAGCTGCTTTGTATGGTCCTCACAGCCTATAACTGCCAGCTAGCTTTATATCATCAATAAGCTTAGAAATATTAGATAATCCCCTCATCTAGAACATTGATTATGAACTCTTTAGTCCCAGCGCTGTTCCCAATTTGAAAATAACTATTTATTCATACTGGTTTCTGTCTGTTAATCAATTCCCCATATAGCACATGGTATTGGTAGTAAGCATTTTGTTTATCAGTCTTCTGTGTGGCACTTTATCAAAGGCATTCTGAAAGTTTGAATTACACCTTGTCTATTAATTACAACCTCAAACTCGTAAGTCTGTTAGGGAGACACTGCACAGCGGCCCTCCGAGTCCTTTTGCACATGTACACCATGCTCTCGGCACATACAACCAAAAACCTTGGCGCAAACATCTGTAAAACTTGGTCACAAATAGTTCCTTCTGTTGGAGGACCAAGTTTAAGTGCACTGCAGGAACCTCATTCTTGGAATTGATGTTTCTGAGTAGCAACAGATGTGTTGGCATCTGTCCTTGGAATCTGTCTGTACACCACAGAATCCTGTGTTCTTGGGGGGAGGGGGGGGTGGTGCGGGTAGGGAGGGAGCTGAGCCATATGGAAATGTGGTATGTCACTAAATCTTTTGTGGGAAGGGCCATTCCAGCAGGAAGTGGGTGACTGTCTTGCCCCACTATAATTTCTAGGACAATTTATAGAAGTGTTGGAAGGACCACACAGGGAAGGTTTTCCTCACCCCAACCTCACCATCCTAGTACCTGTTTGACAGTTACAGCACATCTTTGAGTATGAAAGGGAATATACACCCCAAATGATGGGCCTGCATCTTGCATTATATAAAAAAAATTGATTGTTGGAAGTCAACATCTCAGACCCAGAACTTCACAGCAGAAGCTCCTTGGCAGCATTCTAAGTCACTGCACTTTCAGATGCTGCTTCGATGATCTTCTTTCCATTGTAAGGTTAGAAGTGGAGATGTTGCTATTGATTGCACAACGTTCAATTCCATTTGCAAGTCCTCTGCAATGAAGCAGCCCATACCTCCGTGAAGCAAGTCCTAGACAACAACGGGCTCATAAGTGACAAGTAATGTTCACGCCACAAAAATTGCTAGGCAATGACTATATTGTACAAAAGGTACTCTAACCACGTACATGGGACAAAGCAGCCTGCTTGACTGACAATCCCATTATACCACACTAAGGCATTCATTCCATCACCACTGTGATGACAGTGAGTACCATCTACAAAATGCCTGCAGTTACTTGCCATGTTGCTCCTCCCACACTCATGACCTCTGCTACCAAGAAGTAGAATCTTCCAAGTCACACGCCATCTTGAGTTGGAAATATATTGGTGGTCCTTCAGTGTTGCCGGATTAAATATCAGAACACCCTACTCAGTAACGCTGTGGGGGTAGCTTGACTTCGAGGATTCCAGCAGTTCAAATAGGTGGCTTACTAACACCACCTTGAAGGCCATTTGGGTTGAGCAATAAATGTTGCGTTTGCCAGCAACATCCAAATCCTGAAAAATATTGCACATTGTGAAATAGTAACCTGTAGAAAGTACATTGGGTACAAGAAATTAAATGTGCATTTTTTAAAATAAAATTTGAGCTTTAATTTAAAATAGTTAAATGGATACATAGTGACTTGCTTTACGAGTCTGTTTTTAATTATTTGAGAGCACAGTTAATCGAACACTTAATATTCAAGTTGTGATGTCAGCAGATTTTACAAATGTTCTGCCTCATGAGTGATTATTGCAGACTTTCCGATTTTTAAAAAATTATAGGCAATCAAATCTTGGGATAGTAGATTGTCACTAATAAATGTAATAGAGGTTTTCTTTTTGTATCTAAACACAAATTACATTATGTAATTTTCTACCAGAAGGAATCGTTGAGGTGGACAGCACGAATCAATTTAAGGGGAAGCTTGGTACTGATGTTAACTAGAAAGGAAGTTTAGCCTGTTGCTGTGCTGTGGGTGCCATGCATTTTTTTTTAATGTAAGGTTTGCATAATGGTGTAGATTTAATAATGTTTATTTTGTATCCAGGAGAGAAATGTGGAAGCGGTACGTAGTGCAAAGGATGAGCGTGTGAGAGAGATTAGGAATGCTGTGGAAATGATGATCGCAAGACTGGATACGCATCTGAAAAATAAACTTATAACACTAATGGGTACAGTATACATATTTGTGACTAAATGTCAATTTCTGGAAGTAAAATATTCACCTGGAATAGTGCAACCCATCTTGCCTTGCCTGATCAAGCATAGGTGTGAGATTTAATGTATGTACTATCCATTGAAAAGGTTTAAAGAAAAACAAATGGGTAATTAGTTAACTACAGTCAGCCTAACACTTTTAGTTGGCAAATTATTGGGAAAACTGAACAGAGTAAATCAGTGTTTACAGGCGCAAATTGATCAAAGACGCTCAGCATGGATTTGTTAAAGGAGGGTAGTGCCTGACTAACATGTCAATCTTATCTTTTTGAGACGTGTCTTTAAGGGTCACACAATTGATGCATTACACACTGAATGTGGAAAGACATTTTCTGAAGTTTTCTATGGCAAATTAACCAAGAAAGTAAAAGCAAATGTGATCCAAGCAAAAGTTGTAACTTCGGTTAAAAATTAGCACAGTGAGAAAAGCAATGAGTAAATGGATCAGAATTTTAGTGGTATGCAGTTGGGTTTTAGCAGGGTACAGTATTGAAGCTTTTGCTTTGTATGATGTACTTTTAAATTATTTAAATTTGTTCACTCTCCTTGCACTGATGTTTGACAATACCAAATCAGTAGTGTAGTTGATAGTGAACAAGAAGATTCCAGGCTGCAGGAAGGTGGAAATGGACTGGTTAGATGAGTATGTTAGTTGTGAGTCCACACATTTCTGAAGGAAACACAATCGGTAGGCACAAAATACTAGAACTGTTTTTTAAAACAATGACACTAGTTAAGCCTTGACTGGCATACTGTGAGCAGTGCTAGTTAATACATTGGAAGGAGAATGTGATAGTACTAGAGATTTGAGAATTTTGCCATGAATAGAGAACTTGTAATTGTGAGGAGGCTGGTGTCTGTGGAATAAAGACAGGGGAGAGTAAATGGAGTTGTATAAAATTGAGACTTAGTGCAAACAGGAATGATCTCTTTCCCTTAGCAGAGGGCAATAACTAGTGGGCAGAGTTGCCTTCATTTCTTTTCCATTCACCAAGTAGTGGGGATTTGGAACAGGGTGAAGGATACAAGTTGTCATTGCATTTTAAAAAGTACCTGGCTAATTACTTGAAGAGCCATAGCCCACAAGATGCTATTAACCTACAAGATTAATCTAGTCCATTTCTGTCTGGCATGGATGAGATTGGCAACTTCCTGTGCTGTGAATTTCTATGATTCAGGACACTTGAAGCTATGCAACACCAACCAGTGGGCTAGCTTCTGATTTTTGCCTTGTGTTTCCACAAGAAGAATAATGATTAGCTGTCAAGGAGGGGGACCTTTGCACCACAAATGCTTCCTTCAGGGGTTTGTGGCTGCCAGAGACACATATTATCTGGAAGTGATCTGGGCCTTGTTGCAGAGTGCCTTTCCTGTAGGTCTGGTGCGGGTCAATCTGGGTACATTTGCCAATGTTAGTGCTACAGCATAGACTCTTAACCCATGTTCTGAGTAAACGTATAAATCTCTCAATTTGGCTCTTTAAAATCTCTTTCTAGGTCAGAAAACATCATTGACCCAGGAAACTGAGCTGCTTGAGTCACTGTTACAAGAAGTAGAACATCAGGTAACCCAAAAATTGAAGAGGAAGTAAAATAACAGAAGTTATTTGGATTGCAAAATATTAGAATTGATAATTTTTCCAAGAGCTCATGACAGATTGAGCCCCTCAGTTTATTGTAGAAAAAAAGTGACATTAAAACTAATTGCTGTGGCTTAGTTGGCACATTTAGTAAGCAGTGTGTGACTGAACAATGCCCCTCATAAATATGACTTCTCTCCTGGTTTGGTTTGAGTTTCCTGATGCAGCCTTAATGGTGCTACAGTTGCTATTGAATCTAATGGCAAATGTATGGGTGAGGACAGCAGTATCCTTGGCTGTAATTGTTACCACTGTGAAATAGGCTGCTGGCACAACCTGGGTTCCCTCCTGAAGAATGGCTGTTTATAGATAAAGCACTGTGGGAATGAGGAGTGGCTGGGAAATCATTTCCCAGCAACTTCATAAAAGGCAGAGGGCAAACAACCATGAGGCTCAAACTTGTACATTTATATTGCTCTTCTCATGTGATATTTGTAAGTATATTTCTGAAGTGACACCTGCCCCAAATAATTTTGTTTCCTGCAGCTGCGATCCTGCAGTAAAAGTGAATTAATTGTGAAAAGTCAAGAAATCCTGTTGATGTTCCAGCAAGTACATCGTAAACCCATGGCTTCCTTTGTCACAACACCTGTCCCACCAGATTTCACAAGGTACTACAAAACAATAAGGGAAGTAAGAAAATCTGCAATAAACAAACAATTGCATTATGTTTGCATTTTCACAGATATCTGTGAACAGAAAGAGGATGTATCATTTTGGACTTGAACAACATACTGAAAAGGGAGAGATTTTTCTCCAAGCAGTTTTTTTTTGTGGTCGTTCAATCCATTCTGCATTGTATATTTCTGCTTTTTTTTTGGTTTCCACCTTTTTCCGCCCCCTCCTTGCTCCAAAATTTTACATGAATTCCTGCCTTCTGCTTTTCAGATGTGGTGCAAGTATGTAGATTCTAACTGTGATCAATGTTTTGTTTTATTTCATTAGTATAGTTCAAACATAGTTTGCTGCAGGATTAGGTTTGGTGTTTATAGAACAGTACAGCACAGGAACAGGCTCTTCGGCCCACGATGTTGTGCCAAGCCAACAAAATTAGTAATCAAATGCCTAACTAAACTAATCCTTTCTGCCTACACAATGTCCATATTCCTCCATTTCCTGCACATTCATATGCCAATCTTAGTCTCTTAAATGCCTCAATCATATTTGCCGCCTCCACCACCCCTGACGAAATGGGGGATTGTGTAGAGAAGTAGAGGGAAAGGAAAAAGTTTTATTGCTATAGTTGTTTCTCATCTCACAGGGTGG
Organism: Pristis pectinata; assembly: GCF_009764475.1. Lineage (NCBI taxonomy): Eukaryota > Metazoa > Chordata > Chondrichthyes > Rhinopristiformes > Pristidae > Pristis > Pristis pectinata. The sequence continues at coordinate 5,996,788 of NC_067425.1, read as the reverse complement.
AAATGTAGGATCGTTATTAAGTGTTTAAAGTTTAATTTGAGAAATGTTTTTTTCCCAACCTGCTCATTTTATTGTGTGTTAATTCTATTGGATAGCCCACTGTTCCAGCTTGTAAGAAGTGCAGTGCCCTTTCCTTACCTGGATGATGCATAAATGTTCAATGGAAAGTGCCGTTTTCCCTTTCACTAGGAGTTGGGATGGGCTCATACCCCCTCTAGTGGTTGCTTTAAGTTGTAAAGGATGAGAACAAGGCTGGCTGCATTTGTTCTGTGAGGATTATTGATCTCTCGAAAACAAATGAGACAGTCCTGGTTGGAAAGGAGGCAGAGATCTATGATACCAGATCTGCATTAACTTTACATTGTTCACATAAATGGCAGCTTTGGGAATTTGGTTTTGGTTTATTATTGTCACCTGTACAGAGGTACAGTGGAAAAACTTGTCTTGCATATACCGATCGTACAGATCAATTCATTACACAGTGCAGTTACATTGAAGTAGTACGGAGTGCATTGAAGTGGTACAGGTAAAAACAATAATACTTAGTGACGTAGAGTTTAAATTTAAAAGTGTAGAATGATTATGGTAAGGGTAATGAGTAGATCTGTGGAGAGCAGCTTGCAACGAGTCGCCACGCTCTGGCGCCATCTTGCTAAAAACTTGTATCTGAATCAGGCAGGAACTGTGTTTAAATTTTTGCCTTGGAACTGGGTGCACTGTAAGCCACCTCATTCAATTTTCTCGTGTCCAAGAATATGCAAGTGTACCTGGTGGTGTTAAGTAATGGTGTTATAATTGGATTGTAATGGAAAGGACATAATAACTCTAAGAGAATTGTTGTTTTTCTGCTCCCAATTTCCTTTCTGTGCCAAATATTTTAATACTTTCCACTCCAGTAAATTCCTCTTTTGGTATTTGGATGACCAAAATAGGAATGAAGAGCAAAGCGATAAGTGTTCTGTCCTCGGGTGATGTTCCCCTCAAACTGCACCTCCATTTGCAAATAATCCTGGCACAACAAACTTGGTGCAATTGGGGAGCTATGCAAATAATTTGTCAGTTGTAATGTTGGATGCATCTTTGGAATCGTATTTATTACCTGTAAGAATATCATAGTTTTCGAATACATTAGTAACAATGTTGTTGCCTGCTGCCTTGTGTATATTCAATGTATTCAAGTAGATAAGTAATTGGGTATTGATATAAATTAGTATTGGAATAATGTGGGAGCACTTTATGTTCTCTCTCTCCATGATGGGATACAGGTGGACTGAATATTTAATTGCCAAAAGCAACAAATTAATTACAACAAGGCTATTTTTAAATTTGGTTTCCTTTTTCAATAGTGAGCTGGTTCCTGCTTACGACTTCAGCACATTTGTCCTATCAAATTTCAGGTAATGGCTTATTTCCCTTAAGAATATTTGTCAACGTTGTGGCTCTTGTTGGTTTTATCAATAGCAAGTGAATGGCACTGTTCATTTGCACTTGCTCATGTACTTTTTAATGGATCTTTGCACAAGAACATGATGTGATTTGGTAAATTGTTTGGGGGAATATGTGAATGGGGCAAGCGCCTGAGCAACTCCATAACCAATCTAATTAAGGAATCTTTACTGAGGCAAACCGTCAAAACCTGAAGTGTAGGTTAGAAAATCTGTCTAAAATGAACTGAAAGACAATAGAAAATGGGAAGGAAAGATGGGATTGACGAAAAGAAATGAGTGGCAAATGCAAGTTCATTTTTAAAAAACAGGAATCTAGAGAATGATACTTCAACATTTAAAGTTGATTGTCACCGCCAGAGTGGTGATGTGCTTTTAAGATTTTATGATGTTAAAAATGTTAATTCTTTACATGAACCAGTCCTAACCTTGTAAGCTTACTGGTGACTTGTCACACAAACATAAGAAATAGAAGCAGGAATATGCTATTTCTTATTTTGTGCAATTTTTAACTTTGGCTGATCTTTAACTTTGCCACTTTCTTGTTACTAAGCCCATACTCCTAAAATGTCAAATATTTATATTAAAAAATATACCCTCTGACTGAGCCACCACAGCCCTCTTTGGGTAGAGAATTCTAAAGATTTACTACCTTCTGAGTGAGGAAATTTTCTTCTCATCTGAATGCTGAAAGACTGACTCCTTATTTTGAGATTCTGATCCCTGCTTCTAGATTTCCTAGCCAGGATAAGAATCAAGGAGACACAAGAGATTGCAGATATTGTTGTCTGCAGCAATAAAACCAAACTGCTGGAGGAAACATTGGGTTGAGCAGCAGCTGTGGGATAGTTGATGTTTTGAATGGCAACCTGCATCCTGATGCAGGGACCTGAAATGCTGACTATCCCTCTTCCTCCACAGGATAAGCATCAATCCTATATCTTGTAACTTTAAGGATTTTATGTTTCAGTGATGTTCCTTGTATACTAAGAGTGAAACAAATCAGCAGTAGAAGTTGGAAAAGTAGTAGGCCAGCAGAATCAAGGCAAGCAGTAAATGGGTTCAATGTATTGGGGGGGTGATGAATTAAAGATGTAAATAAAAATAAATGGATATGATCTAATTGCCATTAAGGAAATGTGGCTGCTGGGGGCTCGTATGTCCAAGGGTATTCGATATACAGGAAAGATAGGCAAAAAGGAAAAGGAGGTGGAATAAAGATGAGAGCAGTACACTGGTGAGAAGCAACCCCTGGTTTGGCAGATCATTTTGCAGAATTAGAATCTGAGTTAAGCTACAAAACAGCAAAAGGCAGAAAATATAGATGTGAGTAATTTATCAACAACCAAATACAGTAGCAGTTGTAACATTGGCATGACGTAATTCAGGAAGTTAAGGGATTGTGTAACTAGGACTAATACAGTAATTGTGGGGATTTTTAATCTGTCTATAGACTAGACAAGTCAAATTAGTGATAAGAGGATAAATTCTTGTTTGAGAACTTTTTTTTTTGCATTCAATGTGTTGAAAAACCAACTGTGGGGGGGGGAAGTACTATTCATATGATCCATACACTTCTCCTGTCTTGGTCTGTAAGGGACCCACCATTAACCTGGTTGATCTTATCCTTTTCTACGTAAACAGTGAGCCTTTTGGAGACTATTTTGCTGTCATACAAGTCCTGCAACTTCAGCACTCCAAATGCTTTAGTGCAGTTTCTTAAAACATTGGGTCAAACTTGGAATAGGATTTCTGTATCAGTCTTTAATGGATTTGTTTTCTCCTAAATTTATTTTGATGCACTGGTATTGTGCCTTTGTGTATTGGATGTCTCATTATTTATAGTTTTAATAAATATACCATCTGTAATTATTGAAAAAACCCCAAGATATATGAACGCTGATTTGGATTGATGGTTTAATATTCACTCTTTATAAATGCAAGCTATGCAAAAGTATGCACACTTGGCAATGAATCATTGTAGGCATTTTTTTCTTTTGCTCAAGTAAATTCACAAGGAAGCAATCCAGTACTCTAGTGACAAATTATACTTTTGAATCTGGAAGTCAGAATTGGGATCCTGACCCTCTCCGTGTAACTTGCAAGTTACTTGGTAGTGTGCAGTTCTTTAAGAACCAAGTTGCCGGTAGATATGCTCCCTTGTCCTGAAGCTTGTTTTCTTGCTACCCTTGGCTGAACAAAAGCAGCTTGGAAGAAGGGAGGTTGAAGAACAAAACCCACAGTAAGGGCATGTTGTGCTTTGAAAATGAACATTATTAGAAACTTTTTTCTTTGACTTCCTTTGACTTCCTTCGCTCCTGACTTCACATTCACTTGCTTTCTTATGTTTAGAGTTTGAAATCAAGCTACTTGCTATAGTTATGGAAGTTCTTTTAAGATACAGGTTTATGTACTCTTGTTGTCCCATTTTAATATGCAAGTGCTGCATTATTATTGTCCTTTTTATTCTAAGCAAGTATCAAAATGCTGAAGATTTTTGATGTATTCTGAATGTAACACTTTTTGGTTTCAAAATGATAATGTAAACTTTTTTTTGTTTCGAAAAGCACTTTGCGTCAACGTGCAGACCCTGTATACAGCCCTCCTCTGCAAGTATCTGGACTCTGTTGGAGACTGAAAGTTTATCCAGTAAGTTTTAAAAGTGTTTGTATTATCGAGGGAGGCTGGAGGAGAAGAAGAGTCTTTTAAGAGTGAACTTTGTTTCTTGAACTTGAGTATTAGTGCATGGAACTTGCAACACGGGATCATTTTGTTGCATGGAGCTTCATTATTTGAACTAAATGTAAAGAGGAGAATGCACAGTTCAAAATGTGCTACTGTCATTCTCATGGCTATGCCCCAATGATGGAGAATTAATAGCACTGAAAGAAATGGGACAGAAGGGTCATAATGAAATTGGGCACAAAGCTTATGCTAAAGTTTGCATCTATGATGTACAAGACTAAGTACCACTAGTCTGCCCTGAAATCTGTAAGTTGAGTCATTTTTTCCCCTCTATTTCCCCTTCTGATGATGTGAATCTCCCCTGGCATGCACTAACAAGCACACAATTATATTTCCCCTCAGCTTTTCTACCCCTGACCTGATGCATGACTAGATTCAATAGCCCTCACAACTTAGTTAAGTTGGCTCAAGTCCTTGAGTGATATGAACTGATAGGAAATTCCATTAGTTCTTCCAAATTTGGTTTGCTTATAGATAATTTTCTTGGGATGCATGAATAGTAGACCAAGTAATAAAGAATTATTATTCACAGCTTCAAAAAGAAAATGATGTCAAATGTCTTTACGCCTGAAATATTTGACTGGATTAAAAAGAATAGCTGAATACACTTCTGTAAAGAGACTTTTAAAAAAAAAAAAAATTGTTTCAAACTAGATGCAGTATAATAAAAATGTGGTTTTAAAATGTGGTTTTAATTTTCTTATGAACTAGTGCATATATTTAAAATTTCCAATAAAAGTTGCACATTCCTTTCTAGGATGGAAATGGAGTAGTGCGTGGAAATTACCTGTCAGTGTTTCTGGAACTCTCTGCAGGACTCCCTGAAACATCAAAGTATGGTCACTTTTCATGTTTGTATTAAATGTTTTTACCTTTTTATATACTATTGTATAGGATTGCCAGATGTATTTAATAAATGGCATTTTCTCTCCATTTCAGCTAGTTGTAAAGGTGTTTATTTTGATTGATTCTCCCTCCCTTTGCTGGGAAAGTTTATCCTTGCTGTGATACAGTACATTGGATGATAGCAGCTCTTCAATAATCTTAATATGATCCCTTCATCTTCATCCCCCTACTCAACATGTATTGGTTAAATGTTTGACTGCAGCCTACTTGCATCCATCGTGAATGTCGTGAGTAGGTTCAGGCGGTTTATAGTTTCAGTCATATTTTGCTTTTTGCTGGTCTCATCCCTTTTCAGTCCTGTCACTTTGCCACCCCTGCATCCCTCACAACCCTTACTGTGTCCAGGTAGAGCATCTGTTGAGGTTAACTATTTCATAAGTGGTTGTGGAACATGGAATGCTTTGTCATAAGTAGTTGTTGGGACAGCAGCCATTGAAATTCTTAAGAAAATGTAGGAAAAAGCTTTAAAACAAATACCAGGTTATAAGGAGAAGGCAGCAGAGCAGACTTGCTTTTGATTGGTTAAGGAAAGAGCCATGGTGTACATAGCACCATGAGGCCTCCTGTGCTCTATATTAATCATGGTTTTAATCAAACATGGGATATTCTGGTTTCTGAGTGATTGTTGCATGATGTTGAGGTAAGCCCTTAGGGAGGTTCTATAACCTTATGACCAAATGAACTTGTAATATTGCCTTGATTGAACTTGAACCTTGTGGAAGTGAAATTTCAAGAATGCAGGGAAAGATTGCAAAAAAGTCTAAAATGAACTTTTCTTCCCTCCTAATGACAGAGGTCAAAGTGCATTTCAAGTTTTGAAGAAGAAACTGGGCATGTTTTGAGATGCTCTTAGTTATGAATTGGTTGTTGCCTTCTGCTGTCTAAAATAGAAACAAAGCCAGAATTAATAAATTTCAAAAGTGAAACATGAGGTGCTGGCTAACTTCTGTCTCCTGCATTCTGAGTTTTTATTTTGTACTGCAGCTTGACTCTTCTTGGATCAGCTACTCCATTTAACATTTGTGCTGTTCCTTTTTTGCAGTCTTGACTACAAGTCTCTCAAAAAATTTTGCTTTTCAAGATGTACTCACTTTTGTTGAATCTGAAGTACTTTGGTTTGTAGTTCATCATTTCTTTTAAGAACTTTTATTTCCAAATTAAGTTTTACACTCAACTTTAAATTTTGTTTTCCTTTTTGTTTTGTTCCCTCTTTTAAAGAACTAGGTATAAAGGAAACTTGGCCTTTTGCTAATTTGGTGGTTCCTCTTCAATGTGTTGAATTTGTTATTTAATAGTGCTCCCGTGGATACTTTTTTGTCTGCATATCTACTTGCAATGTAATATTAAGTAGCTGGATCTAAACTGAAAGCAGTGTTTGAGATCATGTCATTATGAGCTAAATGCTATTAAACCATAATGCTATAATTGAATTTCACTTTAAAAGCCATTTGGTAAACAATATTTTACATCTTCTTTGACTGCTTTTTGTGAGTTTAAGAAAAATTACTCGTGGTATCTCAGGATTATGTATCCAAAGCATGATAGGAGACTGTTTAATAGCCCTAATATACACATCCCAGAAAAAATAATTAAGGAAATATTTTGGAAATGTAGTTTTGAAACTGACCTAGATTTTCTGTAAAGTGCAATATCAAGGAAACGTAGAGTCCTTTATTACACAGCGTACAGAAAGTAATCTGGTGACAGATGAGAGAAACCAGTAGGAGCTGATACTTCTGAGAAATGCTTGTGTTCCTAAGTTTAAAAATTAATTTATTATCTAAATGTTTTGAAAGTTAGTCAGAGATTAAGAAAATTCATAAATTTTCAACTTGTGCCAATTTTACTAATTTGAACAGAATCTGTTAAGTTCTCCATACTTTTCCAGGTACGAGTACCGAGTGGAAATGGTTCATCAAGTCTCTAATGACCCAACCAAAAACATAATTCGAGAATTTGCTTCTGATTTTGAAGTTGGTGAATGTTGGGGTTACAATCGTTTCTTTCGATTGGACCTTCTTGCCAGTGAGGGTTACCTGAATATGCAGAGTGACACCTTGGTCCTCAGGTAAGCAGGGTCTTGGGATTTTCTTCATTTGAAAGAAGTACATTTCCTCTTTCACAAATTGAGCTAGTGTGTAAACTAGTCTGTAGTAAATTGATCAGTGATCAAAGTACAACTTGCATTTGATTTGTGTACAATTCCTGATTGAGGAAAGGGCTATAAATATATTTTTAGTCACTTAACTTTCTCTGGAACAAAAATGTTTGCTTCCAGGACTACAACATGCATGCCAGTGGCTCTACATAATTTTTTCAAAAAATCAGCTAGTATTTTGTAGAATATCAGCATTCCTTCAAAAACTTGTATCTACAATATTTTGCAGATTTCTCTTTCTTACTGTTGCTGCATTTCGCCTGCAGGTGGCAACATATGAATATAGTTAGTTATTTTTTTAACATTGGGAGCCTAAATCGAGTCAAAAGACAATTCCTTTTTGTGGACAGATTCTGAATGGAAGTCCAATCATAATGCAAAGTTTAACGCACTTTGCAAAATCTCGATTGTAAACTGGTAGTGAGAAGTGTCTAGGTCAAGGCAACTTAAGGTTTCAACTTGCACTTGTATAAGTCACTTGACTGTAACTTGAGGATCCTGAAGTGACCCACATGGAGATGCTGTTTTACTGAATGCTCTGAACTGCTCCACTAAGAGGTTTAGAATTGAAAGGGGGTGAAATTGCTGTTCAAACCCACTGACTGGTAAGGTGTAATTTTATTATTTTCTGATTTCCATGGAATTATTAGGGGATAGGATTTGGCAAGTAGAGACAAGATGCTTCACACAGTGCCAAGATTCCAATCTCTTCCTTTCAGGTGTTCTTTTGCTATCAGCTATTTAACCCCACCCCCAGAGTAGCTTGTGCTGCCACATTGATGAGGAAATGCAATAGAACTAATTAAATATTTAACAAAAATCAGAAGGCGTAATGATATGGCAGCTGTAGGTACAGATTTGCATTCATCTTTTGAACCAGGTTAATGGAAATGTTTGTCTGCAAGTTCTTCAGAAGTATCTGTGTTCATGATTTTATTGAAATTTTCACACGGCAAATGTAAATTTACTTTTGAAAGACTAGAATTTGGATCACATTGCACTACTTTTGTGTATTATGTGATCCATTGTCAATGGAAAATGAAACTAAGAATGGAGAATCGTTTGAGTTCCATAATGAGTCTGAATCATCCATGCACCTGACAGTAATACATTGATGATCCCAGACCAATGTGTCTGGATGCTACTTCTGTAATTTTCAAGTATCCATGTGAGGCCCATGCCATCTGTGGGCTACTCACGCTGAAGCAGGTCTTTGTGGTGCCTGTGAAGTCTATTGCTTGACTTTTATAGGCGGCCTACTCAAGCAAGTGCTGGTAACCTGATGTGGTTAACTTCCTTTTAAGGTAGGTACTTAATCTGGTTGTGGGGGAATAATTTCTACAGTTTTGTTGCTTCACTTGAACTAAATGGTAATTTCAGTTGTGCTTTCCTTAGAAATATATTGGGAAAATTGCATCTCAAATTAACCAGATTTTTCTGGATTGGTAAAATATAACTTTAGTAAATATTGTATTTGGCTGATGAATTCATTTTAGAAATTCTTGATTCTACATGCCCCTTTTTTCTTCCTTGTCTGAATTGTACAGGTACCAGGTGCGTGCACCTACATTTTTCCAGAAATGTCGTGATCAGAATTGGTACATCAGCCAACTTGAGGTAGCTCAAACGGGTTACATTCAACAAATTAACAATCTCAAAGAGGTCAGTTTCTGTAATCTACCTTCATCCTTCAGTCAAATGGAAATTTAAACAGCATAGATTGATATTTTGGTCTTGATGACTGGTGTCTCTTCCTGAATATTCTACTCCTGATTTAGTTGTTCAGATAATGGCCACATGCCTGAGTCATTACTGCAGCGCAAAACCACTGGTTTTTGTGCAGGATTTACTCATGGTATTTTCTTCCATGCTTGATTTCCCTTTGGGTTATAACAATATTTTGTGTTTTTATATTAGAAATTCTGAAGTAAATCTAATTTTTCTGTTTAAACTGGTTCAAATGCAGTTGTGTGAAGTGATGCTGGTTTATGATGTCTTCTGTTTATTTTTGATTGTTTCAAACATTTTGCACCAGCTGTGTTTTTTTCCTGACTTGGAGGAAATAAAGCTGTTCATCAATTGTTTTGGGAGAAGCTATAGGTCATCTTTTGCTGTAGGTGAGAATCTAACATCTGCCATTAGTTAGCATTGACTTTTGCAAGCATAAACTTTAATTTCTTTAAGTGGTCAGAAATGCAAATTAATGACATTTTTGTGGCAAGTGTAGCAGGCAACTGGGGCCTGAGTGACCAGGAGAAGCAATTGTACAGCTCTCTAACCAAAGGACTGAGAAGGAAGTACAAATTAAAATGTATTCATAGTGAAATTGGGTAGAGAAAGGTAAATGAATATAGGGGTGGGGGGTGGTTGGATTATGGCAGAAGAGAATAAATCCAGGTTGTTTTTTTAATGAAAACACCAATAACTTGGATTATACAGTAAATAGGTCTTATGGAGGACCATGAGAAAGAGGGGTAGAGAGCCACTGCTGAAAACATAAACTGAAACAAAAATAAAATGTTGGGAATTTGAAATATATATTTTATGAAAGAAAATGCTTAAATGTTCGGCAGGTCAGGTAGCATCAATAAAGAAATAAAAGTTAACATTTTGGCTTGATCACCTTTCATCAGGTTTGCCATCATTGTCAAATGAAGTTGCGGGAGAAGAAATGGTGGGGCTTTCTTGTTATCAACAAATGGCATGACTAGAATTGGCATGGAATGGAGTTGGGATATTTATGGTAACTAGCTAATAAAAACAATGCTGGAAATGCTCAGCAGGTTGGGCAGCATCTCTGGAAGGAGAAACAGTTAATGTTTTTAAGGGCCCTTTGTCAGAGCTTTTCTTCTATACTAACTAGCTGTTTTAAAATTAATCAAAACTTTTACAAAGTTGGAAGTAGAAGATACACCTGTTTATTTGCTTTTTTTTAAACAAAATAAAAACAGTAAAATGCACCAAGGAAATTGTCCTGGGCATTGCATAGGAAGGTGACTTGATGCACAGCAAAATGTAACCCAGAAGATTAAGTACTAGGATAGTTATGCATAGTTTTATACTTCGCAAGCTATTACTGCTGTACGCTCTTGATCTTTTTCATTGTTGGTCCTCTTCCTTCCAACCTTGTTGCAAAAAATAACTGCCAATATGAAATAACCAGGACAGCAAAGACTTGAGTCTTGATATTGCTGCTTGGTGCATGTGATACTGGCATACATACTGTGCTGGTCTGCAATTTCCAGCTTGATTAATGCTCTCCATCTAATAATTGGTTCTGTCTCTTGGTTGTGTAGCAATTCCAGATGACCATGTTCTGCATTTAGATGCTGGTTTCCCAGAGTATAGCCTTCCAGTCATAATAAATTAGAGAACAGCTGGACTTCTGAGTGTTTGAGAGATTGATCTATCTAACACCAGGAGGTCAAGTTACTTCCTCTCGTGCTTCCCTATCCCCATTTTGCTGTTTGTGAATTGAATAAAAGTGCATGTAAACATACAATTAAAGTGCTTGGGTGGTAGGCACTGCTATATTAAAAAGTAAATGCTGGTTTGTTCTAATTCCTCTTAATGTGCTTGGTGAAGGAGTAATCGGAGATGGCTGACCTGAGTTTCTGCTGTGGCTCTACGACTGGTTGCAAAGAAATGTGCACGTACTGCCATAAGAGCCATTTGACTCCTCGTGCCGCCTTTTGCCATTCAATAAGTTAATGGCTGACCTTCGACTTCAGTCACTTTCCTGCACTAATCCCATGGCCCTCGATTCAAAATCATTAGTTTTCCCAAATGGTATTTCTTCATACTGTGCAAATTTTGCATTCTGATCAATAAATGCCTAACCCACATTGTGGCCACTCCCAGGTTGAATAACTAAGATCAGAAATGTACCAGTGCTTATTCTTTTGATTACCTACTCTTTGATATTCTGTGTCATGTCATGTAAATTTGAGTTTGTGGCCCCTTTTTGCTTTTTGCAGTGTCATCTGAACTGATGAAGGGTCTTGACTGTCAATTTCCCTCCATAGATGCTGCCTGATCTGCTGAGTTCTTCCAGCATTTTGTGTTCCTTCAGATTCTGGCATCTGCAGTCTCTTGTCTCCATCTGTAGTGGAGTAACAAAATGGTGGTGTCTGCTGCCCTTGTCTTGGTAATAGGAGTTGCAGTTGGATATGCTATTGGAGTAGCCTGAGCAAGTAACTGCAGTGCATTGTGTACATGATGCTTGCACAGCATCCACTATGAGCTGGTGGTGGAGGGAAAGAATTTTCAGTGGTCAGTGGGATGCAATCATCTTTGACCTGGTATAGTGCTAAGTCGATCTGCTTTAGTTAGAGCTGCACTCATCCAGCCAAGTGGGAACTATTCCATTGCAATCCAAACTTTTGCCTTGCAGATGGTGGAAAGGGTTTGGGGTGTCAGGGAGCAAGTCACTTGCTGCAGGACATGTGGCCTCTGACTTCCTCTCGAACTGCCATGTTTGTGGCTACCGCAGTTGAATTTCTGGTCAGTGATGCCTCTGATTATCAAGGGTAGGTGGTTAGACTCTTGGCTGTTGTCATTGCCTGGCACTTACCTGGATTGAATGTTACTTGCAGCCTATGCCTTAATGCTGTCTGTCTTGCTACATGCAGGCATTTTCTCAATCCTGATACATGTTTGGGCAACTGATACCAGAAATAATTTCAGAGTACGGTTGCCATATTAGAAACAATTTGGTTCAGATTTTTTAATTTTTTAAGTACTGTGGTTTATTGAAGTACACTTGGCCAAGTAGCAGGACATCTTCATGTCTATCGAATTAATAGTTTCTACCTGGATGAAGTGGAAGAGCAAATGTTGCTATGTGCAGATTTGTTTGTCTAAGAATACTGAACTCTGGAATATGTTGGAAATTTGCCTTTTGTCACTGATATCCAAAAGAAAATGTTTCTATCAATTTTGTAGCCTTGCAACAGTAATCAAACTGCATCTCTTACTTCGTGAAACAATTTTCCTGGTTGGATCATATTCCCAGTTGATACTGGTTAACACTGATTGGCCTCAACACTTTCTTGCAGCTAAATGGTGCTGCTTTGCTTGGCTTGATTTATTGCAGAGAACTCCAAAACTACAAATTTCCTTTAAATAAAGGAGGCACTGATAATGCTAGAGGTTGTAAGAATTTTGACCTTTCAAGCTTTGTGATTAAAAGCTAAAGGGTCATTTGCTGCAAAAATGCATCTGTACCTATTGAGAGCATCTTGTATCTTGGCAGAAAGGACACAACCTTTGTTTAACTTTGAGAAGACTATTTACTTTATTTTTCATTTCCATATGCTTGAGATCCAGCAAATTCGCAAGTAGAAGATCCAATACATCAATCAAATCAACAAAGCTTCACTTATTTAATTCACTTAAATGTAATAGAATCCAGTGTGTTCGAGTATCAAAGCACTCTGCTTATGAGGGATTAAGGAAATGGCTTTTTATTTTATTATGGTGGAGTCATTGACCTACTTCCACATCTGATATCAATGAGGAATGTATGGCTTCACTAGCTTGTAGACAACACGAGCTTTAACACTATTGTAAGAGTCTACATATTCATCAGTGTTTACTAAATGTTGTACGTGTCTTTCTATTTAGTCCTTCCAACATCCTTCAGGTGAAGTGAAAATAAATGCATAAACTTGTTAGTGTACTTGTTCATTTAGTTGGTAAAGGAATGCATTTTATAATTTGGTGTATTTAAAACATTTGTTTTAAGTATCTCTTCTGTCTGCATTTTCCCTGTTCCCCATCCTGACTTCTGCAGAGATTGGCCATTGAACTGTCACGTAACAGAGCCTCTCAAAGCTTGTCACCACCCAATACGCGCTTGAGCCCACAAAACAATGACTGCTCGGATACCAGGACAAAAAAGCTTGCTTGTAATGAAGATTTGCCAGCAGAGGGTGCGTGTTCCGTTTTAGCAGTCAGCCAGGTTAAAGAGGAGGAGGAAGAGGACAAGACTCCACAGGATGACTCAAATGTAGGTGGTTAGTTACAACTACAAACTTTGGAGAATCTTCCAAGCTAATGTCATGGAACTTCAGGTTGATTCTTGAAAATATTTTGAGAATCTCAAATCATACAAATGTAAAATATTGCTAACAGCTTCAGAAAAGAACAATAGAAACACTTATCTAGCACGGATGAATATACCTGCAAAGCTCCATTTTTGAGGCATTGACATTTAGCCCAGGGTTTTTCCTCCAGCAGTTTTAATTGAATGGTAAATAAGCACTTGCATCAGGTTTTTGTGTAAAGTAAATTTATATGATGTGGGGAGCTGGATGTCATAATTGCAACACGCATTAATTGGTTCCTTCAAAAGAGTGAAATGCTACAAGCTGTGAGTATAAAGGGGGCTGTCACATGGAATGTGAGTGATTTGAACTAATGCAACGGTTCACTGTTCCATTTGTCCATTCTTGGCTTTTCTATTGGTTTTTCTCTAACTTTTGGTAAAGGGACCTTGGGTTTTCCAAGAAGTTGCAGGTGATCTCATTCTGCTACTAAAAGGGTCCTTTACTCTGGGAATTGTTCAGGGTGAGCAGCCAGAAGTCTTGGTACATGTAGGTACCAATGACATAGGTAGAAAAAGAGAAGAGGTCCTGAAGGAGGAATACAAGGCATTGGGGAGAAGGTTGAGAAGTAGGACCTCAAGGGTAGTAACCTCAGGATTACTACCTGTGCCACGTGTCAATGATAGGAAGAATAGAAAGCTCTGGCAGATGAATGCGTGGCTGAGTGACTGGTGCAGGGGGCAGGGCTTCCAATTTTTGGATAATTGGGACCTTTTTTGGGGGAGGCATGACCTATTTACTAAGGATGGGTTGCACCTAAACTCCAGAGGTTCCAATATCTTGGCGGGAATGTTTGATTTAGTTGTAGGGGAGGGTTTAAACTGATCTGGCAGGGGGATGGAAACCAGGATGTTAGGTTACAAGATGCTAAGGTAAAGGAGGGAGTTTATAGAAACAAGTCCAATGAGGATGGCAAGAAGGACAGGCAAGTGAGAGGTCAGGATAATTTGCTGAATAATAGAAGTACAACAAGTCAGGATGTTAGGATACAGAATGTTAGGATAGGGGATGAGGTATATAGGAACATGTCTAAGGTAGTATGTAGTGAAGATGGTAAGAAGGATAGACGGGTGGAAAGCCAGGATAATCTGCTGAACAATAGAAGTACAACAAAATTAATAGCAGATACCGGACTAAACGTACTGTATTTAAATGCACGTAGCATTAGGAATAAGGTAGATGACCGAGTGGCACAACTACAGGTTAATAAATACGACATTGTGGCAATCACCGAGTCATGGCTTTATGACTCGTGATTGGGAACTGAATGTCCAGGGGTACACAGTATATAGGAAGGATAGGCGGGTAGGCAGAGGGGGAGGTGTGGCCATGATGGTTAGTAGTGATATAAAATCGATAGAAAGGAAGGATATTGGGTCAGATGAGGTGGAATCCTTGTGGGTGGAGCTAAGGAATAGCAAGGGTAAAAGGACAATGGTAGCAGTCATTATATAGGCCCCCTAATAGCAGTCAGCAAGTGGACGATAAGTTGCAGTTTGAGATAGAAAAAGCATGCCAGAGTGACAATGTGAAGATAATTATGGGGGATTTTAACATGAAGGTGGACTGGGAAATCCAGAATGGCGGTAGTACTCAGGAGAGGGAGTTTGTGGAATGTCTTAAGGGACGTTTTTCTAGAGCAACTTGTTGAAGAGCCCACCAGGGGATCGGCTGTTTTGGATTGGGTGCTGTGTAATGAACCGGAGGTGATTAGGGAACTAAAGGTAAAGGAACCACTGGGAACCAGTGATCACAATATGATTGAGTTCAGTTTCAAGTTTGAGAAGGAGAAACTGGTAACTGGTGTATCGATATTTCAGTGGAACAAAGGAAATTACAATGGTATGAGAGAGGAGTTGGCCCTAATTGATTGGAAGAGTAAGCTGGCTGGAGGGACGGCAGAGGAGAAATGGAAGGAATTTCTACAGGAAATAAAGAAATTGCAGGATAGATATATTCCAAGAAAAAAGAAGGTTTTGAATGGAAAAAAGGCACAAATGTGGATAACGAGAGAGGTGAAGGCTAAAATAAAAGCAAAAGGGGCGGCATACAAAGAAGCAAAAATTAGTGGCAAAACAGGACTGGGAAGCTTTTAAAAACCTGCAGAGAGAAACTAAGAAGGTCATTAGGAAAGAAAAGAGGAATTATGAAAGGAAGTTGGCGGAAAGGATACTAAGTTTTTTTAAATACATAAGGTGTAAAAGAGAGACACGGGTTGATATAGGACCAATTGATAACGGTGCAGGAGCTATTATAATGGACGATAGAGAGATGGCAGAGGAATTGAATGAATATTTTGCATCAGTCTTCACCATGGAGGACATCAGCAATGTGCCGGTTAGTCAGGAGTCTCACGAAATGGAATTGAGTTCAGTTAAGATTACTAGGGAGAAGGTGCTAGGAAAACTAAATGGACTAAAGACTGAAGTCTCCCAGACCAGATGAGGTGCATCCCCGGGTTCTGAAGGAGGTGGCTTTAGAGATAGCGGAGGCATTGGCGATTATTTTCCAGAAATCGATAGATTCAGGCGTGGTTCTGGAGGACTGGAGGGTCGCAAATGTAGTTCTGTTGTATAAGAAAGGAGGGAGGCAGCATAAAGGAAATTACAGACCTATTAGTCTGACATCAGTGGTGGGAAAGTTATTGGAATCTATCCTCAAAGACGGGGTTATGGAATACCTAGAGGCGCAGGGCAGGATAGGTCCTAGCCAACATGGTTTTGTGAAGGGAAGATCCTGCCTGACCAACCTATTGGAGTTTTTTGAAGAAATCACAGGCAAGGTGGATAAGGGAGAGGCGGTAGATGTTGTGTATTTAGACTTTCAAAAGGCCTTTGATAAGGTGCCTCACAAGAGACTGATTAATAAGATGAGAGGTCATGGAATTACGGGTAGGATAACAGAATGGGTGGAGCATTGGCTGGTTGACAGGAAGCAAAGAGTGGAAATAAAAGGATCTCGTTCTGGTTGGTTACCGGTTACTAGTGGTGTGCCGCAGGGGTCGGTGTTGGGACCGCTCCTTTTTACCTTGTACATTAACGATTTGGACGATGGAATAAATGGTTTCGTGGCTAAGTTTGCGGATGACACCAAGATAGGGGGAGGAGTAGGGAGTATTGAAGAGATGGGAAGGTTGCAGAGGGACCTAGACAGTTTAGGAGAATGGGCAAAGAAATGGCAGATGAGATTCAATGTAGGGAAATGTGCAGTTGTACACTTTGGAAGCAGAAATAAGCGGGCAGATTATTATCTAGGAGGAGAGAAAATCCAAAGCACGGAAGTACAAAGGGACTTGGGGGTACTCGTGCAGGATACCTTAAAGGTTAACCACCAGGTCGGATCGGTGGTAAAGAAAGCGAATGCTATGTTGGCATTCATTTCGAGAGGTATAGTGTATAAAAGTAAGGAAGTGTTAATGAGGCTCTACGGGGCACTAGTGAGGCCTCATTTGGAATATTGTGCGCCGTTTTGGGCCCCACATCTTAGGAAGGATGTGTTGACGTTGGAGAGGGTTCAGAGGAGATTTACGAGGATGATTCCAGGAATGAAAGGGCTTAAGTATGAGGAACGTTTGTTGGCTCTTGGACTGTACTCACTGGAGTACAGAAGAATGAGAGGGGACCTCATAGCGACATTTAAAATATTGATAGGAAAGGACAGAGTAAATGTGGCTAGGCTGTTTCCCTTGGTGGGTGAGTCCAAGACCAGAGGGCACAATCTTAAAATTAGAGGGTACAGTTTCAAGACAGAGATGAGGAGAAATTTCTTTAGCCAGAGGGTGGTGAATTTGTGGAACTCCTTGCCACGTACAGCAGTGGAAGCCAGATCAGTGGGGGCGTTCAAGGAGGAGATAGATAGATATCTAAATAGTCAGGATATCAAGGGATATGGGGATAAGGCCGGTAATTGGGATTAGAATAGTTTTTTTTTCTTCTTCCCCCCCCCCCATTCCCCATTTCTCATTTCTATTTCCCTTTCCTTGGAGTAGACTCGATGGGCTGAATAGCCTGCTTCTGCTCCCTTGTGATCTTGTGACAGCTCATCTGAGAATTGTTTATATTTGCAGTACTTGTTCTGAAATGCCTTTAAGCTATTGGGTAAATAGTGAATATACTTGTTTGGGATGCTTCAAAATAGAAGCACAGTCCTTGCAGTTAATGAAGCATTAAGAATTAGTCTTGAGAAAAAGTGTCACAAGTGATACATTTCTGTTTATTTAGCATGATCTTTCTGATGGTGATTTGGACATAGAATTCCTCACAGTAGATGATGAATTGAACCAACTTGATGGCAGCAGCTCCTCTGCGAGTTCCTCGGCAACAAGTAATACTGAAGAAAATGACATTGATGAGGAAACTATGTAAGTATCATTACGCAATCTCCCATTAGTCTCTCGTTTATTGACAGCACGTATCTTCAGTTCTTATGTGATGGAACAATAATATTAATAAATGAACATTAGTGTGCTTTTGTTAGTTTAAATTTCTGATGATAAGGTGGAATATTGAATTGCTTTTAATTTTGATTGTAGAGCTCGTCTCTGTAGCAGGAGGGGTTCCTTTCCACGTGCTGCATAATTTGCATGTTTAGGTGCTTAGTGGGCCTGTATGGTCTTGGACTCCTTGTAAGTCCCTGTACTGGAGTGTATCAGATGACAACTGGGCTTTGTAACACTAATCTTAACCGATGCGGGTAGATATTACTTGTAGCAAATCTATGGAATTTGCCAAGGGATGTGGGAGGGGAAGAAGGCTAGGGTCTGTCTCAATGGGAAGCTACCTCTCAAGTTATGATACTGACACTTGCAGAAAAACTTCAGGTTGAGCATTGAGCTGCTTTCAGGAAAAGTTGTAACTTGGGGCTTTAGTTTACTTGTGTTTTCTGATGGGTGGGGGGGAGAAAAATATCAGTTCTTGCCTTTAATATCCAACAATACCAATGGAAAGATTTGGGCTTGTCTCTCAAATGAACTTTTGACTTGCAAGAATCTCCATGTGCAAGGTACCAAAAGGCTGCTAGGGCTCACAAATCTGTACCTAGCCTGAATCAATCACTTCATTGGCTTTGGGAAAAGTTTTCTTTTTCATTATTTACACAATCATAATTTGATAATCAACGCCCAACATTCCTGATCTTGTGCATACATGTATAGAGTTGTTTCTGACAAAACAAAGATGGGAGAGGTAAGTCTGTTCACATTATTGACTAGTTTCTTGGTAGAAACAGGTGGTCAGACAATAACTTAAGTCATGGGAGGAGCATTCCACTCATGAGTACTTTGACAAAGTTAATATTGTAACACCCAAATAGTGGACTGTCAGCTGCTTCTTGATGTAGATTTTACATGAACTACATATCGTCCTCCAGATCTTTGAGATATTGATCCCAGATGCATTGGTTTTTCCTGCTTTTTTAAGTCTGGGTGTTGCATGAATCTCTACTAAGAACTTCTCAACCTGTTGCATTTCAGGTCTGGAGAGAATGATGTTGAATACAGTAACAACATGGATTTGGAGGAAGGAGAGCTGGCAGATTCAGCAGGAGCTTCTGGTAATTCATTTTAAAATCTTTGGAGTGTTGTTGCAGGGTGATAGTGTTAGAATTATTTCCTTGCAAATGTTTCATCAATAGTGCATGGATCAGATCTAATCCCATCAGTAAATGAACTAAGTTAGCTTTTTTTCACTCATCGAAGAAAACAGCATGACACCTGGGCAGGACTGGGATCAACGTCCTAGGGGGATTGTTTGTTAGTGCTAGTGGGGAGGGTTTAAACTAATATGGCAGGGGGATGGCAATCCATGCAGAAAGACAGGGAAGCAATGCAGAGACCAGAGCAAAAGTTAGAAAAGAGAAGAGTAAGAGTGGGGTACAGAAAAGTCAAATGCAAAGGACACAAAGATTACTAGATCCTAAAAGAACAATGATTGTAAAGGCACTTTATCTGAATGCCTGTAGTATTTTAAACAAGGTCAGTGAACTTGTGGCACAAATCATTATAAAGGAATATACTTACTGACCATTACAGAAAAGTGGTTGCAGGGTGCAGATAATTGGGAATTAAATATCCAAGGGTATTGGGTAATATGGAAGGATGGGCAGGGAGGTAGGGTAGCACTCAAAGATGATATCGGAGCGATAGTGAGAGACTATATAAGATCTAAGGAGCAGAACGTTGAATCCATCTGGGTAGAGATTAGGAATAGTAAAAGGGGGGGGGGGGGGGGGGGGGGGGGGGTGTGTGAGATTCATGAGTGGGAGTTGACTATAGGCCACCAAATAATAACATTAAGGTGGCACAGACAATAAACCAAGAAATACCTGCTGTTCCATTCTTGTATGTGTCAGATATCGTGGGGTACTTTAACTTGCACATAGATTGGGCGAATCAAGTTGGTTGAGGCAGTCTTGAGGACTTCATAGAATGCACCTGTGATTACTTTATTGAACAGCATGTTACTTAGCCTACAAGGGGAAATGCTATCTTAGATCTGGTCTTGTGCAATGAGACAGGTAAAATTAATCTTGTAGTTTGGGATCCTCAGATTTAACTATTGCATCCTCCATTTGTATGAGAAATTCAATCATACTGTGATCACTCTTTCTGAGAGGATCCCTATATTATGCCTAAACAGGGGAGACTACAACAGGATGAGGGAGGAGTTGGCTAGCATAGAGTGGGAACATTGGGTTACATGGTGGGACACTTGACGAACAGTGGAAAACTGTTCAAAGATATTTTTCAGTGCTCAATAAAAGTATATTCATTTAAAGCAAGGACAGTACAGGTGGTGAGAGCCAGCCTTGGATAACTAGGGAAATAAAAGGCATCAAGCTAAAAGCTCATGCATACAAAGTCGCCAAGAGTAGTGGGAAACTGGAAGATTGGGAAAACCTTTTAAAAAGCAACAAAGAACCACTAAGCAAGTAATAAGGAAAGGGAAGATAGATTATGAAAGTAAACTAGCATAAAGTACAAAAATGGATAGTAGAAGTTTTTAGCATTTTATATAAAGTGGAAAAGGGTGGCTAAAGTGAATGTAGGCCCCTTGGAAGATGAGAAGGGGGAATTAATATTGGGTTATGTGGAAATGGCCGAGGCCTTGAATGACTATTTTGTGTCAGTCTTGCATGGTGGAGGACACATCTAAATTGCCAAAGAGAGATGTTATGGATGCGATGGGAGGTGAGGACCTTGATACGATCGCTATCACGAAAGAGGTAGGGGTGAGCAAACTAGTGGGCCTAAAGGTAGACAAGTCTCCTGGTCCTGATGGAATGCATCCCAGGTTGCTAAAAGAAATGGCGGAAGTCATTGTGGAGGCATTTGTGATAATTTATCAAAATTCACTGGGCAGGTCCTGGCGGATTGGAAGACGGCGAATGTCACGCCATTGTTTAAAGAGATGTAGGCAAAAGGCAGGTAACTAAACCAGTTAGCTTAATGTCTGTAATCGGGAAAAAGTTTGAAGCTATCATCGAAGGAAGAAATAGCAAGACATCAGAATAGAAGTGGTTCCATCAGGTAGACACAGCATGGATTCGGGAAAGGCAGGTCCTGTTTGACAAACTTACTGGAGTTATTTGAGGATATCATGAGTGCAGTGGATAGAGGGGAACAGGTGGATGTTGTATGCTTGGATTTCCAGAAGGTGTTCAATAAGGTACCACATAAGATTTGTCCATAAGATAAGGATGCATGGAGCTGGGGGTAATGTATTAGCATGGATAGAGGATTGGTTAACCAATAGAAAGCAGGGAGTTTAGATAAATAGGTGTTTCTCTGGTTGGCGATCAGTGCTGGGCCTGCAACTGTTCACTATGTACATTAATGATTTGGAAGGGGGGGGGGGGGGGGGGGGGGGTGGACAGAGTGTAACATATCCAAGTTTGCTGATGACGCTAAATTGAGTGGAAAAGCAAATTTGCGCAGAGGATGCGGAGAGTCTGCAGAGAGATATAGATAGGTTAGGTGAGTGGGCAAGGGTATGGCAGATGGAGTATAATGTTGGTAAATGTGAGGTCATCCACTTTGGAATGAAAAGTAGGAGATCAGATTATTTATTAAATGGTGAAGGATTGCAGCATGCTGTTGTGCAGAGGGACTTGGGAGTGCTTGTACATGAATCGCAAAAGGTTGGTTTGCAGGTGCAACAGGTTATCAAGTAGACAAATGGAAAGTTGCCCTTCATTGCTAGAGGGATTGAATTTAAGAGCAAGCAGATTATCCTTCAACCATACAGGGTACTGGTGATCACAAGATCACAAGACAAGGGAGCAGAAGCAGGCCATTCGGCCCATCGAGTCTACTCCAAGGAAAGGGAAATAGAAATGAGGAATAGGGGAAGAAGAAAAAAAAACTATTCTAATCCCAATTACCGGCCTTATCCCCATATCCCTTGATATCCTGACTATTTAGATATCTGTCTATCTCCTCCTTGAACACCCCCACTGATCTGGCCTCCACTGCTGTGCGTGGCAAGGAGTTCCACAATTTCACCACCCTCTGGGTAAAGAAATTTCTCCTCATCTCTGTCTTGAAACTGTACCCTCTAATTCTAAGATTGTGCCCTCTGGTCCTGGACTCGCCCACCAAGGGAAACAGCTGGAATACTGCGTGCAGTTCTGGTCTCCTTACTTGAGAAAAGATGTACTGGATTTGGAGGCAGTGCAGAGGAGGTTCACCAGGTTGATTCTGGAGATGAATGGGTTAGCCTATGAGGAGAGATTGAGTCGCCTGGGACTATACTCTCTGGAATTCAGAAGAATGATAGGTGATCTTACAGAAACATAAGATTATGAAAGGAATAGATAAGTTAGAGGCAGGGAAGTTGATTCCACCGGCAGGTGAGACTAGAACTTGGCGACATGGTGTCAAGATTCAGGGGAGTAGATTTAGGTCAGAGATGAGGAGGAACTGCTTTTCCCAGGGACTAGTGAATCTGTGGAATTCTCTACCCAGGGAAGCAGTGGAGGCTACCTCATTAAATATATTTAAGACACAGTTAAATAGATTCTTGCATAATAGGGGAATTGAGGGTTTTGGGGAAAAGCCAGGTAAGTGGAGCAGAATCCACAGCCAGATCAGCCATGATCTTATTGAATAGTGGAGCAGGCTCGACAGGCCAGATAGCTGCCTCCTGCTCCTATTTCTTATGTTCTTATTATCACTATTGAATATGCTTGGGTTAGATTTGAGGTTCACTGTGCAAAGGAACAGGAGTAGCGCATCTCTGCATTTGCTTCATGATTCAATTAGATTAAGGCTCACCTTGACTATCAACATTGGTTTTATACCTAAGAATAGCTTAATCTAACACAAAAATCGTTCATTGGTGGTTTGGAAAATTTTGTTTGGTTTTCTTCCTCTGACTTCCAGCCTCAGTTGCTATTTTGGGGAAGAGTTCTAGATTTCTGCCATCCTTTGTGGTTCCTGACATTCCAATTCCACTCCACCACTAGAGGAAATAATTTCCTTATCTGGACTATTACATTCTTTCAGTCATCATAAACACTTCAGTTGTGTCCGTCCTCCCCCCCACCCCCCCTTTCCAAGCTCAAAGAAATGCAAGCCCAGTCTATGCAACCTGTTCTTGCCATGTAACCCTTTAGTTTTGGCATTCATTCTACACTTATTCATAAACCTGCATTTAGATGCTTGAGGTTGGAAACAAGAGATTTGCATTGTGTTTTACATTTGTGAATAATTTCTCATCAATAATCCTCCCATTGATCTTTCAACCAAACTTCATTAAGGCTTCAAATATTTTGACCCTTTTGAAAACAGGAATACTGGAAACTATCAGTGGTTGTGATTGCATCTTACTGTTTTCCCATTAACAACTAGGGAAAACATAACCTGCTTATCAGAAGTGCTAAGCCTTTGTACAGTTTTTAATCACTGAGATGTGAATCTAAATGGAGACGTTTACAATTTTTTTTAAAGAACTGTTTACCTCTCAGAAAATGTGCTAAAAATATCACAGTAAATCAGCATTTAATAAAGAAAATTAGATCTGTAGTTTGAGAGGCCATTCATAAATCTATCATGTCAGGTAGTGATTTGACTGCTCTGTATATTGAGTATATTCAGTTCTTTGTACTTGAAGCATTTTAATTGCCCAGTAAGATTCATTTGAATGAGTAATTTTAATTAAATGTGAAACTCCCTTGCTTCCTTTCCCAACCACATCCAATTATGTGTGAGTCAGGCAAGTGATCTGCTTCATGCTGCAGTTTTAAGAGGATAACAGCTATCGGTATTTTCCCTATCCTTGAGGAAATGCCTCGCTTGACTTTCTTCACTTAGATTTCCTGTTGTCATGTGTTTTTATTTAAGAAATACCAGTGATGCAATTGTTTAATCTTGAAAAATAGCAATAATTGGCTCATTTTCAGGTTGGGATTTTGTGACTATTTTTATGTATTCTTTTTCTTCTGGAATCTGAGCATCACTGGCAAGCCACCATTTATTGTCCATCCCCAATTGCTCTTTTGAGAAGCGGTGGTGAGCAGTAGTCCTTCTGGTAAGGTGGAAGAGATCATGTTCCAGAATTTAGACCCAGTGACAATGAAGAACCAGTGACACATTTCCAAGTTGGGATGGTGTACTGCTGGGAGAGCTTTTGTGCATTGGTATTCCCATGTGTCTGCTGCCCTGGTCTTCCTTGGTGATTGAGGTTGCAGGTTTGGAAGGCACTGTTAGAGTAGCTGGGGTGAATAACTACAGTGTGTTTTGTAGATGGTTCATACTTTGGCCACTGTGCACAAAGGGTGGAGGAAATGAATATTTGGTATCCTTGAATAAACAGCCAATCAAGCAGGCTGCTTTGTCCTGTTGAGCTTCTTGCGAGTTGCTGGAGCTACACTCATCTAGGCCATTAGAGAGAATTCCATCATGCTTCTGAGTGACTCGCTGCAGGAGACCCAGTTTCTGATCTGCTCTTATATCCATAGTGGTTTAGAGTTCTGTAGGATTTAGTGCAGGAGCCCTAGTTGCAAAATCTATATCACAGATTTGCATAAAGGGATTAAATGCAACCTATCCAAAGACCGCTGATGAAACTGGGTAGTAGTTTGGGTTCTGAAGAGGAAGCAGAAGGTTTCAGGAGGAAGTATATTTATTAATCTTGAGGCAGAGGTTGCATTTGGAATACTATGTATGAATTTGGCCTTGCTACTTAAAGAAGGATATGCTTTCAATAGAGGGAGTGTAGTGAAGGTTCACCAGTTTAAATAAACCTGTCAGCACAGGAATCAATGAGGAGAGATTAAGCACACTGGACCTATGTGCTCGAGTTCAGAAGAATGAGAGCTGCCTCACTGAATGTACAGAATTTTTAAAGTGTTTAACATGATAAATGCAGGGATAATGTTTTCCCCTGGTTGCTGTGTTTGGAACTAGGGGAGATCGGTCATGCAGGATACAGATGAGAAATAGTTTTTTCTTCCCACTCAGAGGTTAGTGAATTCAAGAGAGTTGATAAGACTCAGTCATTTGAGTGTATTCAAGAAGGATATCTCTAGATATTTGGATATCTCTAGATATTTGGATATCAAAGGAATTGAATATGGGGATTGTGCAGGAAAGATCAGCCATTATCTCATTGAATTGTAGAGCAGATGAGAGGGCCCAAATAGCTTATTCCTGCTTTTTCTTGTATGAAATATTTGATGGCTATCTATTCAAGGATACCCAATAAGCAAGTACTGAAAGCTTTTCCTGGGAACTGGAGTAAGGTATTCCGTAACTTGAACTTATTTGAGCTGCAGCCATAGTATGAATATCAACTATCCACTTTTGAATGATATCCCTTGGTACCTTTAACTTTAAGAAGAAAAAGTTCTTGTCAATCTCCAGACTTAATTAAATTAACTTGGCATCGACATTGCTTTGGGACAAGTTCCAAAATTATGCTACTTCGGGAAAGATACTTCTCTGATTTCACTCCTGAATGTTCTAGCTTTAATTAAGATGGTGTACTTTTTCTGTGTTGGGAAATCCAAAATGCTTACTATGTCCAGTAACTATTATAAGCACCTTATTTGGACTTCTCCCAACCATCTTCTGTATGCAAGAGTATACAGGTTAGGTTTATGTAACCTGTCCTCTTAATTTCCATAAACCTGCAAACTACCACAGCTACCTCAACACCTCCTCCCACCTTGCCTCTTGTAAGAATGCCATCCTATTTTCTCAATTTCTCCATCTCTGGCATCTGCTCTCAAGATGAGGCCACCTGCTCTGGAGCTTCTGAAATCTGCTCCTACTTCTGGAAGTGTGGCATCTCCTCTGCTATAGTTGGAGCCCTCACACAGGTTTCCTCAACTTTCAGCAGGTCTACACTGATTTCCCCAATAGTCTTTTCTGTCCCTTTCTCCCCTCCAGCAGAATAGTAGAGAGTTCTCTCATCCTTGTCTTTCACTCCATCAACCTCTGTATCCAATGTATTTCTGTCAGTTCCGATGTGACCCCACCACCAACCATGTCTTGCCTTCTGCCTCCCTGCCCTTCTTTTAATCTTTCTCCCCTCCCCTCCCCCTCCCCCCCCCCCCCCCCCCCCCCCCCCCCCCCCCCCCCCCCCCCCCCCCCCCCCCCCCCCCCCCACCATCACTTTCTGCTTTCTACAGGGACTGCTCTTCTTGGAACTCCCTGGCACTTTCTCCTGTAACCGTAGATGTAATCTGTCCCTTTGCCACTTCCTCCTTCCCCCTACCCCCCCCCTCCCCCTTTCCAACCTGATATTCTGCATTTGGTGTTCACTACGCCATCTCTGTTTTATGAAACCAAGCGTACGCAAGGTGACTATTTTGCAGAGCACCTGTGTTCTGTCCAAACTGGCCATTTTGAACCTCTAGTTACATGGTGCTAACTGTTTTCCCACTCTCACAACAACCTGTCTGCCCTTTGCTTTCTCCATTGCTGCAGAGAGGGCGCATGTAAATTGGAAGAACATCTTGTTTTCCACTTGGATTGCTTACACCACAATGGTCTGAATTTTAAGTTTCTTCCTGTTTCAGGTAACCCACACCTCTGGTGCTTTCCTCCCAAACACACTTAGTTTTCTTTTCTCCCTGTCATTCATCTCTCCCATCCTCTTTTATTTTCTCCCCCACCCCCCTCAACTGGTTCCATCTGCCTATCATCTCCTCCCCATCTGTCACCTTCCAGCTTCTGTTGCACATCCTGTTGCATACTATGTTGTCAATCTTGCCGCCTTCCCCTCTCTCCTGGTGCAGGGTTTCGACCAAAGCCGCCTCAGATGCTGCTTCACCTGCTGACTTCTCCCAGTGTTCTGCCTTTGTTCTTCTGAACACAATTTGTACCTGTGTACTAGCTTTTATTGATTTCTATACATAAACATCCAGTTCTTTTACTGTTCATAGTGTTTCACCATGTGAAATATTTCAGTTAGTTCTTGGGTACATAATGGATGACCTTGATAATAGACTACATAGAATTTCACCTGCCATAGTTTAGCTCAATTATTTTGTCTATGTGAATCCATTTTGAAAGTGCTTGTGTATTTTTCTGCATCTACTAATTTAATACCTCTTACAAAATCCAGAATTGAACCTGGATCACTGGAGATGGAAGAGCTCTGGTACCTGCAGTGCCACTGTGCCATCCTTCTGCCATTTGGAGTAGGTTTTCCTCTATTACCAATTCCTATGGTAGGATTAACCTTCTGCAGTTTTCTATTAGCTCCTATCAAATGCTACCTTGAAGTCCATTTAGATAACCTCTTAGAAGTTCCCTAATTCATTAAGTAGTAATTCAAAAGTCCAGATAGATTGTTGTTTACAAATCAATATTCACTCCCTGGGCAACTGGTATTTGTCCAAGTGCAAAATCGTTCATCCTGCTGATAGTTTTCTGTAATGTTCCCACAACAGACCTCCTAAAAGTTCCCTCGGTATTTTGTAATTGCCTAGTTTCTCTCTCTCTCCTTTTCCTCTCCACTTCGTTTAGTCAAAGTCGTACAGCATGGAAATGGGCCCTTCAGCTGACTGTGTCCATGCCATCTATCGAATGCCTATCTTTTATAAATCCCATTTTCCAACACTTGGGCTATATCCCCCTATACCATGGTTTTTTTTTGTGCTCACCTTCATCCACCTGCGTCTGTCCCTTGGCTCGAACTGTCCACCCTCCACCTTTTCCTCTCTCCATCAATCACTTCTGGCTCCTTTCTCACCACTCCTCTTTATACTGGCTATCTCCCCTCTCCACTCTGTCCTAATGCAGGGCTTCAACCCAAAATGTTGACAAATCCTCTCCTCCCACAGGTGCTGCTCAATCTGGTGAGTTCCTCCAGTAGTTTGTTTGTGCTCCAGATTCTAGTATCTGCAGTCTCTTGTCTCCAGTGGTAGATGGAGCTAGCAATGTCAGCATACATGTTGATCATGATATGTTTTTCTTTTATTTTCTCTTATACATTTTGGCTTTCTCTAAATGCATCCATGGTATTTCTAGAATCGTTGCATGTGATGAAAGATTCCACCGCCTGGCGATTCTCTGGGTAGGAATGACTAATAGGGAATTATCAAGACCTATTTGTCACTATTGAATGTTTTCAGTTGTTAGTCATGGATTAGCTATGTACAGAAATGTATCTGTCCTCTCTCAATTATCAGATTATCTTTTGCTTCCTCTTTTCAGCTAGTTGACTTGTGTATTATTCTTGTAGATCTTTCTGTGCCTCTTCCAATTTCTCTGTATTTAATATTGAGATTGGA
Source organism: Pristis pectinata (assembly GCF_009764475.1). Lineage (NCBI taxonomy): Eukaryota > Metazoa > Chordata > Chondrichthyes > Rhinopristiformes > Pristidae > Pristis > Pristis pectinata. The sequence continues at coordinate 5,968,688 of NC_067425.1, read as the reverse complement.
AGATTGCTTAGTACCCAGCACTAGCACTTTTTTGTTGGATGAATGCTGCTTACCTAGTGTCTTAGTCACCAAGTGACTGATTACTATGATCCTAGACTAAAGGGGGAACAAAAAAACTGCAGATGCTGGAAATTCTTGGCAGATCAGGCAGCATCTGTGAAGAGGGAAACAGAATTAATAGTTTGGGTCAGTGACCTTCAACTGGAATGCATATATTTCCTTATTAGATTTCCCTGTAGTTTGTCTCCAGAGATGCTACCTGACCTGCTAGGCATCTTTGGCATTTGCTGTTTGTATTGCAGTGAGCAAGATTAGTTCATGCTATGGAACTTGACACACTGGTCATGCAGAGGTGATAAATGATGGTGAGCCAGGGAGTCCAAAAGTAACTTAATGAGGACAAGTAACAATGAATGCATGTAAATTGGAAGTTTTTTTTATAAAAACAAATGCTTGCTTTCTCATTTGTGTGAAGGTGTGGTGGGTAAGGGGTATCTGTTTGAAATAGACCATTTTTACATTCTGTTGTGGTTTTGTTTTTGGGATCATTGTCTTTCTCAGGACTTTTATGTGCTGAGTATTCTCTGCAGCACTCAAGTTCGCTGTACTCTCTGCCCCTGAAAAATGAGTAGAGCTTCTATAGTAATTTTTCTGTTACGTTATTTCAGCTTTACTTAAATGTGATTTGGGTTAGCCTCACTAGCACCTTGTTTGGCATTCCATATTATCACATTCATTGTGTGAGCAAATTATTTTGACTCTTGACACTTCCAGTTTGATAAGCTTTTTCCTACCAATTTGTCAACTGGTGGAAATGATATTTATTTGTTTGCACTGAGTTTGTTTAAATTAATATTTATTTTAATGAGAGAAATAATACTGGTATAGTGGATTATCCTATTTCCAAATTTTCTATCAAAACTTTGTCTTTATTGGGTGCAATCCCTTCCTTCCCATTTGGAATCCTAATTTCTAAAGGCATTGTGCAGCTTCCAATGTGGAGAAATGTCCATGTGTAAATCAGAAAACTTGCATTTACCACTTCCCATTTGATTAACAAGTCCTGCTGATGAGACCGTTATGTGCATTTGAGGAATGAAGCTTACTTTTGGGTGCTGGAGCAGAATAAGCAAAACATTTTTTTTGTGATGTGTGGAGTTTTTTTAAAAATGTAGTGGCAGAGAGGCTTGATTTGAACTGGTGAAGATCAGGTAATGTAACTGTCAGAAGTAAAAGATAAGCCAGTATGGACCAGTACAGTCTACCAATAAGAAAGAAGCTGAAGCTATATTCACAGTGTGACGATACCAATAAGAAATTTAGGCAAACTATTATGGTCAGAAATTTAAGTTGCTTTCACCCCAACAATTGCCTACAAGTGCTGTAACTATTATTGCCATTAATTTTGGAATCTAAAGACGTTGGGAATCCTGAAATGGAAACAAATTGGTGGAAGTACAAGGTGAGTTTCAGTTTCTCTCAGGAAGGAAGGTTGAAGTTTGGAATAGAGATCTTTTGGAGAATTTTGCACCATTAGGGAAATGAGTCCTTGAAGGCAGAGATGACACAGTACAGGGAGGAAGAGGTATAATTGTTGAAATGCCCAATAAGTTTTTGTTTAAATTGTTTTTTTTTCTTGTTCCCTTAACAGCCATCACCACTACATTTTTTGGTCCATCCATGCTAGTGGTTATTAGTTTGAAGTAATGAGGCATCATGGATATAGTGAAACAAGAATTATAGTTTTGTGACTATCACATTGCTTGGAATTATCAACTTGAGTTTGTCCTATTTGTTATAAATTTAAATGCATTGAGGACTAATTTATGCCCTTTTTCTTTCAGAAGACCACATTGTTTCCTCCTGATTTTTTTTTTTGTTTGCTTCTGCTGATTTGAGTATTTTTGTCTTGGTTATAGTGTGTTTCTGTTCTCCACAGGAGGGATGAACAACCACAATAGGTCTTCAAGGAGGGTAATGGGCAGTCTGACATCCACAGCCAGCAGCAGCCTACTTGACATTGACCCTGTCATTCTCATACAGCTGTTGGACTTGAAGGACCGAAGTAGCATGGAAAATCTGTGGGTCTTCAGCCCCGTCCACCTGCTTCCCTCCTGCATTCAGCAGGTAGTTTAATCAGCCTGTAATTTGTACTATAGTATGTGAACATGATTGTTTGGACAACTTAGTAAGACCTCCTAAACTCGGAGCTGTAAATAAGTAATGAATCCAGCTGGAATTTGGATGGTATTTCTTTATAGTGTGGAATGAGAATATGGGGCTTACTGCCATGAGTAGATGAGAGAGTAAGTGCATTGTGGCAAAGATTGATAAGCTATTAACAAGAAAAAAAATAGGAATGTGCTGATGGCATTTGTGGAGGATGGATGGAAGGAGGCTCATGATGAGGTTAAATACCAAGTTGGAACAGTTGGGCTGAATGGCTTTTTATGCTTCCTATGTTCCTTCTTTGTTTGCTTCTTTCCTTGTTCTCTCATTGGGTGTCAGTGTTGTCTAGTATTTTGTGCCCTCGCCTCAATTTCCCTTGAAGAAATGGTGATGAGCCATTTACTTGTTGCTTCATTCCTTGTGGTGCAACTGCTCCTACAGTTGCTATTGGGCAAGAAGTTCCAGGATTTTGATCTACTGACGATGAAGGAATGGCATTGTATTCTCAAGTCTGGTCAACGTGTGACGTGGCAGAGAGCATGCATGTATTGGTTTTCCTATGGTTTGCTGCCCTCATCGTTTTTCTAGTAGAGACCATGGAATTGGAGGTGCTATCACAACTGCTTTTGCAAGTTGCTGCAATGCACCTCGTAGATGATCCATCCTGTCACCATGGTGTGCTGACATTGAAGAAAGGGAATGTTCAGCGTGGTGAAATGTGGGCTGTTTTTTCCTGCACGGGAGGGTTAAATGCTTAGGGAGTCATTTCAGCTGCATTCATCCAGACAGTAGAGAGTGTACCATGTGATACGCATGCTGCCACCCAGCAATAATGTCAAAGTGATTTTTTTTTTTGTTTGCAAAAAATTAGACTGCTCTGACCCAAATTTGATCTGACCTGTTTCTCTTTAAAGCCATCGTGATCTAAACCTGACGTGCATATCTGATCTCATCAAGATCAGATAGCAAGTTTCTTTCCACTATCCATAGAAACAGAAAACCTACAGCACAATTCAGGCCCTTCGGCCCACAAAGCTGTGCTGAACATGTCCCTACCTTAGAAATTACTAGGCTTACCCATAGCCCTGTATTTTTTTTCAGCTCCACGTACCAATCCAAAAGTCTCTTAAAAGACCCTATCGTATCCGCTTCCACCACCGTTGCCGGCAGCCCATCCACACACTCGCCACTCTGAGTAAAAAAAAACTTACCCCCGACATCTCCTCTATACCTACTCCCCAGCACCTTAAACCTATGTCCTCTTGTGGCAGCCATTTCAGCCCTGGGGAAAAGCCTCTGTCTATCTACCCAATCAATGCCTCTCATCATCTTAATACCTCTATCAGGTGCCCATCCTCCGTCGCTCCAAGGAGAAAAGGCCGAGTTCCCTCAACCTGCTTTTGTAAGGAATGCTCTACATTCCAGGCAGCATCCTTGTAAATCTCCTCTGCACCTCTCTATGGCTTGCAATATCCAGTGCTTGCAATCTTGATGTCAGTTGGAATGAATTAAGTTGTCTGAGGACTGCTTCTGTAATGAGAATTTTAGGAGGAGGCTGAGATGGATCATCCACTTGACATTGCTGTCTAAGTGGTTGCAAGCACTTTCCCTCTAGCAGTTGGGAGCTGAGCTCCATTACAGGGGATGAGAATGTTCATGGAGCCTCCTTGTCTCTTTTTGTTGTCCACCACCATGGCTGCTGTGGTGGACTGTAAACCATTGACTGTGGGTTTGCTTTGCCCTGTTTATAGCATGGTGTTAATGCTCTTTAGGATGCATATGACGTTGTGTTATAGCTTTACCTGGGTGGCAACACATTTTTAAATACACATGTTGGCTGTTCTGCATTCTTTCTATACTGTTCATTAACCTTTAGTTGCTTAGAGTTGTTGGTTACGGTAAAGTAACAGATGTTCTATGACTTGAATTTACAGATTTTAGTGAAATACAATTCTGCTATTACTGAAGACACAATCTCAAGGATGCCCAGTTTTGAGCTGCTGTTTGTTTTGAATATATTGAAATTTGTCATGGTGGTAGTGCCACAGAATCAGAATGTGCAGGAGGGTACCCTCTGCGGAGACTTTTGTTTCCATTCCTGTCCATCCCCTTCATGCCTGCTGCAAATCCTGTCTGGCAGTTGTCCTTCAAAGCTTGATGGTGGTGCTACTGAGCTACTTGGCAATGGATATTAAACTTCCCCATCCAGGATCCATTCTTTGTTCTTGATACCCTTGGTTCATCGTCTGTGAGTTCAGTGTGGAGGAGTGAAGCTGATGAAATGGCCCTTGTTTGATCTATTGCCATGAGGTTTCATGGAAGTCAACACCAAGGATCTTGCCTTTACCATTATACTGCCACTTTAGTTGCAGTGAGAGATGGTGCATACCCAGGAATTTATAAATAGGCCTGTACTTTAAGTTCATTGCAATTTTCAGTAACTCCACAACTTGGTCCTTGGACCTTCAAGTGACACCATCTGTTATTTGGAGCTTTCTCTCAATCTTCTGGGGAGGGGGGTGGGGGGAAGAACCTTTAATTTTCAACATTTTTTTAAAGAAGCAATTAAAGTATTTGGGATTAAATCAGATGTTCAACTGGTAAACTATTGTAGTAATCAAAATGATGATTTTGATGATAATGGGGTCACTTTTTCCAGGGTAACTCCCCAGTTATTTAAATGCTCATGAGTTTTGAAAGGCAAGTAACTACTCACTGTTTTGTTTTGCCTCATTAGGAAGAGAGACTTGCATTTATGCAGTGTCTTTCAATACTTCTGGGTGTCCCAAAGTGCTTTACAGCCAGTGAAGCACTTTAAAAGTGTAGTCACTGTTGTAATTATATGAAAAGCGTCATTAGTGCAGTATAAATTTGCTGCAGTGCTCTTGATGATTAGTAACATTCAGGTTGTTCTCTCATTACTTTAATTTCTATGCTTTCTCCTTGGGAGAGATTGCGTGGCAGATTGCTTTATGGAATGGAAGAAGGCCGATTAGTACTTGATTCTTCTCTTCTGCACCAATGCCTCCCTCCCTCCCCAAATTTGGATATAGCAAATTATCTGTGCTTAATTGAGGTCCCCTGCTGAGTGGTGTAAGGTTCCTTCATGTGCGGGGGCATTCCTATGGCTATCCTTTCATCTGTGGCACAAGGCTACAATGAGCTGATGATGAAAGTGAGTGCAGCTGAAGAGTCTTAATATTTTTTCCTATCTAAATCCTATGCTAGATATATTTACATAAGACTTAGGAACAAGATGAATGTTTTTCTCTATGGGTCTATGCTGGTTTTATCCTCCATATTCATATCTTCCATCTTACAACATCTAAACCAATCAACATGTTTTCTATTCATTTCACCCATAGCTGCTCAGCTAATTTTCATTTAAATGCATTTATTCTCTTTGACTCCAGTTCATGGTCTAGCAAGTACCACATAATAACTACTTCCCAGAATTCTGCAGTGGGTTTACTGATAACTTTCTTGTACTTCTGGCTCCTAATTTTTTTGGACTTGCTCACAAATAAAATAACTGTAAATTAATGCTGCCCAATCCATTCAGAAACTCTCCAGCTTTATTTTCTACAGAAATGTGTGTTACATGGATATCCTAAGTGTTATGTACCCATCCCCAGGAAAATTTGACCTGACTATCTGAGCCAGCAATGTGAGGCTGTGATCAGAGATTTGTCTGTCACATTCCGCCAAAGGACTTTTTATAATAACTCCTGAGTTAGTGCTACATTGAACGTTAAGGTCCTAGGTTAAACCTTACTTTGTGCTGAATGAGAAAAATTCTGAAAGACTTTGGAAAGACTACAGCTAGTCTTGGCTCCCTTGAACAAGGGTATGAAAACTGGCAATCTGAAGCTTTTAAGGGGTGAGGCTTTAATGGATGTCTACATAGATATGCATGTAAAGGAGAGATTTAAAACAAAATTCTTTCTGTAAATAGCTCAGTGTCGTAAAGATCGTGACCAGCGGAGACAAATGTCAGTGCGTCGTTCACCTCCTGATTCCGGAGTTCTGAAGAGGTTGAAGGCCCAGATGGCTGAAGTCAGGAGCAAAATGTATGAAGTGAAAAGCCAGATGTCAGAAGTGAAAAATAATACAGTGCCATGTGCTGATTTCGGATCAAACTGCATTCTCTCATGCAGGAGAGCAGGGACCATTGGTGGACCCTGTGGAATTGACAGCATCCGGAGACATGAAGCAGGCTGGACCTCTTTTCTAATTACATAACTTTTGGTGAGTGAACGAAGATTACATTCACTGTGGTCTTTCAACCATGTCAGATCACAACAGAAAATGTATAATGATGGTAGTATGTGTTGATAATTTCTCTTTACTAAAAGAGAAAATGTTTAAAATTAACAGCCACATCACTTAAGTTAATGCTCTGTTTTGAGGTACTATTTTAAAAAGGTCCAGAATATCGATACACTTTAAAAGTTCATTTGGTCACACAAATGTACAGCATTACCTCACTAATTCCCAGTTTTGAGTGCTTGTGTGTGTCTCCTCTATCACCCTGCTTGGGGTCCTGTTCACTTGTTTTTACTGCAAGCCAGTGTTATTAACTAATTGCAAATGAAGACAAATCTTGGTAGAAATATAGAAGGAACTTGTACACAATTATCATTTTTAACTTGGCCAGTTCCTCAGTTTCAAGAATGGCTTGCTTCCTCTTGGGTTTCGTAGGTTCTGAGGTGGCCGAAGAAACCAATATGTGGCAGAATGTGCCCAACAGAGGGCAATGGGTAGTTTGTGAGGTGGAGCATTCATACTCCCATTTTATGCAGGGCTTCTGTGTGCTCCCAGTACATGGGCTTGAGGTTCTCAATGCTATTCTGTATGCTCATTCTCCACTTTGAGCATTTGTGGGCCAGGGATTCCCAGGAGTCATTGAGCACGTTGCACTTCTTCAAGAAGGCTTTGAGAATATCCTTGAATTCTTTCCATGACACAACTCTGAATAGTGTCTGTTTTGGGAGTCTGGTGTCAGGCACATGAATGACATGATCTGCCCACTGGAGTTGATTGAAGCCCCAATTACATTCAATGCTCAGAATGTTGATCTAGGATCATAGCTTGATTATCCATTCACTTAATTTGGAAGATTTTGCAGGTGTTGGAATTCTACCAGTTTCTTCAGATGCTTGTTGTTGGCAGTTCAAATCTCAAAAACATAGGACAGGGATCAGTTGCTGCACAGTAGGCCATGAGTTTAAGATCTTGATCTTTGAATATTTCATTTCAATCAAGAAACATCACTGCTAGTGCATTGAAGTTTGTGACAAATCGCATCATTGATTTCTGCCTCTGCCAAGTGGTGGTACTTGATATGGAAAGTATCCACATTTTCCAATCATGAACCTTCATTGTCAGAAGGCAGCGTGGTGCAGTGGGGGTAGGTTAGTAGAGTCCTGTGTATTGTGGATCCAGAGTATGATGCCCATCTTTTCTGAACATGTCAGCGTTAGCTTGGAGCTTGCCTTCTGAGTGCATGCAAATGCATTGTCTGCATGCTGCAACTTGCTACTGAGGTTTAGTTCTGAAGTGTAGTCTGCGTACTTTGAATAGTTGCCTAAAGGCTCCATTCCTGTGGGAAGTTTACTTGAGGTGAAACAAACATTGCCATGAGAAAGGTCAAGAAAAGTATTGGGGTAATGTCTTTTGATGCTGGTCTTCATTCTGTCTCTGTAGATCTATTAGTTAGGGTCATGGCTTGAATACCATCTTGAAGCAAAGTAAAATGATGCTGAACTTTAGAGGTCATCAGGATTTGCAAGGGTGTTCCATGGCCCCTCCAGATTGATGGAGACAAGGCTTTGGTGAGGTTGAAAAATGCCCTTTTTATAGAGATTGGTGCTGCTTCCTGCATTTTTCTTAGTTATCACACAGTGCAGATTATCCACTATGAATTCTGATATATGGAATCCACACTGCATGTTGGGGAGCAGCTCCTACCACTGGAAGGAGTTGGTTGAGCAGAATCCTGGCTATGACATTCTCTGCAGCAGAAGAAAACAAACAGTTCTATACCACAGTTGGATTCTTGAAGATGGTCATCTTTGCAGAACCAATACTGTCATCTGTGCAAAGGTCCTAGCCAAGGAGAACTTTGACTTGGTCTGCACCCTAGAGGGGGAGACTCATCCTTTTGGGAGAATTCACCAGGTTGGGAAGGGGAACAATCCTCTGGCAAGGTGTGACGAGGAATAAGGAGCAGGAAAAGCTAACTCCAAAGGGGTCTATCTCCTAGCAAAATACTTGGAGCAGGATCTTGTCATACATAACAAGTACCTGTTTCATCAGAAGGGCAAGCTCAAGACCTAGTGTTAACCCCTGTCTAAGTGCTGGCACATGTTAAGCTGTGTCATCTGAGACAGGGACCACAAAGATGTCTGCAATACCCACACCATGACAGGTACTGATGACTGCTGGACTGCCTATTGTCTTAAATCAGACTATTGACTTTTCTTAAAATACCAGTGTCGACAGAACTGCTCAGATGATATTCAAAAATCTAAAAGTCTGTACAAAGATAACTTTCGATAGCATTTTACTGGAAATTTCTTATCTCCTAGCCCACAAGAATTTGGGATTGGTCACAGGTTATGGAGTACCCTAAAGTCTCCTATAAATGGCAACTGTGAAAGGCTGCTTGCCTCCTCTGCTGGAAAGGACTAGGACTGTTTTGATGAGAATTGCTAAGAGTAGGAAAGAAATGACTCTACAGGCATCTAAAGGTAAAGGACAAGTAGAAAATCCATGACATAAAGAATGTAAAATGTCACAATTATAACATAACAACCAATCACAGCATGAAAATGGGGCAAAAGTAGTTAGAGTATGACAGAAGTTTGGAGGTATAAAATTGGTGTAGAAATTATTATCTGTCATTGTCATTTCTCATCCCCAGTGGTCATCTGTGATTGGTGGAGATCTCAGATTTAACTAGTAAAAGTGATGATTAAATGTATGAAAACTGGATTTCTGAGATTCTTCTAAAATCAAAGTTGCTTTGGTTTGGTTGTGGCCAGAGTGCAGCTGATTCGATTCTCATTTTATGACTGATCCTGGCTTGCAACCACTGGTATAAACACCATGCTGACTTGATCATTTGTCTCCTATTTGGGTAGATGGCTTGGAAAGCTGCTTGTGTAACTTTTTAGTGAGAGATCATGTGTTGTGCAGTGCTATGCTGTGTAAACAGCTTTGAAGCTTTATTTAAAATGTATAAAGTTTTTGAAGTTGTGTTGAGTATGATGTCTGCAGTCATAATCAGGCAGTGTCCAGCAGTTTCTTTAACTATTTCTTGTGTGGAAGCATCATCAGGGTAGCACACATTCAGATGTCCAGTTCAGTAAAGAAAGCTAAAGTCTTGGTTAAGTACAATCTTCATCCAAATGTTCTTTGAGCCAATTAGTTCAAATTCAAGGTGAACCATGATTTCTTTGACACAAGCAAATTATATTTTGGCGAATGATTAATGGAATCCCAAACACCTTGCTGGGTTTCCTGGCTATTGGATGTCCATGGTAGTAATTTCGGATTTGGGCATTGTGAGCTTGTTTTGCAGCTCAAACCTAATATTGGTGAAGAATTATCTCTACAAGTGTTAACTTTCCTTGTTGTAGACTGTCCTGAAGTGCTGTGTGTTACAAGAAATTCTGTTCTTATTTATGCATTTGGTGTGCCTTTCACTACACTAAGGTGTAGATTATGAAATCCTTGACCAATGTTGTGTTACACAATCCAATTCTGATCAAATTAACAATTAAGAAAACAATCCTTGAGCAAATAACAGCAAAATACTGTAACATACCATAGCAGATCCATTGAGCTGTGCAAAGAGCCAAGGGTTGACCTTTCAAGTCCAGAATCTGCCCAAGATCTTGGGTTAGAACTTCCAGTTTAAACCGGTTGTCTTTTTTTATATAATTAGGTGTACTTTGAGCTTCTAGTATTTGTTTTTCCTTGATTGCCCTTACTGCATCTTTAGTTGGATTAGTTGACCCAAATGAGGAGAAGACAGTGGCAGGTGCAACCCATTAATATTTTCCACACATTTCTCCACAACTACTTTCTTCCCAATGGTGACCAGGGTTGTGACTATGAAATTTATGCTCATTGGCAAAATCTTGTAGCTAGGTTGAGATGATGACCATTAATTTCACTAAATTGTTCTTTCTTGGCTTGATATGCTAACAAAACTACTATAGAAACCTAATCACAATCCCTTTAGAAATTACATGATGCTGCTTCTGGTGTACACAGAACCATATAGTGTTTCCAATTTATCTTAGTAGTGTGTGACAGATCTGAAAGTCTTTACGCTTAAGTTTATACTTTTCCTGTTCTGATAGGCCTAATTTATAGGAAACCTCTTTTACCTTGCCCAAGTAACTTTCCTAAATGTGAGTGACGTCAGTGTGTTAATAGGTTACTTTTAATGTGGAGACGTGGTATCCAGGTGTGACTCTTGAGCAACAGTGATAGTGATCCAAAACAGGAATTGTCATTTTCTCTTATCTTTCCCAAGTAGAATGCTAGAGGCAATTGTAGTGCCCCAGCTGGTGCACACCTGGGCACAGCTAATGGGACAGGTCTGGAATCGAACCTGTCACCACCTGGTACATGACTTATTACTGCATCTTCAGCACCCTTGCCCAAAAGCTCATGAGGAAATGATTGCACCTGTTTAAAAGTCAAAATGAATTCTATTATCACATTGCTGTTCAAACTGGGAAAACAGACTTAATAAAGCTCTTTGAATTGAATGCCAGGCTTGAGACTTTGTACAAAAAAAATAGCTTTTGCATACAGCAAGCAGACAAAAATACTCTATGAACATAAAAGCTCCAGACACTAAATGTTCAAGTGCTGGAATTTAGTGCTTAGTGATCAGATTGCAGTTACCTGGGAAACAGGACTGACCTGCTTCAGAGTACATTCTGGTGAAAAGTCAGTTTGTTCCTTCTGACATCAAAACAGTAAATGTACTATGAGCATTGATTTGATTTGCTGAGCACTTCAGGAAAGCCTTGTGCAAAGGATGTTCAAAAATAGAGAGAATACTTGAGTGAATTGGGTGCACATTTTGTGGGGAGAATCCATAAGTTTAGATACTGGGGAAATTTGATGTTGATAAATGAGCATATCAGTGTTTGTAAGGAGAAGAGACTCTTTTGGTCTTGGATTCTCATGATGTTTCTTTCATTTTAGATTCCCAGCATATTTTTAATCTGAGAAAAATTGACTTGTTAAATTGCAATCCTACTTTTTAAACTTCAAACGGTTTCTGACCTAATTTTAGAGGAGTTAGGATTTGTATGTAATGGCTTGTGGTTAAGCTGACATAAACATAGATTATTAACTAGTGTCTCATTTCCAATTGTCTGTCAGCATCCAGCAAGAAATCTGCATCTCCGAAGCAAAATCGCTCGGGCCCAGGGAACTCTCTTTCTCTCCGCGAAGCACTGGATTGTGGGGATAAGGATCTCCACTGCCAAGAGAACTGTCCATCCATCGCAGGAGGTAACTTTTGTCATGTTTTGTTCCTCTGCTTTATTTTGATACTTAATAAGATGGTAACTGGTACTTGGTCTGGTTGCAGAATGAGGAAAGATGAGAAACTATCCTTGCAATTATTACAGCAAATAATTCGGCATGCACCATATTCTGTTAATTTCTGCATTAAACAGCATGATTTTTTTCCTTGAACTGCAAATTTGGGTCAGAAATACTGGATGTGATCTTAAAAACTGAGTGACTTGTCACAACATGTGAAGTGGCTGTCCTAATTTCTAACTTTATTCCAAGGTCACACATGTTCAGCTGTATACAGCTATAATCTGACAGTAACTTAATGTTCCATGTTCACTCCTGGCTATTCCTGCTCTCCCTTTTGGAACCATCTGATGAAGTATGTGTATACATCTTCAACATCTGATGTAATGACCTTTTTTTATTTCCAAAAATATGAGCATTACATGAAGATTAACGAGATATAATCAACAAAATTTAACCATGAACACTTGTATCAATCTTAGTACAAGCAAGAAAGTCTTGGAGATATATCCAGAGAGGTTATTGGAGAAAATTGAGATTTTCTTTTATGGAGGGGAAAATTGATTATAATTTATTTCTAGGATCAACAAAATCCAACAATAGGCAAGGATCCCCACATTCTATAAACAAATCCAATGATTCAGAGATGCCATCAATCTGCAAGGCTGACGACAGGCCTTCTACCGTTGCTGCTTCTGAAATATTTGGCACCTCTGCACTGAATGGATTGACCTCGCTGGAGAAGTCACGGAAAATTGTCACACTAGGGTGAGATGTGTATTTACACCCTTCTCCCTCTATGCTGCCTTGTTTTTTTTAAAAAAAAAAGCAATAAATGATTTTTTTGTTTACTAATTCCACCTTAAGGGAGGTATTTTTAATCATTTACCTCAAGCTTCAAACTTTTGTACATGATACAGTGACTAAATCAGTGTCTCTTTCCAACAGGACTGGAACTAATGCAGTTATCCTTTAGGACATGACATGATTTGAATTTGTTTTACTGTTTATCATGTCTGAGTGAGTTATTTTTGAAGTGTAGCCTGTTCTCTTGACAAACAGTTGTAAATTTATCTGCAAATGATCCCAGAAGTAGCTAATGAACAGAATTTTCTAATGGTGGTAATTAAAGGGGAAATAGTAGGAGAACTCCTAACTTGTCAAGTACTGCTTGATCTTTAATATTTCACTCGAGTTATCGTGTTGGGTTTAATACTACTTCAAAAGTGAGATCTCTGCCAATGTTGGTTTACTCACTCAAATCCTGGCTTGGGGCTTGAATTTGGTACTCTCTGCTCTGGTTGTATTTATCAACTGAGCCAAGGTGATGTTTCAGTCGCAGTGAATTGTGTGTGTAAATGTCATTTTTAAAATGCTTGCCATTTCTCACCTTTGTTTTTGCAATCACTGATGAGAAGGTTGACATTTTACACCCACTTGCAATTACCCTCAAAGGTGGTGGTGAGTTATCTTCATGAACTGCTGCAGTCCTGGTGAAGGTCCTCCCACTGTGCCTCTGGCAAATGAATTACAGGATATAGATCCAGTGACAATGAAGGGATAGTGACATGGGTTTGATCCTGACCACTGGTGCTGTCTGTGTGGAGTTTGCATGTAATCCTTGTGATCATGTGGGTTTTGTCCAGGTGCTCTGGTTTCCTCCCAGATCACCCAAAAAAGATTTGTGAGTTGGTAGGTTAGTTGGCTGCTGTAAATTGCCCCTAGTGTTAGATGAATGGTAGAATTTGATGCGAGTATAGGAGAATAAAATGAATCATGGTAGGATTAGTGTAAAAATGGGTGCTTAATGGTCGGTGCTGTTTGGTGGGCAAAAGGGCCTTCCTCTGTGGGTATCTCTCTGATTTCTGTGTGATTTAGAGGGGAACTTGCAGTTTGTACTACTGGTGTTTCTGCTGCCGCTATTTTACTGGTGGTCACTGTGGGATTGAAAAGCACCCTTTGGTGTGCTCTGGTGATAGCCCCTTGTAGAAAGTATGCACTAAATGTATAGTTTCCCAGTAAATGAAGTTAACAAAATAGGTTCAGAGTGAAAATGCTTGTGATGGGTTTGAAGGAGTTTTATTAATCTTTTCATACTATGTACCTGGTCCCAGGTCAGTGCCCCAATGCTCATTCACAGATGGCCAGCAACATTCCAACACAGAAAATGCAGTCACTTCAGGAATGCATGCATCAGCTCTTGACAGTGCATCAACCAGGCCAGAAGAAGGTAAGGTCTCACACTCATGGAATTATTAAGAAAATGATGATGGAGCTTGATGTGCTATTATCCTTTTAACCCTTTTAAGAATAGATTCTGTATTAGTAAGGCCAAGCTGCCGTGTACCTTATTGTTGCTTCATCCACTAATGGTAAGTGTGCATTAGGGGCAGGTTTGCACCCAGTACCTAGTCATTCCATAGTGAGGTGCAAACCATAGTATGAACTCAGAACATCTCGATGCATTAGTTTGTAAGGATACCTATGCCAAGGCAGGTCTGTGACTCTACAAACACTTGATACTGTTTTTACACATTTGTGGTGTGGTAAATGCAGAAGAAAAATAATCCTATTGCAGAAGCTCCAAATGAAACTCTGCTACTGGAGATCAACTTGCTGGATCCCACAATTACATCAGAGTAGCAGAAAATGCTGAAGTACTTGATTCAGGCAGCACCTGCAGAAAGAACAGCATTTCAGATTGACAGCCATTTATCAGAATTGGTGAAAGGTCACTGACTTGCACTATGAGCTGTGTTACTCTTTCCACAAATGCTACCTGACCCACTGAGTAAGCATTTGTTTTTCACAATTCCAGTGTGCAGTATTTTGCATTTGTAAGAGAAGATCCACATCCAGATGAAGGGTCTTGACCTGAAATGTTGACGGTCCATTTCCCTTCAGTGGGTCTGACCCACTGAGTTCCTCGACCTGCTTGGTTTTTTCGCTCCAGATTCCTGCATCGGCAGTCTCTTGCCTCTCATTATCTCTCTCTCTACACTAGAACACGAAAACGGGAGCAGAAATAAGTCTCCCAGTCCCTCAAGCTTGCCTCAACATTCAATATGTTCATGGCTGATCTAACCCAAGCCTCAATTCCTCCATGTGCCACGTCCCCCATAGTCCTCAATTCCCTGATCTAAATACACACTGGCAAAATTTTCCCTTTATGTCAGTACATGGGACACCAGCTGATTAGGTTTGAAATCCATAGAATATTATATAGAACATATGCGTTCCATAGAAATTCCAAAATGGATATTCTTTGACCTGCCACTATATTTTGAACTATGATCTTGAACCCCACCTTTCTTCCTTTAGCTACCTATTTAATCTTTGTCAGCAATGCCTTTGCTTGAATCACTAACTCGTCATGTTTCCCCACATACCTGCAATCTTTGAGTGTAATTTTTTTTCTTTCTCTGCTCCCTGCTCCCTGTCTCCTTATTCTAGCCTCCTCAGTCATTGCAGCCTGTCTAGTTTCTATCAACTATTTTTTCCCATCACTTAATAATTTCAAACACCTCTGTCATGTTGCTGAACAATCTCTAACAAAAATGATTGTGTTTTCTAAGGCAGCACGTTTGCACTTTCTTCTGCTCGGTATTGCCCTAGTGAAATCACCATGGTATCTCCTCAATCTTCCACCTGGGGTCTTAAGTTTTATATACATATTCAATCTTGCATTGCAACTTTTATGTTCTGGGCTTCATGTTATAAAACCATAATTCTATTGGCTTTTCAGATGCCACTTTTAAAATGATATGAATCTGACCCCATAAATCCCTGCAGTCTCACATCATGCAGCTTTCCTCCATTCCAAGTATATTTATTGCTTTTATTATTTTCTGATTTGCTACCTCACAAGCCCTGACATTGAATTGAATCTCCTACATCTTTACCCATTGCACTTGTGTCTTCAAGATTATTGTCTTCTATTTCAGATCATATATAAATTTGTATGATATTGCCTTTGGCTCCACTTCCAGCTCACAATGCACACTGAACAGAAGCATTTCCAGAACAGAACCTTAGGGGGAAATAACCACTTTTAAACTCAGAACCTGCCCACAAGTCCTGCTGCTTAATTCTCCCTTCTAAAACTATCTTCTTGCCTGCTGACTGGCAGTTATCCAGGTTCCTCCTTTTAACTCCTTTGCCACTCAAACGCTTTCACTGCTAGGTTGTACGTGCCTCTTCCAAAACTCTACATGTTGTACAATATGTCCCATGGTTCAACATGTATTGTTGCATGTTGGTCCTCTGGGTTTAAAAACTATAATGCTGGTGTAAACAACAGCTAACTCAGGTTAGCATGATTGAAATGTCCAAAACATCTGGTCCTGTGCTGGGAGTATACAAATATTGTGGACATGTCACCTTGAGAACTGTAATAGTTCAAACATCACTTCAGGCCGACTGCATTAGGTTTAAAGGTAATTACCCATATTGTACTTGTCACAAAATTGGCTTATTTAATTTTGTTTTTGTACTAAGTTAATATATTGCACACAGAATGGGCAATGAATTTCCACGAATTGTCTGGAAAGCATTGCCTCTTGAACATGGTGTTTGAACTCTATTGCCAGATTTTTCATGAATATATTGACATTAATATAATGTATGTACAATAATGTGTCAGAAAGAGACTCTTGTGCAAGAGAACTTCAGCTGATGTCATAGTAACTTCACTAATCATTGCTATCCCTGCTCTGCTTCCTGCCACCATGTGTCAGAAGGGAAGAGTGTAGAGTTGTGAGCAGATAATAAGTGATGCAACTCTGCAGTTGGAGCACTTTTGGTTCATTCACCTTGTTGGTATGTACAGTGTCATGCAAAAGTTTGGGCACCCCTGATCAAAATTTGTTACTGTGAATAGCTAAGTGAGTAAAGATGACCTGATTTCCAAAAGGTGCAAAGTTAAAGATGACACACTTCTTTAATATTTTAAGCAAGATTACTTTTTTACTTCCATCTTTTACAGTTTCAAAATGACAAAGGAAAAGGGCCCGAAGCAAAAGTTTGGGCACCCTGCATGGTCGGTACTTAGTAACACCCCCTTTGGCAAGTATCACAGCTTGTAAACTTTCTGTAGCCAGCTAAGTGTCTTTCAATTCTTGGGGGATTTTTGTCCATTCTTCCTTGCAAAAGGCTTCTAGTTCTGTGAGATTCTTGGGCTGTCTTGCATGCACTGCTCTTTTGAGGTCTATCCACAGATTTTCGATGATGTTTAGGTCAGGGGACTGTGAGGGCCATGGCAAAACCTTCAGCTTGTGCCTCTTGAAGTAGTCCATTGTGGATTTTGAGGTGTGTTTAGGGTAGTTATCCTGTTGTAGAAGCCATCCTCTTCTTCAGCTTTTTTTTTTACAGACGGTGTGATGTTTGCTTCCAGAATTTGCTGGTATTTAATTGAATTCATTCTTCCCTCTACCAGTGAAATGTTCCCCATGCCACTGGCTGCAACACAAGCCCAAAGCATGATCGATCCACCCCCGTGCTTAACAGTTGGAGAGGTGTTTTTTTTTCATGAAATTCTGCACCCTTTTTTCTCCAAACATACCTTTGCTCATTGCGGCCAAAAAGTTCTCTTTTAACTTAAGTCCACAGGACTTGTTTCCAAAATGCATCAGGCTTGTTTAGATGTTCCTTTGCAGACTTCTGATGCTGAATTTTGTGGTGAGGATGCAGGTAAGGTTTCCTTCTGATGACTCTTCCACGAAGGCCATATTTGTGCAGGTGTCGCTGCACAGTAGAACAGTGCACCACCACTAAGAGTCTGCTAAATCTTCCTGAAGGTCTTTTGCAGTTGAATGGGGGGTTTTGATTTGCCTTTCTAGCAATCCTACTAGCAGTTCTCTTGGAAAGTTTTCTTGACCTTCCAGACCTCAACTTGACCTCTACTGTTCCTGTTAATTGCTATTTCTTAATTTCATTACGAACTGAGGAAACAGCTACCTGAAAACGCTTTGCTATCTTCTTATAGCCTTCTCCTGCTTTGTGGGTATCATTTATTTTAATTTTGAGTGCTAGGCAGCTCTTTAGAGGAGTCCATGGCTGCTGATTGTTGGGACAAGGTTTGAGCAGTCAGGGTATTTATAAAGCTTTGAAATTTGCATCACCTGGCCTTTCCTAACAATGACTGAACAAGCCATAGCCCTAACAAGCTAATGAAGGTCTGAGACCTTAGTAAAAGTTATCTGAGAGCTCAAATCTCTTGGGGTGCTCAAACTTTTGCATGGTGCTCCTTTCCTTTTTTCACTCTAAAATTGTACAAAACAAAAACAATACACTAATCTTGCTTAAAATGTTGTAAAGAATGTTTCATCTTTAACTTTGACTTTTGGAGATCAGTTCATCTTCTATTCAACTCTTCACAGTAACAGAAATTTTGACCAGGGGTGCCCAAACTTTTGCATGCCACTGTAACTTGTGTCTGGAGCAATCATGTCAGGTTTTGAAGATGTAAAGTGAGTCTCCCTGTTTGTTTACTCTGATATTGGATTTGCATTATAGTTCTGACAGTGATTCTGTACATTTAACCTTTGTGTACATAACACAGCTGCAATCTATTTGTAAGTGTGTTAATACCAACAATCACAAAAGTTCCTTTAGCACCTGACTATCTGTGTATTTACTGATGCTTGCTTTTGCACAGTGGAAAGTCTCAATGCATAACGTTGTGGTTTTTTTTTCCAGTCATGTCACTTCAGAAGACAATCCTTCGTTTACTACCTGGGATGAGCACCGACAGTGAGAGTGAGTGCGATACTGAGAATGAGGAGCAGGAAGAAAACAGGTCCACAGAGGTGGTGACTCATAACTTTGCGGTTCAGAGCTCTGGTGAAGGTACGAAAGCACAGAGTTCCACCTGAGGATACTGTCAATAACTTTCCCTTCATTGTGATTTTTGTTTTTAAATTTACACAAGTTATTGGGAATATGGCTTGGAACAGTTGCATACACATTTTTGAAAAAACAACTGGATTAGTGCAGGAAATATGACGTGGACATAGGTTAGTTGGCATCAGTAATGAGAACAGAGATATTTTGGGAGTGTGAACCTAAATGCTTGGATGTCTCTGCACTAGGCTAGGACAGATTTAATTTTCAGGTTCTGAATTTCTTTTGTTGCTATTCAATGGGTAACAACAAGGCAGGCTGTATGAATTTAAATGTCTTTTTTTTTGGAGGGACACATTGATCGTATGTATTCTTCATGACTGTTACAGGAAGGGGGTGACTCCCCCAAGGTCTGGTTAATAGCCCTGTATGAAACAATTTTTTTTAATGTGTCTCCTTTGTTCCTTTTTCTCTATTTTTATGTCCACCTCTCCTGAAGTTTAACTCCTGTTCTACAGAACTAAATTAAGTTATGGAATCTCTCCAAAATTCACCTTTTGAGAGTTAATATTCTGTTCTGACTACTTTATCTGAGTAGCTGAATTGTGTGTGCATGTTGTCATTTCATTATGGTTGAAGGGAAAAGCCCTCCCTTTTACATCCAGGATACCATTTGTGTAGCACAACTGTGGCCATGATGTTAAATCAAAAATTCAGAACACATTTTACACCTGAAAGCTGGGTATTGGCAGTGGCAGGATTATATTTCATTGTTTGTAACCTCATGGCCCAACAAATCCCTTGCTCTTCCTTTTGGTTTTCTGGAGTAGTGGGTTTACCATATGACTGAGTAGGCTAGAGCTTGATTTTCCAGACCTTGAAAGAGTGCGTGGTATTCCCATTGAAACAAGCAGAATTCTCAGTGTCCAACAGGGAAGATGCTTCTCCTGGCTGAAGAGGTGAGAACTAGGGAATTAGTGTCAAAATAAAAAGTAGACCATTTAGGATGAGGAGAAATTTCTTAACTCAGAGTGGTATATCTTCTGAATTCTGTGTACCCGTGCACTGCGGTGCTCACTCATTGACTGTGTTCAAAGATTGATAAATCTCTGGATATTAGAGGAATTGAGGCATGTGGGGATAAGGTAGGTAAAAGGTGTTAACGTAGAAGTTCACCCATGATATTTTTGAATAGCAGAGCAGGGGCCAAAGGGCTTCTGTTGCTGCTTCATTCTTGTGCAGCAAGAGCTAGACAACATTCAGACACTGCCACAGTGCCAGGCAATTTCCAGTGTGTCCAACCTCCTGCCAAATGTCCTGGGGATCTCAATTGACCAGAAACTTAATCAGCCAACCTTGTAATTAAGCTATCCATATAGATCTTGCAGTTTCAAGAGCAGGTCAGAGGTTGGATATTCTATGGAGACTAACTTCTGGCTTCCAAAATGCCTATCCATCTTCTACAAGACATGAGTAAAGAGTGCAATGGAGTACTGTTTGTCCAGATGAGTGTAGCTCCAGCAATATTCAAGAAGATTGAGTACTATTCGAGATTAAGCAGTTCACTTGACTTCATTTTTTTTTTTGTGTGTGGCTACATCTAGTTACATGCCAGGCTACTTGGACAGCACCTCCTAAATATCTCCAAGTTCAAGGACTTCAACTGCACAAGAGTGTCACTGCTTGCTGTTTTCCTCACCAAACCTCGTTTCCTGATTTGGAAATGCATCACTGTTCCTCCATTGTTGGGTCGTACCCTAGAAATTACTACTGAACAGCACCAGAAAGCACCTTCACCAGACGGGCAGCAGCAGTTCAGGAAGATGACTCCATCACTTTCTCAAAGACTATTAGGGCTGTGCAATAAATGTTGACCTTGTTAGCAGTGCATTCATCCATACTTGAATTTTAACAACTGCAATCAATGTCCATGGGGGTGGGTGGGGATGAATAAATGTTATCATAATCTGCTGTTGAGAACTGCCCAGCAGTGAAGGAGGGAGTATGGCTGGTCTAAACAAGAGAAAGGGAACTTAATATTTTGTACTCACCATTTCAGCGTTTTGTGTAAATACAAGAATGTGGTAACAAGAGCTGCTACTGTGTGAGTAATGAGTGTCTTTGGCTGTGTCCTTGGCTTGCCACCAAGGGATGTGCCTCCAACAAGTTGTGCTGACCTTTCAAACCACAGGAGCGCTCATGACCCACTTTCCTCTCGAGCTGCCAGGCTGATGAATGATGAAGTTTGTGTCTGCAGAAGAAAATTGAGATGTGTGGTTTTTTTTTGCAGGTGATTTGGGCAATTCTGAAAGCACCAATTTTGTCAATGGAGAAAAAAATGAGTGGTAAGTGGCAGCTATTCGTGATTATTTTAAGCTCCTTCTGTGGTGCCCAGTACCATCCAACATGCTGGGGGGGAAAAGATTTTTGTGTTGTTTTTGTGACATTTCAAAATGGAGAAAGCTGTTCCCTTGAGACACTTCAGTAGTACTTTTAAATACAGTGTGCTGCTTGTATTTGGGATGATCTAGCTTTTGGTCTTCGAAGCTTGTGTTTAATCACTCCTTTGATGCCCTTGTCTTCAGTAAAATCCTTAAGCTCTCCTTTACTAGTCATTCCCCTTTGTAAATCCCCCATCTTAACACCTTTTAACACTTGAGCATTTGTGTTGTATAGCTGGTGTAGCCATTCCTGACCAATCTCCCTAGATTAGTACTTTCATTTCTTATACTCAAACTATAAAGCTGTGCATCCCACCATAACCTTGGAACAGTCAAAAGATCACCATCAACAACAGTTTTTTATTTTAAACCTCTCCTCTGCACTTTTGACTCCACGTGAAAAGGTCTTGTGAGCATCTGTCACCAAGATTGAGGTTGTACACCTGTTGGGTGATGTCTCCACTTCTCCTCTGTCACTAACCTATTGACCACCTGTTAACTTTTCCTGTGTGCTCCCCCCTACCCAAACCGAAAATTCCTCCATGCTATCTGATAGTTAGTTCCCTTTTCTGTTCCCCTGTGGCTCACACCCTTGTATCTGCTCTTGCTATCCTCTTCCTCAAAGGAAGATAACCTATCTTGAACTTCCCTTTCCTCAGATCCTTGAATATGTTGTAGCCTCCTAAATCAACCCATATTTCCTGTAATTACTCATTATGGTTTTGCCTAGCTACAGTATTGAAATGGCCCTAATCCAAACGGCATCACATACAGTAACTTTGACAGAGGTGCACTGTTCCCTACTTTGCTGTTGATTTCACAATTCACTTCTGAGTGGCACTGCCTGTGCTCCATGCTTTTAACATAGAACAGTACAGCACTGGACAGGCCATTTAGCCCACAATGTTGTGCCAATCTTAATGCCAATTTATACTAAATGACCTCCTCCTGTTTATCATCCATATTTCTCCATTCCCTTCATTCGTGTGTCTATCTAAAAGCCTCTTGAACTCTGGCAAACTTTAAAAGCGTGTCCTCTGGTGTTTGACATTTCTGCCCTGGGAAAGGATTCTGACTGTCTAACCTATCTATGCCTCATAATTTTAAAAACCTCTGTCAGGTCTCCCCTCAGCCTCTGACCCTCTAAAGAAGCAACCCAAGTTTGTTCAACCTTTATAGTTCATACCCTCTAATCCAGGCAGCATCCTGGTAAACAACCTCCTGCATCCTCTCCACAATCTCTGCATCCTTCCCATAATGGGGCAACCAGAACTGCACTCAATATTCCAAGTGTGGTCTGACTAAGGTCTTTTTTTATATAGCTGCAGCATGACATCCTAACTCTTGCACTCAACACCCCTACCAATGAAGGCAAGCATTTCATACACCACCTTTACCACCTTTTCCAGTTGTGGAGCCACTTTCCAGTTGTGGAGCCACTTTCAGTGAACTATGGACTTGGACCCCAAGATCCCTCTGTGTGTACTTCAGTGCTATTAAGAGGCCTACAATTAACTGTATACTTTCTCCTTTCATTTGACCTCCTGAACTGCAACACCTCACACTTGCCCAGATTGAACTCCATCTGCCACTTCTCTGCCCATATCTGTAACTGATCTATATCCCACTGTATTCTTTGATAGTCCTTTACACTGTCCACAACTCCACCAATCTTGGTGTCATCTGCAAACTTGCTAATCCACCCATCTACATCTTCATCCAAATCATTGATGCACATAGCAAACAAGAGAGGTCCCAGCACCGATCCTTGAACTGGTCCCAGATCTCCAGCCAGAATAACAACCTTCCACCCCTACTCTCCGTCTCCTATAGGCAAGCCAGTACTGAATCCAAATTGCAATTCACCCTGAATCGCATGCATCTATCTTCTGAATCAACCTACCATGAGGGACCTTATCAAATGCCTTACTAAAGTCCATGTGGATGATATCCACTGCCTTGCCCTCATCAAGCACCTTTGTCACCTCCTCAAAACTCTATCAAGTTTGAGAGGCATGACCTGCCCTGCACAAAGCCATGCTGACTGTCCCTAAGCAGGCCATGCCTTTCCAAATGTGCATAAATCCTATCCCTCAGTAAACTCTCCAATAGCTTCCCTACCACTGATATGAGGCTCACTGGCATGTAGTTACCTGGATTATCCCTATTTCCCTTCTTGTACAAAGGCACAACATTTGCTACTCTCCAGTCCTTTGGGACTTGCCAGTCCCACCAATCTCCTCACTTGCTGCTTTCAGTATTCTGGGATATATGCCATCAGACCCTGGGAACTTATCCACCTTAATGCTTTTCAGAAGGCCCAGCACTACCTACTCAATTTCAAAATGTCCCAGCACTTTAGTAAGCCCCACTCTGCTTTCACTATCCTCCTCCTTGGTAAATACTAATGCAAAGTACACATTTAGTACCTCAGCCATGTGCTCTGACTCCAAGCAAAAATTCCTTCCTTTATCCTTGAGTGGACCTACCCTCTCCTCAGTTACCCTCTTTTTCTTGATACAAGTATAAAATGCCTTGGGATTATCCTTGATCCTGCTCGCCAAGGACATTTTCTGGTCCTTTTAGCCCTCCTAATCGCCTGTTTGAGCACTTCCCTGCTTTCCTGCCTCTACAAGGGTGCAGTCTGATTTTAGTCTCCAAAACCTTGCATATGCTTCCTTTTTCTTTCTGACTAAATTTAGGGCCCCTCTGGTCATCCAAAGTTCCCTTGCCATCCTTGTCCTTGCTCTTTACCAGAACATGCCAATCCTGAATTCCGATCAGCTGGTCTTGAAACAACTCCCACATGTCAGACATGGACTTGTCCGACAGCAGCTGCTCACTTAATCAATGCCCCTAAGCTCCTGCCTTATCCTGTCATAATTTTCCCTCCCCCAATGTGGTACCTTCCTGCAAGATCTGATTTTTCTCAACTCATTATGTTTTAAGATGGTTATGAGTATGGTCACTATTCCCAAAATGTTCACTATCAAGTCTGTCACTTAGCCTGGCTCATTTCCCAAAACCAGCTCCAGTATGTTTTCTCCTCTAGTTGGACTCTCCACATACTGTTTCAAGAAACCCTCTTGAATGCACTGAAATCCCACCGCACCTGAGCCTTTTGTTACCTGTAGACTTTTCTTGCTTTGCTCTGCTCTGACTCTCTTATCATCTCCCTTCCATAAGTTTGCACTGGTTCAAAGCTCTGTCCACCCAAACTTTGTCCTTATTTGAAATAAAAATGGTAAATACTAGAAATACTCAGCGGGTCAGGTGGCATCTGTGGAAAGAGAAAGATTTTGGGTCCAGAGCCATTCTTATCTAATTGGTCATTGCCAGTGAACCTTCAGCAGTGGCGTTACTTCCCACTCGTACAATACCCGTTGAGGCCCTATCGGTGGTGCCTTCTCACTTCTCATCCCCATGCACCTGCTTTGGCAGCACCATCTGAAAACTCAACAGGCTCCACATGTATACTGTTGATAAACAACCCCACCCCATTACCTCCCATAGCCCTGAACTTATTTCTCAACCTGTTCTGAGCATTCCAAAGTTTCCTTCACTTAAACACCAGGACATTAAAGCCTCCGCCACAAACTTTTTTTGTGCCTGTCCAACCAGGTTAAATCAAATTCACAACCGTGCTTCCTATTAACCATAATCTGGGTTTCTTTAACTATCTATCCATTAATGATAACCCAACTGTATCTCTGCCTCCTTGCATTTGAAGTTGAAACCCTCATCAGTGCTTCTGACATTTCCCTGTTAGTATGGCCAGACTTGAGTATGAAGTCATCTTAAACCTTGCTGTCCTTGTCACAGCTCGCCAAATCCTACACGTGTCACCCCTTTATTCAGTGACCTATAGTGAAACCCAGTCTACTAATGTCAATGTTTTTTAAAATTCCCATCCATGTGTTCCAATCCTTACCACTCCATTTTCCCTGCAATTTACTTCCAGCCCTGCAATTTACTTCCAGCCCTACATCCTCCAAGAATTCTTCCTTCATCTTTCACCTCTAGTGAATTCCTACCTTTTATTCCTTGGCTCACCCCAGCATTGGGGTGCCCTGAGCTTATTCCACAAGATCCCCATACCCCATCAGTCCATTGACGTGCCTAATGAAATCTACCTCTCTGTCCTACATTGCAACAGTAGCTACCCATCAAAAGTGCTTCATAGGCTGTAAGATGCTACAAAATGGCCTGAGATGGTGAAAGGTGCTGTCGGAAAACAGTGGGGTACAGTGGCCAAGTGGCTGTATCCTCTTGAACTAAAATAAGTTTGTCTTCCTTTCGGCTTGGTATCAACTTTCGTCTGAATAGACTCCTGTGGAGTGCCTTGGGACGATCCACTATATAAATGCAAATTGTTTTGCAGTCTATTGTTTGGAAAGTACATTTAGTATCAATGTAGGCAAATGTGAAAGCTAATTTGCAGTGTCATTCCACCTCTGAAGAAACTCAGTTCTTGCTGAGATCCGGTTCCACGGATGCTGCATGCAAAAGTACTTGCCCAAAAAAGCTGCTGTGTTTGTGTGGACTTGGTCAATGTTTTATATTACAATATAAAAATATGATTTCAGTGCACGTTCATTTGAGATCTGCTGGATTCTGCTCTTGGTGTTAAGTTTAGGGGGAAATGCTTGGTGATTGTGGTTGTATAAAGCTATTCATAACAGTGAATTAACGTTCAAGGACATGGGCCTGGGGATGTGCAACAGTGAAGCAACTAGGGGAGGCTGTTTTGCAGAGAGAACAGAACTGGAGGTTGAATTATGCAGTGGCAGCAACTTAAAGGGTGTCAGACATTTCAACTGGGCAGGAAGTAGAATGGGCTAGTCCATCTCACCACTAAATGTTCCATGTGGTATTTTTGGTGTCTCTCTCCACAGATCATAAGGACATTGCCAATGGAAAATATTTTGCATCCAGATTGCATTGGAAAAGTGGAAGAGGATGGGGACCTGCTAAAGATCTTTCCATCTTTAACAGTAGGTTAAGGGAAATAACCTGTAACATCCCGTGTGAAACTAATGCTTGTCTGTCATTCATACACTACTACACCAGCTGTGGGCTGATGCAGCAAGATCCCAGTAAACATTGCACTGATTTTGTTTTCTTTGATGGGTCAAAGTTAATTACATCAGCCAGTACTTGGTTTTACATTTTAAAAAGCTCTTAAACTGTAAACCATCTCTTCCGTACAGCAAGGTCCTGGCTTTAATAGTCGCTACATTGGGTCATTGGTGC
Organism: Pristis pectinata; assembly: GCF_009764475.1. NCBI lineage: Eukaryota > Metazoa > Chordata > Chondrichthyes > Rhinopristiformes > Pristidae > Pristis > Pristis pectinata. The sequence continues at coordinate 5,942,409 of NC_067425.1, read as the reverse complement.
ATTTTCAGCCTTGAGTTTTTGCACAGCTGCCCTGTCCACTGTCCTTTGCAAACATTTGCTCAGCAGTTGAGACCTTCCTTATTTCAAGCAGTTGACTCACTATCTTTCATGGAAACTTTTTGTTCTTCTGCCTTTTTTTTGTAACAGTTGTTGTAGATCATTTCCTCTTCAAGCTGAACTTTTCTGTCCATAACTCCCAGAACAATTAGAATAAACGTGAATGGGCCCTGCTGTATTCTCAATTGCCTCTGGTTGGTAGGAGCTGAACATCAGCAATGATCCATGTAGGGACTTGGCCTTCCCTGGCAAGTTGAGATGGAGTGGGGGTGGCGGGGAAGGGGTGGGGGTTGGTTGCAGTTGTGAGCAGTGGCTGAAATTGTGAATTTGCCAAGTGGGTTATTGGTATGCATTGCTCTTGTTTTCCTCTTGGGCATACTTGCTTGTTTGAGACCGCTGGTGTTTTACTACTGATGATCTTGAGATTGTAAAGTGAGTTGTGTAATTAGACAGACTACAGCAGACTAATAAACCAATAAGTAGGTATTGGTTGGTATAAGCTGAGTCTGTATTCTGTGTGTGCTGTAACTTGGACTGTTAGATTCATGATTAGATGCATGTACAGTGGAGTGTTGTATTATACCTGTCCCTGGATTTCATTCTTCAAACACAATGGACACAGAATGGAGTGGTGATTGAACAAATGCTCTGTATTGAGGGAAGTAGTCCAACTGATCTATGCATGTCGAACCTTTATGCTTTTTGGCCTTAACCTATCATGTATTTTATCAAGGTTATTTGAACAATAGTGACATTGTACTCAATTGCTTTTAGATTCATGATCTAAATGGCACTTTAAGTACTGCCCTGTTGACCCCACTGAAGTTAACAGGGGTATGATTTCAGTGGGCAACATTTGCCTAGTTGTCCCTTAACATTGAAATCATAGATTTGTCCTGATGCATGGTGGTGCTGTGTACATATCTTCTGTGCAAAATTTCTCCTACAGTTGGCATCTGGTCAAGTGTCACTAGCTTATTCATTACTTCCATTTCTTGTGTGCAGTGGAGCGCTGTAGGGGGAAAAAACTAGCCTGCTGATGAGCAATGTTATAACAGCAAGTAATCTGGAGTCTTCAAAAATAAAACTGAGCATACTGTACCGAAGTTGGGAATGTTTTACAGCTGCACTTGTTTATTTGGTCTATTTTACACTTGATTGTTTCAGTTTATGGATCATTTCTGGCACAAGGTTGAAGCAAAAATTCCAACAAAATTCCTTAATGTTAATTTATTTCTAATTAAGTATCATTTTATTTATTCATTCCGCTTCTGCTCTGGAGCAGCTATTCTATGCGACCCCACTATTATACCCTTCTCTGCCAAATGATTTCTGTACAGAAGGTACAATCACTTTGTAGTTTTCTTTTGTAGCTGTACCCTAGTGGTGCCAAGCAGTGTTTTCCTCTGGGAATTCCCCAGCTATGAATTGATTAGCAAAGCTGTGATAGCTGGTGCCTTTCTATTGAGAGAAAACTCTTGCCTGGGTTTTGCTCACTAATCAGCTTGATGCTCCCACCCCAAAGCCTTTGTTTTTTTTTAAAAAAAAAGGCGCTTATCTGTGATGATTTGTTCTCCAAGAGTTGGGAAAATCTGTGGGTTTTGTTAAATCCATAGTTTACAATGTCTCTGCCTTAGACCAGTCTTTAATTATACTCTGTTACATCAAGCAGTTCCCATTTACTTAGTGCAGATATTAGAAGTAAGTTTTCCAGAACTTTCCATTAGGTTGGTGAACATGTACAAACAAAAGACTTGAATCTTTGTGGGACCTTTTTACTTCTCTGCTTACTGGTATGGTATGTTGTTATTTTGGTTTCCAGTGTTTGTTCTTTGAAAGGCAATGTGTGGGTAACTGGTGATGAGTTTGCTCTGGCGACACTACCTTTAATTCAACAACCTTGTCCACACTTCTCCCACTTCCCCTACAACTATGATATGTTTGCAATGTATTTAACTTTGCATAATATTTCTTGCTTTAAAGAGCACATTTAGGTTTTGTGAATTTCTTCAGCACTACTTTGAGGATGCTTTGCCATTGAGGAAACTCTGCCATTGAGGAAACTGAGATCTAGCAACAAGTCTGTTAAATCACTGCTGGCAGCCTATCCATGTAGTAGAAAGCAGAATACTGAGTGGGTAGTACTGAGATTTAATTGTGCTGCAAAGTACCCTGGACCCAGTTTCTGTAATGCTTATCAACATCCTGTCTAAATGTGATGTACTTTGTACTGTGAAGTACTGTTAGAAAGTTGTGCTTTATTTGCAATGTATCCAGTGTTGCATTTTAAATACTGTCTCCATTGTGTTTACATGATCACATTTCTGCACTTTTTTTGTTAATAAAACTAAGATGCAAACCATTGGTAAGAATTTACTGTTTCTGGGAAGGGGTGGATATTGAGGTTTAATTTCCAATAGGTCTAGCAACATTTTTAACTCCCAAAAAAGTGTTAATGGTTTCAAAGGAAATTTTATTTGTGTGATGTTTTGTCACTAAACTCCTCAAAGTGGATCTTGAGGTGGGTTGTTTCTTGTGTTTGCAAATGAACATCTACCTTGCTCAGAAATCCCGCAAACAGCAATGAAGTGAGTAGATATTGACCAATGTGCTACTCTGACAGTACAAAACAAACTGACATGGAAATTAGACATTGAACTTTTATCTGCCTCATAATCTCTGACAAATGTAACATGGGCATGGAAATCAGTTACTAGTTCTGGCTTCTAGAAGTTTTGAGTATTCTCCAACTACTTGTTTATTTTGTCTGATACTGCCAGCTTGCTCCACATCCCATCACCTTCTGTGGGGTGGGTGTGGAGGGAGGGAGGGGAGAGAAAGAAACTTGCCCCTCAGGTCCCCTTTTTAAATCTTTCCCCTCTTCTTCAACCTATTCCCTCTAGTTTCTGGGGAAAAAGCTCTGACCATCCACCTGATTCTATGTCCCTTGTGATTTTATCAGCCTCTGTGAAGTCACCCCTCTACCTCCTACGTGTTAGGGAAAACTCTCCCAGTATATCCTTTTAATTGCAAGCTCTCCAGTCCTGGCAACATTGAATCTTTCTTGTACTCTCCTGAGCAAGAAAGCTCACCAGCGCCTCTACTTCCTCAGGAGGCTAAAGAAATTTTGTTTGTCCCCTTTGACTCTCACCAACTTTTACCAATGCACCACAGAAAGCATCCTATCAGGATGTATCACAGGGTGGTATGGCAACTGCTCTGCCCAGGAGTGCAAGAACCTGCAGAGAGTTGTGGACACAACCCAGCACATCGTGGACACCAGCCTCCTCTCCTTGGACTCTGTCTTTACCTCTCGTTGTCTTGGTGTAGTAGCCAGCATAATCAAAGACTCCACCCACCTGGGACATTTACTCTCTTCTCTCCTCTTCCATTGGGTAGAAGATACAGGAGCCTGAGGGCACATACCACCAGACATAAGGACAACTTCTATCCCACTGTGATAAGACTATTGAATATGGAATGGTTCCCTTATACAATGAGATGGACTGACCTCACAATCTACCTTGTTGTGACCTTGCACCTTATTGCACTGCACTTTCTCTGTAGCTGTGACACTTTACTGTGTGCTGTTACTGTGTTTTTACCTGTACTACATCAATGCACTTTGTACTAACTCAATGTAACTGCACTGTGTAATGAATTGACCTGTACCATCAGTTTGTAAGACAAGCTTTTCACTGTACCTTGGTACAAATGACAATAATAAACCAATACCGAGTTGATCACATCCTTCCTAGCTGGCACCCTAGCTGGGATGATGCACAGTGCAGGTCTGGTGCCCATCCAGAGTCACACCACACCCTCTCCGGAGGTGGAGAAAGCAGCTTCCTCAAGCCATGGTACATGCCCAGCCCCACTTCCCACCCAGTCCCAGCCCAACCAACCCAAACATTGGAGCCAATCCTTATCCTGAAGTTTACGGATCTGACTGACTGACTTCCCTTGCCTACGTTGAGGAAGCCGCAAGCAAGAGTGGGAGTTAACTGGTATGTAACAAGGTCACACAAATATCTGTAAAATGAAGTACAGCTCTAGATTTTCTTTTCCTGATATTGGTGGAGGATAGAGGGGAGACTTCCCTGGTGGTTTTAATTGTTCCTGTGGAATATTTTACATCCATCTTTAACATTTGGTGTAAACAGAATTAGGAGTTGGCCTCAATCTCTCAAGCCTGCTCCATCACTTAATAAGATGGATGATCAACTCCACAGTCCAGTTTGCTTCTGGTAGCCTTTCACTCCTTTACTACTTCCCTCCCTCACTCCCTTTACTTAAAGAGATGCCCCTTTACAACTGAGATGAGGAGGAATTTCTTCAGCCAGAGAGTGGTGAATCTGGAATTTTTTGCCACAGAGGGCTGTGGAGGCCAAGTCATTGGGTGCATTTAAGGCAGAGATTGCTGGGTTCTTGATTGGTAAAGGGGTTAAAGGTTACAAGGAGAAGGCGGGAGAATGGGGTTGAAAAAAAATCAGCCATCATTGAATGGTGGAGCAGACTTGATGGGCTGAATGGTCTGATTCTGTTCCTAGATATTATGGTCTTATTTCTACCTCTGAAAATATTCAAAGACTTTGTTTCCGTTGCACTTAGAGAAAGAGAGTTCTAAAAACTTGTGATCCTCTGAGAGGAAAAAAAATGAGGCTGATCCCCCCTAGTTCTAGATCCTCCCATGAAAGGGAATATCCTCCCCACTTTCATGCTGTCAAGACCCCTTGGGATCCTGGAGCAAAAAAACTGTGGATGCTGGAAATCTGAAACAAAAACAGAAAATTTATAAGGACTCAGCAGGTCAGGCAGCTTCAGAGAGAGACACACAAACTCAACATTTCAGGTCAAGAGCCCCTCCTCAACACTGGAAAAGTGAAGGGAAAAGGCACGTTAACCTGCACAAGGGAGGAGGGCCGGAGAGAACAGAGAGAACGTCCGATAAAACACGGGGTGAAAATTGTCAAGGCAATTGGAGGCAGGAAAATAACTTGAAGCAAAGTTACAGCCACGGTCATGTCCCATCTTGCTCATCTAAGCTTGTGACTATGGTCCAACTTTTCCTTGTAAAACAACTTGCCCACTTCTGGTATTAATCCAGTCAGTCTTCTCTGAACTGCTTCGAATACACACCACCCTTAAATAAGGAGACAGGTACTGTACGCAGTACTGCAGATCTCTCACTAGTGCCCTCCTTAACTGAAGCATAACCTCAATACTTGTGCATTCAAATCCCCTAAAACAAAACATTGTTTGCATCACCTGCATACTAGCCCTTTATCAATCGTGCACTCAGGCCTCAGATCCCTCTGCATCTCAGTTCTGTAATCTCTCATTACTTATTAAGTAAGCTCTTTTTTTTTAAACGTTCTCTCCATTGAGGTCTGAAAGATGGCATTTCTGACAGTGCAATACATTTCTTCTGTACTGGAGTGTCATCCTTGATTTCTGTCCTGGAGTAGGCCTTGAGCCCATGATTTTCTGAAATGCAGTCATGTTTTTACCCCAATGACCGTGGATGACTGTCCAGAGGCATTCGTTCTTGCCTCATTAGTAAATAAAATCAAAATCGATAGCATTTAGATTTTGAGCAGTTGACTTTTAATCTCATAAACACAACCTCAATGATTGGGTAGCTGGCATGATTTGATGACCTCTTTCCTTCTCCTGAAGAATACTGAACAAAAATGTGTTGACATGGGCAGTTTTTTGGGGGGCATATTCACCCCCAAAGCTGAGACAATCTTGCTTTTATTTGTGTGGGTGGGTGTGTGTAACGTATTTGTCAGATGTAATTTTAGTCCTGAGGTTGTGATTGTCAACCTAGCATAGCAACTGCGTCATGGTTGTATAAGTGAATCACAGCTGATCTCCCTAGGGCTACCGTGTATTCTGACCATAGAAAGTTAACCTGAGTGCACTCTTCTGTGCTGGGATGGTACCAGTGTGTATTGGAGCTATTGCATATCACTTGGGGTAGGAGCTAGAACTGCCACTAAAGGGAAAGTGTGTAGCTCAATTACCATCAGTATCAGGAGATGCCTGTAAGAAGCTGTAAACAAAACAAACCAATACTGTGATGTACCGTGTGGTCAAAGCAGAGACTCCTGGTACTTGATTCTGTGCATTTTAACAGCAGCAGCCAATTATGTTACTGTCACTTGGTGGGTGGGATCCACAGGGTCAAATCCCATTTCAAAAACTTAACAAGACAAGCCAGGCTAACATGCCTAATCCTAGAAATGGAGTGCTGCACTAGCCATTGTTCAGCTGAAGTGTTGGACCAGGCCTTTGCTTATCTTCTCAGATGGATGCTAAATGGTGCTATTCTGAAGAGGGGGTGGAGGAGGCTTGACTAAAATGTGCCCCTTGATCGACATCAAGTTCTGTTTTTAAAAATAACATCTGGACATTTCTTGGATGGTTTGGATGATAAATTGGCTCCCATTTTTCCTAGAGACACAAGAGACTGCAGATAACAGAATCTGGAGCAAAACCAAATTGCTGGAGGAACTCAGCAGGTCGGGCAGTGTCTGTGGAGGGAAACGGACAATCGAGTTTCTTTCCCCTCCACCTGCTCATCACCCACATACTCCACCCACTGTGTCTCCTGCCCTGCACCGTTCCCATCTGCCCACCCCATCTCCCTTATTTGGTTCCATGCTCCACCTTCCTCTCCTATCAGACTCCATCATCTGCAGCCCTTTGTTGTCTCCACCCATCACCTCCCAGCCTCTGTCACTATTTCCACCCTTCAATCCTCCATCTGCCTATCACCCCTACATCATTCCCACTCTTCCCCACCCACCCCCCCCCCCTCACCTGAATCCACCTTTTTACTCTTTCAGCCCAGATGAAGGGTCTGGACCCAAAATATCCTGTCAATTTCTCTCCACAGATGCTGCTTGAACCACTGAGCTCCTCCAGCAGTTTGATTTCTGTCCCATTTTTTCTATATTACAGCAGTGACTAGAAAAGAACCACCTTGACTATAAGTTATTTCTTGATATACTAAAGTGGTGAAATGACACAAAGGCAAGGTCTTTCTTTGCCAATAACTGTGGAATTGAGTCTTAGGATGTTAGTATGCATTTAGAATAGCACAATGGGCTGGTGCATGTTAATACACGTTTCTACTGACACTGTTTCTTCTCAGTAAAGGTCAAGCTGAAGGAAATTGGCACAATCTAACCTCCTCCTTCCCACTCATAGCAAGCAGCTTGACAGCAGTGTCAGAGAGCTGCTTTGAGACCAAGTTTGCACTGTTTGGAGATGGCAGCGAGAATAAAGTAGGAGAAGCAAAGACAACCAGAACGTTTGTATTCAAACCACTGCCAGATCAGGCATATGGCATCTGAGCAAGTCTGCTGCTTCGTTGGGCCTTTCCATGGCATTGATGTGGACTCATAGAGTGAAAATTATTCAAGGGGAAATCACACCATCACCATATTGAATTTGTGTTACTTCTTTTTGGCAGGAGGAATATCCAGAATGCGTTATTGCCAACTTAATGGGGAGTATTTTTGTTTTAAATAGCCTCAAATGGTCAGTTCATTTGTTTTCAATCTCTTACTTTTTAATCTAACCTGCTTTTCTGTCATGTTAATATTTTATTGCTCAACAGCATTTCTAGTATCCTTCATGAGCTCTGTGGCAAGAATGTGACAAAAAGGGCAAGAATTGGATGTGGTTAATAAAAAGCAAATAAATTTTTTGTGTTGAGAGTCTGGAATAGTTCATTAACTCACTGGTGACTTTGCCATATTACAGATGAATCATTGAAATAGGACTTTAACTGGAGGTGGTGTAGTGGAGAGGGATTCTCAGCGATAAAAGCATTGGGATTCCTCTATTTTGAAAGAAAGAAAGGTGAAAGAATTTCACGGGACTGCTAATCTATCAGAATTCAGGTAGTGACCTGTTGCTGGGTTACCTGTTCCCTTATCAATTCCTCATTCCCTATCAAGAGTAGCTATTATCTGGAATATGGAAATTGCAGACTTTCAAAAAGGAATTGATACCAGCTGTATTTTTTTAAAACTTATTGCTGCAGTCTGGAATCAGTGTGAGTCACCTCACTGTGATGACTCACACATATTCAAAGCAGAAGAGCAATTGAATGTCATTATATATAATTTAATGGGTAGAAATTATGTAGCATTGATCTCCTACCTGACAGTTAAGATTGGAAGTAACCATACACGGGACAGAGCAATTCCATTTTAACATCAAAAGCATCATCCATAATCATTACCTTATTTTTCTCTTGTACATTTTTACACCTTAAATTTGAGTGGCTGAGTTGTTGTAGATCGCCAGCTGATGCAGTCTTGAACTTCCCTGGAATTTTTTTTTCTTTGGAGCTTGGGTCTGCAGGCACTAGCACACTTATACTGCTTATCTGATGCTATGTGCCTGTGATGCCTCTGCAAGTAAGTTTTTTATTGCACCTGTGCATACGTGTACTTGTGCGTTTGACAATAAATTTGACTTTGATATATCCACCCCCCTCCCCCCCCCAGATGACAGCTTTATGGAATCCTGCAAGGCTCTCAAATTATGTCCTTTTTCTTTAAGGTCACAGACTAAAGTAGGGTCTTTTTGAAGTATTTTAATAACAAAATATTTAATTTGCTGTGAGGTTGACTAGGTACACCAGTCAAACTTGAACTGGTTTGGTAGGGTTTCTAAGGTGATAGCAAGGATGCCTTTACCAGGGATATATTTTAGGGAATGGTAAAAACCACCATAATAAAACACCGCCTGGTTACCACTCTTTAATACCTTTACATGGAAAGAGACAAAGACATGATTAATGTTTTTATAGCATCCTCTGTGTACAAGGAAGATTTTATGTTTGTGGTTATGTAAGTAAATTTTAGCAGAAACTTGAAGCCCAAACTAAGAAGTACAATTTCTTGATTGTGCTCAAACAGAAATACTACTCTGAGATTTTTGTATTCATTTACTAAAGCCACCACTGTTCACTAGATAATGCTCCATGTTATAAATACATCTGTTTACTAACTGTCCTATAATTCAAAACTATTCTAACGGTTCTTTGATGTTAAAGAATCCATAGCGATGGGCTGTCACCACTTGCCAACGTTCCTGTTTCAATCCAGGCAGTGGCTCCTTCCATTTAGTGTCTGATTAAGGTGATGGTGCCAGCATTTTATGCTTGATCTTGTAAAATTAAACTTTCCGGAGGGACAAAGATGAGCCAGCTAAAATAGCTTCCACACCTCCTGGAAAGAATTGCCATGTGGCATCAGCAGGAGAGTCCTGGCAAGAAAATCATATTACGGATTTATTTTTATTTGTTCTTGGGATACGGGAGGAAGGTATTTATTGTCCTTTGAGGTGATGGTTGACTTCTCAAACTGCTGCCCAAACTTTCTCAAACTGTGGTGAAGATGTTCCTGGAAGGCTACTGGGTAGGGTGTTCTACCCATTAAATAGCGGACCCGGTGACAATAAGGGAGTGATGATTATTTGTGTGACTGAACATTTCATGTGACAACTTTATATAAAAAGCATTGAGATAGCACATTGTGGGAAATCAGCCTCCCCACCCCACCCCACAACACTGCAGCCCAGCAAGTAAAGAAGGGCTCGTCAAACTGGTCCAGTCCCTTTAATCATTAAAGGCTTGTTGACTTTGTTTATGATAATACAAAGTGCTCCATCATTTTCAATACACAGCACATATTACAGAGAACAAAATGTACACAGACAAAACAGCATTGAACAGATAATTACAATAGTCACCTCTTGAAGTTGTTGAGTTTTGATTATTTTTTATATATATATATATAATTTTTACATTATAATCACCAGAAATACCATTAAAAATTACAAGATACTCAACATGAAATATTGATAATGATTGGAGGAGAGTTTGTTACTTGAGCAAGCAGCAAATAAGGGCACAGAAATTCAAACCAAGTTAAAGACTACTTGCTACCACCAGCTGCATTCATTTAAACACTGCATGTTACAAAACAAGATTGCTCTAGAGTGTGGAACTAGTACACACGAACAGAACTGTACTATCAAACTGCTACAAGTGTAGTCAGTACCTGCACAACTACAGGTAACGTTGCATTTGGAGTAGTGCAGTCAAACTGTTACAGGCCCAAATGCAGGTGTGCAGTCACACTGGTACAGGTATAATTAGTCCCTGTACAACAACAGGCACCAGAACAAGTATGCAGTCAGAGCAATACAGTCGAGCTGCTCCAGGTGTACAGTCAGTACCTGCAGATACTTCTGTAATCAGACTGCTACAGATACCAGCACAGGAATACAAACAAGTAGTGTCAGACCATCATGGGTACCTGTACAGGTATATCATTGGACTGTTGTAGGCATCAATACTGTTGTGGACTACATTCAGACCACAAATGCCAGATAGATGCACAGTTGGACCAGTACTTGCTCAGTTGAATGGCTGGATTACTACAGATTATAAATACAGGTGAAGTGATACAGTTAGACCACGCTACCAGTGCTGGTACATTGATTACAGTTGGGCTGCTACAGGAAGTGGCACATGTTCCATTGCAGATGAACAGTGGATTAGCACAGTTAATAATTAGACTTGTACAGGTACCAGTACAGGTATATACTCCAATCAGGAACTACTAACGCATCATACATGTTACAGAATTACTTTAGTTTGTTGAGGAGATATGTTATAAATTTCGACTAGCTTGCAGTGAACTCATTGGTTTGATAGGGTTGCTACTATTGGTATTTGGAGTGAACTGGCCTGATTTGTAAACTAGTTTATTACTGTATAATAACAGGACAACTATTCAATGTGTAACTATTACAGAATCCGTTAGGAAAAGCCTTTTATGGATGTGAGACTAATTAGTTTGAAAATGGATTTGATTAGTTTCAAATGAATTCTACAGCAAGAGACATTTAAATACTTTTCACTATTGAATGCTAACAGTGTTTTGAGTACTGTATTTCCTTGAGTTATACAGATTGAGAGATATTCACTGCCACACTAATTCACCATTCCACCTCCCCTTTCACAACTGGATCACTTCCCTCAGGCCAGTATTTCCCACTTTGTGACTAAATTTTAGAAGGAGGGAATATCTGAGTTGGGGTCTTTTTGGGCTTCCCAGTTCTGGGAAGGCCTGGGGAATTGGGGAATGGGGGAATAGTCATGTGAGAGTCACTCACCAGACCAGCTGGAGATAGTCCATAGAAAAATGAAACTGAGCCCAAGGGAGGGCATTCTTGGGGTGGGAGAAAAATGTTAAAAGTTGAGTAGTGTCTATAGTGGTTATGTTACCAGACCGATAATCCAAAGAACGCACGTTCTAATCTCACCATGGGCAATTTGAGAATTTGCAGTCAGCTCGGGAGATTAGTCTGTGAATGTGAGCCACAAAATCCTAACTATTTTGTTTCCCTTAAGGAAGAAAACATGGTAAACGGCCTCAATGTGACTCCAGTCCAACGCCAATGTGGCTGGTTCTTAACTGGCCTCTGAGGTGGCCCAGCATGTTGAATCAGACCAGCAGTTCAAATACCGCGCCCCCCCCCAACCTTCTGGGGGAAACAAGGTGGGGGGGGGGGGGGGGGAGCTTATAAATGGTCAGCATTGCTACGGATGGCTCCCATCCCAAGAGTGGAAAGGGGACTTCTTGCCTGGTGTGTAAGTGTGTATTTAACATAGCTAGGCAACGGGTGAATGAGGACACTACACAAATGTTTTCTGCTTCACATCCTGATCCAACCTGCCCGTACCCCTACCACCCGGTCAGTATCGGTAAGGGGATTCCGTGCAGTTGAGGGGTGTCCTTAGTCACAAAAGCCACCACGGTGAAGCCAGCTCAGTCTAGGAAAAACAGATGAAACTCTCTTTTGGGACTGCCTGAGGCTTCAGCTACTCTTAGACTGGAATACAAGATAGCATGCTGACTATTTATTTGAACTGTCAGTAAGCTAGTGAAGCAAGGACTGTCTAGGAGAAGGGGGCACGGTGTTGAATACTCCAGTCTAGTAATGGTGGAACTACATGTAAGTGTTACTGCTGCAGTAGACAGACACTACGTAAACTGGTTGGCATCTGCCGGTGCCAGCTGATGCCAGGCCACCCTGAGTGACGTATACTGCCCACTTTTCTCTGCTGTGGCTCCCTGTGTGTCACCCCCCTGCGATTCCGACTGCTCGGGCCGGCACTGGTTTTGCTACTGTGCCTTCGAGCGGGGAGCGGCGTGCTGCGCTGTGGCGATGCGGCTGTCTGCTGTCCGTGCTGATTTATTGCGCAGGAGGTCCTGTGGGCTCCAATGGGGGCTTCCTCGGTGGCAGGACAGAGGGGAGCCAGCCTCTCCGCCCTGCTGCTCCAGCTTCTGATCTGGCCCGCAAGTGACGGCTTCCGACACCAGGCCTCATCCAGCTCAAAGTCCCTGCATTCCTGCAAGGTTGAAAGCGGCAGTTCCACGCTGGGTGGATCAGGCCTCTTCGGTCTACGCTGTGGCAGAGGAGGATCCTTGGCACTGGCTTCCAGCGCTTGGTGGCCTTGGAAACCTTGGTCGCAAAGGAGGACGACCTGAGGGCCTAGAGTCAGACTAGTTCTGTCGGTGAGCGAATCCTCACGAGTATCTTGGGCCAGCTCTGAGCCAGCCCCGTATGGATGCTGGGTCCGGGGGCCTTGGAAGTCACCCTGGTTCTCTTTATCATCCCCGCCATCGCCCTGGGCTCCATCGAAGGAGTTGCCCGACCACTTGGAGTCCCCGTTGGCCTCCTCCTCCTCGACTGGCGCGTTCAGGTCCCGAAGGAAGACCACGATGACAGTGATGTTGTCACTGGAACCGGCGTCTCGAGCCGACGCCACCAACTTGTGGGCCACCATGCTGCTGTCACCGTTGTTCTCCTTCAGGTGGTCAGCCACCACCTTGACAGCTTCCTCCGGCTCCATGGTATCGTAGAAGCCGTCGCAGGCGAGGATGAGGTAGTCTTCAGTCCCGTCCAGCATGGTCGAGTCGCTGTCTGCTTCACCGCAGATGTATGGCTTGTGCTCAGCATCCCCTGAGACAGACAAACAAACAAAGGTGGGTTAGTCAAAGCAGAGAGCGCGGAAACAACCTACATTTCTGTTCCACTCACCTCAGCGACAAGAGTGGCAGGCACACTCACACACTGTTACCACAGTGTCTGTCCGAGACAGGCAAGGACAAAGGCATCATAGAGAGCGCCTTTCAGTACTGCTTCACAGTCGAAGGGCGTTCCTAAAATATGGTAAATGTAGGAAACACAGCAGCCGATTTAAGAGCAACAAGTTTCCACAAAGACCAGATAATCCACTGTACATGGATAGGAAAGATTTAGAGAGATAATGGCCAAATGCGGGCAAATGGGATTAGCTTGGTGGACACTATGGTCAGCATGGGTGAGTTGGGCCGAAGGGCCTGTTACCATGTTGAATTACTCTGAGTCTACTGCTTTTTGCAATAATTGAGAAATAAATACTGGACCGGGATGTGGGAGAGTTCTCCTGTCAGTGTTCTTGTACCTTTTACATACACGTGAACAAGTAGACAAAGGCATGGTTTATTGCCTTGTCTTAAAGGTGGCACCTCCAATACTGCAGCATTCCCTCAGTACTGGAGCGTTGGCTGGATTGTGAGCTCAAGTCTCTGGACTAGGAGTGAGGAACCTCAGGAGGGCAATGCTGCCACAAATTGAGCTGTGGCAAACATCTTTGTAGTAATGCACAAGCTTGACAAAACCAACCAAGATTATAAGTAACACTTGCACTTTGGCAGTTTCTAGAGTTGGTTGGGGATCACCACTGAGAACGATGGTCCAGGAATCTGCCTTTCAACCTTTACCTAAATCAGGAGGACATTTCAGTGGTAGTGATTAGTGCCCAAAAATTAAAGTCACTCGGAAGGAGTCCTCTTCAACCACTTATTTGACATGTCACCTGTATACGAGTGATTTGCATCTATGTCCTGGTTAAAACCATAAACTGTGAGATGTTGTACAATAATTGAGTCGGGAGAGTGTGTTCCTCAGAACCAGCAGCAAGCTTAGACTGCAGGCAACAATGAGGCAAAATCTCACTGAATAATCTACAGAGTCCCTCACCAGGTCACAGTCAGAGTAATCGGCACAGTTGTTGCCTCTGTAAGGAATGTATAGGAATTGGAGACAATGAAAAAAAACTCATGTTGATTAAAATCAGAAATGATTGACAAAGATGAGGAGTCACCCGACAAGTTTAAGAAGCAGTTTGATTGGGTACATGTGGAGATGTCTCCGCTTGTGGCTGAGACCAGAACTAAGGGTAATCAATAAAAAATTTAATGCAGAATTCAGGAGTAATTTCTCCACCCAGAAACTGGTGAAAATGTGGACCTTGCTCCTGCATGAAGTGGCTGAGGTAAGTAGCAGGAGTCAGTTTCAGGAGAAACGAGGTAGAAAGGAATGGAAAAGTATGTTGATGGTGTAAAAGGGAATAGGAGGCTTATCCTACAGAGCACGAGTGCCAGTATGGATCAGTTGGACGAAATGGGCTGTATATTCTATGCAGCAGAAGGTTCTGTGTGTTTCTGTGGGTGTCACTGTGAGGTGTGGGTGGACAACAGTAAAAGCAGATAATCAGTTTCCAGATTAAAAATCTCACCAATTGCTCTGGAGACAGAAAGGCTTCCATTAACTCTCCAGGCCCCGAACCAGACCACACACCCTCCGAGTGCCTCAATCCTCTGTTTTTCATCCTGAAAGACCAAAAAGGAAGAAGAAGTGAGAAAACTGCTGCTGCACAGTACAAGACCTTGTGGAGTAGGGGATAAAGGTGGTTGGGGGGAGGGGTGGGAGTGGAGAGCATTGGTGGTGATCCAGTTGCTGTGCTTCACCCAAGAATCAATGTCACAGATAGAAGTAGCAATGAGATTCGATATTGAAGAGCAAAAGTCTGAAAGATCAGAGTAATAATCTCTGGATTGTTACGGTGCCAGACTGGCACAGGAGGTACTGACTACATGATGAAATGAGTGGAGTAGAAGGCAGGGTATTGATTCATGGGAAAGACCTACTCTGAACTCAGACCTGTGTCCTGGACAATTGAATAAATAAGGTAGTGGACTGGGGTTTGAACCAATGAAGTGAGGAGCAGGATGAATTCCGGGAAGAGTAACTTCAGAATCAGTGGAAAGGTCAAAGCTGTAAAGCAGGGAAGTGACTTGGGTAAGAGTGAGTCAGGATGTGACAGAAGGCTTAACAGAGGTTATAAGGCATGAGCGACTCGAATGACATCAGGGAAATGAGTTAAAGCTGAAGGCATGATATCTGAATGCACAAAACATTCATAACAAAGGATGAATTAACAGCACAAGGGAACTGCTTCTTCCCCTCCGTCATCAGATTTCGGAACGGTCCATGAACCCATGAACACTACCTCATTATTCCATTTTTTTCTTGCACTATTTATTTATTTTTGTAATTTATCAATTTTTATGTCTTTGCAAAACAACAAATTTCATGTCATATGTCAGTGATAATAAATCTGATTCTGATTTGTGCTAATAGTCCTTATGGACTTACAGTTGCACAATGACCAATGTTGGGAATCAAACTGTCAAGAATAGTTAACTTTTAGAAGAGGTCAGCAAATTTGGAAGGGTATCCCTGGGGGTAAAGTGGGATAAAGAAAATAGAGAGGAACAACTTAGACAGGAAAAATCAAGGCGTAGAAACAGTCAGGGTAGAGCTAAGAAGCAGCAAGGGCCTCCTAAACAGTAGTTGTTTGGGCTGAGAAATTAGGAAACTAGAAGTGCATGGAACAAGGGTAATACAATCATCAAGGGCAAACCAAATTTTCAATAATGCTGTAGAGAGTGAATACGTGGAATACATTCAACATAGTTCTATGGATTAGTATGTTGAGGAACCAACCAGGGAACGGAGTTTGTATTGTGCCATGAGATACAGCAAATTAATAACCTTGTAGTAAAGGAGCTTCTGGGTAAGAGAAATCATAATATGATGAGTTTTATAATGAATCTGAGAGTGACATTAACTAATCTTGGAATTGGGGATTTTAATCTGGACCAACCAAACTATGTAACTACGAGGATTGCGTTAACTAAGGCGGACCGGAAAACTTGATTCAATTATGGCAAACAATGAAATAAACCATTAACAATTTGCAATAAACATTTATTCTCTTCAGGAATAAATAAAAACAAAGGCAGAGTGGTTTTACTGGGACTAACGAGAAGTTAATGTTATATTCAAGAAAGAGACCGATAAAGTTTTAGAAAAGAACGGTAAGCCTGAGGTCTGGGAGGATTTTAGAATTCAGAAAAGGATGATGAGAAATTGAAGAGGGGGAGTATAGAAAATTGGAGTAAACTAGTAAGAGACATAAAAACAAATTATTAAAGCTTGCAAGGTATGTAAAAAGGCAAAGATTAATGAAAGGCTAGTATGCAGGCACCATAAGTAATTAGGAAAACTAACTGAATGCTATCATTTATTTCTAAAGGAATTGAACACAGAAGTAGAGGGGTTTGCTTTAGTCAAATAGGGCACTGGCATTGGTGAGATCACATCTGGACTACTGTGTACAGTATTGGTCTCCTTATTTAAGGACGTTAATGTGTTAGAAGCAGTTCAGAGAAGGCTTACCAGACTAATAATAGGAATGGGTGGGTTGTCTTATGATGAAAGGTTGGGTGGGCTAGGCTTTTATCTGCTGGATTTTAGGAGAGTGAAAGGTCTCTTGATTGAGACAAATAAGACCATAGAACCATAGAACACTACAGCACAGAAAACAGGCCATTCAGCCCTCCTAGTCTGTGCCGAAACTTTATTCCGCTCGTCCCATTGACCTGCACCCAGTCCATAACCCTCCAGTCCTCTCCCATCCATGTATCTATCCAATTTATTCTTAAAACTTAAGAGTGAGCCTGCATTTACCACGTAAAATGGCAGCTCATTCCACACTCTCACCACTCTCTGAGTGAAGAAGTTCCCACTAATGTTCCCCCTAAACCTTTCCCCTTTCACCCTAAAGCCATGTCCTCTCGTACTTATCTCTCCTAACCTAGGTGGAAAGAGCCTACTCGCATTTACTTTGTCTATATCCCTCATTATTTTGTAAACCCCTATCAAATCTCCCCTCATTCTTCTACGCTCCAAGGAATAAAGTCCTAACCTGTTCAATCTTTCCCTGTAACTCAACTCCCGAAGACCCGGCAACATTCTGGTAAATCTCCTCTGCACTCGTTCAATTTGACTGATATCCTTCCTAGTTAGATGACCAGAACTGCACACAATACTCCAAATTTGGCCTCACCAATGTCTTATACAACCTCACCATAACATCCCAACTCCTATACTCAATACTTTGATTTATGAATGCCAGCATGCCAAAAGCCTTCTTTACAACCCTGTCTACCTGTGACGCCACTTTCAGGTAATTATGTTTCTGAACTCCCAGATCCCTTTGTTCCTCTGCACTCCTCAGTGTCCTACCATTTACTGTGTATGTCCTACCTTGATTTGTCCTTCCAAAATGCAACACCTCACACTTGTCTGCATTAAATTCCATCTGCCATTTTCTGGCCTATTTTTTTCAGTTGGTCCAGATCCCTCTGCAAGCTTTGAAAGCCTTCTTCGCTGTCCACAACACCTCCAATCTTAGTGCCATCAGCAAACTTGCTGATCCAATTTACCACATTATCATCTAGATCATTGATATAGACAACAAACAACAATGGTTCCCAGCACGCCAAATCCCTGGACCTTCAGGGATTTTGACAGGGTGGATATGCCGAGGATGTTTCCTCTTGCAGGAGAATCTAGAACAAGGAGCCACTGTTTAAAAATAAGAGTTGACCATTTAAGTCAGAGATGGGGCAAAATATTTTTTTCTCTCAGAGGATTGCAAGCCTTTGCAACTCTTCCTCAAAGGGCAGTGGAAGCAGAGTCTTTAATTATCTTTAAGGCAAACTTAGATAGATTCTTGATAAACAGCAGAGTGAAAGGGTACCACAGGCAGATGGAAATGTTGAGTTTACAATCAGATCAGCCATGATCTTATTGAGGTGTTGAGTGGCCTATTCTTGCTCCTTCTGTGTTTTTATACCTGGACACCCTTACAGTCATTGACAGGAAGAATTAGAGATGTTTCTGAAGAAATTAAAAGGATTAAGTATAGTCATTCTGCTGGATGTGATGTCTTGTATCTTGGGAGTTTGAAAAGAAGTGGCTACAGAGATAATGGACGTTAGTTTTGGTCTTTACTGGAGAAGGTGCAAAAATAAGGGCATTGGTGGGACAGGAAATATTTATCTATTAGGAAAGATTGGATAGGCTGGGTTGTTTTCTTTGGAACAGAGAAGGCTGAGGGTAGATGAGTGAAGTGAATACGATTATGAGGGACCTAGATAGACTGAATGGACAGGCAGGATGCTTAAAATTGCGTAGTTGTAATATGATTTGGCAAACTCAACATGGATTTATGAAAGAGAAAACATATTTGACAAATCTATACACCTAAGAGGGCAGACAAGGCTTCAGTTTGTTGCATCTCAACATCCAATGGTGCAGCACTTCGTAAGTCTGCCCCCAACACTGCAATGCACCCTCAATACTGCCCTATTGACAGTACAGCAGTCCCACAGTACTACTCCTCTGAGAGTGCTGCACTCACTCAGTACAAGCCCTTAAACAGTTCCCCGGTACTGCCTATCCAACTCCCTCTGCAATGCCCAGCTGACAGTGCAGCATTTCCTTGGTTCTGCCCCTCCAATAGTCCAATGTGGTATTAGCGCTACATTTTTGACAATATACCACCCACTTGTATGGTCATGCACTCTGGTAGAAGGAATAAAGGCATAGACTATTTTTTAAATGGGGAGCGAATTCAGAAATCGGAGGTGCAAAGGGACTTGGGAGTCCTAGTGCAGGATTCCCTAAAGATTAACTTGCAAGTTAAGTCGGTAGTAAGGAAGACAAATACAATGTTAGCATTCATTTCGAGAGGACTAGAATATAAAAGCAAGGATGTAATGCTGAGGCTTTATAAGGTGTTGGTCAGACCACATTTGGAGTATTGTGAGCAGTTTTGGGCCCCATATCTAAGGAAGGATGTGCTGGCATTGGAGAGGGTCCAGAGGAGGTTTACAAGAATGATCCTGGGAATGAAAGGGTTAATGTATGCGGTTTGATGGCTCTGGGCCTGTACTTGCTGGAGTTTAGAAGGATGAGGGGGGATCTCATTGAAACCTACCGAATATTGAAAGGCCTGGATAGAGTGGATGTGGAGAGGATGTTTCCAGTAGTGGGAGAGTCTGGGACCAGAGGGCACAGCCTCAGAATAGAAGAATGTCCCTTTAGAACAGAGATGAGGAGGAATTTCTTTAGCCAGAGAGTGGTGAATCTGTGGAATTCGTTGCCACTGATGGCTGTGGAGGCCAAGTCATTGGGTATATTTAAAGCAGAGGTTGATAGGTTCTTTATTAGTAAGGGCGTCAAAGGTTACGGGGAGAAGGCAGAAGAATGGGGTTGAGAGGGAAAAATAAATCAGCCATGATCAAATGGCGGAGCAGAGTCGATGGGCCAAATGGCCTAATTCTGCTCCTATGTCTTGTGGTCTTATGGTCACTTAGCATCATCCCCTCGACAGTGCCATGCACCCTCTTTATCTCTCAGTGCTGCCCTTCCCTTCCCCTTTGAAAGGTGTGACACTCCCTGTACTTCCCTTGCACCAAAGCCATAATCCTCTGGTAATGCCCCTCCAACAGTGCAGGACTCCCTTGGTACAACCCCCCCTAAGTCCCTGAGTACCACTGTTTCAACACTTCAGCATTTCCTCAGTTCTTCCTGTACAAAAATTGGAGTACTCCTTCAGTACTTGCCCCTCCAACAGAACAACATTTCACAGTTACTGCCGCTCCATTGGTACTCCCATTCCAGAATGCAGTTCTCCATTAGCACCACTGTTCCACTGATCTGTGTTCACTCAGCACTGCACTTCCAAGGCTGCAGCTTTTCCACGATACAGTATATCATCTCCAAAAGTGCAGTTAATTTGGTAACAGTGCACCCTGCACCGGCCCTCACTACATACCACACCTCAAGCAGCATAGCACTCCCTACGTACTACCCCTCAGGCAGTACAGCACTCCCTTGGTGCTGTCCCTCCAATTGCGTAGCACTCCCTCCGTACTGCCTGTCCGACAGTGGAAACTCCCTCTGTACTACAACTCTAACAATGTAGCACTGGTGCTTGAAGCCAGCCTTGACAGCATTTCCTCTTGCATAGACTACAGCAAAAAATTAAGACCTTCTGGGTCCGAGGCAAGTGTGCTTTTTGTTAAGCAGTGTATGATCCCCACCCCCAAAGGCACGTTTGTAAAAGAAATCCAACACACTGTTATTGTGCCCCAATTACCTCTCTGTCAGGTTTGTGGGGTTTCATCAGTTCCACCACCTGGCCTCTTCGGACCAGCATTACCTGGGAGTCCCCAAGCCAGGCCACGTGCAGCATGTTTCCCCGCATGAAGGTCACCACCCCAGTTGAGCCACATCGCAGGTTCTGAGGGAATCAGAATGAAACAACTGCATATTAGCATCAAGGTTATGTGCATTTTATACACCCACCCGTCCCTCCCTGCCTCAGAGCTTCCTGAACCTGGAAGTGTGAGTGCCCCCCAACCCCAAATTTACCCTGAAGGAGGGGGATCATTTTTGGCAGTCTCCCTCACCCCTTCACACCATACTTAAATGCCCTGCTGCACCATGTGGAATGTGATGCAGCATTGCACAGGTGGTGATCACTGGGTCCACCTTGTTTGTGATACTGTGATGGTTTTTTGATGGAACTTTCCTGAAATTTGTTCCCCATTTTTGCTGGTATCATCGGGGCAGCTGGAAGAATCAGACAGACTGGGGCTAAATCCAAGATTCCCTTACTTGCCACACACAATTATAATCACTTCTCACTTTCTGCTCGCATCTACTTTATGACTGGTGAGTGAAGTGGCTGGAAGGACCTTCAGGAACCCGGGGAGAGCAGAGAGGCTAGCGTCAGTCTGGTCATCATTAAATGAAGGAGAAAATTTCATGGGCAGGACAGCTGAATCTCACAGATAATAACTGGCACAGGAGTCAGGAGAAGATGAGGACATATTTCTCTACACAGGGGGCTGTCAAGATCTGGAAGGCGCCCAAAATCGAAAAAGTGGAATCTGATTCAGTTGGGACTTTCATCTTTTAAATGTCTTTTGGACATTCCTGAAGAGGTTTAAAGCTGGGGAGTGGGATAGATTGAATAGCCTTCTCAAAGAGATAGTAAAGGCATAATGCCCCAAATTACCTCTTTCAGATCTGCAAGTGCTGCTCAGAATTTCTTGATGGTGAATACTGTCTACTTGAATTCCCGAGTTTTGCATTGCATTGGCTCATTGCGCCAAACCATCACTCACGATGGAAGGACTCACACAGGGCAACAGCTCCTAGTTTCCACCTCACTGAGTGAGGTGGTTGATTTAGGCAGGGTGGTGGTAAGGATTGGTGTTCCATCTGGGAAAGAGGTGGTATGAAAGTGAGGGATAGCCCTCCTGGTCAAATGGCTGATATTCAGTGTAAGGTTTCTCCGGATGTTGATCACAAACCTCTCTGGCAGCCTTCTGTACAAATCGCTCATCTGTGAGGCGAAAGGCACGACACAAGGCCTCAGCGGGGTCGTGCTGGAAGATCTCCTGTCGAGCCAGGTTCACATGAAGGTGGATAGAGGCATAAATCGCGGCGTCTACCCCTCCATGCCCATCAAATACAGCAAAAAACGACTGTTCTTCCTGGTCCTATTGGGAGAAATAGTTACAGAACAGGGAGAGAGACAACGATGATACAAACTTGCACTGCAATCTCAGACCTCCAAAACAATTTGCAGCCAAGAATGTCTTTCTGAATTGAAGCCTCCTTGTAAATGAGCTAACACATTAGACCACATGCATTCCACAAACAACAAGGGGATAATAACCAGCTAATGGGCATCAGAGGCACCTCACCTGTGCATATAGTTTCTACTTAAATTTCCTCTCCTAAATTCCTGCTTCCAGTAATCCACACTTTCCCTCCCTCATCTGTCCGCTCACTCTCATCACTCTTCTCCCTTCTTCTCATTTACCAGTTTTTGCTCATCCACCTCTTTTGTCTTTTCTCTTCCCCCTCCATTCCAGTCAGCCTCTTCTCACTTCTCCCTTTCTTAACCTCTCATTGACTTGCACCCTCACATCCTTTCACCTACACAATTCTCCCCCACCTTACCCACTTCGTTGCCTTATCTTCCTCTTCCCCTTTCCTTCCCCTTCTCCCATGCCTTTGTTTTTCTGCTTCCCACCATCTTTACAGCCCCTCCCCTTGCCTTTTCTCCTTTGCCTTTGTCCTTTGCTTTCATCTTTGCCTCCTACCCCCCAACCCCCCCCAAACCAATAATAACCATTCAGTTACAGAAGCTATCAGACAAGGAAGCTGTTTGATGAAATTATTGTCTATGACAGCTGCTGCTGTCGCATCTTTCCAAGCATCACTAGAATTCACTGCCTTGTATCAGGACACACTCCGCTCTGAAGTGGCATCTGGAAATAAATGGCAGCTCATCTTGATGGAGGATGTGAGTGTCAACTGAGGATCAGTTAGGGAAAGCATTAAAACCTAAGTTAACCTTCCAGTGCCAGACTGAGGGAGTGCTACGTTGTCAGAGATGCCACCTTTCAAGAGATGGTAACCAAGGACCTGTTTGTCCTCCCTGGTGGATATAAATGTTCTTATGGAGCTTTTGAAATAATTCAGGGGAGTGTTCTCTTTTGTCCTGGACAACACTATTCTCTGAACTCTTAAAACTAGGTGATACGGTTATTATTTCATTTCTTGGGTGCTTTCTGTGTACAGATTGATTGCTGCATTTCCAACATCACAGTAATGACTTCTTGACTGCTGTAAAATGTTTTGGGACTTCTCAAGTTGGTGAAAGGCACTGTTTAAATCCAAGTCCCTCTAAATCACAGCTGTATCAATTCACTCTCTCTGACACTGTGTCCCTATAGATTCTGCTACACGGTAAAGAGATATCTTCTCTGTCTGGGTTTCCTAGTAGTTTGACAATAGATATGTTTTTCCAGATGTATTTAAAATTGTACCAAGTGTGGGAGATGGAAGAGACCTGATGACTCAGTGGAGTCATGTATCAGGTGGAGGTGGACCAAGCCACATGGACAAGGCAGTTCCATTTCCGGCCTAGGGCTGGTAGCCAGTGATTCCAGCTTTCAGCTGTTGGGTGGGACTTAAGTGTGATGCGCTCTGCAGTCAGATTTCCCATTACCCAGCCTCACACAAGTTGTATGGGCGAAGATATCCATGGTTGCTGGTGTCCTTGGTGCAAGGCCCCAGGGTAAGGCCTTGGTTCAACAGAGGAGTGAGGGAGGGGCAGTTAAAAAAAGAGAATGAAAAAGCATAACATTAAAATGTGCTCAACAATTCATAATAAGAAACAGAATCTAGGGCTAGGTGATTTCCAAATATACCACCCCAGATGAAAATAAGCCATCAAAGATTTCAAAGAACAGATAAATGAAAATTTAAGGAATTTCAAGCACACTGCCCAATGGAATGTCTTTCTACCCAAGAGATGGTTGAGGTCTGCAGCTTTTTAAGGGGTCTGGAGGGCTTATTTGAAGCCTGCAATGTTGGGATGAGACTTAAAAAGCTCAGTGAGGCAGACCACGTTATGTCAGACTTGTATCTACCTACCTCCAGATTAAAGAGAGTATTGAAATCAGGCAGACAAACGTGTTTGTCCTCCATCTTCCTTCGCATATTTTTGATGGCATGAATTGATGTTTCGAAGTAGGGATGTGTCCTTCTCGTCAAAGGCAAATCCTTCACCCAGCTGCAGCAGACCTCGTGGAGCTTGGTGAACACCATTCGGGCCAGCTTTGTTGAGTCAAACTCTGAAAAAGCACAAGGGTTAAATGATTCAACTCTCTTCTGCACATAGACAGGCGTAGTCAGCAATGTGCACAACCTATCAGCAAATAAATATTTTTTAAAAATTGAGGCTGAGTAAGCAGAAAGTAAGTGCCAAACAACTGTGGTGCCAGGCCAGCTGCAGTCACTCTACAGCTGTCAAGAGGTGAATGTTACAGTCGAACATTACAGGGCTGATGATACACTTCTTTACACAAAAGGATTTGAAGGGCAGAAGGAGGGAGCACAGATCAATGACAGCCTGATAAATAAAAACCATGGAAACAACCTGAGCTGTTGTAGCTCACTGGGCAGAACATTTGCCTCTGAGTCAGGATATTTTGGGTTCAAACCCACTCCAGGGACTTAAGCATAAAAATACTGGCTGAGACTTTCATGCAGTACTGAGGGGCTATGCTGTATTTTCATAGCTGCTGCCTTACACGAGGCTTTAAACTGAGACCCGTCAAATCTCACAGGATGTTTCTATGGCAAAATACTCCGAAGAATAGCGAAGTTATCCTCTGTGCCACATCCAATATTTATCCCTCAATCAACGTGACAGAAATGTATTGCCTGGCCATTATCATATTGCTCTTTGTGGGAGCTTATGGTGTGTAAACTGACTTCTACATTCCATCCATTGTAATATTGACTACATTTCAAAAAAAAGCTTCAACGTGCTTTGGGGCATCCTGAGGTCATGAAATGCAAGCACAGTGTATTTGCCACCCTCCCCCACCAGGCATATAATATAATTTCCACACGACATTAATAATTACTGACAAGCCATGGGGAACAGATGGAACAGATCTCTTGGTCTAACCCGGCCTGCATAGCAGAGTATTATTCATCAATCATTCACAGAGGGACCTGACATCAGGCAGCTGAGTCAGCCCACAGCGATTGTGCAGAACCTTATCTCTTCTCCCTTGTCAGCAGGCTGAGTTGTATCAGTGACTGAGCATGAAGATATCATCTATCTCTGCTAGCAAACTTACTCCAACTACCTTTATTCAAGTCCAA
Organism: Pristis pectinata; assembly: GCF_009764475.1. Lineage (NCBI taxonomy): Eukaryota > Metazoa > Chordata > Chondrichthyes > Rhinopristiformes > Pristidae > Pristis > Pristis pectinata. The sequence continues at coordinate 5,917,311 of NC_067425.1, read as the reverse complement.
CATTTTAGCAGGTTAGGGCACCCAACCCTCCAACTCTCCTCTGGATGTGACTCCTTAGTTCTCCACTGGACCTAATCCCTCACATCTCCGCAATAAACCTAAGAGAACAGGTCAATATTGGCAGAGGGTTCCCCGTCCAAACACCAGTCCAATTATTATATGCGGAAATATGGGGTTACTGTTTTGTTTAATGTCTGGGCCTTTCACTAATTACTCTCAAACTGAATTGCCTCCTGAGCTATTTCAAAGGACAGTTAAGAATCGACTTCATTGCTCTGGGTCCAGAGTCAAATTTAGCTGGACAGAATAAGAATGGCAGATTTTTTTGTAATAATCCATTAACACACACCAGCTTTTGCATTCCACATTTACTTAATTAACTGAAATTTAATTTCCTTGGGTTCTGTAGTCTTCATGATACATCATCTGTCCAGGTCTCTGGATTGTCAGCCCAGTAACTCGGCCACTGCTGTAGCCCGATTTGGGAGCCGGAGCCCAATCCGGCTGCTGGTTATCGCCCGGGTTTGGCTTCCGCCTATCGCGGTGCTGAAGGGACAGCTCCCCCTGAACCCTCCTCTTCCCACGGACGCGGCCCGACCTGCTCAGCATTCCCAGCACTTTCTGTTGTTATTTTAGATTTCCAGCATCTGCAAAGCTTTGGGTTTCCGCGCCGAGCCGGCTGCCTGACAGGACCCTGGCGGTAAAATGAACCTCCCCCGGGCCTGCGATACTCCCCGCAGATGATCGAAAGGTGAAGCATAAACCATATGACGAGCATCTCACCGTCACCTTAACACAGTTAAGAGCAACGAGGCGGGTTTTATTGCCTTAATTCTTCCAGAATCTTCCACAGGTGGACAAGACCGAACATTCCCGCCAAGAACAGAACCGGCGTCGCGTCGTTACCGCGCCTCGATAATATCGCGAGACTGCGGTGGGACCGACGCGCGATGCCAGGAGTGTCACGTGCAGTCAGCGGTGCACCACGTGGGGCGTGCCGCGTGCCGCGGTCAACGGCCGCGCCTCGCTCCACGAGGAGCGCAGCGCATGCGCCACGTCACGTGGGGCGTGCGGGTCGCTCGAGGACAGAAGGAGCGCGCCACGTGAGATGGTCTTCGGGCTGTCACGTGGGATGTGCCGGGTGTCTCGGGGCCGGGAGCGCGCCTCGCGGGCTGTCACGTGGGACGTGCCGTGTCCTGGGGCCGGGAGCGCGCCTCGCGGTCTGTCACGTGGGATGTCCCGGGCGTCTCGCGGCCGGGAGCGCGCCTCGCGGTCTGTCACGTGGCCGTAAGGCCGTCGACGCGCGGTTCGGGCTCCTTTCTCACCACAGCTGCTGATGGGCCGAAGGTGCGGGGCCATCCACCCTGAACGGTAAGTGGAACTGGTCATCAACGGGCTTCAGTCACCGCGAGTGACCACCGCCTCCTTCCCCGGCGGACACGGGGAGCGCTGCCGCCCACAGAGGCTGCCACCTCCTCTGCCCGGTGTAATTACAGTGACGCCTCCTTTCCCAACCCTGCTCCATTTTAATCACATTTACAGCATGGACTAGCTAACTCGCCTCACACACCTTTTAAGACGCATCTTTGGCCTTGGTACGTATTCGGTATGAAAAGCGTGTGGAGATTTTTATTTATTTCATCTACACAATTAAAGGAAGCTACAAAAGGACAGTGGTCTAACAGTTACCAAGCAACGATGCATGAAGCCGTTTGACGTGGAAATTCGCCCTTGAGACTGTTCTCAGCTTTCTAACCTCCTTCAGTCTCTGGTCTGCCTTCCCACCTGAGCCAGTGTTTTGTTGGTCAGACGGGACTCTGGTGGTGCATCGATGCATTAAGTGCAATCTCCAGAGACTAAAGAGATCTGCTGGTCGGGGAGAAACGGCACAGGGTCCATCACGTCTAACACAGACACCCACACCAGTCTGTTTCCCCTGCGTGAATCAGGACAGAGTCCCGTCATCACTGTGAGAAGATGACCTCTAAAACGCTACTCCATTTTTAAATGGAACATTGTCTCTTGATTTTTATGTGGCGTGTTGTTTATTCAGCATTATACAGAATTAGGCCATTTAGCCCAGCTGGTCAATGCAGGTGTTCATGACCTACATAATCCTCCCCTCACCCAACTCTTCATCTCCCTCCATCATTCACTCATGCCTTTTCCTTCCAGTCTCCCTCGTGTTTATCCAGCTATTCCCTTGAAATATATCTCTGATATTCACCTCAGCCATTCTCTTCACTTTCTCGGTTTCTCTTGCATTCCTAGGGACCGTCTTATATTCCTAGACACTAGTTTGGACACTCCTCCTCCCAAGTGGAAGCATCTCCTTGCTTTCATATCTCTAGGTCTAATATGGGAGCAAGCTGTTATCTGCAGAGAGTTGATTAGTGGGAATTAAGCACTATGGCTTTGATGCTGATCTTTCCAATCTCCAGCATGAAAACCCAGGTTAAGGGTTGATTTTACAACTGGCAATGGAACTGTCTGCCCAGTACTTGGGCTTCTGTTTGCTCCTAACAGGAAAGGATGGATGTTCTCATCTGAATCAAGCACCTGATGCCAACAATGATGAAATAAACAGTTGTGTCCATGACTTGACTCACTTGCACATGACAAACAGACAATGCCCAAAACACAGAGCAACAAAACAGGACCTCACAAGGTAGACCAGGACAGGAATGAATCCCCAACAAGAGTCAAGTAAATGCACTCAATAACTGATTTCTGAGATACTGTAAATGGTGATTGGGTAATTGGGTGCCTGACATGAATGGGGATAAGAACCATGAGAACCTCAATCTATAATGGATTGTCAGCTTTGCTATCACACAAAATCAAAACAATCCCCAGGAAGTGGGGCCATGGGAAATTTGTCACCTCTGAGTATCATTGGTTGCCTGTGAGAATGATTCAAAGGGTCATTTAGAAGGCACAAGTCACTCACAAACAATTTACTGCTTGCTGTCAGAATCGATCGGTCCTTAATTAATTAAATGGGAGCAACAAAGTTATGAAGAATTGATTAAAAGTGAATGATTCACTCAACAGATGATTGTAGCTTAGGGAGAATCTCAAGTAGCAGGGTGGAGGAGGAGTACAGGTGTCATTGAATCTAGGGAGAGGGTTGTGCTGCTTGCTGGTGGTTCAACAATTGCTTAGAATATCATCAACACTTCCCCCCCGCCGAAACACTGCTGCCTTACAGTGGTTGTAAATGACATGACATTATTGAATGTCATGGTATGGGTTTGGCTTCACAAATCACAAGTTTGATTTGTTAGAGGCTTCAGTTTATAAAGGGAAGAAAGGGTGTATTTTGCCAAAAGCGTATTAACCTAGATCACTGGCCTCCACTATCAATCAACCATGCCTGCAGGCTGACCCATCTGTTATGACACTGGGTAGCAATCTCACCTGAGAGAGGAGGTTTTGAGTTCAAGTCACAATTCAAGGAATTGAACGCATAATTCAGCTGACAGTCCCAGGGTGGAACTGAGAGTGCCACACTGAGAGCCATCCTTTTGATGAGACACTAAACTGAGATCCTGTCTGTTCTCTTCAATATGTGTGAAGAAAAGCAGGGGAGTGCTTCCTAACATGTTGATTGATTTTGATCTCTCAATCAACGGCATATAGAACAGATTAACTGGTCATTTTAACATTGGTTTCTTGGGATCTTGTTGTGCAGAATTGGCTTCCCTTTCTGCATCCACCACTTTTAAAGTTCTTAATTGGCTGCAGAGCGCTTTAGGGTGACCTGAGGCGCTGAACAAATGAAAATTTTCCTTCCTTCATTGAGGTTTGAACCATGACTGGACCAATTTTTCTTTGGTCTGGATTACTGGCTGAACATCTCAACTAGCTAAGCTATTCAAGGGCTAGCCAACTTCATGTATTTCATCCTTTTAACCATGATTCACTGAGAGCCATCAGGGGATCCATAACTGCAGCTTAATAAAGCTCTTCAATGAAACTATGAATAAATTAATTGGAAACCACCCCAGCTGCGTACTTGGCATGTATTCAACACTACTCAATCAGTGCATCACAGCTCACTTACTCTCACCCAGTGAGCGAGAGATTGGGCAGAATAACAATCGGTTCTATGTACTAAGGTTTCTGGACCTTAAGTTGATCACAGAGGATAAAGCCTTCTCAGGACATTTTGTTTTGTTGTGCAGTTTATAACAATTGAGGGATAGGAGGAATCAGTTCCCTGCATGCTGCCCTCAAGGCAGTTGTTTGGGGATGGGACCATCATCCATCTATTTCTGGAATGTGCATTTGTTAAGAATGTCCAGAAGGACATGAAGTGGTTCTATGCAGTTCCATCCAGAACAGCTGTGTAACACAGGACTTGGTGTCTAAGGGCTGTTCCCAGGTATGCACACTGAGACAACTGCTGCTGGACAATTATCAACTTGGTGCCCTCAAGTCTGTCTGAAACTTTAAGGTCTTCTGCTGCAAGGAGCTGTTCATGACCAAATGTTGCAGATTGGCACATTCCACAGTCGAAACTGTGTGCTGAGAGACACACTGATGCTTGGTGCAGCTGCCACAAAAGCTCAGTGGGAAAAGGGCCATGGTTTTAAGACCTGCATCATTTCACATTCAGAGATCAAAATTTATGTTTACAAAACGCTCCTCTAGTAACATGTGCAGAGGAAAGCTCTTGTTTTGCTGACTAAATTCAATGATATGGCTCATACTGAGAATGGTGATATATGGTGCCTATTCATAGATTTTTCAAATATATAAATTCATACTTTTGGAATTAAAAACACACGTAACTGACTAATTACTGCTACTGCAGTGAATGGAGAAAATCTGATAGCCGAGTGGATATCAGATCATGGTGGAGCCAACTTGGTAGCCATCAGCTGGAGCCAACAAAGTTAGTTCCTTGGTAGTTGAGGATGACTTGCTTCCACTCCAATTCCTTGGGTTCTAAGGTGGTTTCAAGTATCTATTGTGGGATCCAAAGACTGACAAATGGGCAGATGGGGGGGTGGGGGTTAGGGCGGTAAGTGGTGTGCTGCTTTCACCATTCTCATTGGGCATCCACATTCTGAGAAAGAGATTTGTGCCTATACCATTCTGGATGTTCCTTCTCCATTTTGAACAATCATGCAAAAGAGATTCTCACAAGTTGGTGAGAATGTTAAATTTTCTCATGGAGACATTGAGAACATTGTTATTTATTTTCTCTGCCCTTCTGGTAATCGCTTGCCATTCCAGAGCTCAAACTAGAGTGCTTGTTTCAGGAGTCTAGCATTGGGCATAATAATGATGTGACCTGCCTGTTGTATCTAGCATGTGTAATTATAGCCTTAGTGTTGGAACTTTGATTTGAGAGAGGATGCTGATGTTGGTTTGCTTATTCTGCCAGTGGATTGGGTGGATTTTGTGTTTTTGTGGTTGTACTCCAATGCCTGCTCTTCCCTATTTTTTTTTATTTTTCAGGATCTGGGCATTGCTAGGAAGATCAGTGTTTATTGCTTACTCCAGTTGCCCTTGTGAAGGTGGCGATGAGATATCTTCTTGAACTGCTGCAGTTCTGGTTAAGGTGCTCCCACTATGATGTTTAGTAGGGAGTTCCAGTATTTCACCCCAGTGATTGTGAACTGTACTGGAAGGTGGTGATCAGTGCTGCCTGGTAGGTCACAAACTTTATGCTCTTGAGATCTTCGAATTCTCTTCCTCAGATCGCCAAAGGCTATGGTAGCACACTGGAAGTGGTTGTTAATTTCATCATCAATGTCTGTTGCTGCAAAGAGTCAGTTTTGGAAAGTAGTCCATCTTTTCCAGGGTCTCATTGTGGACTTCAATGTCAGACCAGTGATGTTGTGCAGAGGAGACAGGCTAGAATCATGATTTGCGTATGTTGTGTAGCAGATGTAGAATGGAAATGAATTTCTGACATTTAAGGAAAATTCTCCATAGCTGCACTTGATTGATAGAAGCTTTTGTGAGGTCAAAAAAAGCCATAAAGTTGATGCAACTTTATGTACTTTTGTTGGTGTTGACTTACAGGGAATAAGACTGTTGTTTGTGAGATCTTGCTCTACACAGATATGCTGCCATGTTTGACCAGAACACATTGCTTTATGACCGCTGAATTTCAAAGTCAAGTTACTGCAGTGAGAGACTTAGTATAATCAAGGGCACATGAAAGGCGGTAAATTAAAATTCTTTCCTTTTTGTTCTCATTCTAGCATACTCCTTGCCTGCTTATATGTGTTGCTGTCAAAGCTGCTCTCAACCTCATGTCCTTTAGCTATTGCGCAGTTGGCAAATTCTTGTTTTCAATGGAATGTTGTCGGAGATGGTACCAAGCTGGTACAGTGCCAATGTCAAAAAAAGTGGCTCCAAGTTGAATTTCTGATATGTGTACAGTTCACATCAAAACGTTGGGCATGAAAGAGAAATCAACCTGGTCTGTTTCTATCACTAACAATCGTGTGTGTGTGTGTGTGTGTGTGTGTGTGTGTGTGTGTGTGTGTGTGTGTGTATTTGGGGTAGAAGTGTAGGGACATGTATGGGAGTTGGATGTTTATTGTGCAAGTGGTGGTTGGGGGGCAAAAGAGAGTAAAGATAGTATTATGGTGCAGGGTCATTGCCACTTGGGTGGATACTGGATGGTTACAAACTGACCACTTCCCCCTCCTGCTTCTCTCCAAAGAACTCCAGCTGGTCTGTTCAGCAGCAACACTTGGTCTTAAATGTATTTCTGTAAAGCCTTTTGCTTCTTCAAGACATCCCAAAATATTCCACAATCATGTACCCTTAAAGTGCAATCACAGTTGTAGGAAAAGTGGCTGCCAAATTACACACAGCAAGCTCCCACAATTAGCAAAGTGGAATTTATTTTTACAGACACTGATTAAGAGATAAATGTTAATCTAATTTAGTAAAACATTCCAAAGCTCTTCAAAGGAGCTTCAGGGAAGAATTCCAATTCCCTCCATCTCCCCCCTCCTGGTTTTCATGTTTTTCATGTTACTTACGTGTAATCCCATCTGTGCCATCCAGGAGACTTGGCACATAATGGAGAACAGAAAGGTCACTCTGAAGGATTTCATTTGTTGTTGCCCTTGCCAGTGCTGCAGCCAATGAGAAGGGGGCATTACTGAAAGACAAGAAAAATGCATATGAGAAAAAATTAGCTCCCCACATAATGGGAATCCAAAAATGAAACAAAGGCATGTAAGTGATAAAAGAGTAGTACATGGACTGGAGCCCATTAAGAACAAAAATGGAAACTTGCCTGTGGTTGCTGAAGGCATTATTGAGATACTAAATGAATACTTTACATCTGCCGTCACCAAAGAAGTAGGTGTATCTAAAATAATAGTGAAGGAGGAGATAGTTGGGACACTGGATACATTAAAAATTGATTGCATGGCGGTATTAGCAGTCAGTCAACAGAACCAGATGGAATGCATCTTAGGTCTTGAGGGAAATGTGGGAGGAAATCACTGGAGTACTGACCATGTCTATCAATGCTCTTTGGATACGGGGTGGTGCCAGAAGTGGAGCTTCTCTCACTGCAGTGAACTCTGACCTGTTCAGCTACAAAAAGAAACAATCTGGATTCACCTACTGGTTGGAGGAAACCCAGGTGAGGGAAGGAGCCAGATCACAATTGTGGAGCAAAGAGAAATTCATGAAAAACAAGTGGACATATTTTGTTCAAACACAAATATACATGCACAGTCAGTATGATTTTGTGACTTAGGTTTGATTGAATGTTGGAGAGCAATTTTCAATTCATGTGTTTGTTTCCTCACTCATGGAGAGTAGAAGGATGCAGAAGAAATTAGAAAGAGTCTGGTGACACTTTGACAGTGGGTTAGGCTTAGTGGTCGAATTTATTTTTTCCCCCCTGTCACTGATCTCTATAATTGAGTGCAGCTGAAGAGTTCCACACTTATGGAAATCTTTCAAAGTTGGCCACTCAGAGGTTTCTCACATCCAAGGAACCAGAATCCACTGTACTTTTTATTTCCTATCAGTGTTCTTTTATTAAAAAGAAATCAGATTCGCATTTCTATAGTAACTTCTATCACACTGGGATATTCCAAAACACATGATAGTTCATGAAGTGTGTTTATTCTATTGAGATATAGAAAACACAGCACCAATTTTGTGCACAGAAGGCTCTCATAATGGCAAATAGATAATGACCTGACAATTAATTTTTCGTGATGTTCAATGGAGTGATAAATAATAACCAGGACACCAGGGAGAACTTGCTCTCCTTCAAATTTCCATCTACGAGAACAAACAGAAAGATGGCCCCTAAAACACTGTAGCACTCCCTTGGTACTACTCTGCAAATAATAGCATGGGTTTTGTGCTCAAATCTTGTGAGCAAGAATCAATGTGTGTGAACAAATAGACACATCTCTTTGCTGGGCCTTTACTCTCTGCATTCAGGAGTCTATAGTTGAGTTTCTTTTTTATATCTATCCTTTGCCACTGGTGGCCATATAAGTCCCTATTCAATACCTGAGAGGGGCCAGAAGTGCCTCAATCTCTGTACCTTAATCCTTAGCACAAAGGGGTTGCAGGTGGATTGCAAACCAAGCAATACTGCTTCAGACAAAACACATGATTGAATATGTCAGATGCATCAACACATCATATCCTATCTGATTATTCCAGTGCACAGCAACATTCACTGATTTGAATTGAAACAACAAGGTGCTTTGAGACAAGCAACTCACCAAATAAAGTTCTTCTGCACTCTGTCCCAGGGGTTCTGATCTACTTATATAGACACAGTAAACAGCAACATCCCAGAAAACAGCCAACCAGATTTAATTACAGTGGCTGAATGTCAACCAAAGCTTTTCAGTGCTTTTAAGAGGCATTTAGACAGTCTCACGAACAGGCAGGGAATGGAGGGATGTAGACCATGTGCAGGCAGATGGGATTAGCTTAATTTCGCATCATGTTTGGCACGGACGTCATGGACCAAAGGGCCTATTCCTGTACTGTAATATGTTCTAATGGCATCCAGGTCACAACTGAACAAACTTTAAAGATTGAGAAAGAGGTGTATGGGCATAAAATAGCAAGGATTATAATGGTAGACAGCAAGATCTTGTCTGCATGTAAAGGGGAAGTGAGTAGCAAAATAAAAGCATTGGTCTCTTAGAAGATGAGACAGGATTTATTACTAGGGAACAAAGAAATGGTCAAGACACTAGCCACGCACTTTGTATCCATCTTCACAGTGGAAGATACTGAAAGCAGAACAAAAGTAGCAAGCAAAGGGGAAAAAGACTGAGCAATATACAAGTTCTTCTCTTAGTGATATTAATTGTACCAGATGAACTAAGATCGGAAAAAGAAGTAGCTGTAGAGATGAAGTGTATATTAGTTTTGACTCTCCAAAATTCTCCAGATTCTAGAAGAAGTTCCAGCAGATCAGTAAGCAATAAATCCAGCGCTGCTTTTCAAGAAGGGAGATCAAAAAACAGAGCCACATCAGTTGTTGAGAAAATCTAGAATTCATTAAGAAAATGATGACAGATCATTTAGTAAAAGCTAATATGATTATGGTTTTATGAAAGGGAGATTGTACATAACAATTAAGTTCTTTGGGGATGTGTCCAGCAGGGAGCCAGTGGACACAGTGTATATTTTATCAAAGTTTGCTGGTAATACAAAGATAGGTGAGAAAGCAAGTTGTAACGAGGACACAAATCTGCAAAGAGACATGAATACTTTAAGTGAGCAGGCAAAAAGATGGCAGAATAAGGATAATGAAAGGAATTTCAAGGTTCTTCATTTTGTTAGAAAGAATAATAAAACAGAGTATTGGTTAAATGGTGTGAGGTTGAGAGATCTGCATGTCCCCTTACAAGAAACAAATGTTAGAATGCAGGTCAGGCGAATAATCAGGAGGATAAATGAAACTGTTGGCATTTATTGCAAGGGGGATGAGGTATAAAAGAAGTCCTGCCATAACTGTACAAGACCTTGGTAAGACCGTACCTGGAGTACCGCATACAATTTTTATCTCCTTTCAGGAAAGAGGTACTTGCTTTGGAGACAAGTGCAGAGAAGGTTCCTTAGATTGATTGCTGGGATGAGTGGGTTGTCTCATGCAGAATGATGAGCAAAATGGGCCTATCTGCTCTGGAGTTCATAAAATTATGAGGTGATCTCATTGAAACATATCAGATATTAAGGGCTCAACAAGAGATGGGAACCTGAGTGGGGAGACTGAAGGGGAGGAAACAAGGATAGAAGCAAAAGGACAAGAAACTTGGAGGATGGAAAGGTCAGAGCAAGCTGGACTATTATGCAAAATAATGAATAGACGACGACTAATGTTAAAGGGGCAAACCTGAAGGCACTGTGTCTCAACGTGCAAAGTATACAAAATAAGGTAGATGAATTAATTGCGCAAATAATATAAGTTAATAATGTCCTTGTGATTATGGAGACATGGCTGCAGGGGGATCAGAGGCGTTACTCAATATTCAGTAAGGGCAGATAAAAAAGAAGAGGAGGTGGAGTAGTGTTGTTAATAAAAGAGAGAATCAATACAATAGTGAGGAAGGAAATAACTTCAAGAATCTGTACAGGTGGAGCTAAGGAACACCAAAGATGTGATGTAGGAAATGGCACTGAACGGAATATTAGAGATGCATATAATAAGGGTACAACCTCAATTATGCATGACTTTAATCTACATGTAGATTGGGCAAACCAAGTTATAAATAATACTGTAGAGGAGGAATATCTGGACTGCATTTGTGATGGCTTTCTGGACCCATATGCTGAGGAACCAACTAGAAAGCAAGCCCTCCCAAACTGGATATTGTGTAATGAATGAGAAAGGATTAATAAACAGTCTTGTGTGTGGGCCCATGGGGAAGAGCAACTATGACACGATAGAATGCTTCATTAAAATGGTGAAAGAGTTGATTCTGAGACTAGGATCATGAGTCTACACAAAGGAAATTATGAAGGTATGAGGCGCAAGTTGGCTGTGATAGGTTGGGGAACATTACTTCAAGGGATGACAGTGGATAAGCAACGTCAAGTACTTAAAGAGTGCATGGATGAATTACAACAATTATTCATTCACGTACAAAAATGAAACAGGAAAGGTGTCTCAGACATGGATTTCGAAAGAAATTAGGGAAATATAAAAAGACCAGAAAAAGTAACAAACTTGGAAATTGCAAGCAGTTCAGATTTCAGCAAAGGAAGACAAGGGACTGATTGGAAATAGAGTACGAGAGTAGACTTGCAGAGAACATAAAAACAGATGGTCAAAGCCTCTATGGATAATTGAATACAAAAGAAAGAGTAGTGAAAACAAATGTAGGTCCCTTATAGTCAGAAGTGGAGAAATTTATAGTAGGGAACAAAAAAAAAGGCAGACCAATTAAATTCATACTTTGGATCTGTCTTCATAAAGGAGGGTACAAATCACCTCCCAGTAATGTTAGAGAACACAGGGTCTACTGAGAGGGGGAAACTAAATGAAAGTCAATATTAAGAGGGAAACTGATGAAATTAAAGACCAGTAAGTCCCCAGGTCCTGATAGTCTGCATTCTAGAGAACATAAGGAAGTGGTCCCAGAAATAGTGGGTGCAATGGTAGTAACTTTACAAAATTATTTAGACTTTGGAACAGTTCCATAGATTGGAGGGTAGATAACATAAAATTTAAAAAGGGAGGAAGAGAAAAAAGTGGACTAGCCTAACGTCAGTGGCAGTGAAAATGATGGACTCCATTATAAACTGGATTATAAACCATGGGAACTGAAGTGTCAGATTAGAGGATGGATCAGTTGGTGTAGAAGTAGATGCGATGTGTACAGAGAAGGTGAGGAAGGATAGTCAGGGGACGGGCATAAATGCAATCAGTTAGATGGGTTGAAATGAGTTTACCTTAATGCGAGAAGTGTTAGGAATAAGGGTGAACTTAGAGTATGGATCAGTACATGGAATTACGATGTTATGGCCATTACAGAGACTTGGCTGTCGCAAGGGCAGGAGTGGCTGCTTGAGGTTCCAGGGTTTAGATGTTTCAAAAGGGATAGGGAAGTGGGTAGAAGGGATGGGGGGGTGGGGGGAGGATGACTAGGGTGAGGGTAGGACCACTCAGGGATAAGGGGGGAACAATGTGTCTGGAAGCGAAGTAGGTAGGGGAGGTCCTAAATGAATACTTTGCTTCAGTGTTCACCAGTGAGAGGGACTTAGACGAATTTGAGGTTAGCGTAGATCAGGCAAATGTGTTGAAGCATGTCAAGGTTAAGAAAGAAGCAGTGTTAGAGCTACTAAAAAGCATTAGGATAGATAAGTCCCTGGGGCTGGACAGGGATACTATGGGAAGCAAGGGAAAGATTGCTGGAGCATTAACAATGATATTTTAGTCCTCCCTGGCCACAGGAGTGGTACCGGAGGATGGCAAACATTGTTCCATTGAAAGGTAAAAGGGATAATCAAGGGAATTATAGACCGGTGAGTCTTACGTTAGTGATGGGCAAACTATTGGAGAGGATTCTTAGGGACAGGATTTATGAGCATTTCGAGAAGCATAGTCTTATTAGGGATAGTCAACATGGCTTTGTGAAGGGCAAGATTGAGCCTCATAAGCTTAATAGAGTTTTTTGAGGAAATGACAAGACAAATTGATGAAGGTAGTGTGGTGGATGTGGTATATATGGATTTTAGTAAGGCGTTTGACAAGGTTCCCCATGGTAGGCTCATTCAGAAAGGCATGAGGTTATGGGATCCATGGAAAATTGGCTGTGTGGATTCAAAATTGGCTTGCCCACAGAAGGCAGAAGGTGGTTGTAGAAGGGGAGTATTTGACCTGGAGGTCGGTGACTAGTGGTGTTCTACAGGAATCTGTTCAGGGACCCTTGCTCTTTGTGATTTTTATAAATGATTTGGATGAGGAAGTGTAAGGATGGGTTGGTAAGTTTGCAGATGACATGAAGGTTGGTGGTGTAGTAGATAGTGAAGAAGGTTGTCTTAGGTTGCAACAGGATTTAGACAGGATGCAGAGCTGGACAGAGAAGTGGCAGATGGAGTTCAATCCAGAGATGTGTGAAGTGATACACTTTAGAAGAACAAACTTGAAGGCAGAGTACATGATTAATGGCAGGATTCTTAGCAGTGTGGAGGAACAGAGAGATCTTGGGGTCCAAGTAGATCCCTCAAAGTTGCCTCACAAGTGGATAGGGCAGTTAAGAAGGCATATGGTGTGCTGGCCTTCATTAGCTGGGGGATTGAGTTCAAGAACCGAGAGGTGATGTTGCAGCTCTATGAGACTCTGGTTAGACCACACTTGGAATATTGTGTTCAGTTCTGGTCACCACATTATAAGAAGGATGTGGAAGCTTTGGAGAGGGTGCAGAGAAAATTTACAAGGATGCTACCTGGGTTGGAGAGCATGTCTTATGAGGAGAGGTTGAGCAAGTTAGGGCTTTTCTCTTTGGAGCGACGGAGGATGAGAGGAGACTTGATTATGAGAGGCCTAGACAGAGTGGACAGCCAGCATCTTTTCCCCAAGGTGGCAATGGCCAATACTAGAGGTCACCCGTTTAAGGTGCGTGGAGGAAAATTCAGGGGAGATGTCAGAGGTAGGTTTTTTTTTAACACAGAGAGTGGTGGGTGCCTGGAATGCACTGCCAGGGGTGGTGGTAGGGGCCATTACGATAGAGTCATTTAAGAGACTATTAGATAGGCACATGGATGAAAGAACAATAGAGGGCTATGGGAGGTGAAGTAGAGAGGGGGATAGATTGAACGGGGATAAGGTTTATGCAGGTCAGCACAACATCGTGGCCGAAAGGCCCATACTGTGTTGTACTGTTTTATGTTCTAAAATATGTAATAGAGCACTTGAAGCTGAGTGACAGGATTCATGAAAGGGAGATCATACTTGATAAATGTCCTGGAATTTTTTGAGGATGTAACTAGCAGAATAGTGACGGAGAACCAGTGGCTGTGGTGTATTTGGGCTTTCAGAAAGATTTCAGTAAGGCCCCACATAACAGATTAGCCTGAAAAATTAAGGCACCTGGGATTTGGGGGTGGGGGGGGGGGTGGGGTAAGGTGCTGAATGGATAGAGAATTAGTTGGATGACAGAGTTGGCAGGACTGATTGATTAGTAGGCTTATGTTCTGTAGAGTTTAGAGGAATGAGAGGGGATCTCATTGAAACTTGCAAAATTCTAACAGAACTGGACAGATTAGATGTAGAAGGTTCTATGGTATATTCCTGGTGCTAGGGAGTCCAGGACCAGGGATCACAATCTAAAGATATGGGTAAGCCATTTAAGACTAGGAAGGAGGAGAAATTTCTTCTCTCAGGGAATGATGAACTTGTAGGATTCTCTGTTGAAGCCAGATCATTAAATAAATTCAAGGAGTTAGATATTGTTCTTTGAGTCAGAGGGATCAAGGGTTATGGGGTGAAGGCTGGAACAGAGTACTGAGTTTGGATGATCAGCCATGATCATCTTGAACGGCAAAGCAAGCTTGAAGAGCCAGATGGCCAGTTCCTATTTTCTGTGATATATGATATATGTTGTCAGGGTGTTTCCCCATGCTGTGGGAATCTAGAACTAAGGAACACAGTCTTAGGATAAACAATCAATCACATAAGACTAAGAAGTGGAAACATTTCTTGAATTTTCAGGTGACACAGATAGTAAAGCTGCATCCTCACAATTCCAGCAACCTGGAGTTCGATCCTGAATCCCATCTGGGCGGAGTTTGCATGTTCTTCCTGTGACCCCATGGGTTTTCCCTGGATGATCCCAAAGATGTGTGTTGGTAGGTTAATTGGCCACTATAAATTGATCCTGGTATGTAGCTGAGTAGTAGAATCTGTGGGGAGATGGGTAAGTGGGAAGAATTAAAAATACAAGATTAGTGTAAATGGATGCTTGATGGTTGGCGTGAATTTGGTGGACTGCTGTATGACTGTATGATTTCAGAATCACCCCAAAGACTAAGGGTACAGTGTTTTTATATTCAAGACTGAGATGTTGGACCACAGAGAAATCATGGATTTATGGGGATCAGGCAGGAAAATCAAGTTTCTCTTCAAGTAGATCAGCTGTGTTCTAATTGATGAACAAAGCTGTATGAGCTACTCCAGCTCCTACTTTTTATATTTTCTTAACTCATCAATCTAACTTCCTTTTTGCTCAGTTCCTCTAATAATCCACCACCTTGGACCTGCTCCTCAAGTTCAACTGCAGTCTTTACATTAATCTAGATTCTCCCTTATTTTCCAAATATATGATGTTTATTTCCTGGTGTCTTTGGAAGACAACAACATTTCATTGGCACATTCACAATGCATGTGTTTTATGACCTCCCCACTCCCCGAAAACACTTCAAATGGTCCTACTACCAGACCCAGTAGGGACCCCAACTGCATATGGAAGATGCTGTCTCGGTCACAGCCTTGGCAGCAAAAGGACAGTGCAGTGAATAACCAACACTTCTCGGGCTTGATCATCATGCCTCTGCCAAATGGAAAACCTGAAAATACAGTTGATCATTCCCAACATTTTCAGGCAGAATCTACTTGGAAGCTGGCAAAAATCCACATACATCAAGAAAATTCTCACCACCAGCTGTTACTCAGTTATAGCCCCACCAAGTGTTCCTGAGGCTTGCTTTCTCGCTCTGATTTCCCTTTTCATTGGGTAATTGTCGAGCCTCTGCTCCATGGAGCATTGAGGGAGTCCTACACTGTCAAACTAGACATCACAGTAAAACCCATTTGCTCTCTCTGGTGGTACTTTGTCAAGGAGCACGGGAGTTCTTCTTGGCGTTCAAACATATATTTACCCCTCAGTCAATATCTCAAAAACAGACTATCTGGTCATTATCATATCATTACTGAGAGCTTTCAATGCTCTCTATTTTACCCTGTGCATACATTACCACATTGGCTGTAAGAGCATTATGGAATCTCCTGGGGTTATGAAAGATGCTATATAAATGTAAGTTTCTTTTTACTGAGTGATGGGCAGATATTAAAACCTTCACTGATAGCTGTGGCTTTGACAGCATCAAAAGAGTGTTCAGTCATGGTTAAAAGGTTGCTCTGACACTACCCACTAACTTATACAGAGAATTAGATTGCTGCCAAGGAATTACTACATCAGCATTCATACTTTGTACTCAAAGTCTTTGGCACTTTGAAGTAAGGTTTGGATAATGACCTGAAGTTAACCTGTAAAATACAGCCTGTTAACATAAACTGTAGTTAAACTTGAGAGACTCAACATTCAAGCTTCCCATTCATTTCCTACATGGTTCTCTGGAGGAGTATACAGCAGAAGCACTGAAGGTAGTTTGAACTGGAGCATGCCAGGTAGGTTATAATGAACTCACTGACTTGGCTATATTGTCTTCAGCTTGAAATGATGCTGGTTAGCAGGCTGGGGGCATAGAATCACAGTCACCAATTAATCATTGAATGGGATCCAATCAAAATCACAAGGGGGCAGGGTTGAGAGTGTTAAAATGGGGTCAAGGAGAAGTTAGTGTTTGAAGGCATTGGGGGATGGGTTGAGGAGGTGGTTCAGGTTCAGAAGGAGGCTGAGGTTTGTTGGGGTTGAGGGTTGTTTCTTCATTCTATAGGTCGGAAACAGCAAATTAGCAGGCTTTCTGGGAAATTCTCCTCAATGATTAGGTTAAATGCTTTTTCCCAAAAATATACATTATTCATAATACAGTAAAAACAACCAGAACATGTCTTTCTGTATGTTCATTGTGCCATTTATATAATACATTCTCTTACAACACATCAACGTCATTCCTGTTTCCTCCTTAAACTACGTACCCAAGAAGCATTTGAGAGACTGTTGCACAGGGCCCAGCCCCTCAGTGTCCAGTCTCAGCAGGACCATAGAATGTGGTCCTCCCCACAATGCCCTTGCAATGGTTGTGCAGAGCTTCAGTGCATCCTTCAGCATGTATTCCTTCACCTTGGAATGTGCTAGTCAGCAGGATTCACTTGCAGACATCTAACACTGGAAGACCAACAAATTTCATGCACACCAAAGTGTGTCTTTCAGTGAGTTGGTGATCTTCAAGCATAGGTTAAGTGCTTCCCTCAGCCAGCTGTAAGTAGTAGATTTTTCAAATTATCACAATGACTGAGCAGTGCATTAGATGAGCACACTAGCTTTACATCTGAGTCAAAATGGAATCTCGTGGGAAACCTGGACTAAAATCTCCAACTTCTGCTGCCAGGATAGCACTTAAACCAAATTAGGATGAACTGAGTAGCTCACAGACAGCAAGGAGACAAGGAGAGCTGGTGCTGCAACAATGTCCAAACTGATGCAAAACAGACAGGGGTGAAAGTGTTTGTATGTTGGGGGCTTGGGGTGGTAGAGGTTGGATGATCCAGACCAGAACCAGGCATTAGCAGAAGACTACCATCAATAAATCCAGTTGAGTATTAAGGAACTTATTAACTTAAAAGGTAATGTTAAAGGACTAAGCGACGTCTGGTAGAAGGAGACGCAAGAGGCTGCAGATGCTGGAACTAGAGCAACAAGTAAGATATCTATAGAAGTCAGGCAGCATCTATAAAAAGGAATGGACAGTTGACTCAGTCCAGATGTGCCTTGATGCTGAGTTCCTCTAGCATCTTGTTTGTTGTCACGGTAGAAGGAGGCTCTTGTATAAACACAGACATGGACCAGTTAAGCCAAAGAGCATGTGCTTGAGCTGTAAATGATAATAAAATACATTGTAGAGCTTCCACTACATTGCTGCCATCCCAGACAAGCACCAATAGCTATGAATTCTTTTCAGCACATGCCTGTTTGTGCAAAGAAAGCTGCCACAAACAAGGAAATTCAGGAATGAGCTGAACTTCCTATTGCTTTCCTAATAACATCTTGGAGTCTGAAACTGGAACAGGATGAAGATGGCATTCCAGGGGTACTGTAATCGCTTATGACCTTCCAGCTCAGACACTGAACCCAGGCTGATATAAAGTACAGATTATCCTTTGCACAGCTCTCATCCCACAATCAGCAACCATGTCTGGGTTAATTTCTCTGAAATTTGAACTTGGAAGCATGGTCTTCCTCCAAATGGCTAATCTATATGCATCTTCCCAACTGGCACAGTTGGTAGGCATTGGGTGGGTGGGTAAGATGCTCTCTAAGTCACCATATCCAAACTGAGGTTTGAGATAGATTGTAGCCATATAAGCTGAATTGTGGGTGCCTATGAAGTTTAGGATATATATCATGTTTGTAGAGAGGGTGAGTGCAGCTCCATAGGAAGGGCAGTACTAGTGAGAAAAATCCTGCAGCCCTGAAAGTAAACACTTGAGATTTTCTGAAAGCAGCACTGGTATCTTAGCAGCATTACTGTTGTCATGGTAATAGAGGTTTGGTATAAAGAGAGTGCTCTTCCTCTCTCTCTCTCTCTCTCTCTCTCTCCTTCTCCTCCTCTCTCTCTCCTCCCACTCCATTATATCTTTATGGTCACACAAAAATTTTAAATCACTCACTCAGAGCACTTCCTGACATGACTGATCTGGTCAGTTCTGCCTGTTAGTTTGATTAGGTAGCTGGTGAAGTCTCTCTGCCAAAGTCCAGTACCACAGGAACAGTTCCAAGTGTTACTCAGATCACTTCACCACCTCACACATCTGTATGCCTATTACATCAAAACATCTGAAAAAACAATTTACAATGAAGTACAGTCAATATTACAATACAGGGAACTGGAACCCAATTGGCACATAGCAAGATCCCACAATTAGCCATGAGAGAAAGTTTTAGCAGGGGGTCCAAGGGTTAATCTGTCAATCACTGTCTTCAATGTAGTCAATGTCTCAGCCTTGCAGCTCTCTGGAATAGAGAATTCCAAGAGTCTCAGCCATCTGAGAGAATAGCTGAGAGAAGAAATTCCTCCTCATTTCCATTGCAAAAAATGGAAATGAGGAACTATGCCCCCAGTCCTAGATAACCACACTAGGGGAAACATCCTCTCAATATCCACCCTGTCAGTCCCCCTGAGGATTTTATGCAATTCATTACGATCTCCTCTCATACTTATGAACTTCAATGAGTACGTACCCAACCTGTTCATTCTCCCTTCATCATGGAAATCAGCCTCTACACTGCCTCCAGTTGGAGTATATCCTTCCTGAAATATGGAAACCACAACTGTATGCAGTACTTGAGGTGCCATCTTACCAGCACCTAGTAAAGTAGTAGCATCAAAACTTTACTACTTTTATACTTCATTCCCTTTGCAATGAAGGCCAACATTCCTTTGGCCTTTTAAATTATTTTCTATACCTGCATTCCAACCTTTTATGTTTCATGTATGGTGACCCCCCCCCCCCCCAGATCCCTTTGTATCACAGTATTTAGTGGTCAGAATAATAATTTTCTTTTTCATTCAAATGTGAATAACCTCACATTTTCTCACATTATATTCCATCAGACAAGTCCCTGTCCATTCACTTAACCTATCTATATCACTTTGTAAGCTCTTTGTGTCCTTCTCACAAATTGCTAGCCCACCTATGATTGTATTATCAGCAAACTTGGCTGCAGTGCCTTCATCCATATTATTAATAAAGACTGTAAATAGTTGAGGCCTGAGCTCCGATCCTTATGGCGCCCTGCTAAGTACCCATTTATACCAACTTTGTTTTCTGTTAGTTAGCCACTCCCCTATCTATGTCAATTTATTGGGTGTCTTGTGTCTTCTACTGTGAAAACAAGAGAAGTGCAAGGTAATAAGTTTACATATAAGTTACAACGAACAAATGCACAATAAATGGGAGGATAGTGAGTGGCTTGGAGGAACAAAGGGACCATGGTGTGTATATCCACAGATCCTTAGAGATAGCAGGACACGTCAATATAAGGGTTAAAAATGCCTACAAAATGGTTAAATCCGTGAGCAGAGGGGTGGAATGTATGAACAGTGAGGTTACACTAGAACAATATACAACAGTGATTAGACCACAGATGGAGTAGTTTTGCTCATCACGCTAAAGGAGAGATATGATTGAACTGCAGAGGATGCAGAGTAGATTGCTGAGAATTTACCAAGCTTGGAAAATTACAGTTAAGAGGAAAGATTGGATAAACTGGGTCATAGATTTAAAGTATTTGGTTGAAGGATTAGAGAGAAGTTGAGAATAGAAGTTTTTGCTTGGAGAATGCTCAGAGTCTGGAACTCCATCTGAAAGGGTGGTAGGTTTGAAATGTGAGGTTTGAAGAACTGTGACCTGAAGGGTTATGTTCATAGTCTTGGAAGGTGGGATTAGGTTGGGGAGTGTTTTTGACCTGCACAAAGTGGGCTAAGTGGCTTCCCACTGTTTCAGATTTGATAAATGAGCCATTTGGCCAAATGCTGTCAGATGAAGTGGTGAAATCAAATACAATTACTGCATTCAAGAGGCATTTAGACGAGTACTTAAATAAGCAAGGCACAGAAGGATACAGTCCTAATGCAGGGAAATGGGATTAGTGTAGATGGTCAAAAAGGTCAGCATGGATGTGGTGGGGTGAAGAGGCCGTTTCTGTGCTATACAACTCATTGACTGTGTTTAATAATTTTTATATGATTCATACAACAGAGAGGTTCTTTTCAAAGCTTCACAAGGTGGTTAAGGGTAACAGTGAAAATGACAGTTCAGATCTTCCCAATAGCACCTTAAGAGAGTAAATTTAGTTTTCAAAATCTGAAAGCAATAAAACTAGGAGCAGGACCAGCAGCCGTAAGTCATGTGATTGTCAGCAAAACCAACTGCTTCATTAAGCATCCAAAGCAAAAGACTGCAAATACTTGAAATCCAAAACAAAAACACAAAATACTGGAAGCATTCAGCAATTCAAGCAACATCAGTGGGGAGAGAAACAGGGTTTGACACTTCAGGTCAAGGACCCTTCATCAGAACTGGAAAAGTGAGAAAACAAGCTTGTTTTAAGTTGCAGAGAGGAGTAGAGTGGGAGAAATAAAAGAGAATGTTTGTGAAGACAAGATAAGTGCAAATTAATAGCAATATTGTCAAGATAACAATTATTTTAAAAATCTGCAGTTAAAGACAAAAAAGAGAAAAGGGAAACAAATTGAAACAGAGATATAGCAATATTGCTCTACATTTTGGAGGTTTGGGCAAGTAACTGCAGTGCATTTCATAAGTGGTACACATTGTAGCTACTGTCGGCTGTAGAGGGAATGAAGTTTAGGATGGTTGATGGGCTGTCAATCAAGTGGGCCATTTGTCTTGGATGGTGTTGAGCTTCTTGAGAATTGTTGAGTTTGCACTCATCCAGGCAAGTGGAGAGTATTCCATCATGCTTCGGACTTGTGCCTCATAGATGCCGATAAAGCCCTGGGGAATCAGGAAGTGAGCCACCTGCTGTAGGTACTCAGCCTTTGACCTGCTCTTTCAGCCGTGCAGCCTTGAGTCCTGATGCAAGGTTTCGACCCAAAATGTCGACAATCCGTTTTCTCCCACAGATGCTGCTCGACACGTTGAGTTCCTCCAGAAGATTATTTGTTACTCCAAATTCCAGCATCTGTAATCTCTTGTGTCTTTCTTCCAGCCTTGCTATTTATGTGGCTAGTGTAGTTGAATTTCTGGTCATTGGTGACCTCCAGGATATTGATAATGAGAGACTTGGTAATGGTAATGACATTGAATGTTAGGGGAAGTTGGTTAGAATCTTCTCAGTTGGAGATGGCCATTGCCTGGCACTTTGGTGGCATGAATGTTACTTGCCACTTATCAGGCCATGCCTGAATGTTGTTTTGGAACTCCTGCAGTTATATCTGGGACCACATAATTGACATTTGCCAATCACAACCATCTTTTTTGTGTGAGTTATGACTCCACCGTTGGAGTATTTTCTCTTCAATGCCTATTGTCTTTGATCCCACACTTTGTCAAGTATTGCCTTAATGTCAAGGACAGTCACTCTCACCTCACTTCAAAGAAGGTGAGGGGCTCTGCAGAGTGTCCCGTTCAGTCTGCAAAGACATCTGAACTTCCAGTTGCTTGTCACTTTAATTCTCCAAGCTACTCCCACTCTAAAAATGCCTGATGAAGACTCAAGGGACAGCATCTCTTCTATCTGGGTAGGTTGCAGCCCTTGGGACTTAATATTGAATTTAAGAATTTCTGTCTTCTCTCTCTCTCCCTCTCTCTCTCCACATATATGGCAGTACCTTCCTGTTTTAATTTGATTCTTTCTTCTCTTCTTTCTCTAAGGTTTTTAAAATAATGGTTTCCTTGTCAACTTTGGTCTGCACCCATCACAAAAATTCCCTTTGTTCTCCCCACCCCATCCCTCTTTGCAACTTAAAACATGCTTGTTTTCTCACTTTCCCAGCTACGATGAAGAGTCTTGATCCAAAATGTCAACTGTTTCTCTCCCCATTGATGCTGCTCAAACTGCTGAGTGCTGTCAGCATTCTCTACTTTTTTTGCTTCATGAAACTTCCTCAAAAAACTTGGCTCATTTATCAATTCACAGCGCTGTAAATTTATCATTTACAGCAGATGCAATCTCGCTGGCTCTCCACTCGGCTTTGGAGCACCTAGACAACAGCAAAACATAAGTCAGGCTGCTGTTTATCAATTACTGCTCGGCGTTCAACGCCATCATCCTGTCAGTACTCATCAACAAGCTTCAAAAACTGGGCTTCTGTCCCTCCCTCTGCAACTGGATCCTCACTTCCTTATTGGGGGACCACAAGTCAGTGTGGATTGGTAGTAGTATCTCCTCCTCGCTGACAATCAACACAGGCACACCTCAGGATGCGTGCTTAGCCCACTGCTCTACTCTCCCTACACTCATGACTGTGTGGCTAGGCACAGCTAAAATGCCATCTATAAATTCGCCAATGACACCACTGTTGTTGGTAGAACCTCAGATGGTGATGAGGCGGTGGACAGGAGTGAGATAGATCAGCTGGTTGAGTGGTGTCACAACAACCTCGCACTCAATGTTAGCAGGACCACAGAAATGATTGTGGACTTCAGGAAGGGGAAGTCAGGAGAACACACACCAGTTCTCATTGAGGGGTCAGTGGTGGAAAGGGTGAGCAGCTTTAAGTTCCTGGGCGTCAACATCTCAGAGGATCTATCTTGGGCCCAACACATTGATACAGTCACGAAGAGGGCACACCAGTGGTTCTACTTCATTAGGAGTTTGAGGAGATTTGGTATGTCAAGACTTGCAAATTTCTATAGATGTACGGTGGAGAGCATTCTGACTGGTTGCATCACCGCCTGGTATGGAGGCTCTAATGTTCAGGATCAAGAGAGGCTGCAGAGGGTTGTAGACTCAACCAGCTCCAACACGGGCACAACCCTCCCTGCCATCGAGGACATCTTCAAGAGGTGGTGCCTCAAGAAGTTGGCATCCATCATTAAGGACCCTAACCACCCAGGACATGCCCTCGTCATGTTACTACTATCGGGGAGGAGGTACAGGAGCCTGAAGACCCACACTCAACGATTCAGGAACAGCTTTTTCTCCTCCGCCATCAGATTTTTGAATGGTCCATGAACCCATGAATACTACCTTGTTATTCCTCTTTTGCCCTATTTATTTATTTTTGTAACTTACAGTAATTTTTATGTCTTTATGTCTTGCACTGTACTGCTACCACAAAACAACACATTTCATGACATATGTGAGTGATAATGAACTTGATTCTAATTCAAATCTTTCCAATTTTGAATTCAGTTACACACCAATGGCTAACACTAAACTGACCTCCAAAGCAACCAGTTATAAATTTCTCAGGGAACTGGGAATGAACAATAAATGCACATGATGTCTTTATCCCCAAAAATAAATAATAAAAGACACCTACCCCAGACCTGCCCACCCCCTCCCCACCAGCTGAAATGAGCTCCAGCTTTTATACCCACACCAAACTGGATCCCAGACCCTCATGCACGTTTCAGTAATCCCACCAACCTCTCCAATGATATTGGGATTAGACCCCCATAACTCCCATCACTCCAAAGCTTCTCAGTGGAAAGAAAAGGGCACGTCCTTGTACGAGACTCTCAAATGGTATGTAGCCTCCCTGGTATTAGGGTCAGAGATGCCTCAGAGAGACCGCAGGGCATTCTGAAGGGGGAGGGTGAAAACCAGTCACCAAAAAAATGGATGAGGCCTTGCAACATGAATTTAAGGAGTAAGGTAGCAGATTAAAGAGCTGAAACTCTAAGGACCTCCTAGAATCGGTGCTAAATGTTCCTGAATATAAGAATTGGAAGATAGGTCAGATGATTGCATGGCTAAAGGATTAGTGTAGAAGGGAGGGGTTTAGCTTTTTGGACCACTAGAAATATTGCTGGGGTTGGTGGGACCTGTATGAGCTGGACAGGTTTCATCGGAACTAAAATTGGTTCAATATCCTTGCTGGGAGGTTTCTTGAGCTGTTGGGGAGGCTTCAAACTAATTTGACAGGACACAGAGTAATTAGGGGCAAGGTTCAGTCAAATATAGAAGAAAAACTAGGTCAGTCCAATAGACAGAGCAGACATGGTATTGGTTTATTATTGTCACATGTACAGAGATGCAATGAAAAACTTTGTTTTGCAAGCCATCCATTCAGATCATTTCAAAACCTAAGTACTTTGAGGTAGTACAAGGGGAAAGCAGTAACAGAATGCAGAATATAGCATTATTGGTTACAGTTACAGAGAAAGTGCAGTGCAGGTAGATGATAAAGTGCAAGGGCCATGATGAGGTAGATTGTGAGGACAGGAGTTTAACGTACAAGAGGTCCATTGAAGAGTCTTATAGCAGCAGGATAGAAGTTGTGTGGGCATGATAGGGCACATGGGAGAATTGGAAGGCTAAATTGTATCTATTTTGATACAAGGAGCCTGACTTGTATGGCAGATGAACTTAAAGATTTGATCAATATGTGGGAATGTGATATTGTTGCAATCATTGAGACATAGTTAAAAGAAGGGCAAGACTGGTAACTCGACATTCCAGGTTATAGAAGTTTCAGGTGAGATGGGGTGGGGGAAATGTAATAGAGGTGGGGGGGCTTTGCATCACGGAGACCATCGCTGCAGTACTGAGGCAGGATGTCTTAGATGGTCTTAAAATGAGTATGTACATGAGTAAAGTTTAGAATTAAAAGGGATGATCAGTTTGCTGGATTATAATACAGGCCTCCCAACAATCTGTGAGAGATAGAGGAATATTTATGTAAGCAAATCATAGACGGATGTAAGAGGAGTAAGACTGTAGTAGCTGGGGGGGGGGTTCGACTTCCCCAATATCAACTGAGATCGCCTTAGTGTGAAAGGATTAGACAGGACAGAATTTTTAAAGTGCATCCAGGAAGGCTTTTTGTGCCAGTACACAGATAACCTTACTATGAATGGGGCAGTGCCTGACCTAATTGTAGAGAAAGAAGCTGGGCAAGTAGATGAAGTGTCAGTGGACGAACACTTTGGGGATAGTGACTGTAACTTAGCAAGTTTTAAAATAGTTATGGGAAGCAATAAGGATAATCCAAAAATTCATTGTCAGAATTAGGGGAAGGCCAATTTCAATATCAGGACCTGGCAAACGTAAACTGGAAGCAGGTAAACTGCATTCAGAAAGTGGGAGTCTTTTAAAAGAGAAATAGTGAGAGTTGAGGGCCAACACATTCCTGTCAGGATGAAGGGTAAGAATGGCAAGACCAGGGAACCCTGGATGTCAAGGGAGGGTTTGATAAAGGATGAAAAGGGAGAATATGGTAGATGTAGAACATTTAAAATGGGAGAGGCCCTTAAGAAAATGTACAGAGTGCTGAAAAAAGAAATTAGGAGGGCAAAGGCCATAAAACATAATTGGAAGATAATATTATGGAAAATCCTAAGGCATTTTGCAAGTATATTAAGA
The DNA here is from genome assembly GCF_009764475.1 of Pristis pectinata. Classification (NCBI taxonomy): domain Eukaryota; kingdom Metazoa; phylum Chordata; class Chondrichthyes; order Rhinopristiformes; family Pristidae; genus Pristis; species Pristis pectinata. The sequence continues at coordinate 5,891,380 of NC_067425.1, read as the reverse complement.
ACGAGAGGGTAACCAGGGAAAGAATGGACCACATTAGGAACCAAAGGGGCAATCTGTGCATGGGGCCAGAGGGTATGGGTGAAGTCTTAAATTAATATTTTTCATCCTGAGTTCACTAAAGAGAAAGATATTGTAGTTGGAAATTTCAGTTGGGATGGTGAGATGTTAAGATTAAAAAAGAGGTATAAGATGTCTTAGTGGGCATAAAGGTGAATAAATCACAAAGCATGATGAGATGTATCCTAGACTACTATGGGAAGCAAGGGAGGAGATTGTGGGGGCCCTGGTGGAGATATTTAAATCTTTGCAAGCCTCAGGCAAGGTGCCAGATTACAGGAAGACAGCAAATGTGTACTTTTATTCAAGAAGGGCATCAAGGATAAGCCAAGTAATTACAGGGCTTTCATTTAATGTCAGTGGTAGAGAAATTATTCGAAAAAGTTCTGATATACAGGATTAAACTACTCTTGGAAAGGCAGGTATTGATGAGGGATAGTCAGCACAGATTTTTTGTGCGAGAGTGTGTCTGACTAATTTAATAGGGTTTTTTGAAGAGTTGATATATTGTTGAGGGCAGTACAGTGGATGTGGTTTACGTGGACTCAGTAAAGCCTTTGACAAGGTGCCACATGGAAGGCTGTCCCAAAAGGTGAGAGCCCATGGAATCCAAGACAAGTTGGCAAACTAGATCCAAAATTGGTTATGGGAGACATCGAGTGATGTTGGAGGGTTGCTTTTGTGATTGGAAGCCTGCGATCAGCAGTGTACCACAACGGTCAGTGCTGGGACCCTTGCTGTTATATAATTAACAATTTAAATTTTATACTTTATTTATACAGCAGGGTAACAGGTCCCTTTGGCCCAACAAGCCCACACAGCCCAATTGCACTCACGTTAACCACTAACCCGTATGTCTTTGGAACGTGGGAGGAAACCGGAGCGCCCGGAGGAAACCCACGCAGTCATGGGGAGAACGTACAAACTCCTTACAGACACCGGTGGAAATTGAATCCCGATTGCTGCCGCTGTAATAGCATTACGCTAACCGCTATGCTACCGTGCCGCCGCTAATTTAGATATGAATATAGGAGGTATAATTAGTACGTTTGCAGATGACATGAAAATTAGTGGGGTTATTGATAGTGGGAAAGGTAGTCATGGACTACAGAATGATATTGATCAGCTGGTAGGTTGGGCAGGGCCCTGGCAGATGGCATTTAATCCTGACAAATGTGAGTTGATGCATTTTGGGGGGCGGGGGGTGGAAATGGGGGGAGTACACCATTTACCATGAATTGTAGGGCCCTAGGGAGCATTGAGGATTAAATAAACTTTGGTGGACCCATCCAAAGATCTCTGAAGGTGGAAGCATGGGTAGGTAAGGTGATGAAGAAGGCGGCATATGGGCTGCTTGCCTTCATTAGTCAGGGCCTACAGTATAAGAGCAGGGAAATCTTGGTACAACTTTGTTAAACTTTGGTTAAGCTACAGCTGGAATATTCTGTGCAGTTCTGGTTGCCGTACTATAGAAAGGGTGTGACTGCACTGGAGAGAGTGTAGAGGATACTTACCTGGATGTTGCTTGGGATAGAATGTTTCAGTTATGATGACAGACTAGATAGACTTGGTTTGTTTTCCATAGAGTGGAGGAGGCTGGGGGTGGAGAGGACCTGATAGAGGTATACAAAATTATAAGAGGCATAGTTACGGTAGAAAGAAAGAAACATTTCCCCATGGCAGAGGTATCGAAGACCAGAGGGCATAGGTTTAAGGTGAGGAGCAAGAGGCTTAGAAGGGATCTGAGGAAGAATTTTTCACCCAGGTGGTTGCAACCTGGAACTCTCACAACAGTTAAGAGGCAACTAGCCGAGCACTTGAATCACCAAGGCATAGCGGACAATGAACCAAATGCTGGTTATTAGGATTAATATAGATAGGTATTTGATAATTGGCATGGACATGGTGGGCTGAAGGGCCCATTTCTGTGCTGTATGACTATGATTCCATGATTCTAAATGCAGCAAATTGGCATGGGAAATAGGTAGATTGATCTGGCAGGATCATCGATTCTGCTTTATTAAAAATGGCCCATTGTTGTTGCAACATTTATCAGAAACCCAGCACTTTTGGGACTGGGAGGTGCAAATTCATCTCCTAAAACTTTACAGAGTAATTACCATCAGATTGACAAGTGTTTTATTAATCTATCGCAGACTGACGATGTAATTGCTAAGTATACTGAGGTTCCAATGCACACGGAGAGCTCTATTGTCCCCATTCTATCAATGATGTCAGGTGATTTTGCAGGAGCTTGGGTACAGCTAGGAACTGTGACCTTGGACTGGTAGATTATCAGAAGCCACAGCCTCTTTTCTGGAAGACCAGTAGCACATGGGGCTTGAGGTCAGGGAGACCTGCAGGAGCCAGGGACTGGGGTGGGACTGACCTGAAGGATTTGATGGTTTTTGCATGGGAGCTAGCAAGAATCAGGACTCCAGCATCAGGAGTCCAAAGGAAGGGAACAAATGGAGATGCTGTGACAAATGGATGCAAGTGAAGGATGTCAAGTTGCTAAGGGCTGTACATTCATTAGGGGCACTGTATATGGTGGATATAACTGCTAGAGTCAACCTCTCTCTGTCTCTGTCCAAGTACCACCACTCCCAGAGCTGCCCTAAGCATTCACCAACCACAGGATTAAGTGCAAAAGCCCCAGGCTTACATTGCATGCTGCTGAGTATGGCGATGACACATCACAATTGTCAGTGACTGTATGAATCAATGAGCCTTCCACCCACACAACAACCTGGAGGTACCTCGGCAATATGTATGTTAATGAGCCAGGCAGGCATATGCGTCAGTGAAGCTCCCAGACCCAGCTTCTGGGCAATCTTCCTGGCAAACAGGCACAGCTACCAAAACATCACAAAAAAGATGGAGAAAAGACAATCAGCAGAAAAATATTTAAAGAAATTGGGAAAGTGGCAAAGACAAAGAAATCACATTAAAAACTGCAAAGAGAGAAGCAATTAACTTCTCAGCATGGTGCTGTCAGCTTAAAAGCACATATATTGTGCTTCATTTTTCAAGTCAGTCTAACACAGTTTTAAAGAGGCACACTGGTTTCCCTGAACTGCTTTTTAATAATGACCTTCAGTTGATGTTTAGTGGTTAGGGTTTAAGACTGGGCTGGAATTAAGGCTAGGCATTAGAATCATGAGGGTCCTATCTGCTCTATCAGTAGGAGACGGCATCTTCCATGGAGCATTGCTGCCTCAGTACTGCACTGTGAGTGTCAACCCAACCTTTGTACTCAAGTGTCTGAACAAGATTGAAACATTACCCTTCTGACTCAGGCAGGAGAATGCCCACTGAGACACAGCTGACACCTCAAATTGAGATTTCACTGGAGCTTAAAGATGGCATGGAATTTTTTTCTGTTGCACTATCCCATGTACCATGAAGGAAACATTGGAGAATGCCATCACTACTTTGCATTCCTTCACTAGATATGATGAAGAATCAGCCTAGATAATGTATTTGAGGCTCAAAGGCAATTGAGCAACCTGATCCTGGCATGAGGGGGAAGTCGTAGTTTGAGAAAGGTCAGAACAGCTGATTAGGAAGGAATGTAGTATTAATTTCTGCACTGATGTTGAAGCATTTGTGACAGTGCAGTGAAAGGCTTACTCAGCATTCCTGGGCTGTTTGAAGGTGTTCCCAATGCTAACACGAGATATGTTGCAGGCACTTTGTCAGTGTGATGCACAACATGCTCACATCACGGTTACCCTGGGAGACTAGCACAACCATGAGGAAGTCCTATGGTAAAAACTTCCTGTCTCATTGACTCCACCCCCCCCCACCCCCCCCCCCCCCAGTAGGAATTTCTGAAGCACTTGGTTATTAAAACCAAATCACTGGATCCTAAGTTATCAGATCTTGTGAGAACCAGTGTGGACACAAAGTCCTGTCTTCACTCTGAAGACACTATCGTGTTTGTGTGGAACTACATATGTGCTAAATGGAATAGTTTCAGAATAGACCTGACAGCTCAAAACTGGGCATTTATTCTCTGTGGGCTATCAGTTGCAGCAGAAATATAGACTACCATGATCTGTAACCCTATGGCTAGGCATATTCCTCACCCTACCATTGCTATTAAGCCAGGGGATCATCCCTATATCAATGAGGCATACAGAGGGGCTTTCCAGGAGTAACATGCCTAAAAGTGATGAGATGCTAGCCTTGTGAAGCTGCAATACTAATGTGCTAAACAATAAAAGCAGCGTGCAATTGAAAGATCTAACCAATCTGATACGCGGTGGATCATATCGAAGTTTGGCAATCCTTCCGCACCTAATCGTAATTGGTTGTGGATAATTAAACAGTTAACAGGAGGAGGAGGCTCCAAGAACATTCCTATCCTCAGCAATGGTGGGACCCAATATGTGAATGTTGAAGAAAAGGCTGAAGCATTCACAACCATGTTTAGCAGAAATATTGAATTGATGAACCATCCTCACTTCCTCCTGAAAACCCTACCATCACACAAGCCAGTTCACATGGTATCAAGAAATGAAGAGAGCATTGGATACAGCAAACGCTACAGAACCAGACTGTAGCGCTGAAGAGCTGTACTGCAGAACTAGCTGTACCTCCAAGTAGTTCCAGTACAATTACAACTCCAGCATTTGCCCAACATTGTGGAAAATTGACCAATTATGTCCCACTTAAAAAAAGCATGACTAATCCAATCTGGATAAGTACCACCCAGTCTGTCTACTCCCATCAGCAAAGTCATGGATGCCATCATTGACAGTGCCATTAAATGGCACTTACTCAGCAATAATTCACTCACTGATGCCCACTTTGGCTTTTGCTGAGACCGCTTGACTCCAGACCTCATCATAGACTTGATCTAAACATGGACGAAAGAGCTGAATTCAAGAGATGAGGAGAATGGCCTCCCTTGACATCACAGCAGAATTTGACTGAATGTGGGATCGGGGGGCCATAGTTAAACTGAAGTCAATGTGCATCGAAGGGAAAACACTCCATTGTTCACACAAAGGAGATCGTTTGGAGATTAATCATCACAGCCCCAGGACATCGCCGCAAGAATTCCTCAGGGTAGTGTCCAAGGTTCAACTATCTTCATCTGCTTCTTCAATTACCTTCCTTCCATCGTTAGATCAGAAGCAGGAATGTTCACTGATGATTGAACTATATTCAATTCCATGCAACTTCTCAGCAAATCAATGATCCCATGCATGCAACAAGACTTATACAACATTCAGGCATGGTATATATGGCAAATGACATTCATGCCACAAACATGCCAGGCAATGACCATCTCCATTTAAGGACTGAACATCTACCATTAACATTCAATGATATTACCATCGCTGTCCCCCCCACCTTCAATATCCTGGGGGTCACCATTGATCAGAAATTCTGCTGAACCCACCATATAAATAGTATGGCTACAAGAACGGGTCAGAGGCTGGGTATCCTGTGCCAGGTGACTCAGCTCCTGACACCCAAGGGCCTTTCCAACATCTACATGGCACAAATCAAGAGTGTGATGGAATACTTTCCACTTGCCTGGATGGGTGCAGCATCAACAATTCTCAAGAAGCTTGACACCATCCAGTAGCAGCCACTTGATTGGCATCCCACCAACCACCCTAAACATTTATTTCCTGCATCCCGAGTGCATGGAGGCTGCGACGTGTACCATCTCCAAAATGTACTGCAGTAATTCACCTGGGCTACTCTGATATCACCTGATATTTTCAATTATTGCATTAAGGGATAAACAGCCTGCCTATGGGAAGAACGTAGGGGAGGGGTAATCAGAAAAATCTAATATTCTCATATTTATTACAGTATAGAAGATAGCCATTCAGCCCATCAAGTCAGTGCTAACTTTCAGAATATTCCTTCTAATTTATTCCCCCACTTATTTCCCTCTTTCATATGTCAATCAGTTCTCCCCAGTTCTCCTCCAACCCACCTACACTAGAGGTAATTTTACAGTAACCAAGTACTCTTCCAAACAGCTTGAGTTTGGTATGTAGGAGGAAACCAGAGCACTTGGGGGAACTCCACATTGTCATAGGAAGAATATACAAACTCCACACAGACACCGGCATTAAGGATTACTGGAACTATGAAGCAGCAGCATTACCCAATGAACACAATGCACTCTCAAGCTTGCTGTGTGTAATTTGTCTGTTACATTTCCCTTCAATTGTGACTATCCTTCTAAAATATTTAATTGGCTGATGGGTGCTTAGGGACATTCCAAGGTTGTGAAAGATGCTTTCTTCTTTCAAAATGCTGGTGTGGGCAAAATGGCCTTTCTTGTGATCAGATCCATTTTTTTCAACCTTGCCTACATCACTGGCCTTGCTCCTTTGCCCTGACCTCCCAGCCGATACAAGAACTGCGCCTCCTGCAGAGTGAGGAGACAAAAGCAAGGGCAAGGATTATTCCAGGGCCAATGGAGTCATAATTAAAGGAGGCAAATGGAAAGTCAGGATAACATCAAACAATATGGGAGGAAACTAAACCCATATAACTAAGGAACCAGAAACAAAGTGAGAGCAGCAATGTTTGATGAGCAACATTTCAGAGGGAGAACTTCAAAGCATGATCTGGAGAGAACATGGAATCTTATAAAAAGGGAAGCCTTTAGTAGGGCCTCAGATTTCATTTCCAAATCCCAGTCCGTATGAAAGCCAGGTGCTCTTTTTTGGTATTGCTTGAATTGCGGGAGATTTTGACAAATTCATGAGCTTTACTAAGCTGAGGTTCTTAGAGCAAGGACGGCAGCACTACACACTACAGGGGTTAACATACAATTTACTTGAATACAAAAATCTGCTGTTTAGGATCTGTTTGCAAAAAATAAATTAATTTTAAGAAAATCTCAACAAATCCTCAATAAAAACAGAAGATTCTGGATGTACTCAGCAGGTCAAGCAGCATCAATGGGGAGAAAAACAGAGTTGATGTTTCAGGTCAAGGACTTCATGATTTCCAGTGCCTGCACTTTTTTGGTCTAACTATATTTTCTTAGTATAGCCCAGGGACCTGCTGACAAGTAAAAGGTGAGTGGTGGTGGAACTGGAGATGTGTGCTCAGTGAAACCTGAATTAGCTTACCCCACAGATTTGACTGAATCTTGAAATAAAGAGGATCATTAAACTGGGAAATAAAAATGTAACACTACATTATTTTGATTCAGTTAGAAACAGAACATATAGGAGCAGGAATAGGCATTCAGGCCTTCAACATTGTCTTTATTACAATTGCATTGATCCTCTATCTCAGTATTCCTACTCTCTCCCCATCTTTCTTAATGTCCTTTTGCTGAGATATCTGACAATTATATTTAATGGCCCCTGCACCCTTCTGTTATAGAGACTTCCACAGGTTCACACCTTCTGAGTGAAGAAATTTCTCCTTATTTCAGTTCTAAATATCCTACTCCACATCCTGAGATTGACCCTTGGTTCTAGATTCATAGCCAAGGGCAACAACCTTCCTGAATCTAATCTGTCAAACTCTGTTAGAATTTTGCACATTTATTCATTTATTGTACATACTGTCAGATCCGGTTATTTTCGAATCCACAGGTTCTTCCAGGAGTCCAGGAGTGAGTTGAAAGCAACTTGGTGCTTCACAAAGTTTTATTGGAAAAGTTTAAAACAAAGAAACAGTCACAGAGCACATGGCACTAGCTTTACTACTAGGAGGTGAACCGAGACAAAAGGAACTAAAGATGAGCTAGGGCTGGGGTGGGGGGAAGAGAGCAAGAGAGAGATTAACAAAAAACGACACCTTTTATACCTGAGATAAGAAATACGCCTTAGCTAACAATAGTCCAATCAGGAAACCTATTAGATACCTGTGGCCAAACCAACCAATGAGAACACACATATTCACCTGATGGACGAACCAATCAGCTAGGAAGCAGCCATTCCTTGTGCAGCCATTTGAGGTGTATTAAACACTATACATGTTAAAAAACTACTTAAAACATTCAAATCCAACAATACACTATCAAGGAGGTGTTGAGAGCAACCTTCTTGAATTGTTGCAGCCCCCTAGCTGAAAATTGATATCTAAGCACAGGGTGGGGATGGATTTTGATCAGAACCATTTTATTTGATGTTGGGATTTTTTTTATAATTACTTATTTTCTCTTGGGATGCGGACATTGTTGGCAAGACTGGCACTTACGGTGCATCCCTGTGATTGATTAAGGGGGTTACTTCATAGCCAGTGCTGATTGCCATGAAAACATTAAGATGGAACAACATAGAACGCAGTCCTATATGGACCAGATTGAGTAAGGATGATGGTCCTTTACGGTTTCTAAAGCAGTTCAGCAAATCATAAATTGCCAGTCTGAGTGAGCCCCCATTTACAAATGGTGAGTTCTGAATTTCAAATATATTGCCAATCCATTAGCTACCATATTCAAAGCCCCTCCCCCTCCCCTTCAAATCCTACCACTGTCTGGCAAATTAATGCCGATACTTGCTGACAAATGATCAGTCTTTTAACATTGATGAGCTTTGGCTCTTCTATATTTTTAAAGGGGCTCACCCCATGTAAACCATTTATTATTTTATATACACTAATAATAATCACTTTAACAATCTCAAGTAGGCTGTAGGGAAGAGACTGAATTTAAAAAAGGTTCCCTCATAACTCATCCCTCACACTTGATCAATCCCATCTGTACTACTACAGCTTTTCTACATCCCTTCTGCATTGTGTAGCCTGGTAGGGGGAGGGGGTCGAGTGACACTAGCAGATACATTCCGTTCTTCGCCTGTATAATTCCCACTACTTTATACCCTTCCTTTTCCTTTTTTAATCACCTCACGACATTCTCTATATGATGAGTTCACTCTCACTGCCAGATCTTTTCTCTGACTCACTGCGCTAATTCAATTCCATTCCCTGTGTGCTTATTTCACCCTGTGTGCGTTTTTTGGGTCTTTGTGTAAGAAAATTTCTATAAAACAGATGCACAGATTGGACCAAACTGCATCTGCCGCTGTCAGTGATTCTCTATCTCCTCTCTGAGTCATCCCCAGTGGCATTTTAGAATTAAAAATATATATTTTTATCTTTAAATAAATAAATTGTTAGTCAGAGAAAACAGATGAGATTGAAATGTTCTGTGCAATGATTTTTCAAGGCCAAAAAAAATTAGAATTTGTGAAATTAACCAGAAAGGTTTTTTAAGCATCAAAATTCAGGAGAGACCAGTCCACCGTTGAATTAATCTATCCCCTGCCTCTGAAACTTCTCTGACAAGGTGAGGAAACTAACTCCCAAGGTGAGGTTGGCATTCGTTGCCATGCCCATTCTGATTATCATGAAAAGTGTTGGTGGTAGCAACGGGAAACAAGTGAGAAGCTAACTTGAGAGGTCAGTTGAGAGACACATATAGCCCTAGACTGGGTCCTTTCCCTTAGTAAATTGGTTGGGATTACTATGACATCCTTGCAGCTATGTTGTCCTTTTCCTGATAATGGATTTTTATTTCCAGATTCTTGGAACTGAATTGAAATTGTCACATTGCTATTGGTGGGATTTCCTTGGATTATGGATCCAATAAGATTGCCTAATGTGCTCAAGCACATTAGGCAATGCAGTGTGATACCTTATGATGAGTAAATTTATACCAGAGTTTGGCGAGAGGAAATTAAAACTACATTGTTGTTTACTGCTAAGCAAGACTTTCAGCTATGAGCAGAGTGCCCCATAAGAGATTGATGCAGTGACCACAGCAGGTAATTTTCACATTGCTGAAACAACCCATTCTGATTACATTTGAAAGCAAAGGGTCTGTAGAGGGAATCCTCAGGTAATAAAACTATCTGTGCCCAGATGAGGCAAAATTTAGACAACACTCCTTTGTTTATTTTAGTTCATTACTGGGAAGTAGGCATCATTGACTGTGCCAGTACTTTCTGCCCATGTCTAAAAACTTTTGAGAAGGTAATTGAGAGTCACTTTCTTGAACTGCTCCAGTCCTTATGATGGAAGTGTCCTTATAATCTGAAGCAGTTTCATACAATTGAGTATCTTCCTGGAACATTTTGGAGGAAAGTCAAGAGTCAACTACACTGGTTGGACCCATACGGATAGCAACTCTTCTTTCGTAAACCATTGGTTTGAACAACAATCCAATAATTTCATTGACACTGATACAGAAACTAGCATTAGATTTCCAGATTTGTTTAATTAACTACTTCAGTTTTAATTCTTAGATTGTTCTGGTGGGATTTGAACTCATCTCTGGTTTACCTGCCATGTCTCTATTATTTACTGCTATAATCCTTGCTCAGGTTTGGATAAGAGGCAATGAAAATGTGTGCCACATAAATACTAGAAAATGACCATCTCCAATTGTATGTGTATGTATGCACAGGTGTGGGTGTAGGCAGGGGGAGGCTAGGAGTTATCATTGATAGAAACTTAGCTGGATCAGCTGCATAATGACTGTAGCTCCAAGAGAGAATCAGAGACTGGGTGTACTGTGTCGAGTAGTTCACCTTCTCGTACCTCCAAACCTTTCCACCATCTACAAGGCACAAATCAGGAGTGCACTGGAAATATTATCTACTTACCTGGATGAGTAGCAACACAATTTCACAACAACCATGGCAGACCAGCCCACTTCTTTGATATCTCATCCACTCCACAGTAAATATGCATCCTCTGCAACACTGCGGCCACCCAGCCTGCTCTGAAAGCATCCCTTAAATCCACAACCTCTATCACTAAGGGGGGCAAGGACAGCAGATTCAAGTTCCCCTTCAAGTCACACATCAACTTCACTTGGAAATATGTCACCATTCCTTCATTATTGACAGCCCTAATTCTGGAATCCAATGTGTGCCACCCAATGCAACCCAACAGCAATGTGGCAGCACCTTCACCATAAGGACTGCAGCTGTTTAACAAGGTGACTCTCCACCACTCTCGAAGACAGATGAGTATGGGCAATGCCAAACCTGCCCAAATGCCTACAACTCATGAATGAATAATAAATTCTCCCATAAAACTATCAATTGCTCTTTATTACTCAACCACCCTAATCCGGGCCATACCATTTAATGGTGTTTTCCTTCTGCTCAGAAGGAAGCTGAGAAGAAATATTTTTACAAAGAAAGTTGTGATCTGGAATACACAGCCAAAAAAAGGCAGTAGAAGCAGAACTAATCATAACTTTCCAAACGGAACTGGATAAATACTGAAGCAGGAAAAATGTGCAGGGCTTTGGGGAAGAAGCAGGGAGTGGGTCCAACTGGATCGCTTGCTGTGGAACTGGCAAGAGATATTGGGCTGAATGGCTGCCTCCTGTGCTGTATGGTTTGTTGAGGTGGCTGATACATCAGCCAGATAGTGACCACATCCCGTCATCATGAATAGTGCAGCCATAGGTCACAGCAGAACACACTACTTCCCGCCAACTCCAAAGCGCAACACCCAGCTGGGAATTGGGCTCGAATCTGACTTGCCTTCTGTCCCAGTCGTGGAAGAAGCAGTTGGGGAATGAATAATTGATTAGGAGACATATGCAACTATGGAAACCTAGGGAACAGCCATTTAACAGCAGGGTAATTGCAGTGCATTGAACTATCTATTAACAGGTGACGTCTATAGCACTTAATCACAGTGGTTAGTCTCTCTGTGCTCATTTTTTTAAAAAACTATATATAATGAAGAATGTGTAAATATAGATCATTACCACTTTCCCATCTGCAACACTCAGATTGTGAGGGAGCAGATATCACCAGAATGTGCATTTTATAGCACTTTTTAGTACTTCAGGTCGTCCTAAGGTGCCAATAAGGTCCTCTTTGAAGTGCAGTCTCTTTTGTAAGAAATACTGCAGCCAAATTATGCACACAAAGCTCCCACAAACAGTACTGTGATAATGATCAGCTAATATGATTTATGATGTTCATTGAAGGATTACATTAGCCAGAATACCAAAGAAAACTCCCCTGCTCTTCTATAGTCAGTGCCAGGAATTATTAATTGCCACCAGAGAACACAGTTGGGTCTTGTTGAAAAGTCTCATCCAAGAGACAGCACATCTGACAATGTAGCACTTTCTCAGTGTAGAACAGAAACGTCAACCTGGATTATTTTTTCTTCTGCAAACGTCACATTAACAGATTACTTGGTCATCATCGCCTTGCCATTTATAGCATCTTACTGTTCATAGATAGGCCGCTGTGTTTCTAATTAAAGCAATGATTACATTTCAAATATAATTCATTGAGTGGGAAATGCCTTGGGACATCCTGGGTTTCTGAACTGCACTCATGAAGGGTCTCCGGCTAGGATGAGGGTGTGGAGATACTCTCACATTTGTTGATGACTGTACTCCAGGAGTCAGTGCCCAATCATTGGAGAATTAACAAGGGTCACAAAAAGTGCTATATAGATGCAGTTCTCATCCTTTTACCCCTTTTCCTGTGTTGTTTTGCACTGACAACATTTGGCATCGTGCATGGTGAAGATCTGATCCTCTGGGGGAGTGGTGTTCTTAATGTTGATAAGATATAGATTCTCATCTGTGGCAGATGTTAAAATGGGTACAATAATGTGTCAAAGATCTCACACCCCACCATTATTTCCCTCCCTGCATTCAACCAGATTCCTCATTTACAGTCTGTTTCTCAGGAGATAACCAGTGCAGCCCCACATGATTGGGTAATGAAAAGCTGGTGTAGACAGACACCACAAGTACAGTGTATATTTGCATAAATATGAACATTAATGAGCTGTGTAATTATTTGCATTTATGATATGCATATATTAGCACATCTGGAAGCGCTTATCTGCCAATAGAGAGTCTCCTTGAGGATCTTCCATTAAAGATGTTGATCACAAGTTTTACTCTACGTATTACTCATTTATTTTGTTTATTTAACTCCACTCATGTTTTTAAGATTCAGCTTTTTTCTTGCAAGGTTTGGACAATGGTAACACAGCACATCTCATACTGAAAGGGCACAATGCTCCTCGAAGGGGAGCGGAGTTACCAACCCTTCAGGTTTGGCATGGACCTTCCAATAACTGAAGATTGATTCTTTGGAACATAGGGGAAACTGCATGTTTATTAGCCATACAACATACTGGGCACTTTTTTTTGCATGTGACGGGTGGGAAATGTGGAAATGTTTGATGGCATGGCAGATGTAAGGTCAAGTAACAAATATTAATATTAATATACTAAGGGCTTGAATGAGAAAGAGTATAATGTACCCTAGCTTGCTAACAGTACAATGCTCGGTTGGACAATGAGCTGCAGGAAATTCATAAGGTGTCTGTAATGACAGGTTAAAAGATTGGAATAGTTGGCAGGTGGAGTACAATGTGAGGAATGGTGAAGTTATTCATGTTGGTAGGAGAATAGGAAAGCAAAATATTTTTCGAATGTTGAGAAACTAGTAAATGTTGGTGTACAGTGAGATCTTGCTGTGCAGATTTAAGAGACACAGAAAGTAAACTTGCAGAAACAGCTTGCAACGAGGAAAACAAATGATCAAGGTCTTTATTTCAGGAGAATTGGAGCACAAGATTATTGCAGCAATTATGCAAGGCTTTAGTGACACCATAGCTGAAACATTCACTCTCCCCACCATGGGTGCACATTGGCTGCAGCTTGTACCATCTACAAAATGTGCTGCATTTACTTGCATCAGCTACTTTGACAGCAGTTTCCAAAGTCTCGACCTTTACAAGAAGAACAAGGATTTCCAGTGGATGGAGACACAGTACCTGGAGGTTCCCGTCCAAGTCACACACCATCCACATTTCAAAATATATCACCATTCCTTCATCAGAGCTGAGACCAAATCCTAGAACTCCCTACCTATCACCCTTTCAAGGGTATTCAGAGATGGGTACTGAGTACATTTATGCTCAGCATACTCAATGAAGGATATGCATGCCATAAGACAGTGTAATGTAGATTCCACAGATTGATTCCTGCAGTGAGGAATCTGTGAACAGAGATTAATTGCGATGGCCCCATATTCACTGAATTTTAGAATAAGGTATTTCAATAAAACACACAGCATTCAGAAAGGCTATCCAGTGTCTCCTTATAACTCAAGCCTTCCAGTCTGAGCAACAACCTTGTGAATCTTTTCTGCACCCATCCTAGCTTAATCATATATTCATATCCTTCCTATAACAGAACTGCACACAATACTTCAAATGCAGTCTCATCACCATCTTGTACAGCAGTAATATTATGCACCAACTCTTGTACTCAGCACCATGACTGATGAAGCAAGTGTACCATTCACCTTCTTCACCACCCTAACTGTGTCGCCAAGTTCAGGGAATAATTTATTTGTACTTCTTGGCCTTTCTGTTCTACAACACTCCCCAAGGTCCGGCCATTCACTGTGTATGTCCTGCTCTGGTTTAACTTCCCAAAATGCATCACTTCACACTTGTCTGAGTTAAATTCCATCTGCCATTCCTTTGCCCATTTTCCCAGTGACCTGATCCTGTTGTACCTTGGACAACCTTGTTCACTGCCCACTATACCACCAATTTTGGTGTCATCCACAAACATGTTAATCATGTCACCTGCATTCTCCTCCAAATCATTACTATATATGATGAGCAACAGGGGACCCAACACTGATCCCAGGGCACACCACTGGTCACAGTCCACCAATCTGAAAAAGAAGCCTCTACTACCATCCTCTGACTCCTACCACCAAGCCAATTTTGTACCTAATTGGCTAGCATACCCTGGATCCCATGTGATCTACCCTTCCTGACCAGCCTACCATGCAGGACCTTGTCAAATGCCCCACTAAATTCATGTGGACAGCATCTACTGCCCTGCCCCTGTCAATCTTGTTGTTACCTCTTCAAAAAACTCAGTCAAATTCACGACACACGATCATTCCTTTATCATTCCAGTTCTGATGAATAATCATCAACCTGAACCATTAACTCAGGTTTCAGCATCTGTAGGATTTGGGTGGGAGGGAGGGTTCTGGTGACTGACTAACCCTGGGGATTTGAATTTTGCACAGCTATCCCCACAAACAAAAAATCCAAATGTTGCCCCAAATCCTCAACCGTAACTTCAGCTGTTATTTTCAGATAAGCTTCCTGGACAAGGTAATAGATCGGGTATCAACCCTTCTTACCTCCACAGTTGAACTATGCCCCCACCCAAAATGAGTGACGACACAGAGAGGAAGAGGGGAGTGAGGGGTGGAGCAAAGGGAGAGGCAGAGCAAGGGGAGAGGAGACTGAGAAAGGTTGTCTGTTTGACAGCACAGCAAGGGTTAATTCTACCAATCTGAAGTCTGAGTAAGGATGCCCTCAGGGTGGGTTGCTGTTGTCCACATAATCAATCTCTCAGTGTGACTGCGTCACAGGGGTTTCCTGACGTTGCTGTGTTGCATTTAAGTAACAACAATAATTTTCTTTCTTTTACTTTCCGACAGTCTTCTAAATTTTGTTAGATGCAGTGAAGGAGTCACTGTGATCGTGTTAGTTTGGCAAAGCAGATTTTTGTACGATGTGGGCAGACTGATACTAGATTTAGGCCCCCCCACCCCCCCCAGGACCTGACATTGTACACCAACAGCTGGCTTATTGACGTCACGACATTCAGTCCAAGATAAAATTAGCCTGAGCTGTGCCTCCATTCATCCGAGATCCAATGCAGGATTTACAGGGGAGAGGGGATCAGAGGTGGGTGGGTTGGAAGGGGTGGGAAATTAAAAACACACAGAGCAAGGAGAAGAAGACACATAATCACAAGGGTAGGTGCATGCAGACCCATACGCAAGAGACAGGCAGATAGACACACCAATATGTACAGAGAAACAGGCATGACAGAGACGCACTCCAAAAGATAGACAGACAGACTCAGGCACACGCACACAGACACACAGAGCAGTGGGGTCCAATCTAATTCCCACATTCTGCCTCCCTCACAGAAATCAAAGAGCACGGTGGTGGGAGGTGGATTGAAACAGCTCCATTCCACAAGGACGTTTCAAGGGTCTAAAAATAGAAATTAAGCCTCGGGTAGTTAATGCATTACTGTCAAAGCTTCCAAAACACACACACACATTTTCTTTCATACCAGATTGACTTCCTGCCAGCACTCTTTGATGGAAAGTTCAGGGAAAAATATGGAACTATGTTCCTTTGAGGAACTCAGAAAATTACAAATATGCAACTACATCAAGATTTAGCAGCAGAAATCCTTCTGTGATCCCAAAAATCCTACAGATGCCAAAAGCTCCCATCCAGGCATTGGCTGAAAAAAGGAACCCCTTCCCCTATGTTTCCTATCTGCAGCTGGACATATTCTTGGAAATTTCAGACCACGAACTGCTGCCTCATACAGTCAAACGGTACCATTAAGAATATAAGAATTAAAGAGTAGGCCATTAGATTCCTCAGGGCTGCTCCACCACCCAATAATACTGCAGCTAATCTTCAACATCACTTTCCTGTACCAACCCTTTATCCCTCATTTCCCTTAATATCCAAAAATTGTCAATGGTCCCTTTAGCAATATTTTTAATTAAACAAAACATGGAGTTCAATGACAAAAATTGTTTTTTTTTTAAATGCCTATAATAGTTATTTCTGGGATGTTAATGTATGGGAGGTTTATTTTAAATTCCTGAAACTCCATGGCAATCCAGGATCAGACACTTCACCTCAGCTCCGGGTCTAAAAATGAGACAGATAGAGGTTGTCAACAACTCACATCAGCACTACAGATGCGGGAGGAATGCTCTGCATCCCAGTCATAACATAGTTATAGCACTCTTATCTGAGTATTGTGGTTGTGGATTTCAGTCCTTCTCCAGGGAGTCAGCTACAAAAGTCCAGGTTAGCACTTCAGTACAGCACCAAGACAATGACAACAGTCAGAGGTACTGTCTTTTGAACAAGACATAAAACCAAGCCCTGTCTGCTCTCAGATGGAAGTAGAAGATTTTATAACATTATTTCAGAGAAGACCTGATGAATTCTCCTCTATGTTTATATCTTAACCAACAAAAGAAGGGTTATATTGTCATTGCTATTTTTGCAAAAGCTCTTGCTTTGTACAAATTGGCTGTCGTATTTCCTATGTTACCACAAAGTCTTGACTTCAAAAAGTACTACATGGTGCTTTTGGACATCCTGAATTGGTGCAAAGTCCAACTCTTTTACTGTTGTTTCCTCCACCAGATAGTTTAACAACCCTCTTACTAGGCCACTGCACAGCCTAAGAATAAAAATTAGGCCATGTTCACTGCAAGTTTCTCTTAAGTGAACACAGAAGCATGGAAAATTCATGGTAGTCACCAACTTTACACACTTGAATATAGTGACATTAAATTTTCTCTGTCTCTTTCTATGCCAACTGCAGTGAAGGCAAGATCTGCAAAGCCACCTCTGGTGCTGTGTCTGATCACCTTATAAAGCAAGAAAGAAATTGCATTCAAACAACATCTTTACAAAAAATGCTCTTCTTGTTGGGGGTATGCAGGGAATGCCAAGTGATAGACCACTCTGGGCACAGAATCCAGAAAACTGGAAACACCAAGAATTGGTGGCTGCTTGTGAAGTTGAGCAGCTCTCAAGGCTGTACCGTCGGTCTGAGTGCTGGCAAGAGGTTAGAGGATTGAAACTGCTTAGACATTTGATCTTGGGCACAGTCCCTCTCATCCTATATAGAAAGTCAGCATCCAGTCCACCAGCAACCCATACTCTCCAGGGGCACAATACTTGCAGAAAAAAAAATGACCTGCCCAACACTCAATCCTATTCCTACACTTGCACAAGTTAAATCCATGTTCCCTGATTATGCCCAGTCTGTGAAATTGGAATATTTCATTAATTGATGCTGAGGACACCCTTGAACTTTGAATCTACTGTCAGAGCCACTCCTGAATTGAGCAAATACTCCAGACTGACATTCCAGAACAATACTGCAAAAGAAGCAGTTTTAATGAATTCACACCCTTCTCCCTTGTTGCGTCATGGTGATAGCTGAACTGATGACCCCTTTAGTTACTACTTGTCCAGTACCACCACCACCACCACCACTAGGCTACTGACAGTCAGTGGGGTGTCTCGACCTCCTGATGTCTCTCCTATTGCAACACCCAATTAGCTGAAGATTTGCCTCATTAAGAGCTTTCACCAGCTGTCCTCATCACAGTCGAATAAATTATTGTTAATTAACGCCACAGTGATTTAGTCTGAAATTGCATTTGAAAAAGCCCTTTGCAATAAAGACTGGTCTACCAGAGGCCGTGTTTGATTCAGACCAGTGCTGTGACAGGCATGTTTTATATTCTGTACTAACGTTTTCTCCAAGATGGGTATTTTCCTTGTCTTGTGGAAAATGTCAACAGCTCCTGCAAGTTTAGTTGCAGAAGACTTTTTTAATGGGTTGGGGAGGTGGGTGTGGGGAGGGAGGGGTGGGGACAGGGGTTGGATGTGGATGGAGATTAGGCAGACTGGTATGAGTAAGGAAGAAAGGAAAATGAAGAAAATGATGGAGAGAGAATGAAGACTAAAGAGGGAGGACTAAACTGGAAAATGAGTAGCACTATATATCAGAGTGTGTTTTTGGTAGGAGAATAACAAGGCCATGTACTCATTGAAAATTAAGTATAAATGGTGTGCTGAAGCAGAAGGTCTAGGGACATAAACACATACATCACTAAAAACACCAACATGGACAATGCAAAGAACTGAATGTACTTCTTATAAGATGGCAGAGCTGAAAAGCCAACAGCTTATGTTCAACACAGCAAATCTTGATTATACCCCACCAGGGTATTTCAGTCTTGGTGTCCATATCATCAGAAGATGGAGAGACATTGAGAAAGGTACAACAAAAATTAAGGATGACAACAAAATGCAGAGGTTATAATCATCAGGAAGGACTGATCAGACTCAGGTTCCTTTCTCTGATAGTAGTCTTCAGATCTATAAAGTTTTACATTGCAGAGGTACGTATGAGGTTTCCTTTATTGCTGGGTGGAAGTAACTTAGGTTTCTCACCAATACAGTTGTGTAAATTTCTTACCAGTTTTGCCATGTCACAAACGTAACATTGGCTGTTTTCCTCCTGATGCATTGAACCAGCCACTTTTAATTCTGACTACTGAGCAAAACCAGAACCAGCGCCCCATTGGTAGTCACTAATAAATTTAGCAGGGAATTCAGGAGAAATGTCTTTATGCAGAGAGTAGAGAGAATATGGAGCACACTAACAATGGGGGTAATAAAGGTGAACGGTAATGTTAAACACAGGAGGGAGGAGGGAATAGAAGGATATGGTAATGGAGTGCAATGAAAAGAGGAGGGTGCATGTGAATCACAAACACCAGCTGAGCTGAACAGCCTGATACTGTATCGAGTTAAAATTCAACCTATACATTTCCTGTATCAGAAGGTTGTTCTTTGAGGTTTTAAAACAGAGTTTCTAGGATGTGCAATGTCCTTCAACCTCTCCAGGTTCTCAACATCTGTAAGGAGTACAGGTTACAAGGACATAAGTCAGGAATTGCTACCTCCTAAACTTTGACTCGCCTCTTCATGGGAACTGCCAATCATCCAATAGGCCCTTTATCACCATGTGGGTGAAGGCTTTGCTCCCTCACTTGTGTCAGCAGAGCACTAAGAGGTCTTACTGTTTACTATTTTTAGTGGAACTATGATCACATTCTACATTTCTGGTATTGATGCAAGTTACAATTAGAAGAAACCTTCCCACTGATTTTGCAATGTTGCTGACACATGAATCCTCCCCCAATGATTCAACACCATTCCACCTCACAAATACCAATTACGCAGCTCTCCAGCATAGAACTGAGCCAGTGCTGTATTGCTGAGGCTCCCGTTTTTCAAGAGAGATGTTAAAACAAGGGCCATCATTTTCCCTCTCAAATGTATAAAAAGATCACAGAGACACCGTTTTGGACAGGAGCATGAGGCTTTTCATCAGCTAGGAGACACAAGAGACTGCAGATACTGGAATCTGGAGCAACAAGCAATCTGCTGGAGGAACTCAGCAGGTCGAGCAGCATCTGTGGGAGGAAAGGAATCGTCGACGTTTTGAGTCCTGATGCAGGGTTTCGACCTGAAACGTGGACAGCTATCTTAGGCCAGCATTAATCCTTCAACCAGAGATCAATAAAATCAAATAATCTGCTGATTATCATAATCTTGTTTGTAGGAGCATGCTGTGGTCAGACTGGCTGCCAAATTTCCTAGGTCACAAGTTATCAAGCTACGAAAAAGACATAATATTTCCTGGAAAACACTTTGAGATCTCCAGAAGTTATGAAAGATGTTAAAGAAAATTTAAGTCCTTTTAAAAAAAAATCTTCTATTGCTCTCCATGCCACCTAGTCCTGTCCTGTTGAGAGTAATGCAATATCTAGGGAAGACTACACAATTCTTGGCCTCTCTCACCAAGCCTATGCTTCTGTTCAAACTACCAAGCCCTCATATCACCAAAACTGGGGAGTTCAGCTGGATAGAGGTGCCCACTCCCCCAGCATTCTGAATAATCACGGCCTTTACACTCCACCGTTTTTTAATCTGCACTCCCTGTTGACCAAGACCTGAACAGCTTCAAGTTTGGTGAGTGCATTTAGCTATTCAAGCACAGTAGGTGGGAGGAGTGGATGGGGCATTTGTTCCTTACTACATAATTAAGGTTCTTCAAAGGTATTCCTTGAGGATAGAATCATGCCTGACTGACTCTGCCAAAGACAATGGTGAAGAAATAGAACATAAAACATACAGCACAGTACAGGCCCTTCAGCCCACGATGTTGTGCCAACCTATATAAACCTACTCCACAATCAAACAAACTCTTCCCTCCTACACAGCCCATAACCCTCCATTTTTCTTACATCCATGTTCCTATCTAAGAGTCTTTCAAATGTCCCTTTGTATCAGCCTCTACCATCAACCCCAGCAGTGCATTCCAGGCACCCACCAGTCTCTGTGTCAAGAACCTACTTCTGACATCTCCCCTAAACTTTCTTTCACTCACCTTAAATGGATGTCCTCTGGTATTAGCCACTGCCGCCCTAGGAAAAAGGTGCTGGCTGTCCACTCTATCAATGCCTCTCACAATCTTATACACCTCTATCAAGTTGTCTCTCATCCTCCGTCGCTTCAAAGAGAAAAGCCCTCGCTCACTCAACCTGTCCTCCAGAGATATGTTCTCTAATCCAGGCAGCATATTGGTAAATCTCCTCTGCACCCTCTCTAAAGCTTCCACATCCTTCCTATAATGAGGTGACCAGAACTGTACACAATACTCTAAGTGTAGTCTAACACCAACATTACCTCGCAACATTACCTCGCGGTTCTTGAACTCAATCCCCTGACTAATGAAGGCCAGCACACCATACGCCTTCTTCATTGCCCTATCCACTTGTGAGGCAACTTTGAGGACTTGGACCCCAAGATCCACACTGCTAAGAATCCTGCCATTAACCTTGTATTCTGCCTTCAAATTCGATCTTCCAAAGTGTATCACTTCACACTTTTCAGGATTGAACTCCACCTGCCACTTCTCCACCCAACTCTGCATCCTGTCTATATCCCATTGTAACCTACAGCAACTTTCTACACTACCCACAACACCTCCAACCTTTGTGTCATCTGCAGACTTACTAACCCACCCCTCCACTTCCTCATCCAAATCATTTATAAAAATCACATAGAATAAGGGTCCCAGAACAGATCCCTGCGGAACACCACTGGTCACTGTCTTCCACACAGAATACGCTCCATCTATTATCACTCTCTGCCTCAGTCAGCAAGCCAATTCTGAATCCATGCAGCAAAGTCTCCATGGATCCCATGCCTCATGACTTCCTGGATGAGCCTACTATGGGGAACCTTGTCAAATGCCTTTCTAAAGCCCATACACACCACATCCACCGCTCTACCTTCACCAGTTTGTTTTGTCACCTCCTCAAAGAACTCAATTAGGCTTGTGAGGCACGACCTGCTCCTCACAAAGCCATGCTGACTATCCCTAATAAGACTATGTTTGTCCACATCTCTGCTGTGCATTTCCCTGAGAACATCTGTTCCCAATTTATGCTCCCAAGTTCCTGTCTAATACCATCATAATTAGCCATCCCCCAATTAAAAATTTTCCCATAACATCTCCTCCTATCCTTGTCTATGGCTATGCTAAAGGTCAGGGAGTTGTGGTCACTATCTCCAAAATGCTCGCCCACCGAGAGGTCTGTCACCCCACACCGAATGCATTGTTGAAGACAACTGCCCAAAATACTCCAAAGACCCCCAGTTCTCTAAATGTGCTGGCCAACATTCACCCTTTAACCAAAATTATCAAACTGAATTGGAGCAAAAAGCTGCGGATGCTGGAACTCTGAAACAAAAACAGGGAATACGAAGAGCACTCAGCAGGTCAAGCAGCATTCGTGAAGAGAGATAGGTCAAACCTTTTCCTCTCCTCGTAGATGGCGCTCGACCTGCTTAGTGCTTCCAGCACTTTTTGTTTTTGTCACCAGAATAGATAGTCACTTTTTGCCACCTTTGGAAGCTTGTGTACAAACGTAGAGCCCATGTTTCCTATGTTACAATTGCGTTTATTCTCCAAAAAGTACTTTATTGGGTATAGACCACTTCAGGACGTTATATTATGGAGGTATCATAATCTTACATTTATTAAGCCTCTTTAACATAGTAAACCAAACCAAGGGGCTTCCCAGCAGCAGGTAAGAAAAATGGGCCAGTTTCAGGTGGGCAGACTGTTCCTAGTGGGATGCTACAGGTATCAGTCCTGAGTCCTCAGCTATTTGCAGTCTATATTAATGATAGAGTGTGGCATATCCAAGTTTGCTGATGATATGATGGTAAGTGGGAAAGTGAGCTATGAGGAGTAAGAAACTGCAAAGGATTATAGCCAGGTTAAGCAAATAGGCAAAGATGACTGATGGAGCACAAGGGAAAATGTGAGGTTATTTGCCTATGTTTTTATTGTTAAATCAAATCTGACACTGGATCACAATAGTAGATATCACAGCAGGTGTGCAAAAGCTTCAAGGAGTTAAAATTTAAGGGATTAAATCTTGAAACTGGAGAGAGGAGTAAAGAAGTATACAGGTTCGGGGATGGAACACTCAATGACTGAGCATCAACAGTCTTCTGAAAGAGCTCTAATGGTTCACTCTGTTTAAAAATGTTTTCTTTGTCAGCCCTAAATCGCCAACCCTTTTTACTCAAGGGCCCTGGAGAGGTGTATTGAGCTAATGCCAGTTTATAAATAGGGGCGAAAACTATCAACTTCACCCAACTCTTCAGCCATTTGCAGAGAAGCATTTAAAATGACAGACAAGAACTTTCTTTCATCAGGAACCTGCTGTGTGGTGACTGCTTTAAACCGTTATGATTTCAAGTCTGAGTTATACAAGGCAAAGGACTCAAAGCCTCCCAGGCAACCAGCTAATGATCTCCTTTACCTCTCTACAACGTGTTCTCTCAACCACCACTTCTCAACTCCCCTCAGCTGGCTTTGCTTGTTGTGACATTTCAGGTAATGTTGCCATCTATTATTCATCAGCCTTTCCTGAGGTTTGTTCTCCACTCCCAGCCCTCCAAATGCTTTGCAATTGAGCTAGGTGATTGAACGATGATATTTCCAACGCTGCGCAGGCTTAAAGGTGCTCAGAGGAAGGTCACAATGTGTCAGTACCTCAGTGTGACACTGGCAGATCGCAGTTTTACCAATTACTCCAGTGACCATCAATAAATACCAGCCTGGTCCAGTATCTGGCCAACCCAACAGTGATAAATTGTTCTCCTCAGCACGTCCTTCAAAGTCATACCATTTGGGAAACTTAACCTTTCTGGGTGTTGAGTAGACCATGGAGAGGGCAGACAGACATTACTTTTTATAGCAATTCCTTGTCAGCACATCTGAAAACACTTTCCAGCCAGTGAATAACTTTTGTAGTGTGCTGACGTGTAAGAAACTATTTTGTTCACACACAATCCACTATAAGCAGCAATGTCTTAAGGACTTTCTGTTTATTTTTAGAAATGTCCCTACTCTTTAAAGTAGTTCAGAGTATTTTACATCCATCCAAGGGAGCAGACAAGGCCTCAGTTTAAGTACAGTAGCCCTTCAGTACTGCATTGTAATATCAGCCTAAATTTAGATGCTCAAATCTCTTGAGGAACTTGAAGCCATATCCTTCATTTAGGAAAAGGTGTATATACAGGCAGAGACATTCTACTGCTAAACACTCACTGCACTCCTCCTCACACACCCCACTCCCTCACTGCGCCTCAAAAATTGATATAAGAGGAATGAATTTCCATTCAGAGACTATCGGCTTCTCAAGATTCCCAACAGACTTTAAAACCCATCAGAATTTCAGCGATCACATAAATCGGCTCAGGATTTAGTTGGGGAAGTAATGGGTAGGGGAGGTGTAAACTGCAACATCTACTAATGGCCAGATCAGTCGGGATTGCCACCCTTGTCCATCCTTTCCTGGTGTGTTTCCTTCCCTTTGAAAATGGCTCAAGTGCCTGAGAGGGAGTCTGATATGAACCATCCACATGTTCCCGTCCTAGTTGTAGAATGACTGGAATATCTTCAGCTGTTTTTTCCTTCTTCTCTCAACTCCCCAACCCATTAAAATTTGTGAAAATTAAACTGACTGCCACAAGAGGAAGCCATTCAACTCAACTGCTGGTAATCATCCCCTCTAATAATTTATCAGCCTTTGCTCCATATCCCTTGATAAACTCCAGCCAATAAAACAAATATCAGTCTCAATTTAAAAGTTATCTGACCCCTGGCATGCACAGCTTTTAAGAGAGAGTTTCCCAATTTCCACTCCTCTTGTGTGAACAGCTTCCTGCAATTTTAAGTCTGGGCCTTTTAACCGGAATCCCCAACCAGAAGATAAAGTTTCTTTATAATTTCAATAGAATATTTATCAACAGTGCTGTGTCAGTCAATGAGCTGGAGCAGGACAGGATACAAGTCCCACCATAAACAGTCTCCCTGTGGCCACATCGGTTTCCTCCCACTTCCCCAAGGGATGTTGGTTGGGAGGTTAATTGGTTGGAGCAAATCACCCCTAATTTAAGTAGGTGGCAGTAGCCTGTGTGTCCCTGGAGGAGAACAGCACATCCACGGATACATTGGGGGCTTCCCAGGACTAGTGGCCGTCACAGGGGCTCAAGTGTATTCTGGATAGAGATGACTGTGTTATAATTTCAAACTACTGACTGTAAATAGTGTGAATCGTAGAATACCATAGTATTGTAATGATGTGATGCTGTATTCACTGAATAGATCTCCTTTGGAAAAGGAAAAAAAGTAGGTGGCAGGAGAATCAGGGGGAGTGAATGGGAAACGTGAAAAAGAATGTAACAGGGAATTAAGTGGGGAATACAAATGAGGGGAATGTCCTGAGAGTTGGTATGGACTTGATGGGCCAAATGGCCTTCCATGTTGTGAGATAATATGAGATGAGAAAATGACCAACGTCCCCATTCAAGTAAAAGTACCAAGTGAATGATCCATCTCGGCTTCTTCTGAGATCCCCACCGACACAGAAGTTAACCTTCAGCTAATTTGATTTACTTGATGCAATAGAAACACCTGGGAGCACAGGATACAGTAAAGGCAGTGGAAGCAGACAACATACCATCTGTAGTGCTGAGGACCTGTGTTCCAGAATTAGCTGCACCTCTAGCCAAGTATTCCAGGACAATTACAGAACTGACCTCTATTCAATAATGTGGAAAATTGCCCTGGTACATTTTGTTTACAAAAAGCACAAAGAATCCTGTCGGGCTAATTACCACCCAGCACACTCTCAATCATCAGCAAAGTCAGGAAAAGTATTGTTGACAGTGCTCTCAAGCAGTACTCACTCCCCAACAGCCTGCTCACTGATGCCTGGTTTGAGTTTCACTACAAACCACTCTGCATGAGAACTCATCACAGTTTGTTTTGGTCCAAATATGAACCAAAGAGCTGACTTCCCAAGTGGAAGTGACAGTGACAGCCTTTGACATCAAGGAGCGCTTCATTGAGTCTCTTGAGGTCAAGATGACTTGCTTCCACTCCATTTCTGTGGGCTGTGAGGTGGCTGATGAGGCCAATGTGGGTCTCTAGTCACAAGTTAAGTCTGGAAGGGTAGGTGGGTGGGTAGTTTGAGAGATGGTGCATTCCTTCTGGTATTTATGCTGAGCATATATGAGCTCCCAACAGATAAACTAGAGGTTCTCAATGTCATCTTCATCGTTTTAAGTGGCAATAGAATTGCTGGGGTTGTCACACTTTTTCAAGGAGACTTTGAGACTATCTTCGGATCTTTTCCTCTGTTGATCTCTTACCAAGACAGAGCTCAAAATAGTGTACTTGTCTTGGGAGTCTTATGTCAGGCTTGCAAACAACATGGCGTGTCCATCCTAGCTAACTGAATATAACTACAGCCTCACTGCTGGGGATGTTAGCCTGGGAGAGGACACTGCTATTGATTCATGTATCCAGGGTTTCATCATGACCTTCATCATCAGTGGGTTGTGTTGTTCAAGTGGGGAAGGCTTGGCACAGGACCCCGGTTTTGTGGCTATTAAATGCTTGGCCCATTTTCTCAGATGTTTCAGTGAATGAATCAACAATGACTTGGAGCTCATGTGCATACACAAACATCATCAATGTACTAGAGAAACAAAGGAATGCAGATGTTGGAATCTAGAAGAAAAACACTATGATGCTGCAGGAACTCAGCAAGCCAGGCACCATCCGTGGAGAAAACCAGGCGGTCAACATTTCAGGTCAGGACCCTTCTTCAGGACTAAAGCTAGGAAAAGGGGAAGCCCGATATATAGGAGGGAAAAGAAGAGCAGTGATAGTTGACAAAGAAGGGGAGGCAGGGTGGGCACAAGGTGGTGATAGATAGATGCAGGTAAGAGCTAGTGATAGGAGGGTGCGGGGGAGGAGGGGAGAGCAGATTCACTGGGGGATGGGTCAAAGGTAAGGAGAGAAAACAAGGGGGGGGGGGTTTGAAAAAAAGGAGAGATGCTCGGAAAGGGAAAGAAATAGTTGAAGTGGTTGGCAATGGGGCGATGCAGATCGCGGTTACGGATGGAGCGCAGGTGTTCTGCGAACGGTCACCTAGTCTGCATTTGGGCTCGCTCATGTAGAGGAGGCCACACTTGGAGCACTGAATGCAGTAGATGATATTAAGGGAGGTGCAGGTGAATTCTCTGTCTCACCTGAAAGGACTGTTTGCGTCCCTGGATGGAGGTGATGGAGGTGGTGTAGGGGCAGGTGTTGCACCTATGGTGGGGGCAGTGGAAAGTTCCCGGGGTGGAGCAGGATGGGTGAGGGGGGAGGAGTGAACCAGGGAGTCGCGGAGAGAGCAGTCCCTGCGAAAGGCTTGGTGGTGGGGTCTCGTTGGAGATGGCGGAAGTGGCGGAGAGTAATGTGTTGGATACGTAGGTTGGTGAGATGAAATGTGAGGGCAAGGGGGACCCTATCCCTGTTGGGTCTGGGAGGGGGTGGGGGTGAGAGCAGAGGGACGTGCAGTCCCTATATACCTCCATTCCCGATCATGACAGCTTCACCACCCTACGCTTCTTGACCAGAGACAGAACCAGTCCCCTTCCACTAACACTCTCCTCCACCTGGCTGAACTTGTTCTCACCCTTAACGACTTCCCTTTCGATTCCTCTCACTTTCTACAGACCAAGAGTGTAGCTATGGATATTCGCATGGGCCCCAGCTATGCCTGCCTCTTCATTGTGTACGTTGAACAGTCTCAGTTCCAAGCCTACTCCAGCCCCATTCCTCAACTCTCTCTGTGATATTGATAACTGCATTGGTGCCACCTCTTGTACCCGTGCAGAACTCAACAGTTTCATAAATTTTGCCACTAATTTTCACCCTGCTCTCCAGTTCACTTGGACTATCTCTGACACCTCTCTCTCCTTCCTCAATCTTTCGATCTCCATCTAGGAGATTCCTTATCCACCAACATCTTCTACAAACCCACTGATGCCCACAGCTACTTCGATTACAGCTCCTCCCATCCTGTCTCTTGCAAGGACGCGATCCCTTTTTCTCAATTTCTCCACCTCCGCCGCATCTGCTCCAATGATGAAGCTTTCCACTCCAGGATATCAGAGATATCCAACTTCTTCTCTAACTGTGGCTTCCCCCCTACTGTAGTCAAGAGAGCTCACACCCATATCTCTGCCATTTCCTGTACCTCTGCTCTCACCCCCACCCCCTCTCAGATCCAACAGGGATAGGGTCCCCCTTGCCCTCACATTTCATCTCACCAACCTACGTATCCAACACATCATTCTCCGCCACTTCCGCCATCTCCAACGAGACCCCACCACCAAGCATATCTTCCCTTCCCCACCCCTTTCTGCCTTTCGCAGGGACTGCTCTCTCCGCGATTCCTTGGTTCACTCCTCCCCCCTCACCCATCCCACTCCCACCCCAGGAACTTTCCACTGCCCCTGCCATAGGTACAACACCTGCCCCTACACCACCTCCCTCCAGGGACCCAAACAGTCCTTTCTAGTGAGACAGAGATTCACCTGAACCTCCCTTAATATCATCTCCTGCATTCGGTGCTCCAAGTGTGGCCTCCTCTACATTGGTGAGACCAAATGCAGAGTAGGTGACCGTTTTGCAGAATACCTGCACTCCGTCTCTTCAACTCTCCCTCCCACACTGTTACTGATAATGACAGTCCTCAGCCTCCTCCACTGCCAGAAGAATTCCAAGCGCAAACTATAGGAACAGCACCTCATTTTCCATCTTGGAACCTTGCAGCCTAACGACATGAACATTGAATTCTCACACTTTAAGTAATCCCCACACCACCACTCCCACACCCACCTCCCACCATGCCTTTCCTAGCCTCTCTCTCTCATTTTTCTACCCCCCCCCCTTCTTTTCCTTAAGTTTGACCCATCCCCGGGTGGATCTGCTCTCCCCTCCTCCCCCACACCTGTCTATTACTATCTCTTACCTGCATCCACCTATCACCACCTTGTGCCCACCCGGCCTCCCCTCTTTTGTCCACCTATCACTGCTCTGCTTTTTCCCTCCTATATATTGGGCTTCCCCTTTTCCTATCTTTAGTCCTGAAGAAGGGTCCTGACCCGAAACATTGACCACCTGCTTTTCTCCACGAATGCTGCCTGGCCTGCTGAGTTCCTCCAGCATCATCATATTTTTCATCATCTGTGTACTTATGCTTGATGACCAAAGATAATGTGGTCTTGGTCCTGTATCAGATGTGATGTGGATTGTGATGTGATACTTTCCATTTGTCCTGTGGTTTAGGTCCACATCAAGCTTATCGATATTGTGGCAAGAAGGACCAAAAAAATTGTAGGGGTGATGATTGCTTGACACCAATCTGTAATGAGATTGGGTCTGTTATGGACCCATTGGTTAAGATTATGCCTTGGTTAAGGTATAAGATGAAGATGAATTTCTGGGGAGAGCTACAGTTGAGATTGTCCCTCTCGACTGATGGAGTCTATGGCTTTCATGAGGTTAAAAAAAGGGTACAAATGGTGGTTAATGCTGCTCCCTGCATTTCTCCTGGAGTTGACATCATGGAGTTGGCGATGAAGATCATGTCCAATGTGCCTCTAGATGGATGGAGTCCAGAATGTGAATCAGAGGAGTAGCTCTTTGGCCTCTGGACGCTGGTGGTTAAGGAGGGCTCTGGTAATGACTTTCCCAATGGCGGACGATAGGTATACCCCTCTGTAGTTAATGCCGCATATTGGCCTTCAGTAACGTATACAAAACACCTTAGTCCCTTTGAACATGAACATTACCCAATCTAGCACTGTGTAGCAAACTCTCCACCTTTCTGTTGGTTCACCAAAGTGGACAGCTTCAAATATTTCCACACTGTATTCCATCTGCCATGTTCTCACTCAATCACAGCTCTTTGAAGCTTCTTTACTTCCTCCTCTGTGCTCACAATCCCACCTAGCTCAGTGTCATCAGCAAACTTGGGAATATGACATTTGGCCCCATCAGCCAAAATATTGATATGGATAGTGAAAGGCTGGCACCTAAGCGCTGATCCCTGTGGTGCCTCAGTAGTCACAGCATGCCAACCTGTCAATGATTCACTTATTCCCACTCCTCCTAGAACATACAACAGTACAGCAGAGGAATGGGCTCTTCAGCCCACAATGTTTGTGCCAAACAATTGTCAATCCACATCAGTATATTACCCCAAATTTCATGTGCTCTAAGCTTGTTGATCAACTTCCTATGTGGTACCTTATTGAACACCTTCTGAAAATCCAAATACACTTCATCCTCTGATTCCCTCTTACCTCTTTTACTCAGCAGATTAGTCAAAATGTTCTTTTCCTTCATAAATCCATACTGACTCTGCTCCATCCTATATTTTTTTCAAGATGATCTGTTATTATATCCTTCAATATAGATTCCAAATTGGTAACTTGGTAAATTGGTTTATTGTTGTCACATGTACCAAGGTACAGTGAAAAACCTGTCTTGCATACCGTTCATACAGGTCAATTCATTACAGAGTGCATTGGGGTAGTGCCAGGTAAAACAATAACAGAATACAGAATAAAGTTTTACAGTTACAGAGAAAGTGCAGTGCAGGTAGACAATAAGGTACAAGCTCATTTTCCCCACTGCTAATGTTAAGCTAACAATTCGGCAATTCTGCTTTTTTTTCTCCCTTCTTAAATTGTGGGGTTTACATTTGCTTCCTGACAATCCACAAGAACCATTCCAGAATCTATAGAACTTTGGAAGATGACAACCAGTGCATTCACTATCTCTAAAGCCATCTCCTTCAAAATTTTGGAACTTATCAGCTTTCAAGTTCACCAACTTCTCTGGTACTACTTACTGATTAGGCTACATTAGTCCCATTGGCTCCTCATTTTCGCTAGTCCTTTGATTTAATATTTCTGGCAGGTTTTGTGTGCCTTCTGTAATTATTAAATTCTTCTGTCATTTCCTATTCCCATTATAAATCCTCCTCTATCTTCCTGTAATATCTCCACACTAACAGTTTTTTCCTTTTTATGTAGCTATAAAAGCTCTTACAGCCTTTAGAGTTGATACTCTTTCCTTGATTGGTGAAGAAAGGAACTGGGAGGGTAGAAAAATGACAAAAAAAGGAGGTAACTTTTAATTCAAAGAATACCAGAAACCATCTGAAGAATGCTTATGTTATCTTTTGCTGCTTTGCTGCCCTTAAACACTCTAATACTAGACTAGGTCGAAAAAGGGCATGCATTTAAGGCAAGGGGGGTAAGTTCAAAGGAGATGTGCGGGGCAAGTTTTTTTTTAAACACAGAGAGTGGTGGGTGCCTGGAATGCGCTGCCAGGGGTGGTGGCAGAAGCAGATAAAATAGTGGTGTTCAAGGAGCTTTGAGATAGGCACATGAATATGCAGAGAATGAAGGGATATGGATCATGTGCAGGCAGAAGGAATTAGCTTAGTTAGGCATTTAATTACTAGTTTAATTAGTTTGGCTTAATTACTAGTTTAATTAGTTTGGCTCAACATCATGGCCTGAAGGGCTTGTTCTGTGCTGTACTGTTCTATGTTCTAATAGGACTGGGCAAGAAGATCTCACAACCTACTCACATTTCATACTTATAAATCTCTGTTAAAATGATCTTTCTGATATGCAGCAAGAGGGCAGGAATATTCAACTGAGTAAGAAAAACACCCAACATACAAAATTTGTTTCACTCCATGTGATATCAAAAATGTTGAGAGCACGAAATGCAGCAAAGTCTATGGGACCAGACAACATTCTGACTGTGGTACTGATAACTTGCACTCCAGATCTAGCCAAGCTGTTCCAGTAGAGTTATAACACAGGCATTAAACTGACAATGTAGAAAATTGCCCAGGTATGGCCTGTCCTCATAAAGGACAAATCTAATCCAACTGATTATTGCCCAATCAGTCTACTTTCAATCATTACCAAAATGATGAAGATATTGTCAACTATGCTATCCAATAACCTACTCACTGATGTTTTAGTTTTGCTAGGACCACTCTGCTCCAGATCTCATCATAGCTTTTGGTCCAAATAACATCCAAAGAGCTGAATTCCAGAGGTGATATGACTGCCCTTGACATGAAGGCAGCAACTGACCAAGGAGCTCTGGTAAAACTGAGAAAAGTGCTCCAGGCTGCAGTCACAGGAAATGAGTTGTAGTTGTTAATGGTCAATCATTCCACCTCGAGGGCATCTACATCCACGGATCCACACTGATCAGCCACATAAAACTGTGATTACACGTACGGCTACCCTGTAATTAGTGATTCACCTTGTACACCCCAAAGCCTTTTTGCAATCTACAAGGCACATCCTACCCATGATAGAATATTCTCCACTTGTCTGTCTGAATTCTTAAGTTTCAACAGCACTCAAGAAGCTTGAAACCAACCATGACAAAGCAACCCAATTGATTGGTGACACAAGAAACAGCAGATGCTTGAATCTGGAGCAATAAAGAATCTGCTGGAGGGTTAGCAACATTTCCACTACCCTAAGCTTTTATTCCCTCCTCCACTGTGACTGTGGTGTGTACAAGCTACAAAATGCACAGTGATTTCTTGTTTGGGGCACTCTGAGAACACCTCCCAAGCCTGCAACCTCTAACACCCAGAAGATAAGGGCACCAGGCTTATGGGAAAACGTTACCATGTCAGAATCAAGTTTATTTTCACTGACTTATATAACATGAAATACATTGTTTTGTGGCAGCAGTACCATACAAAGATGTAAAATTACTATAAATTACAAAATAAACAGTGCAAAAACAGATTCATGGACCTTTCAGAAATCTGATGGTGGAGGGGAAGAAGCTGTTTCTGAATCATTGAGTGTGGGTCTTCAGGCTCCTGAAGAGAAGAGAGCATATCTTGGATGGTGGGGGTCGTTGGTGATGGATGCTGCCTTCTTGAGGCATCGCCTCTTTAAAATGCCCTCGACGATGGGGAGAGTTGTGCCCATGATGGAGCTGGCTGAGTCTCTGCAGCCTCTTGTAATGCTTTGCAATTAGAGCCTCCATACCAGGCTGCGATGTAACCAGTCAGAATGCTCCCCACCGCACATCTGTAGAAATTTGTAAGAGTCTTCGGTGACATACCGAATCTCCTCAAACTTCTAACGAGGCAGAGCCACTGGCGTGCCTTCTTTGTGATTGAAATTACCTGCACAACCCTAACCCTACCTCAGCAATGGAACACTATGGACCACCTCTTGCACTACCATGGACTTGTCTCTGATTGTGTCTTTTTTTTGAAGTTTTTGCAAGGTCTTTTGATCTCTCTCCCTTCACTGTCTTGTATAATGTATGGATAATTTATATTCTGTGTGTTGTCTGTACCTACATGCCTGTGATGCTGCTGCAACCAAGTGTTTCATTGTACCTGTACCTCACCGTACTTGTGCACATGACAATAAACTTGACTCGACTACCTGCATGTTCCCCTCCCAGTCTCACAACGTCCTGACTTGGAAAAATATATACAGTATTGGGTCCAAATCCTGGAACTCCCTGCTCAACAGCATTATGGGACTACCTTCACCAGAGGAACTGCAACAGTTCAAGGCAGGGGTTCACCACCAACTTCTCAAGGAATATTAGGAACGAGCAATAAATGCCGGCCATGCGAACAAAGCCCATATCCTGACAACTGAATAGAGAAAAGGATGAGACACTGAAGAAAGAACTGGCTCCCAGATCCAGATGATGTCTCCCTTCTGGGACCATGCAATATATAAAGCTCTAATTATGTTAAAT
Organism: Pristis pectinata; assembly: GCF_009764475.1. Taxonomy (NCBI): domain Eukaryota; kingdom Metazoa; phylum Chordata; class Chondrichthyes; order Rhinopristiformes; family Pristidae; genus Pristis; species Pristis pectinata. The sequence goes on along the minus strand of NC_067425.1, from coordinate 5,857,446 downwards.
GCACTGGCCACCCCCTCACTATCTGAAGGATGTCATTCGGAGCAGTCGCTTGCTTTATTCGCTCTCCCTGAATCACAGGGTTAGTAATTACTAACATCCCACACAGACGGGTAACTACCTAATACTACCTAACATTTTCAGCGCTGGAGTTCTCACAGACAGGCTTGCCGCCCACAGCTCATGACAATAGCCAATGAATAGACAATATGAGCACACATTGCAGCATTACATTCATTTCCTCACCCCCAATCCTCCCATCAAATCACTTGGCTCCAAGTCAGCAGGGGAGTCATTAACAGGTGATTGAAGTGTTGAAGGGAGAGTGATTTATGATGAGATCCAAAGGTAAATCTTTGTTCCTTGTTTCATCAAAAGGGACATTTAATCCTGCTCTTCTTGAAGTGAGCTTCCCTATGCTAACCCAGCTGTGCAGAAGGGTTGCAGAAGGAAGGGCATTTACTTTCACTTCCACAGGGGGTATTGGGGACAGAGTTACTTGGGCCCCATGCACTCCTGTCTTTTTAAATCCCAGTCAAGGAATTGCAGAAGATTCCACAGCACTATTTTAAGGGTGAACAGGGATATTCACTGGGTACACTGCAGCAATATTAAACAGTAGGTTTTCTGGTCATTATCATCTTGGTGTCAGTAGTGCACATATTGGCAGCTACATTTTCTACACCACAATAGTGACTGTTCTTTTAAAAAATACCACACTAGCTGTAACGTACCTTACGGGACATCCCGGAAGCTGCAGGAGAAATCCAAGTCTCTTCATTCCACTGTTATAACATTGTGAACCCAGCCAAAGCAAAATAGTGCAACTGCTCTATCAGACAAGGTGCCCTACAAACTCATTAAGTAATAGTCCATTACTATCACCGATGGTGATTGCTAGAAAAAGGATGGATAAATTGCACTGCAACTTTCGTGACCTCAGGAGGTCCCAAACTGCGTCATAGCCAATCACGTGCTTTTTGAAGTGTGATCCTTGTGGGGAATCCAGAAGCCATGTGGACAGAAGCAGTGGCAGCAAATGCTGAAAATAGCAAATAGAAAGGGGTTAAATCTGCCCCCATCTTCATTCATTTCATTTCAGCAGCCTTGAACCAGTTTGCAAATGAATCATCAATTAACTAAACCCAACAGGTAATTAAAACTGCAAGAAATTCTTTAACAAAGACACATCTGTAATCACTGCTCTTTCCTACGACAGTCCCGAGTGGATTTCTGGTAATTGAGCTTGCAGTGACTTTCAGGATCAGGACTTGCAATGGAATACTTCAGGACATTTAATCCACCCAACACTCGTAGCCCAGGCACTGCCAATTCTGTGACCCAGCCCCATCCCACAGCACCACCTCACACTTTGCCAAGGCAGCATCCTCCGCTGCCAACACCAGAATACTTCACACCAAGCAGGAAAGCTTGGACCTCAGGCAGCTTCATGCTCTGGACTCATTCCCATTTGGAAACAGATCACAGCTGCCAAAACTAATTGTGGCTGTTACAGATATGAGAGAGAGATAGAGACAATGGTGAGAAAGAAGAGAGACAAAGACAGAATGAGAGAGACAAAGGGGAAAAAGACGAGAGACAGAAAATACATTGGAAAGAAAGGTGCAGAAATAACAAGAAAGGGAGATAAAAAGGAAAAGCTTTATCGGCAGGGGGACGAAGGGAAATGGACAGAGAAAGAGGGAGGGGTATGGACAGACAGCAAGACATACAGAGAGAAACAGAAAGGGATGGAAGGAGGATGGACAGAGAAAGATTAAAGGAGGGACGAATAAAGGTTGGGGAAGAGGGATAGAAGAGAGTGACAGGCGGGGGAATAGACAGAACATGGGGAAATGGAGGGATGTGGATAGAGACAGATAGAGGGGGTTGATGAAAGGGGGTGCTTGTTAGAGAGAGAGTTAGGCAGGCAAGAGAGAAGGATGCGGGAGAGGGAGGGGTGCACAAAAGAGGTAGGGGCTCGCAAGAGAAAGGGCCTTGCAAAAGAGAGAAGGTGCAAGAGAAAGAGAGTGGTGTACGGGAACAAAAGAGGAAGGGGGACTCGAGAGAGAAAGGGGCGAGCGTGCAAGAGGGAGAGCAGTTTCAGAGAGTGGGGAGAGAGGAGAGAATGGGTGCAAGAAAGAGGTTGAAGGGAAGTGAGTTGAGGAGAGAGGGTGTGGGAGATGGGGATGGTGGGGAAGCAGAAGAGAGAGAAAGAGCGAAGGGGGGGTCGCAGAGAGAGATCAGTGAGAGAGAGTGAGAGGAATGGGGGAATTGAGAGTGGGGATCGAGAGAGAGAGGCACTATGGGGAAGAGAATGAGGGGTGAGAATGGAGGGAGTGAGGAAAGGATGCAGCAAAAGACTGTGGGGCTGAGAGAGTTGGGGAGCGTGACAATGGGGGTTCGAGAGAATTGGGTGGGTGAGACGGTGGGGTCAAATGAGAGAGTTGGGGTGGGGGGAGGAAGAGTATGAGCCAAAGAGCACAAGAGAGAGAAAGCAAAAGGGAGAGGAGCCAAAGACGCAAAGAGAGAGGGAGCGAGGCAGGAGAGAGAGAGGCAAAGAGGGGGAGAGAGAGAGAGAGAAAGAAGCAAAGAGAGGAAGATTTAGAGGGAGGGAAAGAGGGAGTGGGACAAAGGGAGAGAGAGAGTGGTACATAGAGGGAGAGGCAAAGAGAGGGAGTTGGGTGCACTAGGTCATCTTTGTGAGCCTTGTTCCATGATAGTCCCCTCCAACCATCCAGGATCAGCCTCTAACCAGCCAACACCCATGCCCAGTTAGTTTAATATTTCCCTTGCTGTGGAACAGATCTCCTGAAGTTTCCTTCAGTATCTGCCCGATCCCTGAGCAGGATCACTAAGTGTCCAAATAGCATTGGCTGAAATCTAATGCCAGCAAAGGCGTACATGGAGCTCCTGCCCTATGCCTGCAACCCCTCCATCTGCCCAGAGACCATCTGGCGGCACTGGAGTTAGGATTTTGGGGGCTGGGATGGTGCAGCCATTGTGCTGGAGGTAGGAGCTTGCTCGCTTGGCACTTTGAATACAACACCAGGTTGTGGCTGCTTGTCAAAATGAGGCCAGAGCAAGCAGTCAGGAGCTCTTATGGATGACCACAGCTTCTGAGGCGGTTAAATGCACCGTCTGTTCTGACTGTTCTCAAGCCGCTCACGCTAAATCCTGGCCAGGGTTGTCAAACCCTTGTTCCAATTAAACACAGGCAGATCAAAGCCAATATCTTCAGCCCACATCACAAACACTTTGCTGCCCGCCCGCCCATCAATTCTTCCTTGGCTACTGTTTCAGGATGGACCTTGCCAACCAATATGACCCCACCTCCCAAACCTTCCCTGTTGCCAAGTATTATCTACAGGAATTAAGCAACCAACAATAAAAAAAAGACAGCATAGTTATTTACCTTGCGCTCTGTGGCAGCTTGCTGTGCAGAAATTACCTGCCGCATTTCCTGCCACAGGTGTCAGCGTTTGAAAATGAAAGTGCTTCAAAGGGTTGAAAAGCATATTGGGAATTCCAAAAATTAATAACAAAGCAAGATCAATGTAAGTCTATTAACTCACTGAGTTACTGGCAGAGTTATTTTTTGGAAAAGCAGGAATACAATGCACATTCTCTGGATTATTTTTCAAAGAAATCTGGAGTACGTTACACAGTCTCTACATTAATTTGGACTGGCTTGCAGCTAATTCTGTGAACAAACACCCTTCTAGTTGCTGTAATTAATCTTTAATAAGCCTGACACCTTCTTTTAATCTTTCAGTTGCAATCTTTAACTGTGAGTGTCGGATTGAGAGGTGAGCACTGTTTAAATTTCTTTTAAGTCTCTACACACTGTGATATGGATCCAGGCAGGTCCCAGCCCTTTCTGGGTGGGCTAATAACCTTATGAGGAGGCCATTCAGCCCTTGAACAGCTCCACCATTCTGTAGACACAAGAGACTGCAGATGCTGGAATCTGGAGCAAGAAACAATTTGCTGGAGGAACTCAGTGAGTTGAGCAGCATCTCTGTGGGGGAGGAACTACTGACATTTTGGGTTGAAACCCTGCATCAGGTCAGGAGGAGATAGAGAGCCTCATGGCATGGTACCATGACAATATTCTTTCTCTCAATGAACAACACTATGATACTGGAGGAACTCAGCAGGCCAGGCAGCATCCATGGAGAAAAGCAGGCAGTCAATGCCTCTCCCTCAATGTCGGCAAAACAAAAGAGCTGGTCATTGACTTCAGGAATGGTGGGGGGGGGGGCGGGGGGCGATCCTGGTTACATCAACTGTTTACATCAGCTGCTGAGGTCGAGAGGGTTGAGAGCTTCAAGTTCCTAGGAGTGAACATCACCAATAGCTTGTCCTGGTCCAACCAAGTAGAAGCTCACCAATGCCTCTACTTTCTCAGGAAGCTAAAGAGATTCGGGATGTTGCCTTTGACTCTCACCAATTTTAATCAAGGCACCATAGAAAGCACTTTATATGGATGCATCATAGCTTGGTATGGCAACTGCTCTGCCCAAGGACCGCAAGAAACTGCAGAGAGTTGTGGGACACAGCTCAGCACATCAGGGAAACCAGCCTCCCCTCCATGGACTCTGTCTACACTTTTCACTGCCTTGGTAAAGCAGCCAGCATAATCCAAGACCCCTCCCACCCAGACATTCTCTCTTCTCCCCCCCCCCCCCCCCCAATCGGGCAGGAAGATACAAAAACCCAAAAGCACTTACCACCCAGGCTCAAGGACAGCTTCTATCCTGCTGTTATAAGACTATTGAACAGTCCCCTAGTAAGATAGGATGGACTCTTGACCTCACAATCTACCTTGTTATGGCCTTACACCTTGTTGTCTGCCTGGACTGCACTTTCTCTGTAACTGTAACACTTTATTCAGCATTCTGTTATTGTTTTCCCTTGTACTACCTCAATGCACTGTGTGATGAAATGATCTGGATGGATGGCATGCACAACAAAGTTTTTCACTGTACCTCAGTATTTGTGACGATAATAAACCAATTACCAATTTACAATTCAGTTCTCCCCATAGATGCTGCTCAACCTACTCCAGCAGAATTGTCGTTGCTCCATCATCCTGTGGTGCCCTCAGCTCCATCTACCCTTCTTTGACCAACAGGAGACAATTCCAGATGTCACATTTCCAGAGATTCAAGCACGATAATCTCAGCTGATGCCAGATATTGAGAGAGTCCTGCAATGTCTTTCTAAGGAGCTGCGAAATTAAGGCCTCTCTTAGGTGAAGGTAAAAAAATTCCCGGCAATTTTTGAAAGGAACCGAGAAGGTTCTCTCCAGTGCCCTGTGTTTTTTTGACAGCACCCTCCAAATCCATGACCTTTGGAGAGCAGGACCATGAGAAAAGCATTACCTCTCAAGTCATTCACCATCCTACCTTGGATATGTATCACCTTTTATTGTTGCTGTATCTAAGTCCTGAAACTAATTTCCCAACGGTGTGAGAGCATTTTCACCACTCCAACAGCAGTAGGTCACAAAGGTGACTCACCGCCAAATAATCAGGAGCAACAATCTGCTGGAGGAACTCAGCGGGTCAAGCAGCATCTGTGGGAGGAAAGGAATTGTCAACATTTCAGGTCGAAACCCTGCATCATGTCCTGACAATTCCTTTCCCCCCACAGATGCTGCTCAACCACCTGAGTTCCTCCAGCAGCTTGGTTGTTGCTCCAGATTCCAGCATCTGCAGCCTCTTGTGTCACCACATAACCAGGAGCGATTAGGGATGGACAGTGGTGACCATGGACCACTGGACCATCTCTTGGAGTATGTGAATGAATAAATAAAAATCTTATCCTTCAACCAACCTAACCAGGATAAATTATCTAGTTGCTGTTTGTGGGTGCTCAAATTGGTTGCCACATTTTCTACATTACCATAGTGATTACAATTCAAGAGCTCTTCAGCAGCTGTGAAGGGACTTGGGAATTCCTGATAAACCGAAAGGCACCGTGGGAAAAGGCCTGAAGAAAGATTGACCTAACATTTCAGTGGAATTCTAAATGGTTTTTGCGAAAGGATTTGCTTAGTGAAAGTTCCTGGGACATGACCACAAAGGAATCCACGGAAGTGTCATTGTGAATGCAGAATTTGAGTAAGAGCCTGGCTCTGACAAGCAGCCTCGTAGGAAGAGTTATGGCCTCGAAGCAGGTTGAACAACCAACTGAAAGATAGATTGAGTTGATTCTCCTGCCAGTGGAGTTCTTGGCACTTCAGCTACGGTATACAATTGGTCAGGGCAGGGGTAGTGTTAGCTTTGTTTTTTCAGGCAGTTTTATGCTGTCACAGATTGCCAAAGAACCTAAACCACTGTCTGTTACTCAGAAAAATACCACTCATTCACAATAACATTCCTCACATCGATCAGCTCCTGGGGGAAGCTGGCAGAAGAAACAGCAAGGATATAGAAGCACTCCAACCCCCCCAGTGAAAACACACACACACACACACACACACACACACACACACACACAGAGATAGGTATTCACTGACATATACACAAGCACACACACACACATATATATTCACACAGACACACAAGCTCACACAAACAAACACATACTCATAGGAAGACACAGTAAGACCCTCAGAAATACTCATACAAATGCATGCTCACACCCTCCGACACAAATTCCCATTTACACACAGTAAAAAAACAGGCACACACAGACTCACTCACATGCCTGCAAGTCCACACAACGATACGCTGTGATGCTCCTTCAGGAATGGGAGTTTAATCTAAGCAAAAGCGGGAACAGACTGGATGCTGGGTGCTCCTGCATCTCCAGGGAGCAGGGAACCTCTGAATGCACTGCTGACTGCTGAGGTTGGTGCTGACTCTGCCTTCAAGAGGGAGATGGAGTGATTCTTGATGAGAAGTTGGGGGAGGTATGAGGTGCAGCTGTGGCTGGGTAAGTGCTGTGAATGAGGAGGGATTTGGGAAGGGTACAGAAGGGAGTTGGGCAACTCAAGGAAATGGTATTGCAGAACTTGAAGTAGGAACCTGAGAATGATCCCAGGAATGAAAGGCTTAACATATGAGATGTGTTTGATGTCTCTGGGCCTGTACTCGATGGAATTCAGAAGGTGAGGGGGGAATGTCATTGAAACCTACCGGATACTGAAAGGCCTGGATAGGGTGGATGTGGAGAGGATGTTTCCATTAGTAGGCACAGCCTCAGAATAAAGGGACGTCCCTTTAGAACTGAGATGAGGAGGAATTTCTTCAGCGGTGAATTGTGGAATTCGTTGCCACAAGAGGGCTGTGGAGGCCAAGTCATTGGGTGTGGTTAAGGCAGAGATTGATAGGTTCTTGATTGGTAAGGGGGTTAAGGGTTATGGGGAGAAGGCGGAAGAATGGGGTTGAGAAAACAAAAATCAGCCATGGTTGAATGGTGGAGCACTCGATGGGCCGAATGGCTTAATTCTGCTCCTATGTCTTATGGGTTTATGGAACCAACCAGTTCTACCCCCAGGTTTGGGAAAGGCCAGGGATAAAGGGTTCTGGTTATCAATGAGGAAAGTGGAGTTGAGGCTGGATCAGATCAGCGATGATCTTACTGAATGGCATTGCAAAGGTCTGATCCCACAGGATTGGGTGGAACACTGGTTTTGCATCCAGTACACTAATTTCTACTGAGAAAAGACTTGCATTTCTATAGCACCTTTCACACTCCTTTCAGAACATCCCAATGTGCTTTACAACCATTGAAGTACTTCCGAACAGTACTTACTATAGTAATGTAGAGAACATGGCAGCCAGTTTGCCTCAACAACAGTGAAACAGTGACATGATAGTCTGTTTTTAAGAATGTTGTCTGAGGGATCAATATTGGCCAGAAGACCATGGAGATCTCTTTCACCTTCTTCAAAGTTATGCAACTGGATATTTTATGTCCAGTGGAAATTACAGAGGGCCTTGATTTGATGAAAAAACAGTTTCTCCGACAGTTCCTCAGTGCTGCACTGGAATGTCAGGTTATATTTTTATGCACGAGTCCCTAGAGTGGGTCTCGAACCCAGAAACTTCTGACTCAACCCAAAGCTGGCATCTTTGTCAAAGTGATGAGAGCCACCTGTACTGAAATCATTTTACAGAGGCAACCTCAGTAACCCTGCGCTCTCCAGGATTCTTTGTGCAGAGACTGTGAAACTGTACAGCCGTTAACTGCTACTATGCTCCTCTGTGAGTTGACTTTCACTTACATTTCTGATCGGACAGTGCACACTAGGAACCTCAGCATCAGTACTGAGAGGTACAGGGGAATAGAGGTGAGGATATAAGGAGGAGAGATGCCCTCACTGACAGAACCAAGGAATAACATCACCCCAGTCCCTTTCCTAAGAGGTTTCAAGGTGACCTGCTGCTGTGGTTGGGAGCTCCAGAAAATAGTGCTGCAGATTGAAGATTAAACGTTAGATATTTACCAGAAAAACAAGAAAAACCTGAGTGCTTAACTTTGAACCTAGAGCACTGAAACAGGCCATTCCAGCCCCATTAGGCAAACTGCAGGCTCCTGTTTGAGTCCATCACTTGGGAAGAGAAACAAATGCAGGATGTGCTTCATAGATGTAAAAGAAAAATTCAAGATCTGCCCAGAGTCCAGCTGATGTGCATTGACTGAGGGAAATAACATGTACCGCACACAGATCTTCCACCCCTCGTAACCAGGACATCTGCCAAATATCAGCTCTTTTCCTCTGTTCTCCCCACCAACCAGAGTAAATGCTAGCATTTAGATTTACCTCCCTTTCCAAGGACATTCTGTAAACATTAACACACTGCCGGATTGATGGAGCCTGACCTTAATGAATGACAAAAAAAATTCAAACTTCCAAGTTGCCCCCATTATCACTGTGTGAGGTTTGGAGCTACTGTCTCACTTTAATGCATATAGTATGATCTGGCACACAGCTGGCTGTAGACCAATGTCAGATGGAATGCTGGCTGAAGCTCACAGAACAAGTGACCCCAGAGTGCGTCTCCAAGTGCTTTAATTCCAGATGTTAAGTAGCACACCGTCTGTGTAGAGCTGTTGGGGAATCTGTCTTCAGTCATGAACACTAAGCAGATGGGAAGTATCATTTACTACCCATACTTGTGCCCAAGATGTGGTTCTTTTTAAGTTATTGAGCAACTGTGCAAGAGGCTAATGCACCCAGTGGCCAATACCCTCGTGACTTGCTTCATTACTATAGATAGATTCATCAAATGGGTCTAAAACCGAAGGGCATATTGTGGAAACAATCTAGTGCAGTCTACACAAGTGGAGAATTCTCTAATATCTGGAGGCACAATAACCCTCTCTGTCCTCTGTACATCACGAAGTAGTAGCACATTGCTTAAATTACCAGACCCATAACATAGAGGTGTGGTCTGAAAATCCAGAGTTCCGAGTTCAGATTCTGAGTTCAGTGCAGCTGTGGAGTTTAAATTCAGTTCATGACTTGTACTTTCCAACAAAAACACAGCTGCTTTTAGTAATGATGACCATAGAACCACTGAATCGTCATAAAATTCCATCTGGTTCTCTAATGTCCTTCAGCCATGACCCAATTGAACGACAAAGCATGCCTGAGGGGCTGACTGACCTGCAGCTGCTTCTGTGTTCAAGGAACCTGCCATCCTTACCCACTCTGGCCTATTATTGACTCGTAATTACTCTCAAAGTCAAAAGTCAAAGTGAAGTTTATTGCCACATGCACAAGTCCATGTGTGCACAGGTGCAATGAAAAACTTACTTGCAGCAGCATCACAGGCACATAGCATCAGATAAGCAGCAGTCACATGAAAAACACTGAACATAAACATGAATTATAACCAATTTTTATAAGAAAGAACACAATTAGAACAAAAAAACCCCAAAGTCCCCTTAGTGCAAAGGGATCAAAGTGGTCATAGTGTTGTAAGGATTAGGGTTGTGCCGGTTGGTTCAAGAACCGAATGGTTGAAGGGAAGTAGCTGTTCCTGAACCTGGTGGTTTGGGACTTCAGGCTTCTATACCTCCTGCCCGATGGTAGCTGCGAAAAGATGGCATGGCCCAGATGGCTTGAGGACAAAAAGATGGCGCCGGAGAGAGGCAACACTTTGCTGGCAGCTAACAGCAACATAGTTTCATACTCTCTGAGAACAGCCTAGCAAGCTACTCAGTTGAGGGGTAATAACTTCCCAACATCCCAACCAGACAGGTAAATAAATAATCATTGCACAATGATCTGTACCCAGGTGTGGATCAGATCACAGCATGTGAGTTACTGTGAGAGAATGGTCCAAGCTTCAATGCTGTTACAACAGAGATGGGAATCAGATCCAGTTGAACTGCCTGCCAGTGATAGAGGACCACTGGGGTAGAGGGATCGCTGCTCAACCCCAACCACACAGCCCAGCAGAGGAAATGGGAAAGCAGGAGGCGAGGAGATGACGAAGGAGATTGGTCAGTGGTACTGAGGGTAATCTCTAGTACTCTTCTATTACTCAGTATCTATGCCTCAGGCCCCAGCAGTATATCAAAATAAGAAAGCTGGAGCCAGGAACATAAGAATGCTGGTTTCTCCTCCTTTGGAAAGCAAACCCTCATGTCCAGCAAACGGCTCCAGTCCAGTAACTGCGCTCCTGTGAACTAACACAGCAACTTACTGCATGTAAGGGTGTTAGGGGCAGAAACCCTTATCACATTTAAAGAACACCCAGACAAGCCACAAGAAGAGCCATAATGTGCAGTGCTCCAATCAAAAGCTGGGAAGAGGGCATTTTTGACCTGCCTCAACACAAAGGGCTGAATGACCTTTTACTGTACATTTCTATAATTCTACGCCAGGAATCCATCACACTACAAGGAGGACTGACCAGTTAATCGGTTTTGGGTGGCTCTGGTTGTGGGTTAATTGCTAACTTGATCTTCAAAGTTGTGCCCAGTGGGAGGACTTATTTCTCACCATTTTGCGCTGAGCATCTCATCTGCTTCCCTAACCCTTTTGTTCTTCTGTTACTCCATCACCATCTGTTCTTTGCAAAAGCATCCCTTTCTTTTGCACCTCCTGACGCTAAGCTGCCTCTGGCACCTTTCCTCTTCCAGAGGACTCTCTCCACCTCCAGTTCTGGTGCTTTGGCTCGGAATCAATCTCTCAAACACTCCTCTCACTTACTGTTCATCCCTGTGTCACATACGGTATTTTACAACACTTTAAAGGACTCTTCAATTAAACCTTACAAATGTCTCCCTTGGCAAGCATTTACCCAATTCTCTTGAAATCTGTAATGAACCTATGCCGAGCAACAGATCCAGATGAAAGTCTCGACCCAAAAAGTCAACCGTCCACTTCCCTCCACAGATGCTGCCTGACCTGCTGAGTTCCTCCAGCATGTTGTTTTTTGCTCCAGATTGGTAAATTGGTTTATTATTGTCACATGTACTGAGGTACAGTGAAAAACTTTGTCTTGCATGCCATCCATACAGTTCATTTCATTACAACAGTACATTGAGATAGTACAAGGGAAAACAGTAACAGAATGCAGAATAAAGTGTTACAGTTACCAAGAAAGTGCAGTGCAGGTAGACAATAAGGTGCAAGGCCATAATGAGGTAGATTGTGAGGTCAAGACTCCATCTTATCGTACTAGGGGACCGTTCAATAGTCTTATAACAGTGGGTTAGAAGCTGTCCTTGAGCCTGGTGGTACGTGCTTTCAGGCTTTTGTATCTTCTGCCCGATGGGAGGGGGGAGAAGAGAGAATGTCCCGGGTGGGAGGGGTCTTTGATTATGTTGGCTGCTTTACTGAGTTTCCAGCATCTGCAGTCCCTTGTGTCTCCAAGAATTTGCATTTATATTAATGCTTTTGACTGAGCTAACAACATTCTAAAGCTCTTCACAAGAGTGCTGTCAAAAGCAGACAGCATTCCACAAAGGAGTTACGAGGGCAAATGACCAAAAGCTTGGTCAATGAGGCAGGTTGTATCAACCATCTGAAGGGGGAAAGCTAGTCAAATGCAGAGATTTACCGCAGGAGTTACAGAGCTCACGGCTTTGGCAGCTGACAACACGGCTGCCAATGATGGAAAAATAAATCCAGGGAAGTGCAAGATGCCGGACTGAACGAGTGCAGATATACTGGAGGCAGATACTCTCACCACATTTAAGAAGCATCTGACAGGTACTCGAATCGCCAGGGTAGTACCTGATAGTCGGCACGGACATAGTGGGCCAAAGGGCCTGTTTCTGTGCTGCATGACTTGATGTACAGTTGTAGAGCTGGTGGAGTTTACAGAGACAGAGAGGGGCAAGACCATGGGAGGGATTTAACAACAAGCATCGGTACTTTAAAAGCAAAATGCTGCAGATGATGGAAATATGAAATAAAACAGAAGAAGCAGGAAATTCTCAGGGCAGGCAGCAGCTGTGGAGAGAGAAAAACAAAGGTAGCTGTGTTCTGATGAGAGGAACTGTTAAGGCTCGTTCCACAGATGGTGCTTGACTTGAGTATTCCCAGCATCTTCCAGTTATACGTCAGATTTCCAGCACCCATGGGATTTTGCTTTCGGACGCAGGTCTGGAGAGGGTCAACACCGGGGAGGGGGAAGTAAGTGGTCTGGGAGATGTCTCAGACAGGAGACATGGCAACTTGATCTGTGAACAAATTCCCTTCTCTTCCTGGAATTCTTGCCTAACCCTGGAAGGTCCTGAAACTCCTGGGTGGGTGACCGCGCTTTTGTTACAAACAGCTTTCTACTAAGGCTTCACAAAGAATTAGCTCAGGAAGCCCCTGCCTCCCTCAATCAGCAAAAGATCAAAGGCACACCAGTGGGAATGTGAGGGAGGCTCCAGTAAACTCACAAACCATCCAGGACTGTCCCGGACCCTACCGAGGTTCCCAGGACACTGCCCAAACACTGAGGGGAAACAAAAATCACCACCCTCTTTATTTCATTGTTATACCGTTGGAGATGGGGGAAAGAGTTTAGCAGAGTTGGTCAAAATGAGGAAGGATTTAGATTAAGTGAGGAAAATGGTTTCCTGTGCTCTACAGGTAATAAGAGGACAGGAATTTAAGGTGATCTGCATGAGAACCTGAGGCGACCAATGAGTGGTTATTGTTTGGAAGGGGAGTAGCTGGTGGGGATGGAATAGTGCACATGGTGGTCATGAAGGGAAGGGATCCTTTGGAATGCTGAGAGGGGAAGGGAGGGGAGATGTATCTGGTGATAGAATCCCATTTGTTGAGACAATTTGCAGACAGTCTTACTAGAGATGGGGCAGAACTTACCTCAGGTTATGAAACTGGGCAGGTGGTCGAATTGTTGGTGGGGGAACTCTTTGGGAACAGTGACCATAATTCTTTAAGTTTCAGGTAGTCATGGAAAGGGATAAGAGTGGTCCTCAAGTCTGATGGATACAAATTCAATAGTTGCCTTCATAAGGGAATGGATTAATGCAGGGATAGTGGGGGCACTGGACTGGCACAGACTCAATGGGCTTAATGTCCTCCTATGCTATATTCTTGTAGGATTCTGACCAAATGGTATGGGAGGATCCATGAAGAGCCTTCTGAAGTTTGTCTGACTAAAGCTATCTGTAGAATCCAACTGAAGATTTTAGATTTACTCTAATACTTTTCCTCTGAGGCTCCAGGCGTGCAGTCTATCAGCCTGAATAGCTTTTCAAACCTGTGAGCTGAGTCTGGACTGGAAATCCCTTCGGGATCACCCGAGCACAGATGCAGATTTGTGAACCATTCTGCATCCGTTGCATTAATTGTAGCAGTTTGGAAACTGCTTCCAATTAATGTGCAAACAGCCTCTAACATGTGTGGAATCCTTGAATTGTGTCAAAAGCAGGGTCCCTGAGGGTTGCATCCCTCTGATAAAATGCATCCTCCCCAGGGGTCGTTCCTGTCTGTGGAAATTACAGCTGCTCTGTACGATAATTAACAACTTGCACATAAACAGCATCTTTAACAATGGGGAAGGTCCCAAGATGCTTCACACAATTGATCATCAAACAAAATTTGCAACTATGGTGCATATTTGGAAAGGTAAATCAAAGCTGAGACACAAAGATCTTGGTCAAGGCCCCAGCAAACTTATCTCTTGCCTTTCTCAATAACCTGGGATATATCCCATCAGGCCCTGGGGACTTGTCCACCTTAATGTTGTTTAAGAGAACCAACACTATCCCTTCCTTTATCTCAAAACACCCCATCATATTAGCACGCTCCACACTGATCTCACTATCAAAGTTCGGTGAAAGTAGTTTTTAAAGAGTGTCTTAAAGAACTAAGAGAGGAGGAAAGGTTTGGGGGAAATTCCAAGGTTTAGAGCTCAAGTGCCAGTGAGGCCAGAATTGAAGGACCACAGAAATCTCAGACCATTCTTGGGTTGGGGAAGGTTACGAGGATTGGAGGGCTGGTAGGGTTGGGGGAGGGGGTTGTGGTTAGAGACTGCAAAGAGATTTGAAAACACCCTGATGCTTTACTGAAGGAGCCCTACAGTGCCAAAGGTACCACCTTCCACACGAAATATTAAATTGAGGCCATGCCTGCCCACTCAGGTGGGCTTATAAGTTCCCATGATGACCAGTCAGAGTAGTAAACTGGTCTATATCTATTGCCCCACTAACACCCAAAGCCAGAGATTCAGCACTGTTTGTGGAATCTTGCTATGCACACTCTACCACATTTCCTTCAACACTGACTACAATTGGTTAAGGTCATGTAAAGCACAATAGAAATAGAAGCTTGTTCTTTCTGACTCCTGTTGGTTAATGGCCAGAATCCCTAACTCATGATAACTAAAGTAATTTCTGCATGCAGCCAACTCCCACAAAAAGCAGTGAGATAATGTCTACTTAATCTGGTTCAGTGATGTTGCCTGGGCTGGAGGAGGTTGGAAGAGGGAAGAATTCATCTGCTCAGCTGTGGGATCCTTTCAGTCCCCTGTGGAGATAGGCGGACCCTTGGTTTAACGTTTCATCCAAGAAAAAGCAACCCCAACAGTGTGGCATTACCTTAGCGCTGCCCTGGGGCATCAGTGTGGCGGCTGGAACTTGCTATCACAGAGCAAGCACTGAGCTTCGCCAAATTTGTAAAATGCTGAGCAGTCAAATACAGTTAAGAGTATTTTACCTCTGGCTGCCCTGCAGGTAAATACATTGTTGAACAGGCATAACTTTGATGAGAAGTGTTTGCTCACAAGCTGTGAATTTACCACACAAATTCTGAGGCAGATGCCACACTGAGGCTTGGTGCAGTGGAGAGGGGAATGGGAAAATGCTCGGCCTCAGCTGCGACAGGGTTTTTCCAAGGACCTGGACCCGCCCCGCACACATCTACCGTTTGCTGGCCACTTGTGCATGGTCACCACATGGAAGTGCTCAGAGCCCTTTGCTGAGCCATGTTGCCCTCTAGTAGGAACAATGAGAAAGTGCAGCAGGATACCACAAGCGAAGTACATTGGGGAAGGTTCATAACGAGGGTGTTCACAGTTATAAAGAAACGCACTGTTCGCTGCAATGACACCCTTGAAAGAATATTATTGTGCAGTAAGTTCACAGAATCCCAGCCAACATCCACAAGTAAAAATCAGTTATGACTTTGACAATACATGCCTGGACAAGGAAGCTGGGGTCTTACCTAGAATCATAGAGTGAAACTGCACAGAAACAGGACCTTTGGCCCAACTCATCTAAGGTGACTCCCAGAGCTAGTCCCATTTGCCTACATTTGGCCCACAACCCTCTAAACCCTTCCTCTCCATGTACCCGTCCAAATGTCTTTTAAACGTCATAACTGCACCCGCCTCTACCACTTCCTCTGACAGCTCATTCCATGTACCCACCACCATCTGTGTGGAAAAACTTGCCCCTCAGGTCCCCTTTAAATCTTCCCCCTTTCACCTTAAACCTTTGCCCTCTAGTGTCAGACTTCCCTATTCTGGGAAAAAGACCTGTGACCATCCACCTTATCGATGCCCCTCATGATTTTACAAACCTCTAAGAGGTCACCTCTCAGCCTCCTCTACTCCAGGGAAAACAGTCCAGGCCTGTCCTACCTCTCCTTATAAGTCAAGACTTCCAGTCCCAGCAACATCCTTGTGAACCTTTTCTGCACCCTTCCTACCTTATTCACATCCTTCTCATATCATGGCGACCAGAAATGCGCACAATATTCCGTGCGGTCTCACCAACACCTTGTACAGCTGTAATATGATGTCCCAACTCTTGCATTCAATTCCCCAACTGATGTAGGCAAGCATGTCAAATGTCTTCTTCACCACCCTGTCTAACTGTGTCACCACTTTCAGGGAACTATGTACTTGTACCCCTGGGTCTCTCTGTTCTACAACACTCCCCAGGGCCCTGTCATTCACTGTGTATGTCCTGCCCTGGTTTCACTTCCCAAAATGCATCACTTCTCACACCTGAGTTAAATTCCATCTGTCATTCCTTTGCCCACTTTCCCAGTTGATCCCCATCCTGTTGTAACCTTGGACAACCTTCTTCACTGTCAATTCCGGTGCCATCCACAAACTTACTAATCATTCCATCTACGTTCTCATCCAAATTGTTAATATATATGACAAACAACAGGAGACCCGACACTGATCCCTGCAGCACACCACTGGTCACAGGCTTCCAATCTGAGAAACAACCCTCCACTACCACCCTCTGACTCCTTCCACCAAGCCAGGCTAGCTCACCTGGATCCCATGTGATCTCACCTCCCGGAACCAGCCTACCATGCAGGACCTTGTCAAAAGCCATGTAGACAACATCTACCATCCTGCCCTCGTCAATCCTCTTGGTCACCTCGTCAAAAAGCTCAATCCTGATTACAGAAGTTCTGCAGCACAGAAATAGTCCCGCTAACCTAACTAGTCTCTTGATATTTATGTTCCTTCTTCCATTCGGCTCCATGAGGTAATCAGTTTCACATTCTCACTGCACTCTAACTGATTAAGTTTATCCACACTTCCCCACTGGATGTATATGGGCTCTGGACCATATTTATTGTCTCTAGTTCTTGCCTACCCTGTAAGTGGAAACAGCTCCTCTACACCCACCTTATCAAATAACTTTAAGATGACCATCAGTTCATCTCCTCACCCTTTTTAGGGAAATGATCCCCAACTTGTTTAATTGTCCCTGATTCACATAACCTCTTTGTTCTGGTATCATCTTTTAAAATGATGATTCTTAAGACATAAGGGTTCTGGTATCACTCTCACCTTCCCTGCTACTTAGACTAACTTGCTTTTTGTCTTTCTAGTTCTGATGAAGAATCTTGTACCCAAAATGGGAACTGTTCCTCTTTCCACCGAGGCTGCCTGGCCTGCTTATTATGTTTTTATTTTAGATTTCCAACAACGGCAGATTTTTGATTTCATCTCTTAAATCCTTCTACCTCCACCAGAACCTCTACATCCTTTTTATAAACAGGATGACCAGAACTGGGCTCAATTGAAACAAGCTAGTGCCAAGACTCATTAAATAGGGATCTGGCAGACTTTATTGAGATAGCAGTTGATGAAACATATGGGATCACAGACTTCATAAGCAAGACCATAGAACACAAAAGCAGAGACCATAAGACATAGTAGCAGAATTAAGCCATTCGGCCCATCGAGTCTGCTCTGCCATTTGATCATGGCTGATTTATTTTTCCCTCTCAACCCCATTCTCCTGCCTTCTCCTCGTAACCTTCTAATAATCACGAACCTATCAACCTCTGCTTTAAGTATACCCGATAGCTTGGCCCCCACAGCCAGAGAGTTCTGTTTGAATCATTATAAAGCACTGGTTAGGCCATGACCAGAGTGCTGCATCCAAATCTGATCACCACACTTAGGAAGTTGACAGTCCCAGAATGGCTGCAGAAGAGATTTACCAGAATGGTGTCAGGGATTTCAGTCCACAAGGTTAGACAGGAACAGCTGGGATTGTTCTCCTTGGAACAAAGAAGATTGAGAGGAGATATGACAGAAGTGTACAAGATCAGACTGGTTCAGATAGGGTGAACAGAGGGAAGCGTTCTCGTTAGTGAATGTTTAAGGACCAGGGCACATGGATTTAAAGTGTGAAAGACATGAGATGAATACAAAAAAAGTTTTTTATGCAGAGAACAATTATGGTCTGGAATTCACAACATAAAGATGACCGATACAAAATCAACCAGTGTTTTCAAAACAGAGTTGGATAGGCACTCAAGGGGAAAATCATTTGCAAAGCCACAGGGAAAATTTGGGAATTGAGATTGAGGAGATTGGTTTATAGAGTGGATATAGAATCGAGGGACAATATGGCCTGTTCCTCTGGTACAATAATGATGTTATCTTATAATGGAGCAGTACCAATGCCACACTGCTGGGTAAACTGGGAATCCTTCCCAATGGGCAGTGAACCAACTGATGTTCCTACGTGCGCCTGATATAATACAATTCCCTCAAGCTGGCACGCACTGAGGAAAGCAGGGAAGAGCACCAGCAGGGTTACCTTGCCCTTACACTCCACAAGTGGAATGTGGAGCGTTCCGAGTCTAGAATCTCCACGGATACATGCAACGGAACGCCTTGGTTACTGAAACTATGAGGCTGACACACACGCCTCTGACTCATGGCAAAGCAGCAATCCCTGAGCTGAGGCTGACACTCCCAGGAGTTGTGTAAGGACCTCCTTGATACACAGATGTAACTTAACTTATGTGCAAGATGTGCAGCATTCCCTGCTTGTAGAACAGTTTTAGGAGGTATAGTCAGAGTGGATGGAGAAGGATTATGGAGGGGCATCAGTGGAGCTCACGGGGTATCTCAAATTCCAAAGCTAACTCTCCACCAGTTCCCCTTTCAAATGACCCGACTTCCTTTCCCAACCTGATACAAGTGAAAGTCTTAATCTCTGACACATTCTGAATTAAATCCACCTGCCAAACAATTCAGAGCAGAAAAATGCAGTGATTTTAAACAAATACAGGTAACACATTCAGTGTGGGCGCATGTGTGTGTGTGGGGGGGAGGAACAGTTAGTGCTAAGTAACGAACGATCAGACGGCTGGAATAAAAACAATATTTATAATGAACACTGAAAAGCCTTTGTTCTTATGAATAAAACATTACTGTTCCTGCATTTAATCGATGAAATATTGTTCAGTTTATTTTTAATGCAATTAATTGGCAATATAAATGACCAGTTGCCACCACAAGAACTGAGGTAAATGATTGGAGGCAGCGGGAGCGCGCATCGAGCCGGGGGCGCGCCTGTCAGCTTCGAAGGCAGAAGGTACAGCCTCAGCCGGGGATATAGCATCATGTGCCTCCGCCGTAAGGAGAGGAAACTGCGAGAGAGCAGCAGAGAGCCAGTCTCCAGCACACATTTGGAGGGCGCCAGGTCTCTGGAACGCAGTGATCAATGCACTCTGCTTTGAACAAGTGTACAAGGATATTCTGGCAATGTACGGCGGGCAAAACCCGCCGGGTTAAAGCCACTTATTTTACTGCCTCGTCAGAGAGGATCTCCCCGGTTAGTGAAGTGCGAAGCTGCGCTCAGACAGCCCTCGCTGGAGAGAGGCTTCGAGCCAAGTGTGTTCTGACAAAGAAAAGCTTGGAATGCAACAATTAAAAACGAGCACATTCGCCACAAAATTGAAAATTAGACCACTTCTACCCTCCCAGCCTACACCCTTTTTTTGGGAAAATGACCCAAGGCGACACATTAACCGGTCAGACACGGGTATCAGTGTTTACAGTACTCAGATGAAACACTCGGCTTACAAAAATACGTTGCTGCAACTTCAGTGCTGACTGTAACTTTTCCTCTTTTTTTTAAACTATTGTATGTCAGAACACACTTGGCTCGAAGCCTCTCTCCAGCGAGGGCTGTCCGAGCGCAGCTTCGCACTTCACTAACTGGGGAGATCCTCTCTGATAAGGCAGAAAAATAAGTGGCTTTAACCCGGCGGGTTTTGCCCGCCGTACATTGCCAGAATATCCTTGTACAATTGTTCAAAGCAGAGTGCATTGATGACTGGGTTTGCAGTCTATATCAATACATTTGCGTTAAATGGTAGGAATCCCTGCCAACGTCAGGTGCTGCGAGTCTCAGAACTAACAGCAGATTAAACGGTCGTTCCCCTGGGTCACACTGATCCTTGCCGAATTAATGGCTTAGGATAAGCTCCAATCAATACACAGAGAGCAATGTGCCTTTTTGGTTTTGCATTGCCTCCGAGTGCAAGAGGAGTTGCAAACTGTTATTATATTTAAACCAGTCTCCCCCAGAATATAGACTCCTCTAACGCCGGTCCCTTGTACAGGATACCACGCCGGGGCTTTCAATGTCATATTCCCGTTTCCCCCACACGAAATTCATAATGCAAAGACCGTTTCCTTCACAACGATCAGCGCGTTTAAAACCCTGTAAAAACAAATACGCTCCTTTTTTTTTTACAATCCTCTCCAATTGCATTACATTTTAATGCAATCACCACATTCTAATACAATCACCGGTTTGCTGTCAAGATAAATTCAATTTGCTCTCGGCCCTCCCCGAGGTGACCAGAGCTTTGCAAAGGCTGCATTTTGTTTGACGTTTTGACCTTCAGTTCACGCCGGCTTGCGAATACTTTAAACCATGCAAAAGGGGGCTCCCCGATCTCACTTTTTTGCTTACATTGCAACTGTTTCCAAAGCCTCTCGCTCAATGCAACGCTGCCTATTGTTATACATTTTAAGTCTAACATCGGTACTTAACTATCTGCAGAGATGCTGGAGACACAGATCCAGGCACTCTCCCTCCACCTCATCCTCGGTGATGTGGTTCGAGACAGGCCGGAGTGGCAGCGGGTCGTCCTCGCCGAAGGGCCCTCGGAATTCCCGCAGCAGGAGCTCCAGGAACCTCCGGAAGGCTTTCTCCTCGCTTGCCGACGATGCCATCGCTTCGCATTCCCGGAGCCAGGCGAAGCCCGCACGCGATCTGGGCTCAGCCTTAGTTCTGCTTCCAGTGACAAGCGGGTGCGCGCGCGCGCGCGCCGCCGCCGCCGGCAGACAATGCTCGGGCGTGCGCGGCCCCGGCGGCCGCACGTGCGCGCCACCTCCCGGCAGACGCGGGCGCGCCTCCAGGTACCGTGGGTGGCTCCCTCCCACCTTGGCTTCAGCGACCAGCTTTTGTTTCATGTATGTTTATTTTTTGGGGGGTTGGGGGTTGGGGGTGGGTGGGGAGTGGGGGGGAAGGGTGGGGAGTGGGGAAGTGGGGGTGGGTGAGGAGTGGGAGGGTGGGGAGGGGGGAGTCTGAGCGTCCCTGGCAAAGTCAGTAATTATCAAACAAAATAGAAAATGCTGCAAACACTCAGCAGGTCAGGCAGCGTGGCTGGAGAAACAGAGTGATACCATCAGTGAACTTCCCCACTTCTGAATTTGTAAAGGAAACAGTGGTTGGGCCCTGGACACTTTCCTGTGGATGGACACTTTCCCCTGGTGATGTCCATAAGACCGGAATCAGACCATTTGGCCCATCGAGTCCACTCCGCCATTCGATCATGGCTGATTTATTTTTCCCTCTCAACCCCATTCTCCTGCCTTCTTCCCGTAACCTTTGACGCCCTTACTAATCAAGAGCCTATCAACCTCTGCTTTAAATATACCCGATGACTTGGCCTCCACAGCCGTCTGTGGCAATGAATTCCACAGATTTACCAACCTCTGGCAAAAGGGGCTGGGATGGTCGACCTCCAACAACCACAACTACCTTTCTTTGTGCACCGTAAAACTCCATTTCCCCCTTGATAGCCAATGACTTCACTTTTAAAAAGGCCCCTTGATGCCACACTTAGATGCTTTCTTGATGTCAAGGAAAATCATTCTCACCTCTGGAATTCATCTCCTTGGTCCATGTTTAGGCCAGGGCAGCGTTGTGGTCTGGAGAAGAGTGGTCCTGGCAAAACCCAAGCTGGGCACCGGTGAGCAGGTTATTGCTGAGTGAGTGTTGCTTAGCGGCACTGTCAACTACACTCTCCATCACTCCACTGATGAGTGAGAGTAGATTGATTGGGTGGTAATTAGCCATACTCTCTGTTAACAGGACATGCCTGGGTAATCTTCCACATTGTCAGGTAGATGATGGTGTAGTAACTGCACTCAAGACACTAGGCTGAAGGTGTGGCTAGCTCTGGAGTTCAGGATTACAGCCAGGACAATGTCTGGTTCCCCCACAGCCTTTGCTATATCCAATGCTCTCAGCCATTTCTTGATGTTATGTGAAACGGAAATGAAATGGCTGAAGACTGGTTTCTATGACATACCTGGTGGTTAGTGCTTCAGTTTTGTCTTTAATAGTCAAGTGCTAGAACCTGCCATCTTTGTGGAGTTTTCTCCTCCTGTTAGCTGCTCCATTGTTCACCACAATTGGGTGTGGCAGAATTACAGGGCTTCCATCTGACCTGCTGATTGTGAGATCATTTATCTGTACAGCATGCTGCCTTTGCTGTTTAGTATGCATGTCGTCCTGTGCTGCAGCTGAACCAGGTTGGCACCTTATCTCTGGATATCCTGACAAGCCCTTCTGCATTCCTCTTTGAACATGAGTCAATCTCTTGGCTTGATGTTAATGATATAGTGAGTGATCTGCCAGCCCATGACGTTACAGTCATGTTGGTGTATATTTCAGTTAATAGTCCACGGCACCTCATGGATGCCTAGTTTTGAGCTGCCAGGTGTGTTCTGTGTCTATCTCATTGTCTGTAGAGCCATACAACATGATGAAGGGTGCCTTCAATGTGAGGATGGGATATTGTATACTGTTGTAGACAATGCATCTGCCACAGGTAGATCAGTGAGGATGAGGTCAGGTAGGTTTATCCCTCGTGTTTGTTCACTCACTCACTACCTTCTGCAAACCCAGTCTGGCAGTTCGGTCCCTCAGGACTCGGCTGGCTTGGTCAGTGGACGTGTTACCAAACCACTCTCGGTGACGGACAAACATTTTGTGCCCTGATGAAGGCTCTCGACCCGAAACGTCAACTGTTCGTTACCCTCCATAGATGCTGCCTGACCCATTGAGTTCCTCCAGCTTTTTGTGTGTTGCTCCAGATTTCCAGCATCTGCAGTCTCTTGTGGCTCCATTTTGTGCCTTTGCTGCTTTTAGTGCTTCTTCCAATTTTTGTTTAAAAAGGACCACTGATTCAGTAGCTGAGGGAGGACAGTGGGCAGTGATCAGGAGGCTACTGTACCCCAGTTTGACCCGATGCCATAAGATTTCATTGTGTCTGGACTCGTGGTGCTGGTCCTCCCTAACACTGTGCAAACACGCCCCTCTCTTCCAGTGGGTCTTCTCCCTCTCTCTCCGTGGGTGTGTCCTACTGGTGGGACAAGATATGCCCAGGGGATACAATGCAAGTGAATGTAGAGGATGACCTGTGAATACAATATGGTCAAGTTGTAGGACAGCTCCCCCAGGACACCAGTCCCCAGATGTTTGTGAGGAGGATTTACAAGGTTGACTGTTGTTGGCAGCAGATTTGCCACATCTGAATCTGGTGCCTTGATTGATGACAGGTCAATCACTCAAAATGACAGCAGCTCGCTTGTGGAACCGGGGTGATAATTGCACTGAAAGAAGACTTGTAGTAGGCTAATGCCTTCCACAAACCATTCAGCACTTCCTTAAAGTGTCCCACAGCCAATGAAGACCTTCAGAAATACCTTCACTGCTGCACTACAGGAAAGCCAGCAGCCAATTTACACATAGCAAACTCCCCCCGGTGGTAATGTGATAATGACCAGATAATCTGCTTTAATATTGTTGAAGAGGGATAAATGTAGACCAGGTCAGTGGGGAAAATTGTCCTGCTATTCTTCAAAGTCATGTCATGAGATTTTTTAGATTTGTTTTGGAGAGTGGATGAGACCTTGGTTTAAATCTTGTCTGCTATTCTTCCTCTGTACTGCACTCCAGTCAATTTACATTTCTCTGTTCAACGGATTACATCCAACTTCATTACATGGGAACTGGCGAAGGTCTTCGGATTCCTGAACCTGTTGTTCCACCATTCAGTTAGATTGTGCCTCAACCCCATGAGTCTGTCTTTGCTCCAGTACACCTCATTACACTTAACCCAGGAAGTATCTTTCGATCTGTCTTGAAGTCTCTGAGTGCCTCATCTAAAGAAACGGCAAGTGGTGACTCCAGTATCTGGGGGAAAATGAAAATCCCCCACCCTTCATTCACAACTGGGGACTTCACTGTTGTAAGTGACTGGTGTTGATTTTACCCATATAATTTATGTAACTGTTCTCCACTCACTGCAACTTGCTGTGGAAATAATCCTGCTTTTGTCAAATGTTGCTGCATCTTTGATCATGAGGCACTCGCTGTGGTTCCAGAGCTCTGTCTACAGTAAGTCCCACCCTGTTTCCAGTTTACTGGCCGATGCAGGGGTCTGAAAATATTGCAAACAAAGCTTTTTATTATCTAGTTGTTAGAGCAAGCGAGTGGAAAGTGAGAATGTGTGAATGAAATCTTCAAAGGCAGCTGTGAAGGTGTGAAGAGTGAATTGGGGAGAAAGGCTGACAATGGATTGGCCACGGCTGACACTTAGGGAATGGATGCAGGAAATGTAACAGTTATGCCTTTGTTTCAGGGACGAAAACACAAAAGGTGACCCAACCACATCTTGCAAAAGAAATCGAGGGTAGTGTTAGATCCAAAGAGGAGGCGTATGAAGTCGGCAGGAAACGTAGCAGGCCTGAGGAGTGGGAACAGTTTAGAATGCAGCAAGATCGACCACAAGTTTTACGAGGGGAAGCGTCGACTATGAGAGCAATGTTGCAAGAAACATAAAACTGGACTACAAAATCTTCCACAAATATGTCAAAAAGATTAGTGAAGACTACACACACAGACTACTGGAGGAACTCAGCAGGTCAGGCAGCATCTATGGAGGGAAGTAAACAGTCGACATCTCGGGTCGAGACCCTTCATCGGGGACTGGGAAGGAAGAGGGCAGAAGCCGGAATAGGAAGGTTGGAGGAGGGTGAAGAGCACACACAGGCAGGTGACAGGTGAGTTCAGGTGATAGGGGGAAGGTAGGAGGGTGGGGGGCAGATGCAAGAAGCTGAGAGGTGATAGGTAGAAGAGGCAAAGGGCTGGAGGAGGAGGAATCCGGTCGGAGAGGGCAGTGGACCATGGAATAAAGGGAAAGAAGTGGGGAATACCGGATTCCATGGTCCACTGCCCTCTCTGACCGGATTCCTCCTCCTTCAGCCTTTTGCCTCTTCTACCTGTCACCTCTCAGCTTCTTGTATCTTCCCCCTCTCACCTGGACTCACCTGTCCCCTGCCTGCATGTGCTCCTCCCCCTGCCCCCACCTTCCTATTCTGGCTTCTGCCCTCTTCCTTCCCAGTCCTGATGAAGGGTCTCTGCCTGAAACGTCGACTGTTTATTTCCCTCCATAGATGCTGCCTGACCTGCTGAGTTCCTCCAGCATTGTGTGTGTTGCTCCAGATTCCAGTATCTGCAGAATCTCCTGCGTCTTAGTGAAGACTTAAGTGAGTCATTTGCAGGCAAATATGGGAGAATTCGTAACGGGCAACAAAATAATGTCAGAGCGATTAAATCAATATTTTGGTTCTGTCTTCAAGGTAGACAACACAAATTACTTTCTAGAAATGGGCCAAGTGCTGGTAAATGGGAATAGTGTAGATGGGTACTTGATGGTTGCCATAGACATGGTGGGCTGAAAGGCCTGTTCCTGTCCCATGACTATGACTCTTGAGGGGGACTTGAGCCCACAACCTCCTGAGTCCAGTAATGAGATATCAGGATGGGGAGCAAAAGCTTAAATTAGCCAACATTCCACCCTCGAGCTCAAAGAGCTAGGATGAGAGGACCATCTTATTTTACAGCACAGGCCATTCAGCCAACCAGAGCAAAGCTGGTGTTTATGCTCCGTATGAATCTCCTCCCACCCCTACAACCCGTCCTATCACCATACCCTTCCTCCTTCAGGCATTTGTTTAGCTTCCCCTTAATCTTTGCTGCTCACCTCAACCACTCCAGAGGGGAATGTTAGAGAGGTGGAGAGATCTAAGAAGGGAGTTTGCGAGAGGTGGCTCACATGGAAATCCCAGTGAAGGGAAAGGGGAGTTGAATTTCAACGCAGCCTCAGGACATCCCAGCTTTGCAGTGGTTACATTCAGGTGTTAGCCCTGGGTACAATGAGAAGCATCTTCATTTGTGAATCAGGAGGTTTGGGTTTAAGCCAACTAGTGCAGAGTGCAGCACTGTTAGAGCTTCCATTGTTCAAGCGGTGTGTTAGCGAAGTAGAGGGCTGAATATGTATTGTGTATCTAATGACTTCAAGGCTTTCCCAAAGAGCTTCAGAGCCAATAAGGCATTATTAAAGATGCACTGTACTAATGTAGGAAATGTGCCAACTATTCACCCGGAGAAAGGTCCCAGACACAGCAATAAGCCAATGACTAGGAAATCTAAATTAGAAAATAGTTGAGAAATAAGTATTGGCCAGATCAGCAGGAAGAACATCTGTGAAATAGTGCTGTCAGATCTTTTATATTCAAGGTCAAAGTGGAGTTTATTGTCACATGCACAAGCACATGTATGCACAGGTGCAATGAAAAACTTTCTGAGAGAGGCCTTATTTTCACAGAATATTTACAAGACAGGCCGTTCAGCCCATCAAGCTCGTGCCTGCCGAGGAAAGTCAGTGCCAGCTTTATCCCACCTGCCGGCACTTGGTCCACAGACCTGCAGGTCATGGCTCCTCAAACACACATCCAAATACTTCTCACAGTGTACTTATCACATCTGAACGATGATATCACTGACAGTGCTGCACTCCCTCAGTACTACACCAGAAAAGAAAGATTGAAATCTCAAATGAAATGTGTTCTCTTCAGGGCACATCAGGTCAGGGTAAGAATACAGAGCACCCCACCGCTGCCTGGTTCAGTAAAAGATCCTTTAGCACTTTCAAAATAAGAATGGGGAGCCTTCTCAGTGAATCAAGCCAACGTTCCCCCTTCCTCCCCCCCCCCCCAAAGCATCAGCAAGAACAGACCACCTGTCTTTCACACACTAGACACTAACATATACTCACATATTATTGCAACGTAGGAGCCATTTGTTCCATCCAGTTTATACTGACTCTCAACAGAGCAAGTCCATTCCCTCTCATCCCACTCCCCCATAGCTCTGCAGTTTATCCTTTCCCACATGCCCACCAACCTGCTCCCCATTCTTTTGCAAGCATCCCGTACTGAGGCGATTGGCCACTGTGAGTTACCCATCGGCACATCTTTGGGACGTGGGAGGAAACTGGAGCAAACGGGGAGAACGCACAATAACACAGCACCTGAGAATCAGCAGCAAAGCCAGGTCCCTGGAGCTGTGAGGCAGCGGCACTAACCACTGTGACCACCAATACGGAACTGCTGCTGCAGCTGTGTACATGGCAACAGTGCCCGCAGCTGCAAGGTAATGCGATACTCAGGCTTTTCTACACTAATCATTGAAATCTGAATTGTGGTTTCTGGCTTTGAATTCAATCCCACTGTAAACTCGAGATCAGGAGGAACGTTCCTGTACATGGGAAAACGAGAACTGCAGGTAAACATGTTTCTATTGATGCATTGTGACATTTTTGAAATTATTTGGCGTAATTGTGTTGCTGTGGCTAAATACAAAATCAGAATCAATTGCCTGTAGTATTTGATTGACAGGCTGGAGTGTGCGACTGTGATGAAGAAGTCACTTTATCACCCTCCCAATACAACTGTTGTGACACACAGAGCTCGTTTCGTACATCACTTCAGTGACTACACTTCTGAAACACTTTGGTTGCAAGGTGCTTCAGGATACCCCGAGGCACAAGGGAAAAACAGGTTTGCCATTTCTTTGAAATATAATCAGATATTTGCCTGGGTCAGACAGAGCCCGTTTGAAAGAAACACAGGCAATGCTTCAGTTCTCTGACCTTTTATCAGCCCTTGGCTACAATTTAAGCAACAATTTGCATACATTAAGCACCTTGACAACATGCAAAGTGTCACAAGGATGATTCCAACACTGATCTAGTTGCCCGCATGAAGAGTGATGACAAGGTGACTTCATCACTGCTGTCAGTGGCACCAGCTTTTCAGCTCTACTCTCCCTCCAGCTTTTTGATCAGTCTCCCGTTCTACAAGCGGTCCAGTAGTGTGATTGAGGGTCTGGTATCCACACCCTCATCCCACCATGGGAACACATTCACTCACACTTTCCCCACGTCTCTATAAATGACTCTCCTCTGTCGACGTTACTCCCTTGTGAAGGCAGCAGTCGATTCTGTTTCCATCATCCCCACAGGCAGTGAATTCCAGACAGAACCACTCCGAGTAAAAAGTGCCTTGTCACATTTGTCTATTTGATATATCCATCAAACCACCTCTCAATCCTCATTGCCCCAAGGACAACCCACCCGTGACAGTTTAATCTTGTGACTGCAATCCCTCACCAATGGGACTGTTCTAATAAATCTTTTCGAAGACCTTCACATCTCCCCAAGGGTCAGGTGACTAGAGTTGGACACAGAGCTCTGGTTGTGGCCTTATCAGAGTTTTATAAAGGTTCAAAACTTCCCTCTTTTGTCCTGGGAGAGGGATAAAGGAACTAGTAGGATTGTTGCCCTGGAAGCTGGCATATACACGATGGCCTGAATGGTTTCTTCTGTGACATTATGTTCAGCATTTATGTTGCCCAGGATCCCAGAAGCTATACTGGCTTGTACTGCAACAAAGTCAGAGTATCATACAGCACAGAAATAGACCCCTTGGCGCACTGAGTTCGTGCAACCATCCAGCACCAATTTTTATTAACCCTATGTTAACCCCATTGTACAGTCCCCACAAACCCATCAACTGCTTCCCAGTTCTATCTCTCACCCACAATATGGGCAATTTACGGTGGCCAATTAACCTCCCAATCTGTACACCTTGGAAAGTGGGATGAAACCAGAGCACCTGGAGGAAACTCATAGGGAAAGCGTGCAAACTCCATGCAGACAGCACTGGAGATCAGGAGAAAGGGTGGGCACGTGAGGGAGAGGGAGGGACCATGCAAGGGAGAGAGAGAAGAGAGGGAGGGACCATGAGAGAGAGAAGAGAGGGAGGGACCATGGGAGGGAGAAGGGGGAGGGAGAAGGGGGAGGGAGAAGGGGAGGGAGAAGGGGAGGGAAGGGGAGGAGAAGGGGGAGGGAGAGAGAGCGCACGAGGGAGACCACATGAAGGTGTGCATGAGTCAGACAGCAGTAGACAAACACCGTCCTGGTCGGAAGTGGCTACAAAGAAACAGGAGGAACTGAAATCATTCTCCTTCGACAGAAATTACAGGATAATTGTGATGTACAAAATTACAAATGTTAAGGAAAAAGGGGAAAAAAAAAGTTCCCTTTTTAGATATGATGTTAAATCAAGTCCCTGTCTGCTCTCTCAGTGGCATCTAAAGCTGCCACGTTACCTTGTGAAGGTGAGCTCTCCCTAGTGTCCTGGCCAACATTTATCCCTCAAACAATGACGGTGGGCAGGGCGAACGACAGGACGAGACAGATCTCTAATTGCCAAAGAGCAAGATTGAGAATAAATTTCACAGTGATTTATGATCTGCCCTGTGCTATCTGAAAGGCCCCTGGAAGCATGTTCAAAAATAACTTGCATCAAAAAATTGGACATCACAGAAAAGTGAAACGTGCAGAGAAAGAACAGGGAAGAGGGGATGACTTAGATCACCGAAAGAACCAGAATAGACACAATGGGCCAAGTGGCCTCCTTGGTGATTTATACTTACAATCGGTACCACATTTATCTCACCAACAGCCTGTTCTGGTCCAACCAAAGAAAGCTCACCAGACCTCTACTTCCTCATGAGGCTAAAGAAATTTGGCATTACCCCTTTGACCCTCACCAATTTTTAATCGATGCACCATAGAAAGCATCTAATCCGGATGCATCACAGCTTGGTATGGCAACTGCTCTGCTCGTGACCACAAGAAACTGCAGAGAGTTGTGGACACAGCTCAGCGCATCACGGAAACCAGCTTCCCCTCCATGGACTCTGTCTACACTTCTCGCTGCCTCAGTAAAGCAGCCAACATAACCAAAGACCCCACCCACCCGGGACATTCTCTCTTCTCCCCTCTCCCATTGGGCAGAAGATACAAAAGCCTGAAAGCACGTACTACCAGACTCAAGGACAGCTTCTATCCCGCTGTTATAAGACTATTGAACCGTTCCCTAGTACGATAAGATGGACTCTTGACCTCACAAGTCTACCTCATTATGACCTTGCACCTTACTGTCTGCCTGCACTGCACTTTCTCTGTAGCTGCCACACTTTATTCTGCATTCTGTTATTGTTTTACCCTGTACTACCTCAATGCACTGTGTAATGAATTGATCTGTATGAACGGTATGCAAGACAAGTTTTTCACTGTACCTCGGTACAAGTGACAATAATAAACCAATTCCAAACAAGCTCATATTTACAGCAGGGCACTGATGATTAATAGTTTGTTCTCTTCACTACAATTTATTCTTCAATCCAGCTTGCTCGGGCCAGACAAAGCCTCAGTGACTCACAAGTCTCAGCTGAAGAGAAGCAATTTTCTGCTCCTCTTTGTGTCTGATGCAGTTCCGATTCCCGAAGCAAAGATCACGCTTTCTTCTCTTCGACCAGAATCAAAGGCGAAGATGGTTCAATATCAGGCTTCCACACAGCCCCTGATGTTTGCATTTGACTCTTTGTAATGGTCACTACCAATGCACTGAAGTTCCTTTCCCCCTCCACAGATGCTGCTCGACCTGCTGAGTTCCTCCAGCAGATTGTTGGTCACTCCAGCTTCCAGTGTCTGCCGTCTGTGGCACCAAAGAGAAAGCTCAGTCTCAGCCCCAAGTGCAGCAGGTCGTGGGTTTGTGTCCCACTCCTATCACTCGAGTACAAAGCCAAGATTCCCTGTGCAGTGCTGACAAGTGCTGCAATGTGGGCAATGCCATCTTTGAGGCGAGTCACTGAGCTGAGGCATAAATATTTCCTACAACACTTCAAAAGTGCATCAATGGTTGCAAAACTCTTCGAACTGCTCTGAAGTTGTAAAAGGTACCGTCAAAAGCAAGAACATAATCTCAGCACTTTATTTTGACCCCTTGCTGTGGATAAGGTGTTGTGAGCACTTTGAAGTGGCCTTGTGGAATGTCTATACAGAGTGAAAGCAAGTCTAGACATACAAGTAATGTGGTGTTTGGACAGGAGCTAGAGAAGCTGAACTGGATCCTGAACTTGTACAAGGATTTACACACACACAATGCACAAGGGACGTCACTGACAGCAGTGGAAAGGAACTGCATTTATGTAGTGCATCAGGACAATCAGAAATCTTTTACAAGGGGTCTAAAACTAGAGGGCATAGGTTAAGGTGAGAGGGCAAAGATTTAAAGGAGGTCTGAGGGACAAGTTTTTCCACACAGAGGGTGGTGTGTGTGTGTGGAATGAGCTGCCAGAGGAAGTGTTTAAAAGACATTCAGACAGGTTCATGGATAGGAAAGGTTAAGAGGGATATGGGTCAAATGCAGGCAAATGGGACTTAGATTGTTTTCTCTGGAGCATCGGAGGCTGAGGGGCAACTGAAAGTAGTACAGTATATAAAACAATGAGGGGTATAGACAGGGTAGAGTCTTTTCCCCAGGTTGGAAATGTCAAATACTAGAGGGCATAGCTTTAATGTGAGAGGGGGAAAGTTTAAAGGACACGATTACCAGTTGTGCCAAGCTGCCCATCATCTTTCACCCTCCTCAGACTCCTGTATCACCCCTGCCTCTCTCCTCTTTAAACCAGCCATCTCCCCTCTCCTCTCCCAGTCCCGAAGCAGGGTTTCGACCCTAAGTATTGACAATTCCTTTCCTCCCACAGATACTGCTTGACCTGCTGAGTTCCTCCAGCAGATTGTTGTTGCAGAAAGAGCAGCAGTTAACCAGCTCAGCCATGAGGTCGAGAGCCTTGAAGAAAGACCTTGCTTTATGCATGGCCCAGTGGCATTCACTGACCTTCGAGGGCTAGTGGCTCGCTGCCTTCTTAAACCACTGCAGACCACGTGGTGAAAACGTTCTCAGTGTAGCAGCTTGAGGCAACTGAGAGCTTGCTGAGCCATTTCAAGCACAGTCAGGTAGGGGTCAACCCATTACAATGGGTCACTGACAACACAGTCCAACTGAGGACAACTTCCTTCCCTGAATGGCATTGGTGAACCTTCCAGATCTGGTCATTTCATGGCGTCCAGTTACCGATACTGGCTCTTTATTTCATATTGATCTCATTAAAGGAATTTAAATCCCACCATTACCACGATGACCCAAGCCCCAGGACTGCCAGTGCAGTGATACATTTGCTATGCTATCAGACTCCTTTCATACGTAGGCAAGCATCAAGCAGTGGATGTCACCCTGGACTACAAAATACATTTACTTGCAACACATCGGAATAAGAGAGAAAATAATCATCACCTGAAACAGTACAACGGGAGATCAGTGAGCAGAGGGAGGGTTTTAACAAACGTGAAAAGTTTGTGCTGACTCAGGAACTTAGGCCGAAGTTTGGACTCCTGTAGGTAGGTACTGAGGTTCAGAGTCCTCGAGCCTCCGAAAACCAGGAAGATCCAGCCTCCATCACAGACCTCTGCCCAGCAGTCTTCCAGTCCAGTGGGCAGGATGGGGAGACAGGCCAGTCCCTCACTAGAAAGAGAATTCTTCAGTTCTCCAGTCCAACTGGATTCACAGAACCCACTGCCAATCCAGGCCCAACTGCAATCCAGATCCAGCCACGGGCTTGATAATGGATCCAAAGCAATCCCCTGGCTTGCCATGTTTGGTTCCCCCCCCACACCATTTGGATCAACGTCCAGTGGACGACATCATCGCCCATCCTGGTCATCTGTCCGCGGACGCTTGCGTGGGTTGGCGGGTGAAGTTGAAGGCGGCTCTGATGATTGGACGTCGCGAAAACCAAGTGACTGAAAATGAGACAAATGGGGAAAATGAGAGAGAAGGAGTCAACCGGCTCGGCAACAAGGTCAAGAACCTCAAACAAAGAAAACCTTCTTCCCTCCCAATCACAGCCTCTCCCTGTGGCCACTCCACAATCTTTCTTCTGCTCCCCCCTCCCTCCCTGCTGCCCTGCCCTCCTCTCATACTGTACCCAAGCTGGGAGCATCCAGTATTTGTTCAAAGGGTGGAACATTTCCTGGCACCGGCATAGCTTGAAACAAAAGCAACATAGAAAAGGAATCCAGAATTACTGGCAGATGACTCACGGTTATCTGGTATGGTACAGTCGCTTCTTTATGTGTTGGTGATTTGTAGAGGGAAGCAAACCTGGAGAGAGGGAACACAGCAAAATCTGGGAGTCAGGCTCATCGCTGCTGGCGGAGGATCGGTTCCAAGAAACTTCCCGGCATCAAGAGGCCAGAGAGGCAGGACTTTGCACAGGAAATGGGAGCAGGAGTAGACCACTCAGCCCTTCAAACTGGTTCTGCCATTCAACCCGATCATGGCTGATTCTCACATTCCTGCTCTCCCCTTGATGTTTTTTGTGCCACGCACCAGTGAGGGTAAGGATAGGATGATTTGGCAGATGAATGCGTGGCTGAGGAGTTGGGGCAGGGGGCAGGGTTTCAGAGTTTCAGATTTGTGGATCATTGGGATCTCTTCTGGGGAAGATACGACCTGTACAAAAGGGATGGGTTACACCGGAACTGGAGGGGGACCAATATTCTTGCGAGCAGGTTTGCTAGAACTGTTGCCAGGGTTTAAACTAGTTTCGCAGGGGGGTGGGAACCTGAGTGATAGGTCAGAGGTTGGTTCATTTCGTGTACAAGTAGATGCAGAGTGTAGAAAGACTGTGAGGAAGGATAGGCAGATGAAAGGGCAAAATTGTAGTCAGTTGGATGGGCTGAAGTGCGTCTACTTTAACGTGAGAAGTATCAGGAACAAGGGTGATGAACTTAGAGCATGGGTAAGTACATGGAACTATGACATGGTGGCCATTATAGAGACTTGGTTGTTACAAGGGCAGGAATGGCTGCTGGATATTCTGGGGTTTAGATGTTTCAAAAGGGACAGGGACGGAGGTAAAAGAGTTGGGGGAGTGGCTTTGCTGATCAGGGACATTATCACAGTTGTAGAAAGGGAGGATGTCCTGGAGGAATCGTCCACTGAGTCAGTGTGGGTGGAAGTCAGAAACAATAAGGAAGCAATCACTCTATTGGGAATATTCTACAGACCCCCCCCCCCCCCCCAATAGCAGCAGAGACACTGAGGAGAAGATCGGGAGGCAGATTTTGGAGAGGTGCAAAAATAACAGGGTTGTTGTCATGGGTGACTTCAACTTCCCTAATATTGATTGGCACCTCCTTAGTGTAAAGGGGATAGGTGGAGCAGAGTTTGTTAGGTGTGTCCAGGCCAACGTGAGGAGAGGCCACACTGGACCTGGTACTAGGCAATGAGCCTGATCAGGTACCAGATCTCTCAGTGGGAGAGCATTTTGGAGACAGTGATCATAACTCCTTGACCTTTACCAAAGCCTTGGAGAGGGATAGGAGCAGATGATATGGGAAATTATTTAACTGGGGGAGGGGGAATTAAGATGCCATTAGACAGGAACTTGGGACCGTAAATTGGGAAAAGATGTCCTTGGGGAAGTGCACAATGGAAATGTAGAGGTTGTTTAGGGAGTACTTGCGTGGGGCTCTGGATAGGTTTGTCCCATTGAGGAAGGGTAAGGATGGTAGAGTGAAGGAACTGTAGTTGACAAGAGATGTAGAGTCTCTTGTCAAGATGAAGAAAGAAGCTTACCCAAGCTTTAGAAAGTAAGGATCAGACAGGGCTCTGGAGAGTTACAAGGTAGCCAGGAGGGAGCTTAAGAATGGACTTAGGAGAGCTAGAAGGGGGCATGAGAAGGCCTTGGCGAGTAGGATTAAGGAAAACCCCAAGGTGTTCTACAACATGTGAAGAATAGGAGGATGACTAGTGAGGGTAGGACTGATCAGAGATAACAGAGGAAACACGTGCCTGGAGTCGGAAGAGGTAGGGGAGGTCCTTAGTGAATACTTTGCTTCAGTATTCACCAGTGAGAGATACTTTGACGTTTGTGAGGATGGCGTACAACAGGCTGATACGCCAGGGCATGTCGACGTGAGGAAAGAGGATGTGCTGGAACTTTTGAAGAACATTAGGATAGATCAGTTACCGGGGCCA
This sequence comes from Pristis pectinata, assembly GCF_009764475.1. Classification (NCBI taxonomy): domain Eukaryota; kingdom Metazoa; phylum Chordata; class Chondrichthyes; order Rhinopristiformes; family Pristidae; genus Pristis; species Pristis pectinata. Next base: position 5,822,140 of record NC_067425.1, on the reverse strand, counting down.
GACGGGATATATCCAAGGTTATTACAGGAAGCAAGGGAAGAGATTGCTGCACCTTTGGTGATGACCTTTGCATCCTCACTGGCCACAGGAGTAGTGCCAGATGACTGGAGGGTGGCAAATGTTGTTCCTTTGTTTAAGAAAAGGAGTGGGGATAACCCTGGGAATTACAGGCCAGTGAGTCTTACTTCAGTGGTGGGCAAATTACTGGAGAAGATTCTTAGAGACAGGATTTATGGGCATTTGGAGATGCATAGGCTGATTAGGGACAGTCAGCATGGCTTTGAGAGAGGCAGGTCTTGCCTCAGGAACCTGATTGAATTCTTTGAGGATCTAACAAAGCACATTGATGAAGGTAGAGCAGCAGATGTGGTGTACATGGATTTTAGTAAGGTGTTTGATAAGGTTCCTCATGTAAGGCTCATTCAGAAAGTCAGGAGGTATGTGTGGATTCAGAATAGGCTCGCCCATGGAAGACAGAGGGTGGTTGTAGACGGAGCGTATTCTGCCTGGAGGTCAGTGACCAGTGGTGTTCCGCAGGGATCTGTTCTGGGACTCCTGTTCTTTGTGATTTTTATAAATGACTTGGATGAGGATGTGGAAGGGTGTGTTAGTAAGTTTGCAGATGACACGAGGATTGGTGGTGTTTTGGATAGCGTAGAAGATTGCTGTAGGTTACAACAGGACATTGAAAGGATGCAGAGCTGGGCTGAGAAATGGCAGATGCAGTTCAACCCGGAAAAGTGTGAAGTGATACACTTTGGAAGATCAAATTTGAGGGCAGAATACAAGGTTAATGGCAGAACTCATGGCAGTGTGGAGGAACCGAGGGAACTTGGGGTCCACGTCCATAGATCCCTCAAGATTGCTGCGTAGGTCAATAGGGTTGTTAAGAAGGTGTATGATGTGTTGGCCTTCATTAGTCAGGGTACTGAGTTCAAGAGCCGCCAGGTAACGTTGTAGCTCTATAGAACTCTGGTTAGACCACACTTAAGAGTATTCTGTTCAGTTCTGGTCGCCTCATTATAGGAAGGATGTGGAGGCTTTAGAGAGGGTGCAGAGGAGATTTACCAGGATGCTGCCTGGATTGGAGAGCATGTCTTATGAGGAGAGGTTGAGTGAGCTCGGGCTTTTCTCTTTGGAGAGGAGGAGGATGAGAGGTGATTTGATAGAGGTGTACAAGATGATAAGAGGCATAGATCGAGTGGACAGTCAGAGACTTTTTCCCAGGGTGAAAATGGCTAACATGAGGAGGCATAATTTTAAGGTAATTGGAGGAAGGTATGGGGGGGATGTCAGGGATAAGTGTTGTGTTTTTTTTTACACAGAGTGGTGGGTGCGTGGAACGCACTGCTGGCAGAGGTTGTGGGGGCAGATACATTAGGGACATTTAAGAAACTCTTAGATAGGCACATGGATGATAGAAAAATGGGGGGCTATGTGGGAGGGAAGGGTAATAGATCAGGATAAAATGTTGGCACAACATCGTGGGCTGAAGGGCCTGTAGTGTGCTGTAATGTTGTGTTCTAATTGAAATGGCTGTTGAGAGAAACTTGTCCAGGAACTCCTCCCCAATCCACAATATTGAACCTGCTCTCCAGTACCATTTACACATTGTACTCTGTCTCTGCACCTTGCAGAAGCAGTGTGACGTGTAAACGGTACCATATAGTGTGCTCCCTACTACTGACCAGGGTGCATTTCCGGGCAGCTATTCCTCCTTGTGGGGTGTCCAGTCCAACGGGGGACAACCTGTGTTGTCCCGTCTAAAAGCGAAACACGGCTCTTGAGGGATGATCTCAGGAGATGCTCCTCCACACAAAGGGTGGGGTAATTGAGAACTCCCACCCAAGGAAAGGTGCTGAAGCCATGACTGATTAAGAATTGTTAGATCAACAGGAGAAGGGTACTTAAGGCTAAGGGACCATGGTAGGGAAACTGAGATCAGCCATATGTAACTGAATGGTAGGCTCAAGGGGCAAGGTGGCCTCCTCCTGTTCATAAGTAGCTGGAAGCACTGAAGATAAACAGTATGTCTCGAACAAATGAAAATCAAATAAGTGTAGCTAGTGGAAATGAGATAAAAACAGAAAATGCTAGAAATACTCAGTAGGAAAGAGAAACAGGGTTGACATTTCAGGCCAAAGACCCTTCAGCAGAATGGGGAAAGCAGGTTAGCTTTAAGTTACAGAGGCTGGGGAGGAATGGATAGGACAAAGGGGGTGTCTCTGATAGGAGGCCAGAGTTGGCCAGGTGATCCCAATGTGACCAATAGATTCATGAGGGCAGTTAGAGGGAGAGGAAACAAAGGGACGTGTTTAATCTGGGTACCGCAGGTCAGAGCTTTGCTGAAACCCAAAGCCAAAAGGTGAAAGCTGGAAACGTCCATCAGATCAGGCGGTATCGGTGGAGAGTTAATATTAAGATACAAGATATTTATTTATTAGTCACATGTACATTGAAACACACAGTGAAATACATCTTTTGCGTAGAGTGTTCTGGGGGCAGCCCGCAAGTGTCGCCACACTTCCGGCGCCAACGTAGCATGCCCACAACTTCCTAACCTGTACGTCTTTGGAATGTGGGAAGAAACCGGAGCACCTGGAGGAAACCCACGCAGACACGGGGAGAACGTACAAACTCCTTACAGACAGCGGCAGGAATTGAACCCGGGTCGCTGGTGCTGTAATAACGTTACGCTAACCACTACTGTGTCACATTACATATCATTACAGATAGTTAACCTTGGAGCAGAACTGGCTAATTCCGATACAGACAGGAGGGAGGAAGTGGGACGGAGAATTAAAGTGGCAGGTGACTGGAAGCTCAGAGTCACCCTTGTGAATTGGACGTTGGTGTCTGCAAAGTGGTCAGCCAATCTGCGTTTGATTTTTCAAATGTGGAAATCATATTGTGAGCACCAAACAAAAGTGCCACTTGTCTGGTGGTGAGAAGAGAGGTGGTAAATGGGCATTTCTGGAGTTGAGTGGGAAAGAATACCTCAAAGCAAATATCAGAAACTGTTCACTATGTAGCACCAGAAGTCCAGTGGTATTTGGAAATAAAAGATTAAAATAAAAACCTTTATTTTACAGCCAGGTAGCTGGAACGCCAGAACATGGGAGTCTCAGCAGATGTTTCACTTTTTCAATAAGTTTACACTCTAGTCTCACTACCTCACCCCACACTCAGCTTTAGGGGTAGAGTAGTTTATTAGTTACATCACTGGATTAATAATCCAGGGGATGATAGTTCAACTCTCCCCATCTATTGAGCACTGAAATTCCATTTTGAAAATGGGGAACCAATAATAACAACGGACAGTGGTAGAAACCCAAACATTGGAATGTTGTAGAACAGAAGGACCTTGGAAGAGAAGTACATGGTTCCCTGAAAGTGGCGTCACAGGTAGACAGGGTGGTGAAGAAGGAATGGACCGGTTGGGCTGAAGGGCCTATTTCCGTGCTGTACAACTCTGTCAGTGTTCACTGGGAAAGGAAACTGGGCCCTTCCCACTCTGGGCCCACATCTGACTCTTCACTACCAACATGGAGAATTGGGCACAAGATCTCCAGGAATGGGAATCACCACATTAAAATAACTAATTACGTTGATAGTAATTAAATAATCAGCCTTGCTAATGAAGACCACCCCAGAGAATGAGTAAAACAAAGTGTGACGTTACCCTGGATTTATAAACCCAAATTATCCTCGTTATCATCACTTGGGCGGGGCAACAAATCAAAACCAAGGCGGCATCTGCTCACCCTGGGCTGGTTCACCCCCCGAGAGCGCAGGTAGCAAAGTCTCCCAGCTCACCGACGACCGACGGTTTCTCCCAACCCAACCGCCTCGCGCATAATCCGAATGTTTCACCCCTTACCTCAATTTGCCTTCCCAGCGTAGAATTAAGCGAGTGGTGGGTGTGTGACCCCAGCTTTCACCTAGTCAAAACAAAAACCCATCTTTAGCAGGGTTGGACCTGTTAGACCCAGGGTAACAGACACAGGAGCTTAGAACAATTTCAACAAAATACTGAGGACTTCCTCCTAAGAACTTGGGGTATGGGGAGGCACAGGGCCACTGCTTTAGACTATGGGTCAGCCATTTAGAACTAAGAATTCTTTAGCCAGGCCGTGGATCATTGGAATTCTCTGCCTCAGAGAGCGGTGGATGTTTGGCTGTTGATACTGACAGATGGAATCCAAGGGGATCAACGAATTAGGGGAATGGATGGGAAAAGTGTTGAGGCAGGAAGTAAAGCCGTGGTGTCATGGTGGAGCAGGCTCTAGGGGCCCATTGGCCATCCTTCTCCTAACTGTGACGCGGTCATGACATGACACAGAGAAAGCCGGCTCTGCACAACACTGAGTCCACTGTGAGCAGGAAGGCAGGGCGAGCTGATCCCCAGGGAGGTAGGGTGGGCAGGTGGGGTGGAGAGCTGCCTTCTTTGGTTTCCAAAGGTTTGTCATAGAGTAATACAGCACAGAAACAGACCCCACAACTCAACTCATCCATGCTGACTTAAGCTAGTCCCATTTGTGGGTCATGGCTGCTGCTTGCTGCCCTATCATATGGCCACGTTTTCAAACCTCCCTGTACCTTCCTCCTGCCCTGCGATTCTCTGGGATCTCTCCCACTCTGGTCTTCCTAATTCCTTTCCCTCAATGTCAACTAAAGAGCTGGTCATTGACTTCAGGAAAGGGGGTGGTGTACATGCTCCTGTCTACATCAATGGTGCTGAGGTCAAGAGGGTTGAGAGCTTCAAGTTCCTGGGAGTGAACATCACCACAGCCTGTCCTGGTCAAATCACGTAGATGCCACAGCCAAGAAAGCTCACCAGCGCCTCTACTTCCTCAGGAGGCTAAAGAAATTTGGTTTGTCCCCTTTAACTCTCACCAACTTTTACCGATGCACCATAGAAAGCATCCTATCTGGATGTATCACGGCTTGGTATGGCAACTGCTCTGCCCAGGACCGCAATAAGCTACAGAGAGTTGTGGACACAGCCCAGCGCATCACGGACACCAGCCTCCCCTCCTTGGACTCTGTCTTTACCTCTCGTTGTTTTGGTGAAGCAGCCAGCATAATCAAAGACCCCACCCACCCGGGACATGCTCTCTTCTCTCCTCTTCCATCAGGCAGAAGATAGAGGAGCCTGAGGGCTCGTACCACCAGACTTAAGGACAGCTTCTACCCCACTGTGATTAGACTATTGAACGGTTCCCTTATAGGATGAGATGGACTATGACCTCACGATCTACCTTGTTGTGACCTTGCACCTTACTGCACTGCACTTTCTCTGCAGCTGTGACACTTTACTCTGTACTGTTACTGTTTTTACCCGTGCTACCTCAATGCACTTTGTACTAACTCAATGTAACTGCACTGTATAATGAATTGACCTGTACGATCGGTTTGTAAGACAAGCTTTTCAATGTACCTCGGTACAAGTGACAATAATAAACCAATACCTTGCATTCCCAGTTTCCACTGCTCCACCACTAGTGGCTTGTCTTTAGATATCAAGGCCTTAAGCTCCAAAATCCCCTTCATAAACCTCTCCCCCTCCTCTTTTCCTTTCAGACGCAACTAGGGTGGAACAGTTGGCAGAGCTGAAGTCTCACAGTTTCAGCGACCGGGTTCAATCCCGATAACCGGCAGTACTGCAGTGGCATTTGCATGTGGAATTCTCTCTCTCTCTCGGCACGTGTGGAGTTTCCTCGCACACCCCACAGACATACAGGTTGGTGAGTTAAATGGCCGGTGTAAATTGCCCCCGTTCTGTGGATGGCAGAACTGATGGGTGAAAATAGGTTACAGGGAGAATTAGTAGGGAATGGGATTGCTCCGAGATCCTGCACAGTCTGGTTGGGCCGAAGGGCCTCCTTCTACACCACAGGGAAATATGGAAATAATATGGAAAAATCCACCTCTTCAACCATGCGATGTGTTACCCACCCCTAGATCTGCCTGGCTTTGTGTCAAGCTTAACCTAATAATAATCAGTGCTGTGGGATAATTTACATTAAGGTGCTACCTAAATACCAGGTTTTTTTTGTTACGTGTGTGCACACGTAAGTCAGTTGATGGGGAGGGGGTGGGAAATGTTGGCAAATGACCAGGACCACCTGCCCCAGAGAGGAGGTATCACTTCCTTTAATATAAAACTGGCCCAAAACTGAGAAGGACCTGGGAAGTCTCACCCAGAGCGGGCATCAGCGAGGACTGGGCTTCTCCAAATCGTGTAGTCATCTGGTTGGTCAGCACCACCTGGAAGAGGAGAACGGTTACTATTAACGGTGAGGAACAAGCCCGTCGTGGAGTTACAGAATCTGTCGACTCACAAAGCAGAGGCACTGAAAGCAGATTTGATCATCAGCACAACCGGGTGTTGCTCAATTCTGTTGTATTGATGATCACAGTTTGCCATCAGATGTCAAGGGCAACAATTTAGCATCAAATGATTTTGCTCAGAGTCCAGTTCCAAAGCAGAGTTGACTGAAACAAGAGCGCATAAATAAACTGAACAAACTCAGCGGGTCAGGCAGCATCTGTGGAGGTAAAGGGATTGTCAACATTTTGGGTCAAGACCCTGCATTTGGACCCAAAACGTTGACCATTGCTCTGCCTCCACAGATGCTCTTCGCTCCAGATTCCAGTCTTTTGGGTCTCCTTGACAGAAACATGGTCTGGCCTGTCCTGGTCTGAAAGTTTTCAGGGCCATCCCAGTGGTGCAGTGGGTAGAGCCGCTGCCTCACAGCTCCGGAGACCCGGGTTCAATCCTGACCTCCAGCGCTGTCAGTGTGGAGTTTGCACGTTCTCCCTACAACTGTTTGGATTTCCTCCAGATACTCTGGTTTCCTCCCATGACCCAAAGATGTGCAGGTGGGTAGGTTAATTGGCCACTGTAAATTGCCCCCGGTGTGTAGGTGAATTTGGGGGGGGGGGCGGGGGGGGTGGGAGTGGACTTGATAGGAATGTCAGGAGAATAGATTACAAGGAAAATTTGTGGGGGAATGGGATTGCTCTGAGAGCTGGCACATCTCGATGGGCCAAATGGCTTCCTTTGTAAGGAAACAAGTTGTTCTGCTAGCTGAGGTGATGTCTTGGAGTGAAGGAGAGTCCAGGAGATCCAGATAAATGGAGTCCGTGTGCTGTTCCGGTCCAGCTGTTGCCACTCCAGTCCCGGGTGAAGCCGAGATGCCGGGTTTTACTCACTGCCACCCTGTGCTCATTGGCCATGGCGATCAGCTGCTGAGCCAGTCCGTTCAGCAACCGTGTCCGCAGCGACAGGTCCTCCAGGTGGTGGCGGAACGGGAACGCGATGCTGTCAATGACCACAATCCGCACCTGAAAAATAAACGGAGCTCAGGCCAACCCGGCCAGGAATTGTGTCCAGATTCCAACAACCTGGATTCAGCCCCAGGGGGGTGGGGGGGAACAATCCTCGGGGGCTGGTTACAGCCACGACCCTCCACTTACCTCACGTCCCATTACTGAGGGAGACCTAGCAGTGTTGAACCTCCCTCTGCCTCCCCACTGCACCGGCTCCCAATCTGGGAACATCCTCAACTGCATGTCCAATCCCCCCCACGGGCTTGCCCCTCCCTATCGCCGTGACCTCCTCCAGCCCCCATTGTTTTAGTTGTTCACTTCTGTATGTACAACATAGAACAGTGCAGCACAGGAACAGGCCCTTCAGCCCACAATGTCTGTGCTGAACACAACGCCAAATTAAAATAAATCTTTTCAGCTTGCACACGTTCCATATCCCTCCATTGCCTGCATATTCAGGTGTCTATCGGCTGAGGCTTTACAAGGCATTGGTCAGACCACACTTGGGGTATTATGAACAATGTTGGCCCCTGTACCCAAGGAAAGGTGCTGGCCCCAGAGAGGGTCCAGAGGAGGTTCTCAAGAATGATCCCAGGAATAAAAGGCTTAACATATGAGGACAGTTTGATGTTTCTGGGCTCGTACTCGATGGAGCAGAGAAGGATGAGGGGGGATCTCATTGAAACCTACCGGATGCTGAAAGGCCTGGATAGAGTGAACATGGAGAGGATGTTTCCATCAGTGGGAGAGTCTGGGATCTGAGGGCACAGCCTCAGAATAAAGGGATATCCCTTTAAAACAGAGATGAGGGGGAATTTCTTCAGCCAGAGGGTGGTGAATCTGTGGAATTCATTGCCACAGAGGGCTGTGGAGGTCAAATCATTGGGTGTATTTAAGGCAGAGGTTGATCAGTTCTTGATTGGCAAGGGTTACAGGGAGAAGGCAGGGGAATGGGGTTGAAGGAAAAAAAAAATTAGGTATAATTGAATGACGGAGCAGACTCGATGGGCCAAATGGCCTAATTCTGCTCCTATATCTTATGGTTTGTCTAACAGCCTCTTAAATGCCACTATCGTGTCGTGCCAAAGTTCATGCCGACCCCCTGATGCCTTTGAAATGGAAAAGCAAAATAGTGGAAATCTAAAGCAAAAAATGCAGGAATACTCAGCAGGTCAGGCTGCACCTGTGGAGGGAGAATCCACGTTAACGTTTCCGGTTGGCACCCTTTCATCAAAGCTACGTGAAGTTACCCTAACCCTAAGTTGCAGAGAAGGGTGGAGAGAGCAACGGGAGGGCAGTGACAGGTGGGAAGTCGGAGAGGCGCTACGGGCGGGTGCGGTGGTGTAGCGGGTAGTGCTGCTACCTCACACTCCAGTGACCTGGGTGCAATCCCAGTCTCCTGGTATCCACGGGGAGTCTGTGCATTCTGTGGCCACATGGGTTTCCGGTTTACCCCCACATCCCATTGGTAGGTTCGCTGGACTCTGAATTGACCCTGGTGTAGCTGGGTGGTAGCAGTATGGAGATGGAGCTGAGGGGCATATGAGAGAGAACAGGTTCCAGGAAACTAAGTGGGGGAATGGGACTGTTCTGGCTGCTGGCACAGACTCCATGACCCCCATGATGCAAGGAAATACAAGACACAATTGGTGGTGGTGCTGGCTGAGAGGTTGGTGAATGCTGGTCTGTCTGCAGGCAATGTAACATAAAACATACAGCACAGTACAGACCCTTCAGCCCACAATGTTGTGCCGGCCTATATAAACCTACCCCATGATCAGTCCCTCCTACACAGCCCATCCTACACAGCCTACACATCCTACACAGCGGTAGATGTTGTGTATTTAGACTTTCAAAAGGCCTTCGATAAGGTGCCTCACAAGAGACTGATTAATAAGATGAGAGGTCATGGAATTATGGGCAGGGTAGCAAAATGGGTGGAGAATTGGCTGGTTGGCAGGAAGCAAAGGGTGGAAATAAAAGGATCTCGTTCTGGTTGGTTACCGGTTACTAGTGGTGTGCTGCAAGGGTCGGTGTTGGGGCCTCTCCTTTTTACCTTGTACATCAATGATTTGGATGATGGAATAAATGGTTGTGTGGCTAAGTTTGCGGATGACACCAAGATAAGTGGAGGAGTAGGGAGCATAGAGGAAATAGAAAGAATGCAGAGGGACCTAGACAGTTTAGGAGAATGGGCAAGGAAATGGCAGATGAGATTCAATGTTGAGAAATGTGCAGTTGTACACTTTGGAAGTAGAAATAAGCGGGTAGATTATTATCTAGAAGGAGAGAAGATTGATAGTGCGGTAGTACAAAGGGACTTGGGGGTACTCATACAAGATTCCTTAAAAGTTAACCACCAGGTTGGATCGGTGGTTAAGAAAGCGAATGCTATGTTGGCATTCATCTCGAGAGGTATAGTGTATAAAAGTAAGGAAGTGTTGATGAGGCTCTACGGGGCGCTAGTGAGGCCTCATTTGGAATACTGTGCGCAGTTTTGGGCCCCGCATCTTAGGAAGGATGTGCTGACGTTGGAGAGGGTTCAGAGGAGATTTACGAGAATGATTCCAGGAATGAAAGGGCTTAAGTATGATGAGCGTTTGTCGGCTCTTGGACTGTACTCGCTGGAGTACAGAAGGATGAGAGGGGACCTCATAGCGACATTTAAAATGTTGACAGGTAAGGATAGAGTAGATGTGGCTAGGCTGTTTCCCTTGGTGGGCGTGTCCAGGACCAGAGGGCACAATCTTAGAATTAGAGGGTACAGTTTCAAGACAGAGATGAGGAGAAGTTTCTTTACCCAGAGGGTGGTGAAATTGTGGAACTCCTTGCCACGCACAGCAGTGGAGGCCAGATCAGTGGGGGTATTCAAGGAGGAGATAGACAGATATCTAAATAGTCAGGGTATCAAGGGATATGGGGATAAGGCTGGCAAATGGGATTAGAATAGTTTTTTTTCTCTCTCTTTTTTTCCCACCCCATTTCTTTTTCCCTTTTCCTTGGAGCAGACTCGATGGGCCGAATGGCCTGCTTCTGCTCCCTTATCTTGTGATCTTGTGATAATCTTCCATTTTCCTTACATCCATGTGCCTACCTAAGAGTCTTTTAAATGTCCCTGTTGTATCAGCCTCTACCACCACCGCCGGCAGTGTGTTCCAGGCACCCACCAGTCTCTGTGTAAAAAAAAACCTACCTCTGACATCCCCCCTGAACTTCCCTCTACTCACCTTAAACGGATGTCCTCTGCCGCCCTGGGGAAAAGGTGCTGGCTGTCCACTCGGTCTATGCCTCTCATAATCTTGTACACCTCTATCAAGTCACCTCTCATCCTCCGTCGCTCCAAAGGGAAAAGCCCCAGCTCACTCAACCTATCCTCATTGGACCTGTTCTCTAATCCAGGCAGCATCCTGGTAAATCTCCTCCGCACCCTCTCTAAAGCTTCCACATCCTTCCTATAATGAGGTGACCAGAAAGGAACACAGCCCAGATGAATGAAGACAGAAGAGAGGATTGGGGGGGGTGTGGAGAAAAGAGGGAGAAAGACAGCTGGAACTGTGAGGTTCAAATCCAACAGCTACGTGTAATCCAACATCGATGATGGAAATACTCTGCTGCTCAGGCAGCATCTACGGAGACAGAAAAATATGAGTTTATGTGATTTATTATTTTCACATGTACCAAGATAAAGTGAAAAACTTTGCTATGTGCCATCGAGGCAGATCATGCCATGCGCAAGTACATTGGGTAGTAAAAACAAACTCACTGCCTGCAGGGGTTGTGGGGACAGATACATTAGGGACATTTAAGAGACTCTTAGACACATGATTGATAGAAAAATAAGGGGCAATGTGGGAGGGAAGGGTTAGATAGATCTTAGAGCAGGATAAAATGTCGGCACAACACTGTGGGCCAAAGGGCCTGTACTGTGCTGCAGTGTTCTATGTTCTAAAACAATATAGAATATAGTGTTACAGTTACAGGGGAAGTGCAGTGCAGGTAGACAATAAGGTGCAAGGGCCACGACGAGGTAGACTGGGAGCTGGAGAATGACTGGTCATCAGAGCTGACAGTTCTGACACAAACTGGAAAGGGTTAGGAGTTCAATGTTCAGCCCTGAAGTCAATGTGGCCATTCAGCAGACAAGGTGCTGTTCCCCTAGCTTACTCCAGACTTCACTGGAGCATCGAGAGGATTCAGAGTGGGAGTGGACTGGAAAATTGAAGTGACAGGCAGGTGGAGGCTCCGGTTCACCCGTGGACCTGGGCGGAGGCATTCTCCAAAGGGTCACTCCATCCACATCGGTTTTCTCCAGTGTGGAGATCACATCGTGAGCAGCGAAGGTCAGACACTAACGTGGAAGAAATGCAAGTGGATCACTGCTTCACCTGGAGGGACTGTTTGGGTCCCTGGATGGTGGGAGGGGAAGAGGCAAAAGGGAAGGGGTTGTGCGTCCTGTCATTGCGTGGGAAGGCATCAGAAGGGGAGAGGACGCTGGTGCAAATGGAGAAGTGAACGAGAGTCCCGGAGGGAATGGTCCCTTCGGAATGCTGAAAGGGGACGAAAGGGGGAGGATGTGTCTGAGGACGGTGATGGGGGGGGGGGGGGGGGGGCAGATGTGTCTGGGGACGGTGACGGGAGATGATCCATTGAATGTGGAGGCTGGTTGGACAGAAGGTGAGAACAAGGGGACCCTGTCCTTTCTCCCGATGGGAGGGGGTGGGAGCCGTCTCTGCCGGATCCCAGATTCACCACTTATTCCTCTTTTCGTTTGACTCCTTCTGGTTACATTCCCCTGCTGACAGATCAACTGATCAATAAGCCTGTGGCACCTTCTCTCAGCCAGCACCACCATCAGACCCCTCTTTCCCCATCCCCACCCCAATGTAAATCAGGTTGGAGTTCTAAATTGTTCCCAGTTCTGGTGACAACTCACCTCCTGTTTCCCAACCTACACATCACATCCCAACACAGCTGCTGAATATTTGCTGTTATGGTTTTCCCTTGTACTACCTCAATGCAGTGTTGTAATGAAACAATCCGTGTGGACGGCAGGCACAACAAATTTTTCCACTTTACCTCAGTACATGTGACAATAATAAACCAGTTTATGTCTAGCACCTTCTGTCAGTGAGAGGATCTTGGAAAGGAATCAGTCCTTCCAGCACACTGTGTCTGTGCTAGCCACCCAGTACCTACCTATACTAAAGCAACACTCGAAACACTGGAGGAACTCAGTAGGTCAGGCAGCATCTATGGAGGGAAATGGACAGTGGATATTTCAGGTCGAGATCCTTCATCCGGACTGAAAGATAGAGGGGGGGCAGCCGGTACAGAGAGAGGGAGGGAAGGGGTGTCTCTTGTGTCTCCAATGACTTGCACTAATCCCATTGTCCTGCACTTGGTCAGTGGCCTTTTAAGTGCTCATCCAAATAGCTGTTGAATGTGTGAATGTAGCCTCACCCCCTCAGGTAGTACATTCCAGATCTCAACCACCCCCCCCCCCCCCCCACCCCGGTGAAAAACATTCTTCTTTGCTTCCCATCTCCTACCCCTTGTCTTAAACCTCTGCCTTCAGGTTTATAGATGCCTCTGCTGAGAGGATGAAGCTTCTCATTAACTTCTCCATTTGTGAACCACGATTTTGTGTACTTCAATCAGGTCCTCCTCTCAGCCTTCTCCACTCCAAGGAGAACAAACCCAGCCCCTCCTGTCTCTCCTCACAGCTGAATCACTCCAGCCAGTGCATCTGCTTTACACCTTCCCCTGTGCAATCATGTCCTTCCCATTATGTGGTGACCAGAAGTGCACACAGTACGCTAACTGTGGCCTAACCAATAGTTTATAAACTTGTAACATGAACCCCCTGCTCTTATATTCTTTACCTCTTCTTATCCACCTGTGCTGCCACTTTCAGGAGTCCTTGGACGTGAACACCAACAACTCTGTGGTTCAATATTTCCTACCGTTCATTTCATAAACTGCAGCATTTTGGACTTTGGTCCATCCAAAAGGCATCACATCACATTACATTTTTCATGATTAAATTTCATCTGTCCATTCTTACCAACCAAGTAGGTGGATAGGAGGGGTTTAGAGGGCAATGGGCCAAACGTGGGCAGATTGTACTAGCTCGCTGGGCAACACAGTTGGCGTGGACGAGTTGGGCCAAAGGGGCTGTTTCCATGATGTACAACTTTATGATCAAATATCGTTCTGTGGCTGAAGACCACCCCTAACTCCCAACACTAATCCAAGTGTCACCTGCAAAGTTACGAATCATACCCGGCACATTCACAAACTGGTCGTTAATGCACGTAACACATGTTAAGGCTCCCAGCACCGTTCCTTGCAGTACACCACTCAATAGCACAAAGGAGTAGGCCCCCCAGCCCCTCCAACCTGCCCCACCATTCAATATGATCATGGCTGATCTATACCAGCCTCAGCTCCTCTTCTGTGCCAGTTCCCCACAACACTCATTTTCCTCAATCTTTCAAACATTTATCTATCTCCACCCTAAATACATCTAATGATCCCACTTCCACCACTCTCAGGGGCAGACAATTCCAGAGGTTCCCTTAAACAATGAGATGGACTATGACCTCACAATCTACCTTGTTGTGACCTTGCACCTTATTGCACTGAACTTTCTCTGTAGCTGTGACACTTTACTCTGGGCTGTTATTGTTTTTACCTTTACTACATCAATGCACTCTGTACTGACTCAATGTAACTGCACTGTGTAATGAATTGACCTGTACGATCAGTATGCAAGACAAGTTTTTCCACTGTACCTCAGTACAAGTGACAATAATAAATCAATACAGAGGAAATTTCTACACACCTGAGTTTTAAATGGTTGACCTTATTCTGTAGCTGTGCCCCTTGTTCGTGTCCCTCCCACTTGTGAAAACATCCCACCATCTATCCTGTCAAAACCCCCTTAGAATCTTCACACAAAAAAGCTGGAGGAACTCTGCGGGGTCAGGCAGCATCTGTGGAGGGAAATGGACAGTCGATGTTTTGGGTTGAGACCCTTGACATCTGGAATGGTCCAGATGAAGGACGTCAAACCGAAACGTCGACCGTCCATTTCCCTCCACGGACGCTGCCTGACCTGCTGAGTTCCTCCAGCTTTTTGTGTGTTGTTCCAGATTCCGGCATCTGCAGTCCCTTGTGCCGCCCTTAGGTTTTTATATATTTGAATAGGGTCACCCCTCATTCTTCAAAACTCCAAGAATGAAAACCCGAACCGTTTAGCCTCTCATCCCAGGGATCAGCCTGGTGAATCTCCTTTGAACTGCCTTCAAAATTACTGGCTACAGGTTTCCAAATGCAAGACAACCCTTGCCCATTACCTTCTGTCTTCTGTTGTTGGACACCTCGGGTTCCTTCTTGAACTTCTGCAGTGTTTTATTTTAAAGTAGGGAAGGCTGCTCATAGTGCTGTCAGGGAGTTCTAGCATTTTGATGGTGAAAGAATGGTGATGTATTTCCAAGTCAGGGTGACAGGTTGCAAAGAGGGCACGTCGAAGCTGCTGGAGTTCCAGCATTTTCAGACTCTTGCACATCCCAGACTTTTACTCTGTTACAGTTTACAGCACCCTGGCCCCAAGCCCGACTCCCCTTCCATGCTCCCTTCAACCGAAAACTTTTTCCTAGAACTGGGTCATGTGCCCTAACATCTCCTGATGTGTTTCTGTGTTAAATTTTGTCTGATGATGCTGCTATGAATTTCCTAGGAATTCTTTTGTTGAAGAAATGCAAATCCGGGGACATGAGCCAGGTTGCAAAGCATCTGGTAGCCACGCTGAGCCCAGGGCTCCGCCCAGTGGCCACACTGGCAAACTGCAGCCAGAGCCCCACCCACCCAGTGGCCAAAGTGAGCAGTTGAAGCTGAAGCTCCATTCAAGTTCATTTTTGTTCTTGGTTGCCCTATCGGAAGAAATGTTTTTATTTAATTTTTCTTTAATTTTATTTACAGCGTGGTAACAGGTTCTTCCGGCCCAATGAGTCCGCACTGCCCATTTTAAACCCAAATTAACCTACCCGTACGTCTTTGGAATGTGGGAGGAAACCGGAGCACCCGGAGGAAACCCACGCAGACACGGGGAGAACGTACAAACTCCTTACAGACAGCGAAGGGAATCGAACCCCGATCGCTGGCGCTACCGTGGTTTCTCTGTATTTACTTTGGAGATAAAGCATTCACAGGGCAATAGAGAAAGATTTTTATAGCTTGGCTTCTTTCAGCCAGCCCTGATTCAGGGTACTGACTCAAAACACCAATAATTCTCCAATGAGGTAGAGCCCCATCTCCTGCTTGTGCTGAGAAATTCAAGCTATGTATTATTTAGTGGTCCAGCTGAGATCCACCCATTTACCCACCTTTTTCCCTGTAAGACGCACAAAGACCTTTGTGCAATTAATTCCACTGAAATTCTCTTTTTACACTGATTTTTTTTTTTAACTTTAATTTACACTGCTCTAGATTGAGACTTTAAATAAGGGGATGTTAGGAAATAAGAAGAAAATAGAAATTAAGAGTACAAGGACACCAAGCAGTAGCGAGCAGGAATGAAAAAAATTGCGGTGATTGATGAAACATTGGGCTTTTGTCTTAAAGAGACCAGGGAACAAAGCAGGGGGAGTTTGGCTGCAGTTACATGGCTCATGGTCAGACTCCACCTGGATTCATAGGGCAATAGAGAAAGACTTTTATAGCTCGGCTTCTTTCTGTCAGTCCTGATTCAGGGTATTGACCCAAAACGCCAATAAACTTTTCAGCTTTAGCCATCACACCATAGGGAGTATATGAACCTCAGGAACACAGATTCAGCAGAAGGACACAGGGTTAAAAACTTTAGTTAAAAAGGCAGACCGCATAAACATGGCTTGTTTTCCCATGAGGTTAGGAGTTTGAGGAGTGTGCAGCAGGATGACAGATAACAGAAAGGAGGTATGAAGAGTGCAGATGCTGCAATCTGAAGCAACAAAAAAAAACGCAGGAGGAACTCAGTGGGTCGAGCAGCATCTGAGGGGCAAAAAGGAATTTTTGACGTTTTGTGTCAAGACCCTGCATCAGGACTGACAGAAAGAAGCCAAGCAATAAAAATCTTCCCCCATTGTCCCGTGAATGTTTTCTGTCCAAGTATAGAGGAACCACTTCCTCCGACAGGGCAAAATCAGAGCACGCAGGAGATAAAATGAATGGCAGATTACTCGAGAATGAGTATCAGGGAGTACAGAAACGATCGAGGGATTCTGGAACTCTTTCCACAAAACTCTGTAGATGCTGGGGGATTCTTGAAGCTTTCATGACTGAGGGAGATAGCTAGTTAAAGGGAAGAGGGATATTGAGCTCGAAGCGGGGGGAGACAAAGCTGGGTACAGATGAACCTTAACTGAATGGTGCAGCAGACGAGGGGGCTGAGTGGCCTCCTCCTGTTTCTGAGCTGCCAGTCGTGACGAGGTTGTAAAGCAGCTGAGAGACCACCATAGCTGGTGAGAGTTTCAACCCTCTAGGCTCTGATGGCCGAGCTGCCGAGGCCCCGGCACGTGCTGCCCTCCCCGGGATGTGACAGCCTGCTTGCGCCTTTAAATGCCTTGGCTCCGAAGCTGTCCCTTCCCTTGGAACTAACACAGGCATGGTAGTGTAGCGGTTAGCAGAACGCTATTACAGCGCCAGCGACCCGGGTTCAAATCCGGCCACTGTCTGTAAGGAGTTTGTACGTTCTCCCTGTGTCTGCGTGGGTTTCCTCTGGGTGCTCCGGTGTCCTCCCACATTCCAAAGACGTACGGGTTAGGAAGTTGTGGGCATGCTATGTTGGCGCCAGAAGCGTGGCAACACTTGCGGGCTGCCCCCAGAACACTCTATGCAAAAGATGCATTTCACTGTGTTTCGATGTACGTGTGACTAATAAAGAAATCTTATCTTATCTCTTAACTGCAGATGCACCAAGTCCGTGACCTCTGCCTCACACAAGGACGGGTGAAGCAGCAACACCTTGTAAGGAGAAGGTTAAATTTTCAGGAAGTTATATTTGATTCCTCCATTGTATGTGCAAAAAAGTGCGTGAGACAAAATGGAGCAGCTCAGAATGTGGGGAATGTTTTGAGAGGGTGCCGGAGTCCTGAGGAGTAGATTACAGTGAATGGTGAAAAACACGTCTTTCTGCAAAACCCTGTGTCTTTGTCTTTAAGTTATGTTCCCAGGACGAAGGTGACGGGAGATACGGTGGTGCACCATGGAAAAGTACGAGGGTATTGAAGGGTATGAAAAGGGGCTACTTCTCTGTGCAAATTGGAATTTCAATTCAGGCTGGAGTCACGACCAGTGCTGAGAGACAGTCTGGCACCAGGCACAGAGAGACAGAACTGTAGGAGAGGCTGTCGGACACCTGGGGTTCCCTCCAGCACTGTATTAGATCGATCCATTGACTGATCGGTTGATTCTTTCCTTCTGTATTTTAGTGAAGTGGTTAATGAGTGGACTTTATATAATCCTAATAAAGTAGTTTCTATAACCTCTACACGTGTACAGTGCCTCCTTTGTTTGCAAATACCTCTTGGTGCTGAATCAGGAAAGAACAAGGTATGAACTTTAAAATATTTTGTTACACAACTACATCTTGCAGTCGGACACATACCCATTCCTTCATCGTTGCTGAGTCTAAGTCCTGGAACTCTCTGCACGACAGCACCGAAGGACCTTTGTCGGAAGGACCAGTGACTCAAGGAGGAGATAATCCACCAGCTGCATCTGGGAGGAACAGCCCAGCTCTCAACCACACCTTACCTTGCGATGTTCAGCTAGGAAGTCGCCCAGCAGATGAGCCTGTGCCAGTAGCTCCACGTAGTCGTGGCAACGGAAGTAGTAGATGCGGGAGAGGATGCTGGAGATGGAGAACTCTTTGACTGCCTCTTGCTGGGCTGTGGGGTAAAAGCCATCAATCTCACTTCTGGCATTTGCGTTTGACCTCCCCACCTAACCCTAACCCCAACCCACACCCCACCCCCATGCCAGAGCCCCAACAACTTTGGACAAGAAATTCCCTGATTTCCATCTCTCCCACTGGAAGGAAGTCCCTCCCGATCTCTCATTCTGGACTCCCTACACCAGAGGAAATAGTTGAGCTCTGCCCAATAAAATCTTTTAGTCACCCTAAACATCTTGCATAGTTCATTCATAATCTTCTAAACTCAAAGGAAATAGAAGCCTGGTCTATGCAGCCCCTTAAAATCTGCTGTGATTCTCATGACTCCGGGCTGCATCCTCTAGATGGAAGGGTTGGTTTTACTGAGGCTGTCCTTTTGGTGCAGGGCCATGTCCATCAGAGGAGGGGGAGACATTGCTGCTCAGGAGCTCTGCCTTATGCTCCAGCACCTCTCCTCCCTTCTCCCAATTCCCCAGACAGCAAGGCTCTCTATTTCTTGGTTTATTGCCTGTGCCACTGTAATAGAACATAGAACAGTACAGCACAATACAGGTTGTGCCAACCTTTAAACCTCACTCGCCTAAGACTATCTAACCCCTTCCTCCCACATATCCCTCTATTTTAAATTCCTCCATATGCTTATCTAGCAATCTCTTGAATTTGACCAATGTACCTGCCTCCTCCACCACCCCAGGCAGCGCATTCCATGCCCCAACCACTCTCTGGGTAAAAAACCTTCTTCTGATACCTCCCTTGAACCATTATTTTAAAACCATGCCCTCTTGTATTGAGCATTGGTGCCCTGGGCATGTTATTATTTGGTGGCCTATAGACAACTCTCACCAGATATTTTTTCCCCTTTACTATTCCTAAGGGCAGGGACGGTAGTATAGCAGTTAGCATAACACTATTACAGTGCCAGAGACCTGGGCTCAATTCTGGCCGCTGTCTGTAAGGAGTTTGTACGTTCTCCTCGTGTCTGCGTGGGTTTCCTTCGGGTGATCCAGTTTCCTCCCACATTCCAAAGATGTACAGGTTAGGAAGTTGTGGGCACACTATGTTGGTGCCAGAAGCGTGGCGACACTTGCGCGCTGTTCCCAGAACACTCTACGCAAGAGATGCATTTCGATGTACATGTGACTAATAAAGAAATCTTGTCTTGTCACCATCAGGAGCAAACCAATCCTGGACTTCCCTCTACCATTGCGATCAGCTGTGTTAAATTTGAGATTCAAGGACTCCTGGCTTCGTGGCTCAGGGACACTAATGCTCGTCTCTCTGCTGTTCAAGTACCTCAGCAGCTGTGAAGTGCTTTGGAACATCCCATGGTTGTGAAAGGCACTTCAGAGAAGCAAACTTTCGACACTCAACAGCAAAGAAAACCCATTCAGCCAGCTCTGAGTAGTCCCCTTAGTCCCACTTCCCTACTCTCACTACAGCACTGCAAGGTTTTCCTTTACAAGAACATAATCCCTTCTGACCCTCCCATCATTGAAACTCCTTCCATTGCCCTCTCAGGTAGCACATTCCAGATTAACACAACAGAAGTCCTCCCCCACTCCAGATCCCCAATCGGCTCCCTTGCAGAAAGGAGTGTGGACTGGACATTGGACGAAGGGAGGACATTCACCATCGCTGCCTCGGGGTGTCGAGGATGAGCAGATCACCAACAACAGGCACTGTCCACGTCAATACACTAATTACGAGATATGACCTTGGATCTCCACAGAGCCCAGAGCTACTGGGAGCTTTGCTTACTCAGTCATCAAGTGATTCTGTACAGTAGTTATTTCTCTACCCCCTTCCTCTCCTGAAATACATCCACAAACAGACTGCACAATTAACCTCTGGGTGAGAAAACATTTTCCCCCACTAATCCTTCTACCAATTACAGCAAAACTCCAATAATCTGGTACCTAATTTTTTTTTGGGAATCCTGATGGTTTGGCATCTGGCTCACTCATTAGTATGGAATGTGAGAGAGGAGGATTTGGAGCTGGATTTATATGACAAACCATTACCAGGTTCTATTTCCCCGCTCACTTTAAACTTACTGGGGTTCAGTCTCCCTCTCAACTCATCAGAATCACTGGGAAATGTATTATACTGCTGCGTAACGTGCAGAAAGTGTGAAATAAGGTGTATTGGGGTGTTAGCAGGAGGAGCATCCAATATTCTGGAAAATCTGCTGGTTCAGCACCAAAGTCCCAAGGGTGTTTTACTGTACTTCAAATCCTTACTTTCCAGTTATGGACCTTCACTTGTTCATGGCAGATCTCACCCTGTCGCTGTTGAATACAACTTAATATCTTTACATCCTCAGTACGGAGTTGAAGCCCACAATTGGCTTTATTTACAGTGTGCACAGGAAAACCCTTCATGTAGCATTGAAATCAAAGGGCAAAACCCATCCAGTCAGAGCTGGGTGAAATGGTGCACGGGGATCTTCTACATCCACACATGGGAAAGAACCACCCACCCTGATGTTGGCAGTGCAGCTCTCCCACGGTACTCCCCTGGGCAGGGGGTGGTGGGGGAGGTGTTGTCCGCCTCAGTTTTATGCTCAAGTGACTGGGACAGGATTCTGGTTCAGAGACGCCAAACCACAGCTCTGTGGAAAAGAGGCATAAAAGGACTGCAGATGCTGGAGTCTAAATGAAAAACACGATGACGCTGGAGGAGCTCAGCATCCGTGGAGAAAAGCAGGCGGTCAACGTTTCGGGTCGGGATCCTTCTTCAGGATTGAAGATAGGAAAAGGGGAAGCCCGATATATAATAGGGAAAAAGCAGAGCAGTGATAGGTGGACGAAAGAGGGGAGGAGGGGTGGGCACAAGGTGGTGATAGGCGGGTGCAGGTAAGAGATGGTGATAGGCAGGTGCGGGGGTGCAGAGGAGGAAGGGAGAGCAGATCCATCGGGCGATGGGTCACAGGTATGCAGGTATGGAGGGAGGTGCCCCAATTGTGGGGGGGGGTAAAAGAGAGGAAGGAAAAAAGAAATAGGCGAGGAGAAAAATGAGGAACCGTGGCCAACCCATGTCAAAGGATGAGAGAATGCCCACTGCCCCATTGTTCTACCAGACTGCTGCGGCCACCTGACCAGCATACCTTCATCCCGACCAGACTCGGCAATGAGATGACAGTGGCGGACGGCAGCTTGGGCAACCTCGGCCACCCGGTCCACAATGAAGCTGCCTTCGGTGTCGATGTACACACTCTCCCCACCAAGGCCGCCAAAGCACTCAGGGATCTGTGCGTCCACAACTAGTTGGATACTGTGCAATGTAGAGCAAAGCAGAGAGGAGGGAGTCTCAGTAAATCAAGCAATCATACACAGGTTGTCTCCGCCATCGCTGGCTTCCACCCCAACTCTGCTTCCTCCCAGATTGTCACTGTGTTGGTCCTGG
Source organism: Pristis pectinata (assembly GCF_009764475.1). NCBI lineage: Eukaryota > Metazoa > Chordata > Chondrichthyes > Rhinopristiformes > Pristidae > Pristis > Pristis pectinata. The sequence continues at coordinate 5,800,464 of NC_067425.1, read as the reverse complement.
GATAGAGCAATTTCCAGTTTGCTGTGCATTGCGGGTAAACACAATCGCCATTCCTTTGAAACTGGTTAATTTTTTTTTAAATATTAATTTTTTTTGCATAGTAGGGGAATTAAGGGTTATGGGGAATAGGCAGGTAGGTGGATCTGAGTCCACAGCCAGATCAGCCATGATCTTATTGAATGGCGGAGCAGGCTTGACGGGCCAGGTGGCCTCCTCCTGCTCCTATTTCTTATGTTTTTAGTAAGTTTAGCGAACCACATTTTGTGGAGCTTACACTTTTTAAACCCACCATCGTCTGCCACGGACCCACAGGTGCTTTAAATGACAGGATGCTCTTCTGAATTTCAACCAAGCAATCTTCACATGCCAACTAGGGCGGTAAATGTCGTCAGGCACTTCATTTGTGGGGGGAATTGGGGATAATTTTTCATTAAGCGCAAGGGTTTTGGAATGAAGCCAGGTAGATGGAGTGGAGATGTAGATCAGCCACGATCTGATCGAATGTTAGAACGGACATCAATCGCCATTCAGTTCATTATACCCACATCAGCCAAAGAAATCTCTCTTCCCAATCTCACTCTCCACCTGCAACCCTCCTGGGCTACAGACTTTAACGCACATCCATGTGATGAGTGTTTCCGTTGTCACTACCCTTTCGAGCAGAAAGTTCCTGAACCCCACTATCCTCTGCATTAAGAAATGACTCCTCATACCTTAAATCAATGGCCCTAGACATCAACTCCACTGCTCCTGCCCTCATGAGTGGATGGCCTTCCAGTCACAGGAGGAATCATAAAATCTTACTGCCCAGTGGAAGGCTTTTTGGCCCATCATACCTGCCGCTGCTCTTGAACGAGGCCTTTAATTCAACCCACCGCCCTTCATTTTCCCCACAGCTCTAAAAATTGGTCCCTTTAATTCTTTTTCAAGTTCTGTACTTCCATTGAACATCAGAACTCACTGTATAAAGGACATTCTCATCTCTTACTTGCCCTTTTGGCCAATTAACTTGTTTACTGGCCTGCCTGCCACCACACTCTCTCTCCAGCATGAGTCAAGAAGCCACACAAAGCAGGAAACACTGGTGATCCCCAGCTCAAAGACACCAACAATAGCCTGTGAAGTTGCAAGCCCAAAGATATGAACCTGGGCTTGTCAAGCAGAGGCAGTGCATCTCCCCAGTGAGCCATGGAAGCTGCCACCTTCTGACTGTGGAAAAGCTGATAAACTCTCAAATTCATACTTTGTACTAAAAATCGGCAAAGTCCACGTATAATTTATGTTTTTCTTGCAAATGTGTATCTGATGCTATGTGTCTGTGATGCTGATGCAAGTAAGTTTTTCATTGTACCTGTGCATATTTGTACTTGTGCATGTGACAAGCCAACACTACCTGAAGCAGGTGAGGAGCGGATTCTTACAAAACACGGCAAGAGCACCAGACACACAGTAACATTCGTGAGGAGCAGGTTCCTATAAAACACGGCAATAATACTACTCAGAGTTTCACAAGTGAGGAGCAGGTTCATACCTTAGCTGTGTTTTACCAACACCAGGAGCGCCACAAATCTCCGTAATCTTGGCGACAGACACTCCTCCTCCAAGAATTTCATCCAGGGCCGAGCTGAAGGTGATGATGGAGCCTTGAGCGTGCTCCTCCTCCAACAGTTCCAGAGCCGTGCATTTCCGAAAAGATGGCAACCCAACACTCAGCTGGGATTCCTCTCCAGAGCTCTTGCGCCTCACGATCTGCAGGACTTCCAAAGCCTCCTCATTGGAGATGCCCACCTCTAAACAGTAATGGGAAGGGACAGAGATTAGGCCTCTTAAAAATATCAGGAAACACTTCCCTCTGCTGCTCAGTCTGATGAGCAGACAGCAGGAGGAAAGAACCTTCAATACTTTGGATGCTGTTGTGCCAGATACAAGGTCCAGTAATACAGCTTAGAGCAGTGATTTGGAGACAGAGGTTCAAATCCCACTACAGCAGCTGGGGAGGTTTAAACTCAGGTAATTAAATAAACTTGGAATAAAAAAAAAGGAGACACAAAAGATTCTGTAGATGCTGGAATCTGGAGCAATATACAAAAAGTGCTGGAGGAACTCAGCAGGTCAGGCTGTGTTGGATACAGAGGCTCGTGGGGTGGTAGGTGAGGACAAGGCGAACCCTGTCACTGTTATGTCAGTGGGGGAGGGGGTGGTGAGGACAGATGTGCGGGAAATGGAGGAGATATGGCTAAGGGCAGCATTGATGGTGATGGAAGGGAAACTCCGGTTACTGAAAAAGGAGGACATCTCTGGTGTCCTCGAATGGAAAGCCTCATCATGGGAACAGGTGCAGCAGAGGGACTGGGAGAAGGGGATGGTGTCCTTACAAGTGACAGTGGGAAGAGGTGTAGTCAAGGTAACTGTGGGAGCCAGTGGGTTTGTAGATGTCTGTGGTTAATCTGTCTCCAGAGATGGAGACAGAGCAATCCAGAAAGGGGAGAGAGATGTTGGAGATGGACCAAGTGAACCTGAGGGCAGGGTGGAAGTTGGAGGCAAAGTTGATGAAATTGATGAACTCCTGACCTGCTGAGTTCCTCCAGCACTTTTTGTGTATTGGAATAAAAAGGGAGTCTGTGCGATGGTGACCATGAAACTATCAACTAGCGAGAAAAAACTCATCTGATCTAATTAGCCCATGAAATCTACCTTTACCCGGGCTGGCCTGTATTCGACTCCAGACCCACCTGTTGTCCTCTGAAATGGCACAACGAGCCACTCAGATAGCAGGTAGGCAGGAACATCACACAACGAATTAGAAAATAGACTGAAAACAACCAGAGGCGTTGAAGGTTCCAGCAGATTTCTGTTCCTGGGATGTGGGGAGCCTAACAACGGGAGCATTTACTGTCCACATCTCATTGCTTGGAAGATACTGAGAGTTTGCTATGATGTGGAACTGGAGTCACATGGCAGCCCAGGGTAGGAAATCAGACGAGAAGTGGACCATATGCCCCACTGACCAGCTCCTTCGTTCAATAAAATAGTGGCTCATCCTAGGCCTCAACTTTCCTGACCAATTCAAAGTCAAAATCCAGTTTATTATCATCTGCACAAGTACATGTGTGTACAGGTGCAATGAAAAACTTACTTGCAGCAGCATCACAGGCACAGAGCATCATATAAGCAGCGTTCACAAGAAAATCATAAATTAAACAAAATTTTTTACAAGAAAGAACACAAAAAAAAAGTCCATTTTAGTGCAAAGTGATCAAAGTGGTCATAGTATTGCTAAACTGTAGTGATTAGGGTTGTGCTGGTTGATTCAAGAACCGAATGGTTGAAGGGAAGTAGCTGTTCTTGAACCTGGTGGTGTGGGACTTCAGGCAGTACTTCATCCATTGCAACTATGAATATATTCAACAGCCAAGCTTCCAAGGGGTAGAGAAATTCCAAAGATTCCCAATCCTTTTTGGGGAGGAAATTCTCCTCCCCTTCATCATAAACTCCTGGCCTCTCTTCCTATATTTATCTCATGTTCATGATTTCTTGCAACACCATTTGGCCTGTCGTGTTCAGACCATTTCCCATCAGACCCATCCTACCACTTACTTCCCTGTAACCCAGTCTCTCTCACAACCCTATCAACTTCTACCCTGCACCCCTGGTTCTACTGCAAGCACCTGCACTGAGGGATAATTTGCAGTGGCCAAGTAAACTGACTAATTCATCTTTGGAAGTGGGAAGCAGCTGGAGCAACTGGGGGAAATCCACACAGACACAGGGAGAATGAGCAAACTCCACACAGACACAGGGAGAACGAGCAAACTCCACACAGACAGCACCCAAGGTGACAGAGCCAAACCTGGGTCACTGGAGCTGTGTGGCAGCAGCACTGGTAGTTGCCACTGCGCTGCTCTAGTCACTGTTCCTGAGAGTAGTTCCCTAATTTCAGACAACCCAGCCAAGAAAGACAGCCTCTCAGTATCTAACCTGTCAATCCTTCAGCCTCCATTTGTAAAACAGAACAACCACAAAAGCTGCAAATCTGAAATAAAAACATAAACTGCTGGAAGTGCTTGGTAGGTCCAGCAGAATCCATGGAGAATGAAACAGAGTTAAGGTTTCAATCTTTCAACAACCATAGACTTGTCCCGGGTCCCTTTCCTTGGGAATCAATTTTCAAATTTATTCCAGATCCTAACAAAGTATGGAAGAAAAATTCCCTTTGGCAGGATACTAACCAGCTCATCATGTACTATGAGAGTCAGAAGGTGTTGCAATATACAGCAAATTGTAGCCAAGCACAATGTGATCTTCACCCAACAAGCTTGAAATCTCCAGTAGTGGGTGATGGATCACTGATGTTCCTCAGTTGAAATCCTTTAGATACATCAACATTAATCACACCCCTACTTTAGAAAGGGTCCAGTAATATAATCTAACATTAACAAACTTTTATAAGGCATCTTCAACATTTGAGTATTATCAAAGAAACATCTGACACTGAGCCACATCAGCAGAAGCTGGGGCAGGTGGTGTAGCTTTGAGGGATCATCTTAAAGGAAAATTGATATTGTTTTTGGGGGACAGTGACCATTGCTCCATAACCTTTAAAATTGTCATGGACAGGGACAGGTGCAGAGAGGACAAGAAGATATTTAATTGGGGAAGGGCGAACTATGAGGCTATAAGGAGAGAACTTGGGAGTGTAAATTGGGATGTCCTTTTTGAAGGGAAATGTACCATGGAGATGTGGTCGATGTTCAGGGATCTTATGCAGGATGTTAGGGATAAATATTTCCCGGTGAGGCAGAGAAGGAATGGCAGGGTGAAGGAACCATGGGTGACGAGAGAGGTGGAACGACTAGTTAGGGAGAAGAAGGTAGCATACGTAAGCTATAAGCAGCAAGGTTCAGACAGGGCCAGTGAGGAATATAGAGTAGCGAGGAAGGAAATTAAGAAAGGGCTGAGGAGAGCTAGAAGGGGACATGAAAAGGCGTTGGCTAGTAGGGTTAAGGAAAATCCCAAGGCCTTTTTCAAGTACGTGAAGGGTAGGAGGATGGCTAGGGTAAAGGTAGGTCCGATTAAGGACAAAGGTGGGAAAATGTGCCTGGAGGCGGCGGAAGTGGGAGAAGTTCTCAATGAATACTTCTCTTCGGTATTCACCAAGGAGAGGGGTCTTGATGACACAGAAGGGAGTGCTAGTCAGGGTAATGTTCTCGAGGTTGTAGATATCAAGAGAGAGGATGTGTTGAAGTTGTTAAATAATATCGAGACAGATAAATCTCCAGGGCCTGACGGGATTTTCCCCAGGCTGCTTCAAGAGGCGAGGGAGGAGATTGTTGAACCGCTGGTAAGGATCTTTGAGTCCTCGTTGTCCACGGGGATGGTGCCAGAGGATTGGAGGGTGGTGAATGTTGTCCCCTTGTTCAAAAAAGGTAGTAGGGATAGTCCAGGGAATTACAGACCGGTGAGTCTCACGTCTGTGGTGGGTAAGCTGTTAGAAAGGATTCTAAGAGATAGGATCTATGAACACCTAGAGAATCATGGACTGATTAGGGACAGCCAGCATGGCTTTGTGAAGGGCAGATCTTGCCTCACAAGCCTGATAAGAGTTCTTTGAGGAGGTGACGAGGAAGATTGATGAGGGTAGTGCGGTGGATGTGGTCTATATGGATGTTAGTAAGGCATTTGATAAGGTTCCTCATGGTAGGCTTCTTCAGAAGGTCAGAGGCCAAGGGATCCAGGGAAGCTTGGCTGTGTGGATTAGGAATTGGTTTGCATGTAGAAAGCAGAAGGTTGTGGTGGAGGGAGTGCCCTCGGATTGGAGGTCAGTGACTAGTGGTGTCCCGCAGGGATCGGTTCTGGGACCTCTACTTTTTGTGATATTTATAGATGACTTAGATGAGAGGGTGGAAGGCTGGGTTAGTAAGTTTGCGGACGACACTAAGATCGGCGGTGTTGTGGATAGTGTGGAGGGCTGTCGGAGCTTACAGAGGGATATTGATAGGATGCAGAGCTGGGCTGACAAGTGGCAGATGGAGTTCAATCCGGAGAAGTGTGAGGTGGTACACTTTGGAAGGACAAACTCCAGGGCAGAGTACAGGGTAAATGGCAAGGTACTTGGCAGTGTAGAGGAGCAGAGGGATCTGGGGGTTCATATTCACAGTTCACTGAAAGTTGCCTCAAAGGTGGATACAGCAGTTAAGAAGGCCTATGGGACGTTAGCTTTCATAAGTCGTTGGATTGCGTTTAAGAGCCGCGAAGTGATGATGCAGCTTTACAAAACTCTGGTTAGACCACACTTAGAGTACTGTGTTCAGTTCTGGTGGCCACATCATAGGAAGGATGTGGAGGCGTTGGAGAGGGTGCAGAGGAGATTTACCAGGATGCTACCTGGATTAGAGCGTATGGAATATGAGGAGAGGCTTAAGGTGCTAGGGCTTTATTCACTGGAAAGGAGGAGGATGAGAGGAGACATGATAGAGGTATATAAAATATTGAGAGGAATAGATAGAGTAGACAGTCAGCGCCTCCTTCCCAGGGCACTGATGCTCAAGACAAGAGGGCATGGCTTTAAGGTTATGGGTGGGAGGTTCAGGGGAGATGTCAGGGGGAGGTTTTTCACCCAGAGAGTGGTTGGTGCATGGAATGCACTGCCTGAGGTGGTGGTGGAGGCAGATACATTGGACAGGTTCAAGAGTTTGTTGGATAGGCATATGGAGGAATGTGTGATAGAGGGATATGTGGGAGGAAAGGGTTAGGTAGTGTGAGGGTGGTTTGATGGACGGCACAACATGGTGGGCCGAAGGGCCTGTTTTGCGCTGTATGGTTCTATGGAAAAGAGAAAGACAGATTTACAGAGGGAATTTCAATCCTTAGGACTATGGCAGTTGAAGGCACAGCCATTAATAAAATAGCAAGTAAGTTTAGGGAAGTGGCAGAATGCAGACTTGGGAAATGTATATGTATTGGAGAATTAAACAGCTGGAGGTGGATTTGAAGAGAGGAAAGGCAAAATAATGCAGGAACTTAGACACATGGAGGGGTTTCAAGGTTAAAATTTTACAGGTTATGCCTTCAGCTTTGGATAGATCATGGAGTGATTCCCTTACCCAAATGGTTTATGATGGCTGTACCCTGCTTTAGGTCAGTTACAGACAAGGGTACAACAACCTCTGCATCACCCCCAGGTAAGAAATGATTACTGGTTTAAGAGTTCTCTTTGGATGCCTCTCATTGACCCCTTGTATAAACTGTTCACGGCAGCAGTTGTCCTCACTTGTAGCAGATTACAACACATCTCCCAACCTTGAGTAGGTTGTGGCACTGGCCCTGCTCTAGGTCGACTATGGAGGGAATACTCAGGCTTTAGCACATTTATGTACAATTCTGTTGTTTAGGTAGGTTGGTTGCTCTTCCTCTTCGGGTGGATGACAGTCGATGACACGTGCTTTAGGCACATTACGGTAACACCCACCCGAAGCAAAAAACGGCCCATAAAAAGTCAACAGTCTGAAAGGTTAACTATTCTTCCTCTACGTGTCACCCGATCTACTGATGATTTTCTATGAGGTTTCCGGCATCTGCACTACTTTGATTCTTTCTACTCCTGTTCTCGATGGTTTACGGTAGAGTGCTCCTACACTCCCGCTCTCTCCATTTACGGTACTAACCTCGCTCCCTGAGCTGTGTCCCTGCCCTCGGCGCGTTACGGTAGAGTGCCCCTGCCCTCGGCGCGTTACGGTAGAGTGCCCCTGCCCTCGGCGCGTTACGGTAGAGTGCCCCTGCCCTCGGCGCGTTACGGTAGAGTGCCCCTGCCCTCGGCGCGTTACGGTAGAGTGCCCCTGCCCTCGGCGCGTTACGGTAGCTCTCGGCCCGTACCTTTGCTGAGCTCGGTCGCTCTCATCGAGGTCACGTCCTCGGCGCTCTGGAAGCCGCAGGCAATGAGCTTGGCTCTGAGAGCGGGTGGAAGCGGGAAGCTGCCCAGGTCCCGCTGCATCTTCAGGGCGGAGACCGGCAGCTTGAGCACGGCCGCCGTATCTCAGGCGGTCCCTTCAGTGAGCGGCGACTTTCCCGCCTGCAGACCCAGAGCCACCTAGCGGCCGCTTATGAGCACAGCAGGTCCTTAAAGGCGCCGCGCAGCCTGGGGATTCGGTGCTGCATCTGGAGGGAAAGAAATGTCACCTCAGAGAGAAGCAATGAACGTATCGGGGTCTACGACCTTTTTATCAAAAGCAGAGAAAGTTAGACATCAAACATGTAATAAATTGCAGAGACAACATAAATAGCAGGATTAGGCCATTTGAGCCTGCTTTGCAATTCATCAATGGAGACACAAGGGACTGCATCAGTCCTGGGTCCTGAGGCAGGGTTTCAACCCGAATCATCGACAATTCCTTTCCTCCCACAAATGCTGCTTGACCTGCTGAGTTCTTCCAGCACAGTGTTTGTTGCAATTCATCAAGGAATTACAGAGTTATACGGCATGGAAACAGGCCCTTTGGCCCAACTCATCCATGCTGACCAAGCTGCCTATCTGAGCTAGTCCCATTTGCCTGCGTTTGCTTCATATTCCTCTAAACATAATTGTATCCACCTCTACCACTTCCTCTGGCAGCTCCTGTGTACCCACCCCCCTCTGTGTGGAAAAGGTTGTCCCTCAGGTCCCCTCTAAATCTATGCTCTCAAGCTTCAGACTTCCCTACCCCAGGGAAAAAGACTGACCATTCATTTTATCGATGCCCCTCATGATTTTATATCCCTCTATAAGGTCACCCCTCAGCCTCCCACGCTCCAGGGAAAAAAGCCCCAAACTATCCAGTCTCTCCTTATAACTTAAGCCGTCGAGTCCTTCCAGTAACACTTTCTCTACCCTTTTTGGTTTAGTGACATCCTTCCTATAGCTAGAAGATCTTGGCTGATCTTCCACCTCAGTGCTGTTTTCCTGCACTGTCCTATAAGACACGAGCAGAATCAGGCCATTCGGCCCATCGAGCCTGCTCCACCATTTGATCATGGCTTATTTATTTTTCCCTCTTAACCCCATTAGAACATAGAACAGTACAGCACAGAACAGGCCCTTCGGCCCACAATGTTGTGCCGACATAGCTATTCCATCCTACCTACAGAATGCCCATATCCCTCTATCTTCCTCTCATTCATGTGCCCATCCAAGTCCCTCTTAAAAGCCCACAATGAATTTCCCATTCTCCTGCCTTCTCCCCGTAACCTTTGACGCCCGTACTAATCAAGAACCTATCAACCTCCGCCTTAAATATACCCAATGACTTGGCCTCCACAGCCGTCTGTGGCAATGAAGTCCACAGATTCACCACCCTCTGGCTAAAGAAGTTCTTCCTCATCTGTTCTAAAGGAACGTCCTTCTATTCTGAGGCTGTGCCCTCTGGTCCCAGACTCTCCCACTATTGGAAACATCCTCTCCACGTCCACTCTGTCCAGGCCTTTCAATATTTCGTAGGTTTCAATGAGATCCCTGCTCATCCTTCTAAACTCCAGTGAGTACAGGCCCAGAGCCATCAAACATCCCAATATCATTTGAATCCATGAATATTCAGAAATCCAGTAACCTCTGTTTTGAATGAACTCAATGATTGAACCTCCATGGTAGGAATTCCAAAGATTCACCACCCTCTGAGTGAAGGAATTTCTCCTCACCTCAGCCCCAAACCTTAGGATTGGGTGTTAGGGTCGTTGCTTTTTGATCTGTATTAATGATCTAGACTTGGGGTTGCAAGCCACACTTTCTAAATTTGTGACTGACTCAAAACTTGTCAGTATTGTGAACTGTGAAGAAGATAGTAATAACTTGCTGCAGGATATAAACAGGCTGGTGGAATGGGCAGGTTTTACTACATCAGTTACATACAACCTTTGAACAAATAGTTCATGAGTACGGAGTGGTGGTAGGACCTTAAACTGTGGCCTTTGCAATTTCAGCATATCTATTAGCCCATGGTCCTGGATTTTGCAGCATGCCAGTTTGCAGGACCCGGCTATGGACAACAGCCTGCACTGGAAGACCAGTGAGTTTCAGGAAGATCAGAAAGCAGCTTTTACTGCACTGATAACTTTTCAGTAACCGCTGATATTTGCCTCCCTGGGAACAGCTCAGACAGCATGGAGTCTTATGTTAAGCAGCTGTTCAGGACAAACCTTGACAAATAGCTCTGTATGTCATCACAGTCCTCCCTGGCTCAGATGCATTTTCCAAGAAGATGGGCAACTGACTCATTTCCTGTACAGCCATCACAAGGGCAGTGCGCAAGGTGCCAATACTTTGACAGTACATGATGGGACATTGTCTGATGGGACACCTTTTTTTGCCACAAAGTCTAGGTGTTTTTTTGAAAGTTTTGGTGATGAGATATTCTGCCAAATGATTTTGACAGTCTGCTTGGGGAACCACCCCGCAGGATCTACCATCTCCTTTTCCTACAAGGGCTTTCATACCATTCTGAGTAGCAACTGCTTCACAGCACCAGAGACCCAGGTTCGCTCCTGGCCTCGGGTGCTGTCTGTATGGAGTTTGTACATTCTCCCTGTAACCACATGGGTTTCCTCCGGGTGCTCCAGTTTCATGCAGGTTGGTAGGTTAGTTGGCTGATCTACATTGCCCCTGGTGTGTAGGTTAGTAGTAGAATCTAGGGGAGTTGAAGAGAATAAAAATAATGTAAATGGGTGGTTTATAGCTGCTGTGGTCTCAAAGTGCCTGTTTCCGTACTGTATCTATGACTAACTGATTTGTAATCAAAGGTGTTCGACATAAAGTGTTCTACTAGGGCAGGTGGTGCAGAACAGTCCAACTGAAAGGAACATTCTGAGACAACATGGACAGACCCACCCCGCATGACTTTTGAAAGAGAGAACCTCAACCCAACGTGACATTTGGTGTTTACATACCCAAGGTCTACTCGGAGTTTCACGCAGGCGATGCAACATCGGAATGATAACCACATTGGATACTTTTGTCCCCCTTTTCTGTAGCTTTATACATAGGGATTCTGGCAACTCAACCTGTGTTCCAGCTCTAGAGGATGACTATAGTGCAGTGACCTGTATGGACCACACCTGCATCAGGTACAGCAACACTGACAGAGCCTCACTCTTGAGGATTGATTCCTGTGATCGAGGGTACCAATACACCAGATTATTCTTTAACATCTCCATGCTCTGACCCCACCTGCCCGAACGAGTCCCGTCACCATTTAATCCCAGTGGGTGATTTAGTCAGCCCAGGAGGGTGGGGTTGGCGCATGCGCTGAGGACGGCGGCGGCGGAGCCCGGCGGGTCACGTGGTCTCGGCCCCTCGTGGTGCCGTTGCCCGGGCGGTTGTAGGAAAACTTTAGATAATAAAACGGGATACCGCAGAAAGGTGCGTGGAGAGGTAAAAAAAAATAAATAAGATCAAGGTGAACGCCAGTGTAACACCCGGTGATTCCATAAGCTCCGACTTTACGGCGTCGAAGCAACGGTTGGAATGGATGGGGAGGCGCACAAAATGGCGCCAAACCCATGGCGGTGGCTGAAGCCTAGAGAGCAATTACAGTGGCAATAAACCAAGTCTTTCCAGGCCCTGAGGTGGCTGTAAACCATGCAGGACTGGGTATAGGGATAATAAAACTCGGATTATTTGCTATTACTAGGGTAGGGTCAATAATCCTCGGGCATTTTGTTCTCTCCAGGTTCTGCAGACAATAAACCACGTCTGAGAGACAATTTTTTTTTTCCCTTTCCAGCTTCAGAGGAGGCAATAAATTTAAAATGTTTACCCTTTCCAGGCTAGTGTGAGGTTGTGGGCAATAATAGAGCCCCAAGAGTATTAGAGTTCCTTCATGACTCTTGATCTTTTCCTGGCCAGGTTGGGGTAGGCAGCAATAACTCTCGGGTTGTTTGCGTTTTCCAGATCTCGGGGCAAATAAGCTTAGGCAGTTTGTTCTTTCAGAGTTGAAAAAGCTAATATCATGCTGTTTGGCCTTTACAGTACTGATGGGGCAATAAACCTCAGGGTGTTTGGCCTTTCGAGGATTTGGGGTAGAGCCTGGGGAGGAAAGGTGGTCTATAAATCTGAGGCTGTTTACCCTTTACAGGGACACATAGCTATAAATCTCAAACTATTTGTCACTTCCAGGGCTGAGAGTGATAACCAACAGATTTTTTTCCATTCCAGGGCCAGAGGTCAATAAACCATTTCTGTTTAACCTTTCCAGGACCAGAGGCAATACATCTTGAGTTATGTTCTTCTCAGGGAAAGGAGACAAAGAAACCTTTGGCTTTTTGCCCTTTTTAAGGTCTAAAGCAATAAACCTTGGCCATATGCTCTTTTGCGGCTGGGCTGGGGGTTGTAGGCAGCGATGAGCCATGGGTTGTTTGACTTCTCCAGTGCCACAGTGGGAAGTAGTCACACTCTTAGCTTCCTCCAGGCTGTGGTTGGGTTGAACAGCAATTAACCATCAGCAGTTGTGTCTTTCCATGGGGAGGCAGCAAACCATGAGTTTTTTCTTTATCCTTTTCAGGGTTGAGGGGCAATAAAGCTGGGTCTGTTTGCCCTTTTCTGGGTCAAAAGGCATTACTCTTCTTTGGCAGTCCCACGGGATGGATGGTGAATTACTTTCACTTCAGTTCTGTAAGTTCAAAATTGACTGATGAAGCTAATGTGGGACTTACAGACTCATGGATAGGGCAGGTCGTGCCTGATGGGATGGGTAGACAGGTAGTTTGTGATATGGAGTGCTCCTTCTACAGCTTATGCTGGATCCTGTGTTCGAGATTCTCAGTACCACCCCAAAAGTTTCTTCAGCTTGGCAGTCATGGCTCAGGAATTCCCAGATGTCAGTGGGATGTGCATTTTTTCAGGCAGGTTTTGCAAACATTCTTGATTCTTTTCCTCTGTTTGCTGGGTAACCTCTTCCTGTAACAGAGCTGAGAGTAGAGTTGTGTGTCTCTGAAGTGTGCTGTAGGGCATGCGAATGACGTGACCTGCCCAACTGTGTTGACTGAATTTAATTGTAGCTATAATGCTGGAGGGTATTGGTCTGGAAAAGGACACTGATGTTGGTTTGCTTATCCTGTTCGAGGATTTTGTGGAGATAACAGTGGTGGCATCTCTCCAATGTCTGCTTTAGGTAGTACAGGTCTCAACAGCATACAGGAGAGCAGTGGTCACTGCTACCTGGTAGACCATGATATTTGTTCCAGGTTTGAGATTTAGACTTCAACCCCCCTTTTTCAGTCAGCTAAAGACTGTGCTGAAGCACAGAAGATGATGGTGAAACTTATCATTAATGTTTACATACACTGAGAGGTAGCTCCTGAGATATGGGAAGTGATTTAAGTTTTCCAGGCTCCTGCCATAGACTTTTATTGTTGGAAGGTGGTGTTACACAACTGGGTGGAGCGTATAGATAAAGGAAAAAAACTGGTATTCTGGCTAAAGTGCTCATTCTTGATTACAGGAATGAACCTGATAATCAGGTGAGAGGTGCACTTGGTGTTGTTGCATATGGCACAGGTGTGCCATACACCGTAACAATCATCTGGAGGTCAAAAATGATTCAAATGAACTGTAATTGACCATCTTCCTTTAGAGTGAGGTTTTGCCAGGAAGGTGTGGAAGACATGCAAGGGTATTTGTCAAGGTTTGTTTTGAATAGCTGTATGACACAAGATTCAGGGCTGTGTGGGTTGTTCCCAGGAAAATGCACTGAAAAAAATATCCCCTGCTGTTGGAAGTCCATGAATGCACTGAAAGACACCCTCTAGTATGCCTGAAAATCACTGGTCTTCTAGAACAAGGTATTGTCCACAACCAAGTGCTTCAAACTGGCAGACTAAGGTCCAGGACCACGTGCTAAGGGACACTCTGAAGCTGGGTGAGGCTACTCCAAAGAATCTATGGGGAAGGATGACAGTTTAGAGCTCCCCTACCACTACATGTTTGTCAGTTAGAATCTCATTTAAATCCCCATAAACTATTTGCTTGGGTGTTATATATGAATGAGGGCTAATGACATGCTAATATTAAGTAAATAAATAAAAATGTTAACTAGAATGTTCTCTTACATATATGACCTTTTTATGACTAAAGTAGTTGCTGAGATCGTAAAAAAAGAGGGCAGATTGGAAGAGTACCTTTGTTTTGTGAATGTTACGTATAAAACCATCCACTCAAACACTTAAGTGAATAAGTCAGAGATGACTTGGAATGTAGCCTCCAAACCTGCTGATACACAAGTATTAGAGAAATAAAGAACTGCAGATGCTGGAATCTAGATTAAAAACACCATGATGCTGGAGGAACTCAGCAGGCCAGGCAGCATCCATGGAGAAAAGCAGGCAGTCAATGTTTTGGGTCAGGACCCTTCTTCAGGGTTCTGATAATACACAAGTATTGTCTGCAATATTGCAGCTTGACTACTGAGGTAAATTGATCCAGAGTGAAGGCAATATAGAGAGTTTCCCATTAGTTCTGTGGATTACGGGCCATCTCTGGGTTACAACCATCCAACCTATGGACACCTCTAAATATGATTGAGCTCCCATAATATTATTAAATTTAAAAGTCCGACATACATATGTTTGTTTCTATAGCCGAACTAGTTTCTCTCTTTTAGTAATTGTTTTTTCTTATCAGGATTATGTGCTTTTTAATGTCATTCATTGCACTACTGTGGAGGTATGGTTAATATATCGCATGATTTCTGTGTATTTTCTGACTTACAAATAAAATTGATCTATGGATGTCTGTAAAAATGATACCTGTTCATTACCTGGGAATGAACTGTAGTTCCATTCCAGCAGAAAGCTTGTTGAATGCGAGGTGCTTCACTGCAGTGAGAAAAATTGAAAAAGCTTTGGGCCATTGTTACATTTCTGCTTTACACATGTCTGCTCTGTTATGGACGCATTGGGTAGGATCGTGGCTTGTATGGCATTGTGGCTTAAAGATAAAATGGAAGTAAATTTCTGTATAGATGCTCCACAGGCCACCCTGACTGATGGTGTCAAAATCCTTAATAAGGTCACTAAAGCTCTTGTATAGTGGTTGGTGCTGCTCCCTGCATTTCTCTTGGTTGTCACACAGTAGAGATCATCTCTGTTGTGACTCAGGATGGATAAAATCTACACTGCAATTCAGGCAGCATTCTTCAGCCACTGAGAAGGACCCTGGCGATGACTTTCCCTGTAGAAGACAACAGGGCAATCCCTCTGTAGTTACCACAGTTGGATTTGTATCCTCTCTTGAACATTGTCTGTTTCTGAGGCATATGTCCTTTTGGACTTCTTGTCGGTTAGGAATGATGGCAAAGTTGGACCTAATTGGTTACTGTTGGATGGAACCAAGGACAGAGTTGTGGTTGAGGTAGCCTTCCAAGTGTTGATTTCAGCTGGCGCTGACTGTCCCTCTGTCTTTGATGAGGTCATCTCTTGTTGGGTGTCAGTGGGGTGGTGCCTTGGGTGATTGGGCTTTGAAAAGCCTTAACAGCACTGAAGAACCACATGTGTCATGGCTGTCACTGAGTTCCTAGGTTATCTCACAGACAATCTGTTGACTCTGAGCAAAGGCATAGTACATTACAGATCAAGTGCTGGTCAATGGGATTAGTGTGGATGGGTGTTTGATGGTCGGTATGGACATAATGGGCCACAGGGCTTGTTTTTGTGCTGTATGACTCTATGAACAGGTGCTGCAAAGTGTCTGCAGCATATGGACTGCCCTGAAGTCCACCAGAATTAGCTTCTGTGCAGATATTTCTCCTTTTCTCTACTAAGAAGAACCTGCACTCTTTCTACTTTAGTTACAGGTTTTCTGTTAGACGTTGGCCTTTAGGTGCTTGTAGAAATGTCTCTTTCCCTTCAGGCATGATCAAGCTTGCATTAGAGGATTACAATATAGGAATGAAGGTGGATTACTGTAAATATGTAGGGCCTTGTGAGGCAGAACCTGGAGAATTGTGTATAGTTTTGTTGTTCTTACCTAAAAAATGATATACTTGCCATCTGTGGTCTGTTGAATTTGAGGAGGGTGTTCCACAGTCCCTCCCGAATGATGGTGTCAAAAGTTTTGGTGAGGTTTAAAAAAGGGTGTATTGTGGCTGGGGCAGTCCTTCTGTTTTCCTTGGAGTTGTTGTGCAGTGAAGATCTTGTCCACAGTGCCTCTTGGTAGATAGGATCCACGCTGCGATTCCAAGAGTAGCTCTTTGGCCACAGGAAGAAGGCAGTTGAGGAGAACCCTGGCGATTACTTTCCTTGTGTCGAATAATAGAGGCTCTTGTAGTTACCATAGTTGAACTTGTCTCCTTTCTTGAAAATGGTTACAATTATACAATCAGACTCTTCAAATTTTGCTGCCCACAAAAGGTCATCTCCACCTTACGCTTGCTTCACAATGTTATGCAAGCCAAAAATGGTAACTAACAGGTCTAGAGAATGAGGATGTGTCAGCCACACTTATGTCATTGGCCCAACATTTCTTTCAATCTTCCTGCAGTATTGCATCTCACTTCCAAAAATGTTATTGCAGGAATGGAGCTAATCTTTAGAACTCATGGGAAGCTGTTCAACCTACAACAACTCCATTCTAGAACCAAAGTTACCCAATCCTCAGTAATCAATCCGCAGTATGCAGACAATGCATCTGTAATTCTCTACCCTGGTGTGAAGACTCAGTCACTGAGTTCATTCAAAACATCCTCCTTCCCCTGCTTTTGATTTAATACACTCTACGTGCTACTAATACAGTATCCTCTACGTGGAGGGTAAAAGAAGTGAAAAATGCCAAGTGGATTATTCATATTGGCTTCTTCTGATGTTCCCACAATCACAGAAGCCAGTCTTCACCCACTTCATGTGATATCAAGAAACAATTGGAACTATGGGACCAGATATCATCCTGGCTGTGGTGCCGAAGAACTAGACTTCAAAACTAGTCAAGAATTTAGTCAAACAGTTAAAATATAGTTAGAACACTGGCGATCACTCAGCAATGTGGAAAATAACTATTCCCTTTCATCTATATCATCATCCTTTTCATCATTGAATCTTTCCCATCTTTTCTCTCCATTTTTTACTTCTTAAAATGAGTTATATCAAACTTTTTTCAGTTCTGATGAAAAGTCATTGACCTGAAACGTTAATCATATTTTCCCTCAGCGGATACTTCTTACTTCCCAAGTATATCCAGCATTTTATTCTGATTTGCAGCATTTGCAAGATTTGCTTTGCAACATTTCCTTTATTAGTATTCTTAGATGAATTCAAGATGTCAAGCAATGATTATATATCAATTTTTTGCTGAGTTCTTACTCTGTGTTTCACTTGTTTTAGGATGTCACACCTGGTACCGCTCCCTGTGCCCTGCCCTGTACAACTTGGAACAATGAAGGCTGATGCCTCAGGGTCACAGTTACATCAGTTTGTGAGAGAGGGCAACCACACCAAGGTGAAAAAAATTCTGAAGAAAGGTGGGAATCTTGCATTTGAGGATTTTGTTTTAGATTAGGTTTGGACTTCGGATTTGTTGTATTGTCACGAACCAGCAACAAAAGAAACACACTGAGCATGATTCAGTGTTAAAAACTATTTTATTAATCACTACTTATGATAATACGTAAAATAAAAGTAAAAATGTTAGTATGTTAGAATTCAAAAATGTTAAACCTTGAACGTTAACCCCAAAACTAAACTCTTCGTGTGTGTGTGTGTGTGACAAAGTCCAAAACTCCCAGTTCCGGAATGGTTCTTAAAGTTCAGTTCCGCAAGCCATAAGGTGAAACATGAGCAAGGGCTTCTTCAACAACCACCGTTGTCTGAAGATAAGATGTAGATGTAGAAAAACATAGAGAGAGTACATACGAAATCCAAATGTTCCACAATGGAACCCAAACGGCACTTCAGTGTTTACTCGGTAGTGACTTCCTCACCCCGAAAAGCATCCGAACCGTGGTTGTCCACACACAAATACCTGTTTCCTTCTACAGGTCAACAACAAAGTGAACTCCACCGGATTTCTTCCAACTTCCATACATGGATTTCAGTGGCAAACACAGTTATTGTTTCTCATCCATCGATAGAGAAAACAAGCAGGCTGGTGTCTCTCTCCCTTCTCTCTCTCTCTCTCTCTTCTTCTTCTTCTGACTTCTTCAACAACGTCATTACGTCCTTTATCTTCTATTGACGTAAGCACGCCCCACACACACATACACACACTCTCTATCTTAAAGGGACTTTCACTGAGTCCGTAACACCTCCCACCTAAAAAAAAATTTTTCCCAAGAAAAATTTAACCGCGCATAGAGTTAGTAATGTTAATAATTATCATGCTACACAACTACAGACTATCAGATTAGTACAGATACATGTTTCCCATTTAACATCGGGAAAGACAATCAGCAATCACATTATCTTTGCCTTTAATGTGAGTTATCCTGAGATCAAACTCTTGCAAAATTAAACTCCAGTTTAACAGCCTTCTGTTCTTGTTTTTGACTCGGCTCAGAAACACCAGTGGGTTATGATCCATATATACAGTCAATGGTTTCTGAGCGGTGCAAACATATACACTGAAATGTTGCAAGGCTAAAACAAGCGACAGTAATTCTTTCTCTATGGTGGAATAATTCTTTTGATGCTCATTAAATTTCTTTGAAAAGTAAGCTACAGGATGGTCAATATCATCAAGGTCACCCTTCTGCAACAACACAGCTCCTGCAGCTTCATCACTGGCATCTACTGCTAATGAAAATGGCTTTTCAAAGTCAGGTGTTTTGAGCACAGGATGGTAGCATAAAATGGCTTTCAACTTCTCAAATGCTTCTTGACAAGAATCTGTCCAAACAAACTTTACTCCCTTCTTCAGAAGATTAGTTAGGGGAAGAGCAATATCAGCAAAATTTTTACAAAATTTTCGATAATATCCAACCATTCCCAAAAATCTTCTAACAGTCCTCGTACCTGTGGGAATAGGGAACTCAGATATTGCCTGAACTTTTGCCTGAACAGGAGCTTGCTTGCCTTGACCTACAACATAACCAAGATACGTCACAGTGGCATGGCCAAATTCACTTTTAGCCAAGTTAACTGTAAGGTTAGCCTTGGAAAGTCTTTCAAACAACCTTTCTAACGCAGAGATGTGATCTTCCCAAGTATCATTCCCAGTCACTAAGTCGTCAATGTAGGCATCTGTATGTTTTAACCCATGAATCGCTGAATTAATCATTCTTTGAAATGTTGCCGGAGCATTTTTCATTCCAAATGGCAAAACATTGTATTCATACAATCCAGAAGGGGTTACGAAGGCTGAAATCTCCCTTCCTCTATCTGTTAATGGAACACACCAGTACCCTTTTAATAAGTCAATCTTTGTGAGAAATTTTGCCTTTCCCACTCTATCTATGCAATCATCCACCCTAGGAATAGGGTAAGCATCTGACTTTGTTACAGCATTCACTTTCCTGTAATCTGTGCAAAATCTAACAGTTCCATCAGGTTTAGGTACAATAACACAGGGCAAACTCCAATTTGAAGTAGAATGTCTAATAATATCATTTTCCAACATGTATTTTATTTCCTGATCAACAAGTTTACTTTTTTCCACATTCATTCGATATGGGTGTTGTTTGATTGGTTTTGCATCCCCAACATCAACATCATGGGTAATTATCGATGTTCTGTTTGGAACATCTGGGAACAGATTTTTAAATTTTAAAATTAATTCTCTCATCTGTTGTTTTTGTGAAACTTGTAAATGGTCCAACTTCGTTTCAAGGTTCTCCATGATATTTTGGTTTTTTAGTTTCGATGGAACAATATTTGGTCTAAATTGGCCTTCCTCAACATCAACATCAGGCATTCTAGAAACAACCTTTACACCATCCACCAAGGCCACAACTGAATCCCTCTCATAATAAGGTTTTAGCATGTTTACATGACAGAGTTGTGTTTTCTTGCGTCTATCTGGTGTTTTGATTATATATGTTAGATCAGTCACTCGAGATTCAATAACATAGGGTCCAGAAAAATGAGATTGCAAGGGATTATTTTGGCTAGGGAAAAATACCAACACCTTTTGCCCCACTGCGAATGTCCTAGGCCGAGCACGTCTATCAAAATATGTCTTCATTCTTATCTGGCTTGTTTACAAATTCTCTCTCGCTAGCTGGCAGACTCTTTCCAACCGAGTTTTAAATTTTTTTGGACATGGGGAGGTCTCCATTTCCTCATTAACACTCCATTTTTGACATAATATCCACTTGGCACTTTCTCAATCTCCTCACATGAGAGAGCTTTTTCTTTCAATTCTGTCAACTCAGGGTCCTTTGTCTGTTCCACCATAAAATCCTTCCTCGACAAAGACAAATCTTTAAATTCAGGCTCACTATAAGGATGTTGATCCTCCAGTGAAGACAGAAAAGTCTCAGATAAGGCATCATAATTTTCTTCCTGTTTAGGACTGTCACAAGGAACTACATCAGACTGCATCGGACTGTCTGTCTTGGCTAATTCTTTAGCTCTAGCTCGAGTCACCGCACATGATGGGTAAACATCTGGATCATTCTCAGACTCATCAATCCTTGGTTTGGTCGTTAACCGTACCACAGGATCAATTTCTCCATCTGCAAGGTCATTTCCCAATAACAAAGAAACTCCTTCCACTGGCAAACTAGGTCTTATCCCTATCTCGACTGGTCCTTCTACGAACTTTGACTTTAAAATCACCCTGTGAAAAGGGACAGACATGGTCTCACCTGTAACGCCTCGTACTAGATTTACTTCACCAGTGTCACTTTCTTCACCAAAATTTAAAACACTGTCCAGCAAGAGAGATTGACTAGCCCCAGTAACTCTAAGAATTTTCACTGGCACCTGGGGTGACTCATCATTCAGTGAAACAAAACCCTCTGATACATAAGAACGGAATTCCTTTCTCACCTCCACCAACTTTTCAGCCTTTACCTCTTGCAAGGACTGATCTTTAACAGCATCTCCTAAACCTTTTTGATTTTTAATTGCCTGAAAGCAAGCATTGGGCACAGCTTCCTTCCTTTTCTTCAAAAGGGCACAATTAGCTATCACATGGCCAGGTTTCTTACAGTAATAACAAGTACGCTCAACAGGTTTCTCCAGCCCTGGCTTCTTTTCATCTTTTCCTTTTTGATTACCTCCCAATTTAATCTCCGGTTTACCTGGATTGTCTTTGTAACTCTTTTGAAAGGTTTTAGGTTGTCCCCATTTTGATTTATGGGTTAAAGCATAATCATCTGCCAACCTAGCAGTTTCTTGTAAAGTTTCCACTGCCTTTTCATTTAAATATGTTGTTAATTCAGCTGGAACACATCTTTTAAAGTCTTCCACCAGTATCAATTCTGTCAATTTATCATAATCCCCATCTACATTTTTAGCCAGGCACCATCGTTCAAAACATATTCCCTTTCCATTGGCAAATTCCATATAAGTCTGATCTGCAGATTTCCTCAAGTCTCTGAATTTTTGTCTATAAGCCTCAGGGACCAATTCATAGGCCTTCAATATAGCTTGTTTTACCTTGGTATAATCAGCTGCATCCTCAGCAGACAAAGCAGAATAAGCTTTTTGAGCTTTACCTTTAATCACACTCTGTACCATAAGAGCCCATCCTTTCCTTGGCCAGTTTGAACTCACAGCAACCTTTTCAAAATGTTGGAAATACTGATCAACCTGATCTTCTTCAAACAGAGGGACTAATCGAACCTCCCTGCTGGCTGAAAAACCATCTTCAGAATCAGATTCCAAACTCCTACGCTTCATTTGTAACTCATGCTGCCTCTGTTTCTCCTTTTCCTCACTATCCAGCTCCATCCTCTTCAATTCCATCTGCTTCATTGCTAGATCAGCCTCTATCTTCATCTGAGTTAGCTTTTGTTCGGCCTCTATCTTTAATTGGGTTTGCTCTCGTTCAGCCTCTAATCTCTTTTGTTCGGCCTCTAATTTCTTTTGCTCTCATTCAGCTTCTAATCTCTTTTGTTCTCGTTCAGCCTCTATCTTTAACTGGGTTTGTTCTCATTCAGCCTCTATCTTTGCCAGCTGCACCTGTGCCTCAGAAATTGCTATTTCACTGCCAGGAAACTGTTTTAACACTTCCTTCTCAAACACCTTCTTTTCCACATAATGGCCAGCTATCAGTCTCTGAATATCTGCCTTCCTCATAAATCGCGTTACTGCCTCAAGATGTAACTCTGCAGCAATTTTCACCAATTCAGGCTTCCTCATCCCCTGCAATCCTCCAGGAGAGGGTTTTTTCAAAAATGTATCCATTGTTGCTGGTTTCCACCCACACAAGCCAATTAAAAAGAATTTATCAGACCTCCCTCAAAAATCTTTGGATTGAATCCCGAACAAATCTCGTTAACCTTGGGAACTATCCCGGATGACACTCGTTAATCTTTGGATTGGATCCCGGACGAGCCCCCAATTTTGTCACGAACCAGCAACAAAAGAAACACACTGAGCATGATTCAGTGTTAAAAACTATTTTATTAATCACTACTTATGATAATATGTAAAATAAAAGTAAAAATGTTAGTATGTTAGAATTCAAAAACGTTAAACCTTGAATGTTAACCCCAAAACTAAACTCTTCGTGTGTGTGTGTGTGTGACAAAGTCCAAAACTCCCAGTTCCGGAATGGTTCTTAAAGTTCAGTTCCGCAAGCCATAAGGTGAAACATGAGCAAGGGCTTCTTCAACAACCACCGTTGTCTGAAGATAAGATGTAGATGTAGAAAAACATAGAGAGAGTACATACGAAATCCAAATGTTCCACGATGGAACCCAAACGACACTTCAGTGTTTACTCGGTAGTGACTTCCTCACCCCGAAAAGCATCCGAACCGTGGTCGTCCACACACAAATACCTGTTTCCTTCTACAGGTCAGCAACAAAGCGAACTCCACCGGATTTCTTCCAACTTCCATACATGGATTTCAGTGGCAAACACAGTTATTGTTTCTCATCCATCGATAGAGAAAACAAGCAGGCTGGTGTCTCTCTCCCTTCTCTCTCTCTCTCTCTTCTTCTGACTTCTTCAACAACGTCATTACGTCCTTTATCTTCTATTGACGTAAGCACGCCCCACACACACATACACACACTCTCTATCTTAAAGGGACTTTCACTGAGTCCGTAACAGTATGCATTTATTGAACTTACTAAAGACGTGGCCATAGAAAATATTACCACTGTAAGTGTCTGTATATCCTTAAACCTAATTGTTCTGAACCTTTCTCCATAAAGATTTCAATACACAAAAGGCATCAAGCTATGTGGGGAGAGAGCAGGAATATAGTATTTAGATAGAGGATAAGCCATGAATGACAGAACAGGATAGCAAAGCTGAATAGCCTACCCTGCTCCTATTTTTCTATCTTCCAACAATATGTATACAATGAACCACCTTGTTCAACTTTGGATCAATGCCTTGAATAGTAATGGAATTGGTTGCTAGGGTATGCAGCTGATTTTGGAGAACAAAGAAAATGCTTTAGTCTGCCCTCTGATGCAGCCTGACCTGCTGAGCGTTTCCAGGATTTTCTGTTTTTATTTTAGATTTCCAGAATCTGCAGTTTTTTAAAAATTTTCCCTCGCTTATTTCCCTGTATCTCTGTCCATATACATTAGGAGTATTTTACAGTAACCCATCAACCTATAAACCAGCACTTTGGGATGTGGGGGAAACTGGAGTACTGAGGGAAATCCATGCCTCTGACTATGCTGTTGCTTATCTGCTTTGTGTTAAATTTTGTTTGCCAACACTTTGCAAAGTTCCTTGGTAACTTTTGCTGCATTAAAGTTGCTGCATAAATACAAATTATTGTAGTTTGGGAGAAAATTTACATAAATTGGAGAGAGACAATGGCACAGAAAAATTTAAATACAAAAATCAGAATCTTATTGCAACTATTGAAGGAAGGTGCTAAATTGTGGAAGTTGGGAGGATCTGTTATGGCTATAGTGTGTGTAGAAGGGAATAGAACATAGAACATTACAGCACAATACAGGCCCTTTGGCCCACGATATTGTGCCGACATTTTATCCTGCTCTAAGATCTATCTAACCCCTCCCTCCCACATAGCCCTCCAATAGCTCATTAATGTTTGTGGTCATTCATTTGGGAGAGTTACTGGAGTACGTGAATCAACTTTGGAACCTTAGTTTAACATGTCTCACAAATCTGATTGAGTCTTTTGAGGAGGTAACTAAGAAAATTGATGAAGGCAGTGCAGTAGACATAATGTACTTGGACTTTAACAAGGCTTTTGGCAAAGTCCCACACGGTAGGCTGGTAGGACACATGTGATCCATGGTGTGCTGGCAAGCTCGATCTAAAATTGGCTTGGTGATAAGAGGCTGAGGGGAATGGTCAGGGAGTGTTTTTCTGACTAGAAGTCTATAACCAGTGGTGTACCACATGGATCAATGCTGCGACCATTGTTGCTTGTCATATATATATATAAATGACTTGAACAACAATGCAGGTGGACTTTTAGTTTGTTGACGAGACAAAAATTGCTGGAGTAGTAAATGGCGCAGAAGGTCGTGAAAGGATACAGCAGGACACAGATCAGTCGGAAAGTTGGGCGGAGCGAAGGTAGATGGAACTTAATCCAGACAAGTGTGAGGTAATGCATTTTGGAACGTCAAATACTAACAGGACATAGACAGTTAATGGCAGGGATTCGTGTGTTGATGTACTGAGGGACCTTAGGGTGCGAGTCATAGCTCTCTGAAAATGGTGACGCAGGTGAATAGGGTAGTGAAGAAGGCATTCAGCATGCTTGCCTTCATGGGCAGAGGCACTGAGTATAAGATTTGGTATGTTATGTTGCAGCTGTACAAAACATTAGTCAGGCTGCATTTGGGAGCACTGTGTATAGTTTTGGTCACCACACTACAGGAAGGATGTGATAGTATTAGAAAGAGTGCAGAAGAGATTCACCAGACTGTTGCCTGGAATGGAGGGCTTTACTTATCAGGAGAGATTGGATAGGCTTGGTTTATTTTCACAGAAACATAGGAGGGTGAGGGGTGACCTTATAGATGTTTATAAAATTATGAGGGGCATGGATACTGTAGATAGAGTCTTTTTCCGAGGGTGGGGGAGTCTAAAACTAGAGGACGTAAGTTTAAGATAAGAGGGGAGAAATTTAGAGGATAGAGGCTGGTGGTTATATGGAATGAGCTGTCAGAAGAAATGGCAGGTACAATTACAAAGTTTAAAAAGAATTTGGACAGGTACCTGACAGGAAAGGAGTAAAGGGATACAGGCCTAATGTGGGCAAATAGGGTGAGCATAGATGGGCATTATGGTGGGCATGGGCCCATTTCTGTGCTGTACAACTCTATGGCTCTGTGACGATCCAAAACATGTAAAATAAAATTATTGCGAGTGTCTCTTTTGAGTTATTTGTTTGATCAGTAATAAACATACAACCTTTGTCATCTAGGCCTCATTCAAAGAACTGATTATGATTAGCTTTTGGCCTGATCTGCGAACTGTTTCCTGCTTGCTGATTAGCTCATTTCCAACATTCAGTGAGCACTGAAAACAGAAGCTGTAGGTCAAATGCCAACAAATGTCTCCTCCCCCACTGCTGCTGGATTCAATAGTCTCACTGGATCTCTGGCATGCAAAGACTAGGGCCTAGATGAACTTGGCATCTGGCTCCTCAGGTTTTCACAAGGGAGGGCTGGTGCAAGAACTGTGACCTTATTCAATGAATATAGTTGCTGACTCTAAGATAAAAGTAAGTGAAGGTAAGTGGGGTGAAGGTAGTATTTTAGTATATTTTATTTTAATTTTCTTAGTGTATTTTACATTCTACCCTTTTAAGTTTTAAAGTATTTTTTAGTTTTAAAGATATTTTTAACTTTTATTAATATGTCAAAAGCTATCAAGATGGAAGATATGTGAACTAAGCCTGTTCACAGTTGCTTTGCCTCCTGAGTGTCTCTCAGGTAAAGATGGTCAGCATGGCCAGCTGCCCATATCCAGAAATAAGTAGGTGCAGGTGGGTGAGCACCCATGGGCAGCAAGTTCAGGCAGTCAGCTAGATCCAGGATGATCCAACCCATAAAGATTTACGACACAGAAGGAGGCAATTCAGCCCACCACGTTTGCTAACCAAAAGTGGAGTTCTGTAGGTTACTCTTGGTCTTTAGTCCTGCAGGTTACACATCTTCAACTGCTTACCCAGGTACTTCTTAACCGTGATGAGGAGTTCAGACTGCCGTTCTTTGGGTGAAAACACTTTTTCTCAACTCCCCTCTACCAATTAGCCTCAATTTATCTTCCCTTTTTGACTTCTCTGCCAAAGTAAATGGGTCTTTACTGTTCACCCTCGCGAGGTTTCTTGAATCTTTATATACCTTAAATAAATCTCCCCAACACAGTCAGTCTCTTAAAATTATAAATCTTTAGCCCTGACAGTATTTTTTAAAACTTCCTTTGCACCTAATCTGCTGCTATCACGTGCTTCCTGTAGTGCATTAACCAGAACTATACACATTACACTACCTGCAACCTGATTAGTGCTTTTTTACATTTCTGGCATGATCCTCTGCTCTTGCACTCTATGCCTCAGCCAATAAAAACAAGTTTACCATATACATTTTTAACTACCTTATATAAGATATCTATGTATCCTACTATCTTCAAGGTCATTGAACATGCAGTCTTTAATTTCCCTTTGATTTTACGCATTAAGAAATGGGATCTTGACATTTAGTGTATATTGCTTGCATTGATTTGTTTGCCTTCCCTAAGGCTTTCACATGTCTGGTCTGAATTCTGTTTGCCAAATTTGTTCCCACCAAACAAGTCCATTGTTCATCTTCTAGCCTTGAACTTCCTTTTTCACTGTCCACCACATTGCCAATCTTGGTATCATCAGTAACCCTATTCATTATGGCACCTATATTTAAGTCCAAGACATTCATACCACAATAAACAAGGGATCTCAGAACTGGATCTTCAGAACTCCACTGCGCAAAATCCTCCCATCAAAAAAACATGTTAATGATTACCTTTTAGTTTCTCCCACTTCATCAATTTTTAATCCAATTTACTACTCTCTGTTGACACCGATGAATTTTATTTTAGGTTGTGTTAGTTCAACTTGTTATTGGTGTCATAATTAAAGTCATGGAGTACTACAGCACAGAAACAGGCCTCTTGGCCCATCTAGTCCATGCCACCTGATCATCTGCCTAGTCCCACTTACCTGCACCCGGACCATATCCCTCCAAACCCCTCCCATCCATGTACCTGTCCAAACTTCTCTTAAATGTTACAATTGAACCCGCATCTACCGCTTCTCCTGGCAGCTTGTTCCACACTGGCACCACCCTCTGACTGAAGAAGTTTCCCCTCAGATTCCCCTTAAATAGTTCGCCTTTCACCCTAAACCTATATTCTCTAGTTCTAGTATCTCCCAACCTTGGGGGGGGGAGGGCAGGCAGGGGTGGGGGGGGGGGAGCCTGCATGCATTCACCCTACCTCTATCCCTCATAATTCTGTATACCTCTGTAAGGTCTCCCCTCATTCTCCTGTGCTCCAGGGAATAAAGTCCTAACCTATCCAACCTTTCCCTATAACTCAGGTCCTCAAATCCCGGCAACATCCTTGTAACTTTTCTCTGCACTCTTTCAAACTTATTGCTATCTTTCCTGTAGGTAGGTGACCAGAACTGCACACGATACTCTAAATCTGGCCTCACCAACGTCTTGTACAACTTCAATATAACATCCCAACTCTTGTATTTTGTGTCATGATCTATGAAGTGCCAAAAGTTCTCTTTATGACCCTATCTACCTCTGACGTCACTTTCAAGGAACTATGGATCTGTACTCCCTGGTCCCTTTGTTCTACTGCACACCTCAGAACCCTACTATTCACAGTGTAAGTCTTACCCTGGTTTGTCCTCCCAAAGTGCAACACCTCACACTTGTCTGCATTAAATTCCATCAGCCATTTTTCAACCCATTTACTTAGCTGGTCAAGATCATGCTGCAAGCTTTGATAGCCGCCTTCACTGTCCACTAGACCCCAATCTTAGTGTTATCCGAAAGTTTGCTGATCCAGTTTACCACGTTATCATCTAAATCATTAATGTAGATGATAAACAACAAAGGACCCAGCACCGATCCCCGCAGCACACCACTAGTTACAGGCCTCCAGTCAGAGAGACAACAATCTGCTACCACTCTCTGCTTCTCCCGCTAAGCCAATGTTGAATCCAGTTGACCACTTCATTCTGAATGCCAAGCAACTTAACCTTCTGGACCAGCCTCCTATGTGGGACTTTGTCAAAGATCTTGCTAAGGTCCATGTAGACAACGTCCACTGCCTTTCCCTCATCAACCTTCTTGGTAACCTCTTCGAAAAACACTATAAGATTGGTTAGACATGACCTACCATGCACAAAGCCATGTTGATTATCCCGAATCAGGCCCTGTCTATCCAAATACTGATATATCCTGCCCTTCGAATACCTTCCAATAATTTACCCATTTTACAGATAGATTCATTCATTTCTAACTTTTCAAACAGATATGCCGTTGTAATTGTCCTCAAACCAAATAGAGCCCAATCATCTCTGTAGTTAGTGTTGTACTTGCATTAAGAGACATGGTAAAGCTGTTACTTTGTTATGAGTTAGAATAGAGTAATTTATCTCATTCTCCTCAGTTAGACTGGTCCAGAACAATCACTTCATTCCTGCAATACTACAGATTAACTGGTATTGTTCTGTTTGATTTATAAATCCAAAAATACTTGTTAACATTTAATATTGGAAGTGTAATGAAAATTGCTTTTGTATGTTTCATTAACAATAAATAGCAAAAGAGCCATGTACCTGTAACGGTCCCATGTTGCTGGGTGGGGGGGTGGATCTGCAGAGAGCAGCTTGCAACGAGTCACCACGCACCGGCACCATCTTGCTCAATAGTAACTTGTTGTGCAGAAGAAAATCACTCTGAAAGTATGTTTATGGGGGCAGTGAGTGACTGCTGAATCAAGTTTTCCCAGGAAGCTTTGCATTCACTATAAAATAAAGGCTCATGAGTAATAATTGTTTGTGATGTCAATGGGAGGATGCTCCAACAGTGAGAACTCCTTGGAAGGAGAGAAGGAATAGATTTCTTCCCAAACATAAGGCCTTGAGAAATACAAGCTGGAGAAGACCATTTGACCTTTGGAACCTGCTCCACTATTCAATAAGATCCTGCCTCATCTACCACACCATAATTTTTCTGCCTTATCCCTACATCCATTGATTCCTTCAATATGACACAAAGATTGGTGGTGGTGTGGATAGTGTGGAGGGCTGTCAAAGCTTGCAGAGGGATATTGATAGGATGCAGAGCTGGGCTGACAAGTGGCAGATGGAGTTCAATCCAGAGAAGTGTGAGGTAGTACACTTTGGAAGGACAAACTCCAAGGCAGAGTATAAGGTAAATGGCCGGATTCTGGGCAGTGTAGAGGAGCAGAAGGATCTGGGGGTTCATATCCACAGATCACTGAAAGTTGCCTCACAGGTGGATAGGGTAGTTAAGAAAGCTTATGGGATTTTAGCTTTCATAAGTCGGGGGATCGAGTTTAAGAGCTGCGAAGTGATGATGCAGCTTTACAAAACTCTGGTTAGGCCACACTGAGAGTACTGTGTCCAGTTCTGGTCACCTCATTATAGGAAGGATGTGGAGGCGTTGGAAAGGGTGCAGAGGAGATTTACTAGGATGCTGCCTGGATTAGAGAGTATGGACTATGAGAAGAGACTAAAGGAGCTAGGGCTGTTCTCATTGGAGAGAAGGAGGATGACAGGAAACATGATAGAGGTATGCAAGATATTGAGAGGAATAAATAGAGTTGACAGCCAGTGCCTCTTTCCCAGGGCGCCAATGCTCAAAACAAGAGGACATGGCTTTAAGGTATTGGGTGGGAAGTTCAAGCGAGAGGTCAGAGGGAGGTTTTTCACCCAGAGAGTGGTTGGTGCATGGAATGTGTTACCTGGGGTGGTGGTGGAGGCTGATATATTGGACAAGTTCAAGAGATTGTTAGATAAGCATATGGAGGAATTTAAGTTAGAGGGATATGTGGGAGGAAGGGGTTAGATAGCCTTAGGTCTGGTTTGAAGGGCGGCACAACATGGTGGGCCGAAGGGCCTGTATTGTGCTGTATTGTTCTATGGTTCTATATCCAGATTTCTGTTGATCTCTGTTTTGAATGCAATCAATGACTGAGCCTCAAAATCCTTTAGGGCAAAAAATTCAAAAGGTTCACCACTCTCTGAGTGAAGAAATTGCACCTTATTTCAGTCCTACGTGGCCCGCCCTTATTTTGATACCGTGACTCCTAGTTCTGGACTCCTCAGCCATGGGAAATGCCATTCCCATATCTACTCCATTGAGCTCTCCAAAAATTTTGTACATTCCAATGTGATCTCTTCTCATTGTTGTAATCGCTAAGGAATAAAGGCCTATTTAATCTCTCCTCATATGACAGACCTACATCTCAGGAACCAATCAGGCAAATCTTTGCTGCACTCTTTTTGTAGCAATTGGAAGGTAATTTTTTAACTAGGGGGGGCCAAAATTCTACAGAATGCTCCATGTATTGTCAGGTTGTGTCTCAATAGGACTTTTGCTAGTGCTTTCAGGTAGAGTTTAAACTTGTTTGGCAGGTGGTTGGGAACCTGAGAGTAGAGTCATGAGAGAGAGAGCAAAACTGGAATGCAAAGTAAAAATATAAATAGTAAAATAGGCAATGGAATCAAAGGCATGCAGCAAAGGCATAAGATCACTGTATGGAACTATATCTAAGTGTATGCTGCATCTGTGACAAGTTAGTGTATTAATGGCAAAAATAGTTATGTATGGGTGTGATCACACTGCTGCTACAGAAATGTTGCTAAAGAGTGACCAAAGCTTGAAACTAAATACTTCAGCATCTGACTCTGGCTGCACTCCCCTGAAGAACCATAGCTTTCATCAATATCCAAGAGGGAATATCTGTTATTTAGTGAGGTGGACCCAGGGGATTCCACCATTACTTGCCGGCTCCTCCTAGTCTGCCTGGCAGTCACCCATTCCCTGTCTGCACACGTATAAACCGTGGTGCTCCCATCTTATTAATTGTGCCATCATGAAGCACTTAGAACGTAGAACATGGAACACTACAGCACAGTACAGGCCCTTCGGCCCACAATGTTGTGCCGACATTTCATCCGGTTCTAATATCTATCTAACCCTAACCCTCCCAAATGTTAACCCTTCCCGCCCATTTCTCTGTCATTCATGTGGCTATCTAAGAATTTCTTAAATGTCCCTAATGTATCTGCCCCCACAACCTCTGCTGGCAGTGCGTTCCACGCACCCACCACTCTGTGTAAAAACTTAACTCTGACATCCCCCTTATACCTTCCTCCAATCACCATAAAATTATGCCCCCTCATGTTAGCCATTTTCGCCTTGGGAAAAGGTCTCTGACTGCCCACTCGATCTATGCCTCTTATCATCTTGTACACCTCTATCAAGTCACCTCTCATCTTCCTTCTCTCGAAAGAGAAAAGCCCTAACTCATGCAACCTATCGTCATAAGACATGCTGTCCAATCCAGGCAGCATCCTGGTAAATCTCCTCTGAAGCTTCCACATCCTTCCTATAATGAGGCGACCACTTGGTCTTGTAGACATGCTGTAGTGATGGCAGCTGCCACTCTAGTTCTGAAATGCTGAACTGCTGGAGATACTTATTGTGGTTTTTTTCCAGCAAGTGTTCACGACTGCCCACCTGGCAGAAGATACATATTCTTAAAGGAAGATTTAAGCCAACTGCAATATAATTTAATCAACCAAACCACTTTGACAGATTTGATTCAGATATGCCATGGACATAATGTATTTAACCAAGCATATATTTTTTGTGGAAAAAAAAACTGCAGTGCTGGAAATCATGCTCAGAGCTGAAAAGTTAACTCTTTCTACAGATGCTGCCTGACCTGCTAAGTATTTCCAGCATTTTCTATTTTTATTTCTCCTTTGTCCTGTTGATAGGCTGCCATCTTGCAAAGAAACCTTAAGGTAGATGGATCGTGTCTGCTAGTGTGCTGTGCTTAATGTCAACCACACTGTTATAATTTGGCAAAATACTCGCTTTTTTAAAGCTTGTCATCTTTATTCCAGTGCGAAGCAGGCCTAACCTTAGAAAAAGAACAGCTTTGGCTGCAGAATAACGTAAAATGAACAAAATTGATAGAAATACTCATTGGGAGAGCCAACATTTGTGGAGAGAGAAACACAGCGTTTTACGTTGATGATTCTCATCAGAACCTTTATGTAAAGGAAAAAGCGGGTTCTGCGCTTTTTTCCTGTAATTATAGATCATCGTACACTATTGTGCCACTTCAAAAGCAAGGCAGCACCGCGTGGAGGTCTTACATAAACGATTCCGATGAGTCAAAAGTAGGGTTCTTTTTGCAGGGAGGAGGCAAAGGGGTGGAGGTTTTCCATTCTCTTTTGCTGGGGCACAATACGAGAAACCATATAAAGCAAGAAGTAAATAAGTTGAAATGTTATTAAACTGGTTTTACTTACGTTTCTTGAAATTGGGATTTGTAGATAAAAATGGAATAACTTCACGTGGTTTTAGGAGATTGGCGATGCATCCTTGAAGATATTTTAGGTTTAACAGAATGGTCAAGCTCCCAAAACCATGACTGGCTAAAAGTACGTTTAAATTGTTCCAACGATCTTACTGGAAATTAGTTACTTTATTGTATTGAGGCGTTGCAGAAAACAATTGTTTCATGTTTTAAGTAGTGCAAAGTCCTGTGCGCTGCATGCTTTCCACCAGGGAAGAGCAACGACAAACAATCTCAATCGAGTTTGTTGCCACTGGGCAGCGTTTACCCTGCGCAGTGTTACCACCGCAATAAGTCAATTTCGTTGCATTTCCTGCGTCTCTGTACAGCAGTTTTAAATCCAGTATCTTAAAAATCAGTATTAAGTGTAAGGGCAAGTTATTTCGTAGTTAAGGCTGATTCTAAGTATTGTTCGTCAGCGCCCATGTAGCTCGCCGTGATCGTATAGTGGTTAGTACTCTGCGTTGTGGCCGCAGCAACCTCGGTTCGAATCCGAGTCACGGCATTGCGGGAAAGCAATGACACGGCAATGGGCCAAATTTTTTTTCCAGTCATAGGGGGTTTAATCACAGATTTAATTACAAACATAAAACAAATGTTGTTTTATTCCAGTAAGGGTGTATAATTAAACACTGATAATTTTTTTTTGCTATGCGTCATTTTGGATGGTGTCTTAGTCCCCGTCTAAATCAGTACTGTCAACACCGATGATGTATGAGCAAACCTGTATATGTTTAAAACACCCTAAACTAACCCAGTTTGGCAAATAAGTATTTTCTAATGAGCCATGTGGTGTTGAATCACAGAGTCTTGTAAGAACCTAAGAATTAGTATCAGGAGTCAGCCATCTGACCTTTCTAGCCTGTTCCGTCATTCATCAAGATCATGGCTGATCTTATACCTCAGTAATTTTCCAGCACTCTCCCAAGATCCCTAAATTCCCTTAATACAGTGAAACTCCGATAATCTACTATCCTGTGTTTGGAAATCCTGATCTGGTTCAACTGGTTCTTTTTCCCATGGTCCCTTTAGATACACTGGGCCCCTTTCCCATGCTCATTTTAAATTAACTGGGACCTTGTTCCTGTGCTCCTTTTCAAATCACCAGGGCCTTGACCACGTGCTTCTGTAAAACTCACTCGGGCCCTGTTTCCTGCACCAAACTTACTAGGTTCATTGTGTAAATTTACTATTGTATAACGTGTAAAGAAAAGTGAATTATATGGTGAATTAATAGGTGAAATATCCAAAGCACCAATCCTGTGACGCCTCAGTCTGCCAATTTGAAAAATATCTCACTCTACTTTCTCAATTCATGCTAGTACGTTATTCTCAGTTCTATATACTTTACCCTTGTTGACTAATCTCTGAATGAACCCTAATAGAAAATCTAAAAATGCCGCATCCACTGGTTCTCTTGCTCTGCCTAATCCTTACTCTTTTCAAGGTCTGCATAATAGATTCCAGCATTTTCTGTACTATTTATATTAGGCTAACAGGTTGGTATCTTAAATAGTGGGGTCACACTTGCTGCCCCACAAACTTTGAGAGAAGATATTATTTGTCATCTCAGTTTTAACCGAATACTGCTTTATTCTGAGACTCTGCCCTCTGGCCTGAGACTCTCCCATGAGGGGAAACATCCTCCCAACATTTACTGTGTCAAGCCCCTTAAGAATCTTGTATGTTTTAATTAGATCACTTCTCATTCTCCCAAACTTCAATAACATTGGCAAATATTATTGCACCTTTGTTCATCAAACAATAATTTACCTTCTCTGAAGTGCCTCCAGTGAGGCATCCCCTTGAAATGAAAGCCAATATCCCATTAGCCTTCCCAATTACCTGCTGTATCTCTATACTGTGTGTTTTATGTATGAGGATGCTTATGTAGCTTGTGGTGAACTTTATGAAGTCTTCCTCCACTTAATTATGTTTTGGTATTGGTTTATTATTGTCACTTGTACCGAGGTACAGTGAAAAAATTGTCTTGCATACCAATCGTACAGATCAATTCATTACACAGTGCATTGAGGAAGTACAGGGCAAAAACAATAACAGAATACAGAATGAAGTGTCGCAGCTACAGAGGAAGTGCAGTGCAGATTGACAATAAGGTGCAAGGTCATAACAAGGTAGATTGTGAGGTCCTTGATACCTCTTTAAATTTATTTCAGAAAGGGCAGTACTGGGCATTAACTATTCCTGGAAAAAAAAGTGTTGAGGAAGGAGAGGAAGGAGGAGGGGTAGCAGTATTGATTAAGGAGAATATTACAATGCTGGAGAGAGAGGATGTCCTAAAAGTAGCAAATTACCCTGTGGGAGTATTCTATAGGTCAGCAACAAGTGGGAACAATGTACAGAAGCAAATATGAAGGAAATCACTAGAGAAATGCAAAAATCATAGCATGGTTATAATGGGGGACCCTAATTATCCCAGTGTAAACTGGGATGGTAATTGTCTCAAAGGCAAAAAAAAGTGAACAGCTTCTAAAACCTTTCGAGGATCATTTTCTAGAATAGTATATTTCTGGTCCAATGAGGATGGTGCCATTGTTGGACCTGGATGTGGTGGGCCAAGGGTTGAGAGGGGAAGAACATTTTGACGATAATGATCCTTATATCATTAGACTTAGATTAGATTCAGAAGAGGAGAAGGGACAAAAATGGGAACTTGCACATGGATGCTGAGGGCACTGTTAAGAAACTAAAAAGTACTTTATATCTTTCTTTACAGGGAAGAGGGTAATTCCATAGTATTGATAAAGGAGAAAAAAAGTTGAGAGAATAGATATGTTAAAATAATAATAGCACAGAGGTATTAGAAAAGTTGAAGGAACTTAAAGTAGGTAAATTATCAGAACCAGGTGGGTGCATCCTAGGATTTTGAGGGAAGTACAGGAGGACATTGCTGTAACATTGAGCATAATCTTTCAATCCTCTTGATATGGGGGGGGGGGGGGGTCGTGCCAGCGGACTGGAGAGTAGTGAATATTTTGCTTTAATTCCAGAAATGGAGTCAGGATATGCCTAAACAGTCACTTTAACTCAGTGGTGGGCAAGGTTTCAGACACATTGATCCAGGTTAGGATTAACAATCATCTGGATGAAAATGGATTAATTAATTCATGTGGTGTTTATGGACTTCCAAAAGACTTTTGATAAGATGCTATAAAACAACCATCAGCAAAGTTGAAGCAATTAGCCTAAAAAGGGACATTGATAGCATGGATATGAAGTTGGCTAACAGACAACAGTGTTGTATGTTTTTTTTCTCAGACTGGAAGAAGGTGAATCGTGCCATTCCCCTGGATTTGGTGTTGGGGTCATTGCTTTTTTTCATCTGTATTAATCACCTGGATGGGAGTTCAAGCAACAATTTCCAAATTTGTGGATGGCTCAAAACTTGGCAGCATTGTAAACTGCAACAAGGATAGTGACAGATTACACAGGGTATAAACAGGCTAGTGGAATGGGTATGGGCATGGCAGATGAAGTTTAATGCAGAGAAATGTGATGTGTAGGAAGAATAAGAGGGAATGTAAGATGAAAGATACTTTTTTAAAAGGGATGCAGGAGCAGAGGAATCTAGGGGTATTAGGAGGACAGGTTGAGAAAGATATTAATAAGGCAAACACAATTGCAGTCTTTATCAATAGAAGCAGAGAGTTTAAAATCAAGGAATACATGCTGAACCTTTACAAAACACTAGTCTGGCCTCAAATGGAGTGTTTAATGTCTGTGTGGAGTTTGCACGTTCTCTCTGTGCTGCATGTGTTTCTCCTGGGCGCTCCAGTTTCCTCCCACATCCCAAAGACGAGTGGATTGATGGGCTCATTGCCCGCTGTAAATTGCCCCCAAATGTGTAGGTGAGTGGTAGATCTGGGGGGAGTTGATGGGAGTGTGGTGAGAATAAAATGGGATTACTGTAAATGTGTGCTTGGTGGGCCAAAGGGGCTGTTTTCGTGCTGTGTGACTCGATGACTCCAGTGTGTTCACGGGAAGGATGTGAGGGCATGAGAGGGGGTTTCAACAAAGATTCTTGCAAATTGTTGTTGGGATGAGAATGTACAGTTATAAGGATTAGAGAGACTGTAACCTTATAAAAGAGGAAACTGAGAGGAGATTTGATAGAAGTGTTACAAAAGAATGATGGGTCTGAACTGTGTGGATAGTGGGAAGCTGTTACTTTTTATGGAGTGGTCGAGCATTAAATACACGGGAAGAGAATTAATAGTGATATGAGAAATAACTATTTTACGCTAGGTGTGGTTGGAATCTGGAATTCCCTGTCAAGAAAGAATTGGAAAAATACATGGCAAAGAAAAAATTGCAAATTTATGAGAAAGGTGTGGGGGAAGGGGCATGGAATTGCTCTGAATGAAAGCCAAAGTGAACTTGAAAGACTGAATGGCATCCCACTGTGCTGTAACCTTTCTATGATATGTGACTGAGGGTCAGTAATTCATGAAGCCCGTTTCTACTTTCAAGGTACAAAATAAATGCAAGTTATTGTTGGCTCGACAGGAAACTTTCAAGATTGTGACATATTTTATGGGTGACCATAATGAATGTATACTCCCATTCGACGAACAAGTGGACGTTTACAGGACGTGGCTGCACTTGAGAATAATTTTTTGGTTCTGGGCCTAATGCCCATGTAGCTCGCCGTGATCGTATAGTGGTTAGTACTCTGCGTTGTGGCCGCAGCAACCTCGGTTCGAATCCGAGTCACGGCATTGCGGGAAAGCAATGACACGGCAATGGGCCAAATTTTTTTTTCCAGTCATAGGGGGTTTAATCACAGAATTAATTACAAACATAAAACAAATGTTGTTTTATTCCAGTAAGGGTGTATAATTAAACACTGATAATTTTTTTTTGCTATGCGTCATTTTGGATGGTGTCTTAGTCCCCGTCTAAATCAGTACTGTCAACACCGATGATGTATGAGCAAACCTGTATATGTTTAAAACACCCTAAACTAACCCAGTTTGGCAAATAAGTATTTTCTAATGAGCCATGTGGTGTTGAATCACAGAGTCTTGTAAGAACCTAAGAATTAGTATCAGGAGTCAGCCATCTGACCTTTCTAGCCTGTTCCGTCATTCATCAAGATCATGGCTGATCTTATACCTCAGTAATTTTCCAGCACTCTCCCAAGATCCCTAAATTCCCTTAATACAGTGAAACTCCGATAATCTACTATCCTGTGTTTGGAAATCCTGATCTGGTTCAACTGGTTCTTTTTCCCATGGTCCCTTTAGATACACTGGGCCCCTTTCCCATGCTCATTTTAAATTAACTGGGACCTTGTTCCTGTGCTCCTTTTCAAATCACCAGGGCCTTGACCACGTGCTTCTGTAAAACTCACTCGGGCCCTGTTTCCTGCACTAAACTTACTAGGTTCATTGTGTAAATTTACTATTGTATAATGTGTAAAGAAAAGTGAATTATATGGTGAATTAATAGGTGAAATATCCAAAGCACCAATCCTGTGACGCCTCAGTCTGCCAATTTGAAAAATATCTCACTCTACTTTCTCAATTCATGCTAGTACGTTATTCTCAGTTCTATATACTTTACCCTTGTTGACTAATCTCTGAATGAACCCTAATAGAAAATCTAAAAATGCCGCATCCACTGGTTCTCTTGCTCTGCCTAATCCTTACTCTTTTCAAGGTCTGCATAATAGATTCCAGCATTTTCTGTACTATTTATATTAGGCTAACAGGTTGGTATCTTAAATAGTGGGGTCACACTTGCTGCCCCACAAACTTTGAGAGAAGATATTATTTGTCATCTCAGTTTTAACCGAATACTGCTTTATTCTGAGACTCTGCCCTCTGGCCTGAGACTCTCCCATGAGGGGAAACATCCTCCCAACATTTACTGTGTCAAGCCCCTTAAGAATCTTGTATGTTTTAATTAGATCACTTCTCATTCTCCCAAACTTCAATAACATTGGCAAATATTATTGCACCTTTGTTCATCAAACAATAATTTACCTTCTCTGAAGTGCCTCCAGTGAGGCATCCCCTTGAAATGAAAGCCAATATCCCATTAGCCTTCCCAATTACCTGCTGTATCTCTATACTGTGTGTTTTATGTATGAGGATGCTTATGTAGCTTGTGGTGAACTTTATGAAGTCTTCCTTCACTTAATTATGTTTTGGTATTGGTTTATTATTGTCACTTGTACCGAGGTACAGTGAAAAAATTGTCTTGCATACCAATCGTACAGATCAATTCATTACACAGTGCATTGAGGAAGTACAGGGCAAAAACAATAACAGAATACAGAATGAAGTGTCACAGCTACAGAGGAAGTGCAGTGCAGATTGACAATAAGGTGCAAGGTCATAACAAGGTAGATTGTGAGGTCCTTGATACCTCTTTAAATTTATCTCAGAAAGGGCAGTACTGGGCATTAACTATTCCTGGAAAAAAAAGTGTTGAGGAAGGAGAGGAAGGAGGAGGGGTAGCAGTATTGATTAAGGAGAATATTACAATGCTGGAGAGAGAGGATGTCCTAAAAGTAGCAAATTACCCTGTGGGAGTATTCTATAGGTCAGCAACAAGTGGGAACAATGTACAGAAGCAAATATGAAGGAAATCACTAGAGAAATGCAAAAATCATAGCATGGTTATAATGGGGGACCCTAATTATCCCAGTGTAAACTGGGATGGTAATTGTCTCAAAGGCAAAAAAAGGTGAACAGTTTCTAAAACCTTTCGAGGATCATTTTCTAGAATAGTATATTTCTGGTCCAATGAGGATGGTGCCATTGTTGGACCTGGATGTGGTGGGCCAAGGTTTGAGAGGGGAAGAACATTTTGACGATAATGATCCTTATATCATTAGACTTAGATTAGATTCAGAAGAGGAGAAGGGACAAAAATGGGAACTTGCACATGGATGCTGAGGGCACTGTTAAGAAACTAAAAAGTACTTTATATCTTTCTTTACAGGGAAGAGGGTAATTCCATAGTATTGGTAAAGGAGAAAAAAAGTTGAGAGAATAGATATGTTAAAATATTAATAGCACAGAGGTATTAGAAAAGTTGAAGGAACTTAAAGTAGGTAAATTATCAGAACCAGGTGGGTGCATCCTAGGATTTTGAGGGAAGTACAGGAGGACATTGCTGTAACATTGAGCATAATCTTTCAATCCTCTTGATATGGGGGGGGGGGGGGGGTCGTGCCAGCGGACTGGAGAGTAGTGAATATTTTGCTTTAATTCCAGAAATGGAGTCAGGATATGCCTAAACAGTCACTTTAACTCAGTGGTGGGCAAGGTTTCAGACACATTGATCCAGGTTAGGATTAACAATCATCTGGATGAAAATGGATTAATTAATTCATGTGGTGTTTATGGACTTCCAAAAGACTTTTGATAAGATGCTATAAAACAACCATCAGCAAAGTTGAAGCAATTAGCCTAAAAAGGGACATTGATAGCATGGATATGAAGTTGGCTAACAGACAACAGTGTTGTATTTTTTCTCAGACTGGAAGAAGGTGAATCGTGCCATTCCCCTGGATTTGGTGTTGGGGCCATTGCTTTTTTTCATCTGTATTAATCACCTGGATGGGAGTTCAAGCAACAATTTCCAAATTTGTGGATGGCTCAAAACTTGGCAGCATTGTAAACTGCAACAAGGATAGTGACAGA
This sequence comes from Pristis pectinata, assembly GCF_009764475.1. Classification (NCBI taxonomy): domain Eukaryota; kingdom Metazoa; phylum Chordata; class Chondrichthyes; order Rhinopristiformes; family Pristidae; genus Pristis; species Pristis pectinata. Next base: position 5,760,109 of record NC_067425.1, on the reverse strand, counting down.
TTACACAGGGTATAAACAGGCTAGTGGAATGGGTATGGGCATGGCAGATGAAGTTTAATGCAGAGAAATGTGATGTGTAGGAAGAATAAGAGGGAATGTAAGATGAAAGATACTTTTTTAAAAGGGATGCAGGAGCAGAGGAATCTCGGGGTATTAGGAAGACAGGTTGAGAAAGATTAATAAGGCAAACACAATTGCAGTCTTTATCAATAGAAGCAGAGAGTTTAAAATCAAGGAATACATGCTGAACCTTTACAAAACACTAGTCTGGCCTCAAATGGAGTGTTTAATGTCTGTGTGGAGTTTGCACGTTCTCCCTGTGCTGCATGTGTTTCTCCTGGGCGCTCCAGTTTCCTCCCACATCCCAAAGACGAGTGGATTGATGGGCTCATTGCCCGCTGTAAATTGCCCCCAAATGTGTAGGTGAGTGGTAGATCTGGGGGGAGTTGATGGGAGTGTGGTGAGAATAAAATGGGATTACTGTAAATGTGTGCTTGGTGGGCCAAAGGGGCTGTTTTCGTGCTGTGTGACTCGATGACTCCAGTGTGTTCACGGGAAGGATGTGAGGGCATGAGAGGGGGTTTCAACAAAGATTCTTGCAAATTGTTGTTGGGATGAGAATGTACAGTTATAAGGATTAGAGAGACTGTAACCTTATAAAAGAGGAAACAGAGGAGATTTGATAGAAGTGTTACAAAAGAATGACGGGTCTGAACTGAGTGGATAGTGGGAAGCTGTTACTTTTTATGGAGTGGTCGAGCATTAAATACACGGGAAGAGAATTAATAGTGATATGAGAAATAACTATTTTACGCTAGGTGTGGTTGGAATCTGGAATTCCCTGTCAAGAAAGAATTGGAAAAATACATGGCAAAGAAAAAACTGCAAATTTATGGAGAAAAGATGTGGGGGAAGGGGCAGGGTGGCATGGAATTGCTCTGAACGAAAGCCAAAGTGAACTTGAAAGACTGAATGGCATCCCACTGTGCTGTAACCTATCTATATGTGACTGAGGGTCAGTAATTCATGAAGCCCGTTTCTACTTTCAAGGTACAAAATAAATGCAAGTTATTGTTGGCTCGACAGGAAACTTTCAAGATTGTGACATATTTTATGGGTGACCATAATGAACGTATACTCCCATTCGTCGAACAAGTGGACGCTTACAGGACGTGGCTGCACTTGAGAATAATTTTTTGGTTTCGGGTCTAACGCCCATGTAGCTCGCCGTGATCGTATAGTGGTTAGTACTCTGCGTTGTGGCCGCAGCAACCTCGGTTCGAATCCGAGTCACGGCATTGCGGGAAAGCAATGACACGGCAATGGGTTTACACTTTTTCTTTTCCCGGTGTTTTTCTTAACGTTGTATTTCTGTTTGGGCATCAACGTACAAATGTAACAATTTTTTGTTTATTCAGTGGCAGCATGGAAAGGGGAAGACTTAAAAATGCAAAGCATTCCAATTGCTCGATTTTCATTTTTAAAATATTCTGCACGTTAGGTGGCACCTGTGAGCTGAAACATTTACGGTTTCTCGACACGTTTGCTGCTTGGCCTGCTGAGTACGTCCAGCATCTCATGGGCAGCTTTTTAAAATACTACCAGTTCAACTTTTTTACAATTTTTAAAAATAATACTATAATATGAAAGGCCATCGATTTGAAACGTTATTTTTTCTCTCCGGAGATGCCGCCTAACCTCCTGAGTACTTAAAACATTTATTATTTTATAATATATTTAGTGAGCTAATACAGTATGTACTGTTTGCGTGGAACAATCGCCTAGTAGTCAGCTTTTCTGCATTTTCTGTAAAGCACCTCTGTAGCCAGAGCTATGGATGATATTTGTGTGCCTGACACCTTACATATTATTCAGATAATTCGACGAGCTCTGAATTTATTCAAAGCAGACCTGGAAATTTTAATTAATGAAAATAGTTGACATAATTCGGATAAGATTGTTGCTTTTTTTTCGAACACTATTTGGTGCAGGAGTTGCCACCAGTCCGATAGGTTAGAAATATAAATTAATTTCGAAATGTAAACAGTGTTCAAAATGTTTACCGTAGAAACTAACATTTAATCCACATTTGGAAGCAAGTCCGGGAAATTATTTAGTGAAAATGAGAGTGAAGAAAATATATTTCTGTTTCCTTATTCAATATATCTGAGCATGAGAAGGGGCGGGTGTAAACACAGCCGTTTTCCGTGAGGGGTCACTAAGGAGCGTAACAGGAAGCTCCGCCTCTGTTATTGAACGACCTGACTCCAATGCAGATATGAATTTAATCGGCCTATCAGCCTAAAACCTCTCTGCATGGCATACTTTTAATGTGTTGAAAAGTACATTTCATCATTGGTTCTCTGTTGGCTTTGCTGTATTTTTTGAAACCAGCTGAGATAAAGTAGGGCTGTATTTTCCTCATGTGGGTTCATGAGAAAGGGCATCACCACCCTCATCCACAGTCACTGAAAAGGCTTTGCAAAGAAGGACCACAGTTTAGGGTCCCTGCCACCGATGGATGCTGAGGGGCTGGGCCCTGTGCAACGGCCTCTCAAGCACTTCAGGGGTGCATTGCTTCAGGAGGAAACAGGTGTGGCGTTGATGTATTATGAGAGAATGTTGAATTGATGATACAATAAACATAAAGATGTGTACTGATTGTATTTACTGTACATATTATGAATAAAGTATATTTTTGAAATATAAAAGAGATGAGCAATGTTCTGAAATGATTGATCTCACAAACCACAAGAAGGATCTGCAGTGTCCTTTTCCGAGCAGGAAGTAGGCAGTGGGTGTATTTTTGGCAGCTGCCCTCTCGTTGTAGGGAGCTGGAGGAAGAGAACACATTCTGAGTGGTTACTTATATTGCTTTTTGTGTTGTGATATTGCAATTGGTGTATGCATCCCAGAGTGCACATCATGTGAACATTTAAAGATGTGCATGCAGTCAGTCTGGGCAAATGAAAGGACAGAATTCAAAATTAACAATACTGAAGTTGGCGAAAACCTGAAATAGAACAGAAAATGCTGGAGATACTCAGCAGGTCAGATATGTCCTTCCAATGGACTGTCACTTGAATTCTCTATCCCATTCCCACTCTGGCCTCTTTTTTGCCTGCTACTTCTTACTTCCTAGTCGGTCCAAGGGGATCAAAAATGACTTGCCTTCACTCTGGCTTTATGTGTGTGAGGTGGCTAATGAGGCCAAGGTGGGAACTGCAGGAGATGCCTGATGTGATTGGTCGTCTTTGAGATGATGCTCTCCTTCCAGCACTTGCACAGAGCTTCTGTGCACATCTGAACTGGAGGTTCTCAATTCCACCCTGAAAGCTGCTTCTGCACTGCACTTTGAGCACTTGTGGGTTGGAAATTCTCAGGAGTCAATGGGGATGTTGCATTTCTCCAAGGAGGCTTTCAGCATATCCTTAAATCTTCTCCCCTGTCTACCTGATAGACCCTTCCCATGACAGAGCTTGGAACAGAATGTCTGTTTTGGGACTTTGGTGTCGGGCATATGAACGATGTGGCCTGCCTGATGCAGCTCTCTGAAAGTAACTAGGATCTGAATGCTGGGGATGTTGCTATAAGAGAGGACGATGCTAGGTCTGAGGTTCTGATCTTCAAATGCCCTGCTTCTTAGAAGATCAGTGGGTGAGATGGTGGATTGAAGGCAATGGTGAATTTCATCATCAATGTCAGTCTTGCCTGAGAGGGGGATTGGTCAGTGTAGATCAGGTTCTCACCATGGACCTTTATTGTTTGAGGTCTGTGTCTTGCAGTGGGCAGGCTGGTGGAGGCCCTTTGTCCTCCTCATGTTAAGGCCTGCTGCTCATATGCTTTAGTGAAGAAGTTGGTGTTGGCTTGCAGTTAACCCTCTGAGAGTGTACAAGTGTCTGAATAGTGAAGACCAATGTAGACCCAAGGAACAGCACCTCATCTTGTGGCCTGTTCTGACACAAGGTCAACACCACCTTTAACATTAATTTTTTTCTCTTCACAGTGCTTATCTGCCCTGATACGTCTCCCTCTAGTTGCACCTCCTTCCAGAGATCAGCTATGATTAGCAAACAACCACCACTCTCTCATGGATGGCACCAACAGAGTTAATGTTGCTGGATTCTCTTGGTGTCGACCATGTCACAGACCTGGCCTTTGTCATCTGCATCCTTCCTACCTCTCAAGTGTCACAAATTACATTTTGTAACTCACACATTTTGCCATAATGCAGTATATGGATTGATCTGATAGTGACAAATATATTGAATTAGATTTAATTGGTATTGCAGCATTAGTTTTATATCATCAGATTTTGATGTCTTTTTTTTCAGGTGCTGCTGTTGACACCAGAAATAGTCTAGGACAGACGCCCCTGTTCATAGCTGCATTACTGGACCTTGTCAAAGTTGTTGATGTACTACTGATGTTTGGAGCAGACCCTAACCAGTGAGTACCTTGACTAAAAGCCAGAAGCTCGAAAAAGTTTGCGATTATATAGCACCTTTAAGATTGAAGATGTTGCAAGTTTCCTACAAAGGGTGAAAAAAAATAAAAGAAAAGATGCCTAACCTTTTTTAATAAACATTTATTCTGTCTAGTCGGTGTGATGACCGGAGTACTCCTGTGCATGCAGCTGCTTTTTCATGCAATCAGTGGATTCTCAGTAAATTACTGGATGCTGGAGGTGATCTGCGTTTGAACGATAAAGATGGAAGATTACCCCAAATCTGGGCAAAATCAGCTGGGAAGGAATGCAGTGCTCAGGTATGAAGCAATGGAGTTCACCTAAATGATTTGTTTGTTTTATTTATTAGTAGTTTTGAAGTCACTGTCATAGCCAATTCCCATGCTGGAGGTTTGGAAAGAGGATGTGATAATTAGGCAATGAATCATGTGTTGTGTAAATAGTTATATAGTGAGGTTAAATAGCAGGTTAAATAGTGACACTGCCAAAGGCATGGTTTCCTATCTGCCTTTGCAGGGAATATTGTGTTATTTGGAGAGATTAGAGTTCAGGGATGAAACTACTTTTCCTGTTCTGAAGACTGTGGGCCATGCTGGGTGCCATCTGGTATTTTGCTCAAGGATGGTATTTTTGTGTCCTTAAGATTTTATACTTAACTGTTGATTGGACAGCCTTGGCTCAAATACTTTCTTCTCTTGACTCAGGAGACAGTGGGTCCTAAGATCACTGCAGATTCATAGCCACATAAACTAAGATGTCACCTCAGTGCCGAACTAGGAATTTGGTACTGTCGAAAGTCCTACCTTTTACATGAGGTATTAAACCAAGGCTCTATCTATACTCCTTTAGGTTGACATAAACTATCCCATGTCAGTATTTAAAGAAGAGCAGAGATGGTTCCTGGTGCCCTAGGCATTATTTATCCCTCAACCAGCATCACTAAAAACGATTATCTTTTCACCTGCTCATTTATCTCACTGCAGCTTGTGGCACCTTATTTTGCATCAGTTGGCTGTGCCAACATCATTAGAGCAGATAGTTCCCTGGAAATTCAATTGCATGTTTTTTTTTTCAGCATTACCCATTTGAAAATTGTTTTTTTTCTGGAGTGAAACACTCTGGAAATTAGATTGGATTGATCCACCAGTTTGAACCTCTTAAAGTGCATATGTATTTCTACTTTTGAATCATATGTGTGTTATTGATTGTAAAGCACTTTTAGACATCTTGTAATGTTTTATAAAACTACTGGATTAATATCCATTTGCAGCAATATTATAGCCAGACATTAACTTCTCCTTATGTGATACTTTACCTGCGCAATTCTAATGATTGGGAGCAGGAATTTTGCCAGATTTCCCTTTGATTAAAGGGAATAAAGGTGCATTCCTAGAAAACAGTCTGTATCATGATTTTCCGTAACGCGAAGCTGCATCACTTGAGCATGCATCAAGAGATGTGAGTTGAAAACAAAGTAAATTTTGTGTTTATTCATTTACGTCTTTTCACACAAATTCAGTGCGAGTGAATTTTATTCGTATCTCACATTTTTGGGTAGTGATTTGTGAATTCTGTAAGGACAAATTTCCGTTACCCAGAATGTAGGGGTCACCTGTGAACAGATGAAAATGAGTTGGAAAGAAAATTCTTAATATGACAGATGTTGTAAGTTAGAAATAAAACAGAAAATGCTTGACACACTCAATAGATCAGGCAAGATCTATGGAAAGAGAAACAGTGTAACATTTTACATCAAAAACCCTTTTGTCAGAATTGGGGAAGAGAGAAAACAAGTTAGATTTAAGCTGTAGGGGGTGGAATTGGGATGGATAGGGCAACGGCACAGTAGTGTAGCGGTTAACATATTCTCAGTAACGCAAAAAGACAAATTTCACTGTGTATTTCGATGTACATGTGACTAATAAATAAATATTAATATCTCTGATGGGGTGAGACCAGGGTTACCATGGATATAACTATGTTAATTAAGTTACTGAGGGCAATTAGAGAGAGAAAACACAAATAACAAGAAAGCTGCAAAATGCAGAGCTGTATGGAATGCCTAGCAGGTCAAGCCAAGCTAATGGAGTAAGAATATACTGGAGCCAATAATACAGAGGGATGACTGACAGCCCAACTGGCCATTTCTTTTACAAAGAAAGCAAGTTACCTTAACCTGCTGAGTTCAATATTGAATACAGAAGGCAGTGATGTGCCTAGTTAGAAGATGAGGTGCAGTTCCTCAAGCTTGCAGTGGGCCTTATTATACCAGTGCAAGAAGCCACAGACAGACAGGCCGTATTGAGAATGGGATAGAGAATTAAAACCGTAGGCAAGAGGAAGCTCAGGATAGGCCCTGTGGACTGATGCAAGTGTTCTGCAAAATGGTCATCCAGTCTGTGTTTGATTTCTACAATGTAGAGAAGACTACATTGTGAGCACTGAATCCAGTACACTGGATTGGAAAAAGTGCAAGTGAGTCGCTGCTTCATCTAGAAGGAATGTTTGGGTCCCTGGATGGTGGGAAGGGGAGAGGTAAAAGGAAAGCTGTTGCATCTCCTGAAGTTGCATAGGTAAGTGTAGTGAGAATGGGTGTGGTTAATGGAGACAGAAGAGTAGACAGGAGTCTTGATGGGAACAGTCTCTTGAGGATGATGAAAGAGGAAAGGAGGGAAAGATGTGTCTGGTGGAGGAATCTCGTTGAAGATGGCAGAAATTTGCAAAGGATTACCTATTGAATGAGGAGGCTAATAGGGTGGAAAGTAAGGAGCAGAGGAATTCTCTGTCCAGAAAGAGATGCAATGAGAGAAATAGATGAGGTGCAGTCAAGTGGACTGCATATCCCTTCCCACCATCCAAGGCTAATGCCGAATAGGCAACAAGTACCGGGCTTTCAAGTGACATCCCATAATAACTATATATTAGAAAGAGACAGCTCTGAGGCGAGTCACTCTCATCTCATTCTGGTAGCTGGTTAAAGAATAGTATATTGTTAAATTAATGGCATGTTTTGATTTATTTACGAATCTATCAAACTGCATTATATATTTTAATTTGTACAGTTTGATTGTACATCAGTTTGCCTGTTCCATTCAATTTGAAGTAGTAAAATCTGATGAGTAAGGATAGAATTGGACAAAATTAAATTGGTTCATAATTTTTGTCAGGTGTCTGTGTTTGAGTGGACAATTGAACAACCCACCAAGGAATGTGCTTAATTGCTCCCTAGGCCCATCTAAACTTCCTTTACAGAATTTCCTATCTTCAAAGAAAATTACAGTAATGATATACTTTTGAGGATTATTTAAACATCAACATCTGAGAAGCGTATGTAGATGCATGGCACTGCTTGTAAATTATTATTATTTGCTTGTGGAAAAACATTTTGTTTATAGTTTTCCCAAATTATTCTGTGTTCCAGATCCTAGAGTTCATGCAGAAGTGCACTTCACACATGCAGGAAATCACCCAACAAGTTGCCTGGGGTATCACTCATCAAATTGGCAGTTCATCAGAAGCACTGATACGGAAACCTTCCATACTGAATAAAATAACTTATGGGTGAGTGTTTTCTACTATTTCTGATAAAAAAGAAAATAAAATAGACATGCCCAGGGCAATGGTCGACACTGAGTAGCCTTTTAAAAGTTGAAGTTGGTGGACTTAGTGGGTTTGGGATCAGAGTGTTCCTTTAATTAATGGTGTGGAATCTTTTATGTCCAACCAAAGTGGGTTGTTTAATGTCTTATTGAAAATATGTTAGTCCTATTACTGCACCACTTCTTCAAAAAGGATTGAAATACCAGACTAAATATTCGAGCTAGAAAATAACTTCACCCATAAAGTGACTAAATAATGTATACCTTTCATTAAAGCAGAACTGAAAATGGTTGTTATGGTGAAAAATTCTCATCTTATGAAAGGTTTACTTGCAAGGAAAACCTGAGGATAGAAAACCTAGATTTTGCAGAATAATGAATATGAAACTACCAGCATTTATTGTCATTACTCTGTAAAACTGATAGTAACCATATTTCTCACACCTGCGTTGTTTAAAGGTGTCAGTGATTCAGCACATTCCTTCGGGTTGATCTCTTTCCATCTTCAAAACAGCCGAGGGAAATTTCTAGAACTGCCATAAACACAAGTCATTTACAAACTAATCTGGCTTTAAAATAACATGAAAATTGTATGTTTCATTATATGAGATTAAAGTGAGATTTTAAAAGTGCTTTAAGCCATAATTACCACATGGCAAACTATTCCTGACCCTCAGCATGTATATAGTAAATATTTCAAATCATAAGGGATTTTAAATCTTAATATTTATTGATGATTTTTCAACTCAGTCACATGTATATATTCTAATTTTTATTTTATGTTCTACCTAAAGTATAAAAAGTTAATTAAAAGTATGTCTGTTTCTTTACAATATTAAAAAAACTCACTTGGATTTTAATCAATTTGACTGCACCACAAGGAATTCCTTAGAACCAATGCCCAATAGAGGCAGGCATTAGAAAAGGGAAAGTTTGCTACATCTTTGCAGGGAGCTTTCTTCAGTGTCCCTGGCAGGTATCGTTTCTTCCCTACTGACCCAAATTTGGCAGTGATTTTGCTGCATAACACAAGGTGTTAAAAGGTACATACTGAGTCTTCATGTGGTTACTTAAATGAAGAAAGTTCCTTGGCAGTTCCATCATTCTGCTTTTGGCAGAATGTCATTATTTTATGACTTTTAGCTGCCGGCACTATTTTAATGATGAAAACCAAGAAGAAGGGAAAGGAATTGAGTATGAACTGGGATTTACAGATAGACAGTTTCAGTCAAACATAGCTAAACTGTGCAAAATATCCTGCATGCCTAATTGTTCAAGCAGCACCATAACTGAAGCAATTAGTGGTGAGTGGTTAATACTACTTGCTTACAGGCAGCTGCTCAGGTTAAGTGCAGACAATGTAGCTGGTGAGGCAGTATGTGTATCACTGTCCACCACAACTTTCTTCCCTCTCCTCTGTTGAAGGAATAGATTTTTTGTCTCAAGGAACCTGTGTGATAGTGGGGTCATCACAGCCAAACGTAATCTTGGACTCCCTACTGAGCAGTTTCCAGAGAGTACACTTGTTGGGTGGCAAGTGGCAAAGCAGTTAGCACGGTTGCCTCACAGCTTCAGGGACCCGGGTTTGATCTTGGCCTTGGGTGCTGTCTGTCTAGAGTTCGCACATTCTCCCTGTGACTCCATGGGTTTCCTCAGGTGCTCCGGTTTCCTCCCACATCCCAAAGATGAGCTGGTGGGTTAAATGGCAACTGTAAATTACCTCTTGGTGCAGACAATTTACAGTTGCCATTTAACCTACCAGCTCATCTTTGGGATGTGGGACAAAACTGGAGCACCTGAGGAAACCCTTTGGTGTAGAGAGGTGGCAGGAGAGTCATGGAGGGGGGCAATTGATGTGAGAGAGTGAAAATAAATGGAAGAATGTGATTGGTGGGAATACTCTGAGAGCCAGCAGGGACTCTGAGCTGAATAACCTCATGTGTCGAGAGGAAATATGAGTTTGCATAGGAGACTATGTGTAATGTTGTTAACTATAAAACATTCACTTCTGATAAAGTAAATGGAGTGAATAATTTTAAATTTATTGTGTAATTGTAAACTGTGATCCTTTTTATTGTTAAGAATCAAGGATGGGGAATTTCTCAGCAATCCTAAAGCCAGAAGCATTTCATCACAAACTGTTCAATGCTTTGGATTCGGGAAGGTATGGATTCAGACCTGGATGTGTGTGTTGAGATGTCAAAAACAGAATGCATAAATGTTCATGATATCTTTACAGTAATTGTTGTTTGTGCTGATTTTCCCCTCTTCTTGAATTCTTCTGTGGCAATCACAAGATAAATTAACCTTCTCTCAGGGTTCTACCACATTTCAGTCTCAAACTCGACAATTGATGATGAAGTATTTGGAAACCACTCAGTGTATTTCTTCATCAATTCTTGCTAAGATTTACCAGGGCATGTTATTAAGCATTAATTGAAACCAAAGTATGACCAAAGTCATTGACTGACAATTTTTACAGTAAAATCAACAATTTGATCCGGAAGACCCAATGTGATAAATGTGGAATTTTAATATTGCGTCACTAAACACGGAGTCCTATTTGTAAACAGATTATGGAATCTAATTCCCAAAAAAACAAATTAAAATTCCCATAACCTATCTGGTAAAGGTGAACTTGATTTGTTTTGCTTGCACACGAGGGGCTATTGTGGCATAGAGCATGTTGAAAAAGGCTTCCTTTGATCATTATTTGTTAGTAACATTGGAATCATAATGGGGAGGTTTCCCTAATCAGTGTTGTAATATCAAAAGCATAATAACAATTTTTTTTCTTAGATTGGTATTGCGTTGAAATCTTAAAATAACTGATAACAGATAAACACCTGAAAAATTCTATTCATTCTATTTTTAAACTCTGATAGAAGTGCCAAGATTTTCCAATGTCTGTTATTTTCCTTTTTGTGTAGCTTGAGGGTAAAGAAAAACCATGGTTGTGTTGAGCACGGATAATCAATGTGAAAAATTGTAACACTTAATTCCTACCAACCAGAGAAAAAATGGTAAACAAATAAATTGTAACATAATTCTGAGAGAATAAAATCAACAGTTTTTCTCAATTCTCTGTGAGAGACCACCCTTTTTGTGAAGCCTTCCACAAAACCAAACTTTTGTTTGTGCTTCTTGAGTTAACTATCCAGGTGATATTGGCTTTTGTTTTTATCTTGTATTTGCAGTTTTATGTGCATGGAACCACAAAGTTGGCTTATCTTGCTTCCATCCCAATTGTTAGTGAGAAGGCTTTGGTGCAACCAGATGATGAACCAACTTTCTCCTATGCAAATGGCCCTTATACAACGATGACCAAGTACGACTCTTTGGTAAAAATCAGAATGATCAACGTACAGTTATTTTTTTACTGTGTGATTTATGAGTACACGAAATACCAAGTAGTCATGCAAAAATCATTTTGATTAATCTGCACCTGGAGTTTTGTGTCCAAAAAAATGTTCTTTTCAGTAGAATTGTGTAATTCATATCCAGAATTAAGTAAAGCACAGTCAAGAACCAATTTCTCCCCAGCTCTTCCCCGCAACCCTCCACCTTATTTGAAGAGGTTGATACCTTGGACATTTGATCATTCTTCATGTGTGAGTCCAAACAGAATTGTTATTTGACTGGAGCAAAAAACAAACTACTGGAGAAACACACAGGTCAGGCAGCATCTGTGGAGGCAGAGGGATGGTTGACGTTTGGGGTCAAGACCCTGCATCGGGACTCAGGACCTGACATGGTCCCGAGTTCTGATGCATGGTCTCAACCTGAAACATCGACCACCTGCATCTGCAGTCTCTTGTGTCTCCTTGTTATTTGAGTGGATGGGCATAAGCTTGGTCTTAACCTCACCTTGAGGAACCATTTACGCATTTCCATAGGGATCACTGAATAACAAGCAGAGCTGAAAGTCTGGCCAACTTACATTTGCTTTTTCAAAACTACTGAAGCTAATTATTGCATTTTACCTAGGCTCCACTAAAGTCAGGTATTCAGTCTGTACTCTGCATAAATTTGATGAGTGGCCAGGAAGACACACATACATTTCCATATATAAAACATAGTTATAGTTGTGAAGTTACAGTGTTCATGACAAATAGCTCTGGATTATGTCGAGTCCTTTTAATTTCATTTCTGATTCAGTTTAACGTGGAATGGCATTCGTGTCACAGTCAAACAAATGAATCTTCCCACACATCTAAACTGCAGCAAACGATTGTCGGCTGACTTGCTGATTGCAGAACAAGAATATAGCAGGTTAGTAAAAACCATGATAACTTTACTGATATTATACAGTGAAAAGCTGTTTTAACTTCTCTATAAGGGCCAGTATTTTGATAGTCATTTTGGACCCCTGCCCAGAAGTGTGCTACAGTGCAGACAAGAGCATGTAACTCAGTGATAGCCTGAATAGTGATGTGAAACACAGGTGACACACAGATAACACATAACCGAGAAAATACAAGAACATACAAGCTGAAGAAGGTTTTGAATTTCTGTTTTTTAGTTTGATTGTACCATTTCTAGGCTGAAAAAAATACTCTTGATTCATGAAAGCTCTCTGAAAGTGGAGAATCAGAGTATTTGAAATGTGAGAGCTGTTGCTGTGAAACATAGTCTGCACAGAATGGAGAAATTAGTTACACAGTAAGTTAGTGAACAGCTGAACAATTGAAGAATGAGCATCTGTAAGAAAGTTGCCTCTGATGTCATGAATTGTACTAATATTGTCTTGTTTTAAGTTTTTTTAATCTGTGCTGTTGTTCAAAAGTACCAGTGTGATTTTGTTTTGATCAGAGGAGAAATTTTTCAGAGAAATTGCCTTTATTTCATTCAGTTCATTTTAGTTTAGAGTTGTAATACAGAGAGAATGTAACGTGATTCATGTTATCAACTGCAGAATAGTCAGCCCCTAGGAGAGGTTCAAAGACAAGCAAAAGGCAGTTATTGAAATAAAAGAAAGAAAGCAAACAAACTAAAATCAATATGTTTTTGCTATTGTATTAGGTGGAAAGAGGATGATGTGAATCAATGTGTGTGCTCCTTGAAAACTTAAAATGGGGAAATGGGGATAATGTAAATGAAAGTCAAGAAATTACAAATATATTGAAAAAATAGTCTACATTAGCATTTGCTGTAGAAGAAATGAATAGATTCAGTGTCAAAGGAAGGAACTTTTCAAAATTAACATAAAGTAACTTTAATAAAATAATGTCCCCACAAAATGACAGACAGATCCCCAGGACAAGATGGTTTCCATTCCAGGATTTTGGTGTAAGTGGGTGAGAACATGACCAAAGTCCCAACAACAATCTTCCAAAGTTTTCATTATTCGGAAACTGTTCCCTTAGATTGGAAAATTGTGGTAGTCACTCCACTTGGACTTCAAAGCTTCAAAACCTGGGCCTCTGCAACTGGATCCTTGACTTCCTTATCAGGAGACCACAGTCAGTGCAAATCGGTAATAACATCTCCTCGCTGACAATCAACACAGGCACACCTCAAGGATGCGTGCTTACCCCACTGCTCTACTCTCTCTACACTCATGACTGTGTGGCTAAGCACAGCTCAAACGCCATCTATAAATTCGCTGATGACACCACTGTTGTTGGTAGAATCTCAGATGGCAATGAGGAGACATACAGGAGTGAGATACATCGGCTGGTTGAGAGGTGTCGCAACAACAACCTCACACTCAACATTAGCAAGACCAAGGAATTGATTGCGGACTTCAGGAAAGGGAAGTCGGCAGAACACACACCAGTTCTCATTGAGGGGTCAGCGGTGGAAAGGGTGAGCAGCTTCTAGTATGGCAGGGGGATGGGAATCCATGCAGAAAGACAGAGGGAAGCAAAGCAGAGACCAGAGTAAAAGAGTAAGAGTGGAGTACAGAAATGTCAAATGCAAAGGACACAAAGGTTACTAGATTCTAAAAGGACAATGAATGTAAGGGCACTTTATCTGAATGCCCATAGTATTCGAAACAAGGTCAGTGAACTTGTGGCACAAATCAGTACAAAGGGGTATGATTTAATAGTCATTACAGAAACGTGGTTGCAGGGTGGAGATGATTGGGAATTAAATATCCAAGGGTATCAAGTAATACAGAAGGATAGGAAGGTAAGGGAGGTGGGGTAGCGCTCTTAATTAAGAATGAGATCAGGGCGATAGTGAGAGACGATATAAGATCTAGGGAGCAGAATGTTGAGTCCATCTAGGTAGAGATTAGGAATGGTAAAGGGAAAAAAATCACTGGTGCGAGTCGTCTATAGGCCACCGAATAATAACATTACGGTGGCACAAGCAATAAACCAAGAAATATTTGATGCGTGTAAGAATGGAACGGCAGTTGTCATGGGGGACTTTAACTTGCACGTAGATTGGGTGAATCAAGTTGGTCAAGGCAGTCTTGAGGAGGACTTCATAGAAAGCATCCGTCGTGATAGCTTTCTTGAACAGTATGTTAGTGAACCTACAAGGGAAAATGCTATCTTGGATCTGGTCCTGTGCAATGAGACAGGTAAAATTAACGATCTTGTAGTTAGGGATCTTCTTGGAAACAGTGATCATAGTATGATTGAATTTCTCATACAAATGGAGGGTGAATAGTTCAATCTAAAACCACTGTATTATGCCTAAACAAGGGAAACTACAACGGGATGAGGGAGGAGTTGGCTAGCGTAGACTGGAAACACAGGCTATATGGTGGGACAGTTGTGGATCAGTGGAAGTCTTTCAAAGAAATTTTTCACAGTGCTCAACAAAAGTATATTCCAGTCAAGAACAAGGACAGTAAAGGTGGAGAGAGCCAGCCTTGGATAACTAAGGAAATAAAAGAAGGCATCAAGCTAAAAGCTCATGCATACGAAGTTGCCAAGAGTAGTGGGAAACTGGAAGATTGGGAAAACTTTAAAAAGCAACAAAGAACCACTAAGCAAGTAATAAGGAAAGGGAAGATAGATTATGAAAGTAAACTAGCACAAAATATAAAAACAGATAGTAAAAGTTTTTAGAATTATATAAAGTGTAAAAGGGTGCTAAAGTGAATGTAGGTCCCTTGGAAGATGAGAAGGGGTAATTAATATTAGGCAATATGGAAATGGCCGAGGCCTTGAACGACTATTTTATGTCAGTCTTCATGGTGGAGGACACATCTAACATGCCAAGGAAATATTATGGATACGATGGGAGGTGAGGACCTCGATACAATGGCTGTCACTAAAGAGATAGTGATGAGTAAACTAGTGGGCCTAAGGTAGACAAGTCCCCTGGTCCTGATGGGATGCATCCCAGGGTACTGAAAGAAATGGCAGAAGTTATGGTAGAGTTATTTGT
Organism: Pristis pectinata; assembly: GCF_009764475.1. NCBI lineage: Eukaryota > Metazoa > Chordata > Chondrichthyes > Rhinopristiformes > Pristidae > Pristis > Pristis pectinata. The sequence goes on along the minus strand of NC_067425.1, from coordinate 5,744,692 downwards.
GATAATTTACCAAAATTTTCTGGACTCTGGGCAGGTCCCGGTGGATTGAAAGACAGCGAATGTCACACCACTTTAAAAAGGGATGTAAGCAAAAGGCAGGTAACTATAGACCAGTTAGCTTAACATCTGTAGTCGGGAAAATGCTTGAAGCTATCATTAAAGAAGAAACAGACATCTGGATAGAAGTGGTTCCATCAGGCAGACACAGCATGGATTCAGGAAGGGCAGGTCCTGTTTGACAAACTTACTGGAGTTATTTGAGGATATAATGAGTGCAGTGGATAAAGGGGAACAGGTGGATGTTGTATACTTGGATTTTCAGAATATGTTCGATAAGGTGCTGCATAAAAGACTTATCCATAAGATAAGGATGCATGGAGTTGGGGGTAATGTATCAGCATGGATAGAGGATTGGTTAAACAATATAAGGCAGAGAGTTGAGATAAATGGGTGTTTCTCTGGTTGGCAATCAGTGGTGAACGGGGTGCTGCAGGGGTTGGTGTTGGGCCCGCAACTGTTCACGATATGCTTTAACGATTTGGAAGATGTGACCAAGTGCAGCATATCTAAATTTGCTGATGACACTAAATTGAGTGGAAAAGCAAATTGTGCAGAGGATGCGGAGAGTCTCCAGAGAGATATAGATAGGTTAAGTGAGTGGGCAAGGGTCTGGCAGATGGAGTACAATGTTGGTAAATGCGAGGTCATCCACTTTGGAAGGAAAAATAGAAGATCAGATTATTATTTAAATGGTGAAAGATTGCAGCATGCTGTTGTGCAGAGGGACTTGGGAGTGCTTGTGCATGAATCACAAAAGGTTGGTTTGCAGGTACAACAGGTTATCAAGAAAGCAAATGAAATGTTGGCCTTCATTGCTGGAGGGATTGAATTTAAGAGTAGGAAGGTTATGCTGCAACTGTACAGGGTACTGGTGAGGCCGCACCTGGAACACTGCGTGCAGTCCTGGTCTCCTTACTGGCTTCGGAGGCTGTGCAGAGGAGGTTCACCAGGTTGATTCCAGAGGTGGAAGGGTTGGCCTATGAGGAGAGATTGAGGCGTCTGGTACTTGCTGTAATTCAAAAGAATGAGAGGAGATCTTACAGAAACATATAAAATTATGAAAGGGATAGATAAGATGGAGGCAGGAAGGTTGTTTCCACTGGTAGATGAGACTAGAACTGGAGGACATAGCCTCAAGATTCAGGGGAATAGATTTAGGACAGAGATGAGGAGAAACTGCTTTTCCCAAAGAGTAGTGAATCTGTGGAATTCTCTGCCCAGGGAAGCAGTAGAGGCTACCTCATTAAATATATTTAAGACACAGCTAGATTTTTGCATAGTAGGGGAATTAAGGGTTTTGGGGAAAAGGCAGGTAGGTGGATCTGAGTCCACAGCCAGATCAGCCGTGATCTTATTGAATGGTGGAGCAAGTTTAATGGGCCAGATGGCCTACTCCTGCTCGTATGTTCTTTATATTCTTCAAGTTCCTCGGCGTCAACATCTCGGAGGTAGATCACATTGATGCAATCACGAAGAAGGTACGCCAGCGGCTCTGCTTCATTAGGAGTTTGAAGAGATTCAGTATATCACTGAAGACTCTTATAAACTTCTACAGATGTACGGTGGATAGCATTCTGACTGGTTGCATCACAGCCTGGTATGGAGGCTCCCGTGCATAGGATTGCAAGAGGCTGAAGAGGGTTGCAGACTCAGCCAGCTCCATAATGGGCACAACCTTCCCCTCCATCGAGGACATCTTCAAGAGGCAGTCTACCAAGAAAGTGGTATACATCACTAAGGACCCTCACTATCCGTGACATGCCCTCTTCTTGTTACTACCATCGGGGAGGAGGTACAGGAACCTGAAGACCCAAACTCAATGATTCAGGAACAGCTTCTTCCCCTCTACCATCAGATTTCTGAACAGTTCGTGAACACTACCTCGTTATTCCTTTTTTTTTGCACTATTTAGTTTTGTAACTTATACTAATTTTATGTCTTTGCACTGTACTGCTGCTGCGAAACAACAAATTTCACGTCATATAAGTCAGTGATAATAAATCTGATTCCGATACTATTTAAGAAAAGTGAAACAAGAAATGATCGACAAGTTAGCGAAATGTCTGTTTTCAGGAAATTATTATGAAGATAACTAGCCTGAAACTTTCCACCAGGTATAAAAAGGCACAAGGACTATTTTCCCCAAAGTGGAAGATGATCTTAATGGAAAATAAAAGCTGTAAGTTAACCAGGCAGAAAGTTCTAAAGAGCTTGTAAAAATGACTTTAAAATCTTTCCAATGACTTGTTAATTTTGAAATACCTTTTAAAAATCTTTCCAGTTGCTTGTTAACACAAAAAGACATTTTAAAATCTTTATAAAACTTCTTTTAAAATCCCTGCAGTATGTTGCTAATTTGTTGTAAAGTATCTGAAAATTTTTGCAAGTTTCTGAGGGCATTTAAACTTTGCCAACCTTTCTTAGCTATTCTGGGAGTGTGTATTCTCCTGTCAGTTTTTTCCTGATTTTGTGGGTGTGTCCAGTCCTAACTGCCCCACATGATCCTTTTTTTTAAACCACAACATGAAACAATGATGCTAAAGAGAATGCCGTAAAAAAAATCTAACAGCGTTTTGTTCCAACTTCTCATCAAAAGGAATCACTGAAGGCAAGTCTTTCTTTTAATGAGGTTGACAGTGGCCACAGGCAGTTTCTCACATACTGCTACACCTGGCAGATTGGCAGAACTCCAGGAAGTCAAGTTCGATGAACTTTGAGTATTGGTCAGCACGTGGGAATATGATACTATTGCAGTCACTGGGAATTGTTTTAAAGAAGGGAAATACTGGTAGCTCAACATTCCAGAGTAGAGAGGTTTCAGGCATTATAGGGAGCGATATTAAAGAGGAAGGGCCATTGCAATATTGATCATGGAATCACTGCAGTAATGAGGGAAGGTGACTTAGAAGGCTCTTCAAAGGACGTGTGTTGAGCTTAGAAATAAAAAAGAGGCAATCAATTCACTGAAATTATACAAGAGGTCTCCCAATAGTCAGCAGGAGATGGAGGAGCAGATATGTAGACAAATCACAGAGAGCTGTAAGAGGAATAGGGTTGTAGTAGAGGGGATTACAACTTCCCTAATATTAACTGAGATTGCTTTAGTGTGAAAGGATCAGCATATGGGATTATGATATTACTGCAATCATGGAAATGTGGTTGAGGGAAAGGCAGGACAAACAGTTCAATGTTCTGGGGTATAGAAGTTTCAGTTGTGACAGAGGGGTTGCAAAAGAGATGGGAGTATTGCATTGCAGAGTACTTGTGTTCAGTCCACAGGGGTGACCCTGAGTTTCCCATTGCCTGCCACTTTAATTCCTCATCCCACTCCCAGTCTGACCTACCGGTCTGTGGCCTCCTATAATGTTACAGTGAGGCCCAGTGCATGTTTGAGGAACAGCACCTCATCTATCTAGACATGTTGCAGTCTTCTGGACTCAATATTAAATTCTACAACTTCAGGTAGCTCGATTTCTTAGTCTGTGTCAGTCATTCATCTGCAATAATAGTGCAGCTTGTTTTATTTTCTCCTACTATTTCTCTCTGGGAGTGGAGGACATATGCAGCCTGACCTACTAGGCTGTCCTACTCTGCATTTCACAACTCCCACATTCTTTTGTCTATCTTCTGATCCTCTAACTGCTTCCATTCATTCATTGACTAGATAGCCTTGTTTACAGTTTATCCCTATGGGCACCCTGGTTTTAGCCAATCATAGACACTCACCTCCCCCTACCATCCTTGCAACTTTACCAAATTCTTTTGTCTTTTCAGTTCTCACAAAGGGTCTCAGACTGGTTTCGCAGACTGGAGGCCTGTGACTAGTGGTGTGCCTCAGGGATCTGTGCTGGGGCCATTGTTGTTTGTTGTCTATATCAATGATCTAGATGATAATGTGGTAAATTGGATCAGCAAGTTTGCTGATGACACTTTAAGATTGGAGGCGTAGTGGACAGCGAGGAAGGCTTTCAAAGCTTGCAGAGGGATCTGAACCAACTGGAAAAATGGGCCACAAAATGGCAGATGGAATTTAATGCAGACAAGTGTGAGGTGTTGCATTTTGGAAGGACATACACAGTAAATGGTAGGGCACTGAGGAGTGCAGAGGAACAAAGGGATCTGGGAGTTCAGATACATAATTCCCTGAAAGTGGCGTCACAGGTAGACAGGGTTGTAATAAAGGCTTTTGGCATCCTGGCATTCATAAATCACAAGTATTGGAGTTGGGATGTTATGGTGAGGTTGTACAAGTCATTGGTGAGGCCAAATTTGGAGTATTGTGTGCAGTTCTGGTCACCTAACTATAGGAAGGATATCAGTAAGATTGAAAGAGTGCAGAGGAGATTTACTAGAATGTTGCCTGGTCTTCAGGAGTTGAGCTAAAAACATAGAAAAACTACAGCACAATTCAGGCCCTTCAGCCCACAAAGCTGTGCTGAGGAGACACAGCTGTGCCGAGGAGAAAGTACAGGGAAAGATTGAACAGGTTAGGACTATATTCCTTGGAGCATAGAAGAATGAGGGGAGATTTGATAGAGGTTTACAAAATTATGAGGGGCATGGACAGAGTTAATGCGAGTAGGCTCTTTCTACCTAGATTAGGAGAGATAAGTACGAGAGGACATGGCTTTAGGGTGAAAGGGGAAAGGTTTAGGGGGAACATTAGGGGGAACTTCTTCACTCAGAGCAGTGGGAGTGTGGAACGGGCTGCCATCTGATGTAGTAAATGAGGGCTCACTCTTAAGTTTTAAAAATAAATTGGATAGATACATGGACGGGAGAGGTCTGGAGGGTTATGGACTGGGTGCAGGTAAGTAGGACTAGTGGAATAAAGTTTCGGCACAGACTAGAAGGGTCGAATGGCCTGTTTTCTGTGCTGTCGTGTTCTATGGTTCTATAGTCTCTGACCTGAAATGTTGACTCTGTTTCTCTTCCCACAGATGCACCCTGACCTTCTGATTACTTCCAGCATTTTCTGTTTTTGTTTTAGATTTCCAGCATATGCAGTTTTTTTTTGATTTTCTGACCACAGTGTTCTCTTTTGTTGTGCCTTGTAGTCAACTTCGGCACCCCAGCTTCCTGCTGCTGATGGCTGTGTGCCAGCTGTCTGAACTGGATCAAATCCGTTTAGTGTATGAGAGGATTAATCTTGGTTCCCTTTATGGAGTATTGCATGAAAGGGTAAGTTAATATTTAAAACTGCACTCTTATTATAACCTGAGTTCTTTCGGTGATGCATTTTGTGTCAGATACTATTTGCCACAAAATGTTGCCACATATTTATTGCAACAAAATTATTATAACAAAATTGGGGGCTCGTCCAGGATTTGAACCCAGGACCTCTCACACCCCAAGCGAGAATCATACCCCAATTTTGTTATGAACCAGCAATAAAAGAAACACTCTGAGTCATGTGGTAAGTGTTAAAAACTACTTTATTAATAACTACTTATGATAATAAGAAAAATAAAAGTAAAAATGTTAGAATGTTAGAAGTAAAAATGTTAAACCTTGAACGTTAACCCCAAAACTAAACTCGAACTGTGTGTGTGGCAAAGTCCCAAACTCCAAGTCCAGGAATAGTTATTAAAGTTCAGTTCCGCAAGCCATAAGGTGAAACATGAGCAAAGGCTTCTTCAACAACCACCATTGTCTGAAGATAAGACGTAGATGTAGAGAGAACATAGAGAATAATTACGAAATCCAAATATTCCACGATGGAACCCAAATGACACCTCACTGTTTACTCGGTAGTGACTTCCTCACCCCGAAAAGCATCCGAATCGTGGCCGTCCACCTGTTTCCCTCCACAGGTCAGCAACAAAGTGAACTCCACCGGATTACTCCCAATAATCCATACGTGGATTGTAGTAACAGACACAGTTATTGTTTCTCATCCATCGATAGAGAAAACTAGCAGGCTGGTGTCTCTCTCTCTTCTCTCTCTCTCTCTCTCTCCTCTGACTGATTTCATCAACAACGTCATTCCGTCCTTTATCTTCTGTTGACATAAGCACGCCACACACACACACACACACACACACCACTGTGCTCTATCTTAAAGGGACATTCACCAATAGTAACCTAGTCCGTAACAGATGGAACATTTTTACTTGATAAATTAACTAAACTGAGCCATATAAATTCATAAACCAATATAGCTGAATTGGAAACTGAATATTAATTTGCTATATTGTATTAAAATGTCTCAAGGTACTTCACACCAGAAAGAATGCCTGCAGGCCAATAGTAGGTCAAATGTGTAAAATGCCTTTTACAGGGTAAGCATTTATAGATAAAGTGTAAGGTGTATTTTTTTTAATGAATTGAAAGTGGACAGAGCTTAGGATCTGTCACATAATATTTCATGTAGGATTCTGAAGTTTGCTAAGGATGACAAAACTAGGTGGGATTGTGAGTGGGGAGGAGGATGTAAAGAGGCCTCAAGGAGATAAAGACAAACTGAGTTAATGGGCAGGAACTTGGCTGATGGAATGTAACATGGAAAAATGTGAGGCTTTAGTGCCCAAAACAGAAAAACAAAGCATCATTTTAAAATGGTGAGAGATTGGTTAATGTTGCTGTACTTTTTTGTACACAAGGCACCAAAAGCCAACATTCAGGTGCAGGAAGTGATTAGGAAGGCAAATGAAATGTTTTGTTGGTCTTAATTGTAAGAGGATTTGAATACAGGAGTAAATGTTTCTTACTACAATTATATGGGCCTTAGTGAGACTGTACCTGAAGTATAGTGTACAATTTTGGTCTTGTTACCTAAAAAAAAATACTTGTCATAGAGAGACTGCAGCAAAGATTCACTAGATTGGTTCCAGAGCTGCAGGTTAACTGCAGGTAGACTAGACTGTATTTTCTAGCGGTTAGAAGAGTGAGAGGAAATTTTATTGAAACATACAAAATTCCACAGGCTGGATGGTTCCCCTGGCTGAGGAGTCCAGAACCAAGGATTGTAGTCTCAGAATAAAGTGTAGGCTGTTCAGGATTGAGGTGAGAAGTTTCTTCACACAGAGGCTGCTGAATCTCTGGAATTCTATACCCCACCAGAGCTGTGGGGGGTCAGTTATTGAGTTTGTTCAAAACAGATTGATAATTTTCAGGATAGCAAGGGATATGGGGATAGTGCAGGAGAATGACATTAAGGTAGGAGATCAGCCATGATCCTCATTGGCAGAATAAGGTTGAGGGGCCAAAATGGACTACATCTTCTCCTATTTATGTTCTTGTACATTGTTTTCCATTAAAGTGGAATCTGATGCAGTATGCACGGTAAGTCGTAGGATTAAAATTGGAAAAAATATCAGTGTTGTTCTGCTGCAGTGCCGCTCCTGCGCCATCTTGTATATTCAGAATTAATAGGTTTAGGGCTCCACAGCTTTGCTAATGGCTTTACTTGCCATTCAGCACTGTATTAAACCAGATATAACAGAAGCTTGTAGATTTGATCCCTGATCCCAGTGGGGCTTCTGTAATTAGCTTCAGTAGTGGCAACATGTGGAACTCTCAGAATCCACATATTGAAGGGAGGAAAGGGAAAATTAGAAAATAATTTGTCTCAGAATCCAGATCTATATTTTGATCTTGCAAGTTGTCACAAGGAATGACAAATTCATGCTGGGTTGGCTGTAAGGAATTTATACTTGCTGTTGATGTGGGGCTTTTTTATTCAACATTGTATTTCAGCGCTCCGAGTTTCCAGTCTTGCCTGTGGAGACAATTGTGCAGATGCTCCTACAGATTACTGATGCTCTCCTTTATCTTCACTCACGGGGATACATCCATCGAACTGTCACCTCTCATGCTGTGCAGCTTGTTTTACCTGGCATTGCCAAATTGAGCAACTTTGAATTCATGGTCAAGAGGTACAAATTAAGTGATTTCCAGTATCTGTTATCCCTGAAGGACAATATGTTTCTCTATAATCATTCATTAGCTTCCTAGGTCTATGACAGAAGCTTGATATACAATGACATTCTCACATTCACCTCTACAGCTATCTCCATCCACTGTCTGAATGCCTCTATCCATGCAGATAAAGCATATCTGTCCTCTTTCCTGCCAAGGCTTGTGTCAGTAAATCAGGTCTTCCTCTCTCTCTCTTGTCCATGTTTAGTCATCTCTTCCAAAAAGCTGCAGTAACCTGTGGAATCCCATGACATGCTGCAGGCACATTGCTTTAATCAGAATGAACTACTTGAATTAGGACCAGTCAGTCATGAAATTAGGCTCTATGGTGATGTGCTATGGCAATCAACAATCATCATAATGAGCAGATGGTGTATGGGCATGCATGGGATTGAACCACACAATTTAAGCAATGCTATCCAATTTAGCCCCCAGTGTGTCATTATTAGGTGCTGCATGAGGAATACCATTGTGGTGTGACAATGGTGTTACTGGGCACAGCATCCAACAACCAGTGTTAGTACTTTCAGCGAGATCTCTGCTTAAGGATCTCTACTTCCATCATAGGTCATCATAAACGTCTATTCATTTATCAAGTACCAAGTTTATTCTAAAAAAAAACGCCACCCTGTCTCCCTTACCTGTTCTAGCCAACAAGGGCTTTCTTCTGCTTTGTTTTGCTTCTTCCTAGCCTATTTTCAACTCCTGCAGTCCATTATTGGCCTGAACCACAGCTACCATGCTGCTGTCTGGTAGTCTGTCACCCTTTGACACTTCTGGCCTGTCTTACCTTGTATTGAACATGACTTCACTTTTGCTGTGACCAGTGCTTTCTGTTCTTCACATCCCCTGCTGCTTCTGCAAAGAAGACATTTTAAATAATGTATTAAACTTCAATATGGAAATAAAGTTTACATTTAAAAGTGCCATCTTAGTTTAAAGTTTTTCTAATGACATAATACTGAAAAGAATTCAAAACATTGTAAGCAAATTTATTTCAAGAATGCATGAAAATAATTACAATTTTTTTCTAATACTTCCACAGTGTTGATGGAGGCACACACAGCGATCTATCCCAATTCCCCATCCCTCCACAGTTTTACAACTGGCTAGCACCAGAGGTAATTTGGGGCAAACCTGCCACAATCAAATCAGATGTCTACAGTCTTTGTACTCTGGTCCAGGAACTGTTTACAGGTATGGTCTACAGTCCTAATATGATGGCGGTAATATTCTAATAGGCTTGTTTGTTGCATTAAACACTGGGTTGGATCTGCTGTGTTAATTGACCTTTTCTGTAAATACTATGCATTATGCATATAAACTATATATTTGTACAAATAATAGAGAAAGATGGCACAAACGTACAGTGCCTTGGAACTAAAAGGAGAACATAAATTTAAGCCTGTAGTTTCCAATGTGTGTTTTATAATCTCGAACAGTGGCAAGGAAGCTCCCTGCGAGTCAATTCATTTTATGTGTTGTCAGCTGCAAGTACTCCCTTTCATCAGGTTGATGTGCAACTTAAAATAGAGGTTATTTTTCTCTCGCACCAGCCAACTGCAAAATGTTTAATAGGATACCATAGATTGAACAGTTTCCCTTGAAGAATTTCTGTTAAACAAACCACTGGCTCTATGTTTTCCCTGGGATTTCCTAGAGCAATGAGTGGTACAGGTATTTTTTAACTGTATTTAGGTCAACTTGAGATAGACCTTGGTGAATAGCTGTTAAAATTATTGTGTAGTGAGTAACACTTACTTTATGGGATATTTTATGTATTAACTGAGTTTCTGATATGCAATCGTACTTTCAACTTTGCATGCAGATGCAGTTCCCTGGGAAGACCTGGATGGATTTGCAATAAAGGAGCTACTAGCAGCTGGACGGTATTTAACTGTAGACGAACAAGTTCCAAACCCATACTATGACATTGTGCAAATGGGAATTCGAGTAAAGCCTCAGAATCGGACAATGAACCTTCAAGATATCCGGTTTATCCTCCGGAATGACATCAAGGTGGATAACCTAGATATTTAGAGCAAAAGAACACCCGATGAATATTTCAAGGTGTAGGGTAGACTGCAGGAGACTTTTCCCCATGTCAGAGGTATATTAAACGAGAGAACATAGATTTAGGGTAAAAGGTAAGAGATTTAGAAGGGCTCTGAGGGGGACCGTTTTCACCAAGAGAGTGGTGAGTACCTGAGTACACCACCCTGAGAAAGTGGCGGAAGAGGAGTCATTGAATTGCGTCGGCATAAAAGGCAATGGGCCAGGTGCTGGAAGATAGGATTAATACAGGTGGTGTGTATGTATCAAATTGGCAAGTTAAGAAATTCTCAGTTAAAGTGTAATTTTGTTAATATCAGTCTACTCTCATTTATCACAGGATCTAATTAGCAATCAAAAGAAACACACCTTTGAAAAAGATCAATCTGAACTGCAGTGTTTATATGATGATGTCAACATGTTTCAGATAAACAATGAAGACCACAGGAGAGAACAGGAACAACTGCAAAAGGAGAATGCTGGCAGAGGAAAACAGCCAGAGTGTTTAGAACAAGCTCAAATTACAACTGACAATGATGGTATGAAAATTGTCATAAAGGACTGCTGACTTTTTTCACTATCCACAGAAGTATGTCATTGTTCTATTTCTTTGCCAATATCTCAAAGGAAGTCAATGGTTTGGGGATTTTTCATCAGTGTAACTTTGTTCATCTTTTCCCTTTGCATCTTTTCTCCCTTTCCTTACTGAAACACCACTGAGTTCCAAGTCGTGACCTGTATAATCTAAGCTGACACTTCTAGACAAAACTGGGGTTAGCTGACCTCTTGCCTACCTGTTCCTCTGGTGTGAATCAACATCTGCTTTCTCTCTTCAAAGATATTCTGATATTCTGCCTCAGCAAACAGCCTACAGCCATCACAAATGCTCATACATCTCATTGCTGAATGTAGGATTTATTTTACTGAATTAACTGAAATACCTGCCTGTGTTGCACAATTTAAAAGCAAAATCACTGTATGTGAATTACTTTGGAATGTTTTACTGAGAAGCAGAATACAGTGCTATATAAATGCCAGTTTTGCCATCTAATTGGAGAAGATTGAAAAACACAACCGTATGAAACAGTAATTTCAAGAGACTTAACTTGGCAAAATTTGTATCATAGCAGTTACTACAATTACCTGTGAATTTGTTACATACATAGGTGTGCAAAGCACAAACAGAGTTTCCCACAAAACATGGTTCTAAGATATAATATTATTCTAGTCTAGGAATATTGAGTTGATATAAAATTACTGAAGGCATTCACTTGTTTATTTTAACCTTATTTAAATCGGAGTGCCTAGGAATTTCCTTTGAACACCTTCACACTTACTTTGCTAATATTCACATTGCATAATTTTGAGGTTATATTGTCAACAGACCTGCAGTTTTTTTTTCCAAAAGTACATTTTATTCATAATATCTGTAGTAAATACAATCAGGACATGTCACTATTTTCATTCACTGTACCAAGCAATTCAATACATTGTCTTATAATATATTAACATTGCTAATGTTTCATCTTTAAACATCACATCGCTGAATGATTTGTTGGTCTCTCCGCACATATTCCCTTGCCTTGGAATAGGGTCAATAGACCTGCAGTTAAGGATTATACATGCCTATATATTTCCCAATAGATGATTTTTACTCGTCTCTCACTTCTCCTTGTTACAGCCTTTCTTTGTAGTACTGACGTCACCATGATCCTCTGACCTCTTCCTTTTTATTCTTTCTCAGCTCCAGTAAAACTCTCCTGTGGGATATTCCATCTTTTCTACTGAGCTGATTGTACTTTTCTACTTACTAATAGTGCTGTTGCCTAAAAATTATACTAATATGATTGGACCATTGATCCAAAGACATGAGCTCAAATCCTACCATCGAAGCTGCGAAGTTTAAAGTCAAATAATTAAATAAATCTGGATTAAAATGTTGGTTTCTGTAATGGTGGCCATGGAACTATGGCTTTGTCACAAAATGCCATCTGATTCACTGATATCCTCTAGTGAAGAAAATTTGCCATCTTTACCCATAGTGGCTTTTATTTGAGCCAGACCACACCAATGAGTTTGACTCATAGTTGCCTCCTTAATTTAGGGGTATTTAGGAATAGTCAATAAATGCTGACATTGCCAGTGAAGTCCACATCACATAAATGAATTTAAGTAAAACCCTCTCTTGAACTTGAAGTCTGTTCAAAATCCTTCCCTGATTCCACCTAAGCAGTAACTTCGGTATTTATCTTGATTTTATTAATGTTAGAGGGACCTTACTAAAGCATATAAAATATTAAAGATAAGATAAATCCTATTGCTCCAAATAAATGAAGCTAGCAAGACTAGAGGGTGCTTGTTATATTGTATGATCTAATGAAAAATAAATCGAGATCCAATACCAGAAGGTTTATTTCAAATGGACGGTAATAAATGTCTGAAAAGATTTGTCAGACAGACTAGAGATGCATACTATTCTAATTATATTGGATGCTAGGTTTGTAAAGCTAAGTACAGTGGGTTTTATTTTGTTAATATATGGGGTGTGGGCATCCCTGGCAATGCCTAAGTGCCTTTGAAAAAGCGATGGCGGCTGACTTTTTGAACCAATGTAATTTTTGTGATCATGGAGGTACACAGCACAGAAACAGGCCCTTCGGCCCCGCCACGTCAATGCCAACCATCTATACTAGTCCCAGTTACCAACACTCGGTCCATAGCCTTCCATGCCTTGGCGATTCAAGTGCTTATCCAGATACTTCTTAAATGTTATGAGAGTCTTTGCCTTCTTCATATCCCCAGCAGAGTGTTCCAGATCAGATCTCCTATTTCTTACATTAAATCTAGTTATTGTGTGGCATTGGGTAGGGAGTTTCAGGATGGTGACCCAAGATGCCTTTGCTCTCTTCCACAGATTTGTAAGGTCCCTTGACGAATACTGGTGTATGGTGGGTTAGTTGATCTCATATGAAACAGTGGGGAAGACCTATAATTGGATTAATTATTTAAACTTTATAGGGTTAGGAGGCTAGGGTAACATAAATGTTGGCAAGCAGTTAGGTTAGATGGCAGTAAGTCTTGTAACTGCAGCCATTTATTAAAGGGGGGAATGGATAGTTCTTGACTGAGGGAATGTTTTCAGTTATGGAAAGTAGGTTGTAGTGTTGCTAAGACTACTTATGATAAAATGTTAGTGAGGGGTCCTGAAGCTTGTTTGATTGCCTTAGATCAATAGAGAAGAACTTCCCAGTGTTATCCCTGAAGTGTTTGTGCCTCTGAAATGAAGTGGCATGACACAGGCAAGGTAGGTGGATTCCACCATGTTTGGATGGGATTGAAGAAGTTTCCATTTCCTCCTTTGGGCTCTGTGGTCCTCGGCTTGAGAAAGTCACTGTCCAATGGCCTGTACTGGAAGGGCGGGGGCTAGCATAAGAGAGTAGCATAAAATTGTAATTTTTACCATCTGCCCTCATCCTTGGTGATCTTACTACCTGAGAACACACATGAAAGTACCAAAGCAAACTGGCACTACAGCAAAACTTCAGGAGAGGAGGGGTGAAGAGAAGGACGAAAAAGGGTCTCCACTTTGTTTTTGTTTATTTTACAGAATATTCCTATTACAATATGGGTCGTCGCACTAGCTTCAGTCCACGGAAGAGTGGACCAGATGACAAAGTCAGACATTTAAACAGTGAACTGTCGCAGCAAATTACAGTATTGTATGATTGTTGGAAAACTGAACAAAATCAACTTGAGGGTACAGCAGAGTCCAGAGCCCAGGGCGGTGCTTACATTGACGATAAACCTAGTAAAGATTCCAGTCCATGGAAGAAGATTGAGCAGAACCATGACTCTGAGTCACCAGAACCTCAGCATGAAAATCATTATACAGATGTTCTAGATCATTTACATGAACTAGATCTTGCATTGGAGGAAGAAATGTACGTTATCTCTGATGAAGAGGGAGGCAGCATTACTTCTTTGAAAACAGCCATAGAATACACATCAGATGAGGGAGATGAACAGAGTGATGGGACTACAAATTTGTCTCAAGATTGGTCAGGAATGGAAGGTTTAGAAAGTGAGCAAGAAAAATATGGTCTGGTCTGCCAACACACACCGAGCAGCAGTGCAATGGAAGAGAAGGATATTGCAACTAGCATTTCAGTCCAGCAGTCAATCAGTAGTTGTGAAATCAACATTCAGACATCAAAACACCTAGTGCAACAAGCAGTCAGTGCCCTTGATCACATAAAGAGAAGTTATAACCTTGAGATTGGCACAGTGCAGAAATCCGAGAAGGAGAATCTGGTGGATGATTTACAGCTTGCAGAGAAGGCCGCTTGCACTAAGCTACCAGACTATGATGAAGTGGACTATCAGAGGCAAAATGAAAAGGGGAACAAAAGGATTAATTCAACCAATAAAGGTCACCTGGTGATCCCCATAGCTGTGGCTCCTCCAACATGCTATCAGCTCCCAGTGTATGGAGTGGAGAAGAGATATGGAGCTGATCCTGCAGGGCATTTTCAACCAGCATTTGATGTTCTTGGTCTTACTCAAGATGAACAGCCAGCAGTAGCAAAGGGTTGTAGTTCTGATGTTCTGAAAACATCAGAGACTTTTGCTGATGGGACACAAACCATATGTTCATTGAAGAAGCAAGTGAATGATGAGCATATTGATTACAAATTTCCACATGATGAAAGCTTTAAATCTACGCCAGGCCACAAGGGGAAACTGGCAGTGAAGAGCAAGAAGAAAGTGAATATATTACCACATGTTCACAAGCAGGAGAATAATCCTGTGAGTTTCTAACGTTCAGAAATTGTAATGTAACACTTACTGCTTTCCGTCTACTAAACTTACTACTTGTGTAAACAGCTCAGAAAGAGAAGAAATAGCACTCTGCTAAAGGAATGGAAATTGAGCTTCATGATAGTACTGTTAAATAGATATATTTTCTTGCTGCAGGTTCGTAAAGGTCGCATATCTATGAGAATCCCATCTCAGGGCAACCAGCAAGGATCTAGAAAGCAGTGCATGTACCTATCAGGCAATAGGAAAATCCGCATTACACAAAGGTGAGTTTTCAAACTTCGATTATTTATAAATTCGGCAGTTATCTGAGAGCAGTGTATGTCTTTGTGCACTTAATACTTACAAGGTAATGAATAATGTTTCTTTTAATGCACACCATGTGTGATGTTCTTCCCCATCCCAGCAATTCTTTAATAAAAACACAACATACTAGAACATTGTGGAATAAGAAACAGAGTTAATGTTTCAGGTCAAAGACCTCCATCGAAATTCAGCAATTCGTTGTCAGTCAGCAGAGGTAACTAAGTGCATAAAAGTTTCAGAAAACTTTACAATATTCGTTGCTCAGTTTCAGCTTCAATGATTATTACACCCGAGTCAGAAAATTGTGGGTTCAAATCCCACTTGACTCCAGCACTGCTCCATTGAAGGTGCAAATTTTCCATGAGACATGCACTAGAAGACTGGCAAACTTTGGTCAGACCAATGCAAGGAGCTGACTGCAACCAAATGTTACAAACTGATGCATTCCAGGGTGTCGGAGCACCTGCTGAGAGTTGCACTGGAGCTTGGTGCAGCCTCCACATAGGCTCCATGGGGAAAGGCCACAGTGTGTGGTACTGCTGCCATTGAACACCGAGTAAAAACCTCTCAAGTTACTGCTGATGGAACAACATAAATGCACCCTTGTTCAACCAGAGGTTGTGTACCTTAGACTCTAACACTAGACACTAAGTAGACACTAAAAGGCTACAGTTGGTTAAAGATAAAGTTGAAGCCATTGTGAAGGCAAAATTGTGGCAAACTCAAATCTTTCTTGAGAATGATTCAGTACAACACCAGATGCTGCCATCAGTACTTGCATACTGCACCAGCTGTTTAATAAGATTGAATAATTAAAGAGAAGTGAACAGAAAGCATATGATCTACATAAGTGGAGTTTAAGTGGTGTGTTCTTATTTGCACATTATGGCACAACAAGGACATTGAAGCTTTACATGATTCCAAAATTCTATATATTTTGAAATAGTACATATATTGGAATGTGGCAAATGTAACCCCACTATTTAAAAGGAGGGAGAGAGAAAACGGGAAACTATGGACTAGTTAGCCTAATACCAGTAGTGGGGAAAATGCTAGAGGCTATTGTAAAAGGCAAGATAACAGGGCACTTGGAAAATATCAACAGGACTGGTCAAAGTCAACAATTTATGAAAGGGAAATCTTGCATCACAGCCCACAGGAGTTTTCTGAGGATGTAATTGGTAGAGTAGAAAGGGGAAAACTAGTCAATGTGGTGTATTTAGATTTTAAGAAAATCTTTGATAAAATTTTACATAAAAGATTAGTGTGTAAAGTTAAAGCTTTGGGATTAATGTACTGTATGTATTGAAAATTGATTGACAGATAAATGGTTCTTTTTCAAGGTGACAGATGGTAACCAGTGAGGGTCAGTGCTTGGGCCTCAGCTATTCACAGTATATTTCAATGATTTGGATGAGCAAACAAAATGTAATATTTTGAAGATTGCTAATGATTCTAAACTGATGAATTGTAAGTGGATACAAACAGGTTTCTTAGTAACTTAGACAGATTGAGTGAGTAATAAAACCTTGGTAGGTGCAATATAGATGCAGTATAGTGCAGATAAATGTGAAATTGTCCAATTCGGTAAGAAGAACAGAAAGGCAGCTTGCGTTAGATTGTACATCAGCCCTTCCCACAGAGACTTGGGTGTCACTGAAAGCGAACATGCAAGTGAGGCAAGCAGTTTAAGAAGTTAAATGGAATATTAATTCAGAAAATGCTGGAAACACTCAGCAAAGGCACAACAGAAAGATTCAGATTTCCAGCATCTGCAGTTTTTTAAAATTTTCTTTTACAGTCAAGTGGTATGTTGGACTTCATAGCAAGAAGTTTTGAGCACAGGAGCAAGGATATCTTGCTATAGTTATACAGGGCCTTGGTTGACTACACCAGTATTGTTCACAGTTTTTGTCTTATTACCTAAGAAAGGATATAATTCCCATAGTGTGCTTGCAATGAAATTTCACTGGATTGATTCTCAGGATGGTGGGACTGCCGTACGAGGAGAGATTGGGTTGACTGGGTTTCTATTCACTAGAGTTTGAAAGGTTTGAGAGAAAATCTAATTGAATTTACAAAATTCTGACAGGGCTAGGCAGACTGGATCTGGGGAGGACGTTTCTTTGGCTGGTGTGTCTAGACCAGGGGCCCCATTTTCAGGATATGAGGTAGACATTTATGACTGAGTTGAGGAGAAATGTCTTCACTCAGAAGGTGGTGAACCTGTGGAATTCGCTCCCACATAAGGCTGTTGAAGCTAGGTTGTTATATGTATTTAAGAAGGAGATTTCTAAATGCAAGTGCCTCGAGGGATACAGGAAGAGAGGGGGAATATGGTTTCAAGATGGATGATCAGCCTTGATCATATTGAATTGAGCAGCTCATAGGGCCTGTCTTCTACTTGTCTATGAATGGGAATGAAAAATTAATGACGTGTTGACATAATGTAAATATGTAAGCAAATATGATTTGCTTGGTAGAGTGAATGATGACAGATGAATGTCCTCTATTGTATAATTGCAAATTCAATGAATAAAATATATTTCTGGAAAGAAAAACTGTTGAAAGAAAAATTGCTGCATAATAATCTCAAATTCAATCTTGTTTCATTTGTCTAGCTGTAACACTGTGCCAGAAGGAATCAAAGTGAGGCAGAAAAAGAACCCTGAGATTTCTCATTTGACCAGCATGGAGAAAACTCATAATCGAAATTGTGGTAGAATGCCAAAGGGAAAATCTGAGCAAGCATCTGCAACCACCAATTGGACAAGTAAGGAAATACACCTGGATCACTAACGTCATCAGTTAGTCAAGTAATTAGATATGGCACTCAGCCTTGTCCTTGCTATTTCAGTGGTGTCATGAAACAGTGCAATTATATACCATCATTTACTTTTCCCTTTAGATATTAAATCTTAGAACGGTGGTAATTACTTCTCATCCTTCACAGGAAGAACTCAAAAGCAGATTTCATTTCAGTTGTAATTAGAAAGTGTAAGAACATCGTAGCAGAATGATATCAGAATAATTGTGTTTAGAATTCATGGCTTGGTACCATCTTTGTAGGTGACATGGCAGACATGATTGAAAAGATGGCATCTGGATGCCTGCCTGTTGGACAAGGGGAGTCAAAGCAGCAAAGTAGCCCATATACGGAGCACGTGGATGAAGAGGAGTTGTTCCGTCGTTTTGCAAAGCTACCACGCCAAAGCATGAACCATCCTCCGCCTTCCAACAGACACCTTGTAAACAGTATGGAAGGCCACCTGGATCACCGCCAAATGAAATGCATTTCACACAACACTCCTGACCAGACACACATTGAGAGTGATAGTAGCATAGATATGGAGGAATCTTCGCAAGGTGAGATATTCAGAGAGGAATCTCATCAGTGCTTTTTAAAGAAATCAAGTTAACATAGAGTTTTACTTTGTTCTAAATGCATGGTGGAATATTTGTTGGTGAATTCCTAGCGTGATGTTGGAGGGAACTTACTGAGTTCACAGAAGATGAGTTGGCTAAAAATGTGATACTTCCCTCCAAACTTCAAACTTTTTATTATGTGCATTTACTGAATTAATGTATATAAATTCATCACGTATTTCCAGCTGTCACAATAATTAATATTTATAGAGTGTACAGTGGGACAGATGGGAAGCTGTAACTGGAGCTGAGAAAAATATGACTAGTTACAATCTAGTTACTTATTATTTTACTGGGGCAAAACTAAAATTGGGGAAAATGAAAAACACAACAAAAATAGAAACTAACTAGCCAAAGGGGTGGTGGGGGGTGGGATCTGGGTCTTTTCTCCTGAATTAAAATTGTGTTGTGTTATAGGACAGAGAGAATCTTTTGATAGCCATCTATCAGGATGTAGCGAAGAAGAGATAGATATAACAAACACGGACAAAACATTCATCACAAGAAGAATACAAAAGAAAGTTCAAAAGGTGTGTTAAGGTTCTGGGCACTCTTATGGAATCATTGGTCCCTTACATTTCCAAGGTTTTTTCATAACTTGTTTAAGGTCACAAAAGTACCAATTAGTGACACTGAATCACATTTTACTATATATGCCATGTTAATCATTGAACAAAAATAGAAACATCTAGAAATGAGAAAAGATTTATAACTTTTCAAGATAATGCTATAGCAAGTAGAATAATTATTCACAATTTAGTGGAAGTATAAAGAAAAAAAATTCTATAAATACTACTACTGATACATGGCAATGGTACAAACATATTAAGCAATGGAGAAAAATCAGAATATCACATTTTGAATTATCAAGTATAGTCTAAAGAACACTTCTTGCTGCACTAATATTTAGCCAATTACTTATTATCCATCCTGGCTTACCTTCGTGAATTTCTAAGTTTTAGTAGCCAGTCGTAGTTATGGTATTTATGCTACATACACATGTTCTGCCTGAAGTTGTAAACACAGGCAAAAGAAGATTCCTAACCATTATTGTCTGATTTTGAATAATTTTTTCCAAAATAGTCATTGGTATTGTCGGCATCTTCAAAACAGAACATAGAAGAATACAGCACAGGAACAGGCCCTCAGCCCGCAATGTCTGTGCCGACCATGACACCAAATTAAACTAATCCCATCTGCCAGCAAGTGACCCATATCCCTTGTTCCCTGCATGTTCATGTGCCTGTCTAAATGCTTCTTAAACACCACTATCTCTATTTTTACTACATCAGGTGTAATTATTCATAGCATGATCTGTCTGGATGGCACACAAAACAAAATCTTTTCACTTAGATAAAATATTCTGTACGTGTGACAATAATAATAAACCATGAACTATCATGTCTGCTGCCACCACCACCCCAGCAGCATGTTCCAGGCACCTACCATTCTGTGTATTAAAAAACTTGCCCCACACATCTTCTTTAAACTTTTCCCCTCTCACTTTAAAGCTATGCCTTTACTCAATGTGAACAGCTCTTTAAAAATAATGCAGATGTTAGAAATATGAAATGAAAAAAAACAGGAAATGCAGGAAACATTTAGCAGGCCAGACAGTATCTGTAAAAAGAGAAGTCTACTAAATGTTTCAGATCTGAGACCCTTTGTCAGAACTAGGAAAGAGAGTTTTCAATAGCAGAAAAGCTGGGGGAGAGATGGGTAGAACATGAAGAACAAAGGAAATATCTTTGAAAAGGTGAGACCAAGTGAGTTAATGTGGCAAGTAAAATCAAATTATAATTCTTTGTCTGTGTTGTGGGTTACTTATAGCAGGGTTGGGGACATGCCCAGCAGGCCAGACCATACTAATGGAAAGAGAAAAACTGAGCCAAAATCACAGATGGATGCCTGGCAGAAATGGCCAGTTCTTATACAGACAGAAAGAGAAAGTTAACTAAAGCTGGAGAATTTGATAGTGAGTCTGAAGGGTTGTAACATGCTCAGATGGAAGATGAAGTATTGTTCTTCATGCTTAAGCTGGCCTTCATTGTAACAGTGCAGGAGGCCACAGTGGGAGTGGAATGGGGAATTATAGTGGCAGGCAACCAGAAGGTCAGGGTCGCTCCTGCAGACTGACTGCAGGTGCTTCGCAAAGCAAGCACCCAATCTGTGTTGGTTTCACCAATGTAGTGAAGACTGGATGCAGTACATCGGGTGATTAAAAAGTGCAAGTGAATTGCAGCTTCACCTGGAAAGACTGTGTGGAGAGACTGGAAAGACGGTTTTGTAGGGAACGATCCCTTTGAAATGCTGAAAAGGGTGGGGAGGGGAAAATGCATTTGGTGTCTTGCTGGAGTTAGCAGAAATTGTGAAGTGATTCCTTTGCAACTCCTTGGTATGTTCTTCTGTTCCCACCAACCACTCCCATCAACTACTCCCCATGGCACTCTCTCTTGCAACCGCAGGAGACGCAAAGCCTCTGCTTTCACCTCTTCCCAAATTCCAGTAATTGCTTTGGAGGTGACCTGCATTCAGTCCACAGGAGTGACCCTGAGTTTCTGGTTGCCTGCTACTTAAACTCACACTCTGACTGTAACCATCTGTACTGTGAGGCCCAGCTCAAGCTTGATGAACAAAGCCCCATCTCCTGTCTGGGCACGTTGCAGCCTTCTGGACTCGGTATTGAATTCTCCATCTTTAGGCAACTTGCTCTTTCTTTCTGTCTGTATCAGAACTGGCCATTTCTGCCACTCATCCATCTGTGATTTTGGCTCTGTTTTTCTCGTAATCCAATTCTAACTGCCACATTAACTCAGTTGGTCTCGCTCTATCAGAAATATTCCATTTGTTCCACCCATCCCTCTTCCAACTTTCTCTGATACTGAAAACTAACTTGTTTTCTCTCTTTCCCAGTTCTGGTGAAGGGGCTCAGACTTGAAATGTTAACTCTTTACCTTTCCACTGATACTGCCTGACCTGCTTAGTGTTTCGAGAATATTTTGAGAATAGCTCATGTTATTAGCCTTAAGGAAACTTTCACACCAGTAATTTACACCATAAGAACAATGCATTGTATTTTAAATGGGAAAAATGATTCTCACTTTATAAAATAATGTATTCTCCGATTTACTGTGAGCAATGCCAAGGGGATTTGCAAAATGTATCCATTTGGAGTTTTTCAAAATATATTGAAAAACTCCAAAGGCAGACTTTGTGATAAAATCCATTTCCAAGGTGCCAACACTTTGATACATGTGGAACTCTTGATAGTGCTATTTAAGGGTTTATTTTGATCATATAATATGAAACTGCCGAAGCAATTGTCACTGGGAATTATAAATTGAGTCTGCATACAATGTCAGACCTGGCCACTGAGTGTCGCTCTGAAGCAGCAAGCCAGTTTGGTGTTACCAAGTAGCTGCAATGATGGCTAATTACGTTTTTAAATGCTCTGCTCACTTGTAGCTCTGAAGGACTTACTCATCCAAGGCACCTTGGTTGGCATGAACAAGTTGGGGCAAAGGACCTGTTTCCTGCTGTATGACTCTATGCAGGTGGCTGCCTTTCTCTGCAGCACCAACCCCAGATAGTTCTGTGAGCTTAGGACTTGCTTCCTGTGACCTTCAGCCAAACTACTCACCCTTGCAGCCCTTGGTGCACTGCCCTATTCTTCACATACTGACTTCCTCCATCTTTAAAATTATCACAATAATCAACAATTTCTTTTGAGTTTCACTTCCTCAAGAGAAGATGTGATTGTCCCTGTAGATTATTTACTCCTGGTTAGGTGGACATAAATAGTCCTTAACTTCTGATGCACAACCACTACCACCTTCACTTCACCATTCACCAGATTATCCTAGATGTTGGTCATTGCCCTTCCACCAATGACAGCAACTCTTGAGGGAGGTACACAGACGACCCAGCATTGCCTCTCTGCTTTATGTTTTAGCAAGCATTGAGTGCCCTCTCATCCTTTTCAAAACTGATGGAACAAATCCAATTCCACAGCCGAACTGAAGTCCTACACTTCAACTGAATCATGAGTCAATGGATTGTAATTAACAACAGCTAATTTTTGCCTCCCTATGTCGTACACCTACCCTCCTATAGCAGAGATCGGGTTCAAACCTGGGACTCTAGTCAGCGTGGTTCACCCTCATTCTGGATAAACTTTGGAATCATCAATATGTGTATTTTTTTTACTTTAATGTATTATGTGGAGTTCCTTAAAGAACAAATTTTGACACAGCAACATTTCTTAACTGCAAATGTTAGACAAAATTTGTCTGAATGAATTTGATGCACTTTGTTATTTTCAGGAAAAGGTTCACTGTCCCTCTACATCAGATTCATCTTTCAATAAGTCAGATGAGTTTTTCACTCCCAATCCTGAACTGGTCTCTCTTTATTCAGAAACTTCGACTAATGGAGACCTTACTGAGAATCAACTTACCAAAGAGGTAAAATATAAATACTTCCCTGTTTTAACCTATATAGGAGTCTCTAAACTTTTTTTTATTCTTCCTAACCTTAAAGTATATTATTTTACTTGTGTTCTTTTTTCCTTCATTTTGAAATCTGGAATGGGGAACTTCAGTTAAACCAGAGTTTCCACTTCCTTAGAATGTGTTATTTCTGTAGCTACTTCCATTTCTTATGAAAAATCATCAGCCAAAAAGGTTAACTGTTTTCCTCTCTCCACAGATTCTGGTTAATTGCTGAGCATTCCTAGCATTTTCTGCTTTTATACTGGAGTATCTGGGAGCAGAAGATGGGGAAAGTCAATGGGTATTCTAAATTATGAGGGATTTTGTTTCTATAATAAGAAAATTTTCACTGGTAAAAGTATTGATGATCAGGACAAAGGTTTAATATTATTTGCAAAATAGCCAGAGAAGAGCTAAGCATAAAGTTTGTTCACACGTCGAGTTATTATGTTGGGGAGCAGATTTAACACTATCTTTCAGAAGGAGTTAATTAGATATAAACTTGAACAGGAAATGGTGCTCTACTGTGCAGAGGAGTTGACTGAAACTGTGTATTTTAAACTTTTATCCTTTTTCACTCCACATCTTCTCTTCCTCCTATTCTTTGTGGATGCTTAAACATCAAAATGTAGTGTCACTTGATCACTCCTTGATATACCTACTTTTCTGTAAAGTACTTAGCCTTGGCCCTTCACCAAGACTTCTTGGTTAAAAACAAATCCCAGCCTTCACTGTATGAAAAACAGATGCTATTTGGCAACAAAACAAGTAAACATACTGGTCTGAAGAATTGTTGGGACATTTACATTAATGGATGGGAGGAACATAGCAACTTTTCACTCCAGCTCAGCATGACGTCGGGAAAGCTGAACTTACAGGCTTTAAAGAAAGCAAGTGAAATCCATATTTTAAAAAAAATAATTTGTTTTGTAGTCCACTAGTTCTGAAGAGGAGTTAGAAATTACCAGAGAGGTTTGTCAGAAAAACACCATCTCTTTGAGAAGCTCAAGTGGTTCAGATATTGACATTGTCAGTAAGTATTAGCATCAACAAAGAGCCTACATTTAGTCACACATTACAGCCATCATTTGGGACAAGCAGCCGTCTCAGTTTTAATTCGTAAAAAATGAACAGACAACCAAGTACATGTGCAGATGTGTGTACTCGAGATTCTTAGAACCATTCTGTTGTAATCTGCAAAGTGATGTGATTATCTTACCAGAAACCACTTAACACATGTTTGTATTTTGTAATAAATGCATATCCCATAAGTGATAGTGTCGTGGATCCCTCCCTCTTTCACGAGGTTTACTTTCTTGTGCAGCATTAATTACCCTTTTTTATGCATTATTTGGGATAGCCTTTTGGACTATTCAAGGATCCAGTGGTATGGTGGATGGGGAGGAAGTCTTCAGTCACCAGCCACCCTCCAATACCTCACCAAAAATGTGAGGCTTGTTTGTTAGCTTCTGTTGACTAGTTGAACACCAGGAGCATCTTGGCCTATAACCATCCTCATTTGATGTAGGCATCCCAATGATCTGAATCAGGACTGGTTTGCACACCCAAACCCAGTATAGACTGGTGACCAAACCTGGGATCTTCATGATTTATAGAGCTCAGTTACCAGGCAACACAAAATACTTTAAGAAAACCCTGGCATCTGCAGGACTTATATTACTATTATTTTACAATGATATTATTGTTCAGTATTTATAAAAGCATGAACACAAATAAGTTCAGATTTTGCAAAAAGCCTTATCGAGAGAGTCTCATAGAATGGATGGTATTTTTGTGTATAGTGGTTATTGTAAAGCAGACAAAAGCATAGGCAGAAAATCATGACTTCCTAGCATGCTTGACTTTAAAGAGAACATTCTAAGGATTAGTGGTAAGGAAAGAAAAACAGAAAGTTAAACCTGCTTCCTTAATTATAAAATTAAATCACATTTATTTGTCTTTGTCAATTTTAGGAAAAGAGGTCATAGGTAAAGTAATGGAGCGAAGGAACAGTAATAGAGACTGGAGTGGAGTCAGCAAACTCAGCCTTACACCATCAGCAGGGTAAATCAATATTTGAACAGCTACTTAACTGTCATTATTAGGGATTGGAGTTTGCTGGACGATAAGTTGTCTGACCAACTCGTACAAGTTTCCCGAATCATCCTGTGCATTTAGCAATCAGTGGAATTAAACTGATGAGAGGTTTTTCCCTATTGCTTTATCCGGCTGTTCTCTTGTCCCATTCAGTGTGTAAAAACACATGTCCTTCCTCACTTACGGAAGGTAAATGTTCTTGGCCAAAGATGATGGTTACATTTCTTGCCAAATACAAATACACATCATTTAAATTTTTCATTTTCATTAAATCAAGATAGTTAATGACCGCAGCCACTATTCTTCCAGTTCCTCTCACCAGCCACACTCAGCTTATCACTATATCTACGATACTGCACACCTGATTCTTTGCTGTGATGTTATAATAGACATCAGCCACAGTGGGCACTAAGGAAGAAAAGGATCCTTCGAAACTATATCCGGTAGTACAGTTCTCAGTGCTTCAGAAACTAATAACAAGAATTTGACAATATGGTAAATGTAATTTTCCAATCCTTTTCTCTGTTTTATACTAAGTGTGGAAAACCTCAATCAGGAAAATGAGAGAAACCAGTCAGGAATCATGGCAAGAACATTGTTGATCTTATTTCCCTTGGATCATTCAGCTTTATCACAATCAACAACACTCGACACACCTTTTTTTTAATAATACATGTATTGTGGGTTACTTTCTAACCTTTCACTCTCCTTAAACTTGGGTGCACACACTGCATGTTCTTCTCACTGTTTAAAATGGTCTCAAGGTCAAGCACCAAGTGTCCTGAGGCAGGGTTTCAACTCGAATCGTCGACAATTTCTTTCCCTCCACAAGTGCTGCTAGACCCGCTGAGTTCCTCCAGCAGATTATTTGTATCTCCAAGCACCAAGTGTGCCCAGATTTCCATTAAGTCATGTATTGGGTACAAAACACCAGGACAAGGTTAGAATATTAGTTCCTCAATTTCAGTCCAGGGTCTTGTTTTTAATTTCTCTTTTGGAGTGTTCCTCACACCATTAAGTCATAATTAGTATCAGCACCAAAAGGAGCTCTTCTTAAAGATGAGGTGTATGCATATATTCATCATTCAAGAGTGGTTTATTTGAATAAAATGGATATGTTAAGGAAAATTTGAATTATCTATGTTAATACAGTTGTGTCCAGTTTTACAATGACCTGTCTATGACCTGCTGAATTCTTACCAACCACCTCGAGCCTGAAATCTTAACATCATTTCAAATGTCTAGGTTAACTGATCCTTTTGCATCCAACTGTGGGACAGGTTGTCTCAATGAGAAGAAATTTATCAGTGAAATGATAACTTTCTTAATGATTCCTAATTTTAAAATACCATTGTGGATGCTTTATTAATCCATAATCCCACACAGTTTCCTCCTTAAGAGGCTAGACAAGTAGTAAAGAACAATCAGTGTTGCTTTTTGCTCCAGCAAAAGTTTAACAAGTTAATTTCAGTGGGTTGTCTGTTTCACTTTTGAGGTAATACAGTTTAGTTTCTTCATTAAAGCAGCTTATTTCTTTAATAAAATTAACAAAATTGCTCCTTTGAAAAATTGATTGCTGCATTTGTAAATTATCTGTGGGGTCAGCACTGTATTTGACCTGGTTGTATCTTTCAGGACGTACAACCTCTTGATTCTGTTGTCAATTAAATGTATGAAGTTTATCTGGGAATATCTACATCAGACGTCTGAGTAAAGAGAAACTATCTTTTCTATAATAGATTTTGTGCTGTATTCTTTCTTGCTGGACAAAATGTAATCAGGCCCAGCCAGTTCATCAAACAGTATATTATACCTGTGATGGTTAATGGTCCTTGGACACATGTCAGTAGCGTAACCTGGCAAAAGAAACGTTGCTTTAATATATAGATGTCTGTTAAGTACCAAGGCTGCCACTCTGTCCAAAGCAATGTGCTTGTCTTAAATTGCTGCAGTCTTCTGCTTCAGAATGTTTGATAAATTCCCTGAAAGTTGAAATCTTTCTTTATTTCAAAAATACTGCTGTAATTATAAAATTAGCAAATTTATAATATAGCACATTCATATTTTGCCATTCTTAGTACAATTCATATCATTCCATTTACTTCAGGATATCAGTTTTCCTTTGCAAACACTCCTTGATTGAATAGTCCCAATGATTATTTTTACACCGGTTCAGTGTGCAACGACTGGAGAGCCATAAACAATAGCCTTTCCCCGGGGAGTCTTTACAGTGGCTGCGTCAAGCTACAGTGTGTCCCTCAGCACATGATCCTGTCCATGAAAGGTGTCAGCCTTGGAGAGGTTCTTGAACTTGAAAACCAGCAAGTTTCAGACACACCAGAGCTCATCTTTCACCAAGCTGATAATGTTCCACCAGTGGTTGTTTTCTCTCAGGATGTGCCCCTGGAAGCAGCTATACAGCATGGAGCCAGTGTTACGCGACTGTCCAGGATGAACCTCGGCAAAGATCTTCTTGACAAACACGTATCCTAGAAGTAGACAAATGACAGAAATCTGTGATGGGACTGAGACTCTGGCAGGGAAGGCTCGTCTCACCACCAGCCTGACAAAATATTGTTTGTTGGATTGATTTGTGGTCATACAGTCATACAACACAGAAACAGGCCCTTCTAGATACTTTTTAAATGTTGTGAGACTAGCTGTCTCTCTGCTGGGGTAAATGACATGTTGGAACAAGAACAAAATGCTGGAAAAACTCAGCAGGTCAGGTCCATCTTTAGAAAGAGAAACAATGTTTTGGGTCTGCAACTCTTCATCTGAACTGTTCGGAAAATTTTGACAAAATGTCACAGACCCGAAACGTTGTTTCTCTTTCCACAGATGCTGCCTGACCTACTGAGATTTTCCAGCGTTTTCCCTTTTTGTTTCAGATTTCCAGTGCCTGTAGTTTTTCTGATTTTCTGTGATATTTTGGCCTTTAATGCAAGATGATTCGAGTACAAGATTGGATAGATTTTGCTCCAATTATATTGGGCCCAGGTGAGACCATATCTTATTGATGAGAATGATAAAGTTTGTAATTATTGTAAATCTGCTCTGTGAATAACATACTCCCGTTTGGGCTTCAGTAATCCAGTGAACAAGTCACGTTAATGCAAAGAGATATTGTTGTTATCCAATCTGGAATAATGGTCTGCCAGAACAGAAAGTGAAAATGGTCCAACTCTTAGGTCACTAGGTTTATGGTCCATTGCTGGGAGAAAACCATTTTGATCTTTACAGCACCTTTCATGATCTCAGGACATCCCAAAACATTTCACAGCCAAATGAAAAACATTTGAACTGTTGTGACTGTGGTAATGTGGGACGTACCACAGCCAATTCATGCTGCAATGAGAAAACAATATTCTAGTAGTGTTAGGTGAATGGTTAACTTTGGCAAGAACTTGGAAGCGATCTTCTGCTTGTCTTCAGAACACACCATGGGACATTTTACATTCACTGCGAGGGAAACCATGGTTTGGCATCTCATTGGAAAGTCTGCATGTCTGTCTAGATTGTGTGTTCATGTTATTGGCTGCAACTTGAACCCACAACCTTTAGCCTCAGAGATGAGAGTGCCACTCATAATGATGAGAGGAATAACAGTTAGGAAAATTGTATCCAGTTTTTTTTTGCTGAATTTTATCATTAATCAGGCAACCTCTCTAATGAGAAATGAATTCACCAGCCAAGTGAAAATGACAAAGCCGTTTTACTGACAGCAATAGTCTAAAATTAAAATGTATTTTTATACAGCTAACTTTCTTTTATAAGTTTTCTTTTCTTCCTCATGACCTAGATCATTTTCTGATATCAAGAACCTTTCCTGCATTCCATGTGACAGATATTTCATGAATAACCTTATGCTCTCAAAAACACCTTCATGTACAAGTGGGCCGATCAATAACAGTACTCCATGTTCTGTCATCACAGGTAAGTAGGAGACAACTGCAAGTGTAAAAAATTTGTAGCTGTTTTAACTAACAGGCGCCTAGTTCATTAGAACCTAATCATACAGTGCAGCAGGATAGCACAGCTGTTAGGCTATCTGCTGGCCCTTTACAAGGTGGAGAGTGTTATGTTATAAAGAAGTAGACATAAAAATTTTGACAAGGGTGGGCCTGATTTTTAAAGAGAAACAAATCTATTATGATACAGTGCTTGAGCCACTGAGTTCCTCCAGTAGATTGTTGCTCCAGGTTCCAGTCTCTGCATTCTTTTGTGTGTGTCTCTGGCTGTATGTTACGCTCTGCATGAAAATTGTAAAGTTCCTCAGTGTGCATAAAGGCTATATTTTTATTATTTAATATAAAGTACCATTTATGTCACAAGCAGAAATGAAATCCACAATACAATAAGCAGTGAGGGGGTCTGGTGAAGCATGGCATGTATCTTTTCTGATGATCTGGGTCAAAATAGGTTCTAAATTACAACTAAAATGATTCTGCTGTGCACCTACCCTGTTGCTATTAGAGTGTTCGCCATAAAGAATATCGCAGTTGTACAAGCATTGGTATGGCCGTATTGGGAATATCGTGTTCAGTTTTGGTCACTCTGGACGACACTTCACGCATGCACACTTGTAACCAGAAGGGAACATTTTCTAATACATGAAAAAGAATGGGATTTAAAATTAGACTTTCTATAAAAAGAAACTTGCAAATTCTCGAGCAAGGTAGCAGGACCAGCATCATATGCAAAGGGAACTGAAATACTGAGGAGCTGTGGGACTGTCGGAGGTACCAGCGTCAGTTGAAGTGTTAAAATGGAGTCCCATCAGACGTAGGTGGATATAACAGATCAGATGGGCACAGTTGGAAGGAGAAGAGTACATGTATCCCCAGTGTATTGGTCAATATATTTTTCTCAAATACACGAGTGAAAATGATCTGATCATTACTATGGTGCCATCTTCTGTGAGCAAATTAACTGCTGGAGTTTTCTACATAACAAGATTGATTAGGCTTCATTTCAATTTTTAAAAAACCCTTTAGAGGTTCAAACTTCTTTCTTTTTAATATGAGTGTGCTAAGATTTGAACGGAGCAATCTGGTAATGTATCCAAGTTAAAGTGCTCATTTTATTTTTATGAAGTAAATTAATGTGTTACTCTCTAGGGAAGAATGTTTCTTCAGGCTGCTGTCCGCACCACCCTAGATTTGAATCACTGCTGCTGCAGTCTAAGATTATAGATACCTCCCTGTGGCACAGCACTGAGTCAAGTGTGATATCTCCTGGGACATTTGCAACAGCTTGTGAAGAGACCAGCGAAATCCAAAACCCAATCATTCTGCCTGTGAGTAATCTTCATATTTCTGCTTTATTCTTTTTTGTGCCAGGTTACCTGTCTCTTGCCACTCCACCCACCCAAGCTACTAATGCATCCTGTAACAATGCCAGTGTTGCGGTGACTTTTACCTGTAGTGTTTCCTCCTACTTACCCTCTCCTCACAGTGGAAAAGTTTGACTCCTCACTGATTCTGAGTGGGTCTGGGATGAGTAGGCATAGAGCCTTTTTCCTTCCAGTCCACACTCCTGTGCGAGGTCGGTAAGGCAATGTCTCTGCCCAAGACTGCAAGAATTTGCAGAGTTGTGGACACAGCTCAGTCCATCACGAAAAGCAGCCTCCCCTCCATGGTCTACACCTCTCACTGCCTCGGTAAAGCAGCCAGCGTAATCAAAGACTTCTCCCCCCCTTCCATCAAGAAGATAGAAAAGCTTGAAAACACACTTATAAGACTCTTGAATGGATCTCTTGTACATTAAAGATGAACTCTTGACCTAACAATCTACCTCGTCATGGCGCTTGCACCTTATTGTCTGCCTGCACTGCACTTTCTCTGTAACTTTAACACTATATTCTGCATTCTGTTACTGCTTTTCCCTTGTACTACCTCAAGTACTTATGTTTGAAATGATCTATATGGATGGCTTGCAAAACTAAGTTTTTCACTGTATCTCAGTACATGTGACAATTATTGGTATTGGTTTATTATTGTCACTTGTACCGAGGTACAGTGAAAAGCTTGTCTTACAAACCGATCGTACAGGTCAATTCATTACACAGTGCAGTTACATTGAGTTAGTACAGAGTGCATCAATGTAGTACAGGTAAAAACAACAATAACAGTACAGAGTAAAGTGTCACAGCTACAGAGAAAGTGCAGTGCAATAAGGTGCAAGGTCACAACAAGGTAGATCGTGAGGTCAGAGTCCATCTCATTGTATAAGGGAACCATTCAATAGTCTTATCACAGTGGGGTAGAAGCTGTCCTTAAGTCTGGTGGTACGTGCCTTCAGGCTCCTGTATCTTCTACCTGATGGAAGAGGAGAGAAGAGAGAATGACCCTGGTGGGTGGGGTCTTTGATTATGCTGGCTGCTACACCAAGACAACAAGGTAAAGACAGAGTCCAAGGAGTGGAGGCTGGTGTCCGTATTGCGCTGGGCTGTGTCCGCAACTCTCTGCAGCTTATTGCGGTCTTGGGCAGAGCAGTTGCCGTACCAAGCCGTGACACATCCAGATAGGATGCTTTCTATGGTTCATCGATGAAAGTTGGTGAGAGTCAAAGGGGACAAACCAATACCAAGATTTTCTCACACTGCTTGAAGGATTTTCCACTTCCTAATGATATATCTATTTCTAGAAAAAGATTGCTGTAATTTTAAATTTTATCAAAACTATGGTTCTAATACTCTTATTGAGTGTAGGACCTAGTTTACTGCTCTTTGCAAGCTGACATTGCAACTAAAGATTTGTTTCTCTATTGGAGGCTTTAGTTAATCCCTAAAAACTTCTCTAATATCTCTTTTGGCAGGTCAGATTTTTGCTTGATTACATTCAAACTAAGTGCCTTGAGAGGTTTTATTTTGTTAAAAGGCAATGGGAATAGGAATCATTAATTAGAATAGTCCTCAGGCGTTTTCATGAATTAATTTTACCAAAATACAGCTTGCTATCAGTGTTCTTCTATCTTAGGCTGCTACATCAGTGATCAGCATTGCTAAGACCCCAGTGGAAACAGCCTGTGGACAGCTGTATGCAGCTCTCCCCAATCCCCCCACTCAATTGACAGGTAAAATATTTCTTCAGCAGTGTAAAAGAGTGTCTGAGGGAGTTCTTCCTGTACAGGATCACACTGAACTGACGTTACCATGGATAATAATGGATGTGACCACCACCACCTCAAACCTCTGCTCCTGGAGCAGACAGGAACTCAGTACAGCTTCCAGTTCCAACGGTATGCCCTGTGTACTGGCTCAGTACCAACGGTTAAATCAGTTTGCAAATTGGAATTCAAAAGCAAAATATTCTAGATGGTGGAAACCTGAAACAAAAATAGACAATGCTGGAAATACTCAGCAGTTCAGGCAACATCTGTGGAAAGAAAAGCAGTTGCCATTTCAGGTCAATGACCTTCCATCAGAGTTTTCCTGACAGCAACCAAAAATGTGTGTAACTCGGGTTCAGTGGAATATTTTGAACAGAAAGTGGTCCCTCAGACTTTCTTTTTAATGTTTATACAAAACTGCAGTGATATTTTATGGTATTTGTAATCCATAATTTATATAACAAGGTATGTGCATTTACTCTGTAAAAGCTTCACCAAACCATGATCTTAAAAAGTTGCAGAGTTGTGGACGCAGCTCAGTCTATCACAAAAAGCAACAGGAGAAGCAAAGGACAGCAGATGCTGGAATCTAGATGAAAAACACAATGATGCTGGAGGAACTCAGCAGACCAGGCAGCGTTCTGGTCAGGACCCGAAACGTTGACCGCCTGCTTTTCCCCACGGATGCTACCTGGCCTGCTGAGTTCCTCCAGCATCATTGTGTTTTTCATCTCAAAAAGTACATTTTAACAAAGCAGTCCAACTAACAAAAGATTACCTCAAAGGGAGTTAAATATAGCTCCATGAAAGGAGTATATTAGCTGGCCATTAAGTACCCCAAGCACTCTTCTTTCTCAGAATTGCCAGTGAACAGGACAAAATGGGGACACACGTGACTGCAGATGCTGAAATCTGGAGCAACAAACAATCTGCTGGAGGAACTCAGTGGGTCGACCAGCATCTGTGGGGGAAAGGAATTGTCGACGTTTCAGGTCGAAACCCTGCATCAGGACTGCCCTGATTCAGGGATTCGACCAGAAACATTGACAGTTCCTTTTCTCGATGCTGCTCGACCCAGAGTTCCTCCAGCAGATTGTTTGTTGCTCCAGGAGAATATGGTGAGTACTTAATAGGCAGCTCATTCCCTCCCTTATTCCACTCACACTGCTGTAGTTGACATCTGCAGTTAAAAAATGTGTAGCCTGGTCAAGGCACAGGTTTTAATACAGGAATGACCAGAAACACTTTTCACACTACTATTCTCTAACAACCTCCCCGGGAACCTTATAGTAAAATTACCCCCAAATCATTATTTTTAATAGATGATCTTGCAGATCAGGGTGAGAAGGTAGCAGAGTCCAGTAACACACTGCCCAGTGGGCAGGTTGGAGACTGAGTCAGTGCTCCAGCTCCGTCAGCAGGGCTGATGAGGAGACACGTGGACTGCCTGGAAAGTGGGACAAGAACACAAAGAATCAAGATGATCACTGCAGACACGTTCTTCAGCTTAAATCATGCTCTGTTAGCAAGTGAACACAAAATAGCATTCATTTGGCACTCTATCCTCTGCTTGCCCCACCACTAACAGTCTGAGGCTGCAGGGGGCACTTTCCACAGTTGGTGCAACACAGCATTTTGTCCATACACAAGCAGTAAAGCCCAGACCTGCTGCTCCTGTCACCTAGAAGGCAAGGATTGCAGGTGTGTGGGAACAGCACCAGCTCCTTACTTAGATCACAAGACAAGGGAGCAGAAGCAGGCCATTCGGCCCATCGAGTCTGCTCCAAGGGAAAGGGAAAAAAGAAATGGGGAATGGGGGGGGGGTGGGGGAGACAAAAAAAAACCTATTCTAATCCCAATTTCCGGCCTTATCCCCATATCCCTTGATACCCTGACTATTTAGATATCTATCTATCTCCTCCTTGAACGCCCCCACTGATCTGGCCTCCACTGCTGTACGTGGCAAGGAGTTCCACAAATTCACCACCCTCTGGCTAAAGAAATTTCTCCTCATCTCTGTTTTGAAACTGTACCCTCTAATTCTAAGATTGTGCCCTCTGGTCCTGGACTCACCCACCAAGGGAAACAGCCTAGCCACATCTACTCTGTCCTTTCCTATCAACATTTTAAATGTCGCTATGAGGTCCCCTCTCATTCTTCTGTACTCCAGTGAGTACAGTCCAAGAGCCAATAAACGCTCATCATACGTAAGCCCTTTCATTCCTGGAATCATCCTCGTAAATCTCCTCTGAACCCTCTCCAACGTCAGCACATCCTTCCTAAGATGTGGGGCCCAAAACTGCGCACAGTATTCCAAATGAGGCCTCACTAGTGCCCCGTAGAGCCTCATCAACACTTCCTTACTTTTATACACTATACCTCTCAAAATGAATGCCAACGTAGCATTCGCTTTCTTTACTACCGATCTGACCTGGTGATTAACCTTTAAGGTATCCTGCACGAGTACCCCCAAGTCCCTTTGTACTTCCGTACTTTGAATTTTCTCTCCTCCTAGATAATAATCTGCCCACTTATTTCTGCTTCTAAAGTGTACAACTGCACATTTCTCAACATTGAATCTCATCTGCCATTTCCTTGCCCATTCTCCTAAACTGTCTAGTCTCTCTGCAACCTTCCTATCTCCTCAATACTCCCTACTCCTCCACCTATCTTGGTGTCATCCGCAAACTTAGCCACGAAACCATTTATTTCATCATCCAAATCGTTAATGTACAGGGTAAAAAGGAGCGGCCCCAACACCGACCCCTGTGGCACACCACTAGTAACTGGTAGCCAACCAGAACGAGATCCTTTTATTTCCACTCTTTGCTTCCTGCCAACCAGCCAATGCTCCACCCATTCTGTTATCCTACCCGTAATTCCATGACCTCTCATCTTATTAATCAGTCTCTTGTGAGGCACCTTATCGAAGGCCTTTTGAAAGTAAGTCTAAATACACAACATCTACCGCCTCTCCCTACCTGTGATTTCTTCAAAAAACTCCAATAGGTTGGTCAGGCAGGATCTTCCCTTCATAAAACCATGTTGGCTAGGACCTATCTTGCCTTGCGCCTCTAGGTATTCCATAACCCCATCCTTGAGGATAGATTCCAATAACTTTCCCACCACTGACAGACTAATAGGTCTGTAATTTCCTTTATGCTGCCTCCCTCCTTTCTTATACAGCGGAACTACATTTGCGACCCTCCAGTCCTCCAGCACCATGCCAGAATCTATCGATTCCTGGAAAATTATCACCAATGCCTCCGCTATCTCTAAAGCCACCTCCTTCAGAACCCTGGGATGCACCTCATCCGGTCTGGGAGACTTATCAGTCTTTAGCCCATTTAGTTTTCCTAGCACCTTCTCCCTAGTAATCTTAACTGAACTCAGTTCCATTGCTGATGTCCTCCACGGTGAAGACCGATGCAAAATATTCATTCAATTCCTCTGCCATCTCTCTATCGTCCATTATAATATCTCCTGCACCATTATCAATTGGTCCTATATCAACCCATGTCTCTCTTTTACTCCTTATGTATTTAAAAAAACTTAGTATCCTCTCGAATGTTATCCGCCAACTTCCTTTCATAATTCATCTTTTCTTTCCTAATGACCTTCTTAGTTTCTCTCTGCAGGTTTTTAAAAGCTTCCCAGTCTTCTGTTTTCCCACTAATTTTTGCTTCTTTGTACGCCGCCCCTTTTGCTTTTATTTTAGCCTTCACCTCTCTCGTTATCCACATTTGTGCCTTTTTTCCAGGAATATATCCTGCATTTTCCTTATTTCCTGTAGAAATTCCTTCCATTTCTCCTCCGCCGTCCCTCCAGCTAGCTTACTCTTCCAATCAATTTGGGCCAACTCTTCTCTCATACCATTGTAATTTCCTTTGTTCCACTGAAATATCGATACACCAGTTACCAGTTTCTCCTTCTCAAACTTGAAACTGAACTCAATCATATTGTGATCACTGGTTCCCAGTGGTTCCTTTACCTTTAGTTCCCTAATCACCTCTGGTTCATCACACAGCACCCAATCCAAAACAGCCAATCCCCAGGTGGGCTCATCAACAAGTTGCTCCAGAAAAACGTCCCTTAGACATTCCACAAACTCACTCTCCCGAGTTCTACCGCCTTGCTGGATTTCCCAGTCCACCTTCACGTTAAAATCCCCATACATCACCATCCCTTCATCACTGGGTCAAAATCTTAGACCTCCCGTTAACTAGAAGTCGGGAATCAAGCACATAATTGAATATAAAACTGTGAAAAAATTTGTATTTTACAACAGATGGTTTTACTCTTTTCCCCAAATATTCAAACACTTCCCCTTTAAAAGGTGTCATGCATCCAGCTGGGACCTTCTGTATCCTAAAGTCAGAGGAAAGCACTTATTCCTTTGCTCTTTTGGTGATGGCCTTAATTTTTGACCTAACTGCTTAAAGATTTAGAAATAGTTTCCCTTTTTTTTTTTTACATTAATCAACTTTATTCATAATATATACAGAAATGTATATTGACAGAATCATCTTGATTCTGCCAAGCAATTCAATACATTCATTTGCAATATGTCAGTATCCCAAGTGTTTCATCCTTAAACCTTGTATCAATGAGACATTTAAGGGGCTGTTAATCAGGCCCCAACCTTTCATTCTCCAGTGGCAACAGGACCTTGGACTGTGGTCCTTCCTCACAGAGTCTTAGCTGCACTGAGCTTCAGTGTGTCCTTCAACACATACCCCTGCATCTTGGAATGTGCCTGTTGGTATAATTAGGCTGGAAGACCAACACATTTCGAGCAAACTAAAGTCCAACTTTTGCTGAGTTGATGATCTTTTGGCAGCAGTCGATATTTGTCTCAGTGTGTCCCTGAGAGCAGTCTGTAGAATCACAGAGCACAGTGTCCAATATTACACAACTGTTTAGGATGAACTTTGACAAAGATCACTTCATCCCTTTCAAGACCTTCTTGTCAAACATAAAGAGCACAAGGAAGCCACACAACTGTTTCATCTGCACTACAGCCATCTTGAGGACAACATGCAATGGCTCCAGCTATGCGTGAAAGATCTGATGATGATAGCAGCCCTCGTCAGCTAGGTTTTGTGCTTGTCTGAGAGTTCTGACATTGAGATGTTCTGCCAAATGGCTTTAACAATCTAATCAGGGAATCATCCCACAGGACCTCCTAAACAATCCGTGTGGATCAATATATGATTGACTTGTGGTCAAAGGTGTTTTTCCTCAGAAATTTTAATACAACGAACAGAGGTGTGACACAGTCAAACTGAATGGAATATTCCTCATTAACGAGGCTAGCTCATCCTCCACAACACTGGAGATAGGTTGAACTACAGCACGTGGTGACACTTGGTGTTTGCATACTCAGATCTTGTGCATAGCTTGATGCAGCCACGCAAAAGTGGCCATTATGTTGAAGACTATGTTGTAGGTATATTTTTTGTCCCCTTGCTCAGGCCTTAATTCATTTTGGACACCTTTAAGATCGCTTATCCTTCCCCTAAACCTGCACAATAGTACAGCAGTCCATATTGGCCCTACCTCTCTTTATAGAGGTGGATGTAAATTAACATTACATTTGCAGGTCTGGTATTTTCCCTTTAATTTTTCATTATAAATTGCTAGTTTTTTGGGGGGGGGGGGGAGTTGTTGAATCATTAAAAATGAATTATTTCATGTCTTTGACATTTGAAAGCTAATTCTCTCAACTCT
Source organism: Pristis pectinata (assembly GCF_009764475.1). NCBI lineage: Eukaryota > Metazoa > Chordata > Chondrichthyes > Rhinopristiformes > Pristidae > Pristis > Pristis pectinata. Next base: position 5,706,680 of record NC_067425.1, on the reverse strand, counting down.
ACACTGATATTCTGGTGACAAGGTCACATCAGGGAGATCAGCCAATGGAAAGACTGAGACTGCCACCACAAGGCATTTAACGCTACTGCAAATATTTGCAGCAAGAATGGTAAAATGGAATATTGACAAATCTATTAAAGAAAAATCTCAGCTGGTCAAATTCAAGACTTAATACAAATAATACTCTGCAGTGCATAAACAGTGTCAACAGGTTAGCAAAGATAATGGAGCAGGTTATTTTTAAATCAACAGACGAATAAAGATAGAGGAGATAATCACAACCTGAGTGGTCTTAAAGTTGGATAAATCTCCAAGGCTGGATGAGATTTATGCCATGAGAGGCTAAGGGAAAGATTGCTTGGACTCTGGCTGAGATTTTATTTTTACATCTTTGCTGGCCAGAAGTGAGGTACCAGATGACTGGAGGATGGTAAATATGCTCCTCCATTTTCAAGAAAGGCAGCAGGGGAAAGCCTGGCAATTACAGACCAGCGAGTCTAAGATCAGTCAGAAGGAAGCTACTGGAAAAAGTTCTGAGGACAGGATTAATGATTACTTGGGTAAGCAGGGACCGACTAATCAGAGATCGCCAGCATGGGCTTCGTCAAGAGCAGATCTTGTCTGTAACAAAGTGTATTGATGAGGATAGTGCAATAGATGTAGATTACACAGACTTCTTCAGTAAGGTCTTTAACAAGATCCCACATGGGAGACTGATCCCAAAGGTTAGGGCCCCTGAAACCAGGGCAAATTAAATCTGAAAGAGTCTTGGGCATAGAAAAGAGAGGGTGATGATAGAGGGTTGTTTTAGTGATTGGAGGCCTGTGACTAGTGGTGTTCCACAGAGACTGGTGCTGGGGCCCTTGCCATTTGTAGTCAACATGAATGATTTCGATGTGGATGCAGATAAGTTCACAGATGATACAAAGATTGGTGGAGTTGTTGACAGTGTGGAAGGTCGTCTTAGGCTAGTGTGATATTGTGTTAGTGAAATGGGCTGAGAAATGGTAGATGGAGTTTAATCCTGATAAATACAGTACTGTATGAGGTGATGCATTTTGGGAGCACTAGTGAGGCTAGGACATACACCATGAATGGAAAGGTACCAAGGAGTATTGAGGAGCAGAGGGACCTTGGTTTGCAAATCCAAAGATCCTTGAAGGTGGCAGTGCAGGTAGATAGCACAGCTGGGAAGGCATACAAGATGGTCAGGGCATTGAACATGAAGGGTAGAGAGGTTATGCTCCATTTCTATAAAACATGGGTCAGACCTCAGCTGCAGTACTGTGCGCAACTCTGGTCTCGTAGTATAGGATGTGATCTTGCTGGAGAGGATGCAGAGGAGATTCACCAGGACATTGCCTAGGATGGAGCTTTTTAAGTTATGAGAGATTGGAGAAGCTAGGCTGTTTTCCTGGAGCAGAGGAGGTTAAGAGGGACATGATTGAGGTATATAGAATAATGAGGGGTAGAGGTAAGGGGGAAAGGATTGCTGCAGTTTATCAGAAGTGAATAAAACTATAGAGGACATAGATTTAGGGTAGGGGGTACACCTGCAAAGCAGAGTCTGGTTTTGCACAGTAATACAGGGTGAACTTCAAAGATTACTTCATGCTTTTTCACACCACCTTAACAAAAGCATATTTAAGATGACTGATGGCCTCATCCCCACAGCAGCAGGGGGCAGTGGCATTTGAGACTCCAGCTGTGCACGAGGATACCTCCTTACCACCAAGTCGTAATACATTTGCACAACTGCATCAAGCTGTGTGGAGGCCCTGGGTATGCAATACAATAGTGCCACTTGAGTTATAGGGAAAGGTTGAACAGGTTAGGACTTTATTCCCTGGAACGCAGGAGAATGAGGGGTGAACTTTTAGAGGTATACAAAATTGAGGGGTATAGATAGGGTGAATGCATGTAGGCTTTTCCCCCCCTCAGTTTGGGGTCAGACTAGAACTATAGGTCATAGGTTTAGAGTGAAAGGTGAACTACTTCACTCAGAGGGTGGTGTGTGGAATGAGCTGCCAGCAGAAGTGGTGGATACAGGTTCATTTGCAACATACAAGAGAAATTTGGGTAGGTGCATGGATGAGGTATGGAGGGCTATGGTCCAGGTAGGTGGGACGAGGCAGAAGGCCAGCATGGATTAGATGGGCCGAAGGGCCTGTTTCTGTGCTGCAGTGCTCTGTGACTCCATGTCCATCTGTTTCTGATGGGTCTAGCCATATTTTCATGGAACATTCCACTCAGTTGGACAGTACCATATCACTTCCTTCTTGCAGAAAGGTTTATTACAGAAGAATGCTGCAGACCACAAGTCAAGCCCAGCAGGAAATGGAGATGGTAGATTCTGTCAGATGGTTCCCCAAGAAAACTACCAAAGTCATTTGATAGTATACCTCAACAACTGAAATTTCAAGCAAAGGGCAAAACTTACAGATAAACTTCCATCACCACTTGCAGCTTAACTTAAATATAGGCCCTTTAATGTAGACAAGAACCACCCCCCCCGACCCAAAGTGCTTCAACCGAGTAAAATTTAGACAAAAATTTGGGGGTGGGGCGGGGCGGGGTGGTGAGGATTATTGGATAACTTTAAATCTCAACATGTTTTAAGAAAGAGGCCAGGTTTGGGAGGGATTTGAGATACCTGCTAAGATCAGGGATCTTCTAGTGTTCCCACCAGTTTGAAATTATTACACTTTGCCGAAGTCTGGCTGAGCTGGTTTATGGAGGAGAGATGGCCACAGGAGAGAAGCAGCATTGAGGAGACTAGGAGTGGCAAAAACATGGATAAGAATCATAATTGTTTCCCTTCTTTACAGAGACCTCCATCTTCAATTTGCTACAGTTCTCTTCCTCCTGACAGTTTTGTGCAACACAGTCAGAGCCAGAACTTGTACTACATTGCAATCTATCTTAATCCATTCATCTTAATAAAAAAAAGTCTTCCTTGAAAAGTTATACTCAACCCCAGCCTTTCCTCCACATCTCTGCACATCCAGTCTCCTGCTTGGTTTATAAGTTCCCCTACATACCTGCTGGGAATACTTACAAAAGATGTACAAATGAGGCTTGCTCCAATTGCAGATGCTGAGGAAACTGCAGTGCTTTTAAAGTATTCTGTCAGCAATTATTTTTGATCTCAATGTTTGCAGTTGCATCCAATGGAACAAACTCTCAGGAAGTCCCTTTAAAGTATTTCATATGCCAGACATGTTTTTTTAAAAAATACATAATTGTATATTCATGGAAACTTGTTTACAGAGGAGAAAGCAAAACAGATGTCAGAAGACGTATCAGCAGAAAGTATTGTTCAGAAGTTAGTGGCAGATCAGGAGGAGGAGAGGATTCTGCCAGAAAGGCTGCAGGAAATCAACCAAGAAACACTGGACCATCCCAGTGACTGTGGGTGCAGATTGCAGAAATCCATGGAAGAGACCGAGAGGTAGAAGGACCAAACAAGCCAATATCCTTTGTTTTACAGCCATCATTATGACTTTAATTACCAATTTACTAATAGATCAAGGATTTAACTATTTTTAACATTCTGCAATTTATTCCTGACCAGTGGTTTATTCTGAATAGAGTTAGAAAATCAACCATCCAAATTAGAATTCAACTCCTTTGCAGCATTGACACGAGAACCATTTTATCTTGCCACCTTTTAAGTAACTTTGATGTATTTACTCCCCTTTCAATCTCTGTTGCATCATTTCATCTTTCAAACCAGGTTACCTTACCAAAGGCACAGACACCCATTCCCCTGTAGGATTTGCCTTGCTACAAAGCATGGCTCAGATTTTGCAATCAGCTTTGTTCAAAGATGTGAGCTGGTCACTTTTCACAGCATTACATTGATTACAGGCTGTCCCCTGGGAACAAATGGGTCCATTTTAAAAAAATACAGACATAAGTTGATATTGTCTGCAAGTTGGACAATACACAAAAATTTCTCGACATAGTAACCATACCTCCACAGTATTGTAATGAATAGCATCAAAAGTACACAAAACTGATGAGAACAATTACTAAAAGTGGAGAGAGGAAACTAGCTCTGCCTTTCAGAGGAACGAATGCATGTTCGATTTGCAGATTTAATAATAATAATATGGGAGTTTGTTCATAATGTAGAGGTGTCCATAAATCAGGGCATTCAGAACCTGGGGACGTCTTGCAATATTGATGTGTTTTAATATTGAACCTGCATGAAGTTGAGACATGAAATATCAGAACTGGGACAACTTGCATGTAGTCTCAAGATCCCCATTGTCATTTTGTAACATCCTGGGACAAAAGATCCATCTGTTTTACTCAGCATATGACTTAATCCAAGCATCAAGATTGCCTTACAAGTATGAATTTACCACTCCCTGACCAGCCAGCCTTCTGGAATTTATGACATGTTTTAACTATCAAATTATGCAAGATTACTGGAGGGAACTTTTCCAACTTATTCCACCCAAAATCTATGGTTGACAGATTTAACCCATTAGATGCTTGGATTGCCACTTTGCCAACTTCCTACCATTCACTAAATCCATCATATTTTACAAAAAAATCCTGACAGTATTTTCCCAAGAACTGAGGTATAAATTTCAGTAGTAATATACAAACTTGATTTAAAATTATGCTTTTCCTTAGAGCTCATTCTACACTGGACAGCGTTCTAGAAATGACAGAATCTACAGATCAGCCAAAGGAAGAAATGATCAAGAACCATACACCCAATGAAGAGGCCTTATGGTTAGAGCAGCAACTACAGACACATGCATGAACACAATATTTTCATTAATACTGCCCCATCTTCAAAGTGGGAGCAGTTCCAGAGGGATGATATTCATCCTGGGTGCCAGCACAAAGCAGCAGCCCAATTCACACTCCACATAATTTACTTTCCCATCAAACATCTTAGAGACTCCACTGCTGAGATTTGGGCCTGGAGGATTGTACAAAAATCCAATACACCAATCACCCAAACTCAACATGTAAAGTTTACAACTGTACACAAGATCAGATATGCAAAGTCCCTAAAAGACTGATGCTGCAGGATTCTCATGTTGCATTTGAAGTTTGAGTCCAAGAGCTCAAGCATTTGAATGAAGACTCAAAGATGGTTGGTAAATAAAATCTAAAGAGTAGAAACTGGATGATAGAATACAGGGCTGGAAAACACTGCAGAAGAATAATGTGGAGATTTTATTTAAAAATTAAGCACTGGAGGAATAGGGAGTTGATGAGCAATAGTAATTGGCACATTTTCTTTAATGACACTAATTGTTAATGCCATTTAGTTCTAGAATATTGATGCTATTTACAAAATTACTTAGACTTTAGTATTTAGATTGTTGTAGGCTACATCTATAAATGCTAACCAGCACATTGAATGTTCACAGTAAGATCATGTATTAATGTCTGCATTGACAGTATGTTACAAAAGCAAAAATACAGCAACACTGGAAACCAAAACCACACTACAACTGCTCAGGGAGAATCCACAGGAGACTCAGGAAACAAAACATCAGGGACAAGTGCATCAGTCGCTGTTGCAAGTAAGAACTATGGAAAACAAAGCTGGAGAGACTCAGTTTGGATAACGATTCTTTCGAGAATTAAAATGCTTTGAGAAAGATCAGGGCTTTTTTTTAAGAAAGTTAAGCTCATCAACTGGAGGCAATACTGGTTTTATGAATAGTAATTGCAACAAAAGTCAATACAAATCAATTTCATGATGGATAATTGGAAAAAATTCACTGCTAGTAGCTAACCCATATTATCAGCAAAAAAAATAATGAATGCAAGATAATTTGTTACAATAATTGGAGACCAGATCCCAGCTCCTCTGTGCAAGTGAAAAAGTTGAATCTGCAATAAACCTGTTCATTAAACTTTGTATAACACCAGTGGCCTCTAAAACATGGAGGTATATTTCTACACGAGTGATCACAGGATAGCTTACTGAGGTTTCAATGTTTAGAAAAGCACACTTAGGCATGACATCCTGTATGACAAGTTCTGTGATTAGTTTTATCCTTTTAATTATTCACAACTTCAGAATCTTTTTTGCATTAAATAAACAACACCCACTCCTAATAAAGTAGTTTGTAGTTTTCATCAGTACATGCAGTGGTAATTGAAATTGTATTTTTGCCTATAAACTGTCCCAGTTTGGAGGAGAGGAAGTATTTGTATTCTGGACACCCAAACAGGAGAACACTTCAGATCCACCACAGCAGCCAGGGAATCCAAATTGAACTAATTCAGAAAATAAGTAATCTTGGTAATGGACATGAAAATTATTATTGTAAAATGCACCTGGTTCATTAATAGTGATCTGGCCTTATGCAACTCCAGAAGCACTAATAGCTTGATGCTCAAGTGACCTAGCAAACCATTCAATTGTACCATTACTGCTATGTTCACAGCACGTACACAAGAACATAAGAGCCTACTTTGCTATTCAATAAGATTACAGCTGACCAACTTGTCCCAACTCTTTAGTCCAACCCTGTGTACTCCTGTCCCTTGCAGTAACCTTTGTGGCATCTCAAATGCCTTCTGGAAATCCAAATATACTAATGATTCCCTTTTATCCCCACTACCACCCTCCCCATTTCTTACATTCTCATGGAACTCCACCAGATTTGTCAAAACACAATTTCCTTTTTCATAAAAGTCAAGTGGACTCCACTTGATTGTCCCAGGATTTTCTAAATTCCTGCTCTTGCCTCTAATGGATTCCACCATTTTCCTAATAACAGATAGGCGAATTGGCTGAGGAGTTTCTTGCTTTCTGTCTTTTACACCTTTTAGTCACATTAAGTTTTTCCAATCCTACGGGCCCTCTAGAATTCAGGGTGTTTTGGCAGAAGGGCATGCAGGGAGCAGCACCATTCACATCTAAAGATATCAACCTACTGAAGCTTCGACATAGGACTACGTGTACTAAACACTATGTAATAGACTGAGTCAAACAATCTCAAAGCCAACCAATCATCCAGCACAATAAATGACTAGATATGACAAAACTTGTGCAATTGTACCAGATCTGGCCATGAATTATGCTGGAGTATTAAACATAAAGGAAATGGAAGCTTCAAAAACATCCTCAATGGCAAGGCCCAGCACGAGAACTGAAGGCAACATGTTCGGCCAGAGATGGACTCATCTCTGCCTTCAGATTATGTATATATACTTCCTTTTCACTTAGTACCCTACCATTTACCATGCATTCTTTTGTCTGCTGCAAACATATGACCTCATTTCTGTTCAAATTGTGGAAGTAATTTTGCTGCCTGCCTAATCAGTCCATTGATAAATTTCCTGAAGCCTAGAATATCCTCCACCTAACCCCCAAAATCAACCACACTGCCAATTTTGGCATCTTCAAACTTCAAAATAACCTTCCCTCGATAAAAGAGAACCCCTAGCCATATCTTTTCCCAAGTAATTATGTACAAAATCCTGTTGGTGACCCCTTTAAAACCTCACTGCATATAGCCCTCTAATTACTAAAGTCCCCACTGACCAAAACATCTCTCAAACCAAGACTTTAAGAACACAAGTTGCCAATTTCCCCATGGATTAATTCTTGATTGATCTGCCAAGTAGGACTTTGTCAAATGCCCTGTTAGCAGGCAGTTGCCAATTTGTCATCTCAAAAAATTAAGTTCAACAAGACACCACTTTGCCTCAATACCTGCTGTTCATGCTCGAATAATCTGCCCCTCTCTGAATGCTGATGTGCTATGCTGCAGAATTTTCTTCCAACAATTTGCTGATGTTAGAGTTCATCAGGTTAAATTGAAAGTTCAGTCACTTTTCATTTGAACAGTGCAAGTATGGGGGAAATGAGAGAGACTGCCACAGGCTAGTATCATGCACACAAGAAACGTATCCAGTTGCAGCTACTGGTTAACCACACTACCAGGCTAGAGCTGAGGATGGATTCATTGGACAGGATTCATGGTGCCAGGATGTATGTGAACAGCCCATTGGGGGATGTGACCACCAGGCACAGTACAAAGCATGCAGGAATCCCCCATGACCATTTCCCTCTGAATGTTGTTGGGAGAGATCACTCATTAGGGGAGGGCAGCAGTAGCCAAGTTCATGGCACCATATGTGAATCTGGTGTATGGGAGGGGAGGGAAAAAAAAAGGGCTACAGTGCACAAGTCTAGAAGATGTACAACTTTACCAATTGCTATCCATCTCCTATACCTGCAGATAGCACAAGTGAGGAGAGTTCCAATAAAAAGCCAATCCAGAGAGCAAACTGGACCCAGCCTCACAGGTATGGCCCTCATGGAATCTTTATCTCCATTCTTTAACTTTATGGCATTGTTAGAAGGTGTTTGCATTCACCTTGCAGTGTAAGACCAAACCTTCCCAACTCAGTTACTTGGAAACTGCCTTGACAAGTGTAGATTCCTACACTTAAAGCACAACCCTTACTGTTACAATTTAAAAAGATCTGTCTTTACAATTTATACACCAGATGTGGCTCCTCAGACTTTGATTTGATGTTCCCACTTTACAAAACAAAATGCTGCTCAGGCACCAATGTAATTGCTATATGGAATGACCGCATCAACACAAGGCACCAATCAAAACCACCTTTTCTTTGAGGGAAACATGCACAGTAAAGTCTTTTGATATATTACATCAAATAGACATTGGTCCAGTGAACTAGAAAGAACATGACAAACTGACAATCAAGTGTTTCCTTGGCACAAATCATACAATGGATTCAACACAAGAGCACATTCCCCAAACAGTGAAAAAGACAGCATGTTGAGAAGGACGATAACTGGATCACCAACATTTTATTTATTTTTCTTCTTGGTAGGGTAATTATCTTGGAATAAACCAGAACTTGGATGTCAAATTCCATGGGGAGAAATCTCAGCACAACAGGAAACAAGTAGACAACATCCTTCAGAGTTCAAGGAGACTGTATGCCCTTAACCTTCTTATGGAATGTTTCCTCAAACTGGATTTCCAAGCATAATAAATCTTATCCTGCACTGTATTTAAATGTGCTGGTGCATGGTCCAAGACAAAATGAATAGTATCAGAAGTTTGTTAGCCACAAAACATAAGTTACACATATTACTATAAATACAATAAAATTTACATCTATCCCCTACCAATGTTAAAATTCATCCATTTACAAAAATTGATCTATTTTGGATCTTTTAAGTGATGGAAAGAATCTTAGGGAAACTTGCCCCCGATGGCAAATCCAGGAAGAGCATTTAAAACCATTTGATGGTTTTATTCCTGTTTTGATAATATTGACACATTCAAAATATGCAGATCCAGGTCAGTTAAATTTTGAGTATCAAAAAGCTAAGATTTTGGGATAATGGGTGTGATAGAAGTTGAATTACAAATGAGCTATTCTGAAGGAAGAACACAAGGGCTGAACCATCCTCACTTGCTGCACATTTTCTTCCTTGTTAGTATGGTTAACTACCAAATGTGTAGCTTCATTTTTAATTGGTTATTGGCACACACAAAGCTCTTTCAAAAAGAGAGAATTTATTTCCTCCAAAATGTGTTCGAATTTATCCTGATAATGGATTTGGCAACTGAAACATGGCAAATTTCACTGGACTACTCATTTTCCCCAAAAAATAATTTGGAAATTTGACATAATACCATTCTGTCAAAGGCCAATATAAACCTTCCATACAGCAATCAGAATCAATTATAATAGAGTAAAAGCATGATTTTATTACCTGGAAATAAGGGCAAAATTTAATAGTAGGTAATCACTGTTAAACATCGAAAATATTAACCTTAAATTTTAGAGGTACTTCTTACTGGAACCTAATTAACTTTTCCCATTTTCATAAAGGGGATATTTCAACTCCACACTGCACCCTCCCATTTTCATTTGGCAGAAAATCCTCAAAAATCCAAGTCAATTGTTTCATCCCCCAATCATATTGGAATAAAGATGTGATCTTAACATTGAGAATGATACAAGGCATCTGGGCATGCAGTGGCAGGGCTTTCCCCATCCTCACCAACCAACCCACCCACCCTGGAGTTACATAAACAATGCAGCCAAGCTCAAAGGATGCTCCATTCCCAGTGCAGCCATTTTTAAACAATCATAAAAGCGCAGTAAAGCCTTAGTATAATCTCATTCCACTTTATTTAACATCAAAAGTTGACAAGATCATCCAAAGTGACAAAATATCCTTTCTTAAAACAAATTGTTTAAGCATTTCATACACTTCACATATCCATGCAATACATTATCAAAACCAGATTATCCAATCATTCTCTTCAGCTCAGGACACATTCAGCTGGTGGAATGGTTTAAACTCACTGGGGGCCAATCTAACAGTACATAATGAAACTCCAACCACCCAGCAGCGTTGGGTCTTTGGTGGTCCCAAACTAGTAGATTTACTGGACTACTGGTTGCACTAATATTCTGTTATACAGTAGTATAAATTTTCCAGTGAGCCTGGCAAGTTTAAAAGCAGTATACAAATATTCCAAACCCTGGTTCCTGCTGCAAAACCATATCCCCAACTCCAGCTCCTGGCCACACACCGGATGAGTGCATGAACCAGATACTTAACATTCAGTTTTTCTGAACTTTCAAATGCCAGATGAGTTTTACTGTATATTTTGTCATTCATCTAAATTACCAAAGTGCTCATTGAAACTGCTGCATTTACTAATTTGTGGCAGCTGTACTCCTGTGTAGGTCAGCATTGCTCAATTTGATATGCAGGGGATAAACACTAAGGGAACAAACCCTTTTCTTGGAAATTAGACACAAGTTCAATGACTGTTTGCATTAAGAAACATCTCAATGCAGATTTCAGGAACCACAAGCACATGATTCTGCTGCCTGACTAAAGTGGACTTTGGGAAACCAGCAGGTCCACATACCCATTCTCTGTATTAAATGTCAAGTCCAGCATACTTTGGAGACCAGCTCCTAATGCACAGAGATCACAACTGAAACTGCATCTGAAATCTTAATGTTTTACTTCAAAAAGTAAAGCACCTCAAATTCTTGCACCACATTTTCAATTCTCTGGTCCAGACATCTGCAAATCTGCACTTAAATTTACACAAGATCAAGTAGAAATCTGCTCTGGTGGAAGACTCTGGTAGATCTAGGAATGATGCAGCAAGAGACAGACACGTCCTTTTTTGTCTAGTTGAATGAGTTCCAGAGCTTTGAGTGTTTTTAACTCTGCTTCATTCATCTTCATGTTGAGTTTCATCATCTGCATCACAGTCAGCGCAGAACTAAACAGGAAAGAATATCGCACAGGAAAGTAATCAACTAAAAGTTGTGCCTTCATAAGTTTCTCTTTAAGATGTCATTCAATCCTTCAAAATAAAGTAAAGCTACACACACAAATTATTGGGTTTCAGACAAATATTGTTTAAAATTCCATAAAACGTTCTACATCAAACCACAGGAATTTCACTTAAGGTTTCAAGTTGGTTTGCATCCTTAAGCTATCACTTAAATACATTTGGTCAAATGCATTGTAGAGGCATTTACTCCCAAATATAATGAGATAGATAAAAATCTTTAATTGGTAATGTTACTATGTATTATCTATTTATTAAATCTATTTATAGTTCTGGATTTTATTTTGCTATGTCATCAATTTGAACAGATCAGTGTGTGAATCCGATGGATAATTCAACTCATTACATTCTGCCAGTGTGGGAGTAGAAAATGAGCAAGGGGAAGAGAGACTACAAATACAACTAATGGCCACAATTATTAGTATCCATTTTAGCAATGTAACCAAAAGATGAATGCCAAGAAATTGAATGTTTGCATGCTATATAACCCAACTGAGGAGAAAAAATACTGAAATATTAGGCACTAAAACAAAAACCATACGATTTGGGTCAGGTCTTCATAAACCCGACACTAATGCACTAGAGCTCTGGTCAAGCAGAAGCAGATTTTCACAGCACACAAAACCTGCTTCTGGCCAATACATAACAAGTGAAAATCAGCTCTCCCTTAATTTATTCACCAACTTCCCAAAATGCTTGCACCATCCAACCTTGAACCCCTGAATATCATTTCACCACCCCCCCCCCACACCCCAAGCCAAGCTGCCAACTACTGACTAATAAACACTCATGACCCAGCCCACAGATTCTTGCCCCAAACCCTCCCAATCTTCACCAGTCCTTTCATTTACCACTAGATCACCAGAGCACCCCATACCACAGGTCCTGAGCCATTAAGACTCATTTGTCCTCTATCTTTTTGCATGCTCTGAATGGCATGCACCAACCAAATTCTAAGCTGAATGTCTTGCACTTAATTTTTGTTTTTGCCATTTTAAGGTAAATTGACTTCAGTCCAAACGATATTAAGGCAAATTTTTATTTAAGTGAAAATCCACAAATTAAGCTGGGTCATGTATGCCATATTCAAAACATTATACTTAATTACTATAAATTTAATGAGTAAAAATTAAAATTTTAAAATATTTTATAAAACTGGTCCTACCAAGCAAGTAAATTGAAGCAGTAATCTGCTATGGTAGCAGAATAGGGCATAGAAATTAGATTGATACTAATCACTAAACTAGGAGGAAAAGTATAAGCAAACAACAGTGTCAGATGGGCATTAGTAAGAGAACAATCCAATAGATAATCTCACTGTATTCATCACCACAAAATCTAATTCTTCTTAAAATTTAAGAAAACCTCATACCAGCTGGTATTATACCAGTTGGAAATGGTTCTACATTTCACCAGTTCCACTGCCTGAGCAACTTGAGGATTCAAACCCAAGATGGAGGTAGCTATCCATCCTATTTTAAGCTTTCAGGATAACTGTGACCAAGAAGTCACTATTAGTGTTAACCAGGAAATGGTAAAATTCAACCAAGTTCATTAAGATTGGCACTTACCTATTTTTGTTCTTTATGAAGTGGTCAAAGAGCTGCTTATAAAGTGTGTTCAAGTTGGTAAGTTTCACAGTCTGCCTTACATTTTTTGGCACAGATGTGAACATCTCTTTAGTGATAGGTTTAAACTCACCTGAAACATGAGCATTGAACAATACAGATTAACAAATGGGCTTAATGCTTCATTCAAAAGATGCAAAACGGACTCCTGCTTTTGCTGCTTTCTCTGCTAAATCGTTTAAAAGTACAGATGAATTTTTATTTTACTTAAGAGTAAGGATTTCTCTGGTTTCCACATCACTATTCCAAACTCAAACAATAGATGCATTGGTTCTGCTGTGTGGGAACTTACAAAATAGCTGTGGAATTTTGCAATAACAAGTCACTGAGTAGATGAAGCATGCTCAGGACTTTGATGCCGGACAAACATTTTAAAAAAAAATTTTGGCTGTTATTTCTGTTGCTACCACAACACATTGCCAATTAATAGACACTACACAATATTACAAATTCTGCAAAGAACCAGATAAGCTTCAAGGGAGTCACTGAGCCAGGGCCCCAGCAAGTGGGAAGGGAGGACATCACCACCTGGGTGAGCCAGACATTGAACCATCAAGATTTCCAAATCATATAGCAAATCTGTTTTACTGTCAATGCAGAATTTCCATTGTAGCTTCCATATGAACATACAATAATACCAAGCAAGCTTGTCACCAAACTCCGAGACCTAGAACTCAACACCTCCCTCTGTAACTGGATCCTTGACTTTCTAACAAACAGACTGCAAATCAGTGAGGATCGGCAGCAATTCCTCCAGCACAATTATTCTCAACACTGGTGCCCCACAAGGCTGCGTCCTCAGCCCTCTACTCCCTATACACTCATGACTGTGTAGCCAGATTCTGCTCTAACTCCATCTACAAGTTTGCAGACGTTACTGCCGTTGTAGGCCATATCTCAAACAGTGATGGATCGCAGTACAGGAAGGAGATAGAGAGCTTAGTGGAATGGTGTCATGACAACAACCTTTCCCTCAATGTCAACAAAACGAAAGAGCTGGTCATTGACTTCAGGAAAGGGGGCAGTGTACATACACCTGTCTACATCAATGGTGCTGAGGTCAAGAGGGTTGACAGCTTCAAGTTCCTGGGAGTGAACATCACCAACCTGTTTTGGACAAACCACGTGGATGCCATGGCCAAGAAAGCTCACCAGCACCTCTGCTTCCTCAGGAGGCTAACGAAATTTGGTTTGTCCCCTTTGACTCTCACCAACTTTTACTGATGCACCACAGAAAGCATCCTATCAGGATGTACCACAGCTTGGTATGGCAACTGCTCTGCCCAAGACCACAAGAAGCTGCAGAGAGTTGTGGACACAGCCCAGTGTTCACGGACACCAGCCTCCCCTCCTTGGACTGTCTTTACCTCTCGTTGTCTTGGTGAAGCAGCCAGCATAATCAAAGACCCCACCCACCCGGGACATCCTTTACTCCTCCATCGGGTAGAAGATACAGATGCCTGAGGGCATGCACCACCAGACTTAAGGACAGCTTCTACCCCACCGTGATAAGACTATTGAACAGTTCCCTTATACAATGAGATGGACTATGACCTCACAATCTACCTTGTTGTGACCTTGCACCTTATTGCACTGCACTCTGTAGCTGTGACACTTTACTCTGTACTGGTATTTTTTTAACCTGTACTACATCAATGCACTCTGTACTAACTTGATGAAACTGCACTGTGTAATGAATTGACCTGTAAGATCAGTTTGCAAGACAAGTTTTTCACTGTACCTTGGTACAAGTGACAATAATAAACCAATACCATTTCAGCTTTAGATACAGAATTAAAATTTATGATTTTCACATCTACACAAGTGAATTTTAGTTATCAGGTCATGTGCCAACTTACTCCCCAAATTCTGTTGTTGAAACAATTGAAGGATAATGAAAATTCTGAGAGAATGTTTCACCATTTTATTTGTGGTTTTTATTCCAATGTTTTCTGCCAGAAGCATTGCCAAGAATATCCAATACTTTAAGCCAATATTCTCTGCAGATCTTGGCACTCAACCTGGTAACATACCATTGTGTCATGGAGAAATCAGGATTGGCTTCCCTAGAAATGAATGACTGAAGTACGCAGACATAGTTTGATCCCTAGTCATGGTGAAATTTACAGTTCTACATAGGGGACACACAGTTATCCTCAATATCCCAAGTTTGGGACTGAGGCAGGGGAGGGGAAGGGGTTAGGGTTTGAAGAACATCCTTAACAATCTGGCAGGAAAGTTTACAGAATGCTTATTAAATACTTCTATCCACATACCTACCTCCCAACTGCTGTGGTGTTTGAGGCTCTGCACAGGGTGCCTGTCAAAGAACAATTTATGCTTGGTTAAAGTAATCAAAATACTTTGGGAAAAAACAATTGAACCAATGTTTTACAGCACTTTATGTAATCTGTTATTAATCTTTTAAATTTAAAATTGATCATATTGCATTTTAACAGATATCACATCCAGCTAAACATGGTCTTTTTTTTAAAAAAGAAAAACCAGTTTCTCCATCATTGAGCTTCAGTTGGCTGTTCTTGGCTAAGCAAGCCTGTACTATCAGCTAATTATGAAATGCAAACCAGTCTGGAAGAAAAAACACACTAATTCACCCATCTTTCCACTGAGATGGAGGATTCATGATGAAAGGAGTATATGGGAGTACTCAGAAGCAGTCATTGCCACTGAATATTAAGAGACCTGACATTCATTTCCAAAATCTGGATTGATTAACTCCTCAGTTCCTGATCCAAAACACACAAATGAGACACAATATTCCACTGCCAGAAAGGGAGATGTGGGTGCACTCCAGTAAAAGAGGAAAGAGAAAGATCTGCAAAAAGTCAATTTTTAGTCCAGAAAAAGAGGTCAAGCTGCAGAAAACAAATGGAAGTGAGATTTGGAAAAACAGGACACCTTTACATACAGGCATCACAATTTAAATACAGGCAGGTGACTTCCTCCAAACTCAGAAGGGCAATAAACCCAATCAGTATTACAAAAAACTGCCCACCCAACCTACACCTATGTAGCATAACTCAATTTCTTAATGAGAAATTAGTAGATTAGTTCATTTGAACATTATACTATAGAGGTGTTAGAAATATTCTGGATTTAACTGACACAGACACTGGTAGTCTTTGAAACAATAGCTGGAAAAAAAGCCAGAGTCAAATGAACAGCAATTAAACCACTTGCATGAAACAGTACAAATTAAAAAGCTTCCTTTAAAAAGGTTTATTTTGCACCACACATTAACCTGAAACTAATCATTAAATAATTACCATCAAGGAAAGAAGAGTAAGCAATTAATAATAGCACAGTAGGAAACCACAGCTCACCTCTGCTCCAGCCAAAATCTCTGACTTCATAACCTTCTGCATAGCCCATTGCTCATCTTCTGTCAGGGGACAAGACTGGCAAAATAAGTAAATCAAATGATTAAAGTTAAATCCCTTTGCACATCTGAGTTGTTTGGCTAACAGCAACACATTTTCAGCACAAAACAAGACAACTTGCAATAAAGATGCTGTGATAGCACCCACAGAAGCAGCCCACAAACAGCAGAGAGATCACTTATAACCAAGTGCACTTTCAAAAATTAACAAAATAACAAGGTTCAGTAGGAAAATAGTCATGAATTAAGTCAACGTAGAACATAGAACAGTCTAGTACAGGAACAAGCCCTTCAGCATGTTATGTCTGCACTGAACACTATGCAGAATCTAAGCTAATCCCATCTGCCTGCACATATTCCCTGCCTGTTTATGTATCTGTCTAAATGCCTCTTGTACTTCCACCACCCCTCACAGCATGTTCCAGGCACCTAACACTAAAAAAACTTGCCTTGCACACCTTTAAACTTTCCCCACTGGAAAGTTTACCCTACCCCATCTTACCCTCAATTTTTTTTGTTAAATACATACACTTATTTTGTTAAATACATCACCCTCAGCTTCTAACACTCCAGAGAAAACAATCCAAGTTTGTCCAACCTCTCCTTATAGTAATATGCTCCGATCCAGGCAACATCCTGGTGAATATCTTCTGCACCCTCTCCAAACCTCATACTGTGTATATATACAGTGCTGCAACACGACTTCTTGACTATTAAACTCAGCATCCCAACCAAAGGCAGCAAGTATGCCGTACGCCTTACTGACCACCGTATCCACTTTGTCATCACTTTCAGGGAGCTTATGGACTTGTATCCCAAGATCCCCACCTACATCAATGCTCAAGGGTCCTGCCATTTACTGTACATTTTCCTACCGCATTTGACCTCTCAAAATGCAACATTTCACATTTGTCCCAATTAAACTCCATCTGCCATTTCTCAGTCCAAAATTTCCAACTGATCTATACCCTGCTGTAACATCCAATAACCATCCCCTAGCCACAACTCCAACAACTTTCAGGTTTGCAAATTTACTAATCAGACCACATACATTCATATCACAGGAGGTCTCAGCAGCAATCCTTGCAGAACACCACTGGTCACAGAAAGAAATCCATCAGGTGGACCCTTCATAATCTTGCAAAACCATTTCTATGATTACTCATTCTCATGACTGAGGCATCACCGACAAGGCTAGCATTTTACAGCTCATTTCATTGTTCTTGAACAAAGCAACTTGGAGACTTCACAGGTCATTGCTCGAAGTGTGAGGTGCTGTGTAAACATGAACAAATCAGAATTATCATCTTATATGATGTGAAATTTGTTGTTTTGCAGCAGTACAGTGCAAAGACAAAAGTACTATAAGTTCCAAAATAAACAGTGCAAAAAAAAAGGAATAATATGGACCAGAAGTCTGATGGTGGAGGGGGAAGAAGCTTCTTGAATCATTGACTGTGGGTAAGGCTCCTGTACCTCCTTGAAGGTAATAATGAGAAGACGGCATGTCCCACATGGTGAAGGTCCTTAGTGAAATTTTCCCTAAAGGACATGAACAAACCTGGGATTGAACACTGCTAGTGAATTTAAATTCCTCATCTGCCATATAACCATGTGAATTTACCTCTAACTTATTAGTCCACTTCTCTGGGTCACTTATCCAGAAACAGAACAATGCCAGCATTGCCATCCGAGTAGGTCCCAAAAACTGGGTTCTGATTTTGACAGATCAGCCAGGTCCTTCCTGCATTGTCATCAATGGCACATATCAAATACAGAGCCTCCTATCTGGATGCACCACAGCTTGGCAAGGCAACTGCTCTGCCCGGGACTGCAAGAAACTGGAGAGACTTGTGGACACAGCCTAGCACATCAGAAACCAGCCTCCCCCCATGGACTCTGTCCATACCTCTCACTGCCTTAGTGAAGCAGCCAGTATAATCCCCACCCGAGTCACTCTTCTCCCCTCTCCCATCAGGCAGAAGATACAGAAGCCTGAAAGCACATACCACCAGGCTCAAGGTCAGCTTCTATCCCTCTGTTACAAGACTATTGAACAGTTTCCTTATACAAGATGGACCCTTGACCTCAATCTACCTGATCTCACTACCTGCACTGCACTTCCTCTGTAGCTGTGACTCTTTACTGTATTCTATTATGAATTGATCTGTATGAACAGAATGCAAGACAAGTTTTTCATTATCTTGGTACAAATGACAATAAACCAAAACCAATTCTCTTGAATATTCATTATAGTCATTGTTAACATAACACTCAAATATCAAAAGTTACTGAGCTTCAAGACAAAGTTTGAGCTCAGTTCACCAGTGCCCATCATGTTTCAAGTTCCATCAAAATATTGCTCTCTCAAAAGCTACCACCACACTGCAAAGCAGCAGAAGAGCCTGTCATACTGGGAACCATAGAACAACTCCTCCACAGGGTCAACACTGACCCATTTCTGCACAACAGGCAAAGCAAACATAGGAAGGAAAAGAGCTTGCTGAAAACCAGCTACAGAAAGCATATCAGGAGAAAATGCCTGATTTTCCTATTCCTACTCAAGGATACCACTGGCAGAATGCCCCCTCAGATGGGCAGCAACTAACTATAGACATAACTGAATTTAAAGTCCACCATAAAGGTGGCATATTGTTAACTTAAGGGCTTAAAAATCCTTTTGGTCACCAGTAAGATGGCAGTTTACAAATTCCACTGATCCAACTTTCTCCACCTCAAACCTATTCCTGCTTCACATCCTGCACATTAACTGTTCTCCGGTTCTAGTCTCCAATGGAAATGTTGCTCTGGCATTGGCGAGTGTGCTTCAGCAGTAAAGCTCAGGAATTCCATTCCTAAACTTCACTTCTCCATTTTTTCCCTCCATGATAAAGGTGCAATACAAACATGTTGTTGTTAAAACCATAGAACCATACAGCACTAAACAGGCCCTTCGGCCCACCGTGTCGTGCCATCCATCAGACCACCCTCACGCTACCTAACCCCTTCCTCCTGCATATCCCTCTATCTCATGTTCCTCCATATGCCTATCCAACAAGCTCTTGAACCTGTTCAATGTATCTGCCTCCACCACCACCCCAGGCAGTGCATTCCATGCACCAACCACTCTCTGGGTGAAAAACCTCCCTCTGACATCTCCCCTGAACCTCCCACCCATAACCTTAAAGCCATGACCTCTCGTCTTGAGCATTGGTGCCCTGGGAAGGAGGCGCTGACTGTCTATCTATTCCTCTCAATATTTTATATACCTCTATCACGTCTCCTCTCATCCTCCTCCTTTCCAGTGAATAAAGCCCTAGCACCTTAAGCCTCTCCTCATATTCAATACCCTCCAATCCAGGCAGCATCCTGGTAAATCTCCTCTGCACCCTCTCCAATGCCTCCACATCCTTCCTATAATGAGGCAACCAGAACTGAACACAGTACTCTAAATGTGGCCTAACTAGAGTTTTGTAAAGCTGCATCATAACCTCGCGGCTCTTAAACTCAATCCCGCGACTTATGAAAGCCAACATCCCATTGGCCTTATTAACTGCTCTTTCCACCTGTGAGGCAACTTTCAACGAACTGTGAATATGAACCCCCAGATCCCTCTGCTCCACCACACTGCCAAGTACCTTGCCATTTACCCTGTACTCTGCCCTGGAGTTTATCCTTCCAAAGTGTACCACCTCACACTTCTCCGGATTGAACTCCATCTGCCACTTGTCAGCCCAGCTCTGCATCCTATCAATATCCCTCTAAGCTCCGACAGCCCTCCACACTATCCACAACACCGCCTATCTTAGTGTCATCCGCAAACTTACTAACCCAGCCCTCCACCCCCTCATCTAAGTCATCTATAAATATCACAAAAAGTAGAGGTCCCAGACCCGATCCCTGCGGGATACCACTAGTCACTGCCTTCCAATCTGAGGGCACTCCTTCCACTACAACCCTCTGCTTTCTACATGCAAGCTAATTCCTAATCCACACAGCCAAGCTTCCCTGGATCCCTTGGCCTCTGACCTTCTGAAGAAGCCTACCATGAGGAACCTTATCAAATGCCTTACTAAAGTCCATGTAAACCACATCCACCACACTGCCCTCATCAATCTTCCTCGTCACCTCCTCAAAGAACTCTCAGGCTTGTGAGGCAAGATCTTCCCTTCACAAAGCCATGCTGGCTGTCCCTAATCAGTCCATGATTCTCTAGGTGTTCATAAATCCTATCCTTTAGAATCCTTTCTAACAGCTTACCCACCACAGACGTGAGACTCACTGGTCTATAATTCCCTGGCCTATCCCTATTACCTTTTTTGAACAAGGGGACCACATTCGCAATCCTCCAATCCTCCGGCACCACCCCCATAGACAACGAGGACTCAAAGATCCTTACCAGCGGTTCAGCAATCTCCTCCCTCGCCTCTCGAAGCAGCCTGGGGAAAATCCCGTCAGGCCCCGGAGATTTATCTGTCTTAATATTATTTAACAACTTCAACACATCCTCTCTTGATATCAACAACCTCGAGAACATTACCCCTACCAGCACTCCCTTCCGCCTCAAGACCCCTCTCCCTGGTGAATACTGAAGAGAAGTACTCATTCAGAACTTCTCCCACTTCCACCACCTCCAGGCAAATTCTCCCACCTTTGTCCTTAATCGGACCTACCTTTACCCTAGCCATCCTCCTACCCTTCACGTACTTGAAGGCCTTGGGATTTTCCTTAACCCTACTAGCCAAAGCCTTTTCATGTCCCCTTCTAGCTCTCCTCAGCCCTTTCTTAAGTTCCTTCCTCGCTACCCTATATTCCTCACGGGCCCTGTCTGAACCTTGCTGCTTATACCTCACGTATGTTACCTTCTTCTCCCTAACAAGTCGTTCCACCTCTCTCATCACCCACGGTTCCTTCACCCTGCCATTCCTTCTCTGCCTCACCGGGACATATTTATCCCTAACATCCTGCATAAGATCCCTGAATATCGACCACATCCCCATGGTACATTTTCCTTCAAAAAGGACATCCCAATTTACACTCCCAAGTTCTCTCCTTATAGCCTCGTAGTTAGCCCTTCCCCAATTGAAAAACCTCTTGTCCTGTCTGCACCTGTCCCTGTCCATGACAATTTTAAAGGTTATGGAGCAATGGTCACTGTCCCCCAAATGCTCACCCACCAATAGATCCTTCACCTGTCCCGGTTCATTTCCTAAAACTAGATCTAACATGGCATTCCCTCTAGTCGGCCTGTCGACATACTGCGTCAGGAATCCCTCCTGGACACATTTAACAAATTCCGTCCCATCTAAACCTTTGGCACTAAGCAGGTTCCAGTCTATTTGGGAAGTTGAAGTCTCCCATTATAACAACCCTGTTATTTCTGCTTCTCTCCAAACACTGCCTGCCAATCTGCTCCTCTATATTTCTACTACTACCGGGGGGCCTATAGAATACTCCTAGTAGAGTAACTGCTCCTTTCTTGTTCCTTAACTCCACCCATACGGACTCGAAAGATGATCCTTCTACAACATCCATCTTTTCCACAGCTGTAACAGGGTCCCTGACCAGTATCGCCACCCCTCCATCTCTTCTCCCCCCTTCCCTATCCCTCTTAAAACACCGAAAACCAGGAATATTCAATATCCACTCCTCTCCTGACGTCAGCCACGTCTCAGTAATAGCCACGATATCAGAGTCCCCCATACTTATCCAAGCCCTCAGTTCATCCCCCTTATTCCTGACACTTGTTGCATTTAAGTAAACACACTTCAGTCCATCTACCTTACTACTTTTACAGCCTGTATTCTGCTTCTCCTTCCCCAAAGCCTCTCTACCTGTTTGATCTAACTTTTCCCCATTCCCTTCTTCCTCTGACCTACTCCTCCGGTTCCCTTCCCCCTCAAACTAGTTTAAACCCTCCTAAACAACAAAAAAGACCACATTAATCCAGTTCCTTCCCAACATAGTCAACTCCTCACATCTGAATCTTAACAAGAACAGTACAGCACAGAACAGGCCCTTTGGCCCACAATGTTGGGCCAACATAGCTGCTCTCTCCCACCTACAGAACGCCCATATCCCTCTATTTTCCTCGAATTCATGTGCCCACTCAAGCCCCTCTTCAAAGCCCCCAATAAATTTGCCTTGCTGGGTTTCCCTAATCAAGCCATTGGATTCCAGATGCTTGTACATCCTATCTCAAAGAATTTTCTCCAGCAATTTCCCTGTGACTGACACAAGACTCAGTCTCTAGTTTCCCCAGATTTTCCCTTGTTCCTTTCTTAAAGAGGAACAACATTAGCCACTCGCCAGTCATCCGGGACCTCACCCGTGGTCAAAGAGGACACAAAGATACTGGTCAGTCTTGCAAATCAGACTCAAATGGCAGTGCTGCACAGCAACAAATTGAAGTCTATTCTTGGTAGGCAGAAACTTTACCTACATAAACAGATTATTACTTTCAAGCAGTGATGGGTTTGGTGCACACACTGCCGAAAAGTTATACAAAATTCACACAACTTGTGCATTGCTGCATGTCATTTCAATCTCTTTTGAAAGGACGAAACAATCCTGCTCGTTCAACTTTTTGAAAAAAACTTTCTTCCTCCAAGAATAAGAATCTTAAGATTACAAAAGTTTACCTTCAGATCACTTTGGTCCTGCAGCTTTTGTACTAACTGCAATGTAGTGGCAAGTTGTGTACGGATGAAGTCCACTGATTCTTTACGCTCTATAGCGATCAGATCTGCTTCTGCACACAACTCACGATACCGTAATTTTATTACCCTTAGTTGCTCCAGCAATTTTATTGGATTTTCCTAAAATTTGGGTTCAAAATGTTGTGAAAGATGAAGACAGTGCAAGCAAAATTACCCACTCCTTAATTATATAAAAAGATCAAAATTGTAAAATTACAATGAAATGCCCAAGATTAAGCAGCTAAAAGTAAAATATCAAGTCTGATAAAGAGCTGATGCTTTTGGGTTGTTACAGAACCAGGAACCCCAGTTTTGCTGACATTCCTTGCCTCAAAATTCTTTGGATTTCATATGGCTACAGAAAGGCAGCAAATTAATAAGACAAAACTTGCCCATTCAATTTGATGACAAACATCAATTATATATATTTAAAAATGTAAATAACATTAAATAATACAGCTAAAGCTATTGCTTCAGAATATTTTACAATTAAAAAGTATAGTTTCTTGTCAGAGCATGCACTTGAGCCCATGAAAATATGCCATTTTTGAAATACCAAAGGGCTCCCATGTCAATACTGCAAAGCATATTAAAAGACTGACATACTTTGTTGGATTCAGGCTTATGAATTGTCATTTGACAAGGACAATTCTTTTCAGTTGAAAATGCAAATATTTACAAAATAAAGCTAAAAGAAAAGTGGTCTATAGCAAATCAGCAAAATAAAGAGATTCCCCCAGGATGTTTGGGTAAGACAACTTCAGTACCTGTTGTGCAGTGTTCTGTGGAAGTTCTCTCAGTATTTCAAACTTTAGTTTGTGTTCAATGTAATCCAGATCAGACTCTGCCTTCTCAAACTAATTGGGGGGGGGGGGGGGGGTGGGGGGAAAAAAGAGGAAAAAAAAATCACATTTAAAAATATCAAACAGGCTTCCTCTTCCCTGCCATTACTGTCCCTCCTCCCTTCAACCAACCATCTTTACCCACAGCAAAAGGGATTACATTTCTTGCTGCTTGTACCAACTCAATTCTCCAGGGGTTTTAAACACTGGACCAGCAAGAATTCAAACTTACCCACTTCTTTTCAAGATGACATCAGCAGATCCCAGGACTTGAAATCCATAAGCATTTCAGAAGGTCATTTAAAAAATAGTTTTAAAATAACGTTGCATTACAGCCCAATGTTTGCAAGATAGACTTAGCAACTGGAAAAATGGTTCAAGTTGCCAGTCATCTCTTTAGCTGAAATCAAAACACCAATTAAACCAGCTATATGCCTCATTCAATAGTTGGCCTAATCTAAATTTGTAGATTTCCTTTAATACTGCACTGGATTTTCAGGCATAATACTTGGGACTGGACTTCAGCCCATGAAATAGTGACACAAGAGGTTGAAATTATATAGTCAAATGTGCCACAATAATGATCCATCACACCTCCTTGCCATCATGGAAGGCAATTAGATTCACCGAAAGAAATTGAAAGCGCTGAAGGAACCAAAAAGACTGCACATGCAGACAAAATGCTGGTTATAGCATTGAAGACCTTTGCTAGTGAAGTAGCCATGACTGGATCCAATATTTTTGTTGGGTTTTTTTTTTGAGTAGTTTCAACACATCCATCAACTCAGCAGCAAGGAAACAGAAGGTGCTGTCAATAGAGGTATCAAACAGGACTTGATTACAATACTCAAATTTGGGTTTTACCAGAACTACTGGATCCAAACATGGACTAAAGCTAAATTCTAGATGCAGGGTGAAAGATACTGCCCTTAAATGCAGCTTTAATGTCAAATTTTGCATCAGACAGCCTGGGTAAAACTGGAGTCAATGGGAAGAGAAGGAAAAACTCTCCACTGGCTGGTCACATCTGCCATTAAAAGATAATTGTAAGTGTTGGAGGTCAATCATCTCTGCTCCAGGACATCAACTGCAGTGTCCAAGATCCTTCACTGATTGCCTCCCTTCCAAAAAATGACCAGAAATTGGTGCATGTAACGCCACCAAATGCACACAGATAACTCAAAAGTTATCCAAGCACTGAGTAATGACCAACCATCACCAGAGTCTACCCATCTGCCTCATTGTTCAATCTCAATGGCAAAACCCTTACCATTGACACCCTGGAGTGGGACAAGTGTTCAAAGAACTCAAATGAACCAGCCACAAATATAAAAGGTTAGGGGTTCAGCATCCGATGGTATAATTCACCCTAATTCCCAGAACTTTCACCAAGGGACATTAGCATGAGAGAATACTGTCTACTTATCTAAATAAGTGCAGCTCACTTTCCATGAAGCAGCTTGCATGATTGGCATTAGATTCATCTGAAAAATTGAGTCCCCAAGACCAAAATACCATGGCTGCCATGTGCATTATTTACAAACTGCATCACTAAATCACCAAGGCTACTTCAACAGCATATCTCAATTGCTATTTCTACAAGCAAGAACAAGGGGCAGGAGTAGAATGGGGACACCACCACTGGCAAGGTCATACACAATCAAATTACATCCTTAGAAATGTATCACTCTTCTTTCACCATTGCCAAGTCAAAATCCAGGGTCTTCTCACTAACAATAGTTAAAATACCCGGAGCAAAACAGTTCAGGATGGAGGCTCACAATCATCTTTAGCAAAAGGCAATTAGAAACAGTAAATTCTAGCCTTGTGATTAACACTCCTCCCAGATGCAAATAAAAATGACAATGTCAAAGTGTTCTTAAATATCCATCACATTGGCTCTTAAATATCCATCACATTGGCAGTGATCTAAAAATATAATTATTAAACTTAAGCTGGCTCAAAAAAGTTATGGGACCTCCTGATATTATTGGCCAACATGAGCTTATTGGGAGTCAGTAAAACATGTCAGTGCCTGCCAGTCACATTTTTCTGTTGATGCCTAATGCCCTCAACTGTATTCATGGAACCACAGCCATGTGGTTCATCTACCAGCACTTAAACTACTGAAAACCCTAAGGAACAACTTGTCATAAAATCCATTGTGCTCAAAACACCTGTTTTTTTTATTTGATTTATAACTGCCCAGTGCCTCACTCCCATGTGTGGAATTCTAACTTAAGCTGTGAATTGTATACTTTCCCCAGTAAGTGAATAAATTCTATTTTTCCTTCAAAAATACATCCCTTTGATATGCAAAGTACTGTATTGGAATTCTGGAGCATTCTTCTTCCCCAGTGGACCAGCAAGTTTGAAGTATCCAAGCTACAGCATTTCAATCTGTTGTCTAAAACTGGTTTCTGTTGGGGCAGGAGTATAACTCAGGTACTATTTAGTTACCATGCAGAGTACACCTGTTGCAAGTGAGCACAATGTGCAGGAAAGACTTGCATTGACAGTACTCCAGGAATGCATCAAATCCAATGAAATCCTTTTAAAGTGAACATTTGAAATGCAGGGAATATAGTCTGCAATTTGCCATAGCAAGCTCCCAGCGCTAAAATAATAACAGAATAAGGTAAAAATATGGACCTCTATGGGTCACAGCTTTGATGTGGTAGAGAGGCTTGGATTGTAGCAATGAACCTGAATGGAATGCTAGAATCAAAAACTCTTCAATGCATCACTGTGGTGGTAAGGGCAAATAGGGGGCTCCAAACAAATCGCAATCCAATTCAAAAGACCTCTACAGCAAAGCAGGTAGATGAAGGCACTTCAGTTCTCAATGTCTGATGGTGGATGAAGCCCGAAATGGAGAATGAAGTTACCAATTATCAAGGGTATACCCTTATCACCAATTTCAGATTAGTCTTTTGCCAAGGACTGCATGCATAACTCCTTCCATAAATATGGACTAGCAAAAATCAGTAATGAGCACCCCCATGTTTCCTCTTTGAAAGCTTTTTTTTAAATACATATTCACTTGAGATGGGAGTTTAAATGTTTAATCCAAAAAAAGTAATCTGTTATATTAAAACACTGAAATACAGGTTAACTTTGTGCTCAAGCCTTGGGTGTGGGATTTAAACAACTTCTGACAACAAACAGATACAGCCAACACCAGCAGGAGGCTGACTGTCATTAACTTACTCATATGAACCATCAAAATGGTACATGAACTTGAGAGCCAAATTTGGTGATGGAAGAGATAGTGGCATCTCAAGAACTACACCCAACAAGGTGTCAGTCCTTTAAACTTAGTAAATCGTAAGCAGAGGTAACGGGGATGGTGGAAGGGAAGAATGTGAGGGGAGGGAGGAAGGGCAAGAGAAAAAGGGTTTGTGCAAGATTCATTAACAGCAATGTTTTGACACATACAATGCTTGTGCAAGACATTCTGCTATCCACCAGAATTTAAAGCCTCTAAAACCCCTACCACATTCATAAGTCATGCAAGGCTGGTCCTCTCAACTAATACAGAAGCAGACCATTTGATGTCACTGCACATCCTCAAGAGCCAGAACAGATTTTTGAAATGGTGGCACCATGTTCATCATGCACCTGTATCTCACATTTTGTGCTAGCAAAGAACTTCCAGTCAGGGAATACGAGGAAAGGAAAGAATTGTTCATGTCCTCTACTTCTAGAATCTGTTTTTTATCCCATCGGATATCTAGAGGTGAAGAATGATGTTATTCTGACATCTTTTGAATGAAAGTACACAGTACACAAATTTGTAGCAAGGTAGATCAAGGTGAAGGATAACTCCTGGTTTTTGATAGATAAGAACCACAGAAATACAACATGTAGCATTTCTTTCTTGACTGTACAAGCTTCAAGAGTTTTTCTAGAATCTCTCATGCACAGATTCTTCAAGACCTTAATCTTCTTGCAGGAGATGCAGAAAAAATATTAATATCAAGCATGAAAGATGATCAAATGCTATCACTGGGGTCAGAAACACTACAAATGTAGTTACAAAGTATAACCAACATGCAGTATTAACAAATTTGATGCCTTCAGGATTGCAAGCCCATGCAATTGGACAGATTTCCATATTTACATCCTATCATTAAAGTTGCATGCTATGTTGCACGCTATGTTGCACAAAGATTTCAACAATTTTCTTTAAGATATCAATTCCTGAAAAGCAGCATTTTAAACACAAAAGGGAGCAAAGTAGTCAATTGAAATAAAAACCACAATCCTTTCCTCAAATGAACTATGCTACCTACAGTTCGCTTCATTTGAAAATACAATAATTGGCCTAAGCTGACACTTGGGTTTAATGATGAATTTCTAGACATCTGTCATCAATATGACGGAAATGCTTATAAACATGAGGGGCAAATATTAGCTGTCATTTTGTCTGACAGTTTTTCAAAATCCCAGACCCGGAGTCCTAGGCAGAGGAAGGATCATGATGGGTATCCAAGCAAAATCTACATTGCTTGGTCCATTCCAAATAAAAGAGTCCAAGAATGAAATTAAAACCATTCATTGCTTTCAGCTGAGATTTCTTCCAGAAAAACAGGAAACCATTGAGGCCAAGATCTATTTTCATTATTTTCCATAAATGTTTTTGGGCTAATGTAGGTAAACCTCAAACAGAGTTTCACGTGTCCATAACAGAAACCACTATGGCACTAGGTTGAATGGTATTAGTTTTTTTTTTGCATTACCTACAGGGCCCGGAGAGAGAATGGACAACAGAGCAGTCATCCCATCCATTTGGAAAAACTCACTCTAAAACATCAGCAACATTCACTCTGCCCATCCAGCCACCGACAACCCCCACCCTGCCCCAGGATTCCTTAAACTCAATTGTCAGCCTTAGCCTATTATTGCATTATCAACATGAAACCGATGGTGGAAACACGTCTCTGGGACAGGAGAATACAACTCAGCCAGGCATTTCAGTGCAGTACTGTCAAAGGTGGCATCTCTTTGGATAACAAAAAATAAAAGGTCTGTTGTGACCACTCAGATGGCTACAATAGATCCCATGATACTATTTAAGTAACTACTCCAGAGGATGCACCAGAAGGTAAACATCCATTCCCCATTTAACTCCAGCCCAAATCACATGCTCCAATCCTACAGTGGACTTGAAACTCAAACCTTATGACTTGAGTAAATAGCCCTATTTAAAGAACAAGGTGAGACTATTTATTTGTGATGCATGGTATGATAAAGTAGACATGGTCTAATGCTAAGAAAGTAGTTTTCTTAATGCATTGGCTTGAGCATCAGAAACATGCAAAACCGATCCATTTTACAAACTCCCCAAACAAGCAGAATGGTA
This sequence comes from Pristis pectinata, assembly GCF_009764475.1. Lineage (NCBI taxonomy): Eukaryota > Metazoa > Chordata > Chondrichthyes > Rhinopristiformes > Pristidae > Pristis > Pristis pectinata. The sequence continues at coordinate 5,677,387 of NC_067425.1, read as the reverse complement.
CTAAACCAAAAGCGTGGAATCAATTATGACAAGACTGATTTCAACACTGCACCATAATTCCACATTTAGGAAGTGAAGCACTTGGGAAACACTGTTGCATGATGCTCAATTGGTTTGTTGACCTACCAGTTAACAAAACCACTATCTCCAGGTCTTTCTTGCTAAAGGACAGCCCAATAACTCTGAATAGGGCATCTATTGCCACACAAGATGCTAATTAAAACCAAATCAATAATACCAAAGAAATTTTAACTCATACATTTAAATTAGTTCAATGACATACTCATGATTACTGCATAAGCAAAACAACTTTCATTGATACAGCACCTGTAAACTCAAACCAAGGCTCTTAATAATTACTGATTTTAACCAAGTTTTATAGAAGCTGTAGAAATAGTTAACACTGAGATCAACTTTATTATATTGTGATATGCAAGAACAGGAAATCTCATTCTTTAATCACACAAAACCATTTATGTTGCTCTTCTTGGGATCTGCAGAATGCACAGTATAAATTATTCAGTCATGTTCAATTATTCAAAAAAACAGTTAGTGCTTTTAGAAGACCAAATGTTCAGGGCCGATCCAATTGTTGTTTGAAATTGAAAACCAAATCTCTTGAAATGATGCAGGGGGGAATAATGCTACTGAAGTTTTGCTGTTCAAACAGGTAAAACCACAAAGCAAGAGCAGTCTCTCCAATCCAATGTTTCTCCAACTTTAGGTTTCAATTAATTTGGAAGATACCTTGCCTTGCTTCCCAAAAACACTTGCATTGCTCTATTTTTACATTAGTGTTGTTTACCCCTGACACAAGATCTCACAAGAGTTCACCAAGAGCAAACTTAATCTGCTCCACTCAGATTACAACAGAAAATACTCATCCCTTCTGGTATTAATGCAACATCTGAACCAGTTGAGCAGGTTTGTTCTTCAATATACAAGTGGCAAATAACCAAAATGAGATGACACATGCTGGGACAGGTCAGCTTCTGGAATATACCCTTTGGAGGAATCTAATAATTAAGTGATCCTGTGCTCTTCTCCCCAAAAGAGCCAAGTGGAGAGACTTCTTAGAAACAGATAACATGCACAATACCAGGGCTTGGATTTTGAGATCAACTTCCATTAAATAGGCAGTGTAGCATTGGATGCCACACTACCAAAATTCATGCTGAGCCACTTAACATTTTCAGCTAAACCACCATAAAACACAGGGCTTGAAAATATCACTGCACATTCTCAGGAAATAATGCAAGCATTCCTTCTACTGCTCTCAAGACCAAATCATGAACCTTAGATCAGTATTTGCTCTCATTCCAAGAGAGAAAAACTATAGGCTTAATCTGCTTTTCAGATATTTAAGCACAATCTATAATGATATTGAGCAGTAGTACTGAAAGAATGCTGTATTTTTGTAAGGTGCTGCCTTTCAGAGAAGATGTTAAGCAAAAATGCTCCATGTGCCCAAAGGATCTCAAAAAGTGCACAAAAAGGATCTCTGACACTCTGAAGTAGAGTTCAATTCACCATCACCAGATCAGATGCTCTGGTCATTATTACTATTTGTGGGACCAATATGGACACCTGGCTATTAAGCACTACATTAACAACTACAGTTCACTAGCATTCACTGCCTGTAAAAAAAATGCCAGCAACATCAGTCTGCAAAACGTAACACAGATCCACAAGTATTCAAATGCAAATAATGTCAGTGAAGGAATGGATATTTTATTTATCACCACTAAACTCTCAAATTCAATTAGAAACGTGCAGTGTGGCAGCTAATTTGAACTATGCTTTCAAGTGGACATGGGTCCTGAAGATTGAAAGTTACATATTCACACAGCTGCCACTAAACACTGGACTTTGCTTCAACCTTCCTTATGAAACATTGCTCAAAACACCACCTGCAAAAGTTCACGAAGTCATTTGAGCAAGTTATCAGCACTTCCTACCAAATGGAAAAGTAGTATAGCAGCATACCACCACAAGTACACCAAATCTCAACCACATTTTCCATAGACCAAATCCTTTTTTGTCATGGATACATGGGTACAAGTTTCTCCTTTACAGTACTGTCACCAAATGCAGCACCATTTTGATGCTTTGATCATTCACAGCAAAGCAGATGAATCAAAATTTGACATCTTGATGACAGAACAATATAGCAGAGTAACAGGTCATTCATATTTAATGACAAACCATTTGGTAAGGTTGCAGCAAGTGCAAAGATTGGAACTACTAACTGCAATAAGCAAATGAGTTAGAAAATGACTGCATAGCTTAGTGGTGCATATTTTCCTGAATTCTCCTTCCACTGTGCACAATCTGTTCTTGCAAAACTGCACTGATGTCAATACCCAGGTTTCTACTCACCGATGTTTCGTAAACCATTTTGCTGCAATTCCCAAACACTGAAACCCTATAAGCAATATTGCACTACTCACAGCTATCTACAAAGCAGAGGCAATATCGATAGGGTTCCAGTACCTGAGCATCAAAATCACCACTTCCTAAAAGTGCACCCTGCTTCCTAAAAGTGCACCCTGATTGCAAGTTCCAAAAACAAAAAAGTCACTTGCAAAATGGAGATAATTGTCAAAAGAGAACCATTCATGCTTTAAGTTTAGATTGCAATCCATCAATCTGATAGAAAGGCAATGACCCATCTGTACATTTTTATTTACAGTAACTTGAAAATTTTCTTACAGTCCTATAGACAATGAAGGAAATATTTTTGTTTAGATAATTTTTGTAAATAGATTTTGCTCACTCAAGTTTACTATTCAGATTTCAATTTATAACACTGCCAACTTTAATAGTACATATCCTTGATTTACGAATCCATTTATCACCACCAGTGTGCAACCCTCCACCCACAGAACTGCACCAAAATACATATTCCCATCTTTTCCTGAAGACAATAGAAACATTTTCCAAGTACATAGTCCAGGTGAGTGAAGGAATACCTACATTACATTCGTACAAAAGGTCATGCCAAAAATCCCCAGAATGAATGCACCCATATTCTAATGTGTCATGTTTAGAGAAAAATAAAAAGGTATCAAATTCACATGATTAAAAAAAGTTAAGCACATTTATTCAGAGGAACCCTTCGCTTCCTTTGCTCCAGGGAAAAGGAGCCCAGCCTATCTGATCTCTCCTTACAATTAAAGTCCTCCATCCAAGCAACATCCTGATGAACCAGCTCTGTACTCTCCAGCAAAAAAAAATCCATCCAACCGAAACTACACTCAATACTCCAAGTGCAGCATAACCAGTGCATTGTAAACTTGCAACACAACTTTTATATTTGCTGTCCTGACCTATGAAGGCAAACATGCCACAATGCCTTCTTCACCACCCATTACCCATCTTGCCACTTTCAGGGAGCTATGGACTTGAATCCCAAGATCTCAGTTCATCAACACTTCTTAGTGCCCTATCATTTACTGTATTCATACAACTCCTTTGTCTTCACAAAATGCATCACCTCAGACTTGGCAGGATAAGACTATTGAACAGTTCCCTTATAAAATGAGATGGACTATGACCTATGACCTCATAACCTAACAATCTACCTTGTGACCTTGCACCTTTTTGCACTGCACTCTGTAGCTGTGACACTTTACTCTGTACTGTTATTGTTTTTACCTGTACTACCTCAATGCACTCTGTACTAACTCAATGTAACTGCACTGTGTAATGAATTGACCTGCAAGATCGGTTTGTAAGACAAGTTTTTCCACTGTACCTCTGTACAAGTGACAATAATAGACCAATAACAAGTAAATTCCATCTACCTGCACAACATTCCACACAATCTATATCCTGCTGTAGCTTTAGACAATCTTCTTCACTCTGCACAACACTGCCAATCTTCGCGTCATCTGCAAACTTATTGAATTATACCTTTAGTGTGACACAAGGAATGTACAACCTTTAAAAATAAGGGATCAGGCTTGCACCAATTCCTTTCAGGTATATAATAGTAAAACAATTGCAAATTGTAGATGAAATTCACTGATAGGTGAAGGCTCTACTAAGCCTCATGCTACATCTGAAATGGGCATGCTCAATATGAATATTGGCTGCCAAGATGATCAAGTACTCCAATTTCCAATATTAACATCCCTCATCTTGACAAAGTACAAAAATGGGAAAAACAGCTGTAATTGTTAAAGGCACTGCATAGCTAGGTTTATGATAAAGTATGTTGATGTTATGATTCTTACTGAAGGATGGAGAGAATGTCAAGCTGCAGCAGGATTATCTGGAAACTACCCAGGAACTGCCAGACAGCCTAAAACAAAACACGAAAGAAGTCACAGCAATCTCAGGATGGATATCCCAAAGCACTTCAAAGTCAATTATGTACATTTGAAAATGTTTAATTTGCGAAGTCAGTGATTTCAAAACATTTGTTATATTCACTATTTTGAATGACCAAGACAGTCTGCCTGGTGCTTGAATTTACTATGGAATCTTGTTAAAGTAGATTGTCTGACTTCAACTCTGCCTGGTTCTCTCCCATTTTCACAGCCACTCCATTCTATCACCTAGAAAATTAACTCTGAACAAATGTACTTGCCTGAGCAAAATCAAAACTAAAATTGATCCAAGCTCGCTCTTCCAAAAATATTGGTTTACATTAGCATCAACTCTCACTAAAAAGGGAAACAATGAAAAATGTTAATGCCAAGACCTTATAATCTAGAGCAATGGGTACAAACATCTTACATTTATGACTATATACAAATCACATTTGATCATTAATCAAAATTTGACAAATATGGAAATCATACAATATCTAGCAAAAATAGACAGAGCAGTCCTTTTACATATCCCAAAGTCCAGAATATCACAGCCAAAAGATTTTGTATTTAGCACCTTTGACTCAAGGATCCCTCAATGTTTTACAACCAAATACCTCTGAAAGGCAGTTGTCGTGGCATCAAAAAAAATACAGCAACTTACAAACAAGATCTCAACAGCAATAAAATGAATGACCAGCTAGTCTGTTTTAAGTGTTAGTTGAATGCTAAATATTTACTAACACATCAGAACAATTCCCTTGCTCTTTAAAATAGTTCCATGGGATCTTTAACCTTCACTTGAGGATATTGAATAGGCACTTCTGAAACTGCAGCATTCCAACAGCTTCTACTCAGAGCATTCTCTTCCACCACGCCCCCCCCCCCCCCACTCCGCCCCCAAGATTTCTACCATTGGGATTTTGTTTCATTTCAATTATACAATTAATCAAAAATGAAACAGCATCTAAGGAGAGCAAAACAGAGTCAACATTTCAGTTGATCTTCCATCAGAAGATATGAGGGGTCATCAAACCAAAACACTTATTTATACAAGGCATTAACTACAATAAAACACCAAGACAATGCACAAGTGGCAAGAAAACCTAACACTTCCAACTCAATGCTATTTTTCCTTATATTTAATTGGAAGAAATTTCTATTTATACAAATTAACATGGACTTCATTGAAGGCTTTGTGTACAAATATTGCCAAACATCAGAACAAGTACAGTCTCTTGTTTGTACATTGAAGGCCATTGATGAGCTGAATTTTCCACCAAAATGAACAGCTATTTTGGTGCTCAGGATAGAATTAATTTCTTTTTAAAAGAAGTTTTAGCATTAGGCCTTTAATTCTGACTGCCTTAGGTTGATGGGAAGTCTACAAGACTGTGCTGGCCTTGGATTTCTTCTGGAACAAAGTTTTTTTAAAAAATACAAAGAAGTCAAAGTAATTGCAGCAATTGCCTTGCAGCTCATCTTGAAGAATAATATTCAGTGACTCAATTACAGGGAGGACATCAGGAAAAAGACAGCAAACTCCTTAAGCCATATATATTAAAAATATAGCTTCCCACAAAAACTTTAAATCATTCCTAAATTGAGGTAAACTAGGCAACAGTCATAACTAGTCTCAGGCTCTTTATGCAGCACTTGTGCTCTTCACACCACTACCACCCCCCGCCCACCCCAATCAAATACCCTATTAAAGTAAGAGAACAAACTGGGGAAGTGGTTGAAAGTTTTTTTTAAATTTGTTAGCACCAATTCAATTCCTATATTGGTGTTTAAGTATAACATGCAAGTCTGGAACTTGATGCTAATTATTTTGCAGATAGAAAATTTCGTTGCTATTGTTTAGTTGCTGGAACAAGCATGGACAATTTGTGCAACACAAATGGTAATAATTAAAAAGGACTGCTAATTGACCAATTTCCTCTTAGATCCACTTACAAAAACAGAAAGCATGTATATGAAATGCCTACAAATAAACTGCAGGAAGCATCCTACGTCAGATAGGCTAAACTATTCTGACAAAAGGAATTACAACTGAACATCCTCATCAACACAGCAGGGGTCAAAGCACAACCATGGACTTTTCCCACAATTTTAAAGAGCTGAGCAAATGTGCTGAACTCATACCAAAAGGAAAATTCATCGCACTAAGTTTCCAATTGAGCAGGCACAGCATTAAGATCTGTAGCTGCAAATAACAGCCATTGAACAAAAATTTGCTCGTGTATATTCAAGCAGAATTTGTTGGAATGTTGTATTGTACTAATATTCCTTTATACACCATACTCTTCTTTAATGCATTTGGTCATTTCTGCTAATGTCCAAAGCTATCAAAATTGCAGCACTAGTAAATCTGGAACAACAGACATTGTACAGAAAACAAACAATGACATTTAAGCTCAGATTGTCTTCTGAAATTGCTCAACAGTACACCAACTGCAGCTCGATGTATTTTAGTTCTGCAAGCTCCCATTTTTGTCACTGTTGCCAATGAGATACAAAGAAAGTAACACTTTCATTTAAAAAAACACCTTAAATAGACATCCAGGACCAGATGATAGACACAGGTAGATTATTAGATTAATGGAGTCAAACATCCATACAGATTTTCAAAACTTGGTTAAGTGCATTGACAGACTGATATATTTCCACCAAAAAGTGTGGAAACAAAAAGATGTAAAGGACAACAGAACAATATTGAAGTATTAACATAATTATTCCATGATTATTCAGCACAGCATAATATCGTCAATGACTTAGTCAGCATATGTGCCACTAACTTGCACCATTCACATCAAAACACTACAGGAATAAACACACACTAAAGCCAACAAGCTTTAACAGATTTGCACTGCATTTAAACTTGTCCATTATGTAATTCTAAACATTTCCCCCAATCATTCCCCCCCCCCCCACCCAGCAATGCAGAGCTCCATGTACTCCAAAACACTGCAAGATTAAAATCTATAACCAGACTTTGAAAAGCAGATGTACCTAGAATTACAAATTAGTAAAAAGCTGATAACAATATTTATCATCAATCTACCAAAGTTATTGAAATATTGTTTATATTTACATATTGCCTGAATTACAATGTCTACTAGAAAATTGTTACTCTTGTTGGTCAGTTGATCATTTCCCATTCTCTGCCGGTGATGATCTGATCTACCTTCAGATGCTTTGACAATACTATTGCACTGCTAGCTGTGAAACACAGTAGTGCAATAAAGTCAGAGCATCTGTCAGCAGCAAATCCAGAAACATTATTTAGAACATCATTAACCCCAAACCCAATGAATTAACATACAATAAAATGTCAAACTAATTCTTAAATATAGTGACAACCTTCAATAATTGGTTAACTAATTTCTAAAGCATATAGAATACAAACTTTAGTTATTTAAAACACCCAGATCAGAGTTTAAGTAATCTGACACTTTTGAAATTAAGTTTAAAAGTAAACTGGCTAGTTTAAAAACATTGGTCATGAGTGCACTAACAGTTGCACTCAGCTAGAATTCTCCCTTTCCAGCTATTTAAATAATTCTCAAACCTGCTTCCACATTCTGTACCACTCTCCCATACAACAAATTTGTCCCTCAGGTGGAAAACAAAGATGAAACTAAAATTTTTCTCAGGGTTTATCAATGGTCATTGCCAGCTCCACTGTACAAAGGGTTTGGCAGAAGTTTCCTATCTACTGCCATCCTATTGGTCTGAGCGGTTATTATTGCTCCATGGCAGTGCCTATTGGTGTTAAAACAGAGTGCACCCCAATAACTTTTACACAATATGCTTTATTTCAAACAGTCCAATTTTATTTCTTCAAGTGTCAGATTGGCTTTACAACCTACTGTCCTATAGTTAATAAAAAACTGAATTTACATGAAAAACTGAATTTTTAAAAACAGCTTCTTATAGCAGCTCATTAAGTGTGGTACATGAAGCAGAAGTCCACACTTACTTCACAAGTTAATAGAGAACATACAGCTTCTGGCTGATAATCTCAGCCAAATGTTACAAACATGTTCAAACCACCAAATGATGATAGATACTTAAATCAGTACATCACAATAAAGACTGACACTGCCAATATTGGGCGACCAATTTAGCAGGGGACAATTTTTACACATTGTTTAAAAAAATGCTACTTACTTCCCTCAAATGGTACAGTGGCATTTATGCAGTGCAAAGCAACGCTTCTAGATTGGATTTCTAATTTACCCCAAGGTAACTACCCCAGTCCCAGCATGTAGCCATGACTGAAAATTTGGCTTGGGTTGGAACCACTGACCATTGCTGGGCAACCTTGCATCCATGAACATTTGTTGGGCAAAATCTAATTGCCACACCTCCCTGGGGTGAACAAGCTAACAATGGCTGACACAGGGCATGTGTAAACAATGCCCATTTAACTTAAACATAAAGGGCACTGGAATCCACCAAGAAGGAAATTTAATGGAAGGGTACAAAATGTATCCTTCTTTTGTATCCACATACTACTACATTACATGGATACAAAATAAGCATTGATTTCAGTTGAATGGCTGTAGCACAAGATGTAAAATGGGGTAGTGTTAAGTATTCCCCCTTGCAAGCTTCATGTTGTATTTCCCCCCCCCCAAACTTCCACATTCTCATGGTTTTCCATGATCCAACATTAAAGTTCAATCACATATGCCCCTTTATTCAATGACTGCAATTTAACTAAAATTAAATCACTGTTCCATTGTACATTCTACATGTATCAAGATCACACAAATTTAGATCAAGGTTATACAGCGAACCCCTGGGGTGCACTTGTGTAATCACTATGAAATCACAAGTGCAAATCTAGAGAGTCATATGCTTATCAGAACAGCTTTTAATTCAAAATTTGACACTTTTTTGTACAATTATGAATACTGTGCACATGAAAAATACTCAACACTTTCATAAGAGTTATGTCCCAAAACATGTACTTTTAAAAATCAAAAATTTCACTTCATTATCCAGATAGAAATTGGAAATCCTTGCAGAGAACGAGTCCATTGAATCCAGAGCTTCATTCAAACAAGTTTCTTTAAATATATGTTTGAAGCCAAAATAATCAAAAATGTAACTTAATACTTCTGCATTTTAACAAAATCCTCAATTCCCCCTTCCCAAAATATTACCTCCAACTTACCAAAAATAGATTTACTTACAAAAACCAACTCCCAAAGTTCGTGGTAGGAGCCAAGGAAAGATTGAAGGAAATAAGATGCAAAGATCTACAGTTCCCAATTGCCACATTGATCTGGTCGCCGGCCAATGCCCTTTTAATATTGCACTGCTTTCTTTCTGTTATCACTAGTAGTACAACATAAAAAGGGCACTGGACGAACGGACAAAGGGCATGGAGTTCGATGATTGATGGAAATTCTCAGACATCACAAACAAAGCTGGAAAATCAATGAAGTTTAATTTGGTGTGATCTTCAATCATCTGTGGGTTAAGAAAAAGATTAAGCCTATTAAGCTATTATCTGGCACTAGTAAGACACCGGAGAATAGAACAAATGTAATCTTCACACTCACCATATTGGTGCATTCACTATAACAGAAATAACAGTTTAACAGTTTACATGTGTTAGAAGAGAAAACTAGTTTGGTTTTTTAAAACCTCTAAAGAAACTGCCCAGCAGAGAAATTGATGACTGAAGCCACCAAGTTCACTGCAGACCAAAGATACTACTACTGTTTTGAAGATGTATACCAAAAAGATTCCCTCCCCTCCCCCACTTATTTAAATGCAGTCATTAGAAACATTTCTCTTCCAAAGGAACCAACTTCTTACAGATGTATGGTTTCATGGACATTGCATGGATTGGGTCTCTCATGCAAGGTTATTATTCACACAAGTCTCAACACCAAGAGTTAGTAGCTAGATCAATGCTTGAAAATCATCAAAAAGAAAATTTACACTAGAAAGAGGCCTTTTAACCCAGACTGCCCATGCCAGGGTATTTTAAACGAAAAGAGAAACAAGCAATCCAGTTAGCTCCATTGTCTCACTTCTCCTCCACTTACTGCTTTCACCATACTTCCAGGTGCTAAATTTCAGATCATAGCTACCCTCTGAAGTTTTTCTTCCTTTCACTTTTGGTTGTTTGTCAATTGCTTAAAATCTGTCCCGATTCTCAACTCTCAAACTAATAGAAACTGTATTGATGCTTCTTTTCACAAAAGATCCCATGTGTTTTTGTTTTAAAAAAGAAACATTCTCAACCTAGCCAATCATACTCAATTTATGCTTCTCTGATCCCTTATATAGAGCATTTTCAGCCCAATCCCATCCACCTACAATTCCACCAGGAATACTAAAGGCAGACCAATGGCCGTTTTCCTTCTCCCCACCCTGGAGTTCTTAACCTCTACTGCTGCCCCAGCTGAGGTAAACTTAATCAGCAGAGAGCAGGTATGAAAGGTCAAGGAATAGTATACAGTTTTTGTTGCACTGTCATAGCTAAGACATCATTAAACCGGCAATAGTGCAGAGAAGATTTACAAGTATGCTGACAAGACTCAAGGGCCTGAGTTATAGGGAGAGGTTGGACAGGCTAGGACATTTATTCCTTGGAGCATAGGAGATAGAGGTGTACAAAATCATGAGGGGCATAGATAGGGTGAACAGTCTTTTTCCCCAGGAAAGGCAAGCTAAAAGCTAGGTTTAAGGTGAGAGGGGAAAGATTTAAAAGGGATCTGAGGGTCAACTTCTTTACACAGAGGGTGGTACATGTATGGAATGAGCTGCCAGAGTGGTTGAAGCAGGTACAATAACATTCAAAAATTGTCTGGATAAGTATATAGATGAGAGGGGTTTAGAGATATATGGGCCAAACACAGGCAAATGGGACCAGCTTGGTGGGCACCATGGTCACATGGACAGGGTGGGCCAAAGGGCCTGTTTCCACGCTACAACTCCATGAGGATCCAACCAATGGCTCAGTTCATTCCTGAACAGTTTTACCCATTCATCATGCCAGCATGATAAGTACAAATATGTAGGCACCTAGTCAGAAATATTGAATATGGAGCTTTGATGTAAAGTAAAACACAAGCATTTGTGTATTCTGATTGTGGATCAAAATTGATCTATCAAATGAAGATTTTGGAATGAAACACTCATGTCACTCGCATAAAAACTTGTTTCCCCATCATATTGTTTAACAGAATGATTTGGAGAGCAGAGGAAATTTCATCCAGAAAGATGTTTTTTTGGATCTTACAATTTGGGGATTTATTCCATTCTGTTTTTTAATTCAGGATATTTGAAAGATATTCTGAAAGACAACTTTGTTCTTTAACACCAACTTTAAACAAACATCTTATTCTCACCACAAGATAACCTGACTCTGCCCCAACCCCATGTATGCTACTGAAACTTTTGCTAATGGAACATTTCAACACTCAGCCATCCTCCTATCTTCCACAATGTAACCTGGTCATCCAAAGCCTGATTAAATACCAAAATTTGAACCATCAGCCCCATATCTACTGGCCCATAATATCACCTGGTGCACCAGAGCCTCACTTTATGGTTTTCATCTTTGCCCAATTTGTCTATGACCTCATACTTCCCCATTTCCAATGTCATCTTCTAGCCCCATAACTAAGGTAATATACTCCAATTCTGGCCTGGTGAACATTAAGATTTTAAATCCTTCCATCCTGACTCCCATGACTTACGCTACCAAAGCACTAAAATTTAGAATTCCTTCAAATCCCTCTGCCAGTTTCACCCCCACACCCCCCAAAAAACTGTTAGAACCTTACAGCTCTTTCACATAGCTTGGTGCTAAATTTTTGTTTGGTAATGAACTTGACAGGGGCATTGTAGTACTTTAAGGCAGCAAGCATATGCACATTTGTGTTCAGAGTACAAGGTGGCTTCCAAATGCACAATGGCAGAATTTAATTACCACCAAACATAATGATCAGAACTTATATTCCTCAGTTTCACATGAAAAAAAATCAATAACATGACAAATCATGGCACTTAGCCAATGTCTTCAGAATTCTAAAGAATGAATAAAGGTCACTCAACTACATTGGAAAGAGGTTCTATTCTTCATTCCTATGTTAATATCTTATTCATGCCTTTTATCAAACCAAAAGTCAAATGCAATGAAAACAAACTTCAATACAGGAGGACTATTTATATTTGTCTCCAAAGACATCAATGTTTTATCGTTAACTTTTCGCTACCACACAAACTGGCAAGGAGTATCAAAAATCTAAGGAAATAACTCAAAGCAGATTTCTAAACGATAAACAAGTCCAACTTCAAGATGATTCTTAGACTACTTCAACATTTTCCCAGTCTGATCTGCCTTTTTCTTCATGAAATAAGCAATCTCACCTCAAGTAACTGCAGCTGCAACGCAGACTATCAACTGCTCATTCATGCTGTGCATGAATACATCCCAGGCCTTTCTCTACACATCAATTAATGAGTAGATTTTACCTAAAAAGGCACTGAATATCACTAAACTAAAGTGTCAGTAAATAAAATTGGTAAACCTGCTTCTAGGTATTGACATAATTTCAAATAGGATTTTCTCAAATGTTTTAAAAAGCAAAAGTGGGTTTTCATGTAGTTGCCATGGCAACAGCAAACCATTATCATTGCTAGTTCTCCCAACTATTCCATTTATTTAATTCATTAGGTAATGAGAATGCAGATTTTTAAAATGTTAGGACAAAAAACACTGTTACGTCTCAATCACGTACAATCTGTCAAAGGTTTTCCCTTGAAATCCATCCTTCAAAAATAATGTACAGGAATGTGGCACTTCAACATTAAGATCTATACTTCCAGAAAATATGTTTACAAATAAATCAGTTAAAAAATACCAACTTTGTTGACAGGTTATTTGTTCTGTATTACTTCAAGCAAAAGAATGAGAGCAAAAACTCATCAATTCATCCAACAAGAACAAGGTAGAGTTAATCTTAAAGAGTTCAAGAGCATCTGAGGAGGATACAAAAAAATACACATCCACACCCACGTGCAGTACTCCTCCCACACCTTAAGAAACCCAGCTGAACATAGCCAGCCAAGGTAGTTCTATGCACTTAGCGACAGCAAGTTTTTAAAAAAACTTTTTAAAAAGAGTATTTAGCATATTAAGTTACAGATCATGAATAAAAACATTAAAATACACAAAAGTTAGCAAAATACCCTCTATAACTTCAGAGAAACAATTTCTCAGGGAATTGATATTTCTCTTTCACACTATACATTGAGGAGATTTGCATTAGATCTTGTAAGAGATGCTAGGATTGACAGTTATTTTTAAAAACTAAACTCTTGAAAGTCAAGATCAATTTCATTAATGATCGCCAAATTAACCCCTAAAACTCCAGATTCAACTCCACCCTACTCAGCTACTGAACAGTCCATACAAAATGCTCCTGTATACAAAGATAAGATCAACTCAAAAGTAAAAGTGTTTTTGACATGCAACACGGCCATACATTTTTACCTGGATAATGGATTTCAAATAACTCAGGCAAATATTAGTGACATGTCTAAAATAGATTATGAAAAACTCAAGCCGCTCCCTTACATGGCGGGAACAGTCCATCCAAAGACTTGAAGATTATCTTGTTTCCTTAAATTGAAGAGCACAATAAGCCAAGAAGATATTTAATTTGTCCAAAACTGAACAAGACTGGAGCTCAAATACCTCACATTTCAAATAGCCTGGCACCTTGCTAAATGAGTATTTTAAAACGGTGAAGCACTGGCACAATTCGCAAGAACTGGTGCAATTAAAAAGAGCTTTTTCTCATTGAAACGTGCTGCAAACAAGCAGTTAAACCATGCAACCACTACAATGTCCCATCCCATCGGGGGCGCGCACACAAGCTTCCCGTACTATATTGGGAGGGGTGCGGAGAACTGCCGCCGTGAACAATTTGATGAGAGATACCGTAGCTCATGCCGTCTTTGCTTTCTTTTTTGTCACTCGCGCACAAAATTACCAACGCGGAGTTTCTTGACAAAACGAAAAGGAGAAATAAATGAAAAAAAGGTCGACCGAATCATTAAATTTAAAAAAAAACCTGAACGGCGTTTGCGCGCGCAACCTGGCAGCTGGCTGTCAACCGAGGAACAGCGCCGGGTGGCGGTTAAACGGCGCGCAACTGAGCGCGCAGGCGCGGGCGCGCGCACGGCGCGACGTCGTCCTAACTGTCAATCGGCCGGCTCGAGCGGCGGCTGCTCCCCTCGCGTGCGCGCGCGCGGGAGAAGGTGGGGGGGGGGGTGGGGGGGGAAGGGGGGGTAGAAGAGGGAAAGAAAAGGGGAGGGGCACCCAAGACGAATGAAAACAGGCGCGACGGCACCGGAATGCCTCGGCCCTCCCACACGTTTACCACAGAATCGCTCTTATTTTATAACCCCCCCCTCCCTCCCTCCCCCGCTAAAACTCGACCCTTGAGATCCCGAGGCCATCGCGGGTGGGAAAAGAAGTCGGATTAGCCGCCACCACAAGTAAGGAATGGCAATCCCGCCATTTTCACAGCCAATTACCCGGATGCAAATCAGGACCGAGCTTTCAAACAAATTAAACTTTTCGCCGAAAAAATACACCCATCGCGCGCGCGCAGAAATTTTTTAAAGTTTTTTTCCCGCGACCGCGAGGTTTTACTCTACCCATTGCAATGTGTTTCTTTCCATTGAAACCGGTCTCCAAATTTAAACAAATTTTTTTTTGAAATTAAAAAAATCCCTCTTACCATCGCTGCCAGCTTGTTGACCGCGGTCTCCATATTGAATAGTTTACATTCCGAAGGCGAACCGATAAAGGCCTTTTAAGTGAGATTAACGTGGCTTTTGATTGGACAGTTGCTGCACAAGATCGGTATTCTCATTGGACAGGGCGGAAACTCTCTTTCTGATTGGATTACCTTTTGGTTTCTGTGATATGCAATGGACTCACCGATAGGATGACAGAATCATGCATACCGCCACCTAATTGGACAATCATAACACGCACCGCATACTATTGGACCAGAAAGGATGCTATGGATTGGTTCAAAGAGCAGCCGGCTCAGGACCTTGTTGTTCCCGTATTTGCTGAATCAAGTCGACGACGTTGAGAAAGCCGACGCAGTTGGTCGAGAGTAGTTCCCAAGTGCGGCTCATGAAAGGCATGCTCCTATTGGGTGATGTATGAGCGTTTTTAATTTTAAACTGTCGCCGCTGTTATTCGTGTCACGTTGGTGAATTCGGTTTGTCGGAGGTAAGTATCGTGGAAGATGTTGGGGCTGTCGTTCTATGTGTTCTTTGCGTATTAGCTCTAAGTTTAAAGACTATGTTACGGTTAATGATTAATACCGCCGTGTGTTGTCAGCATTGGAGGTGTTCGTAGTCCAGGCTGTTGTCCTTCAGCATAAGAAACACTGACTGTAATAATGGTATTAGTTTAATGTTTCTGAATGGTGGAGTGTCCGTATCCTTCCGTGGCCTCGCCCCTCACTATTTTGTAACCTCCTCTATCCCTACAAAATCACTAAGATTTTTGTGCCCTTCAAATTTTGCCAGCATCCCTCACTTTCTTTTGTCGTTAGCTACCTAGAACTGTTTACTTCCTATAAAGAGAATCTGCAGTGGGGGGGTATACAGTGTTCTCAACTGACAAAATTTGCTTATTTAAAAATCTACCTCAGTTTTTATATCCGGCAAGTAGATAAACTACTCATTTATAGCACACTTAATGAACCACAAAACAAATGAATTAACTTTTATAAAATAATTAGAGCTCAGCTGGATTACAGTGACTCATCCTTAGCACCGACTCTTAAGACACTGTTTAGCTTTGAAGTGAAAGAGGTTGAGAGGTGACCTTAGAGGTATACGAAATCATAAAGGGCATAGATAAGGTGAATGGTTAGTTTTCTCCCCAGAGTAGGGGAGTTTAAAACTAAAGAACCTTGTTTAAGGTGAGAAGGGAAAGATTTAAAGGAGGCCTGTGGAGCAAGTTTTTCCACACAGAGGGTGGTGGGTTTTTGGAATGAGCTGCCAGAGGAAGTGCTCAAAAGTCATTTGGACAAATACATCGATTGGAAAGGTTTAGAAGGATATGAGACAAAGGCAGGCAAAGGGGACTAGTTCAAGTAGGCAACTTGGTTGGCACAGGTGAGTTGGACTAAAGGTCCTGTTTTTGTGCTGTATAACTGACTCTGTGATGTTGAAGATTTGTTGGGGGTTGGGTGGGAGAACAGCTAGGAGGAGTTTACATGTTGTGCAGAAATCCCCTGAGTGAATCTCAGTCAGAAACAGATTTTCTCTTCTGGACAGTGATGAGGGTGATGGTTGTCTTTGGGGGGGGGTTTGCAGCCAGAGCAGGGAGTGTGGCACCATGAGTGGCTGCTCAGAAAGGGAGGAAGAAGAGTAAGAGAGCTAATGGTGGAAGGAAATTCAATCATTAGTTTTTCTGGGGCTGTAGATGTTACTCCAGGATGGTATGTCATCTCTCAGTTGCTCTGGTCAAGGATAGCAAGTAACCGAATAACTGCAGGGCATCCTGAAAGGGGAAGGTGAACATACACATGCTCTTGTCTGCAGTGTTATCAATGACATAAGCAAAAAAAAAGAGAATTTTGGAGAGCTAGGAAAAGGATGAAAAAGTAGGATCACAAAAGTAATCATCTCAGAATTTCTCCTAGTGCCATGTGCCTACAAATACAGAAATAGAAGGATGGAACAAATATTTAAACTAACTTGGTAGGGAGCTGGAGCCTTAGTGGGAATTCAGGAAGGAGAGAAAGTAGGAAGTAAAGTTGGCAAAATAGTAAAAGCAATAGACAGGCAAGCAGTAAAAGAAGTTAAAACATGGGAAAATGCTTAAAACAAAATCAAAAGTATATCTAAACATACAGAGCATTCACAAGGTGGATGAATTGATGGCACAAGTAGAAATAGATATGTTTTAATTGTCATTATGGGAACATGACTGCATGTGACTACATCTGGAAGGACAAACAAAATTTGAAGGGGGTGGGGTAGTGCTATTAATAAGAAATGAGATCATTGCAGTAGTGAGAATGATCTTGCCTTAGCTGATCGTTATGTAGAATTAGAGATGGTTTGGAGCTAAGAAATAATAAGGGGCAGGAAAACATTGGTAGCAGTTACCTGTGCCACCAGTTATTATATTAAGCCTGACTTAAATGAGGAAAATGAGAGGTGTGTGTAACAGGTAATATGGCAATTATGGGGGACTTTAATCAACATGTTAACTGGACAAGTTAAATTAGGAGGGAGAATTCATGGAATGTATACAAGTTTTGTTCTACATCAATATGTTGAGGAACCAACTTGGGCAAAAGGCTATTTTAGATCTTGTATTGTGCAGTGGGCAAGGGTTACTAATCTTGTTGGGAAGATTTACCGTAATATGATAGAATTTTACATTGAGTTTGAGCCAAAACTAGAATCTTAGAAACAAAAGAAACTGAAGTTACGAGGGTTGAGTTGGCTGTGGCTGATTGGAAACCTGCATTGAAAGGTATGACTTTGGACAGGAAGTGGCTAGCATTTAAAGAAATACATTGTTTGTTAAGTTCCTTTTTAAAACACAAGAACCCAACAGGAAAAGTGTCCATCTGGGGGCTGACAGGAGAAATTGAAGACAGTACCAAAGCAAAAGAGGCTGATAAGGTTGCTAGAACAGCAAACTTAAAGGAAGAAGACACACAAGACCTGTCAGAAATATTGGAGAACCAGGGGTATAATGAGATTGAAGGACTGAAAGAAATAAATATTATCATTTTCATTTTTAAAAAAAAGTGAAATTAGTGATACTGAAAGTGAATAAATTTCAAGGACCTGATCCAGGGTTTTGAAAGAGCTGGTAATGGAGATGGTGATGCATTATTGTCATCTTTTGAAAATTCTATATATTCTGGAATGGCTTCTGCAGACTGGAGGGCAGCAAAAAATGACCCCGCCATTTAAGAAAGGAGGGAGAAAGAAAATGGGGAACCACCAATCTTTCAGCCTAACATTGATCGTATGGAAGATGAAGAATGTTATAACAGAACACTTTGAAAGAATAATAAGTTTGAACAAAGTCGGCATGGTTTTATGAAAGGAAAAACATGCATGGTTGCTTTATTGGTGTTCTTTGAGGCTGTAACTAGTAGAATAGTTAAGGAGGAAACCAGTGGAAATGGTGTATTTAGATTTTTAGAAGACTTTCACTTAGTCATTAAACTGATGTGGATTGAGAATTGATCAGACACAAAGCCAAGAATTTGTTGGGGTGGGGGAGGGAAGAGAACAAAACAGTTCTATTTCAAGGATTGGTGCTATTCGCAATTGAAATCAGTGATTTGGCTGTGGGGACCAAACTTCTTGATGTTATAAAACAAGATGGGATAGTGAGTAGCTTAACTAAACAAAAAGTAGTGCAGTGAGGACTGGTTCCTGTGATGGTGTGTGAGAAGAGATGGAGTAAACTAAGCCTGTATTCTCTTGTTTAGATGAATGATGTGATTTAATTGAAACTTGCAAAATTCTTAAGGCTTGACAGGCTGGATGCAAAGTTGTTTCCCCTGGCTGAGGAGCCAAGAGAAAGTCAGAATAAAGGTTAGGTCATTTAGGATGGAGACAAGATAAATTTTCTTCATCAGAGAATATATCTTTGGAATTCTTGAATGTGGAGGATCATACAGTTTGAAACTTACTAGTTCAGCATCCTTGAGACTTGATTGGTTCCAGACCACAGATATTTCCCCTAATCATCATCATCTGAGCAGGAGAACTATTTTTAAGTATAATCTCTCTCCCAGGTCATGTGAGAGTTCCAAGAACTGTCCATAACACAGCAAGTCAGAAATGCTGTCAGCTAAGATTGCAAAAATTGCACTGGTGGGTTAATTAGCTACAGGTTAGTGCAGATCTTAGTTAGAATTACTTAATTAATATAGATCTGTACTAAATTCAAAACATGCCGGACTATGGGAGTTGCTGAACCACAGAATTCTGGACTAGGGATTTTCAACCTGTATAGGAAAATGGCACTGAGGTAGAAGATCAGCCATAATCTTGAACGGAGGAGCATGCTCAAAGGGCCAAATAGCTTACTCCTGCTAATTATGTTGTTGCATATAGCTATTTATTCAAATTGTACCAAAGTTGAGAGATTAATACTGTCAAAAGGAATGAGAACCTGTGTGGTGTTCTTTTAGAGTTGACCTTGTGCAAGAGTTCATAATCATGAGGTTTTATTAGAGCAAAATAAGGAAAACCTGTTCCCAGTTGCTGTGTTGTTACTAAGAAGATGCTTGTTTAAGGTAATTGGTAAAGGAAACAATGGTGACATGAGGGGAGACAAACTTGAGCAGTGTGTCATTTCAATTTGAAGTAATCTGTCACAGGAAAGAGTCAAAGCAGATTAAATGTTAACTTTCAAAAGAAATGTTTTATTAATTCAAAGTTTATAGATAAAATTTGCAAACTATACTATAGTTTGCAACTATCATATCACTATTCTCAGTATAAGCCATTTCATTCCATTTACACTGCTGCATTATGACATCAGTTTCCTTTACATTCCTTGATAAAACAGTCCAAGAGTGTTTTTTGTAAATTGAAGGTTCTGGTCTCTCTGTGCAATGATGCCAGAGCCTTAAATAAAGGACGTTCATCATTGATCTTTTGCAATGGCTGCAGCTATGTGTTCTTAAGTTCGGAATCCTGGGCCTTGGACCGTCCCAGTTGCAACATTTGGTTAGGGCATCTTTCACCGGGCAGATAAACTTCCAGCAACAGTAGATGTTAGTCTCTGAGTGTATTCCTGGGAACAGCCTGTGGAGCACAGAGTCTTTGTCATGCAGTGGTTCAGGATGAATCTTGACATAGATGGCTATATCTTTTTAAAGATCTTGGCTAACCACAGTACAGAAGAAATTCACTGGGCTAGTTCCTGAGGTGAGAGAGTTGTCATATAAAAAGCTAAAGATGTTACATCTGTGTTCTTTTGAGTTTGGAAGAATGAAGGGTGATTTTTTTTTTATTGAAACACAATCCTAAGGAGGCATCACAGGATTGAGACATGAGGCTGCAGATGCTGGAATCTGGAGCAACACACAATCTGCTGGAAGATCTCAGTGGGTTGAGCAGCATCTGTAAGGGGAAAGGAATTGTTGATGTTTTGGGTCAAAACCCTGCATCAGGAGTTCTTCCAGCAGATTGTTGATCACAGGATTGAGATGTCTCCACTATTGGGAGACTCTCATTTGAGGGAACATTGTTGCAAGATAAGGGAGTAGTCATTTTAAATCTGAAATGTGCAGGAACAACATTCTCAGAGTGCAGTGAATCTCTGCAATTCTAAGCCCCAGAGGGTTGTGGAGGCTGGAGAAATTGAGCAATTTAAAGTGGGTTTAGGTATTTTTTTAAAAGATTGTAAATTAAGAGCTATGTGGAATTGGCATAGAAGAGGAGTTGAGGCCTGGGGGAGGTCAACCACAATCACGTTGAATGATAGGGCAGACTTGAGGGACCAGGTGTACAGAAGGAAATGGGCCATTCAGCCCACATGACCACATCAACCAGTGGATACCCATCTGTAGGAATCCCATTTTCAAGCACTTGGCCTGTATCCTTCCATGCCTAAGCAATTTAAGTGCTCATCTAGACATTTCCTTCACAGGACCTCATCACGGGATGATGTTTGGTATTTGCATGTCGATGGTCTATGCACAGTTTGATGCAGTTGCCACGAAAGGTAGCCATGAGGATGAGGGCCATGTTGGGTACATTTTTGTTTCTCCCTTTGGAGATATGTACATCACATTTCTTTGGACAAAATTCAGTTTCAATCTTTAAATGAATTGGGAAATGACCCAGGTGTAAAAGAGGGTGGAATTTGTAGGACATTGGAAAAGAACAGAGATTGGGAACATAGAACAGTACAGCCCTTCAGCCCACAGTGTTGTCCTGACCTTTAAACCTCGCCTAAGACTATCTAACCCCTTCCTCCCACATATCCCTCTATTTTAAATTGCTCCTTAGGCCTATCTAGTAATCTCTTGAATTTGACCAATGTACCTGCCTCCACTGCTGCCCCAGGAAGCGCATTCCATGCCCCAACCACTCTCTGGATAAAAAACCAACCTCTGATATCTCCCTTGAACTTCCCACCCATTACTTTAAAGCCATGCCCTCTTGTATTGAGCATTGGTGCCCTGGGAAAGAGGTGCTGGCTGTCCACTCTATCTATTCCTCTTAATATTTTGTACACCTTTATCATGTCTCCTCTCATCCTCCTCTCCAAAGAGTAAAGCCCTAGCTCCCTTAGCCTCTCCTCATAATGCATACTCTCTAAACCAGGCAGCGTCCTGGTAAATCTCCTCTGCACCCTTTCCAAAACTTCCACATACTTCCACATCCTTCCCATAATGAGGTGACCAGAACTGGACACAGTACTCTAAGTGTGGTCTAACCAGAGTTTTATAGAGCTGCATCATTACCTCGCGGCTCTTAAACTCGATCCTTCGACTTATGAAAGCTAACACCCCATAAGCTTTCTAATTGGATAGCTCTGGTTCAGTGGGATGAATGGACTGTGTGTTACATGATTCTGAGTTAATTAGTGAAGAAGAATATTACAGTCTTTCACCAGTACAACATTGCCTAGATTTGCCTCAGCTCATCTTTTAAAATCCTGTTCCATGACTTTGCTACCACTAAAGAGGACTGTTCCTGACCACCAGTAGTACATCTTTCACTATAAGCTTGAGATTATCTAAAATGTTACTGCCTGTATTCTAACCTACAACAATTCTTGTTCACCCATCACCTGCATATTTTTGGCACCTGATTCCATCCTGGGACCCTCTGGTCACTACTCTCCAATCCTAGCACCTACATATCCCTATTTTCCTCACTCCCCTATTGATAGCCATAGCTTGTAGCCCAGTCTACCACAGCTTCGAGTTCCCTCCCTAAATCTCTCCACTTCCCTACCACTATCCTCCTCCAAGGCTTTAAAACCTGCCCTTTGGAAAAAGCTTTCAGCTAGCTCTCCTCGTATCTCCATGTGTTTGGTTGGCATCAAATTTTGGTTGCTAACAGTCTTGTTTTGGTAACATGGATGTTTTACCACAAAAATAGAAGTTATTTTAATTTTAGAAATAACCTTGAGTTATGGTTAATACTGTGTTTTGGGAATCTGTTGCCTATTTGTGTAAAGTAAAATTCCACACCAAGATTAATTGTAAATCCGGTTGTAGATTTTGAGAGGTGTATGTTGGCTAGGATGCCTTTTACGGGGCATGAAATCTAACAGGTGGCAGGTTGCTCCTGCATATAGCTGGTGGTCTATTTCAGATCATCACCTTGAAGAGACAGAATGGATTGGTGCAGTGCTGTGACAGAATTCTAAGTCCAATTGAAACAATGACCCATTAGGAAAGTGACTTTAAAATAGTAAATTCTATACCAGTTGAGTATTTTAGAGCCATGAGAGTTTAGGATGGTATTTTGCATTTGGTCTAAATGCAGTATCCGTTGACCTTTTCATAATTTCTCTTCTGCAGCTATGTCCAAGCTGAATCAGCGTCACAGAAAGTGGAAGATCATGAGAAAATGGCAAGCAATAGAAAAGGCACGAAGTAAAAGTAAACGACACCTGCTAGCAAAGTACAAGGGACGTGCCCGCAAGCCAAAGCCAACCGTTTGTGAAACAACAGAGTAAGTAATTCTTTGGCTGGCCATTGAACAAGGTTCATCTTTTAAAACTGAGCCTGCATTACATGAAAATATTACTATAAGTGAACACACTTATTTTTTTTCCATTGCTTCTGGCACACCCAGTAACAAATATTGTTTGAAAAGGTCACTAGGATATTTTGGAAAGTCTTTCCAATTAATTTCAGATGCCTTTTATGACAAACAGCTCTTTAAATAGCTTTGCTGGTCTTTGTTGTCCATCTATGTAGAAAATGAATCTGGGGTATTAATAATGGAAAACAAAGAGATGGCAGGGAAATTAAACAGATTTTTCTCTAGCTCATTATAGAGGATACAAGTAACATCACAGAAATATCTGTAAATCAGGAATTAGTTGGGTGGGGGGGGGAAGTCAGAGGAAGTTACAAGCACCGTGGTCGCACGGTTGAGCACATTTATAGAGCTGTGGGTCGACATGTCTCTGGGTCCTAATGGCTTTTTTCCCTAACTTAAAAGAAGTTGCTGGTGAGATAGTTGGTGCACTGGTTTAATTTTACAATATTTCCTAAATTTGGGGAAGGTGGCATTAGATAGCAAACATAACTCATTTATCCAAAAAGAGAGGGAGACAGGAAGCAGTAAGCTGCAGACGTCTTCCACTAGGAAAATGTTAGAAGTTGCTATTAAAGGCTTTATATTAGGGCACTTGGAAAAAATTCAAGATTCAGGCAAAGTCAATATAATTTTGTGAAAAGGAAATTTATTCAAGTTCTTTGTGGATAGAGGAACAGGTGTATGTGCTGTCCTTAAACTTCCAGAAACGTGCTGAGATGCCACATCAAACCTTAGAGAAAATAAAACCTCGCGTTGTAAGAGGTGATGTATTGATGTGGATAGAAGATTGACTGGATAACTGGAAAGAAAATGGGTGTAATCTTTTTCTGATTGACAAGATGAAATAAGTGTGTGCCCATGGTCAGTGCTGGAGCTGAACTTTTAACACTTGTATAAATGGCTTGGCTGATGGTACCAAAGGCGTGGCTGCAAAATGTGTTGATGACACAAAAATGGGTAGGAAAGCGGGTTATGAAAACAACACGGGACCATTACAAATAAGTTGAGTGGGCAAAGATCTAACAAATGGAGTAAAATGTGGGAAAATGTGAAGTTGTCTACTTGGGCAGGAAAAATAGTGTATTATTTACAATGATCTGTGTGTTGCAGTGCATGACAAACAATAGGCCAACATGCTGGTATACTGGATCTTAATACTTGGGATGCATTCCCAGGAATAGCATCACTATGGAATGAGTGCTAAAAAAAGGTCATTATGGCACTATATCCACAGATGCTTTACTGACTATGTTGCTGTGCCCAGGAACTTGACGTGAGCTCCTGCCCCCTCTGGTAATAAGCTCAATGGTGGTCACCAGCAATTGATCTTATTTTTATGGAGAAATCTCTGACCTTGGAAGTTGTGCAGCCAAACAAAGATGGGGAAAAGAGCAGTTTCCATCGTATCCAACAGGAGGTCGTGAGCGAGGCATTGGCATCCAGACAATTCGTCAACACATGGTGCAGGCACTGCCAGTCCCAAACAAAATCCTGTATGTGCCCGAGCCCCCACATCCAGTGCCAAGCAACCACACTGCTCACCCGAGCCTGCCCAACAACAGCCTTCAAAGGCAGTCTCTCCATACTAAACCTTGAGGTGCTTTATTGGTGTGGGAGTAGCAGTGGACAGAAGGAGTTTGCATTGGGCTCTTGTCACCTGGATTCCCAGCATAAAGCAGAGGCATTTAGGCCAGGTTACTTGCACAACAATTGAAACTACCATTTTTTTTAAAAGTACATGGAGTACATATCTGTGCGTGTTCAGACTGGAGCACTGAAAACACTATAATGAATCTGGGCTCTGCGAGGTAGTGCCACACTGGATACCAGTCTACTGCAAGTAATTAGGAAAGCTAACACTTGGTTATCATTTATTAATGGGGTATTGAATACAAAACTAGGGAGCTTCTGTTTCAGTTACATGGGGCATTTGTTAGATAATGTCTGGAGCACTGTGTACAGTTTTAGTCTCCTTATTTGAGGAAGGATGTTAATGCATTGGAAGCAGTTCAGAGAAGGCTTACTAGACTAATACCTGGAATGGGTGGATTTCTTGTAAATGCTGAAGTAAGATGTGACTTGATTAAAGCTTGCAAGATCCTGAGGAGTCTTGATATGGTGGATGTGGAGAGGATGTTTCCTCCTAGGAGAATCTAGAAGTGAGAGTCACTGTTCAAAAATAAGGAATCAACCAGTTAAGCCGCATGAGGTGAATTTTTTCTCGTGGAGGTTCATGAATCTTTCTTCCAAAGAACACTAGAAGCAGAGTCTTTAAATATTTAAGGTAGAGTTGGAGAGATACTTGAGAAGCAAGGGGGTGAAAGGTTACCATTCTGTTCTGTTTCTGGCATCTTGTTGCAAATGAATGTTACATTTTTTATGTTACATTGCTTCATTGTTTAAGTGTTGTAGGCATCCCAAAGTTGTGAAAGGCACTACATTATTCATTTGTCCTAATTTAACTGAATTATTTGGACCATACAAGATTTTGCATGAATCGCCTTCTACCATTTGATATAAATAAGTTACTTGACATCTGTGTTTGTTGTTGACTTTCATGTTCTATGTGGTTTGCTTACATTTATCTTTATTTTAAATCCAGGAAGGAGGACATGGTCACATCTAACAGCAATTCCTTCCTGCATGAATCAGTTCCTGTCAGGCTCATTTCTTTAGTGAATGTGAAGAATTTGTTGAATCCTCTTAAGACTGTGGTTTACTCCATGTATTCATGGTGGCTAGGGAACACGAGGCAGGTATAAATTCAAATTAAATATTCTCTAATTTAAACTGTAGATGTTTCTGAACTTTAATCAGTTGAATATCCTACAAATTAAACATGTTGATTAATTCTCCATTTTGAAACTTTTTTACTTTGTATTATAATAAATAACCTATAAATTGAAAATTTGTTTTGTTTAAGTGCCCTCAGTACTTTTTGATGTGGCTAATGCAAACCGAACAGTAGGTTGTTTGAGGAGGGAGTGGAAGCATTAAAACCCACAGCATCACAATAACCTTTTATACAGGTTTGAGAGTGCTGACTCGGAGCTGATTGAGATGCTAATCAGTCCTATGGCTTACTTGCCCACAACTTCTGGCTTCTATTGCCCTTGCCTTCCAGCAGCTAGTCTATAAACAGGTCCAGTGTATGTGAACAAAATTGATCCAAGGTAAAAGTCCCTCCAAGGCTTTATCCTAGCCCCATGTATTCCTCACCCACCTCTCTTATGGCCCCTCTTACACTCAAATCCTAATTGCCAGTACTTCATAGTTTCCTCTCCGATTATCTTTCCCCCCCCCCCACCAAACAGGTAATCTAGCCATTGCAGGCAAACCTAATCCTGTTGTCATTTCACATAAGTGCATACTTTCTGGCAGGGATTCTTGGATCCTGATCAAGTGGAATCGTAGAAATCTACAACGTTAGAGGCCATTCAGCCCATTGACTGTGCCAGTCAAAAAAGAGCTACCCAGTCCAATCCCACCTTCTGCCAATAAGTCCATAGCTCTGCAGGTCATGGCAAGTAATTTTTAAATAAATGATGGTTTCTGCCTCTTACCCTATAGGTATTTTAATCTACAGTTATTCTGAATTCTGCTTGAGCCTGTCTGGATGGGAAAATCATTTCAGGCTCATTGTAACTCTTATTAAAATTAATTAAAACCTGACTGAACATCACAAAAAAATAAATACAAGCACCCTAATATGACCTCTGTATTCTGTACCTTACAGTGCTTTAACCCTTAACAGTAACACTCTTGCTCTCTCTACAAGTGGATGATGCTGTCTTCAGTTCCCTTGCAAGTGACTCTTTAAATGTAACATCATTTAACTAGATGATTTTGGACAGAACTCACCATGACAACCACTCGGGATGCTATGCCCTCTCTCTCTGAGCTCTCTTTACTCCCAAATTAAAAAAAAACATACCAGTGACAATTTGATCGATGCAATCTTCCCTTCTGTTTGTACCATCTTTCATCCAATTTGTCTGATGTCCAACCATTAAGATGCCTAGATGAAGAAAAGTTTGAGTTTCTCAGCAGTCTAAAACCTATTAACAAATATTTCTCCTGGTACACGCTTGCAAACATTTCTTGAGGACAGAAACTGACTGAAAACATTTTTCCTTGTCTCTCCTCCAATCCTTTTGTAAATTACTTTAAAGCCCTGCACCCTGGTTTTTGATCCTTCTGCAAAGGGAAATGATTCTTCCCACTGACTTGATCCAGGCCTTTTATAAATCTCCCCTCTGATTCCAAAGAAAATACACCTAGCTTGTTTAATCTTTCCTCGTAGCTAAAACATTACAATTCTGGCAGCACCTTCGTAAATCTACTCTGCACCCTCTCTGATGCAATTAACTTTTTCCTGTAATGTGGTGACCAGAGCTGTTTTATTGGATTCAAACTGGCATCCAGATAGTGTTGTACACAGTTCTGGCATCCCCTTCCTGCTCTTGTGTTCTATGCCTTGGCTAATAACACCAGAACTTTTAACTGCAGACATCTAACCACACAAAAATTGTCAACATTTATGTAAAGTTTTTTTTACTTTAGAAATATTTTCTGGGATGAAGAACATTTGTCA
This sequence comes from Pristis pectinata, assembly GCF_009764475.1. Taxonomy (NCBI): domain Eukaryota; kingdom Metazoa; phylum Chordata; class Chondrichthyes; order Rhinopristiformes; family Pristidae; genus Pristis; species Pristis pectinata. The sequence continues at coordinate 5,649,637 of NC_067425.1, read as the reverse complement.
AGACTTGTGTTAAACCTGAAAAATGACCTAGTAAAACAGGTCTTACAACTATAGTCTCCGATTCCCGAATTTTAAAATTGAGGGGTTGCATATACCTGCCACTAAGTCTGTTTAGAAGCAAATTTTCCACTTTCTCTTTAATTCCAATGTTTTTACTTTCTTGCTGTGCCACGAGGGACAGTCTTGCTGAAGTCCAACAAAAGCAGAAGAAATCTTGTCTTTTACTAACTTCCATGTAATTTTATTATCCAACTATTACTTTTCAATAAACGCAGTCAGTACCAACTGAGCTAGAATGATTTTGATCCAGGCTCAGCTACATGTAAGCTTTGTCAAATGAAGTGGGAGGGAAGGAATTAGAAAAATGATAATCAGATCTTTTTGATTCATTTGCTTTACACTTACAGGGTTTGGAATTAATCAAGGATACTCTCTATCCTTCACGTGTCTACCTGAGGGAGTTGAATGTACTTCGGAAACATATTGAATCACTTGAGATCAAACTAACACACATGCAAGAAATCTTCAATGAACATCATCAGGTTATCTTTCTCTTGCTAGTATTATATCTACATTTAAATTCAATAAGCGTATTTCCATTTGCTAGATAACAGGATTCCTCTGAAAGGCAGAATCTCACAGAAAATTTGGAAAGTGCCATTAAAATTTCCACAGCTTTAATAAAGTATTTCTGTGCTAAGTTGTCACCTTATTATAAATGTTGCAAGAGGCCAAAGGTTAGCTTTTGCCTTAAACTAGTTGCTCCTCCTTTCTGTTAAAGGAAGAGAACATCATTTTAATAAAAACAAAAACTGTCAGAAACACCTATCAGGTCAGGCAGCATCTGTGGAAAGAGAAACGGCTGTAACATGTGAGATCGAAGATCCCTTATCAGAATTAGGAAGAGAGAAAACTAGTTTTAAGCTACAGAGGTGGCGGGAGGGATGGATAGGCCAAAGGAAGTCTTTCTTGCAGCTTTGTGGGAAGGGTTGCCAAGGTTACGGGTTGTCGACAAAGCCGTCTGGTTGATAAGTCAGGAAGAAATTGAGTCAATATTGCAGAGGGGTGACTTGCAGCTGAACCGGCCAGATCTGATGCAAAAAGGGGAAGCAAGTTACTTGAAATTTGTTGAATTTTAAACCTGGAAGATGGAAGAGAAAGTACTGTTTCTCAAGCTTGTGTTAAGCTTTCTTTTTATAATGATGCAAAAAGGCCACAGACAGGCCAGATTAGGAGTTGGGTGGGGAAGGAAAACAACAGGCAACTGGAAACTTGGGATTGGCCTTGTGGACTGAACACAGGCACTTCACAAAGTGGTCACCTGGTCTGTGTTTAGTTTCTGACTTAGCTGAGAACGCATTGTGAGCAGAAATTGCAGTACTGTAGATTGGAAGAAATGCAAGTGAATTGCTACTTTGCCTGGAAGGATTCTTTGGATCTCCGTCTGGTGGGAAGAGAAGAAGTAAAAGGGAAAGTTTGGCCTGTCCTGAAGTTGTACAGGAAAGTACTGTGAGAAGGGGAGTGGTTGGTGGAGAGAAAAAAGTAGATTAGGGGGTCTCAAAGGGTGTGGTCCCTTCTGGAATGCCGAAATGGGAGGGGAGTGAAAGATGTATCTGGTGGTGGAATCCTATTGAAGGTGGTAGAAATCGTGATGGATGATCTGTTGAATGTGGATGTTTGTGGGATGGAAATTGAGGACCAGGGAAATCTTTGCTCCTTCTGGGAGGAGATGGTGTGAGAGTGGAGTTGCAGAAGGTAGAGGTCAAGGGCTTTGTCCACTGTGGTAGAGGGGAAGTCACAGTTCAAAAAGAAAAATGACATATTTGTGGCTAATTGAATAAATATACTTTTATCTCAAAATAGTTAGGTGAGTGTTTATTTAAGGAAGTAATGGTAATTGTCATTGAAATTTCGAGGCTCATTAGGTGCAGTTTGACTTGGTTAGACAGTGATGTGAACATTTTTAAACACTTTCTAGAAATGTTCTGGGAACTTAGTTTGCTAATACTTCATTCTGAAGTGGGAACAACATTTTGTGCCTTTCCTCAGAAAATTGGGAATTAAGCCAAATTAAGTTTTAATGTCTTGAAAATAGGTTCAAACCACTGCTAGGAATCTAATTGGCTAATTAGTAGCAAATAAGAGCCAGCCAATGGTGGGAACTTTAATTAGGCACATGAACAGCAGAAGATATTGTTTAACAGATGTTGTTATGGAGAAATCAATGTTCTTATTGCAGTGGGAGAATTTATTTAATTACCAGCGAAAGAAAAACTCGGATGATTCTGTCGGGTTACAAATTTGAGGTCGTGCAAGGACACTTTTTTATGCTGTATTTGGTGACATCAGTCAGTTCCTTTTAGTTATGACATTTCTACATAGAGACATTGGGGAAAATATCTGGAAAATGGCAAATCAAGGCTCAGAGGAGAGGGTGAGTTGAATCCATTGGAATTTGAAGGCAAACACCTTTGAGAGAATGTGATCCATGATTTGGGAATCTGGATAAAGTAAAAATACTTAGTCTGACATACAGTATGTGATCCAGAAGACCTTCCTCTCAAGACTCTCATTCATCCTTTACCAGTGATTTGTGGAATGGCCCGCCACCTAGTGGAATAAATGCAGGTTCAGCTGAGTTGAAAATGTACGTGAGATTGTATAATTTATCCAGTAATATACAACACGTGATGTATCCTTGGCCTTGAAGTAAATGATCTGTTTTATTGGTTCATAAACATAAGATAATGCTCTGAACTGTCCATAAGAAGACTGCATGAGGGTTTTGAATGGCAGGGCAACTTCAGCTAGGCTTCAGGAAACTGTGTAGAAGGATGCTATTAGTAACTGGTGAGTTTTTTTGTGTGTGTGATTAAACCTGAAAATTTGAAGGTGAAAATTAAATTGCCTGTGTTGGAGGAAGGAGTCCTCAAATTGCACGGAGGTGTTGGCCATGGCTGAATTTACTCAAGGTACCTCCAAAGAAGTGAGAGCTTTCTTTGCAAGCCCCATCTGCATTTAATAGAGGATCTGAGGTTGTTCACAGGGATGGGCGGAAAGCTCGTGTACAATTACTTAAAAGTGTAATATTTCAAAACATGGAAGTAACGTAGTCAGTGTTGTAATTTCTGTTTTTGGAAGGGATCTTCAATGATACCAGATGGAAGGAGTTGTCGGATATATTCACCGTGGCTATACATAGATAAAGTTGTATCTCATCAGCCTAGTTGAATTTCTGATGATTGTCAAATGTTTTGGCCCAGCATCTTGCTGAAATTTTTCAGGAAAACCGGGGCTTGTGGGTTCAATGGGCAGGTCTTATGGATGAGGAATTGATTACGATCCTGTATTCAATGATTTGTTAATAATATCTGTGATTTTGTGTGGGATCCTGTTACTAGTGGAATCTAACAAGGACTCCAGTAGTGCTGTAGGCAATCCTCTTCACAACCTTTGACTTCCATATAGATCAAGGGGAACTACCTGTCAACTTGTAGATAATGCAAAGACTTAAACAGGTGTTAGGATTATTTTTAAATGAGATTAACACTTAATCTACGTTAGATGATATACTAGTCATAGGACCATTTCTTAAGTGTTTGCTATCTGGGAAGAGTTTGTGCCACCTGTATGTTCACCATGCAGAATTATAAACTTGAATTAACATTGAATCTAAAGTAGCTTAACAAGTGCACATCAGTGAACAAGTGGAGCTATGGCTTGGCTTGGCAAGAACATTTCAGAACTCTCCAAACTGATATCTACCCCATTTCATAGACAGACTTGTGCCTGTTTCAGTTGATATTAATTTCTTGGTTTGTTTAGATAAACATTTAATTTGAACTGATCGATCTCTAATGTTAATTTGCATGGGTGTCACAGACAAAGCAAACATTTATCCCTCATCTCTCATTGGAAAAGGTGGTGATGGTGGCTTGAACTGCTGCTTTTCTTGTGATGAAGATACTCCCACAGTACTGTTAAGAAGGGAGTTCCAGGATTTTAATCCACTGACATGGAAAGAACTTGTTGACCACATTGGCAGTTCCATGCACCACCACCTCTTGTCATTGTACACGATGGTTGTGTTTAGAAATATGTAAACTATAGCCTAACATGTAAATGTAATGAGTGAATTTGTTGAATAACTTGATACAGCGTGTCCTTTTGTACTTGTGGGTTAATGAGATCATGAATTGGTCGTTTTGAATGTTGCCTGCTGCTTCTGAATTCTGTTGTCATTTGCAGGAGCCCAATACTGCAAAAGCTGCTGAAGTATGCTGCTGTCGAAGGCATATTGATTCCTTACCAGGTCCCAATAAAATTCCAATATGGGCAGTGCAGCCAATTGTCAGTCGTGCTCCACTGAAGTTGCCAGATGAGGCTCTTCCTCCTCCTCCTCCACCACCACCACCACCACCACCTCCTCTACCTCCTGCTTCCCTGCTTACAGAGAGGCCTCTGCAGATTCAACAGAGAACCAGAGCTGAAAAACCTTTGCAGGTAAGTGTGTACTGAGCTGTGAAAGTATTCTGCTCAGTTTTAAAAGTAATTAAACTATTTGTGACCTTTTGAAAGAAAAACATTTTTATAATTAATGTAGCATCTGAATGTTTCTCGTTAGTGGTGGCTCCGCGAGTAGAGCTGCTGCCTGGGTGATGTTTTTTCTGCTGCTGTCTGTGTGGAGTTTGCACCTTCTCCCTGTGACTGCATGGGTTTCCAAGTGCTCTAATTTCCTTCCACTTCCCAAAGATGTGCAAGTTGATGGGTAAATTGGCCAATGAAAGTTGCCAGTAGTGTGTGGTGAATGGTAGAATCTGGGGAGAGTTGATGGTAATATCAGGAGAATTTTTAAAAATGGGATTAGTGTAAATGACTGCATGATGGTCGGCATGGACTCAGTTGGTCGAAGGGCCTGCTTCCATACTGTATGACTCTATTCCTAATGTTTTCAAATAATTTGTTAGGTGTGTCCAGGAAGGATTCCTGACACAGTATGTTGACAGGACAACAAGAGGAGAGGTCATACTGGATCGAGTACTAGGTAATGAACCTGGTCAGGTGACAGATCTCTCGATGGGTGAGCATTTCAGAGACAGTGACCACAACTCCCTGACACTTTAGCATAGCCATGGATAAGAATAGGAGCAGACGATATGGGAAAGTTTTTAAACGGGAGGGCTAATTACAACAGTATCAGGCAGGAACTTGGGAGCATGAATTGGGAACAGAAGCTATCAGGGAAATGCACAGCAGAAATGTGGAGGCTGTTTGGGGAACACTTGCATGGGGTTCTGGATAGGTTTGTTCTACTGATACAGGGAAAGGACAGCAGGGTAAAGGAACCATAGTTGACAAGAGAGGTGAAACATTTAATCAAGAGGAAGAAGGAAGCATACTTGGGTTTAGGAAGCAAAAATCAGGCAGGGCTCTTGAGAATTATAAGGTAGCTAGGAAGGAGCTTAAGAAGGGAGAGCTAGAAGGGGACATGAGAAGACCTTGGCGAGTAGGATTAAGGAAAACCCCAAGGTATTGTCCATGTACGTGAAGAACAGGAGGATGACTAGAGTGAGGGTAGGATCGCTCAGGGATAAAGGGGGAAACTTGTACTTGAAGGTAGAGGAGGTAGGGGAGATCCTTAATGAATACTTTGCTTCAGTGCTCACCAGGAAGAGGGACTTTGAATGTGAGGTCAGCGTAGAACAGGCTAATGTGTTGGAGTATCTCGAGGTTAAGAAAGAGGTAGTGTTGGAGCTTCTGAAAAATATTGAGATGGATAAGTCCCTGGAGCCAGATGGGATATACCCCCAGTTTACTGCGGGAAGTGAGGGAAGAGATTGCTGGGTGTTGATGATGATCTTTGCGTCCTCCCTGGCCACAGGAGTGGTACCAGAGGATTGCAAATGTTGCTCCCTTGTTCAAGAAAGGTAATGGGGATAATCCTGGGAATTGCAGACCAGTGAGTCTTATGTCATTGGTGGGCAAGCTATTGGAGAGGATTCTTAGGACAGGATTTATGAGCATTTGGAGAAGCATGGTCTTATTAAGGATAGTCAGCATTGGCTTTGAGGGACAGGTCATGCCTCACAAGCCTAATTGAGTGTTTCATAACAATACAAATTGATGAAGGTAGAACGGTGGATGTGGACTTCAGTAAGGCGTTTGACAAGGTTCCCCATGGTAGGCTCATCCAGAAAGTCAGGCATGGGATCCATTGGAGACTTGACTGTGTGGATTCTGAATTGACTTGCCCACGGAAGGCAAAGGGTGGTAGTAGATGGAAAGTATTCTACCTGGAGGACGGTGACTAGTCGTTTTCCACAGAGATTCATTCTGGGACCCCTGCTGTTTATGATTTTTTTATATAAATGACTTGGATGAGGAAGTGGAGGAATAGGTTAGTTTTTCAGATGACACGAAGGTGGGAGGTGTTGTGGATTGTGTAGAAGGTTGTCGTAGGTTACAACGGGATATAGTCAGGATGCAGAGTTGGGCAGAGAAGTGGCAGATGGATTTCAATCCAGAAAAGTGAAGTGATACGCTTTGGAAGAATGAACTTGAAGGCAGAGTACATGGTTAACGGCAGGATTCTTAGCAGTGTGGAGGAACAGGGGGATCTTGGGGTCCAATGTCCAGAGATCCCTCAAAGTTACTACACAAGTTGATAGGGTGGTTAAGAAGCTTTATGGTGCATTGGCCTTCATTAGTCAGGGGATTGAGTTCCAGAGCCATGAGATAATGTTGTAACTCTATAGAACTCTGGTTAGACCACACTTGGAGAATTGTGTTCAGTTCTGGTCACCCCATTATAGGAAGGATGTGGAAGCTTTAGAGATGGTGCAGAGGAGATTTACCAGCATGCTGCCTGGATTACAGAACATGTCTTATGAGGAAAAGTTAAGCGAGCTAAGTCTCTTTGGAGGAACACAGGCGACTTGATAGAGGTGTATAAGATTGAGGGGCATATATAGAATGAACAGCCAGCACCTTTTCCCCAGGGCAGCAATGGCCAATACCAGAGGATGTTAGTTTAAGGTCAGAGGAGGAAAGTTTAGGGGAGATGTCAGAGGAAGGTTTTTTCTTCTTGCACAGAGCGGTAGGTGCCTGGAGTGTACTGTCGGAAGTAGTGGTAGAGGCTGATACAATAAGAAAATTCAAGACTCTTCGAAAGACACATAGACGTAAGAAAAATGGAGGGTTAAGGGCTGTGCAGGAGGGAAGGGTTAGATTGATCATGAAGTAGGTGTTTGTATAGGTTGGCACAACATCATGGGCCAAAGGGCCTGTGATGTGCTATACTGTTTTGCGTTCTAATTCCACAGTATTAATAAAATTAGTATTTGAAAGATCCAGTTTGTTGAGTCCAAGTGAGATACTAAATTTTGGGAACATGATGGGCATGTATCTATTTGTTGGGATCTTTACTGAAACCACACATACAGGATGAGGAAGCAGATGAAATAAAATCTTTGCCTGCAGTGTGTCAAGTTGGTATGATTAACACCCCAGTGTTCAGCACTGGATCTGATCCCCATGAAAGTTTTTCAGTTTCATAAGTGAAGAGGTGAGTTCCAATCTATCTATGAACTACCCCATGTAATAATTAGAAGAACATGTCCTGGGCAGCCTTCATCCAGGATCAAGTCTATTCTGTTCTCACTCTAAGTTGGATCGAATTAGATGATGTGGTCATGAGGCCCCAATGTTCCCCATCAACAGGGAATTGGGAACAGGAAAAATGAGACAGATTGGCTGTGCAGCAGAGTTTATTTAATAAAGCAGGAGAGAGCAGCCAGCATTTGGAATATAATGTGAAACCAACTGAGAACTTTGGGGAACCATAGTTTATCTCTTCCTGCAGCTACAGCAACTGAAGCAGGTGGTTTTTAAAGGTAGACTTCACTTTTTTATTTTTTGCTTTCATTTCATCTTGTTGGACGTATTCCACCATGGACCCAATTTGTGCTCCCTGACTATTAACAAATCTAAAGTTTATGCTAGCATGCTATCCAAAACCTCCTGTCAAACTCGTGTCTGATTTCTGGAAGCTTCATTAACAAAGGTATTTCTTCCAAGTTCACTCTTCACAAAAAAAAATTCTAAACATTGTTAGTGCATTCACAATTCTAATGGCTGTTACTTCATTCACAGACAATCTGTGAGGAAATCTGTAAGCCACCATCCATAACTCTGAAAGATTTGCTTCAAGTAAAACTGAAAAGGACAGTAGACAGATTTGAAGTAACAAAGGTCAGTGTTGGTCAAATCGAGCTATTTGTTTTATTATTACATACTTTGATGTAGGATTGTTCTTTTGGGGTTTTTCTAGACTGACCCTGAGAAGAAAGGTGGACCACCGATTGTTACAGTGAAGGATTTGCTTCATGTGAAGCTAAGAAGGACCCAGAACACAATAGAAAAACCAAAGGTGAGTATAATTCCAGTGAGATTTGCTTAAAGTTCTCTTAACACCCAAATGAACAGGTTAGTTAGTGTATAATCATTCCTGTTGCTGTACTACTCGTATCAAACCAGTGCACACACAAAGTTACTTTTGAGCTTTAATGGTTTTAAAACCACAAATATGAACAAGTACTGGTCGGATGAAACAACACTGATGCTGGAGGAACTCCGCAGGCCAGGCAGCATCCATGGAGAAAAGCAGGCAGTCAACATTTCGGGTCAGGACCCTTCTTCAGGACTAAAGATAGGAAAAGGGGAAGCCCATATATAGGAGGGCAAAGCAGAGCAGTGATAGGTGGACAAAAGAGGGGAGGCGGGGTGGGTACAGGGGGGTGATAGGTAGATGCAGGTAAGAGATAGTGATAGGTGTGGGGGAGGAGGGGAGAGCAGATCCACCAGGGGGATGGGTCAAAGGCAAGGGGGGGGGGGGGGGGGGGAGTAGAAAAATGAGAGTCGAGGAGAGAGAAGAAGCATGGGTAGGGGGGGGTGGGCAGATTACTTAAAGTGGGAGAATTCAATGTTCATGCCATTGGGCTGCAAGGTTCCAAGATGGAAAACGAGGTGCTGTTCCTCCAGTTTGTGCTTGAAATTCTCCTGGTAGTGAAGGAGGCAGAGGACTGACATATCGGTGATAGTGTGGGAAGGGGAGTTGAAGTGACTGGCAAAGGAGAGATGCAGATCGCGGTTATAGACAGAGCACAGGTGTTCTGTGAAACAGTCACCGAATCTGCGTTTAGTCTCACCTCTACATGCTTTTCTCCACGGATGCTGCCTGGCCTGCTGAGTTCCTCCAGAATCATCGTGTTTTTCATCTAGATTCCAGCATCTGCAGTCGTTTCTCAAGTACTGGTTGGATTTGCCTCTGGTAGTCCTGTTTTGAAAATAGTGTTATTTAATTTGGTAAGATTGTTAGTACAATACTGTCACCAAGAAATGCAATAGGGAACACAAGAAATTTATTTCCGCAAAAAGCAGTGAGAATGTGGAACTCGTGGCATGTGAAGTATTTGAAGTGACTAAGGGGCAGCAGGAGAAGCAAATACAGGGTTATGCTGATAGATTTATGCTGAGAAGGACAGAAGGGGCTCAAGTGGTACATGCACACTGGCATTGACAGTTTGGGCCAAATGTCTTGCTTCTGTATTTGTTTCTAACTGTAATTGTGCTGGATATTCTTTAAAATGCTTGCACTAAATGGGTATAGTTTAACTAACCATGAATGTGCCTGAAGACGACGTTGTGTGAAGATTTGTCATGTTAAGCTACTTTTTTTTTGTCTGAAATGTTATGACCCATGTACTTTGTTTATAGATGGATACACCAGGAAGGAAAAGGTCTCCTTTAGTCACAATCTCTGATCTACAAGGCTTTAATTTGCAGAAAAAAGCTAATCAACTGCAGAAATCACCAAAAATGATGTAAGTTGAAAATCCTTTCAGTCAACGCTCAAATATATTTCCACGTTTAAAGTAAGCTGCATTTAAACTAAGTCTTTCATTTTTTATTAAGGATCACTCCACATCGACCTGTATTGGATCTTCGGCAGCGTTTAAAGAAAGTAAATATAGAAAGGTAATAGCTAATGTGTCTTTATTCATGTTTAAACATTAATCCTTGCATTAATTGCAATAGTGCCATTGATAATATTGAGTGATATTGATCATCTGCACCTGTGGCAAGAATACATGTTCATACTTGGCTGATAAGTGAATGCAGTGACCGTATCTAACAAAAAGATGGAGTCTAAACATTTCCACCTGACATTTGGTATCATTGCTACTACTGAGTTTGGAACCATTGATATTCTGGGACTTGACCTTCACCAGAAATGTAAGATCTCCAGGCATCTAACTACAAGTGCAAGTTAGAGGATGTGCATTTGGTGGCAAGTGATTTCTCTCCTAACTTCTCCCCAAATCTTTCCACCACCTACGGGTGCAGAAGTCAAGAATATGAAAGAGAATTCGCCACTTGCTGTTATGCATCTTTAATGGTGTTTAAAGATCATCACATCCAGAACAAAATAGGCTGCTTAATGTGCATCCCATGCTTCACTCCTAAATATTCACTCCTCTCACCCTTGGTGCACTGTGGCTGGCTGCATTTTGAACCATCTACACAATACACTGAATCACTCATTGATAATTCTTCAATAGAACGCCTCAAACTTACAACCTTTACCATCAAGGGTCATCACCTGAAGGTTCCACTTCAAGTTATACACCATTTGACTTGGTGGGGGGGGGGGGGGGAGTGGGGAGAGCATGGAAATATGACTATTCCTTCATTATCATTGAGTTGTGTGTACCCAAAACTCTGTAAAAGGACTGCAGGAGTACTTTCATTACATGGAATAGAAAAGCTCAAGAAGGCAATTTGCCACCAGCTTCTCATTGACAATAAATGGCAGCCTGCCTAATGAAGTCCACATTCTATGATTATTTCATACATAAATAAAAGTTAACTTTTGAAGGTGAGGAAATAACTTGTGATCCAATGTTCTGTTGCAACTGTGGGTCCTAGTTAGTAATGGGCAGTTGCTTCATCTCTTGAAGATTTGTTTCTATTTTTAATATCTTCAGGATATTGCACTCCAAGAGAAGTACCTCCTTTTTAGATACAATTCAATTGGTGTCCAGAACTACCTGTGATACTTCCAGTCATCCTTGGCAGCACACATCGTCACTGGTAAACATCAGAACCAAATCCAGTCCTGCTTTTCTTCCCAAATTCCACACATACTTTCCAAGGGTGGGATGGGGGCTGGCAAGTGTGTCATTGATTAGTTATTGAGAGAAACTTAATTGTTCCCACTCTTCCACCAAACTATCAATAACCCTCTTGCCATTCAGCCTTGAATCAAATGAAGGAGAGTTTTGGATCCCTATGCATCGTTCCCACCTGAACACGAGAAAACAGGAGCAGGAGTAGAGATCAGGTCCAAGACTGCTCTGCCATTTAATGATTATGGCTGATCTTTGCTGGCCTCAAATCTTCTGTGCCATTTCTTCATACCCCTCTAATCGTAGTTCTATCAAAGATTTGTCCACTTCCACTTCTAATAATCCAGTTTCCCCCACCTGATGAAGCACAGAATTCCAGAGATTCTCCACCTTCTGAGGAGAAATTTTTACATGCCTCAGTTTTAAATGACCAGCCCCTTGTAGTTATGTCCCCTTGTTTGAGACTCTCCCACTTGTGAAAACATCCCAACATCTACCTATCAAGCCCCCTTAAGGTCTTGTATGTTTGAAGGAGTTTCTGCATTTTTTAAATTTCTTCCTCCAAAGCAATGTGTTGCAACTTGCTGTTCCTCCCAAACATCGGTGAAGTGCAAATCCAGTTTGTGTCAGCAGGTGCAAATTACTGAGCCTGAATGTGATTAAATAATCTACGCCCACAATATTTTCCAGTGGTTGAACCAGGTACAGAGGAACAGAACTTGTGAACAAGATTCACTGTTTTACAAAGCATTTATTAAAACTGCTGTTCAGGACCGTGGATTACTTGAAACCTTGTTGTGTAAATGATATACCTTGCTGTTGAATAATAAATGCTTGTGTATTTTGAGATGTTGCATACTATGATTGCTTACCCTAAAAGGTATTTGGTTTTAGGAGCCCTGGTGGAACACCCCTCCACAAGGAAAACAAAGATACTGCGACAGGATTAACACCAGTTATGACCCAGGCACTAAGACGGAAATTTGAGGTAAATTAGCTGATTGCTTTAATGTTCTTCTTCCATCATTTTGGCAACATTATGTGGCATTTAATAAATGTTTTTCCCAAAATATTTAAACTGTTTCCTCTTTCTGTTCTGACTTTATCTTGACTCCTTGCTGGAGTGCAGTTCAATGGTTGCCTTCTGGATAATGATCATTAATAGTCTCTACCTGCAAGGATATCCCTATCAAAGCATCCACATCCATTCTATGTCCCTTCGGTTAATAACCAGTTTCTATAACTTGTCCCATCAAAGGATTAAAGACTAACTCAGCAGTCTGGGTTTAAGCCTGGTGTGTGTATCATCTGTGTTTGTCCCAGGCTTGCTGCTCCTAGTTGCTTTTCTTCAAACACAAGCTCTGATGAGCAAAATATATGCTAATTTTCCTTGTGCAACATATTTTTAGTTTTGAGCAAATTGTATCTCCTTAATGAGTAATGCCCACAGGATGTATTTCCTGTGTCAATGGTACTGTTAGCATTTCCCGCACCACTCTTGGGCAGACTCTTGACTCTGTTCTATGCAAACTCCTACATGGCTTGCAGAAATTTTCAATGGTTTCGGCTTGCAGAAATGGAAACTGTTGTTATCCAGTTAATCTGCATCTCTGTTTCATAAATCTTTTGGAAATGCCTGTGAACCCCTGGGTATACATTGGAGTAAAGAAAGAAATGGTAAAATATTTGTCATTTTAAGAGGCCACTCAACCTATCAACTCTATGCTGGTTCTTGTGGCTAACCCATCAGTCCCATTTTTTTTTCCCCATAACCCACCTTTGATTTTCCACCTACACTAGGGGTAACTTACAGTGACCAATTAATCTACCAACCAATGCACTCCTCCCAATTCCTGCTTCTTTGCCAAATTCTGAGCACAGAAAAGAATCCTTTATTGTTGATCCAGACACGCATGTGCTCATGAGCCCCTGATCATTCTGATGAGAGTAGATGAATTGACATTTTTTATTCCATTTATGACAAAATGTTCAGCCTCAAAAGATATGTTATCTCCTAGTCTGCTGCACTTCTCAAGAAAGTTTAATTTCTTTCTTGGAATTTTCATTTATCTGGTATTGTGTATTGAGAAACATTAATAATACAGCAGCAGTATCAAGGTCCTCATTGTTTGTGCAGAAAAAGAAACTTTTAAACTTTTGTACTTTTGGCTCCTCCAAAGATAACCAAAAGATTTATTTAGATCCCCTGCCCACCACACCACCACCACCACCAGCAAACCACCCCCCCCAAGCATCCTGGCCACAACCCATCTAAGTCCATCAAGAGTGGATTGTCATCCTACTTCCGGATTGTCTTCTGAATTGAAGAGGAAAACCATACAGTTTTATAATCCATTTGGTTACTTGCCCTGCCCTTGTGACACAGTGGAAATTTCTCTGATTAGCCTTAAATATGTGCTGCTTCCACCAGTGAGTTTGGAGGAGGCATTTTTCTCCAAGGCATTGCCTGGCCAAAGGAGTCTTAACATTAAAGAAGAGTTTGTGTTTAAAAACTAAAACTGTAAGAGCATAGTTAAATTGTGAAATGACATTAGTACAGTACTTAATTACCTGCCTCCCCTGGCATTAATTAATGCAAAAATACTGAGGTATGTATGAGATGTGGAGGGTTGATAGTGAAACTCTGACCTGGACTAACAGAAACCTGTGTGTGTTTGATTTGTGAATGGACCTCTTGTATATTGAAAGTGAACTCTTAACCTCACAATCTACCTCATTGTGGCCCTTGCAAAGTAACTAAGTTTTGAAATTATCTGTATGGATGGCATGCAAAACAAAGTTTTCACTGTACCATGGCTTTCAAAATTAAGTTTTTCACTGTATCTTGGTACATGTGAAAATAATACTAATACCATTAACTGTTGAAATTCAGTTTTGTACAGTTGACTCTTTGAAGTTGGGATATTGTTTGAATTAACAAACTTTGGGCTCTGTTTCAGATGGCTCATCCCAAAAGTCCTCCTGCTGGCTGCTCCTCTCCAAACACCAGCTTTGAGCAAAACGCTTGCTAACTTATGCAATAAATTTTTACTTATATTACAAAGCACATAAATATGTTTTGCTTTCTGTGTATACATTGTAAAACTCACGTTTTAATATGTTCAGACAAATGGATTCTAGCTGGTGGAAATACTGTACTTCCAACTATATTTGGTAATAATTCATGGTCACCTGGTGTAGCGGTGACACGTATTGTGGGATTCCAGCTGTTAACTGATTTGCATGGTGTGCACTACTCCAGAGTGAATCTGCAAGCTGGGAAAGAGAAAACGACTCTTTATTCCATAAACAGTCAAATGATTTAATTGTCTCTTCGGGGGAAGTAGCTCTATTTGTGGATTGAACCTACATTCGGACAGTAACCGTAAATTACATGGTCTATGCCACCTTTACAGTTCTGCGTTTACTTTTTTTTTGGGGGGGATTCAAGACTTTAAATATGCTTAATTCTTAGTGTTTGATTATCCACTATTTAGTTTTAATTTAATTCCCCAACATCTTAAAAAATATTGGATTCCTGAGAAATCATCTGATCATTTGGGGTGGGGAAGAAACATGATTTCTGGGAACAACTTCTCATCCATAGCCTGTTTCCTTGAAATCTGATATATCCTAGTTATTGAGGCTTTTTGAAATTAATGATCCTTGGTCACGGAACCTGTCTGGTTCACAGTTGGTCGCAATTATAAGTAAACCAATCATAAGTAAAACCTTTGAGCAACAGAGCTTTACAGCATTGCAATTTCTGCACACTTACACTGGAGGAGTGTTAAAATTAACACCTCTTGATAATTAGTGGGGTTGAAGTAATCTGGATCATGAATTACTAGATTTGTGCTAATGGTAATATACTTGAGTGTTAAATTTTCTGTCATATACAAACACAAGATTGTGATTTTTATTTCTTCTTTTGGAAATATGTTGTCACTAGTATCACCTATATTTCACTTCACAATTTAACAAATCTCCAGATGTCCATAGTGCATTTTTACACTCACCAGCCTTTGCATGGAAGTGCAGTGCAAAAATGTCAATATTCAGATTTACTCCAGGCAATGGAAAGCAAACATACTCTAAGTATTCAGTATCGGGAACTATTGCAAAACTCAATACCAGTATTAAGAGTTTCAGCATTTTTCTCTGTCACTGCGTGACAAGCTCTTCCCCATCAGGTTGGCTCCTGCTTTTATGTAATTCTTTGTGGCTGTGAGGAAGTGAGATGATTTGGTGTATTCCACAGTCATCATTATTCACAAGCTTCAGAACAGAGCTTCCAAAACTATGTTTATTACTAAATTGGAGATGAGCAACTTTTAATGAGGTTTTTACCAAACTAAACTTAAGGACAGGTATTGGACTATAATAACACCTGAATGTTCCAGTGTTGTGTGCATTTTGTTCATTTGGTAGGAGTTCCCACAAAATGAACAACACTGAGAGAACCAATAAATTTAGCAATTATTTTACTATTTATCCATTGCCATTTCCTGTTTTGGAGGACTGTAGGAATTGTCTCAACTGCTGTTGTTGATAATGGAGAATATGTGATTCTGATTTCTAGCTCATCATTGAGATTTAACTGCAGTGAAGGAAATGAACTGGCTAGCTCTGTTCAAAATACTCTATTTGCAATGGAACAAGTGCTTTTTTTTTTTGAATACCAGTTTTCTGCTGGTTGCACGGCACCATTCTGTCAATGGTTGACAGCAGCCCTGTGCAACTTAGAGAAGTGTAACTGGAAATAATAGGAGTGTGTGATTTACAAGCCATCTAGAAATCAGTTTGATTCCAAATTGGATCAGAATTCTTTAGAATTTTTAATTATATAATGGGATGTTTTAAACACTGATTTGACTTGAATGCCTGTTACAGAAGTGTTGTAAATTTCTTCATTTAAAATTTGCACATTTTTATGTAGCATCACATAGTGGTGCTTGTACAAAAAAAGTTAACCCAAACAATCAAGCCATAACCGACGGTTGCACTATTCCCAATGGTTGTAATGTTAAGATATTTCTTCAACTGTTAAGTTTTTAATTTTTTTTAAAGGATTTTTGTATTGGCTGCCTTTTTTATCACTTGTCTATGTAATGCAATTTGGGCTTTGGCCTATATTCCAGTGCATTGTAAGTGCTTTTATTTACTATGTTTATTTAATAAATATTCTTAATAAAATGTACGTTGTCATTCCTTTCTCAATCAGAAACTGCTGATGTCCTGACTGTAGAAAAATGCAATAACTAATGCCAATTGATTTCTGTTGATCTTCTGACATAAACTTATGCGGACAGAAGCACAAATGTACAAGCCTTGTTGCTTTTCTACGGGTAACCTAATCGAAGAAATGGATTCTTTCCATCCCTTCCCTTTCAAGATAGTTAGCTGTTCCTAAATCAGAAAGAAGTTGATTTAGTAAGTATATAATATTCAGAAGTAGGTTTATTGGATTTACCATAACATGGCCATCCATGTCCTGCCCCAAGCCCTAACCAAAGTTCGTACCTAACAAACATCGACTTACCAAAATGATTCCAGGAATAAGTGATTTTTGGATACAAGCTAAGACTGGAGAACTGGGGTTTCCTCCTTGCTGCAGAGAAGACACAAGATCTTGATGGGTTTACTTAGGGTAAGTAAAGAAGTTGCTCCGTATTATGGATGATTCAAGGACTGGGGTCACTAGTTCAAAGTGCTGGGCAAAGGAATGCAGGAGGGGATGTGAAGGGTGGAGTCGGGGAGTGGAATTTTCATTTTACACTGAATGTGGTGGTGATTTGCCACTTAATGCCTATAATGGTAGTGGAAACAGAATTAGTCAGAACTTCCAAAACGGAATTGTACAGGCAATTGAGGGGGAAGAAACTGCATAGCTGCAGGGGAATGAATTGCTCTACAAAGCACTTTAAGGGCCAAATAGTCCCTTCTGGAATCATTGTGGCACAAGAGAAGGTAACCTATGCCTTTTTTATGCCCACCCTTTTTCAAGAGCTGGAGATGAACCAAAATGCAACCTATATACTGAATCAGGTTTGTTTAAGTGTATAAAAGTTTGCTTCACCATATTAAAATGGTTACTGCACTTCAAAATTACTTGATTGGCTGTAAAGTGTGTTGAGATGCCTGGATTGCCTTACAGGATGAATAGGGAAAAACATTGGGGAAATAAGCAACTTCACTCGTAATGTTCAAAGCAAATTAGAAAGTAGTGAAAAGGTGAATGGGGAAAGACCAGGGAAATGAGGCCAAACGGGAAGACTTGGACTTATTTAGCACCTTTTGCATGTCTCAAGAATTTTCAAAATACTATCAGCCAATTAAATGCTTTAAGCATGGACACTGTTGTAAGGAAAGTGGCAGCTAGTTTATACAGGCCAAGATCCCACAGTCTGCAATGGGTATGACTGAGGGATAAATTTTGACCAGGATCCTGCGATAACTCTGAAATTGTTTCACTAGGTTGTTTATGACTACCCGTGTGTATGCAAACCTTGGCTTACCAGCTGAACATAATGGCACCTCCAAAATGCAGCACTCAAACAGCATAGTCCTGGTGTGTCATCCTAAAGCTCTATGCACAAGTCCCTGACCTGACCAAGTGGGATCTGCTGAAAAGGTTAAGAGCTGTAACTGGCTGGGTGACCTCTGCTGTATTGTCAGCTTTTGATTCAAGATGTTAAATGATCACTGCAGTAACTAGAAAAAATATGCTGGTATATTAATGCATTATTATTCTGCTTACAATGTGCAGATAAACAGGCTATGAATAAATTGTAATCTGACGGCTTGGGGCTACCCTTTGCCAGTTTAAAAAAACGCTCTGGTCTGCACTCACATACAGAATAGCTGTGAATGAAATGGCATAGAGGGTTCCGTGCCTGCAGAACAGATGCCACCAGGAGCTAAGAAGCAAAAACAAACTAACCTTGCAAACTCACCACCTTTTCCTTTGTCTGGAAAGGGGGCTCATAATCAGTAATCTTCTGTAAAATATCATTGAAGATGTATTTTTTAAATAACTGAATTACACAATGCTAATTAAGTAGAGCCACAATACTATGTATAAAGTCTTTGCAAATGAATAATTCATGATCAGGAGGTCTATTATAAATATGGTAATATGCAAGTCCTGGAACCATCATTCAGAAACCACGTGACATTTTAACTGCCCTATTTTCTCACTAATTTTTAACCTCTTCCCCACCACTAGCTAGTGACATGTGTGCCGAAATGTTCTTAATGTTTGATATAAAGCAGAATACAATTTCTATCTGTTGCTAGTTTATTCCTTATAAGTTTAAAAAGTATCCAAAATCAGCCCAGATCATGTAAAACCTAATTTTAAATTATGAAGGGATAGGTCCAAAGTGGATGCAAATGCACATAGCAAAATTAATCATCATTAGATAACATACAAAAGGAATTTAAGAAAATCTATGGCACAGCAACTACTATAGAATGAAACACTAAATAATCACGGAGTACTGTTTACAATTTTGATCACCACAGGAAAGATACTGACAGCCCTAGAGAGGGTGGAGAAAATTTGAGGATGTTGCCAGGAGAATTTTAATTATAAAGAATGATTGATTAAGCTGGAGTGTGTTCATATATAATATTGAAGGCTGAGGGGAGATTAATTCAAGAAGTAGGAAGGACCTATTTCTCTTAAAGGTCAATAATTATGGGTATATTTTAGATTAAGTTGCCTTTACATCAACAAAATGCTCAATGAGAATAAAGCTACCATTGTCAGTTTGTAGACTGGGCAAGTTATTTTAGCAACTGTCCAGAAATTTCTAACCTTAAAAATTTACTCTAAAATTCCAGTGTTGAAAATTAAATTTATTTTGTTTCCGTTTACTTCTCTTAAATTACAATATTTGGGTGTCACACCATCATCGTGCCATGATGCGGCAGACAAATGATATGCTCTGGTGATGAGACCTGTGATTGACCATATCAATTTTGACGTTTGCAGTATGTAGGAATCTTTCCTTCATCCATTCAATAATTTAAACTAATAAACAAGGGTGCTTTACTGATGTAATAAAAAGAACTTGCACCGTACAGCGCAGCATTACTTAGTATGATTTTCCCTGCAGAGATAGCTACGGGCTGCTTCCACACTAAGACACCATGGCAGAGGACAATTGGTCACATGCTTAGATTCTTAAAGTGGCACAAACTCATTTTACATTTGTTACGCGCAGGTCTTCTCGTGCTTAATCTGTAGTTTCGGCCAGTCTGTAATTGGAATATTAAATTCTATTTGAGTGGGGTTTCATTCGGAATATAGTCCAGGACCTGGAGAGAATGCAGAAGATGTTGAGAGGATTTAGTTAACTGCAAGCTGCCAGTGAGATTGGTGCCCTTTTTTTTATTACATCAACAAGGATATATAACAGGCGTTTAAAATCGTGAGGGGTTTTGGTTTAAAAAAAATAGAAACGATTGCTACTGACTTAAGGAGGTGGTAACTAAGTATCTTGCTTTGAGATTGCTGGTGAAAATACAAAGGGAAGATTAGAATATTGTTTCTGTAGAAAATTGACGAGAGCAAAATAAATGTATTATTAGAACGGTACGAAGCAAATATCACGTTCGGTGATGCTGCATGCCTTTGGTTGAGAGACGAGATCCTCTTCAGATGCACAAGGAAATCTTGTCTCCATAAGCGTTGGCATTTGTCTTTTAACAGAGCTGTTAGCGTTAGAGAAATTATGAGAGTAAAGTCTGCAGTCAGCTAGTGACGTTTTAAACTCATTATTACGAGTAATTTTCACGCCTAGTGATTGATACTGGCAGGTCTGTCTCCTGTCAGATCTTTTCACGTTAAACATGCTTCAGTTGGTGAAAGCATTTTGTGGTTTGGTGCTGAACCGTGAGGGACCTGGAACCACGATTATTACCGAAATAAAATGGTGGGTTTGGGGCGCGGGGAGGGGGTCTCCAATCTGCATTCGCCAATTTCTAAAGCAGATGGGAAGGTCAATGGTTTAATTCAAGAATTTTTGTTTTGTTTTGTTTTGTTTGTTTCCGGCCGGATGAGATGAACGGCGGGACACGCTGCCAGGAACAATTGTGGGCGCAGTGGTTCTTCCACCGGACGGGATGGAGGGCGGGACGGCGAGTGAGATGGCGGCGGCGCGGCCTCTGAGGGCTGTGTTGGCCTCAGACGGCGAGGAGGTAGCGTGGAAGGACGAGGAGATGTGCGTGGTGGGCATCTTCGGCAAGACGTCGGAGCTGAGCGCGGAGAAGTACGCCATCGTCAACACCCTGTGCGACAAGCCGGTCTTCCCCTTGTACCCGTCCCTTATTAACGACCATCACCAGGGCAACAACTTGCTGCAGTGCTACTACAACCAGGACAGCAAGGTCCTCTACCTGCTCCTCACCGCCGTCTGCGACAACCACCAGCTGCTGCAGGCCTGTCGGGCCTTGGCGGATGACGTCTCCCACGCCGAAGCCCACGAGTTCTGGAAAGGAGAGGAGAAGCTCCACTGCATCCACCTCCTCTACCTCTTCTCCGTCTCCCACATCCTCCTCCTGGTCCACCCCACCTGCTCCTTCGACATCACTTACGACCGTCTCTTCCGAGCCCTGGACAGCCTCAGGCAGAAGGTTCTTCCCTACCTGAAGAGCACCATTAAGGATTGTCCAGTAGGGAAGGAATGGCGATTGAATTGTAGACCCTGCCCTCCAAGGCTCCTCTTTATTTTCCAGCTGAATGGAGCTTTGAAAGTCGAGCCCAAGTGTCTAGACCCTTCGAATCTGGATAAACCCAAAAAACACTCTCCTAAAAGGAGACTCCAGCATGCCCTGGAGGATCAGATTTATAGGATTTTCAGGAAGAGCAGAGTGCTGACCAACCAGAGCATTAACTGTCTGTTTACTGTTCCTGCCAACCAAGCATTTGTTTATGTGGTGGCTGGGCAGGGGGATGATCCCATCAGCATGCTGATTGGGCAGCTGAAAAGTAACTGTGCCATCAGGGAGCATGAATCCCTCCCGGTTTCTGGCTCACGGCGTTATCAGATGATGAGGCACGTCCACCAGCCCTCTTTCATACTGGAAAGCAGCCTCAACAGCTCCAGTGGACAGCTAGTGGACTGCACCTTGAAGGAGTTTCTGTGGCAACACGTGGAGCTGGTCCTGACTAAAAAGGGTTTCGAGGACAGCGTCGGGAGGAATCCACAGCCGTCACATTTTGAGCTTCCTGCCTATAAAAACTGGCTAGCTGTGGCCTCAAAACTCTATGATGTGATGATAAACTGGAGGGACGATGAGCTGGGATTTCTTTCTGGAGATCTTTCCTCCAAGATACAGATACAGCTGAAAGGACTTGAAGGATTTTTGGATGCAGACAATAAGTTTTCTGAAAACCGCTGTCAAAAGGCCCTGCCTCTAGCTCACAGTGCCTACCAGTCTAACCTGCCTCACCATTACACAACGACTGTCCACAAGAACCAGTTGGCACAGGCCCTACGTGTTTATAGTCAGCATGCCCGTGGACCAGCCTTCCAGAAGTATGCCATGCAGCTGCATGAAGATTGCTACAAGTTCTGGAGTAACGGACACCAATTATGTGAAGAGAGAAGCTTAACGGATCAACATTGTGTTCATAAATTCCATCTGCTGCCTAAACCAGGTGAGCCATTCATTAAGAGGCTTTCATCTTGGTTTGGGTTGAGTCATTGGAGAAGGGAGGGAAAAGCCTAATGAGGTAATAAAGCCTAAGGGAAACTGCTCATAATTGCAAATGCACCGTCCTAACTTGACAGGTAGTGTTTATACTCATGAGAATGTATAAGACGAACCAGTAATTCTACAAATTTATCGGATTATCTGTTTAAAAATACACCAGAAAAATTGTTCAGAGTGTCTTCATCACAATGAAAACAACAAAGTCTGTTTTTTTTCATTGAGATTTGGATCAGCATTTATCTGCAGTAACTCATTTTGAAGCTCACGAATGAAGAATAGAATATAAGAACATAAGAAAGGGTCCTAATGCTTGCTCTGCCATTAAATAAGATTATAGAAACATAGAAAACCTACAGCAAAATACAGGCCCTTCGGCCCATAAGGTTGTGCCGAACATGTCCCTACCTTAGAAATTACTAGGCTTACTCATAGCCCTCTATTTTTTCTAAGCTCCATGTACCTATCCAAAAGTCTCTTAAAAGACCCTATCCTATCCACCTCTGTTATGTACCAGTAACAAAAGAAACACACCGAGTCATGTATAAGTGTTAAAAACTATTTTATTTATATCTACTTATGATAATAAGAAAAATAAAAGTAAGCATGTTAGAATGTTAGAAGTAAAAATATTAGATCTTAAACGTTAACCCCAAAAACTAAACTCAAAGTGTGTGTGCGGCAAATTCCCAAACTCCAAGTCCAGGAATGGTTCTCAAAGTTCAGTTCAGCGAGACGTAAGGTGAAACGTGAGCAAAGGCTTCTTCAAAACCACAATTGACTGAAGAGAAAATGTAGAGAGAATATAGAGAGTAATTACGAAATCTAAATGTTCCACGATGGAACCCAAACCACAACTCAATCACTGATGATCTCCATTCCTTTGTTCCGAAGTATCTGCCACCCCAAAAAGGCACTCGAGACGTGGCCGTCCACACAAATACCTGTTTCCCTCCACAGGTTAACAATAAAATGGACTCCACTGGATTATTCCAAAAGTGACAGACACAGTTATTGTTTTTCATCCATCGATACAGAGACCAGCAGGCAGGGTCGGTCTCTCTCTGTGTCTCTCTTTGTGTGTGTGTCTCCCTCTCCCCCCCCCTCCCCCCCCTCCCCCCCTCCCCCCCTCCCCCCCTCCCCCCCCTCCCCCTCCCCCCCCTCCCCCCCCCTCCCCCTCCCCCCCCCTCCCCCCTCCCCCCCCTCCCCCCCCTCCCCCCCCTCCCCCCTCCCCCCCCTCCCCCTCCCCCCCCTCCCCCTCCCCCCCCTCCCCTCCCCCCCTCCCCCCTCCCCCCCCTCCCCCCCCCCCTCCCCCTCCCCCCCTCCCCCCCCTCCCCCCCTCCCCCTCCCCCCCTCCCCCCCCTCCCCCTCCCCCCCCTCCCCCTCCCCCTCCCCCCCTCCCCCCCCTCCCCCTACTCCCCCCCTCCCCCTCCCCCCCTCCCCCTCCCCCTCCCCCCCTCCCCCTCCCCCCCTCCCCCCCCCTCCCCCCCTCCCCCCTCCCCCCCTCCCTCCCCCCCTCCCCCCCTCCCTCCCCCCCTCCCCCTCCCCCCCCTCCTCCCCCCCCTCCTCCCCCCCCTCCCCCCTCCCCCTCCCCCCTCCCCCTCCCCCTCCCCCTCCCCCCCCTCCCCCTCCCCCTCCCCCTCCCCCCCCCTCCCCCTCCCCCTCCCCCTCCCCCTCCCCCCCTCCCCCCTCCCCCTCCCCCCCCTCCCCCTCCCCCTCCCCCTCCCCCCCCCCTCCCCCCCTCCCCCTCCCCCCCCTCCCCCTCCCCCTCCCCCCTCTCCCCCTCCTCCCCCCCTCCCCCCTCCCCCTCCCCCCCCTCCCCCTCCCCCTCCCCCCCCTCCCCCTCCTCCCCCCCCTCCCCCCCTCCCCCCCTCCCCCCCCTCCCCCCTCCCTCCCTCCCTCCCCCTCCCCCTCCTCCCCCTCCCCCCCCTCCCCCTCCCCCCTCCCCCCCCTCCCCCTCCCCCTCCCCCCCCTCCCCCTCCCCCCTCCCCCCCCTCCCCCTCCCCCCTCCCCCCCCTCCCCCTCCCCCTCTCCCCCCTCTCCCCCCTCCCCCCCCTCCCCCTCCCCCCCCCTCCCCCTCCCCCCTCCCCCTCCCCCCCTCCCCCCTCCCCCTCCCCCTCCCCCTCCCCCTCCCCCCTCCCCCCTCCCCCTCCCCCTCCCCCTCCCCCCCCTCCCCCTCCCCCCTCCCCCCCTCCCCCCTCCCCCTCCCCCCCTCCCCCTCCCCCTCCCCCTCCCCCCCTCCCCCTCCCCCTCCCCCCCTCCCCCTCCCCCTCCCCCCCCTCCCCCCCCTCCCCCCCTCCCCCCCTCCCCCCCTCCCCCCCTCCCCCCTCACTGACTGACTGCTCCAAAAACATCATCACGTCCTTATCTCCTTTTGTTGTCGTAATCATGCCATACACACACCTGTGCTATGTCTTAAAGGGACATTCACCAAATAGTAACCTAATCCGTATCTGCCTCCACTACCGTTGCTGGCAGCCCATTCCATGCACTCACCACTCTCTGAGTAATAAAAACTTACCCCTGACATCTCCTCTGTACCCATTATGCATGATCCTCAAGACTGTGTCCAGTTTGGATTCCCTTGATCTCCACAATCTATTGATCCCAGCATTGGACATGTTCACTAACTGAGCATCTGGTGCCCTCTCAAGTACTCACAACCCTCCAAGTGAAGTTTCTCTTCATCTCAGTTCTAAGTAGCCAACCTCTTCTCCTGAGTCTAGATCAAGCAATGAATCTTCACTGCGTTAATTCCAAGGCAACTATATCTTTCCTTGGTCATGGAGACCAAAGGAAAATATTGGCAAGTTAACAATGGAATTGTCAGGAGAAAGAGGAGGGGTAGAATTTTAAGCTTGTAAGGTTCTTGCAGGTATCTTGAAGGATCTGGATGAGAGTTTCCTACTCTTTCCCAGCCCTTCCCTGGTACATTAAGCTGGTAATGTGTTTCCTTTCTGTTTTAATGTTTTCATTTATATTTCTTGATGTCTTCATCCTCTATCCATTGATCTTCCAATTCTCAATTCTCTTGTTTTTGCTCGCACACCTGTCCCGTGATTAATTAGATAATTTCTTGATCCTGCAGTTTCATTATCTGTCTCTTTCCTGCTCCCTCTGTGCATTGTGTCAGCAGCCTGCCGGGAGATGGTGCTTGATGTTTGCATGTTCCCGTTAAAGCAGAACGGCTCTGTAATTGCAACAGAGTGGCAATTATTGTAAGTAGTCTGGGTAAGATCTGCCTACATCAGCAGAAGTATGACATCCAATTTGTGATAAAGGAGGGATGGATTCCACATAGATTATGCCAATGCATAATGTACTTTAAAACTATGTTGTGCTTTGTTTAATAAAGAAAATAAATTATTAAAAAAGGGCAAACCAAAGAAAAATATATTAAACTTTGTTTTACAGTTACTGCCATGCAACCGAGTTTGTTGCCAAGTTGTTCTCATGCTCAACTAGTATTGCATATTGTTTTGAATTGAGTGGGAAGATTGAATTCAATAACTCTGTTACCTTGTGGGCCCATATCAGGAAATGAGGGCTGTTGGTTCATCCTAAATGCCTATCAGGTTGACTAGCATTCTTCAGGAAGGGGAACCTTCTGTTGCTATGCCACCCAGGCCAATCCATTTATAACTTCAGGACCACACTGTATTTTAGGCTAATTGTATACCGAATGAAATAATCCAGTCAGCCAACTCCCTGGGCATGATATTAGCAATATGTAGTGGTAATGTGCAAAGTTTAAGCAGCTAAGCATAGTGTTCCTAATGTTAAAGTTTACATGGCGCAAGGAGATACCAAGTCACTTCTGTATTATTATCAATATTAATTATAGAGTAGAAGGTGTTGCTATTTCATCATCCATACAAGGGAGACCAAATTCCAGAATCGTGGAAGTCTTGTGGACCTCTGGTTGACTGGAAGAGCAGGCACTGAAGGTTCATCTAATCACTAAATCTGAAGACTGAGCATAGGGATTGATAATGAAGACAAATGAACAGAACAGAGATTAGAAGAAGCACCAGAACCATATGAATGGGCACCTAAAGTAGGACTTTAGAGAGGCTGAGATACAGGAGATCACCCATCCCACAAGGGGAAAATCCCAGAAACTCTCTCCAGCATCCTTTACGCCAGGTATTTCCCATATGTTTTTAATGAGCTTTCTTGCTGGGTTTGGAAGGGCAGATGTGTGCAGCAGCACTTGCATTCCAGTGTCAAGATGGTGATCCTCTGCATGTGTGTTGCTATTCTTAGTCATGGAGAAACGCTGAGTGAGGGCATGGGTGTCCTTCGAGTATCACTACGCACCACTTGTACGTATCATATTAGCTAATTGCAGAGCATAATGGAAAATATAATTGAAACCTGGTCGCATGTTGGCGCAAAAGCAAATCACTGCGGCTGCTGTAAGACTGAACTGTGAAAAAAAAACTAGTGTGTTTGGCATGCTCAGCAGATCGAGCAATAGCTGTGGAGAAACAGTTAAGGTTTCAGGTTGATTACTTGGCCTGAGAATAGTGGTGCTTGTCTGCTGACAAGTTGTTTAATTCCATCCCTCTATCTTTGCCTTATTTATCCTCTTGGTGTGAGAAATCCTCGCTCTCTGTAGGGGCTCGTGACGATCCAGCATTATGGATTGGTGGTCATTCAGAGAAGGTGTTAACCCAAAGACAGAATCTTCCATTTCTGATGGTGCAGGAGAGTGGTAACAACACATTTTATTTGTATAAAGCTACTGGCATGCAAAAGTGTCTTGAGGCACTTCACAGGAGCGATTAACTTAGTCGAAATCTTTTGGTCAAACAGTACTCCCCAATAAATTTAATTGCCAGTCATCTACTAACATGGGAGACAGGGCACAGTAAGGGGTCACCTGGCCAATCCTGATTCTTTCGTGCAACTGTCCAATTCATCCCGCTCCCCCAATCTTTTCTCAGAGTTGCAATTTTTTCCCCTCAAGCACTTTTCCCTCCACTTTTTTGAATGTTACTGCTGAATCTCCTTCCATTGCCCTTCCTGATCATCAGAACATCTCACTGCACTTTTTAAACAAAAAAATTCCTCGTGTGGGTCCTGAAATTTTGCCATTTGTTTTAAGTCTGTCTCCTTGGGTTACAAGCCCATCTCCCATTGGGCACAGTTCTCCTTCCTTAAATTGTTAATACTATCAAATCTCTTCTTAACTCCTTTTGCAATTTTTGCCAGCTCCAATAAAATTTCACCACCAGATACACATTCCCCTCCCCTTTCAGCATTTCAAAGGGATCACTCCCTCTGCGATCCCTGGTCTGTTCTTCCATCCTCGCCACCCACTCTCAAACTAAGGGCACTTTCCCGTGCAGCCACAGTTGATGCCACATCTGTCCTTTCATTTCTTCTCTTCTCTTCCCTTCCCACCACCCAGAGACCCAAAAAATCTTTCCAGGTGAAGCAGTGATTCACTTGCACTTCTTTCAGTCTGGTGTACTGTATTTCCCAAAATGATCTCCTCTAAATTGGCAAAATCAAACGCAGATTAGGTGATTGCTTTGCAGTCTGCAGGGACGTCCCTGAGTTTTCTGTTGCCTGCCACTTTAATTCTTCATCCCATTCTTACTCTGACCTATCTGTCTGTGCCATCCTGCACTATTACAACAAGGCGCAATGCATGCTTGGGGAACAATACCTCGCCTTCCATCTGGATACCTTGCAACCTTCCGGGCTTGATACTGGACTTTCCAACTTCAGATATCTTGGGTTTTTTTTCTCTCTCACTTGCTCTCTATACCAAAGCTGCCATTTCTGCTGTAAGTTATCTATCTGTGATATTGGCTCAGTTTTTTCTCCATTAGTACAGTTTGACCTGTTAGGCATGACCCACAGCACTGCTATTACCAACATATTATGCTTCTTTATCTGCATTATCACCCTGTAACTGCCCACATTAACCCATTTGACCAGATTACCCTTACAACTCATTCTTGCATCAGTGCTGGCCTCGCCCTATCACAGATGTTCCCTTCGTCCTACTCCTCCTGCCACCTCCTCTGCTACTTAACTGTTTTTTCTTCTCTTTTCCAGTTCTGATGAGGGGTCTTTGATCTGAAGCATTAACTCTGTTTCTCTTTCCACAGATGCAATCTGACCTGCTGAGTGTTAACAGCATTTTCTGTTTTTATCTCCTTAACCATAGTCTGCTCAAAGATAGCAACTCCCATTTCACCACGTGTCCATTCCAGTAACTTCCCATTGCAGTTTCTTCCTGAACATTTGCTCATATTATTGTTACGAAGCTTAAAATGCTTAGATAAATTTCAAGTGATATGGTGTTATACACATACATACATAGAGAGATAGATAGATAGCCTGGGTGCATTATACTCCTTCCACCCTCCCCATTGCAGCAATAGTGGAAAATCTAATGGAAGACACTTTTATTGTGCATCCTGTGTGTTTGCCACCCTTCCTTGCAGGAGAGAAACCAGAGCCTGACAGAAATCCACCCATACTGTACCACAACAGCCGTGCTCGCTCCACCAGTTCCTGTAACTGTGGCCGCAGGCAAGCTCCTCGTGATGACCCCTTCGACATCAAGTCAGGGAATTACGATTTCTACCAGGTATGACGGGATTTTCATTGGATTTCAGGCAGACACAGTGAGCTAAATGTGGATAATATCTTTGTGATTATTGATTTCAGTGCAACTTCTTTCCCCATTTACAGCATCACTTTCTTTCCAGTTATGGAAATAAAAGGGACAGATTTTGGTGGATGTTAACGTGCCTGGGATTGAATCAGGTTTATTATCACTGACATATGTCATGAAATTTGTTGTTTTGCAGTAGCAGTACAGTGCAAGACATAAAAAAATGCTATAAGTTACAGAAAAAATAAATAGTGCAGAAGAGGAATAATGAGGTAGTGTTCATGAACCGTTCAGAAATCTGATGGCAGAGGGGAAGAAGCTGTTCCTAAAACGTTGAGTGTGTGTCTTCAGGCTGCTGTACCCCCTCCCCAATGGTAGTAATGCGAAGAAGGCATGTCCCGGATGGTGAGGGTCCTTAATGATGGATGCTGCCTTCTTGAGGCACCGCCTCTTGAAGATGTTTTCGATGGCAGGGAGGGTTGTGCCCGTGAAGGAGCTGGCTGAGTCTACAACCCTCTGCAGCCTCTTTCGATCCTGCACATTGGAGCCTCCATACCAGGCAGTGATGCAACTCCTCAAATTCCTAATGAAGTAGAGCCACTGGCATGCCTTCTTCATGATTGCATCAATGTGTTGGGCCCAGGATAGATCCTCTGAGATTTGGTTTGCTTGTCTGAGTTGAGTGGCCTGTTTAGTATATATATTTGTATGTTGGGAGAGAAGAATAAAAAGCAAGACTTGCATTTTCACCTGGAAAGTTTGTAATGTAATGTCTTTTGTGTGAAAGACACCACTTAAGGGTTTCTGCATAGATAATGTCCCAGGTTCCTGAAGGGTGGCGTGAACCATGAACTTGTTGAAAGATGAGTGACTATCATGAGCCACAGTAATGCCCAAACCCATATAATCAACATGACTCAGTTGATCACATTCTTGCCTCTAAGTCAAATTCTGTGGGTTCAATCTTCACTCCAAAGGCATGAAAAGATAGTCCAGGCTAAAATCTTGCAGGGAAAGAATGCTGCTCTGTCTAGGGTGCTGATCTTCAAAGAGATCCTCTGCCCTTCAGGCTGTTGGGTTGGCTCAGATGAATGGGAAAGATTTTCTGGCAGTTTTCCAGATCAAGGAGCTCTCCCCATATTATTGGGCATTTATCTCTCAGACAATACTATCAAAACCAAATTAACTGTTCATTCATCTCATTGCTCTCCACAGAATCATAAAAAAAATTATAACACAGAACTGTGTGCATCTGTACATGTGCTAGTTAAGAAAGAGCTCTCCAGCCTAATTCCACTTCCCAGCACCTGTTCTGTGGCCCTGCAATTCACGGACCTTCAAACAAGCATCCAAGTTCTTAAATGTGATGAGGGTTTCTGCCTCCATCTCACTTTCAGGCAGAGAGTTCCAGACTCCTACCACCTTCTGGACAAAATTCTTTTTCCTTGTTTCTCCTGTAACCCTTCTGCTCTTTAAATCAAGAGCCTCTTCAGCCAAGGGAAATGAGTTCTTACTAATTGGTGTGTCTAGACACCTCATAAATTTATACAACTTAATTAAGTGTCTCTTGGTATTCCTTTGTTTCAAAGAGAACAACCCCAGCCTTTCCAATCTTTTATCAAAGCTAAAATTTTCCAGTCCTGGCAAATTCTTCATAAATCTCTTCTGCACCCACTTAAGTTCAGTCACATCTTTCCTGTAATGTGTTGACCAGGACTGTGTGCAGGATTCAGGCCATGGTCTAAGTCGTACATGATTCTTGGACAGGCTTCCTGCTCTTGTATTGTGTGCCTCAGCTAATTAAGGAAAGCATTTTGTATGCCTTTTCAATCATTCTTTTGATATGTGCTGCTATCTTTAAGGAAACATACTCTGAGCTTTCTCTGTTCCTCCACACCTTGCAATATCACATGCCTCCTCCCTCTCTTCTCCCCCACACCATTCCCTGCCCAACTCCTTGTGCATGTTGATGCAGTTGTTCACAATACGAAAGCACTGCTGCAATGCTATTTTTCTGCACAAAGCACTTGGGCACTTCTGAGGTCTAGTGAGATTACACGGAAGTGCAAAGTTTTCCCAAAAGTTGTAACTTCGGAAATTTTTAACTGCAGATTTCTAATCACACAAAATTTGTTAACATTTATATCTTTTACTATAGAAATGCTTTCAAGCATCTAGAAGAACATTTTTTAAGACTTGTACTAAATTTGAAATCCACTGGCTGAGCTGCAGTGTAAATTTTCTCAGTGTTACAAATCAATCAACTATAGTCTTGGATTCCTGAATTTTAAAATAGAGGGGTTGCTAGAAGATGTAGCTCAGTGAACATGGGGGTGACGGATGAACAAGACCTGTTGTAAATTACTTCTTGGGAAGAGTAGTTCTATTGGTCTTGAATTTCTTTGGATTTATTTTGGTTGTGTTTAGGAGTAGTTCTTTGATTTTTTTTATTAATGTGCAAAATTGGATGTTTTTGGTTTATAAAACAAAAATAGGTTTGAGAGACTAAAAGTTGATGCAGCAAAACACAATTAAATGAAATATGTAATGTTTAAAAAAAAATCATAATAGTTCAGGCTTTATTCATTCAACAAAATCTTCAATTTCTTTCATTTAGTTACAAACAAGTTTGTTTTTTGTCTTGTTTCCACTCACAATTTTGCTCTTCTGGCCTTTTTCATCACCATCCAGCCACTTACCACTGC
This sequence comes from Pristis pectinata, assembly GCF_009764475.1. NCBI lineage: Eukaryota > Metazoa > Chordata > Chondrichthyes > Rhinopristiformes > Pristidae > Pristis > Pristis pectinata. The sequence continues at coordinate 5,618,387 of NC_067425.1, read as the reverse complement.
ATTCTATAGCCAGATGAGATCGTTCCGTGGCATTTGAAAGGCATATGCATTATTCTTAAAACAAGATGAATGAAACTGTAAATTCTTCATATTTGGTATTTATTGATGGCCTGAAGATCTTCTGGAGAGGCCTATGAGTTTTTTTTTGTCGTCTTATTTAAAACCAAAAAATACAAACCTCGTAGTATAAGCAGAATGTACTCGAATATTAGATGTGAACAAACCTGACTTTTGTTTTTTTTAAATAAACCTTTGCAGCTTCAAGAGGAAAAATGCTGCGGGAAGCTCGAGCACTTCTATTTCCCCATCTTCCAGCCCAGCACTCCCGATCCAGCTCCGGCCAAGAATGATTCCACTGCATCCTCGCTCCCACCACAAGAGGGAGAAGGAGAGAAAATGAAAGAGAAAGAGGCCCAGACTCAGGGCGAGAGCACCAGTCTCAGTTTGGCACTCAGTCTTGGACAGTCCACAGACAGTCTGGGTACGTTTCCCCCTGATCCTCATGCAGGGGGTGATAACCCTGATGCTCACGGCCAAGGAGGTGAAACTAAACCAGAGAAGAGGCCCAGCATTGTCGACCGGCAGGTCTCGACGGTTGAGTACCTACCTGGAATGTTAAATTCCAGTTGCCCAAAGGGACTTTTGCCTAAGTTTTCCAGTTGGTCCTTTGTCAAACTGGGCCCTTCCAAAGCTTACAATTTTCATAGGGGTCTGGACCAGAGTGGCTTCATACCAGGCACAAATTATCTGATGCCATGGGACATCGTCATAAAAACCAGGTCCGAGGATGAGGTGGACATGGACAGCAACTCTTGGCCTGCCCCCAACAAGTCTGTGCCAGCCAAACGTGCCAGCACTGTGATTGGCCGAGGTAGACGGAGGGATGACGTCGCTCGGGCATTTGTTGGCTTTGAGTACGAGGACTCGCGCGGTCGCAGGTTTATGTGCTCGGGTCCAGAGAAGATCATGAAGGTAATGGGGAGTGGGCCAAAGGAATCCGCCATCAAAGCCCTTTCCTCGGACATGCCCCTGTACATCCTCTCACCCTCCCAAGGCCGAGGACTTAAGCCACACTATGCCCAGCTCATGAGGCTGTTTATTGTGGTTCCTGATGCCCCATTACAGATCATGCTTACACCACAGGTAAGAATACAACTCTGAATGTGCTTTATTTGTGTCCCACAGACTTGTTGGACAACGTATTAACTGAAATTCAGCATAGTGAAAGTGGAGAGGTGAAAATTCAAATGACAGGTTTAAGATTATCTGATGAATCATTAAAATGATGCTTAATGATTTGCATTAAGGCCTGAGGTTAGATTATAGAAGTGGCTCCCTGAGCTATTTACCACACAAGCTTGTTTTAGTTTCATTCGATTTCTAAGATGAGGGCGACTGTCACTGCATACTGTGTTGTTCTTGGGTTTAGTTTTAGTATTTTAATTAAAGAGGCAATATTGTCATGAAAGTAGATTGCTATTGTTGAGATTTCAAAGGACATAGTGTTGAGCTTGTGAAATTTGCCTCCCGTGCTCATCTTAGTTGTGAACTGAATCCAGTAGCAGATATGCGTCCTTTGAGATCTATATTTTGTCTAGAAAGAGCTGTTAAGTGACATAATAGAAAAGGAAGAACGCGACAAATCTGCTGATGCGGATATACGAGATGACGTTTAGAACATCATGTCAGAAATATATTAATTTAATAATAAATATGTAGTATTTATAGCATTGTTAAGCTGCTAGTGTAAGTTGATTACTTTTAAGTACATCTGTTAATAGTGTTGACAAAGAAACTTAAGAAAGTTACACTGCAGAATCACCTAGTGGCCAGAGCTTGCAGCTGGATTGTGACGGTTGGCAGAGCATAATTAAACAGAAAATGTTGACATAGCAATTTGCAATGGGGTAGTTGACTCTCAAGCGTGACTGAAAATTGTTATTACAGGTAGTGCAGGCTCAGCATAAGGTTTTTAATGGTGTGTAGGTATTGGTAAGACTGAAATGCACTTGCTGGCACTGAAGAATGACTTGGAAGCATTGCTTCTGCGTGAATGTTTAAGGTGCTTAACAGTGGTCTAAAATCATATCAAGGGCCTCGATTAAACAGCAAGCCTTGCAAAATTAGAGCTGTCTTATTGAAATCATTCATTCCCAGCAACTGTACGAAGGACTTAATGTTTCTAATGTTTTACTTTGAATTAATTTCCAAGTCCACGTGCCCACGTTTGTTATGAAATGCTAACTTATTATTTGACTCCCAAAACCCATAGCCTTCTGTAAAACTATCAGTGGTATTAATTCTGGGTAACATTTTTATTCCTTAGCTGATCTAGCACTCACAATAAAAGACAAGGTAATTCAACAGAGTATTGCTATCTCTGTAAAATGTAGTATTTTAGGATGTTGTCCTTTCCCCGACTTAAGTGGACTTGTGTTACCACCAAAAGGTATCAGTTATAGCTTAATGGATAGCTTTTGAATTCAAGCACCGTATCTCACTTACAAAATCTGATAACTCTTTACTATTGAAGGAGCTCTGTGCTTTTGGTACATTTGCTACACATTGGAATTGGTTTATTATTGTCATATGTACCAAGTTACAGTGTAAAAACTTGTATTGCATGCCAGCCATACAGATCATTTCATTACAGCAGTGCACTGAGGTAGTACAAGGGAAAACAATAATGCAGAATAAAGTGTTACAGTTATAGAGAGAGTGCAGTGCAAGCAGACAATAAGGTGCAAGGCCATAATGAGGTAGATTGTGAGGTTAAGTGTCCATCTTATCATAACAAGGGACCATTCAACAGTCTTACAACTGTGGGATGGAAGCTGTCCTTGAGCCTGGTGGTACATGCTTTCAGGTTTTTGTATCTTCTGCCCGATGGGAGGGGGGAGAAGAGAGAATGCCCAGGCCGGGTGGGGTCTTTGACTATGTTGGTTGCTTTACCGAGGCAGCGAGAAGTGTAGACGGAGTCCATGGAGGGGAGGCTGGTTTCTGTGATGTGCTGAGCTTGTGTTCAGTGTCAGAAGAAATGACAGACCCAGATATTTTGTCTACTGATTGCACGCCATAATGGTGGCTGGGGGTTGGTGGGGGCAGAAGTGGGTTAGGGGACTCTTCATTGCTAATCATTCACCCAACATCAAAAACAGATCATCTTCTTGTTAGTAGGAGGTCCTTGCTTTGAACCAGATGGCTAAAGGTGTTTAATAGTGAGGGCTGAGGGTAAACTTAAAAGGAACTGAAGAGGATTGAACAGAGTGGTGGTGGAATCTATGGAAATATTTGCGAATTGAGTCCTTTTGGGAGAAGCAGGTGGATGACTGGGATGAAGAAAGGCGAGTTTAGGGAAAATCGTTCTCCGTAAATGTGGCTGAGAGCTCAAATTAAAAACAAATGGTGCTGAAAACGCAGGTCAGGCTGCATCAGTGGGAAGAGAAACAGTAGATGTTTCAAGTAGAAGAGCCTTTGTCAGAACTGGGAAGGAGACAAAAGAAGCTTCTAAAGCTGCAGGGAGGGTGGGGGAGGTGGAGGTTGAGAGCTTAGTTGGGGAAGGTGGCTACAGTCCAGTCTGACTGGGGAGGTTGCAGAGGAGGTTTACGAGAATGTCGCCAGGACTGGAATATTGTAATTATGAGATTCTATGTTCTAAAAGATCAACTTGGTTGCAGTTTTAATTTAGAGCAGAGGAGACAGAGGAAGAACCTGATTGAGGTCTAGGGAGTAAACAGGAAGGACTGATCTTCCCAAGCAGAGGTGTAAAAGGGCAGAGGACTTGGATTTAAAGTAATTGTTAGAAGGATTAGGAAAAATTATTTTACTCAGGGGGTGGAAAGGGATAGGAGCTCTCTGCCTGAGAGAGTGGTAGAGACAAGCCCTTAGCAAAATTTTGAAGTACTTGGATGTGTACTTGAAGGGCTGTGTCCTGCAAGGCTACCAATCAGGTGTTGGAAGGGGGAATTAGGCTGGGTTGATCTTTTTGACTGGCATCGACACAATGGACCAATTAGGCTTCCTTCTGCTACATAAATTCTCTATGCTTCCTTGACTACTTCCTCTGCATCCATCTAGGAGCGAAAACATGAACCATGATTGAACTTTGCATCCAAAAGGCAGCACTTTCACTCATGCAGCATTTCCTCTGGGAATTGTCAGCCTGCATTTTGTTCCAATCTTTGCAAGGTGGAATTAAACTGAAAATTTTCCGAGTCGGAGCAGTTGATGCTGACTTATCCGTGATGGAAACGTTAACTGTGCACTCACCACTGATAACGAGGAGAGAGATCCAGATATGTACCTCCTGGGTTGTGCAAATTTCCTTTCTCCCCAACCTCAGGCTTCAGTTGAAAGGACGGGCAAACATCCATTGATGCTATCAAGCTGGCTGAGTGACCAGTCACAATAAAGAAGTTTCACAGATGGCAAACCAGGAAGTAAAAGAACAAGATTTTTAACAATAATTCTAAATGTTTTACAGATAAAAATTGCAACACAGAGTTGAGATGAATGTAGAAGCAGAACTATGTGCAGGGAGAATACACAGCGATTAGTTAAAGTTGAATTTATTGTCATCTGCACAAGTCCATGTGTGCACAGGTGCAGTGAAAAACTTACTAGCAGCAGCATCACAGGCACATAGCATCAGATAAACAGCATTCACAAGAAAAACAAACATTTTTACAAGAAAGAACACAATTAGAACAAAATAAAACCAAGTCCATTGTAGTGCAAAGTGGTCATAGTGTTGCTATTACTGAGGTAGTGATTGGGATTGTGCAGGTTGGTTCAAGAACCGACTGGTTGAAGAGAAGTAGCTATTCTTTGACCCAGTGATGTGGGACTTCAGGCTTCTGTACCTCCTGCCCGATGATAGCTGCAAGTAGATGGCATGGCCTGGATGCTGGAGATCTTTGATGATAGGTGTTGCCGCCTTGAGGCAATGCCTCGTGTAGATACTACCGATGGTGGGGAGGGATGTGCCCTTGATGTATTAGGCTGTGTCCACTACTCTCTGCAGCTTCTTAAATTCCTGTGCATTTAAATTGATGTACCAGAACATGATGCAACTAGTCAGGATTAGTTAATGGTAGGCCCCTAAATAGCATTGCTGTGCAGAGCTATCTTGGGGTCGAGGTCCATAGTTCACTGCAAGTGGATAAGGTGGTGAAGAAGGTGTATGGAATGCTTGCCTTCATTAGTAGGGGTGTTGAGTATAACAGTGAGGAAGTCAGGCTACAGCTATATAAAACTCTAGTCAGACCACATTGGGAAGTATTGTGTGCGGTTCTGGGCGCCCCATTGTAGGAAGGATGTGGAGATTGTGGAAAAGGTGCAAAAGAGGTTTACCAGGATGCTGCCTGGATTAGAGGGTACAAGCTATAAGGACAAACTTGTGTTCTCCTTAGAGCATTGGAGGCTGAGGGGAGACCTGATAGAGGTCTTTAAAATTATGAGAGGCAAATCTGTTCCCCAGGGTAGAAATGTCAAACACCAGAGGGTATGCTTTTAAGGTTAAGGGGGGAAAGTTTAAAGGTGACGTGAGGGGCAAGTTTTTACACAGAGTGGTAAGTGCCTGGAGTGGGTTACCAGGGGCCGTAGTGGAATCAGGCAGTTTGGTGGCGTTTAAGAGGCTTTTAGAAAGACTCATGAATATGGAAGGAATAGAGGGATATGGATGATAAACAGAAGGACGACATTTAGTATAAATCAGCATCAAGATCGGCACAACATCCTGGGCTGAATGGTCTGTCCAGTGCTGTACTGTTCTATGTATCCCATGATATTTGTAATAAAATTGGCAGATTAAATTCTGCACACTCCACTGGGCGGATGTTGGAACATAAAGATCAAAAAAAAATCTTACGATAGATTTCAAAATAGTTATCTTATCTTGAAACATTTAAGATGGAATAACAATCTACAAATATAACATGAGTTCAAGGTTGTTAAGTTTAATTTTGAAGTTGTATGCCATTAAAATCTAATATGTACCTACTATAATGGAGGACATTAGAAGGATTTTTGTTCAGATTGAATAGTTTATGAAGTCCCTGAAGCTTGCATCAGATTGCTGATTTTTGAAGGTTATGTTCTAGGAGGCTGCAAAACAGTTTTCTCTGTGGAGTAGTGAAGCAGACAGCAGCTTCAGGCCTTCTACTTTCAGCTCTGCATGTGTGAACTAAAGTTGCCCTCACTTTCGTGGTGTAGTGATGCTGAAAGCTGACGATTTCATTGTCAAAACAACCTTAGTGAGCTACACGTCACTGGGAAATATCACCAAATGGCTAAAAACCAAAAATGACCGATTGACCCACGTTAATTTATCACATGTTTCAACCTTGCAATTGGTTTAGAAAATCTATATTGGGAAATTTGCATGTGTAAGTGTTTAGCTATGAGATTTAATTTCTATTTACCTTGTAGGTTCAGCCTGGCCCTCCACCATGCCCTGTGTTTTATCCCGAGAGGCAAGAAATACCTGTGCCACCGGATGGACTCTGGGTGCTCCGCTTCCCCTATGCCTACGTAACGGACCGTGGACCCTGCTTCCCCCCAAAAGAAAACCAACCACTGATGAGTTACCGGGTGCAGCGGGGAATCCTTAAAGCTATCCCACAGTGATGATGCCTTAGTAGCTATGCAATGCTTGTCTTTTTGTGTTAAAACAACTTTCTCAACAGAGAAAGACAGGATGGATTGAACGGTGGACTGCCCCAAGCGATTAAGGTTGAATGAAATGCTCTCATGGGCATGAATCATTTTCTCGCCTAATTAGGTGTGCCTACAGAATCTGTTAGCAAAACCTGAGCCTACATTTTCTGGCCAAGAGGATTAAGGACTCCATTCAAATCAGACCCCAAACAATGGGCACTTTCCACCACAGTACACCTGACGGTCTCTGACCATGCATTTCCAAGTAAAGTGTAACATAATCTGCTTCAGTCAAACTTTCCCTCTGATTTTCCTTTTTCCCTACAAGGGAAACCCCACTTTGTTTTCCGATTAAAGTGCTCTCTTCTATTCATGTGTTGTGAATATAGACAGCAACCCTTGAGGCCATTGTGACAGCAGTCATGGTTAGTGACGCAGTCATTAATGTCCATAATGTCAATATAAACTGCAAAAGGGTCTTGCTTATTAAAACAAGGCCTGTGGCTTTAATTAAAGGTTATAATGGTCTTCATGATTCATAACCTCATCCAAATCCTCAACTGCACTTGAGTCTTCAGTGACAAATTCTCATCACCCTTTGGTCTTCTTGGTATCCTTCATCGCACCACATAAAAATAGGTTCTGTTAGCACTGAGTCTTTAATTTGTGTCTTTGTCTGTTGTGGTGTTCAGAGCTGCAGAAATGTGGTCTCCCCATTTTGATCACTTTTTTTCATCTTTAGTGTTCCTGTAATATTCCAATAATGGAGAATGAAATCTCAGGACAAAGAGAAGTTCATGCTGACTGTCACTGATTCCAAGAGCATGATGAAAAGCCCCCGATAGTGGTTTAACGGCAATACAAATCTTAGCCACTGAATGAACCTTTAAGGTGTTTGACCTGAGGTTTTGGTTTGTGAAATTAATTGGAGCCTGGGTCAGATGGGAAAACTTTGGTGCTTATGTTAGCTGCTGCTAATTTTCAGTGGTTGAACTAACTTGTTTTTACTAATGATCATCAAGAGTTGTAATGACAGACTTTTCCAGGCCAATGAATGAAAGTCAGTTGTCGAGAAAGTGTCCCTAACTTAACAAGCCCTGTCCTAAGAGACCACCACCACAAATCTCAAAACAAAATCAGCCAATCTGGTGTTTAGAAATTCTGATGCTCCAATCAAGGAGTGTAATAACAGTCCAACCTTTGGGTCTGCCAGCAATATTTTGAGGTAAGGTTTTTTTTTCTCTTGTTGAAGGGACCTTTTTTTAATGTCCTGGAGTGAGTTTTGCTCGTGAGATTGCAATCGAGAGTTTGGTCTGCTAACTTGTATTCATGGTCAAATAGGAAGAACTGAATTGGTTGGAGTCAGGGCATTGGTGAAATGGAAAGAGATGTTGAGCACAGTCTGGAAAGTTTACATTAATGTATACAGTGTTCTTTCTGTTGCTGACGAAGATTTGATGTTAAAGTGTCCTATTGATAGCTTAAATTATTCTCATGTTATAAATCCAACATTAAAATATACTGAAGAAACAAAGGACTGCAGATGTTGGAATCTAGATGTTCCTCCAGCATCTTGTTTTTTCATTAAAATATACTAAAATATAAATTCACAGGGATAGGTCCTTTTATTACCCATACATCCTCCATCTGAAGCTAACATGATGCTGGTCCCCTTCCAAAGGACCAAATTTTGTTCATTAGGAAAGTGACTAACAATGGATAATAGTTGCTGTTCTGCAAAATGACACAAATTGATGGAATCGAGGATTGCATTCAAACTGGTGTTGGTTAAATTCCAAGTTTACTGCCTGAGTCAATTAGCCTTGCATAAGCTGCTAGAACAAACAATGTCGAATTTACAAATATAAAGCAAAATACTATTCTGAAGTGCAGTTACAAGTGCATTTTGTGGTTTGTTGACCAATCTATTGTTCATGAGGAGAGAAAGTTATCTCAGTAATATCACCATTAAATGTGTGTTGCATGATGCATGTACTTTGATCAGGAGCTCACAGTGACTTCAGCAGAGCTCCTGATCCACAATTTGGTCATCAAGTAGCTACACTGGCCAAGTCCAACTTGGATCTGATGAAGAGCTTTCCGTGTTTTCAATCGCAGGTCTAAACCAGGTAGTTTTGGTGAGTCAGAAATTAAATGTTTATTTTTGGTTGTGGTGTAATCCAGAAATTTAGTTCAGCCCATTGAACTCCTGTATTCATAAAGCCCTGTTTCCTGGAGATTAAACTGGGCGGTGGAAGGTTCATTAAGTCTATAAGGATGGGAGATCTGAGTTATTTTCCAAACAAACACATTCTGTAGCTACATCAAGGTGAATGTAATGAGTACCATTTAATTGGTGTAAATTTCTGAGTTTTAGTATTAAATTATGCAACAAAGTACAGAATTAGGTTTTACAATCAATGTAGTATGTTATGTTTATGTATATGTGGAGGGATTATGTACTTCCAAGTCTGTAATGTTGCTTGTCTATGCCATTTGCCGGTCTCATTATGGTTAGAATCTGAAACCCTCATCCAATCTTTTGCTATTTTCATATCCAATTATTCTAATTGCCTATTTGTCAGTATCCCATTTTCCACCATCTACAAATTTTAACTCCTCCAAAACTCTGCTGCCTGTTTCCTAAATTGCACTCTCCATTCAGCACCTATTATTTTAAATATTTTCATCCTTGCTTTCAAATCCTCTCCTGCCCATAATGCTGTTACCTCCAGCCCCACAACTCTGAGATAAAAGTGCTCCTCAAATTTTGCCCCTACTGCCCATTCTTGTCTCCCTTTACCCCTCCCCTTTTAGTTCAGGAAAACCCTCTTAAACCTTTTTGCCTGTTCACTTCTCTGTCAACGTGCTTCTTAAAAGCTACCTTTGACCAAGTTCCTGGTCATCTGTTCTATATCTCTTCACTCTGTGTCAATTACCATACAATATGCCTGTGATACACCTTGGGATGTTTTGCTCTGTTAAAGGTGTTGGTATATATACATGTCATTGTAAATAATTATAAACAGAAAATGCTGGAAACACAGCAGATCTGGCAGTATCTGTGGAAAGAGAAATGGGGTTAATGTTTCAGGCCAAAGACACTTTGTATTTTTGAATGATTTTTTTTTATGTCAATTGTAAGAGATGTCTTTATTAATCTCCCTTTATCCTGTGAAAAGAACTGGCTGTATTGTTTAGAATGCTCAGCAAAACCCATTGTTCTTTAACTCCTTGTCGAGAAGGAGACATTCTACACTTGCTTCTGAGGTTTTGAAGTAGGTGACCTCCACTACATCTGTGCACTGGCTGGAAACAGCAAAGGTTGCCTGGACTAGATTGGCTCTCAGTTCCACTAGGGCATTTCAACTTAAACATGAACAAGTTATCGTTTAATCCACTCCATGGTATTAAAAACTTTGGATACACAATAAAAACAGAACAAATGTAAAATGGGTCTGTCAGCATCTGAAAACAGTTTAATGGTATAATGTCAATGGTTGAAAGTGGTGTCATCAATACTTACGACCAAAGGAGATTTCTCACATTATAATAGCATCTGTACTGCAGGTACAGTAGGCACTATGTCAGCAGAGAGTCACAAAGAAAGGAAAATTGCTTATTCTATATTCATGGAAGGAAAAACTGCCTTATTTATCTTAAAAAAAAGTTATCATTGACATATATCTTTGTAGGAAAGGTATATTGGGATGCAGAGAGGAAAAGGGAAGGAGAGATTCCATTTTGTAATAGGAGTATTATACTTAGAGTTAAACAGCATGGAAACAGGCCTTGTCCATGTCAACCATGTTGCCTACCTGAGCTAGTCCCACTTGCCTGCCTAGGCCCATATCCCTCAACCTTTCCTATCCATGTACCTTTCTAATTGTTTTGAATGTTTAGGCATTCACTGAACTTTTCAAGGCTGGTGGACGTGTGTGTTGTAAGTGAACAGAAGCTTAAGTGAAAATTTTAATGTTTGCCTCAAACTCAAGAGAAGCCCAGCATGAAATCTGTACCTTTTTTGGTTATTTGCACATGTAATAACACAAGTGGAAAGAGGATACAACTTTCAGATAGGGTTTTGCCTGTTCCACTAAAACAAACATTGTCTAGTTCCATCCATTGTAAGCAATACATTTTTATAGAGCACAGAATCATCATCATACTCGAGTGTAAATTGAAAATACGACATTTTAGAACACTGCGTGAAGTATGTCAAAACTGAACAAGAAAAAAATCTGACATATTTTGGCTAAAGTCAGATACTGAGCAGCCTAATGAATATTTGTTTTATACAAGGTGATTCTATTTAGATGTTTTCTGTTCATTGGGTCTCGGCTACACTTAAGAAAGAGAAACTAAGGACTGCAGATGCTGGAATCTAGATGAAAAACACGATGATGCTGGAGGAACTCAGCAGGCCAGGCAGCATCTGTGGAGAAAAGCAGGCGGTCAACGTTTCGGGTCAGGACCCTTCTTCATACTTTGAAGAAGGGTCCTGACCCGAAACGTTGACCGCCTGCTTTTCTCCACAGATGCTGCCTGGCCTGCTGAGTTCCTCCAGCATCATCGTGTTTCTCAGCTACACTTAATTTTTTTTTCCAAAAACATTGTACTTTTCCAGTTTTGTGGAAAATTTCTCAAAGTTCAGATGTACACAATTTATGCATAGATTTTCCTAGTCAACATATAATCAGTAGTTTCCTGGTTCTACATAATAGTCTTATTTTAAAGCTCATATTAAGTTGTCATCTTATAAACTGTATGCAGATGAGTTTAGGATGGATAACATATCTTTCACTTTAGAACTACTTTGTATAGATTGTACCACATTTGAATACACCTAGCTGCACCTACTCCTGAACTTTAGACTAACCAAGGTCGCAGAATTTATCCTTGGACAATACCTTCAGGTGAAATGAACCTGAGGATCAAACAATTCATCTGCCAGTAATTCTTCATATTGACTAAATGGCGTTGAGTTCTCTACTGTGCCCTGTCATTTAACATCCATTCCTCCTGTGTTCCATGTTCTGCATATTACTCAGTGTTATCGTTGGTAAAATATTTTGGAAATATATAATGTTTTCTTTTTAGAGATCTTCATAAACTCTACAAAACAGCCAACAACATGTTAGAGTTTTATATTTTTTTTAAAATTTAAATGATCTGGCTCAGTCTGAAACCATGATCTTTAATCTGATTAAAATAATCTCTAAAGATTCAGTAGGTTATGGTAGATTGGAAAATCGTATTAAAATCTATGAAACTAAACCAGCAATAGCTAATATTGCTACAAGTAGGGTATTGAGTCCTGTAAGCCTGCTCCATCATTCATTAAGATCATGGTTGATCTGGCTCAGCACTGTCCCTAACATCTCATTATTTCCTGAATATTAATCTGTGTATTGAATGACTGAGTTTCTACAGCTCTCCAGGGTAGAGAATTCTGAAGTTCATCTGCTGAGTGACAATGTTTCTCCTCATCTCGGTCATAATTATCTCCCACTTCTTCTCAAAGTGTGCTCCCTCGTCCTAAATCCTCTGTCAGAGGAAGCATCCTCCCTGCATCTGGCCTGTGAATCACTTAAAGAATTTTGCAAGTTTTGATGAAATTTCTCTCATTCCTAAAGAACACTGTCCCAGTCTATTAACCTCTCCTCATTTGGCTAACCTGCCATTCTTGAACCAGCCCATGAATCTGCACTGCACTCTCTCTAGGTCTAGTATATCCTTGCTTGGGTATGGAGACTAAACTGTACACACTTCTCCAGGTGTGGATTCTCCAAGGCCCTTTACTATGGCAATAAGATGTTTTCATTGCTGAAATCAAACCCATCAAAGGCTCACATACAATTTGCCTTTCTAATCACTTGATTATTGGCCTTCAGTTATTTGTTTACAAGCATACTGAGGTCCTTTTGACCACCAACACTTCCCAATCTCTCACTAATTAATAAATATTTCTTTTCTGTTGCGTGAATCAAAGTGAATAACCTTGCACCTTTAAGCATTAAGCTCCATCTGCTATGTTCCCACCCACTCTCTCAATTTGTAAATACCCCCTTGGAGCTTCTTAACATTCCCCTCTGTACTTTCAATCCTATTTAGCTTAGTGTTGTCATAAATATACAAATTACATCAAATATATATTCCCTTAAGACAAAAAAAAATGCAATGGGGAAGGAGGGTCGGGTCCAGTGTGGCTATCAAGAAAAAGTAAAGATCTAGGGAAAAAGTTTCTAATGTTGCCAAAAAAGTTAACCCAGAGGACGAAGATATCCATTCTTCCACATGTATACATCTCCTACATGTATGACACGCACATGATGTATAAAAACATATATTTCAAAAATCTTTCATCCAAAGATGGTACTGAGTAAATGGGTATCTCGGATATCTATTCCCCTCTTCAATTTAAAAATAACTTGTCAGAATTGAGAAAGAGAAGACCAAGGATTGTCACCTGAAAAATAACCTCATGTGGTTCCACTTTTTGCCTACCAGCCCTGACTTGTCCCTACCTTTCACCTCTTTATACTGGCTATCTTCCCTCTACACCCTCAGTCCTGATGCGGTCTCAACCCCAAACATTAACTGTCCCTTTGCCTCCACAGAGGCTGCTTGACCCACTGAGTTCCTCCAACAGTTTCCTTTTTTGCTCCAGATCCCAGCATCGGCAGTCTCTCCAGAAAAATTAAGTTTCTCTTTCCACAGATGCTTATTGACCTGCTGAGTGTTTCCAGTATTTACTGTGTTACTAAGGAAGAATATATACTTGTGATTGAGGGAATACGTAGAATCATACAACACAGAAACAGGTCTTGCAGCCCAACTTGTCCATGCCGACCAAGATGTCTATCTGAGCTAGTCCCATTTGCCTGTGTTTGGCCCATGTCCTTCTAGGCAACTCTATCCATGTACACATGACTTATAAACATTGTAATTGTACTGCACAGTGGTGAAGATTCTTTAGATTTGTTCCTGGGCAGTTAGTGGATTTGTTGTATGAGAAGAGATTGGGCAGATTGGTCCTACACTGGTTTGAATTTAGAAGAATGAGAGGTAGACTTTGGGATAATGTTTGTTCTGGCTGGGGGATGTCGAGTAGTCTCAGAACTTGACAGTTTCATAAATTTCACCACTAATTTTCACCCTGCTCTCCAGTTCACTTGGACTGTCTCTGACACCTCTCTCTCCTTCCTCCATCTTTCCATCTCCATCTCAAGAGATCCCTTATCCACTGACATCTTCTACAAACCCACTGATGCCCACAGCTACCTTGATTACAGCTCCTCCCATCCTGTCTCTTGCAAGGACGTGATCCCTTTTTCTCAATTTCTCTACCTGCACTGCATCTTTTCCCATGATGAGGCTTTCTACTCCACGACGTCGAGATATCCAACTTCTTTACAAAACGTGGCTTCCCCCTCTACTGTGGTCGAGAGAGCTCGCACCCACACCTCTGCCATTTCCTGTACCTCTGCTCCCACCTCCACCCCTCCCAGACCCAACAGGGATAGGGTCCCCCTTGCCCTCACATTTCATCCTACCAACCTATGTATCCAACACATCATTCTCCGCCACTTCTGCCATCTCCAACGGGACCCCACTACCAAGCATATCTTGACCCCCCCCCCCCACTTTCTGCTCTCTCCGTGACTCCCTAGTTCACTCCTTCCCCCACCCATCCTGCTCCCACCCCAGGGACTTTCCACTGGCCCCACCATAGGTGCAACACCTGCCCCTGCTCCACCTTTATCCAGGGACCCAAACAGTTCTTTCAGGTGAGACAGATTTACCTGCACCTCCCTTAATATCATCTACTGCATTCGGTGCCCTCCTCTACAATGGCAAGACCAAATGCAGACTAGGTGACTATTTCGCAGAACACCTGTGCTCCGTCCGTAACTGCGATCTGCATCTCCCCATTGCCAGTCACTTCAACTCCCCCTGCCACTCCATCACTGATATGTCAGTCCTCGGCCGCCTCCACTGCCAGGAGAAGTCTAAATGCAAACTGGAGGAACAACACCTCATTTTCCGTCTTGGAATCTTGCAGCCTAACAGCATGAACATTGAATTCTCCCACTTTGAGTAATTGCTTCCCCCTCCCCACACCCCCTCCAACCATGCCTCTTCTTTCCTTCCCTATCTCTTTTTTTCTACCCTTTTTTCCTCCTTTGACCCATCCCCCGGTGGATCTGCTCTCTCCTCCCCCGCACCTGCCTATCACTATTCTCTTACCTGCATCTACCTATCACCACCTCGTGCTCACCCCGCCTCCCCTCATTTGTCCACCTATCACTGCTCTGCTTTTCCCTCCTATATATTGGGCTTCCCCTTTTCCTATCTTTAGCCCTAAAGAAGGGTCCTGACCCGAGACCGTCTGCTTTTCTCCACCTATGCTGTCATGCCTCCCAAGTGCCTCCAGCATCATTGTGTTTTTCATCTAGGTTCCAGCATCTGCAGGCCTTTGTTTCTCTAGTCTCAATATAACGGATCAGGCATTCGGGACATAGATGAGATCAAATTTCTTCAGCCAAGGGATAGGAATCATGATCTCCAGGACGTCACAGTGATGTAGATAACAGAGTGGCTGCCTCATGGCTCCAGTGACCCAGGTTTAACCTTGACCTCTGGTGTTGTCCGTGCGGAGTTTGCACGTTCTCCCTATGTCCGCATGGGTTCCCAGCAGGTGCTCTGGTTTCCTCCCAGTCCCAAAGCCGTGTGGGTCGGTATGTTAATTGGCTGCTGTCAACTGCCCCGAGGGTGTAGGTGGGTGGTAGAGACTGGCTTGGGGTGGAGTGGGGCAGTTGATGGGAGCGTGAAGAGAACGAAGTAGGTTCGAACAGGATTTGTATAAATAGGTGCTTGATGGGTGGCATGGACTGGTTGGGCTTGGAGGGCTGCATCTCCAGCTGACTGTATGGTGAATCTTTGCAGAGGGGGGGCTGTGGAGGTTCAGACTCGGGTAGGGATGGATAGATGCTTGGAAATAAAAGGGAATGCAGGGATCTGGGACTACTGCAAGGAAGTGATGCCGCAATGGAGGATCAGCCATGAAGGGCCCAATAGCCTGCCCCCGCTGCCATTTCCAATGCTCTGATGTACAGACGCAGCAGGGTGGTTGATGGACAGCCCGTGTAGGAGAGGGATGCGCATGCGCGGGCGGGGCGTGGGGGGGGGCAGCGCTGAGGAGGCGGGTCCGGGCGAAGCACGTGCGCGCATGGGCGGTTGCGCAACAATTGGTGAACGATCGGCCAATGGCAGCGCCGGTCTGGCAGCGACGTGCGCGCAGGCGCGGCGGGTGGCCGCCGGACGCTCGCCAGGGAGCGGGCGAGAGTGCAGCGCGGTCCTCGTCGTCCAACCGGCCGCCCCCTCCCTTCCCCTCCCCTCCCCTCCCCTCCGGCTCGGTGCAGGCTCCCGCCGGTCGCGGTGCTGGGCGGTAAGGGAGAAATGTCAGCCACGCTCTGCCTCCTCTCCACGCTCGGCGGCTACGTTCTCTCGGCGGTTCTGCTCTTCAAGTGCCCGACGTTGCTGCACAGCAGGAAGCGTCAGAGCTTCAGGTGCCGGCACATCTCGCACCGCGGGGGTAAGTGACCCGGCCGGAGAGTGTCCCCCCCCCCCCCCCCGGTCACAGCGGCAGCTTCAGGCTGGCAGTGCAGGGAGGAGGAGGAGGAGGAGGAGGAGGAGGAGGGGTTGGGGGATTCTCTTTTGTTGCTGGTCCTCAAGCCAGACGCTGTCAATCCTCCGCTATTGCATGCTTCAGTGGCGAGCCCTGCATTTAATGCAGAGTGGGGCTCCAAGCTGAGTAACCGCTGCAATTCCCCATCTCCCCCCCCCCCCCCAACAACACCCGCACTCCTCCGGATGCAGACTGCGGCTCAGCCCCCGGGCTCTTGTCTTTCTCTCACTCTCCCCAGTGCGTAGAAGGTAAGAACTCCCCAGTCTGTATCCCCAGAGACGGGGCTGTCTTATTGTGGTCCATTTCAATTATCCTCTCTTCGTGGCACAGGGATGTTGACTGATTTTTTTTCCCCCAGGTTTTATTTCCTTCAATCCTCATAATGTAGCGTTTGGGTTTGTTCCCCCAATACCATTGCATGTGTTCACCTGGGTTGGTGTGAGCGTTAGCGGGGAGCTTCGACCGCTCACAGATCATGCATACTTTATAACGCCATGTCTGCACTCATACGTTATGCGGAAGATGTGTCACATCGGTAGGACTTCCCGACAGGTAAAACTTGTGAATTGACTCTGAAGCCATTAACATCACTTGACGCTGATGTTTTACTTCAGACGATGTCCGATTCTTGAGATAGGTTAGTGTGCAGCTGGGGTTAACTTGCATTATGTCCGGTTAGATGAGTTCATCTAATGGAGAGGGATTTTGTGGAAAACAACTTCGGAAATTCCTCCTTCACCCTCCTCAAAAAAAATTGCAAACGTGTAGGACACGAATGCAGTTCAACTGAGATGCCCTTATTTTGCCTGTTCCTCTTGTGGACTCTACAAGAGCGTAGAGTCAGAGCAGAAATGCTGTCGCGGGCACCCGGCGGTTGTCAATTGCAGAGGCGTCACCAGGACCAGACAACAAATGAAACACCAATAAAGGATGCGTTGCTTCAGAGGTCAATTTTTCAGGAAAATCTAGCATGAAAAGTTCGTAACGAGGGATGTGGGTGTGAAGTCTAAGCATTAGGAATGGCCGCCAGTGATGGGGCAGAAGGATGGGGCTGGCGTGGTGGTTGGAAGAATGGAGGGTTCCTGTATGACTTGGAGTGAGGCCAGGAATGGCTTTGAACGTGAAGGTGACCGTTTTATCACTGGGGAGCTGAAGCCCAACATAGCGGATGAAATACCCGTCAGCAAGGCCCAGTGAGTAGCAGATGCATTTGCCAAGTGAGGTGTAGGTTTATGTTATGTAGATGACAGTTCATCACTAAAGTGTCACAGTCTTTGGGCTATGGTTTCAGGAACATAGAACAGTCCAGCACAGGAACAGCCCACGATGTCCGCGTCGAATACGATGCCGAATTAGACTAAATCTCTTTTACCTGCACATGATCCACGTTGCTCCGTCCCTGCTTATTCATGTGTCTGTCTAAAAACCTCGTAACTGCCACTATAGTATCTGCTTCCGCCGCTATACCGGCGGCCCACCACTCTCATCTTAAATGCATGTCCTCTAGTACCTGATATTTCTACCTGGATTCTGACTGTCTACCGTATCTATGCCTCTCATAATTTTATAAACTTCTATCGGGTCTCCCTTTGGCCTCTGACGCTCCAGAGAAAACAACCCAAGTTTGTCCAACTTCTTTCATAGCTCGTGCCCTCTAATCCGGACGGCATCCTGGTAAACCTCTTCTGTACCCTCTCCAAAGCCCTCCACATCCTTCCTGTAATGGAAGTGGCGCGACTTTGATCAGCTTACAATTCTCCTGGACTTTCTAGGCGTCGCATACCATGGCGGGAGCTCATTTATCTTGGCTATGATAGTTATCCAAAGTGGTGTAATGACACGGAACATTGCAGAGCCTGAACTGTGTTGTGGGTTGGTAACAATCGATTCAGACACTACAGTTCCCTGACTGAGCCTCTATAGTGTTCCCAAGTGGAAGTTGAGGGTAGTATAGTGATGGTCCTAAAGTGCATTATTCATGTGAGAATTTTGTGGGCTATTTGACTGTGAGTGGGAACGATTGGGTGTAGCTAAGGCCGATCCCCTTCAGCAGGGGCTGGGAAACGTTTGGGCTAGAGTATCCCAACCATGCCATCTTTGTTAGGATCCATCCAAGATCGGCATAGACAGGAGAACAACCCGAGGCTTTCAAGTCCTTTGTGGATGAACTAATTGCCAGTCGCATTCATTGAAATATCACAGTAATTCTGTGAATACATCGCCACGTTAGATGCGAAGAATTGCGAAATATCTTAAATCAAGCAGAGGGCGCAATGGCTTTTCCCTGTGCTAACTCGTGTCTCCCCCCGTGTTTGAGAGGAATCAGTGTGTGGGAATTAGTATTTTAAAATTAATTCTTTCCCGTCCACGCCGGTCATTCCAAGCAATGGGGGGCAAAGGTTTTGTTAAGCAGTTGGCTTTGGCGTTTACATCTCCAACTGAAAGTCGTGGGTTTGTGTTGGGAGTTTTGGACAGTTACATCAGTGGCTTGTTGAGTAGGAGAGAAACCCCATGGAACTCCCGAAATTGCTCAACTCGCCGTGCTAGGCCGCCCGAGGCAGGGGTGGACTCCTCGGGAGCGCTGACGGTCTGTCCCCACCGCCAATTCCCACTATCGGCCTTTGCACAGGAAGCCAGTCAGTGCCCAAGGAGTTTGAAGCGACCCATTGCCGGTGATGGATCAACCATTGTCCCAGCCCTCTGCTGAAGAACTGCTGTGCAGTTTTACCCCGGTGAAATATTTCCAGTTTCTTGCAGATAAATGACTTCACCCTGAAACAAAACTGCCTCAACACATCCAGCGCTCAACTGCGATCCGTTAGGAATATCACGGCGAACGTGGAGCGCTCCCCCCCTCCCCCCCGCATGAGTTTGTGTCTCGGAGGAATGTTGGAATCGCACTGGACAGATTCCAATATCCCTTCACCGTGGTGGTTAGCGGCAATTTGTGATTGCATTTGCTAATCAGTAACTCATCCGAACGGTACACAGTTAGTAAAGTTCTGTGCGTATGTGAGATATCTAACCCGGTCTATAGTATCAGTACTTCGCAGTTTAACATTAGCATTTGATTAAATAGTACATAACATAGTTGACAGTTTAACAACACCACAGTTATAAACATGGAAAGATTGCTCTTCAGGTACTCCCCCAGGTATATTTTTAAACAAGATTCTATCTGAGGGCGCGTACCACCAGACTTTAGGACAGCTCCTACCCCACTGTGATAAGACTATTGAACGGTTCTCTTATATGATAAGATGGACTCTGACCTCACGATCTACCTTGTTGTGACCTTGCACCTTATTGTACTGCACTTTCTCTGTAGCTGTGACACTTTACTCTGTTCTGTTATTGTTTTTACCTGTACTACATCAATGCACTCTGTACTGACTCAATGTAACTGCACTGTGTAATGAATTGATCTGTACGATCGGTATGTAAGACAAGTTTTTCACTGTACCTCGGTACAAGTGACAATCATAAACCAATACCAAACACTCTCAGACCGTAAACTCCACAACGACCCTAATCCTAACCCTCTCAACCACAAACTCCAAGCCTGCCTTAATCCCAATCCTCTCGGATCATAAATTCCAAGCCTATTTGGAATTCCAGCTATTTGGCTGGGGGGGACTCCATTCCTTGCTTATTTTTCCACTGTAATCCCTGTCTCTGTCTTGCTGGAAGCCCTCAGTGTCACAAACCAGCAACAAAAGAAACACACTGAGCATGATTCAGTGTTAAAAACTATTTTATTAATCACTACTTATGATAATACGTAAAATAAAAGTAAAAATGTTAGTATGTTAGAATTCAAAAATGTTAAACCTCGAACGTTAACCCCAAAACTAAACTCGTCGTGTGTGTGTGTGACAAAGTCCAAAACTCCCAGTTCCGGAATGGTTCTTAAAGTTCAGTTCCGCAAGCCATAAGGTGAAACATGAGCAAGGGCTTCTTCAACAACCACCGTTGTCTGAAGATAAAATGTAGATGTAGAAAAACATAGAGAGAGTACATACGAAATCCAAATGTTCCACGATGGAACCCAAACGACACTTCAGTGTTTACTCGGTAGTGACTTCCTCACCCCGAAAGCATCCGAATCGTGGTCGTCCACACACAAATACCTGTTTCCTTCTACAGGTCAGCAACAAAGTGAACTCCACCGGATTACTTCCAACTTCCATACATGGATTTCAGTGGCAAACACAGTTATTGTTTCTCATCCATCGATAGAGAAAACTAGCAGGCTGGTGTCTCTCTCCCTTCTCTCTCTCTCTCCTTCTTCTTCTAACCTCTTCAACAACGGCATTACGTCCTTTATCTTCTATTGACGTAAGCACGCCCCACACACACATACACACACACTCTCTATCTTAAAGGGACTTACACTGAGTCCGTAACACTCAGTAAGTCGTATATCATCAGTGGGGAGAGAAACGGGTCACTTTTCCCACTGTTTTTGTCTGCTGCCTGACCATTGACCACCGCCCCCCCCCCCCCCCCCACCCCGGAGTGCTCCAGTATTTTCTGCTTTTGTTTTGGATTTCCAGCATCTGCAGTTTTTGGTTCTCTGCGAAGTGAAATACGTCCTTCTGTTTGTTCTCCTTGTGTGGGTATGTCGTAATTTTATTCCTACAAAAGGTAGATGGGATAAAACAAGTGGATTATTGTGGATAGGGAAGGGAATCGGCTGTATCTTGTTTCAATGTTTTGTCACTCCCGGGGCTTGCTGAGTCTTGGGGGCAGTGATGATGGTTGCTTCTTCTTTAGTACTTTATTGGTGGCCCCAGTGGTTTTTGCCACAAGCTCTTTCTCAGTAACTGCACTGATCACACCTACAGCCGCCGTCTGTCTCCTGTCACAGACAGCAAAGCGACCTGGTTCCTGTTTAATCAACGTGCACCATTTGAATGGTCTTGGTGAGGTGGCTTTAGAATCTGAGAGTTTCACACACTTGGAAAATACTGTTACAAATGCAAAACTAAACTGAAAGTGAAATTCAACTTGACAGGGATGCAAATAGGAGTTACTGTTTTAATTTGCCATTGCTTCTGCGCAATGTCAGGTTTTCAATTCCACTGAAGTCAGCGGTACTGCACCTCATCTTGGAACCTTGCAGCCTAAGGGCATGAACATTGAATTCTCCCACTTTAGGTAATCCCCCCCCCCCCACAGAGCTTCTTCTCTTCTTCCCTTTCCTAGCCTCTTTTTTTTCCCCTCTCTCTCCTTACCTTTGACCCATCCCCCAGTGGATCTGCTCTCCCCTCCTCCCCCACACCTATCACTAGCTCTTCCCTGCATCTACCTATCACCCCCCTGTGCCCACCCTGCCTCCCCTCTTTTGTCCACCTTATCACTGCTCTGCTTTGCCCTCCTATATATCGGGCTTCCCCTTTTCCTATCTTCAGTCCTGAAGAAGGGTCCTGACCCGAAACGTTGACTGCCTGCTTTTCTCCATGGATGCTGCCTGGCCTGTCAAGTTCCTCCAGCATCATCGTGTTTTTCATCAGTGGTGCTGCATGTTGGACAGGTTGTAGAAGTGGTAATGGATGCAATGACATCTGCAAGTTGATTTTCACCACCTACCACCACCTCTGCCTAGTATCCAGTCTAACCCTTCTGTGTTCTTATCCAAATTTTTATTTTAAAGTAGTATTTTGAATCAATTCTTCCCTATTAATGACCTTTGCATTCCTCTGAATCTCCTTTTAAAGCTGATCTTTTCTATAACTTGGACCCTGCCTCTGGGCACAGGCTTGTGGCTCTGCTCTGCTGGCCCCCCAGCCCTTCAATGTTTCTCACCTTTCACAGCCATGAGAACCAAGTAGAATGTTTTGAGGGTAACTGGATCAAGCACAATACAGTTTGCTCGTATCTTCCAAGACTGTTCTGGCTGGCGAGTAGGAACCTGCTCAAGTGTAAAGTTAATACCTGACTTCTCCGTGGTCAGTCCATTGCCAAGCCTAATTTTTTTTTCTGTCACCATAAATATAACAATTCCAAATATACCATCGATCTGTTTGAGGAAGAGGTGCCAAATATCAATCAAGACCAGGGGGCACATGCTGTAATACCAAGCTGATCATCCTGACCTGATAAAGTATAGCAGAATCTGATCCCACATCCTGTTACTTTCTGGCTAGACCAGAATTTGCTGAGGTTAGTGGCTTTTAAATTTGTTTGTTATTGTCACATACCAAGGTACAGTGAAAACCTTGTTTTGCATGCCATCCACACAGATCATTTTATTACTGATGTGAAGAAATAATCAGTAGGGATGGCTTGCAAAACAAAGTAGTACAAGGGGAAAGCAATAACAGAATGCAGAATAAAGTGTTAGGGTTACAGAGAAAATGCAGTGCAGGTAGACAATAAGGTGCAAGGCCACGACGAGGTAGATTGTGAGGTCAAGGGTCTATTTTGTTGTACTAGGGAACTGTTCAATAGTCTTATAACAGTGGGATAGAAGCTGTCCTGGAGCTGGTGGTACGTGCTTTCAGGTTTTTGTATCTTCTGCCCGATGGGAGAAGAGAGAACATCTGGGATGTGTGGGGTCATTTTAAGGCCACTTTAGAGGGAGTTAAGACTCGGTTACATAGGCCACATCGTTCAGGGATGACGGGTTCCCTCCCCTGAAGAGCATTAGTGACCCAAATGGGCTTTTACAATCGTTTGGTAGTTTCACTTGTGCATATCTCAGGATCTGGGTGACGCTGGCAAAGGCAGCAAACATCAGACATCCTCGGTTGCCCTTGATCTGAAAGGGTCTGGAGTCGCAGATAGACCAAAGTCACTCAGGACGATAGATTTCCTCCGCTAAAGGACATCAGTCGACCAGATAGGTTTTTGCAACAAACTTTTACCAATGATAAGCTTGTTTTAGAATTCCAGATTAGATAAATTTAAATTCTATGGCACGATGGGACTTGAACTCTGACCTCTGAATTACTAATCCAGTGGCTTAATTGCTGCACCAACGTCATATTACGCAGTTCATTTCTACATGTAATTACTTAGACTGTTGGAACTCATGCATTTGATGCATGGTCCAGGTCTCTGATTGCTAGCATTGTAACTTCACCACCAGGCTCCAGCTTATATGTCACTATTCTGATGGTGACTGCCCCGTTGCATTAGCTTCGTCCCAGCACTCTTACTTTTTGGCTCCTTCTGTCAAGCAAGCAAAAGGTCCATCTTCCATCTGGTGCTTACTCAGTGTGGTGCTCCTCCTGCACACTCCACTCCTTGGTTTGAAGGCCGAGCAGATGGCTTGCTCCTGGCCCTCTTCCAAAAGCCTCCAGAATCAATGGAGAGGGTGAGATCAGCCTGGATTAACTTGTTTTCTGATCTCCCTCAATTGGGACGGCCTGTGCTGAATTCAGAAAGGCATTTCTCTGCCCCAATCCCCAAATGATAGTCTGAAGCTTTATTGGAGGAATTTCTTTCTTGTATCCGTCCTGCCTCTGGAAGTGTCTGACTGTTGATGCTATTCTTTGGTATCACATCCAATCAGCTTTCAAGATTTGTGAACTTGAAGAGTGGGCCAGATTATTCAACTCTTGGAGTCTTCACATCTAATTCCAATCATGTCCACACCTGGTCATTTAGCTGAACAGGTACAGGAAATGATTTATTGTCCCATTTCCTGTCATTAAAAGAATCAGAATCAGGTTTATTATCACTGATGAATGTCGTGAAATTTGTTTTCTTGCAGCAGCATTACAGTGCAAGACATAAAGATGTAAGAATTACCATAAGTTACAAAGATAAAGAGTGCAAAAGAGGAATAACGAGGTAGTGTTCATAGGTTCGTGGACCGTTGAGAAATCTGATGGCAGAGGGGAAGAAGCTGTTCCTGAAATGTTGAGTGTGGGGTCTTCAGGCCTGTACCTCCTCCCCAATGGTAGTAACGTGAAGAGGGCATGTCGTGGGTGGTGAGGGTCTGTAATGATGGATGCTGCCTTCTTGAGGCACCGCCTCATGAAGATGTCCTTGATGGCGGGGAGGGTTGTGCCCCTGATGGAGCTGGCGGAGTCTACGACCCTCTGCAGCCTCTTTCGACTCCGCACATTGGAGCCTCCATCCTGGGCCGTGATGCAACCAGTCAGAATGCTCTCCACCATACATCTGTAGAAATTTGCAAGAGTCTTTGGTGTCAAACTCCAAATGAAGTAGAGCCACTGGCGTGCCTTCTTCATGATTACATCAATGTGTTGGGCTAAAGATAAATCCTCTGAGACGTTGACACCCATGAACTTGAAGCTGCTCACCCTTTCCACCGCTGACCCCTCAATGAGGACTGGTGTGTGTCCTCCTGACTTCCCCTTCCTGAAGTCCACAATCAATTCCTTGGTCTTGCTGATGTTGAATGTGAGGTTGTTGTTGAGACAGCACTCAACCAAATGATCTATCTCACTCCTGTACACTGCCTCATCGCCATCTGAGATCCTGCCAACAACAGTGGTATCATCAGCGAATTTATAGATTGCGTTTGAAAGGAGGTGTGAAACGTGGCTTTACTGGATTGATTCCAGCAGTGGTGGGATAGCCCTGTTAGGAGAGGTTTAGTTGAGTGGGTCCCCATTCCCTGGGACTTCAGATAAATGAGAGAGGATCTGAGAGAAATGGCTAAGAGTCTGAGAAGCTTTACCTGGGCTGGAGAGTTTGGGATGTGGCAGTGGTGTCAGGAGAAGCTGAGGGGTAATTCCTGACTCAGGATTGTGAACGTTTAGAATTGTCTCCTTCAGTATAAAATTAAAATTGGCCCAACTGCAACCAATCTGAAGACTTAACTTTATCAATATTGCACTGCTTCCTGCACTACTTGTTCTCCCCCAGTTATTTCTTTGGGAGTCACCCCCATCACAGCCCACGAGTGCACTTATTTACAAAGAGCCAGTTTAACCCAATCCAACGTGATCCCTAGGACTTATAATTTTTTTTTTGATACTTGACTCAGACAAATACAGCCGGATCCCACTGGACTCGGGTCAGAAAGCCAAGCTCTGATGCAGATGCTCATTCACAGAGTGAATCTCAATCTTGAATGCATCGACTTTGGGAATTGCATAACGTGGGGGAAAGGCAGGAAGGTGATGACAATTGTGTTGTACTATTTAAGGAGACGGAAAACAGGAAACCACCGACCTGTTTGCCTGACGTCAGTCGTAGGGAAAATGCTGGAATATAAAATGAAGGATGTAGTACCAGAACACCTCAAAAAGAGTTGAGCAGAGCCAACGTGGATTTGTGAAGGGAAAATCATGTTTGATTAATCTGCTGGAATTCTTCGATGTAACCGGAAGAATAGACCTGAGGGATGGGGTGTAGTTAGATTTTGAGAAGGTGTTTGATGAGGTTCCACAGAGGAGGTAGAGCAATGCAGCATAATGGAGGATTGACGGGCAGAACGGCCTCCTGCTGTTTTATATCCTCAAACCCCAACTTTTTTTTTGTCTTTATCCCTCAAGAACATAATAAATAGGAGGAGGAGTAGGCCATCTGTCTTCTACCTCTGTCATTTTCCAGCACTCATGGAGTCATACAGCATGGAAGCAGGCCCTTCAGCCCAACTGTTCCATGCTGACCAAGATGCCCATCTAAGCTAGTTCCATTTGCTCGCGTTTGGCTCGTATCCCTTTAAACTTTCCCTATCCACGTACCTGTCCAAGTGTCCTTTAAATGTTGTTAATGTACCACTTTGTCTGGCAGCTCGTTCCACATACGGACCACCCTCTGGGTGAAAAAGTTGCTTCTTGGGTTTCTATTAAATCTCTCCCCTCCCACCTTAAACCTGTGACCTCTAAATTCTCGATTCCCCAACTCTGGGGGGGGGGGGGGGGGGGGTGGAAGATATCACCATATCCTTTGATTCTCTAAGTGTCCAGACATCTGCCCATCTCTGCTTTGAATGAACAGCCACTGATTTCTCTTCAAGCCAAAACAGTCAACCCCTTATTCTCAAATGGTGCCCTCTGGTCCTTGACTCCTCAGTCAGGGAGACATTCTCTCTGCATCTCATCTTTCAAGTCCTTTTAAGAATTTTAAGTTTCAATGAGATCTCTTGTTTTTCTAAACCAGTCTACTCAATGTCTCATACTGCGAATGTGCCATTCCTGAAGTCAAGTGAATCTTTACTTCAATCCTTCTATGGCAAATACATCCTTTCTTGGGTAAGAAGAACAAAACTATGCACAATACTCCAGTTGCAGTATCACCAAGGCCTTGTATGATTGTAGTAAGATCTCCTTACCTCTGTACTCAAATAATAAAGGCTAACGTTTCACTTGCTTCTTAATCATTTCTTGAACCTGAGTGTTGCCCTTCAGTAACTTCCGTACAAACCCTTGTCCCCTTGAATATCAACACTACCCAATCTCTCACCATTTAAAAAATACTCCACTTTTCTGTTACATGCACCAAAATAGATAACTTCACATTTTTCCACAATGTTGTATGTTGCCACCAATTCACTCAGCTTGTCCCTGTCCCCTTGAAGCCTTTTTACTTCCTCCACTGTACTTATAATTTTAGTTTAATTACTGTCAGAAAACTAGGAAATGTGACATTTGGTCCCTTTACCTACTTTATTGTTGCATAAAGTGAAAGGCTGGGGCCCAAGCACTGACCTCTGCGGACACTGTCTGCCAACCTGAGAATAATGGGTTTATTCCCAATCTCTGCTTCCCGACTGATGACCAAGGCTCAGTCTAGGCCACACTATTATCCCCAATCCCATGTGCTTTAATTTATCAACCAACCTGTTGATTTATAGCTGTATAAGTCACTGGTGAGGCCGCGCTTGGAGCACTGTGTACGGTTTTGGCCACCCTGTTATAGAAAAGACGTGGTTAAACTGGAAAGGGTGCAGAAAAAATTTACGAGGATGTTGCCGAGACTAGAGGGCATGAGTTATAGGGAGAGGTTGGCCAGGCTGGGTCTTTATTCCTTGGACCGTAGGAGAATGAGAGGCGACCGTATAGAAATGTTTAAAATTACGAGAGGCACGGATAAGGTGGACGGTCTTTTCCCTAGGGTAGGGGTGTCCATAACGAGGGGGCGTATGTTCAGGGTGAGAGGGGAAAGATTTGAGAGGGACCTGAGGGGCAAATGTTTCATGCGGAGGGTGGTGAATATATGGAACGAGCTGCCAGAGGAAGTGGTAGAGGCAGGTACGACTAAAATCTAGCTACACCCCAACTCTCATGTCTATTCTTCCACTTATATCATCAAAGAACTCCAGCAGATTAATCAAACATGATTTTCCCTTCACAAATCCACGTTGGCTCTGCTCAATCCTGTTATTCTTTTTGAGGTGTTCAGGTACTACGTCCTTCGTTATAGATTCCAGCATTTTCCCTGCTACTGATGTCAGCCCAACAGGTCGGTGGTTTCCTATTTTCTGTCTCCTTGAATAGTACAGTCACATTTGCCACCTTAAAATCCCCAGGAACTTGTAAGGTGATGACCAGTACTTCCACTGTCGGTGAAACCACCACCTCAAAAGTTCACCAGCTGACTCAGGTGATTGCACCACTCTGCTGCTCTCTGATCAGCCCATTGCTGGCTCATTAGTCATTCCTTCTGATAGGGATGGGCACTGGTATCGAGGCAATGATGTGACCTTTGCCAGCTATGATTGCAGGTTCTAGTCATAAGAGTCAGTCAGCAGTTCAAGGTCAACCACAGCCCTGTGTCTTTGAGGAACTGACAGCAGCAGAATGTGGTCAGTGGTCTGGGACCAGCGTCCTGGGGGGAAAAAAATCTGCAAGTTAAATCAGTCAGCAAATTTAATGTGGAATGTCCCGCTATAATTTATCAGAGTCCAAATCTTTTATTTCAATAAAAGCCGAAGATTTTGAAGAGGGGTCAAAAGTTCAGTCATAGGGATAAATTTTAAAGAGATTTGGTGCTGACCCAGAGTGGGGGACCCAAGCAAGTGGTGGCCTGAGTGTAGTGGGTAACAGCCAAGAATTCCAACGTGGAAGGAAGAATTTGGGGGACTCATTCTACACAGTACTGAGGCGTTTGGCGTAACGCTATTACAGCGCCAGCGACCCGGGTCCAATTCCAGCCGCTGTCTGTAAGGAGTTTGTACATTCTCCCCGTGTCTGCCTGGGTTTCCTCCCACATTCCAGAAGACGTACGGGTTAGGAAGTTGTGGGCATGCTATGTTGGCGCCGGAAGTGTGGCGACCCTTGTGGGCTGCCCCCAGCACACACTACGCAAAAAGGTGTATTTCACTGAGTGTTCCGATGTACATGTGACTGATAAGGATATCTTAATCTTTCATGTGAAGAAGCTTAAAGCGAGAGGTGGGTTTGTCCTGGGATTTTTAGTTTGGGTCTTTGGAAGTCATCAAACACAATAGATTGAACATTTGGAAGTTGATATGATTCTGCAGTAGTTTTCACCATTATGTAATTTTCTTCCCAGTTTTCTCTTGCCTGTGCACCAGCATGTAAAAACACGTCAAGTTTGTAAATATCTGCAGGCAAGAATCAGCAGCAAGAATCCACGTCCTTGGGCAGGGCAGAGAGAATCGGCAGCACAGGAGGACTGGGTGGATCCTCAGCTAGGGGGAATATCCCATTTCCAGTTTGCAGGTCTGAATGTCGCAAGAAGGACCTTTCTCAAAGCCCATTGATTTAAAGTAATTGAAGGATTAAAGGGGAGAGGAGGGGGAAGACATTCACCCTGAGAGCAGCAGGAAGCTGGAGCCCACTGACGAACAGGGTGGGAGAGGCACAAAATCTGGTCACGTTGACACAGTACTTGGATCTAAATTTGAAGAGCCATTGCTTGTAGGTCTACAGACCACGTGCTGGAAGCTGGGCAGTTCTTTCTCAACCTGCACACACATTTTGCGGCTGAGCAAGCCACGGTAGTGTAGCGGTTAGCGTAACGCTTTACAGCGCCAGCGACCCGGGTTCAAATCCGGCTGCTGTCTGTAAGGAGTTTGTACATTCTCCCCGTGTCTGCGTGGGTTTCCTCCAGGTGCTCTGGTTTCCTCCCACATTCCAAAGACGTTCAGGTTAGGAAGTTGTGGGCATGCTATGTTGGCGCCAGAAGCGTGGCGACACTTGCGGGCTGCCCCCAGAACACTCTACGCAAAAGATGCATTTCACTGTGTGTTTCGATGTACATGTGACTAATAAAGAAATCTAATCTTAAACCTTCCATGGTTCTAATCGATGGCCAAGTACTTGGCCATTCAGCTCTTTGAGCTTGTTCTGCCTCTGTTTGGTCGTGGCTATGTAGATTAAGCCCATTTATCTATCCAGCCGAATACCAACTATCAACATCTGCCACAAATTTTCAGTTGTCCTCAACTTTTTGTGGGGAGAGGGTTTCAGACTTCTACTGTCATAAGAACGTAGAACGGTACAGCACAGGAACAGGCCCTTCGGCCCACAATGTCGTGCCAACCTCTGCCAATTTAAACTAATCCCATCTGCCTAAGAATGGTCTGCCCATTCCCTGCCTGTTCATGGGCCTGTCTAAATGCCTCTTAAACATTGCTATCATATCTGCTTCCACCACTTCCCCTGGCAGAGCGTTCCAGACACCTGTCACTCTGTTTTTTTTTATAAAAAGGCTTGCCTCATAAATCTCCTTTAAACTTTCCCCCTCTTGCCTTCAACCTGTGCTCTCTAGTATTTGGCACTTTCACCCAGGGGGGGAAAAGATGCTATCTAACCTACCCTGAACTGACTGCTCCAGTGTTGAAAGTTCTCCCCCTCGGTCTCTGCTCCTGAACCAAAGGAGATGATCTTGGACTGTGTGTTTCTCTGAGCCTCCCCACGCCCCCACTCTCTCCCATCTGCTCTGTCAAATCTTCAGAAGCATCTCCATCTGAAGTACTCAAGTAGATACCAGTCTAGTTGGCAGAACCCACCCTCGATTTAACCCTTCACATCCCAGTATCTTTTAGGTTTACAGCAGCTTGTTCTTTGTGTCTCATTTCATTTGCTAGAAGCCCTGTTGCTCTTTACTCTTTCCCGCAACCCACCTGTTCCTAGGTTTTGATTTCAATAACCCCAAGGCCAGTGGGACAGTGCATCCTCAGTTCAAGTGCTTCCTTCACATCAGATCGATCTGACTCATCAGTTAACTGAAGACGCACTAAGAGTGGTGAGTGAAAATTGCACAGTGGTCTGGAATCATAGTGACTGTGGCTTCTGATCACAAGAACCTGTCAGCACTTGTGGGTCTACCACGGAGTTATTCCCATCATCCTGAAACAGCAGAGTTTGGTCAGAGGCAGTCTTGTGGGGAGGTTACATAAGTAAAATTACTCAGCATTTTAAATCAAGCCATTAATAAATTAAAAGCATTAAACCAAAAATATGAATGAAAAAATAGAAATTGTCCCCTCTTCTGAATGCGCCAAAGTGTGACTGTGAGGCTCTGTGACCTCACGAACCTGACCAGAAGAAATGTCCATAAGTGGAGGTCCTTTACAGCTGCAGTTGATGTCTGGAAATAAAAGCATGGATGAGGTTGTGAATTGGCCCATCTATTAAGAATTGGCTTCCTCCCAAGTCAGTGAGAGCCCCCTGTCCCATCCCTCCCAACACTGGAAAGGTGTGATGCTGCAGAGGAGATTCACCAGGATGGAGTGTTTCAGTTCTGAGAAAAGGCTGGTCTGTTTTCCCTGGAGCAGAGTAGGTTAAGAGGGGACGTGACTGAGGTATGTAAAATTTGAGGGTTATAGATAGGTTTTGGGGGAAAGGATTTCAGATTTCTACTGTCATAGAACGGTAAAGCACAGGAACAGGCCCTTCGGCCCACAATGTTGTGCCAACCTCTGCCAATTTAAGCTAATCCCATCTGCCTGAGAATGGTCTGCCCATTCCCTGCCTGTTCATGGGCCTGTCTAAATGACTTTTAAACCTTACTATCATATCTGCTTCCACCATTTCCCTTGGCAGTGCGTTCCGGGCACCTGTCATTCTGTGTATTTTTTAGATTAGACTGTGTATTTTTTCAGGTTAGACTGCAGGAAACTTCTCCCCTTATCTGAGGTGAATAAAACTGGAGGACATAGATCTAGGGTGAGGGGGAAGAGATTTAGAGGGGATCTGAGGGGGGACCTTTTATTCCCCTGCCTCAGGTCATATTAATTCACCACAATCAGTGGAGCCATCAGACAGAAAAAAAAATCTTTAAAATAGCATTGACCAAACATTCATTTAAACGATTTATTTTTTGATGGAATTTCCCAATTGCATGTTGCTGACGGTTTGAAGGGTAACAATCCAGCGGCCAACTTCCTTGTGATTGGGAGCCACATCAGTAAACAGGAGCAAAGGACCAGTTCCCATCTTTCTCCCCCAGCTTCTCCTGGTTGATACCAGGAGAAGCTGGGGGAGCGATGAGTACCAGAAGGGCACTGCCAAAGAGAATGGTGGAAGCAGAGTCGCTGAGAGCATTTCAGAAGTGTCCAGAGGAACACTTGAATCGCCCAGGCATAGCAGGCTGCAGGCCAAGTGTTGGAAAAGGAAATTAATACAAATGGGTGCCCACTTGTGGGCATGGACATGGTGGGCTGCATGGCCTGTTCCCATGTATGACTCGATGATCCTCCGATCACAGACAGACCTCCGGGCACTTGGTATCGACCAGGAGAAGCTGGGGGAGAAAGGTGGGAACTGGTCCTTTGCTCCTGTTTACTGATGTGGCTTCCAATCACAAGGAAGTTGGCCGCTGGATTGTTACCCTTCAAACCGTCAGCAACATGCAATTGGGAAATTCCATCAAAAAATAAATCGTTTAAATGAATGTTTGGTCAATGGCGTTTTAAAGATTTTTTTTCTGTCTGATGGCTCCATTGATTGTGGTGAATTAATATGACCTGAGGCAGGGGAGAAAAACAATAGAAAGACTTGTATTTATTTCTTCATGTGTTTCACAGTCACTGGGTGACCTCAAGCACCAGCCCTCTGTAGTAAACAAAGCAAATTCCATGGAGAGCGGTAACATGGATCAGTGGCACAATCAGTTTAAGTAGTGAATGTTGGTCAGGACACAGAACTCTCTTGCTTTTCCACCAATAGCGTCATGGGGTCTTCTGCTTTGTTGTGACTATTAAGTCCCATCTGAAAGGCAGTTCCTCCAACCATGCAACTGTGTTTCGATGTACATGTGACTAATGAAGATATGTTATTCCTCCACACTGTACTTTGACCACCAGTCTCAATGCAGTGGGACTTCAACCCACAATATTTTTCTGAGTTGAGTGTGGATGCTGCTCAATCTTCCTCCTCCGAGGCAGTCCCCCTCGATCGAGGATTTGCTTCCATTCTGGCTTTGTGTGTTCCGAGGTGGCTGATGAGGCCAAGGCGGAAACCACAGGTTCTTCCACAGACGGGGCAGGAGATACCCGGTAAGGGGTGATGTACTCCTCCTGCTGCTCACTCAGAGCTTCTGTTTGCACCCAGTGCACGGACTGGGGGTTCTCAATGTCATCCTGACTGCTCCTTCTGTACTTTGAGCAGTGGTGGCCCACAGATTCCCAGGAGTCAGTCAGGATGTTGCGTTTCTTCAACTAGGCTCCGAGTACATCTTTGCGTCATATCCTGAGTCTTCCCATGACTCCACTCGGAATAGGGTGTCCGTTTCGGGAGACTGATGTCAGCAGGTGAACAACGTGGCCTGTCCAACGTAGCCAAGGCCTGAATGTTGCGGATGTTGCCACAGGAAAGGACACTGACTTTGGTCTGCCTATCCTTCCAGTTAATTTGGAGCATTTCTGTGGAGACAACGTTGCTGGTATATTTTTAGTGGCTCGAGATGCCCACTGTAGATAGTCCACGTCTCGGAAGGAGGATGGGTTGGTGCTGCCTGATAGACATGAGTTGAGTGCCAGGTCTGAGATCCTGATCTTCAAACATCCTTTTCCCCAATGGACCAAAGATTGAGCTGGCACCTTGTGGGCAATGGTGAATTGCATCAACATTGCTTGCCTTCACTGACGGGTGGGAAGTGGTCTACGTATCCCAAGGTCTCTCCGTGAATCTTCATTGTCAGAGGGCAGTGTAGTGCGGTGGGGCAGGTTGGTGGAGAAATTTTGCCATGTTGGTGTCGTGCACAAGGTCCCTCAGCTCAGGTGTTCCATGAACCAGTGGACGATAGCTTGGAGCTCAGCCTCCGACCACGCACAAACAAAAGCGTTGTCTGTATGCGGCGATTCAACTGCTGAGGTTCAGGAGTCCGTGCTTCACAAAGTAATAATTGCCCTAGGTTGAACAGTTCTGAAGACTACCTCCGCTGAGTCATGGCTGACAGCAGAGAGAGAGGGAAGAAACTTGGGTGGATTCCTGGTTTTGGTCAGACCAGTGATAAAAAAAATACTGATTAAAGACAGGGCGAAGCTTAATCAATGCCTGATACCCAGCAGGAGATGCTGATAAACATTAGGCTGTAGAAGAAGGAAATGTCTTTCTTTAACTGTGCTAGTTACCATTGCTTCTGCAAAATAAACTTTAGTTTGTGTGGGGAAGAAGATGATTAGATTTTAAGATCTGTTTCTTGATTACCAGATCAATGTGTAACTTTTTAAAAAAAAACTTTTATTTGCTAAATTTGGTTTCAGTTATTGGGTTAACATCTGGGGCATTCCTTGTGCTCAGGGTAAACAGGCAATTCCGTGAGAGGATTGAAACAGGCTGGGGAAAGCAAGTAAGTGGAGGGCAGGTCAGGAAGGAAGCGAACACCCATGGAACTGGGAGCAAGTCATGTTCCTGGCAACAGCTGACTTTTTTTTCTTTCACTTTAATCTTTCAATTCCTTTGTCCAAAGCCGGTACGTAATTGTGGGAACTTGTCTGGGAAATGCTGAGTTTGCAATGCTGTTGTGAAATCCCTGATCGTTCCCCAGAACCCGTTGCTTGGGGAAATTAAACCGTGCACAGGCAGCTACGTGTTCTGTGGTTGGGACACTGAAATCGTGGGTAGTTTTGTGTTCAAAGCTGACCACCGCTCAAGGATTAGTCCGCTAGGAATTAGGAGCTAAACATTCACCGTTAGAATTGCAGACTGGGTCAGATTACATGGGAGTGGTTTTCCATTCCTTTCACCAGGATGATTCCTTGAATTGTACCAGGGGATCAGAGTTCCATCTATGCAGATCAGTTTGCATGAACCTTCAGCATCAGTTCCCGTAGCTGTTGAATGTGCTGTCATTCAGGCGTGGCCATGCAACACTTGGGTCAGGAGCATCGTTGCTGGCAGCAGGGAGCATTGCAGCACGAGTCACGTCCAGGTGATGGAGGTCATCACCTTCTCAAGCCTGCCGACAAAGCCGTTGATTCTTCGCTGGTGAACAGAATGACACTGGGTTACTCAGTGACTGGTGTAATGGAGGGGTGGCAATGGGAAGAGATCCCATTGGCTGTGATGTGGACTCCCCAATGATGGAGGGAGAACTCCTGCCCGATATCTCCACTCAGCCATACTATGTGTTGCCGTTCTGTAGTTCAAAGTCCAGCTAACACTGTGTCAAGCGGCACCTCTGGGTGGAAAGGAATTGTCGACGTTAACCCACTTTGTCACAGGAAGAGCATGCAGACTCCCCACAGTGGGCACTGAGGTCAGGACCGAACTTCGTGTTTGTTTGCGCTGTGAGGCAGCAACTCTTCTGGCTTTGCCGCTCTTGTAATGCACTGTGACTGGGCCAATGAGCAGAGGGACCTAATGAGTGGGGGCATGGCAAGCCAGTCGAGAGATGCCCTCAAAGTGCTCTGCTCCTGGATCTGGCCAAAAATCGCCATTCACGAGTCAAAACCAGATCAGTCGTGATGCAAGGTTTCGATCCAAAGCGTCGACAATTCCTTTCCTCCCGCAGATGCTGCTCGACCCGCTGAGATCCTCCAGCAGCTTGTTTGTTGCTCCAGGTTCCAGCATCCGCAGCCTCTGGTGTCTCCAGTTAACACTGTGGCTGGAAGCAGGTTAATTCACAGGAAAGACACACCTACCCACCTACCTCCTTCCTTGAGTGCTCTTTAAGAGGATCATCCATTGTTCGCTGCAACTGTTTGCTGTCTGCCTGCCAGCTGTTGCTGGAACCCTGTGGATGTGTAGTGCCTTCTGTTGTTTCGATCTGCAGCGGGTGGTGTGGCCGGTGCTGTGCCCACGCTTCTGCGTTAACCAGCTGGTCTGGGACATGGGAGCATGAAGAGACTTTTCACGTTTCCTTGCAACGTAGGAGGCCATTTGGCCCATTGAATCTATGCCAGCTTGCACAGCAGTCCCTTTCCCTATCACCTATTCTCACATTCCCGTCCACTCCCCACTAGATTCTACCATTCACTCGTGTACAGTGGGCAATTAACCTACAAGCCTGCGCGTCTTTGGGATGTGGGAGGGAAGCAGAGCTCCTTGGGGGAACCCACTTGGTCACAGAGAGAATGTACAGACTCCCCACAACGGGCACTGGAGGTCAGGGCGGGCGCTGTGAGGTAGCAACTCTACCAGCTTTGCCGCTCTTGTAATGCACTGTGACTGAGCCAATGAGCAGAGGGACCTAGTGCGTGGGGGCACGGCAAGTCAGTCGAGAGACACCCCCATCGTCGAGCGCCCGGGTCTGGCCAAAAATAGCCATTCACGAGTCCAGGCAGCCTGACTGTCGGTGGGTCTGTCCAAAGTTCAATGCTTGCCGGGTGTTCCTGGAGAAGGAGTGTGTGGAGTCTGCCGGCGGTCTTCCGGCACTAATCCTACCCTGACCCATTTTATTCTCCCTTCATTCCCATCCCCTCCCCCAAGATTCTACCCCTCACCTACACACCAGAGGCAATTTACAGCAGCCAATTAACCTGCCAATTCGCAGGTCTTTGGGATGTGGGAAGAAACTGGAAACCTATGTGGAGGATGTGTAAACTGCACACAGGCAGCACCAATCCCATTCCCGTACTGCCTTTCCCCGTCACCTATTCTCCCCACGCTCCCATCAACTCTCCCCAGATTGTACCACTCACCCGTGCACTGGGGGCAATTTACAGTGGACGATTTCCAACGCACACATCTTTGGGATGTGGGAGGAAACCGGAGCACCCGGAAGAAACTCGTGCGGTTCATGGAGGACGTGTAAACTCCACACCAGCAGCACCAGAGGTCGGGATTGAATGTCGGGCTGCTGGAGCTGTAAGGCAGCTGCACCCACTGTGACACCTCGGGCCCGGCACTGAACCTGACCATACAGTTCTTGAACCAACCAGCACAATCCTAATCACTAGAGGTTAGCAACACTATGATCACTTTGCACTAAAATGGACTTTTTTTTTGTTCCAATTGTGTTTCTTCTCATAAAAATTGTGCTTAATTTATGTTTTGCTTGTGAATGCTGCTTATCTGATGCTCTGTGCCTGTGATGCTGCTGCAGGTAAGTTTTTCATTGCACCTGTGCACACACGCACTTGTGCATGTGACAGTAAACTCAACTTTGATTTTGACCCCGTGGCTGGCAGAAGCCCTCACTAACTGGGCTGTGACCAACATTAAGAGTTCAATTAATAACCAGTTTATGTTCCAGGTTTGAGAGGTCGGGGTTTAATGGGAACATTTTGATGATGATCTTTAAGAACTGAACCAGAAGACCAGTCCAGGTGAAAAGTAATCCTGGGCCTGAAGTATTGAGAGTCTCTGTTTTCCCTTTCAACAGGTGCGGGGGAGAACCTGGAAAATACAATGGCAGCCTTCAGACAGTAAGTAGAGCCAACTCCACAGCAGTCTTTCAATTCTCTGAATACCGTGTGTAACAGGACACTGCAGTGATTTCATTCCTTGCAACTGAGTTGAGCTACAGGTTTGTTCCAGTGTGAGAGGCAGGGTAATGTGTCCATCCTGGGTAATCGACTAGTTCTCGATGCTTCAACTTTTGCACCGTGAGGCTTCTGGGCAGCTGTCACATGTTTGTTAACTGAAGATAATCTGGAAGCCATCAGTTGTGTTTTCTTTCTCTTTGCTCTCCAGCCCCCATCGCCGGAGACGGGGGATAGTCGAGGGAAGGAAAGGGCAGGGGAATATTTGTACAGTGGCGAAGGTTTCATGAGAACACGGAGGCCGCGCGTACAGCAGATCTGGTTTGACGCAATCTGTCAATTTGAACAGAGTCTCCCGAAAGGCACCAAAACCTGTCGAATGTCTTGAAGAGTCTCGCTGGTTTACTTTCATATCCTGTTGTCTGAAACTTCTTGGGTCACATTTTGCTGAATTTGAAAATCCGCCCAATCCTTGGGGCTCCAGTGTTTGTTGACAACATGACGATAGCCACAGTTGGACCAGTTTTCTTCTGGGTCTTTTATTTCTTGAGCAAATAAAGTGTTTGCCATTGTTGATCTACAGTCACAGCTTTTCATCCAGTTTCCTTCAGTATCTTGGCCAACGTACACCCCAAACCTATATAGCTTGAGTTGTTCAGATTCAAAGTTCTTGTTTCTGATTCAACTAAGTCATTCGCAAACCCAACATAAAATTTTAATTGCTTTATGATCACTTTTCGCCAAAGTACGTTACTACTCTCTTCTGATTACTAGAACTACAGGCTGTCCCTGGGTAATGAACGGGTTCTGTTTTTACAGACGTCCATAAGTCGATTTTTGTCAGTAAGTCAGAAAATACACAGAAATGGTAACCATACCTCCACAGTGTTGTAATGAACAGCATCGAGAGCACATCAGACTGATAAGAAAGAACAATTGTTAAAAGTAGAGAGAGAGAGAGAGAGAGGAAACTAGTTCTGCTGTCGTGGAAACAATTGTGCATACATCAGACTTGAATTTAGTAATATTATGGGAGCTTGTTCAAATGTGGAGGTGTCCATGCTTTGGGTGTTCGTAACCCGGGGACAGTCTGCATTGAGTTGTATTGCACAAACAACAGGTAATTTTAGGTCCAGTGTTCTGCAGTGAGTATAGGGGTCTTGATAGACAACAGGCTGTGAGAGCAGACCAGCAAGGCACAAACTACAGCACGGACTGTGTTCAGTTTTGTGAATGATACAAATGCGGGCAGGTGGACAAAGCTACAAAGAGACGTGGGCAGGCTGACAGCAGGTGGACTATCACATGGAGAAATGCCAAGTTATCCTGAGTAGGCACGGTAGCGTAGTGGTTAGCGCGACACTATTACGGCACCAGCGATCGGGGTTCGATTCCCGTTGCTGTCTGTAAGGAGTTTGTACATTCTCCCGTGTCTGCGTGGGTTTCCTCCGGGTGCTCCAGTTTCCTCCCACATTCTAAAGACGTACGGGTAGGTTAATTTGGGGTTTAAAATGGGCGGCGTGGACTCGTTGGGCCGGAAGTGCCTGTTACCCCACTGTAAATAAAATTTTTAAAAAAAGTAGACAAGCAGAATACTCTCTGAAAGGTAGGGAGGCTGAAGGGTGTCAGTGTTCAATGGATTTGGGTCCCCTTGTAACAGCATCACGGAAAGATGACGTGCAGGTAACAGGAAGTGTTTGGGGAGGCAAGTGATAAGTTGGCCTAAAGGAATTGGTTTATAAGAATGGAAAAAAAAATCTCATTGGAATTCCGTTTAACCTTGGTGAGACCACTCCTGAAGTAATGTGCGTAATTTTGTTTTCCTAACCATGGGAAGTCTTTAGAGTCATAGAGCTATGTAGCTCAGAAAACAGGCCCTTCAGCCCAACTCGTCCATTCTGATCAAGTTGCCTAACCAAGCCAGTCTCATTTGCCTGCATTCAGCCCATATCTCTCAAAACCTTTCCTATCCATGTACCTGTCCACGTGTCTTTTAAACGTCATAATTGTACCTGCCTCTACCACTTCCACTGACAGGTCGTCCTACATAGGCACCACTACTGTGTGGAAAAGTTGCCCCTCGGGTGCCTTTTTAAATGTTTCCACTCTCACATTAAACCGAGGCCCTCTACCCTTTTGGCCTCCCCTACCCTTGGGAAAAGACTGACTATTCAACTTACCTCTGCCCCTCGTGATTTTATAAACCTCTATAAGGTCACCCCTCAGCTCCCTAAGCTTCAGGGGTTAAAAGGTCCGAGCCTATCCCATCTCTCCTTTATAAACTCAAAGCCTCCAGTCTCGATAATATCCTCGTAAATCTTTTTTGAACCTTTTCCAGTTTAAGTTAAGATCTTTATTCGTCACATGTACATTGAGGCACACAGTGAAATCCATTTTTTTTCGTAGTGTTCTGGGGGGTAGCCACGCTTCCAGCGCCAACATAGCATGCCCACAACTTCCTAACCCGTACGTCTTGGAATGTGGGAGGAAACCGGAGCACCCGGAGGAAACCCACGCAGACACGGGGAGAACGTACAAACTCCTTACAGGCAGCGGCGGGAATGACATCCTTCCTGTTAACAGGGTGACCAGAACGACCAGGGGTCTTTCCACGGAAAGAATCCAATGACTATTTATTTGGTTGACTGAAGGAATGAGGCAATTGTCTTGTGACAAGAAATTGGGATGATCATCGCTAAATTCCTTGAAATTAAGGTGGATGAGTTGTTATGAAACTGGAAAGTGGTCAGGAGGCCGATTCCTTTGGCTGCCTAGTTTAGATCTACAATCTAAAATTAAGATGTTGGGCATCTGAGACCAAAATGGGAAGAAGTTTATTGAGGATCGTGAATCTTATAATTCTTTAGATCAGAGGCCACTGCTCAGCTCTGAAGTATATTAAAGAGCTGAGATCAATAGGGTTCTAGATGCTGAGGGAATCAAGAAATTTGGAGGTTTGAAAGTGAGATATAGCTGAGGTAGAAAATCAGCTAAGAAATGTCTAAATAGCCAAATCCTCCTCCTCCTGGCTGCTAGAAAAACATTCAACCTGTTAAATCTTTGACTGTTTGGAAGGACAGTCCAGTTGGCCATACGCCTCTTCTTTGCATATATCCATAATCTTTTCCTCTGTGTTTAACTAATATTCCTAAATGTAAAAATTGCATTCCATAATACTAAATGTCAATCTTCCTACATGCAAGTCTCACCCCACCCAGAGCTTTCCTTCCTGTGCTGCTTATATCTACCCTTGGTTGAACTAAACCCACCCTCTGCCCTTCCAGATGGGAGGGGAAAGAAAGTGGACACAGATAAGGCCATTGAACTCAGCACCCAGGAGTGAAAGGGTTAATATGCTGCACCCCTGATTTCTCTTGTTATCCCCGGCAAAGCTGAAGAAATGTTAGCCAGGTGCCTTTGCATATTTGAATAGCATCCTCACAAAACTGCAAGATTCTAATCTTTAAAGTGGAACATGAATTATGAAAGTAAGTGAAATTGGAGTGTGAGAACATCCTGGCTTTAGGTATCCTTAATGAAGCTCGAATTGTGTTTAGCTCTGCATCTTCCTACCCCTGGGGACTGATTGACGAGCAGAATTGTTTGGTGTAGGATTTAGTTGCTGGATTCTGTCTGTTCTGATGCTTTCTTTTACCGATTCTTTACATCCACGTCCTCTGATTACCAGCCTCCTGGCAGTTGTAACTTCATAGAATCATAGAACAGTACAGCACAATACAGGCCCTTCGGCCCACAATGTTGTGCCGACCTTTAAACCTTGCCTAAGACTATTTAACCCCTTCCTCGCACATATCCCTCTATTTTAAATTCCTCCATATGCTTATCTAGTAATGTCTTGACTCTGACCAATGTACCTGCCTCCACCGCCGCCCCAGGCAGCGCATTCCATGCCCCAACCACTCTCTGGGTAAAAAATCTTCCTCTGATATCTCCCTTGAACTTCCCACTCATTACTTTAAAGCCATGCCCTCTTGTATTGAGCATTGGTGCCCTGGGAAAGAGGCGCTGGCTGTCCACTCTATCCATTCCTCTTAATATTTTATATTCCTCTATCATGTCTCCTCTCATCCTCCTCCTCTCCAAAGAGTAAAGCCCTAGCTCCCTTAGTCTCTCCTCATAATGCATACTCTCTAAACCAGGCAGCATCTTGGTAAATCTCCTCTGCACCCTTTCCAAACACTTCCCCTTATTTATTCTCTCAATACCCTTCATAACTTCCAACAGTACCTGGAATAGTACTTACTAATTAGTACCTGCCACACACAGCCTCCGACTCTTAATCCTTACTGTTGGAAGGAGAACAGCCCCAGTTCGTTTACCATGTGACTGAGCTTTTTTATTAAAGTGGAAAAACTATAGATGTCGGAAATCTGAAATAAAAACAAAAAATGCAGGAAATATTCAGCAGGTCAGGCAGCATCTGTGGAGAGAGAAGTGTCAAGTCTATCTCTCTCCACAAGTACTGTCTGATTTGCAGAGTATTTTCTGCAATTTTTTTGTCTTGATTTAGGAGCTTCTTTTGAAATTGGTGTTTCCTCTGTTTAGGAAATTGGGTATTTTCAGTTGTTAAAGCACTTTGGTCTAAAGATACATCAGCTATTCTCGTCAGGGTAGAGATATCAAACCCGCAGGGGACATGCAGAGGGGGAAGTTTAAAGGCGATGTGAGGGGCAAGGCTTTAACACAGAGAGTGGTAGGTGCCTGGAGCAGGTCACCAGGGGTAGGAGTGGAAGCAGGCAGTTTGGTGGAATTTAAGAGGCTTTTAGATAGACACATGAATATGGAGGGAATGCGTGATGCACAGGAAGAAGACACTTAGTGTAAATTAGCATCGAGATCAGCACAATATTGTGGGCCGAATGGCCTGTCCAATGCCGTACTGCTCTATGTATACAAAATGCAAGGAAATTGAAATCGCTGATAACACGCATGTACATTCATTGCCATATTAACTTACTGAAATATACCAGATCACACTGATTGTTCCACTGACAGTATGCATCCATAAACAGACACGATCGGTCAGTAGTGTAGGCAAGCATTTTGCAAGCCATTTGCAGCTTTCCTAAAGCAAAATGAATGAAAATGTAAATTCTGCATGGTTGACATTTCCTGCCAGCACAGCTTCTAACCACTGGGGAGAAGACACACTCTTCTGGCAGGCCCTCAAACATGTTATTTTGGTGTTTATCAGTCAAAAGCTGCAAGCCATTCATGTGACAGAAATCTCTCCTACTTGGTGCCATCCTGGCAAATCTCCCTTCCAGCTCCAGCACAGCCTTGATGTCCCAGCTAAAGTGTGGCCAAAATGTTCTGCCTTGCACCTGAAATCAACCAGGTTTTATCATATAGAAGTCTAGCATGTCTGGTGCCAGAGACCCTCTATACTATATTAAACAGCCTTTTGAACTTCAGACAACTTTGAAACTCATGGATGTGGAAATGCCTTTGTTAGAAACTCACTCCGGGGCCCCGTTTTGAATGTGAGACTGGCCTGTGCAAATTTGTGCTTCCTTATTTCATCAACTCTTTCCCCCACTCCCGCCCCACCACCCCCACCACTGAACCACAAATGAAAACTAGAAGTGTTGGTTTAAATTTTATATCACAAGCCAACATATTGAGTCATGTAGAAAGTGACAGATTGTCCACGATGCACCTGACGTCCAGCCTCAGTCACTTGTCCTTTCATCCTCGGAACAATAAAACCTTTAAGAAGCAGAAGGGTGGATCTTTTGTATGACTGAACCCCTTGGCTTTTTCTTCCCCTATAGAGTTAACTTGAAATTCAAATTCTCTCATTGGCTCAATCGCCTAATTCGAGAATCAACTTTTTTTAAAAAAAAGAAACACAACACATCAAAATTCAAGTTTTATAAAATCCAAAATTAATTTAAAAGAAAAATTGTATTTTTTTTCATACACTCGGTATCTTAAAGAGCTTCCAATTCTCAAAGTGCAGTGAAACTCTGATAATCAGCATCCCTATTGTTGGGAAATCCCAATGGTTTGGTATCCAGTTTCATAGAGATATACAGCATGGAAAACCTGAAAGTGGAGCCACAGGTAGATAGAGTGGTGAAGAAGGCATTTGGCTCGCTGGCCTTCATCAGTCAGGGCATTGAGTATGGAAGTTGGGATGTTACGTTGCAGTTGTATAAGACATTGGTGAGGCCGCACCTGGAGTATTGTGTACAGTTTTGGTTACCCTGTGACAGGAAAGACATCATTAAGCTGGAAAGAGTGGAGAAATTTGCGAGAATGTTGCCAGGACTCGAGTGACTGAGCTATAGGGAGAGGTCAGGCAGGCTAGAACTTTATTCCTTGGAGTGTAGGAGACTTGAGGGTTGATCTTATAGAGGTGTATAAACTCATGAGGGGCATAGATAGGGTGAATGCACACTGTCTTTTTCCCAGAGAAATGGAATCAAAAACTAGAGGGCATAGCTCTAAGGTGAGAGGGGAAAATTTAAAAGGGACCTGAGGGGTAACTTCTTCATGCAGAGGGTGGTGGGTATATGGAACGAGCTGCCAGAGGAAGTGGTTGAGGCAGGTACATTAACAACATTTAAAAGACACTTGGACAGGTACATGGATGGGAAAGGTTTAGAGGGATGTGGGTCAAATGCGGGCAAATGGGACTAGCTTAGATGGGCATCCTGGTCGGCATGGACTAGTTGGGCTGAAGGGCCTGTTTCCCATGCTCCTTTCAACTCGCCGGAGTCCGATTTCCCGCACTCCCTTTCGATTTGCCTGGTTCACTGGAAAATTTATTATACTACTGTGTAACATCTTTAAAAAGGTGAATTAAGTGTGTTGGGGTAATATCCAGCAGTCTGAAAAGCCTGCCAATCTGGCATCACCAAAGGGAGCTGGATTATCAAAGCTTTACTATACTGCCCTTGTCTTGGAGCACACTGCTGGATCCTACAAATAGCAATTAGATAAATGGATAATCTGTAATGTGTTTTTGATGGCTGTTTGGCAAAATCAATAGACAAGCTCTCG
Source organism: Pristis pectinata (assembly GCF_009764475.1). Classification (NCBI taxonomy): domain Eukaryota; kingdom Metazoa; phylum Chordata; class Chondrichthyes; order Rhinopristiformes; family Pristidae; genus Pristis; species Pristis pectinata. Next base: position 5,574,246 of record NC_067425.1, on the reverse strand, counting down.
CTCATGTTCTCTCAAGAAGAGAGTGCTACAGGATACATTGCATCCAGTTGAAGGTGAGATACAGCCTCTCTTTAAGTTGTGATCTGGGATGTGACCTCCAGTGCAGGGAGCCTTCAGTCGTGTACCAGCGTCAGCCGCAGTGTTATCTGCAGCAGGGTACCTGACTGAGAGGTACAAGGTATTGGGTGCTTTCCTATAACTGGCCTGTTTTGTGGGTGAACTGAGGCATTATGATTGGCTTTATTTTTATATTTCCTTCAGCCAAGTTGGGTAGCCATGGTGTCTCGGCAGCAATCGCTAATCAGGCATCGGTTGCATGGTAAGGACAATTCATAAGAGAGACTACAACACACACAAAATGCTGGAGGAACTCAGCAGGTCAGGTAGCATCTATGGAGGGAAATAAACAGTCGACGTTTTGGGTCGAGACCCTTCGTCAGGACAATCCTGCCTGACCTGCTGAGTTCCTCCAGCATTTTGTGCGTGAGATCTGCAGAATCTCTTGTGTCTCCGAGAAAGAGAAATGTCCCCTTTTCCCTTTGCTTCCCTTTGCCTTGATGGCTGTTTTTTGTTTGAAGAAGTTGAAGGACGTGTCTCCATCAGATTTGTCTTGGAGATGGAAACTGGAGTCTCACTGAACAACTTAAATGAGGGTGGTCAGACAAGGGGAGGTCTGCAAAGTGTTGGTCTCCCAAACCTGGATTACATGAAAGAGCGTCTCCTAACAGCCATGTTCAATCAAGGGGTTTAACTCTGAGGAATGTGTGGTACGAGATTAAACAGGCACATGATGGAATTAGACGCAGAATAAAACCAAGGCAGCAACGACTTACAATGGCTGGTTTCTTTGGAGCAAATTTTATCTGTCTGTAGTTATCCCACCAACTCTCTGACTCTCAATGGATTCCGGTTTAACCCTGAATTGCCCTGTTTCTGTGACTCTCTGCCACTGATGGGTCTGCTCGTTCAGGTTAGGGACTAGTGCAGGGCCGTCATCTGGCATCATGAGGGAAGCATTGCAGTTTCTGGCCATCGGGTTAAGTGGCATCCTGTTGCGAGTATTCCAACAGTTGTCCAAGGTGTGCAGTTTGGGTTCTGCTGTCATTGGTCCAGGTCTCAAAGCAATGTAAAAGCACCATGGTGTAACCTCTCTGGCTTATTGAGTGGTGGCTTCAAGTTCCACTCCAGAGGCACAAGTCAAAGTCAAGTTTATTGCCATCTGCACAAGTCCGTGTGTGCACAGGTGCAATGAAAAACTTACTTGCAGCAGCATCACAGCTCCCATCGGGCAGGAGGTACAGAAGCCTGAAGTCCCACACCAATAGGTTTAAGAAGAGCTATTTCCCTTCAACCATTTGGTTCTTGTACCAACCAGCACAACCCTAATCACTACCTCAGTATAGCAACACTGTGACCACTTTGCACTGAAATGGACTTCCTTTTTTTTTTGTTTTAATTGTGTTCTTCCTTGTAAAAATTGCGTATAATTTGTTTTTCTTGGGAACGCTGTTTATAATATGCTACAGAACTTGAGCCAATACTACCACCAAGGGAGTGCTGCCCTGGCAGAGGTGATATTTCTTGGATTAGGTGTTAAACAAAGCCCTAGCTCTTCCTTCTGCAGGATGTAAAAGATCCTGTGTTGCTGAGAGCAGAGGGAATTTTTTTTGGCCTCAATATATCCTTCAGCAGTGGATTATTTGATCATCAACACTTTGCTGGCCTCAACGTTACGTCAGCTGCTGCCGCTTGCTTACCTTTACCAACAACAATCTGCCAGTCTCTGGGGCGTACACTTCCCCCTTTACTGATGTTGTTGCTAGAAGTCATCTAGCCTTTGGCACAGGGTTAAACCATTAACTTGTCTGCACAGCCAATCACATTGAACAATTCTCACAGACAGCAATCCAGGCAGGGACAGCACACTATTTTTAACTAATACTTTAAACAGTTTATAGAGTAATAGGAAATAACAATTGAAACATCTGCGACTAACGTAGAAACTATAATATCAAATATCAAAACATTCTTTAAAACATTGAAAATACTTTAAATTTTAAATATTGTATTTAAAAAATATCTATCTGACAGAATTACATTTATCACTCACAAAATTATTGTTTAGGACCAGAAGCCATTAATTGTGATTTGGTACGCCATTTGAAAATTGACAAAGACTTTGTGCACCAAAGTGTAACGATCTCAGGGTTTTTAAAGGACTGGGTTATAAGCACCAAGTTCTCAATAATTTGGGGGGAAGTCTAGGATACCTTGTGTGGGGGTGAAGGGAGTTTGGAGAGGTGCGACCAGAAGTGTCCTGCTCAGGGTGAAGAGACCTGCCCTGCAATACCTTCAGAGGAGGTTGCCAGGCAGCTGTGGTGGAGCAGAGAATCTTTGTGGGTAAAATCTGGAATTCCAGCTTTAACAATGCCCCTGCCGTTCCACAAGGTGTCGGTTTCGGGATGAAAGTAAATACTGCCCACTCTTTCCCACAATGTGAGACTTCAAATTGTTAAATGTATTTATCTGGCGGTAAAGCACTATAGGGCACATCTGAAGTCATGAAACGTGGAAGCTTTTCCTTTTATTTAACATGCAAACTTATCAGAGCAAGTTAAACCTACTGTCCTGGATCCTTCACCCTCTGTTTGAATACAGAGTTTCCTGTTTATCTAAAACAAAACAGGTGCAGCATCTTCTGATCTAAGCAGGTAATGTCCCACATCGACCAGTGGGAAATCTGTGGTGTCTATATGATGTTTTGCCTATTTCTATTCAAGACGTTGCTCTTTCTATCCTGTGTTCTCCAGCCCAGCTGTCCCACTCTGGTGCTGGGTCCTACGGACAAGCGTGTGGACCATTCTCGGACGTACCTTGACCTTTGATCTGATCCTGTTACTCAGCGCCATAGATCACATCCCTCAGTGGGAAGCTCATTATATTCCACTTTCATGTTTATAAGACGACTCTTTCAAACCTTCTGAGCCCCAACTGGGACACTGTATTCCAGTTCTGGCCACTGTAGTTCAGGAAGGACGTGAAGCCCTCACTAGAACTTCAGCTTTAACCAAACCACCTGCTTTCAACAGAAGTTCAAATTTGCAGACAGACAGCTAGGAGTTTTAACTTTTGTCAGCAACATTAAGATTGTATTACACCTACAGATTTGATCAGTGCTCCTACATAATTACAAATCGATTACAAATTGTAAATCACTTGACCAGTTCCACTTTCTAATCATGTAAGCCATGGATCAATTTGCAGATCCTCAGCTGAGCCGATAGCTGCACTGTACAAACGTTTGTCGGCTAAGCCGTCTGACCTGAACGTACATTCTTGAGTTGACTGACCTGGTCATCTTCTCCACTTGTTTATACCTTCTGCTCACTGACCACCATGTAACTGTCTGCTCAGCTTCACGATTGGTCAACAAGGCCCACCCTTCTAGTCCTGAGGCAGGGTTTCGACAGCTCCTCCCCCCCACCCACAGATGCTGCTCGACCTGCTGAATTCCTCCAGTGGGTTGTTTGTTGCTTCAGTATCTGCAGTCCCTTGTGTCTCCACCCTCCTGGTGCTTTGATTACAAGATGCACCATCTGCACCTTGTGTCTTTGTTATCCCCTCACCTACCGTACACCTGGGTTGTTAGCTCCTGTGAAAAGTTTTTCTTTGATAAATCTGTGAGATCTCAATTTATCAGATTATACCCTCCTTCACAACAGACAGAGCAACACAAGCCAAGACGAGATCTGGTGAGTCCTTCCTCTGGAATGCAGTGTCTGAAAAGGTGATGGGAAAGTGAGCTGAATGCTAAAGCTGAACAAAACATGGAATGTTAACGTTTTTCAGCTGGTGAGGCAGCATCTGTGGAAAGACAAAGAGTTAATGATTCATTTCTGATGTTTGCTCTGTTGAAGCAGGTGGCTGTTAACCTCACCAGGAAGCAGACTTCGTTCCCCATCCACTGATAGCAGTTTACCACTGGTTAAAACACAATTTGCATAAATAAGTACTGATAAGAAGCAGTTCAAGAAAGGCTATAATGTGAGCCTTGGGTTTGGATAAGCAAATATCTAAGCTATTTGGTGGCACCTCTGATCTGATTACAACGATGACATATTCAATTCAGCAGGATCTTGAATAAAGTTGAAGGTCAATTCAAAGGAGTGTCAGCGGACTAAGATTGATATTGAACCACATAAGCACGTTACAGTCTCTGAGAAATCCTAGGAACACCAGCATATCAACCAGCAGAATATATGGGTTGTGAATCAGAATTGGTGTTTGATGGACATCATTATATGGATTATATTTTAAATTAGCCACTTGAGAGTGTTTGGTGGGGGTGAAGCTTGAACATATTCAGCACATATTGAACCAACCGGCGCAACCCTAATCACTACCTCAGTATAGCAACACTATTGACTACTTTGATCACTTTGCACTAAAATAGACTTTGTTTTTGTTTTGTTCTAATTGTGTCCTTTCTTGTTTAAAAAAAATTAACCCATTGTTCTCGTGTTAAAGGTTACATTTACCGCCCCAGCCAATGTTTGAAGTAGTTGCCTTGTTTTTGGAGTCTGGTGTTGAGCATGTGGAGAGTGAGGTCCACACTCTGGAACTGGTTGAGTCTAATCAGAGCCTCAATACTGGGGATGTTGGCCTGGAAGAGAGTGATAACCTTTACAAAGTCAAGTTGAATTTATTGTCATCTGCACAAGTACATGTTATGCACAGGTGCAATGAAAAATTTACTTGCAGCAGCATCACAGGCACATAGCATCAGTGAGACAAAATCCACGAGAAAAACAAATTAAACATAAGTTATACAAGGAAAAAACCACAATTAGAACAACATAAAACAAAGTCCGTTGTAGTGCAAAGTGCTCATGGTCTTGCTCTACCAAGGTAGTGATTAGGGTTGGTTCACTTATCCTGTCAATAGATTTGAAGGACGTTATAGAAGCACCACACATCTCCAATGCTTTGAGGCGCCAACGGTAGTTGGTCCATTTAAGAGACATTTAGACAGGCACACAAACAGAGAGGGAAGGTATAGAAGTCCCACACCACCAGGTTTAAGAACAGCTACTTTCCTTCAACTATTCGATTCTTGAACCGACTGCCGCAACCCTAACCACTACCTCAGTATAACAACACTATGACTATCTTGATCACTTTGCACTAATATAGACTTTGTTTTTGCTCTAATTGTGTCCTTTCTTGTAAAAATTGTGTATAATTTATGTTTTTCTTGTGGATGCTGCTTATCTGATGCTATGTGCCTGTGATGCTGCTGCAAGCAAGTTCTTGCACCTGTGCACACATGGACTTATGCACATGACAGTAAACTCTGACTTTGAGGGGATATTGACCATGTGCAGGCAGACGGGATTAGTTAGGATTAGCATCATGGTTGGTACAGACATGGTCTGTTCCTGTGCTATGTTTTATGTTGGCACTGGTATTGGCTTATTATTGTCACTTGTACCGAGGTACTGTGGAAAAACTTGTCTTGCATACCAACTGTACAGATCAATTCATTACACAGTGCAGTTACATTGAGTTAGCACAGAGTGCATTGAGGTAGTACAGGTAAAAACAATAACAGTACAGAGTAAAGTGTCACAGCTACAGAGGAAGTGCATTGCAATAAGGTGCCGTTTCACAGTCGTTCCTGGAGGTCGGAAGATCACCAGCCCTGTAAGAAGATTTAAAAGAACATTATTAGTAATAGTAAGTGACATAGAATTTAAATTTAAAAGTGTAGAATGATTATAGTAAGGGTAATGAATAGATCTGTAGAGAGCAGCGTGCAACAAGTCGCCACGCTCCAGCGCCATGGTTCAGAGAAATCATACAGGAGGGCAGGAGTCACTACTGCCCAGTAGATCATGAGCTGTGGGTTGGGTTTGAGTTTTTGGTCTTTGGACACGTTTCCCTAGATTGCCCTAGGCTGTGCTGGTACACGAGGCAGTGGCAAGTCTTGTCATTGATATCTGCCTTTGCCGAGAGATATGGAAAGGATTTCCGGGAGAAATGGTCAGTTCTGATACAGACACAGAAAGCAAGTTGTGTTCATTGGAGACTCAAGTGCTTATTTAAATACTTAAATGTTCTGAGAGTCTCTGCTCGGCCACTTCCTCGGGTAGTGCATTCTGAATTCTAGCCATCCTCTGTGGGGGGGGGGGAGGAAAAATTCTTCCTTATTATCTTCTCTCAACCTCCTGCTCCTTACCTTAAACCAATGACCTCTGGTCCTGGACACTTCTGCTGTGGGGAAGGATTTGCTGTTGTCTATCCGATCTTTGCCCCTCACACCTCCACTGGTTCCCTCGTGACCCTCTCCGCTCCAAGGAAAACAAACCCAGGGAAGCTCTGTCCCAGGCAACGTCCTAGTGAATCCCCTCCGCACTCCAGAGCAGCTGCGTCCTTTCTAGAGTCATAGAGTTGTACAGCACAGGAACAGGCCCTTCGGCCCACCATATCCATGCCAGCCTTTTTGCCCATCTACGCTAATCCCATTTGCCTGCTTTAGGACCATATCCTTCTGTTCCAGTCCAGATGAAGGGTCTCAACCCGAAATGTCAGCTGTCCATTTCCCTCCATAGGTGCTGCCTGACCCGCTGAGTTCCTCCAGTACTTTGTGTGTTGCTCCTTCTATGCTTTGCCTATTCAAGTGTCTGTCTAAATGTCTCGTAAACATAGTAATTGTATCCGATTCCACCACGTCCTCTGGCAGCATGTTCCAGATATCAACCACTCGCGGGGGGGGGCGGGGGGGATGGAGAGAGACCCTTGGATCCCCTTTAAAACTCCTACCTCTCACTTCAAACCTATGTCCTTTTGTTTTCGATACTTTTTCTGCACTGTGGTGACCAAAGCCCCACACAATATTCCAGATGTGGCCTCACCAACATTTTATAAAGCCGTATCATAACTTCCCTGCTCTTATATTCTGTGTCCTGGCTAACGAAGGCAAGCATCCATATGCTTTCTTTACCTCCTTGTGTATCTGTGCTGCCACCTTCAGGGATCTTTGGACTTGTACACCAAGGTCCCTCTGTTCTTCAGTACTCCCGACGGTCTTCCTAACCTTTATTTGACATCCTAAAATACATCACTTCACACATACAGGTCCTCAACAGGTCACGAGCACCCGATTTGGTACAGCCTATACACACGAGCCAGTGTTTGGAAGACCGGTGCAATGAATTTGTCGGCTCCTGTGGGGCTGCAGACATCTTTTGCCATGTGGGAACTTGGTTCATGGCAATATGGGAATAGTTGAGTTAAATGGTAAATTGGTTTATTATTGTTACATGTACCAAGGTACAGTGAAAAACTTTGTTTTGCATGCCATCCATACAGATCATTTCATCACATCAGTGCATTGAGGTAGTACAAGGGAAAACAACAACAGAATGCAGAATAATGTGTTACAGCTACAGAGAAAGTGCAGTGCAGGCAGACGATAAAATGCAAGGTCATGACAAGGTAGATTGTGAGGTCAAGAGTCCATCTTATTGTACTAGGAAACCATTCAATAGTCTTATAACAGCAGGATAGAAGCTGTCCTTGAGCCTGGTGGTACGTGCTTTCAGGTTTTTGTATCTTCTGCCCGACGGGAGGGGGGAGAAGAGAGAATGTCCGGGGTGAGTGGGGTCTTTGATTATGTTGGCTGCTTTACCGAGGCAGTGAGAATTATAGACCGAGTCCATGGAGGGGAGGCTGGTTTCCGTGACGTGCTGAGCTATGTCCACAACTCTGCAGTTTCTTGCAGTCTTGGGCATAGCAGTTGCCATACCAAGCTGTGATGCATCTGGATAGGATGCTTTCTATGGTGCATTGATAAAAGTTAGCGAAGGTCAATGGGGACATGCCACATTTCTTTAGCCTCCTGAGGAAGTAGAAGTGCTTGGTGAGCTTTCTTGGCCGTGGCGTCTATGTGGTTGGACCAGGACAGGCTATTGGTGATATTCACTCCTAGGAATCTGGTTTAATACACATTTCGAGTTTTTATTTAAACATATTGCCAGGCAGCTGCATTTCTGACTTGCAAGCTGTTCGGGTGATGAATAGTTCTCGGGAACGGAACGCTGCTGTGAAATTCCATCTGCCGTTGCCCTGCCCAACTCACCAGCCGAAGTCTCTGAAGATGCGCTTGAACTCACAGCCTTCGAAGCTGGACAGACTGCCCCTCACTGAGCCACAGCTAACTGCTCCCCCAACTCAAATGCGGTCTAATCAAAGTTCTGTCCAAGTTCAGCATAACTGCTTTGCTTTACAGACACGATTCCCAGTAATTGGTTTGCGTTATTTTACAATTTATTTAACTTTTACTGCCTGTGATCCTGATGAGGGAAGCTGTTCATTTTATTTTGAATAAGCTGCTCCCATTCCAGTTCCCACTGCAGAAAATCACTGCCTTTCAGCATCATTTGTTGTCGTCTGCTGCTGTTCCCAAACTAGGTGCCTATGAGGCAGGGAATCCCATAGTCTTTCCTCTGTGTCTTCAGCCTGCGTCTGGTATCCTTCCTCATACCCCTCCCCTCTTGAACTGTATTTTAAATTACAAAGGATTTGCATAGGCCTGTGTCTGGTTTAAGAATCTTTGACAAGGTTATCGAAATATTATCATCACCTTGAGAGAGAGGAGAAGAAATTTGTTTACGGGACAGTGAAACACTGGTATTAAAATTTCCTTTTTATTGAGTTTCCTTTAATTTTAATCCCTGTTTCCCATCCCCACTCACCCTCAGTTTGTCCTGATTATACCTCTGTCTATCTGGGCGCCAAGATGAATGCAGTTGATTGAAGATCAGAGTGGTTGTGTAGGAAGGCAGAAATGGAAAACTCCCCTCCATTATTTAACAACCTCGACATTTTAACCTGTTTTGAAATAAAAAGGCCCACGTTTGTGACTTGTCGTCAGTCATCTTCTGCTGTTTAACCGTTTCAGTGCTGTGGAGTTGGGGACAGACATGCTGGAGCTCGACTGTCACATGACCAAAGACGAACAAGTAGTGGTGTCACATGACCACAACCTGCAGCGAACCACGGGGCTGAATGTGAATATTGAGAACCTCAAGTTTTCAGTAAGTGGTCATTTAAGGCAGCAGTGTCACATTACAAGGATCTTATCAGTATTTTTCAATGGTACAATGAATTGTTTCATTAGCAAACCTTGTCCAAGATCCTCAAAAAAAAAGGCAGAAACCTAAGAAAACAAAGTACAAAGGATTCCAGGAGAACCCTGTTCTTTGAACTGCTTCACCAGACGAGTCACAATGGGCAGGCACGGTAGTGTAGCGGTTAGCGTAACACTTTATAGCGCCAGCGACCCAGGTTCAATTCCCGCCACTGTCTGTAAGGAGTTTGTACGTTCTCCCCGTGTCTGCGTGGGTTTCCTCTGGGTGCTCCGGTTTCCTCCCACCTTCCAAAGACGTACGGGTTAGGAAGCTGTGGGCGTGCTATGTTGGCGCCGGAAGCGTGGCGACACTTGCGGGCTGCCCCCAGAACATTCTACGCAAAAGATGCATTTCACTGTGTGTTTCGATGTACATGTGACTAAGATAATCTGATCTTGCAACCGCACAGTCCGTTAAACAGGACTTCCAAGTGCTTCCAAAACTCTTTCCCTGCCAATGGTGCACTGTTGCTCCTGCAGTGGTGCAGCGGTTTGTCAGTGCTGCCCTCTCCCTCTGTGCCAACGGTGCAGTGCTGCATCCCCAGGGCAGCCCTTTCTGTTATTTTGCTGTCCTCTCGGCCTGGGTCACATTCTGAACTACGACCTGGAGCCCCCAAACATCCGGCTCAAAGGTAAACACCGTACACAAGAGCAGGAGGAGCCTCCCTGGCCTCTCAAACCAGACACCATTAAGTATGATCTGCCCCAAACATCATCAGTACCAGCTCTACATGGTCCTCAATTACCTGATCTTTCAAACTCTTCTTTAAATACTCCCAACAATTGAGCCTCCAGGACCCTCCAACAGAGAGAATTCCAGAGATGAAACACAGACTGACATGTTGTCTGGTTCTCAATATATCTCTAATTGAGTTCAGTCACCTAAAGATAGACTGCCTACACTTCAGTAGCCCTCACTGGCTGTGAGACCGTTCGGGGTACCATGTGGTAGGAAATGGGGCTTTAGAAATACAAATTCCCTTTTTTTGACTCGCTGGCCAGCGCAGTCTGATAATTCACCAGAAACATCCTATTTAAAAAGCAGCCTTGAAGTTGCATATCTGTGCTTTTTGATGGGATGTTTCTGGAGAATTGTTAGGCTGTGCTGCTCTGACAATTCCCCAGAACCACCCTATTTAAAAAAAAAAGCAGCGAGCAAAAAAGTAAAGACTTAGATCAGAAACTGAGTCTCCAGACAGGCCATGGAAGTGATCAGATGTAGGTCAGATGTCAACGAAGAGGCCGTCAGCTGGGGCGACCATCAGGAAGGAGTGGTTGTGGTCAGGCGATGACTCTTGGTTAAGGAATAGCTTGGTGCTCAAACAGGAAGTCAGGAAGGTCAATGTTCTCAAGAATGAGGTCAAATCAATGTAACAGTGTGCTGCCTTTATCTTGTGAAGATAATCAAACACCAGCTAACGTGTTAATACATCCGTAATGATTTGAGTTGCATAATATCTGTGCTTTTCCTGTAATGTAAGCTCATAACCCAGGGCTGGAGCTGTCGACTGGTGAGTCAGTCCTGCAGCAATGTGCTAGGTTATTAGAGATTGCTTCAGACAAGGAATTGACCAGAGTTCCTCGTCTACACCTTGAACACAGAGCCAAGATTAGAGCTATAAAGCAGCTTTTACAACTCGATGGTTGCTCAAGGTTGTTAAGAACCGTTGCGGTACAAGCTGCGATGAGTAAGCTGGGTTCGAATTTCATCGCATGAGCTCACGCCAGGCATCCCATCAACAGTGGTGCCCACGTTTACGCAGTTCCTCTGTGTTCCAGGAACCACTCGAGCTGTGAAGGCTGTTTTATAATTACAGGACTTTTTATTCAAACATTCGGGTGAATTTGCCTGAAACGTCTAATAATGTACGCGTTCCCACAGGACTGACTCACTGGCACAGCCGGGCCACCCCTGCTTTAGTTCATTCATTTCTGAGATCTGGGTGTTGCTGGAAAGACCTGCAATTGGTTGCCCAATCCATAATTGCCCTGAAGAATGTGGTGGTGCATCCCTCTCTTCTTGCTACAGAACTGCTAGAGTCACAGGATTAGCACGGAAATTATGCCGTGCCGAATTGTCTGTCGTTGTGGGAGATGCTGTTTGAGTGGTGCAGTCATCCAGCACAGAAATAGGCCCTTCAGCCCATCAAATCAGTGCTGACCATCAAGCATCCATTTATTACACCCACCTATTAATCCTACACTAATCCAGCTACGACAGTTGCATTTAAAAGGCTTTTAAATAGACACATGAAAATGGAGGGATATGAATCATGTGCAGGCAGTAGGGATGTAGTTTAATTTGGCATCATGGTCGGCACAGATATTGTGGGCCGGAGGGCCTGTTCCTGTGTTGTACTGCTCTATGCTCTATTAATCCCGTTTTATTCTCCCCTTGTTCCCATCAAATCCCGCAGATTCTACCACCCAACTACATATTCGGGGTAATTTACAGTGGCCAGTTGATCTACCAACCTGCACACCTTTGGGATCTGGGATGAAACCTGAGCACCCAGGGGAAACCCACGCAGTCACAGGGAGAACGTGCAAACTCCACACAGACGGCGCCAGAGGTCAGGATTCAACCTGGAGCTTGTGAGGCATCGGCTCTACCAGCTCTGCGGTTGGAACCAGAAAATGAGTCCAGCCCCCAGCTCCTGGGTCAAATCCCTTGCCAATCGTCTATGCCTGGAATTATTTCCACAAGACGGGTTGAGATAACAACAGCCCATTGGTCCATTTGACCCGACCTCATCCATTAAGAACATTAATCCTATTGAAAAATCCCTCGGATGCTGGAGGAACTCAGCAGGCCAGGCAGCATCCGTGACACTATGACGCTGGAGGATGCTGAATTAATCCTATTGATTCCTTGCCATAGCATCAAACCATGTGGATCGATGTGCCAGCTGCATTGTATTCCAGGGTGCAGTAAATCTCATGGGCTGACGGGGGGGTTTGGCCAGAATTCCAGAGGTCTCCAGGGTTTGTGAAGGACCAGGTCAAATGGATTAGTGAGCCTCTCATCTGAAACAATCCAATCTAACTTGTTGTGATCTTGATTGAAGCCAGCCAAGGCTGTGGACTGACTCGAGGAAGATCATGTAAAGCACTATTTTAAAAAATATACATCACCAACATCTGAGATTTTATTAGATGAGGAACAGAAGTGCAGTGGGAGGAACAATAGTCACCTTTCCAAGGGGGTCCTGGGACACCACCTCCACTCTTGCAGCCGTCCTGCTACGGGATTAACCATGGCTTCAATGAGTGAGTCACCTTGCATTTGCACATTGGAGACTTGTCTCTTTTGCGTGGCTGTGACACAAGTTCAGAGGCTTTAATTCTTTGTTTTACTTCAACTAAAGTTGCACTGCTGATTGGTCAGGTGAATACTCGTATAGTGAGGTGGAGAAATCAGTGTACTAATGCCATCCCCTCTAACTTTACCCCCACCCCACCCCTCTCAGGACCTCCCAGTGTACCACTGCAGGCTGCATGTGTCCTTCAAGAAAGGTAAGATCTGGTTTACCCATCTCTCAGCAAGATCACTTGAACTACTGGAGCAGCTTCAAGTTGCACAGTGATTTCATATGAAAGAAGAACGGAAAATTCTGGAAACGATCAGCAAGTCGGGCGGCACCTGTGGGGAGATATTTCAGGATAAAGACCTTTTTGTCAGAATTGAGGGGGGGAGGGGGGGTGGAAGGAACAGTGCCAGAATCCCTTGCACGACACCAACAAATATTTCCATTTCAGAGCGTCTTTAATGTAGTTAAGTTTCTCATAAAGAGGGATTAGGATTGATGTCCAAAGGTTTGATAATTGCAGTAGCATCTGAAGAGAGGCAGAGAGGTTATAGGAACAAATGAAGGTCAATAGAGCTAGGCCCATTACTGGTTCATGGATTGGGGTACAGATATAAAGTTTACGGCCAAAGATAATAATGTGACGCGAAGGCCGTTTTGTTTTACGTGCATTGGTTTAACCTGGAACTCGCTCCTTATGAAAGTGGTAGTAAGAAAATTAATGGGCATTGGATAGACGCTTGAAGGAAAATAACCAACAGGACTTCAGGGAAAACGGGACCAAGAGGATTGCATTCATAGGAGTCAGCGGAGAGTCTGTGGACCAAATGGTCGGGTTCAGGGCAGTTGTGATTCCTCGGGCCACACGATACACTCGAGCTTGATCATCACAGCAGTGACTCCCAGGGTAGGGGAGTCTAAAACTAGAGGGCATAGGTTTAGCGAGAGAGGTGAAAGATTTAAAGGGGGCCTGAGGGGTAAGTTTTTCCACACACAGTGGTGGGTGTATGGAACCAGAGGAAGTAGTAGAGGTGGGTACAGTTACAACATTAAAAGACGTTTGGACAGTCACATGGATAGAAAAGGTTTAGACGGATCTGGGCCAAACACGGGCAAATGGGACTAGCTCAATCAGCATGGACGAGTTGGGCAGAAGGGCCTGTTTCCGTGCTGTATAACGCCATGAATCCACTGGCAGCAGAGAATCAGTGCAACCCCAGTCTGCTGGGTGACCATTTGAGCCCTTTGATATGTGGCTGTGCCTATATGCATTTGTCTGTGTACGTATTTTTGTGCCTGAGCACATGTATGTGGTTATGTATTTGTACGTTCACATGTTTGTGTGTTTATATGTTTGTGTTTGTGTGCACAAGTGTTGTGTGTGCATAAGAATGTACAAGGCATGGTTAGTAAGTTTGCAGGTGACATTAAAATAGGTGGTACAGTGGACAGTGAAGGTTATCAAAAATTACAGGGGATCTTAATCAGCTGAGGAATGGTAAATGGAGTTTAATTCGGATAAGTGCGAGGTGTTGCATTTTGGAAAATCAAAATGCAATTTTGGAACTTGGAGTAAAGCAAAGAAGCTTTTGGCACGCTGGCCATCATCAGTCAGGGTACTCAGTATAAAAGTTGGGAGGTCACGGTGCGGTTGTACAGGACGCTTGTGAGGCCACACTTGAAGTATTGTGTTCAGCTTTGGTCACCCTGCTATAGGAAAGATGTTATTAAACTGGAAACAGTGCAGAAAAGATTTACAAAGATGTTGCCAGGACTTGAGGGACTGAGCTATAGGGAGAGGTTGGACAGGCTGGGACTTTATTCCTTACAGTGTAGGAGACTAAGAGATGATAAACTCATGAGGGTCATGAATAGTGTGAACACACTCAGTCTTTTTCTCAGGAATGGGGTATCAGAACTAGAGGGCACAGGTTTAAAGTGAGAGGGGAAAGATTTAGTAGGAACTTAAGGGGCAACTTTCTCACACAAAGGGTTATACATATATGGAATGAGCTGCCAGAGGAAGTGGTTGAGGCAGGTACCGTTACAACTTTTAAAAGACAGTTGGACAGGTACATGGATTAGAAAGGTTTAGAAGGTTACGGGGCAAATGGGGCCAGCTTGGATAGGGCATTTTGGTTGGCAAGCTGACAAGCTACTACCCATCCTTCGGTCAAATCCAGTGAGTGATTTCTCACCTCTTTAGATTGCTTCTGTGATGGAGGAGACGACAAACGTATTCCACTCCTGAAGGAAGTGTTTGATGCCTTTCCCACGATGCCCATCAATATCGACATTAAAGTCAACAACGACCTCCTCATTCAGAAGGTAACAAACAGGGAAAAATAAACCTTTCGATATGAAATCACAAAGTACTAGACAGTGTTCATCAATTGGTCAGTGTCTGTGGAGAGAGAACCATTTACTGTTGCTCAGAATTATTCCTAAATTGGTTAGTTAATGTCACATGTACCGAGGTACAGTGAAAAATTTTGTCTTCCGAGCCATCCACACAGATCGTTTCATCACATCAGTGCACTGAGGTAGTACAAGGGAAAAGCAATAACAGAATGCAGAACATAGTGTTACCGTTACAGAGAGAGTGCAGTGCAGGCAGACAATAAGGTGCAAGGTAGATTGAGGTCAAGAGATCATTTTATTACACAAGACGTCCGCTCAATGGTTTTATGATAAATACAAAATCATTTTGTTCTTCTGGAAGTTCATCAACTCTGAAGCATTAATTCTTGCTCCACGCATGCTGCCCGGGTGTTTAAAGCTACAGCAGTGTAGGAGAAGGCCATTTGGCTCCTGATGCCTTTTACCGACCCCACACCTTGTTTTGTCTGGGTTTCTCCGTGCGCTATCTTCACCAGGTTTGACGTGTCTTTTTCCCCCAGGTATCTGATTTGGTGAATGAGTATAATCGTCAGCACCTCACTGTCTGGGGCAATGGCAGTGAAGCTATTGTGAAGAAATGCTACAAAATGGTGAGCCTTCCACAGCTTTGGGCGTGTTCAACTGGGCGGTTCAGGATAGGACATTCCTTGATAAATGATTCTGGTAGTTTGATGTTACTGATGTCGAGACATCCAGTCTCCAGTTCATTGTTTCCTTTCAATGTTGTTCTCACTGACTTGTATGACGTGAAATTTGCTATTTTGCGGCAGCAGTACAGTGCAAAGACATAAAAATTACTATAGTAATAACTCACTACTATAATAGTTTATAAATTTCTACATATTACATTTGCTACCTTCCAATCTATGGGAACCATTTTAGGATATGTGGGATCTAACACAGTAACACCGGTACATCCACTACCTCATAACCACCACCCTCTAATACCCTAGAATCAGATTATCAGTACCTGGGCAATTGTTGGGTTTCGGTACCATCACTTTTTCCAATAATTTTGTTTTACTAATGCTCCTTCATGCCAGATCTGTTGTTGTCCACTATTAACTTCTCTGCTATGTCCATATTCTTCACTATAATTTCCCTTGTCTCAGTCTGATGGGGGCCCACATTAACTTCAGCTGATCTGTTCCTCTTTTGAAACTTTTAGTCAGTTTTTAGATTTCTCTCCAGATTACTCTTGTGCTCAAATTTCCTTTACCTTGTGAATATATTGGTCCTTTTTGCTGAATTCCAACTTTTCCCAATCCTTGGCCTTCCTGTTTTTTTTTATTTTGTGCAACGTTATAAACCTTTTTTGTTGATTTATCATTATCTTTACCTTGAATGCCAAGGTTACACTACTGCTCCCTGTGGGTTTTTTGCCTTGAAGAGTTAAATATTACTTGTAAGCTATGTACCAATCCTTTAAACGTTAACTATTACTTGGTTATTGTCATACCTTTTAATGTAGTTTCTTAATCTACTATAGTCAACCTGAGCCTCAAGCCTTCATAGTTTGCTTTAGGCAGAACCTTGGTTTCAGATGGAACCAATTTGCTTCCATTTTTTTATATAAAATTCAAACTGATTATGGCCACTATTGTCTGAGGGCCTGTTAACTTTTTGTTCATCAGTTAATTCTTTCTCATTACACTTGTTACATTATCACAGCCTTTTATTTTTGTGTGGGCTACTCTTGGTTCTGATCAAAAAAAAAACAACCACCTTTTCATTCCGTAAATTCTCAATATTATTACTCTTAATTTATGTGGATTAAAGCCCCCCATGGTTATTGTATTACCCTAGATACACACACCTCCAATTTCCTGATCTGCACTCTGGGCTGCATCACCACTGTTGTTCAGAGACGTGTACAACTCCCAGCAACGTTTTCTCCCTCCTGTTGTTTCTTGGCTCCCTCCCCACCCCACCCCACCCCATTTTGAAACTGGAGCCCAACCATTCAGGTGTGAATCAGGTTTCACTTGCACTGGGCCACGACCAGGGCCCGTGTGAATCAAATGACGAGGGCTGCGAGCGAGTGTTTGGGGGTAGTGAGGCTGTGACAACGGGTGGAGTGTTTGAGCTAAGATTCTTATTTTTTCCACCTTTTATTAGGGCTACATCGCCTCATTTTCACTAACGTTCATCACTTCTCAAAGTTGAGTATCCTGGAATATTTATGTCCCAGCTTTGGTCACTTTGCAACCACGTCTTTTGCTACCTTGCTCCATTACTTTCCCTTTCTCTTCAACTTTTTAAACTGCTCCCCCTCACCAGAACACTCCACCCGTTGTCACAGCCTCACCACCCCCAAACACTCGCTCGCAGCCCTCGCCATTTGATTCACACGGGCGCTGGTCGTGGCCCAGTGCAAGTGAAACCTGATTCACACCTGAATGGTTGGGTTCCAGTTTCAAAATGCTGCCTCTTTATGCTTATCCTCCCACAGAGGAAGCTGATGGATGGCTTTCACTCACTCGAAGCAGCATGGGTAAGGAAGGCGGCCATTATAATGGGACACCGCCTGTGCCCCGTCTGCTGCTTCATGTCTCTGTGAGCACATTTTCCTTTGAGTTTTCCCGTACCTGTGTCTGGAGTTGGATGCAGCTATTGTGAGTTAGTTGAGGCAGCTATTGATAACAGAAGATACTTCGTCGGCAGCTCCCCCACCAGTGAAAGCTCAGGCCAAGAATTCAAGTCCCATTCCCAGAGTGGAAGTTGCAATGGAGGCTGACAGTCTAACGCTCTGCAGTCCTGATATTAAAGAATGAGTTGAAGGCAGATGAGGAGGGACCTTGTCTCAGAAAATTGAGAAGAATCAGCAGAGTCAAGATACAGCGAGGTGTTGTCCAATCGCGAGACATTTAAACCAAAGCTCCATTTGAATAGCAATTAAAGATCCTTCGGGCATTTGGAAGACATGGGAATTCTCCGTGTCTTAGCTCACATTTCCTCATCTCAGCACCAGCAAAGAACGCCTGTTAACTGGTTCTAAAGTCACTGCAATTTTTGTGATTGGAGACAAGTCTGTGGGGAGGAATGCTTGAAAGGTGTGACATTTGCTGACCCAGCGCTGGTTTCTGAGTGCGTGTGTTCCCCGTGTGAACCGCTCTGCTCTGGTTTCCCCCGACAGAATCCAAGCATCCCGATCCTGTTCAGCCTGCAGCGGGTGCTGCTCCTGCTGGGGCTCTTCTACACGGGCCTCCTGCCATTCTTTCCCCTGCGAGAGCAGTTCCTGGAGATCCCCATGCCCTCCATCATTCTGAAGTAAGTGAAGGGTTTCGACTCCTGGGGAGGGAGCTGCAAGTCGTCCCCTGACCTCGACGTGTTCTCTCCCCCCCCCCCCCCCCCCCCCCGGAGGCCGAAGGCAGGTGTACTGGCAGAGTGGGCTGGAGCCGTGTCCATCTTGGGAGAGGGGGGCTCTCCGTGACAAGGAGATCGTTTGCCATGTACTGTACCCTGGTCACAGGGAAGGGACACTGGGAGTGCTGCTAAGATTGGGAGTTATTCCTTTTCCCGTGTGGCTGGTTCCTCCCTTTCCCGAAAACGTTTGGCCCGCATTGACCCACACGTTTGAGGTCCTGGGATGCAGTCTGTTCTCCGGTGATGTTGTCTACAACCAAGCTTAACTGTGTCCTTGCCCCAGAGAGAGAGAGAGAGAGAGAGAGAGAGAGAGAGAGACGCCTGCACTTCCAGCCAAGGTCACCAGATGGTGCAATGGAGCGGGTTTTCTCCTGGATTAGCCTCCCACCACCAGAACTGATGAGGACCTCTGATGGTTCTCAGGGGCGTGAGGAGCTCCTTATCTTGGAGATATATCACTGTTTCCTCATTGTCACTGACTCTAACTCCCTCCCAACTCCACTGTGGCCCTTCGCCAGAAGGACTGCCGTGGTTCCAGAGGGCAGCTCAGCACCGCATTTACCCAGAGCAGTGAGGGAGAGGCAATAAATTCTGTTCTTGTCCACAATCTCCGGGTCTAAACAAATCCCTCATCTGATCTGCCGGTGGTTGGATGGTGTCTCCACATCCCCACTCCACGACCTCGGCTCTGCTGCACAATCCTTGATGCCGCGTTGGTAATTTCACCTTCAGAACCCTGATCTTGTTCTGGCCCCTTCCCCAGCCCGCAGCCCTGCACAAGGGGGGGGGTCCACATTCCATCTCCCCACCAGTGGGGCAGTGTGACCCTCACCGGACCCAGAGAGGAGCCACACCGACCGCTGGCTGCTCCCACACTTCCTGCAGCCTCCCTGTGGCCATATCGGAGACAAGCTGTTACCGTGGCGGCAGGGAGCAACTGCAGCAGTTTGCTGCCACTCCCTCTCACCGCGTGTGTTCCTCCTCCATTTCCCAGGCTGAAGGAGCCGTGCAAGATATCCTGGACCCGACGGCTGGTGATCTGGCTCGCTGACACGTGAGTGCCTGAGACTCATTTGAAGCTAATGTCTCTGCCCACCCCAAACCCCCTCTGGTGTCCCCTCACTCCCATTCCTATTCCTTTGGTATCTCCCACCCCACCCCTCCCCCCTCAATTGTCTGGTATCTCCCTGCCCCCCCACAGCCCCCCAATCAATTGGTATCTCCCTCCACCCCTCCAATCAATTGGTATCTCCCTCCACCCAATTTCCCCCCCCCCCAATCAATTGATATCTCCCTCCACCCAACCCACCCCTCAATCAATTGGTATCTCCCACCCTCCCCCTCCCAATCAATTGGTATCTCCCTCCACCCAACCCCCCCCCCAAATCAATTGGTATCTCCCTCCCCCCCCCCCCCCCAAAATCAATTGGTATCTCCCTCCTCATTCTCCTCCTCTTCCAGCCCCCCCCCCACCCCCCCACCTAATCAATAGGTATATTCCTCTCCAGCCCCCCCCCCCCCCACCCCTGGTCCTCTGATGTCCTCCTCCTCTCCCACTGCCTCTTCCCCCCCCCCCATGTATCTGCCACCCACCCCATTCCATCTCCGGTCTTCCCTTGCTCCTTCACTTGCCTTCCCCCCCACCCCCAGCGCTTCCATGCCCTGCCGTCCCTCCTCCCTCCCTCCCTCCCTCCCTCCCTCTCCCCTCCAACCCAACCCCCCCACCTGTCGCCACTGCCCGACCGTGCGGGACAGGTTACGCGAGACGTTGAGCATTCCGATCCCAGTGGGAGCATTCAGTGGGTGACTGTGATATTCGTCATCTTCTCCCCTGCCAGCTTACTGATGAGGAAATGTCTCTTTGAGCATCTCAAAGCGAGAGGAATTCAGGTGAGATTTGCACTTTCATTCTGGTGCCTGTGAGATATTTTGTACTTGGCTTCTCCAGAGAGAGGGACCTTTTTAATTTGCTCTTGGTATCGGTCACATCCATGGCAGACGTCTGTAAACAGGTTCTCAACCTGTCAGCTAAAACTGGGAGCTCAGCCTGCCTCTCCATACAGTCACCCTTGTTTGAGTGCCGTGTTAAACCAAGGACCCCTCCCCCTCTCTCCGGGATCGACCTAGAAAACCTTGTCGCTCTATTTCGAGGAAGACCGAGGGGAAGCGCCCCATTATCCCTGGGCCAGCATCGCCACCTCGCGTTGCCATCTGTGGGAGCTTGCTGTGCGCACATTGGCTGCCTTGTGACCCATGTTGTAGCAGCGACTGTGCCTCGTGATAAAAACAGAAAATGCTCAGCAGGTCAGGCAGCATCTGTGGAAGCTTATCGTAGGGTGAATGCACGCAGTCTTCTTCCCAGGGTTGGGGAGTCAAGAACTAGAGAGCATAAGTTTAGGGTGAGAGGGAAGAGATTTAGTAGGAACCTGAGGGGTAACTTCATGCAGAGGGTGGTGTGTATATGGAACGAGCTGCCAGAGGAAGTGGTTGAGGCAGGTACATTAACAACATTTAAAAGACAGTTGTACAGGTACATGAATGAGAAAGGTTTAGGGGGATTTGGGCCAAACGCGGGCAAATGGGACTAGCTTGAATATGTATTATGATTATGCTGGAATCTGGAGCAATGCACGGAACAAAAAGCTAAAGGAACTCAGCGGGTCGGGCAGCATCTGTGGAGGGAGGTGGACAGTCAACGTTTCGGGTCGAAACCCTTCATCTCAACTCATCTGGTTTTGTGTGTTGGGTGGCTTGGTCAGCATGGACCCATTGGGCCAAATTACTGTCTCATATTCTATGACACTAATCTGAAATGTTACCACTGTTCCTCTCTCTATGGATGCTGACTGACCTTCTGGGTGTTTCCAGCACTCTCTAGTTCTGAGGGGGTTCACCTATGAGGAGAGATTGAGTCGCCTGGGACTATACTCACTGGAATTCAGAAGAGTGAGAGGGGATCGTATAGAAACATAGAAAATTATGAAAGGGATATGTAAGATAGAGGCAGGAAGGTTGTTTCCACTGGTAGGTGAGACTAGAACTAGGGGACATAGTCTCAAAATTCAGGGGAGTAGATTTAGGACGGAGATGAGGAGGAACTGCTTTTCCCAGAGAGTAGTGAATCTGTGGAATTCTCTGCCCAGGGAAGCAGTAGAGGCCACATCATTAAATATATTTAAGACACAGTTAGATAGATTTTTGCACAGTAGGGGAATTAAGAGCTATGGGGAAAAGGCAGATTGGTGGAGCTGAGTCTACGGCCAGATCAGCCATGATCTTATTGAATTTGCAGAGCAGGCTCGACGGGCCAGACGGCCTCCTCCTGCTCCTGTTTCTTATGTTTCGACTCCGCAGCATCTGACGTGTTTTTCACCTTTCGTTCTTTGTTTCTAGTTCCCTGTAACTGTGCACTCACACACTGGATCCCATTCCCTTCAACACCGAAACTCTTCTCATCTCTGCCCTGCCGGAGATTTTCTCCTTTGTTCCCCACCCCGTTTCTCTGTAGCTGAAAACCTGTCCTGCTGGTCACCCCCTCCCGTACTGATGGGATGGCAGCTGTTCCTCTCCCTGCTGGTGCTTCCTGACCACACCAGTGCCGCCACCGCTGGGCAGGCACGGGTAGTGTAGCAGTTAGCGTAACGCTATTACAGCGCCAGCGACCCAGGTTCAATTCCGGCCACTGTCTGTAAGGAGTTTGTACGTTCTCCCCGTGTCTGCGTGGGTTTCCTCCAAGTGCTCCGGTTTCCTCCCACGTTCTAAAGACGTACGGGTTAGGAAGTTGTGGGCGTGCTATGTAGGAGCCGGGACCGTGGTGACACTTGCGGGCTGCCCCCAGAACACTCTACACTCCATTTCCTCCATTAAATCTCCCCTTAGCTTCTCTGCTCAAAGGAAAACGATCCAATTTCCATCTTAGACATAGGAGGTGATCATTTGGCCCAAAGAGTCTATGCTGGCTCTCAGAGGAATCCTGTTCCCCCACTAACATATTCTCCCCACATTCCCATCAATTTCACCTCCACCCCCACCCCAGATTCCACCATTCACCTACACACTAGGGGGCAATTTACAGCGGCCAATTAACCCACTGACCCGCATGTCTTTGGGCTGTGGGAGGAAACCCGCACAGTCACAGGGAGGACAAACTCCACACAGACAGCACCAGAGGTCAGGAATGAATCCGGGCTCTCTGGAGATGTGAGGCAGCAGATTTATTAATTGTATATAACATTGTGCTGTATTACAGTTTAAAGCTTTATAACATTGTGTGATTACAGTTTAAAGCTGTATAACAGTGTGATTACAGTTTAAAGCTGTATTACATTGTGTGATTACAGTTTAAAGCTGTATAACAGTGTGATTACAGTTTAAAGCTGTATTACATTGTGTGATTACAGTTTAAAGCTGTATAACAGTGTGATTACAGTTTAAAGCTGTATTACATTGTGTGATTACAGTTTAAAGCTGTATAACAGTGTGATCACAGTTTAAAGCTGTATTACATTGTGTGATTACAGTTTAAAGCTGTATAACAGTGTGATCACAGTTTAAAGCTGTATTACATTGTGTGATTACAGTTTAAAGCTGTATGACATTGTGTGATTACAGTTTAAAGCTGTATAACAGTGTGATTACAGTTTAAAGCTGTATAACAGTGTGATTACAGTTTAAAGCTGTATTACATTGTGTGATTACAGTTTAAAGCTGTATAACTGTGTGATTACAGTTTAAAGCTGTATTACAGTGTGATTACAATTTAAAGCTGTATGCCATTGTGCTGTATTACTTGTGTTACTGTGTTGCCCAAAATGTTTTTCTCTCTCAGCCGTTCTTGTGAGTTTCGGTGTGGTGGGGGGGGCGTGCGGCAGGACTGTGGCTTCTCGCATGCACTCACCAGCTCCCTCTTCCTTCCACCCTCACCCCAGGTCTACATCTGGGTTTTGAACGACGAGGAAGACTTCAAGAGAGCCTTTGACTTGGGAGCAACAGGTGTCATGACAGATTACCCAACACAGCTGAAGGAGTTCCTGGAGACTTACACCATCAAAGAGCAGTAGGGCAAGAGGTGGGAGAGGACCAGAGGAGAGGATCACCTCAGTTCGGGCCGGTCAGTTGAGGTTGTAGCCGGGACTCTCTCCCGACGGAAGTAAGCCTTTGCTGCAGCAACAGATTGGCTTGAATCAATGCGTTTCGTTGTCTTCTGCCTCACGTTCCAGTAGGCTGCATTCCTTTTGAAAGTTGAAGGTTTGTTTGAATCATTACAATATAAATATTTAAACCACTTTGAGTTATTTCAAGCCAGATGTTTGTTGGGAAACATTTCCCTTGTGTTAACATCCGTGTAGATTTATATTTCAAAAAAAAAGTTTCTCTTGAACACTTGTGAAACAGCTACAACCTGTGGCGTTAGACCATTTCACCCACTGTATGTGCACGGGCACTTTGAAAGATCACCCCAATTTTGCCACTCCGCTCTCTTTTCCTTTCCAACTGTTTATCTGATTCCTTTTGGAAGATGGGATTGAACCTGCTTCCACCGCCTCAGGTGCTGACTTCCAGATTTCAACAATGAAAATGATGACCATTTTGGAATAAAACTTGGGGCCTTCGACCAGCCAGAAGTGAAACTACAGTTTACAGAGGTGGCCTCTGCGGGCTGGGGCAAGATATCTTCAGTGGGGGAGGGAGAGGTTTGTGGGCAGGGATCCTCTTCTGAAACCTGATTGCAGTGATAAAGAGGCCATTCAGCCCATCGAACCTGTTCTGCCATTCGATGTGATTGCAGTTGCTCTGTTTGTTGGCTGTGGCCCAGCCTGGGTTCCTTGCATTGACTCCGTCTGGCAAAAGAGTCGTGATCTGGGGTTGACGGCGATGGACTCCGCCCTGGTCAGGAGCCTTGAACCCTCTACCCGCAGACGCATCTCCAACCCCCTCCCCTGGTGTCACACCCTGTCCTCTTGGTGCTGGACACACGCACCAAGGCCAGTGTCCTCTCTATCCACATCGATTCCTTCCAAAATCCCAAAAGCACCTCTATCTGGTCTCCCCTGAGCCGTCGGCGTTCTGGGAGGGGGAGCCCGGTTTAATCCCGTTTGTCCTCTTTGACTCAGGCTGACTAACCTGGCCCGGCTTAGTTGGGAACCAAACCTGGAACTGTGTGCTCACTGGGCCAGCGGTGGGGCTGAGAGTTGGTGGATCAGGCGCTGGCTGTGTCACTGCCCGTACGTGGTTATGTTGGCCAGCACAGTGTGCAAGGGTGCCTCTACAGAACGGCTGGGATCCGTGGTCACCACCAGTGTGGGTTTGTGCCTGAGCTGTTAGCCCACTAACGGACTCCCCACCTTGGGAGTGTCGGACCCTACGATCAGATATTCACAGTGGATGTTGGCTGTGGGTTTGAAGCCAACCTTTGACCAGTAGATGGGAAGCGGGGCGAGTCTGTGGGAGGGACTTGGGCTGGGTGGGATCTCACGGACTTGGCCCCCAAAAAATGAAGTTAAGCCGAATCCACATGTGGATGGAGATAACTGGACACACAGAACTATCTGCTCTCTGCCCGAGTGTGAATAGAATTTGTCGTCACTGTTTTTGTTGCCCTTGTTCTAATTTTAGCATTAGCTGGTCTTTCACTGTGTTGTCTTTCAGTCAAGTCTACCTGCTGCTAAAAGGACTCGTGGAGAAAACAGGGTTTTTGTTCCACAATAATAAATGTATCTTGTGTCTAGTCTTGACGCAGGAGATAAATGCATCCTCACCCACTAACCCCAGCAGGAATAGCCAGCTGGAGCCTGGGCTGGCTACAGTTAATCAACTTCACTTCAGTGGAACAGCAGATAATTAATGCATCGTGTTGTAGATACTGGTAAATACTGTCCTACTAAATTGTATGATTAAAATGTTGTGATTTGTGAGTGTTTAAATGTTTTTTTTAATGAAAGAGACTCTTCATAATGACACATACTATTGCTGTTTGGTGTGATGATTTCTTCTGAAGGTATTAGCCGCTCTTCTGCATCCTTCTGTTCCCCAAAACACTTATCGTCCCCACCCTCAGCTGACCGTGCACTCAGACTCCAGACACTTGAAGTCCGGGGAATGGCAGGGTGGATGGTCAAAGTCGAGTTTATTGTCACAGGCACAAGTCCATGTGTGCACAGGTGCAATGAAAAACTTATTTGCAGCAGCATCACAGGCACAGAGCATCAGATACTCAACATTCACAAGAAAAACATATAAAATTATACAAGAGAGAACAGAATTAGAGCAAAGAAAACCGAAGTCCATTGTTGTGCGAAGTGGTCATAATGTTGCTATACTGAGGTTTTGCCGGTTGGTTCAAGAACCGAATGGTTGAAGGGAAGTAGCTGTTCTCGAACATGGTGGTGTGGGGCTTCAGGCTTCTGTACCTCCTGCCTGATGGGAGCTGCGAGAAGATGGCACGGCCCGGATGGTGGGCATCTTTGACGATGGACGTTGGTTTCTTGAGGCAGCAGCACCTGTAGATACTCCCGATGGTGGGGAGGCTCAAAGTTCATTAAGAGGGGGATGTAGGGTTGAATCCTGCTGAAGGGTCCCAGACCTGAAACGTTAACTGTTTGTCTTTCCACAGATACTGCTCAACCTCGAGTTCTTGCAGCATTTTCTTTTTTAATTTCATCTCACGCAGACTGTCCTGTCCTTGATAATGTGGCTAACGTCGCCATCTGATGACTAATGCAGGAAGTGCTACTGGGAATCCACAGCTGGCCGATTCCCTTAGATTGTTAACTGGTGGGGGGCTGACGTAAATTTAAATTTGATTTCTTCTCCTGCTCTACCCTGCCTCTATTTTTCACTCCTGAACTGAACAACTTTATAAGTTGTTGGTGAGACTGCACTTGGAGAATTGTGTACAGTCCTGGTTGCCCAGCTAGAGGAAGGGTGGCATTAAGCTGGAAAGGATGCAGAAGGCTCATGGGGATGTTACCGAGACTGGAGGGCTTGTGTTATAAGAGGAGGTAGGATCGGCTCAGATTTTTCTCCCCAGGAACATGGGAGGTTGAGGAGCATGGGGTGACCTTACGGAGGTGCATAAAACCGTGAGGGGTGCAGATAAAACTTTATTTATGCAGCACAGTAACAGGCCCTACCGGCCCAACGAGCCCGCGCCGCCCAGTTACACATGGCGTGAATGGGCACAGTCTTCTTCCCAGGGTAGGGGACTCCAAAACTGGAGGGCATAGGTCTAAGGTGAGAGGGGAAGGGTTTAAAGGGGACCTGAGGGGCAGGTTTTTCCACACAAAGGGTGGTGAATATATGGAACGAGCTGCCAGAGGAAGTGGTAGAGGCGGGTGCAATTATAACATTTAAAGGATATTTGGACAGGTTCATGGATAGAAAAGGTTTAGAGAGATGTGGGTCAAACACGGGCAAATGGAAGGGATCGCGTGTGTCATGGATGGTGTGAGCGAGATTCTCACCTGAAGTATTGCGGGTGCGTTTTGCGGTCGTTAGTTAGCGTTATTGCTGTAGTTAGAATCTGTCTGCATAATTTTTTCTTCTTTCTTGTATTAGATGTTGTAGTTTTGACACTGGATGTCCTTTTGTAGTGCTTTTAGCGAATAAACGTATAGAAAAAACACAGGCAAATGGGACCAGCTTGGGTAGACTCCTTGGTCAGCATGGACGAGTTGGGCCGAAGGGCCTGTTTCCGTGCTGTGTGACTCTGACTCTATAACAGTGTGTGGTACGATTGTATACTCCACAAATCCAGCCCAGAGGTTGCTTTCTCCAGTCCTGATTCAGTACAGCTGAACGGTGAAGTCTCCAGCCCAGACCCACATCACCACTGAGAAGTCCTCCAGGTCACTGCTGGCCAGAACCCTCACTGCACCAGCCCTGTACCTACTGCAGCTACACCAGCAGCCAGAGGCAGTGAATGACTCCCCTCCTGACGTTCCCAACGACCTAAGGCACAAGTCAGGAGGGAGGTGAAATACTCTCCAACGACCTGGATGAGTGATCCTTACCACTAGGAAGGACAGGCAGCAGGCAGAGGGGAACACCACCACCTGCAGATTCCCCTCTAAGTCACACACCATCCTGACTTAGAAATATATCGCAAATACCAAAACAGGAAACGCTGTAAATACTCAGCTGGGCAGGCTGCATCCGTGAGAAGTGAAACAGAGTTAATGTTGTTGAAGATTTAATTTCTGACAGGTTCTGATGAAGGATCTTCGACTTGAAATATTACCTCTGTTTCTCTGCCCACAGATGCGGCCTTGCCTCCTGAGTATTTCCAGCATTTTCTGTTTTTATTTTACATTTCCAGCATCTGCAGCTCTTTTTTAATTTCACTTTGGAAATCTCCTGCCCGTTCTTTATCGTCACAGGGTCTGAATCCTGGAACTCCCCAACAGCACAGGGGGAGCGCCTTCACCAGAAGTACTGCAGCAGTTCAAGTGGGCAGCTCACCAGGTTCTGCATCGCAGCTGGGAATGAATATTTAATGCCGGCCTTGGCCAAGTCCTGTAAATGATTAAAAACATCCTTTAAATAGCCTGGAAGGTGCCAGCACAGAGGTGCTTCACATCCTGCAGCAGGTTACTCTCAAACCACATGCGGTGAGGAGCAAATATAAACTGCTTGAAAAAATCGTGTGGTCTGTGGCTGTGCAAAGCCTGAACAGGTTGAAAGAATCTGTGGCTGTGTGTGTGTGTGTGTGTGTGTGTGTGATTGTCTTTGTGAGCTGTGTGCCCACTTCTGCATTAAGTGTGTTTGAGTGTGAGCTGTGTGTGAATGTTCACCGTGAGAACACAATGGAATACTCTCCACTTTCCTAAATTTTTTTTATCGTTTCAAAATATACAAGACACCCCTGGATTACAAATGCCCAATTTACAGGCACCCTCTACATACAAACGTGCTCCTATAAAAATATGGAATTCCAAAGCCTGACATACATACTGTACATATGTTTGTTTCTGTGAGCGACAGAACTGGTTTCCTCTCTCTCTGATCAGTCTGATGTGTTTTTGATGCCACTCATTACAATCCTGTGGAGGTGTGTTACCGCATCGAGTGATTTTTGTGTGTTATCTGATTTAGGGACAGAATCTACCTGATGCCGTCTGTCATAACGGAACCTGTTCATTACCTGAATGGCCTGTTTTGATAATTCTTGTACCACAGAACATTCAAGTCAATATCTTCATCACAAGTCAGTTAACAGGACAGGTACACGGATAGGAAAGGTTTCCAAGGTGATGGGCCAAATGCTGGTAAATGGGACCAGGTTGGATGGGCGTCTCAGCTGACGTGGACCAGTTGGGTTGAAGGGCCTGTCTCCATTGGTATTGTTTTATTATTGTCACTTGTACCGAGGTACAGTGAAAAAGTTGTCTTGCATACCGGTTGTACAGGTCAATTCATTACACAGTGCAGTTACATTGAGTTAGTACAGAGTGCATTGAGGTAGTACAGGTAAAAACAATAACAGTACAGAGTAAAGTGTCACCGCTACAGAGAAAGTGCAGTGCAATAAGGTGCAAGGTCACAACAAGGTAGATCGTGAGGTCAAGAGTCCATCTCATTGCATAAAGGAACCGTTCAGTATTCTTATCACAATGGGGTAGAAGCTGTCCTTAATTCATGCTGTGTGACTCTGTAACTCTCACATAAGCAAGGCACCGGTTATTATTTCTAGACAACCCCTGAGCAACCCTGGGGTTTTAATGTGGATTAATTGGTGTGCAGCAGCGGCAGAGGCCTATGATCCTTCCCCATGCAGCCTTGCAGCAGCTGCAACCCGTTTCATCGCATTCCTCAGCGCGTAGTCCTGGAGGAAAGGGAATGCCAGTTTGCAGCATCTTGCTCTGGAATGCCAGAGATCTCCAGCTGGTCAGAGGACCCCTTTCACTGTGTTAATGGGTTTTCCAGCAGCAGTCAATGTCTGCCTTGGTTTGCATCCCTGGGAACAGAGACCCGTGTTACGCAGCTGTTCAGGACAAGCCTCGACAAAGACTCCTGCATCTCTTCCCAGACATTCTTGGCAAAGACACATCATCTAAGGAGCTGGGCAACAGTCTCATTTCCAGTGTAACTGTCACAAAGGCAGCGTAGAGTGTGTCCAAAGTGCTCTAACTGGGTCTTTCTCACCACCGAATGTGCAAGGTCTTGGTTTGAAAGGTTTGGCGACGAGGCATTCTGCTAAGTGACTGGCAGACTGCTGGAGGAACCACCACCTCCTATAACCACAGGGCCCTGAGAGCATCATGTGCAGACCACCGCCTAATAGATCTGTGATCAAAGGGTAAAGTGTTGTACAAGGGACAGCTGGTCAGTCCTGATGCAGGGTTTCGAGCCGAAATGTTGACATCTCCTCCCCACCCCCCCCCCCCCCCCCCCCCCCCGCACAGATGCTGCTCGACCCACTGAGTTCCTCCAGCAGATTGTGGGTTGCTCCAGATCCCGGCATCTGCAGTCTTGTGTCTCCATAGAACAGTACAGCACAGGAACAGGCCCTTCAGCCCACAAGGTCTGTGCTGACCATGAAGCCAATTTAAACTGTGCACCTGCCTGCACATGGTCTGTATCCCTCATTTCCATGCCTGTTCAGGTATCTGTATAAATGCCTCTTAAACGCTGTTATCGTATCTGCTTCCAACACTTCCCCCAGCAATGCGTACCAGGCACCCACCACTCTCTATGTAAAGAAACTTGCCTCATAAATTTCCTTCAAACATCCCCCCTCTCTTATCGAACCTATGCCCCCTAGAATTTGACATTTCCACCCTGAGAAAAAGTCTCTGACTCTCTACCCTATCTATACCTCTCATCATTTTATTAACTTCTATCAGGTCTCCCCTCAGCCTCTGATGCTCCAGAGAAAACAACCTAAGTTTGTCCAACCTCTCCTTATAGCTCATACTATCTAATCCAGGCAGCATCCTGGTGAACCTCTTCTGCACCCTCTCCAAGGCCTCCAGATCCTTCCTATAGAAGAGATGGAAATCTACTTTGCGCCTTATTGTCTACCTGCAATGCACTTCCTCTGTAGCTGTGACACTTTACTCTGTATTCTGATATTGTTTTTACCCTGTACTACCTCAATGCACTGTGTAATGAATTGATCTGTACAATTGGTATGCAAAACAAGTTTTTCACTGTACCTTGGTACCAGTGACAATAATAAACCAATACCAATACATAGTGGCACAGTAGTGTAGCAGTTAGCGTAACGCTATTACAGCGCCAGCGACCCAGATTCAATTCTGGCCGCTGCCTATAAGGAGTTTGTACGTTCTCCCCGTGTCTGTGTGGGTTTCCTCCGGGTACTCTGGTTTCCTCCCACATTCCAAAGACGTACGGGTTAGGAAGTTGTGGGCGTGCTATGTTGGTGCCGGAAGCGTGGTGAAACTTGCAGGCTGCCCCCAGCACATTCTTGATAACGCGTTTCACTGTGTGTTTCGATGTACATGTGACCAATAATAAATATCTCATCTTACTTTATACAGTGCGGTGACCAGAACTGCACACAATACTCATCTGTGGCCTAACCAAAGTTTTATACAGCTGCAGCACGACTTCCTGATTCTTATACTCAATGCCCTGTCAGATGAAGGCAAGCACGCCGAACACCTTCTTTACGACCCTATCTAGTTGTGTTGCCACTTTCAGGGAGCTATGGACTTGGACCCCAAGATCCCCCTGTACATCAGTGCTCCTCCGGGTACGGACATTTACCGTATCCTTTCCTCTTGCATTTGACCACCTGAAGTGCAAAATAGGGCTTTCTAGATCCTGGCTCTGCTAGTATTGAAATGTGATGAGGATTCATATCTCCAGCAACCTTTCAGGCAGTGAGTTCCAAATCTCAATCACTCTTGTAGTGAAAACATTTTACTCCCTCTCAACTTTTCGACCAGGTAACTCAAGGGTCTGTCTGCCGGTACCCACCTCTCTGCCGAGTGGAATAGGTCCTCCCCGCTGCCCCTGCCCAGACCTCCCTTAACTCTAGACCCATGCCAGTTCCCATTGCGTGAAATGTCCCTGCAAGTCAGGGTCTCTCGTGGCCGGGAAGTGTGTGAAGGACTCCCCACCCAGGTGTGATATGAAATAAGATCATATTACTGGGAGGAGTGGGGTGGGGGGCTGGGTAAAACACTTAGGCTGCAGCTCTTACAAGATATTGCACAACCAGTGAGGATTTGTTGTGCTGCGGTGTCAAAGCGGAGCACAGTAAGATCCCACAATCAATGCTGATGTGATGATTTTTTAAAAAAATTTTCACTCAGGGGTAAATGTTGGGCAGGACACAGGTTTCTGGAATCAGAATCAGAGTAAAATTAGTTAACACTGGCTTATATGATGTAAAATTTGTTTTTGTGGCAGCAGTGCTGTGCAAAGTTGTAAAATTACTGTAATCCCAAAAATAAATGTAAATTGCAAAATAACAGAAAAATGAGGTAGTGTTCATGGCACCATGGCCTCATTTACATCCAACTGGGCACTGCACTTCCTCTGTAGCTGTGACACTTTACTCTGTATTCAGTTATTGTTTTACCCTGTACTACCTCAATGCACTGTGTAATGAATTGACCTGTGCGAACGGTATGCAAGACAAGTTTGATCCAATACCAGAGGGCATGCATTTAAGGTGAGGCGGGGTAGGTTCAGAACAGACGTGAGGGGTACGTCTTTTACTGAGAGCGCGGTGGATGCCTGGAATGTGTTGCCTGATAGGGTGGTGAAGGCAAATTCATTGGGGGCTTTTAAGAGGGGCTTGGATGGGCACATGAATGAGAGGAAAATAGAAAGATATGGGCATTCTGTAGGTGGGAGGGATTAGCTATGTCGGCAC
Organism: Pristis pectinata; assembly: GCF_009764475.1. NCBI lineage: Eukaryota > Metazoa > Chordata > Chondrichthyes > Rhinopristiformes > Pristidae > Pristis > Pristis pectinata. Next base: position 5,542,136 of record NC_067425.1, on the reverse strand, counting down.
AACACTGTGGGCCGAAGGGCCTGTTCTGTGCTGTAGTGTTCTATGTTCTATGGAAGTTTTTCACTGTACCTCGATACAAGTGACAAGAATAGATGTCTAAAAGGCAGTGTCTCTGACAGTGCTGCACTCCCTCACTGCTGCACTGAGAGAGTTTTCAGGTTTCCTTATGACACAAAAGGAAGCCATTTGGCCCGTCGAGTCCATGCCAGCCCTCAGAGCGCACCCATCAACCCATTCTCTTTCATGCGCCCAGCAAATCCCTCTGTTTCCCTGCCACACACCCGCATACCGGAGACAGGTTACACCAGCCAACTAACCTCCCAACCCGCATGGCTTTGGGATGTGGGAGGAACCCAGAGCACTCGGGGGGGGGGGACCCACGCAGTCACAGGGAGAACGTGCGAGCTCCGGACAGACAGCACCGGCAGTCGGAATCGAGGCCGTGAAGCAGCAGCATTACCCACTGCACCATTGTGCCGCCTCTAATATAAATGCTCCGTTTTTCTCTCTCCAGTTTTGGGCCCAGGTTGAGTTGACAATCCCCCAGCCGTGTCCTAATTCGATGAGTGTGGGTTGTAACCACAGAGGATGCACCACCACACCACTCCACTGCCCCCAGGAGTGGGCTGTGAGGGATTGGCACCACTTAGAGAGGCGACAGTCAGTCATACAGCACGGAAACAGGCCCTTCGGCCCAACTTGTCCATGCTGACCAAGATTCCCATTTAAGCTGGTCCCATTTCCCTGCGTTTGGCCCATATCCCTCTAAACCTTCCCTATCCCCGTACCTGTCCAAGTGCCTTTTAAACATTCTTAATGTACCTGCCTCAACCACTTCTACTGGCAGCTCGTTCCACGTACTGACCACCCTCTGGATGAAAAAGTTGCCCCTCAGGTTCCTGTTAAATCTCTCCCCTCCCACTTTAAACCTGTGCCCTCTAGTTCTTGATTCCCCAACCGTGGGAAAGAGACTGAGTGCCTTCACCCTATCTATGTCCCTTCATAAATCCTTGACATCATAACAACAACTTGTATTTGCATAACACCTACAACATTGTAAAACATGGCAAAGAGTTTCTGGAGGAGCATCATCAAACAGAATTTAACACCAAGTCATGTGGAGAGCTTCAGCGATGATTGGCCAAAGAGGTTGGTTTAAGGGGGCTTCTTATAAAGGTTATTGTGGTAGTTTGGGAGTGGAGGGAGTTTCAGATAAATCCAGGAACGATGAAATAAATCCAGGAAAGCTGCCAACATAATCGAGGACCCCCCCACCACCCCGGACATTCTCTCTTCTCCCCTCTCCCGCCGGGCAGAAGATACAAAAGCCTGAAAGCACGTATCACCAGGCTCAAGGACAGTTTCTATCCCGCTGTTAGAAGACTATTGAACGGACCTCTCATACGCTAAAGATGAACTCTTATCTCCTAATCTACTTCATCGTGGCCCTTGCACTTTATTCGTCTACCTGCACTGCACTTTCTCTGTAACCGTCACACTATATTCTGCAGTCTTTTCTCTTTTACTACCTCGATGTACTTATGTATGGAATGAACTGTCTGGATAGCATGTAGAGAAAAGCTTTTCATTGTATCTCAGTACATAAGACAATAATAAACCAATTCCAATTCCAACATTTAGTGGATTATTTAGATATTATCCAGATGCACGGTTCTTGCTGATAATACTGTGTCTGGCCCACTTCCTCCTGTCTCAGGATGGCCACTCCATCAGCCAGCAATACACAGAAGGTGACGGTGATTCTGTCATTGTGCCTGTGCCTCTTCTCCATTATAGAACACTACAGCACAGTACAGGCCCTTCGGCCCACAATGTTGTGCTGACATTTTATCCTATTCTAATATCTATCTAAACCTTCCCTCCCACATAGCCCCCCATTTCTCTATCATTCATGTGTCTATCTAAGAGTCTCTTAAATGTCCCTAATGTATCTGCCCCCACAACCTCTGCCGGCGGTGCGTTCCACGCACCCACTGCTCTGTGTAGAAACAAAACTTACCCCTGACATCCCCCTTATACCTTCCTCCAATCACCTTAAAATTATGTCCCCCTCTTGTTAGCCATTGTCGCCCTGAGAAAAAGTCTCGAAAAGTGCTTTCCCATTCCTCCCTCTCCCTGTAAACTTGCTCATTTCCCCCTCAAGTAAAATGCCGGATTAGTTAAGGGGATTTGTTTGTCATGTTTGTGCGAGGGAGGCAGTTCAAACCAGTGTCCCCGGGGGATGAGCTGCCTTTGGCTGTGGATGACACCAGGACAGGGCGAGGGTTAGATTTCAAACCTACTTCTTGTTCCAGTTCTCGGTCCCTCTGCAGACGGCAGCGTGGACGTAATAGTCATTTGTTTTCCAAGGAACCCTGAGAGAAACTATCGACTGGGGAATGAGGCCTTTTTTTGCGGATAATGTCAACGTCAGGCTGGGTCACAGCTGTGGGATCCATCGGGAACTTCATCACTCCTGTCACAGGTGAGCAGAGCGCCACCAGGGGTCAGTGTGAGCCCAACGTTGACAGCTTCAGGTTCCTCGGTGGAAGTATCACCAACAATTTGTCTTGATCCAGCCATGTAGATACAGCCAAGAAAGGGCACCGACACCCCTACTTCCTCAGAAGGCTGAGGAAATCCGGCATGTCCCCGATGACTCATACCAACTTACGCAGATGCACCACAGAAAGCATCCTATCCGGATGCGTCACAGCTTGGGAAGGCAACTGCTCTGTCCGAGACCGCAAGAAGCTGCAGAGAGTTGTGGACACAGCCCAGCGCATCATGGATACCAGCCTCCCCTCCATTGTCTCTGTCTACACTTCCCGCTGCCTCGGGAAAGCAGCCAACATAATCAAAGACCCCACCCACCCCAGTCGTTCTCTCTTCTCCCCTCTTCCGTTGGGCAGAAGATCCAAAAGTTTGAGAGCACAAACCATCAGGCTCAAGGGCAGCTTCAACCCCACTGTTATCAGACTCTTGAACGGACCTCTCATGTGGCTAAAGATGAACTTTTGATCCCCCAATCTACCTTGTCGTGGCCCTTGCACCTTATTGTCTGCCTGCACTGCACTTCCTCTGTAACTGTAACACTTTATTCTGCCTTCTGTTTTCCTTTTAACTACCTTGATGTACTTCTGTACGGAATGATCTGTCCGGATGGCACGCAAACAAAAGCTTTTCACTGTATCTCGGTACACGTGACACTAATAAACCAATACCAACACCAAGGCTTGGTCTTCATCCCAGGTAGTCCCTCAGGATCGAGGGTGACTTGCTTCTGCTGTTAGATTCGCAGGTTATGAGGTGGCTGATGAGGCCACGGTGTGAACGGCAGGGTCTTCCACAGGCGGGGAAGGAGACGTCTGATGCGGCGGGTAGTCTCTGAGGTGATGAACTCCTTCTGCTGCTTTCCCAGAGCTTCCGTGTGCTCCCAATGCACGGACTGGGGGTTCTCAATACCATCCTGGCTGTTCCTTCTGCACATTGAGCAGTCGTGGCCCAGACTTTCCCAGGCATCAGTAGGGACGTTACATCTCTTCGAGGAGGCTTTGACCACCTCCTTGTTTCTTTTCCCCTCTCCATCTGGTGGTGCCTTCTCTTGACAGATCTAGGAATAGGGTGTCTGATCCGGGAAACTGGTGTCAGAATGACACAGACTGCCCGACACAGCAGACTGCGGATAACCTGAATGCCGGGGATGTCACCCTAGGTGGTGACACTGATGTTGGATCACCTATCCTTGCAGTAAATTTGCAGGATGATGTGGAGGCAGCATTGTGGTATCATTCCAGTGCCTTGAGTTTCCTAGTGCCAGTAGTCCAAGTCTCAGAAGGATCTAGAAAGACAGGGTTTGCTAATGCCCAGTAGATCCCAAGTTTTGTGCCAGGTCTGGGGTTTTGATCTTCAAACACCCTTTTCCTCAATCAGAATCAGAATCAGAGTCAGGTGACATCACTGACATATGAGGTGAAATTTGTTGTCTTGCGGCAGTGGTACAGTGCGAAGACATAAAATTACAGTAAATTACAAAAATAAATTATTGCAAAAAAAAGGAATAACGAGGCAGTGTTCATGGGTTCATGGACCGTTCAGAAATCTGATGGCGGAGGGGAAGAAGCTGTTCCTGAATCGCTGAGTGTGGGTCTTCAGACTCCTGTACCTCCTCCCCAATGGTAATAACGTGAAGAGGGCATGTCCCAGATGGTGAGGGTCCTTAGCGATGGATGCCGCCTTCTTGAGGCACCGCCTCTTGAAGATGTCCTCGATGGTGGGGAGGGTTGTGCCCGTGATGGAGCTGGCGGAGTCTACAACCCTCTGTAGGCTCTTGCGATCCTGTGCATTGGAGCCTCCATACCAGGCGGTGATGCAGCCAGTCAGAATGCTCTTCACTGTACATCTATAGAAATTCCTGAGCGTCTTTGGTGACGGACCAAATCTCCTCAAACTCCTAATGAAGTAGAGCCTCTGCCGTCCCTTCTTCATGATTGCATCAATGTGTTGGGCCCAGGATAGATCCTCTGAGATGTTGACGCCCAGGAACTTGAAGCTGCTCACCCTTTCCACCGCTGACCCCTCAATGAGGACTGGTGTGTGTTCTCCTGACTTCCCCTTCCTGAAGTCCACAATCAATTCCTTGGTCTTGCCGACATTGAGTGCGAGGCTGTTGTTGCGACAGCACTCAACCAGCCGATCCATCTTATCGGGAGATCCAGCAGGGATCACATCCATCAAGTCACAACGTAGTGGTCTCCAGGAAAAGTGGGAAGGATATGCCCAACATGGCCCTCATCCTGATGGCCAAATTTATGAATGGTGTTTGAGCTGTGCCTAGCCACACGGTCATGAGTGTAGAGTAGAGCAGTGGGCTAAGCAGCAACCAAAGAGTGATCTGGTGCGTTGAAGGCAACGGAGGATTTCCTCATCAATGCCAGTCTTGCCTGAGGGGGGCTGGTCCGTGTAGGTCAGAGTCTCACCATGAACCTTCGTAGTTTGAGGACAGAGTGGTGCCTTGGGGCAGGTTGGTGGAGGACCTTTGTTTGGTCGCAGTGCTTCTGCAGTTTGACAGAAAGACCACCAGGTGGTAGCAGTGCCCACTCTCTGACGTCACACATTCATCCCTTGAATATTTTAATGGATTTTTCATAGACAATAGATTCTGTTGAAATAGTAACAAATGTCTTCATTTATCGTGCCGCAGTTTGTACAGTTTTCACTCACACCTTTTCATCTCAGTGGTTCCGACGTTCATGTGAAAATATTTGATGGGCAAGATCGAGCTGGAGCCAGCCAAGTGCCCACACTGACAAGCTGCAGGTCCAGAGACCAGCTCGAGCTGACACTGTGTACCTGGGCATTGCCCGGGACCTGGGGAGGGCTGCAAGCAGCATCTGGGCATCAGGAGGAGGATCCCCAGAAAATGACTCAGTGATCAGTGGAGATGAAGGGTCTCGACCCAAAATGTTGGCAGTCCATTTCCCTCCACAGATGCTGCCTGACCCACTGAGTTCCTCCAGCATCTTTTGTGTATTGCAGTGATTGGCTATCTTGAGCTCTGGAGGTTCATATCTTCCTTTGACCTCGTGCGAGATCAGCCCTATCTGGGCATTTGAAATTCTGTGCTTTTTTATGGATTTATAATATTAACATTTTTGAGGCATTCTTACCATTGATGAACAAGTGTGAGGATTTTATTATTGATCTTGTATTAACTTATGCAATAAAGTTTTTAGTGTTAATGCTTCAACACAAGTGTAGCAGTTAGCGTATCGCTTTACAGCACCAGCGACCCAGGTTCAATTCCGGCCGCTGTCTGTAAGGAGTTTGTACGTTCTCCCCGTGTCTGCGTGGGTTTCCTACGGGTGCCCTGGTTTCCTCCCACATTCCAAAGACGTACGGGTTAGGAAGTTGTGGGCATGCTATGTTGGCACCGGAAGTTGTGGCGACACTTGCAGGCTGCCCCCAGAACACTCTACGCAAAAGGTGCATTTCACTGTGTGTTTCGATGTAAATGGGACTAATAAAGATATCTTATTACCTTATTATTATCTTATGATGTTATCCATACTAACCTGACAGTCTGATCTGGCTACACTAGTACCTTGTGGGTGGCCTTCTATCTTTTATTTTAACTTTTTATGTTTCCTTGCCCATTTAACTTCTCGTTTTCAGTTCATCCTGTAGATGACTGACATAAAAAGTCAAAACAGGTAGCAAAGTTTTCTGTCACATCCGTAGAGCCAAATGCCTCGTCCCCTAAATAGCTACATAATTAGAATTACCTTACAATGTGGGTGGTGCAGTGCTGCATCTGGTCAAGCTGCTGCCCCACAGCTCCAGCAACCCGGCTTCAATCCTGACCTCCAGTGCTGTCTGTGTGGAGTTTGCACGTTCTCCCTGTGACTGTGTCCTTTGTGAGTCCAACCACTGGAGTCTTCCCCCCCCACCCCCCGATGCCCAGTGGCTTTAGTTTTACCGTGTACCTATGATCAAATGCTGCCTTGAGGGCAAAGACGATCACTTCCCAACCTCTGAAGTTCTGCTCTTTGTCAATTTTAGGGCTGTGGCTGTGAACAAGGTCTGGATCCTAGTGTTCTTGACGAGAGCCAAACTGGGCATCATTGAGCAGGTTATAGATCGCCCTGTTGGTGACACCTTCCATCACTTTGCTGACGATCGAGGGAAGGTTCGTTGGGTTATAAGTGGTGGACTGGATTCGTCCTGTTTTATGGACACCGGATCCTGCTCATGGGGAATCTTGAGCTCACTCCGTAGGGGAATCAGATTGACTTTCTGAGTTGGATTCAGGATTAAGGGAGGCTTGATTGTGAAGGATTACAGAAGTGAGTCAGAACTTGTGGACAAACTCAAAGAGATAAATCGGCCAGTGTGGAATGTGGATTGGAAATAAATTGAACAAATCAGCGGCTGATTAATGAATCTTCCAGAGGAACAATGCACGATTGAAACAGTGTGGTTGATGAGCTTGTTTACTGTTATAGTTTCAGTAACAAAGAAGTCAAACAGAGATTACAGTGGTCCAGAGGGAGTTTCCAACATGAAAGGGTTTCTGTGCCACCAGAGGCTTGAGCTGGAGCCTTTGATGGGTCAGCACTATCAAATGGGCCTTCGATGCCCAGGGAAGGCAGGGCATCAGGGTTCAGGGCTGTCTGTGGGGGCAGAGTATTGGCTGGGTACAAGATGACTGACAGGGTCCTCGTCTCAGCCCAGACCAAGGGGTGAGAGGGTTCTGGTGACACAGGAGTCACCAGGGAGTTAATCACTGCCCAAAGGGGAAAGAGCTGCAATCTATCGCAACTCTCCTGACCTCAAGGGTTCCTCAATGGTTTTAGTTAATTAAATACTTTTTCATTGGAACAAGAGGCCATTCAGCCCCTCAACCCTGCTCTACTGTTCAATAAGATCACGTCTGATCCTTTACTGTCTCCCACGCAATCCCCAAATCCCTCAATCCCTTTGGTGGAAAAATCTCTCGATGTCAGTCTTGAATAAAACTCGACATCCGCAGCTGAGTTCCCGAGTTCCACAGATTCGCAACAGGCTGAGAGGAGAATTCCCTCTTGATCTCAGCTCTCAGAGAGTGGCCCCACGTACTGAGGTTTCACCCCAGGGTTTAGAATCGCCAGCCAGTAAACTCCCTGTCAGATCCCATCCCGACAAGAGCGGTGACTTGTCACCGAACACTCTAACAAACTTTGACAGATCTACTGTTGAAAGTGTCCTGACTGCTTGCATCAGGGTCTGAGATGGCAATTCAAATGCTCAGGAATGTAAGAAGCTGCAGAGAGCAGTGGACTCAACACATCACAGGCACATCCCTCCCCACCGTCAGTAGTATCTACAGGAGACTCAAGAAGGCAACATCCATCATCAAAGATCCCCACCATCTGGACCATGCCATCTTCTCGCAGCTCCCATCGGGCAGGAGGTACAGAAGCCTGAAGTCCCACACCACCAGGTTCAGGAACGGCTACTTCCCTTCAACCATTCGGTTTTTGAACACTACCTCAGTATAGCAACACTATGACCACTTTGATCACACTGCACTAAAATTGACTTTTTTTTGGTTCTAATTGTGTTCTTTCTTGTAAAAATTCTGTATAATTTATGTTTAATTTATGCTTTTCTTGTGAATGTTGAGTATCTGATGCTGTGTGCCTGTGATGCTGCTGCAAGTAAGTTTTTCATTGCACCTGTGCACACATGGGCTTGTGCACGTGACAATAAACTCGACTTTGACTTTGACCTTTCATTCTACTAAACGGTAGAGGATTTGGGTCCATTCCCTTCAAACTCTCCACAGTTCTCTTGTGCCAGGAATCAATCCAGTAAACATCAATATATTCCTCCTACGTTAAGTATTTCCTTAATTAAATAAGGATTCCAAGACTGTGCCCAGTGCAAGAGGTCTGCTCCCACCACAGAGCCCCGTGTAATTGTGACAGGACCGCAGCACTCTTGTTCTGCAGACCCCTAAACATACCATTCGTCTTCCTAATCGCTTGTTCAATGTAGACAAGGAATTGGAATTGGAATTGTTTTTTCATTCTCACACGTACCGAGGTACAGTGAAAACTTTGTTTGGCACGCCATCTGTACAGATCATTTCATTACAACAGTGCATTGAGGTAGTACAAGGGAAAACAATAACAGAGTGCAGAATGAAGTGTTACAGACAATGTTGCAACGTAGCGAAAGCAGCAGCCATTTTTTGCACACAGCAAGATCCCACAAAGAGCAAAATGGGGACAACAAAATTCTCTGCTTTACAAGGGCCAGCTAAGGAATAAATGTCGATCCCAGGAGGGTGGGGAGAATTTTCCTGCTCCTTCATGGGATAGTGCAGTGGGTTCACTTTGCCTTGGGCTGAGAGGCTTGAAGCCTCCCGCACGATTGCCCACGAGGCAGTTGGACGACCGAGTGGTTTGAAGAATTGGGCCAGCGACCAGAACTCTGGACTGGTGAGACACACAGGTTCAAATCTCACCTTGGCAACTGGGGAACTTAAACATTAATCAATTGAAGAATTAAAATAAAGAAACTTGTGACAGTGACTGAGAAACAGTTGGATTGTTGGAAAACTCCATCAGGTTCAGGGGAGGAACTGTATGCTCCTTAGCCGCTCTGGCCTGCTTGTGACTCGCAACCCACCAACAGGGGTGAAATGTCATCATCTCCCTGGTGTGCAAGGAGTCAGCACTGATTACCAACAACCTCCGCATCTGGGAATGAATGTGAAAGTAGCATCATTGAACTGTTTGTCGCACTAGGCCATTTGGCCCATCAGCCTCTCTACTGGCCCAGTGGTGTTAGTTGTGGTACTAAAATCTCTCTGCTGACGGAAATGGTGAACAGAACTAAAGGTTCTTGTAACCTGGAGTATTCATGGACTCCACGGAATCTGTCTGCACTCCTCACTGCCTCGGTAAAGCAGCCAGCATAATCAAAGACCCCACCCACCCTGGACATTCTCTCTTCTCCCCCCTCCCATCAGGCAGAAGATACAGGAGCCTGAGGGCACGTACCACCAGGCTCAAGGACAGCTTCTATCCCACTGTTATAAGAATATTGAATGGTCCCCTAGTACAATAAAATGGACTCTTGACCTCACAATCTACCTCGTTATGACTTTGCACCTCATTGTCTGCCTGCACTGCACTTTCTCTGTAAATGTAGCACTTTATCCTGCATTCTGTTATTGCTTTTCCCTTGTACCACCTCAATGCACTGATGTGACGAAATGATATGGATGGATGACATGACTGACCCGGGTTCAATTCCAGCCACTGTCTGTAAGGAGTTTGTACGTCCTCCCCGTTTCTGTGTGAGTTTCCTCCGGGTGCTCCGGTTTCCTCCCACGTTCCAAAGACGTACGGGTTAGGAAGTTGTGGGCGCGCTATGTTGGCGCCGGAAGCGTGGCGACACTTGCGGGCTGCCCCCAGAACGCTCTACGCAAAAGATGCATTTCACTGTGTGTTTCGATGTACGTGTGACATGCAAAACAAAGTTTTTTACATGAGAGAATAATAAACCAATTTACCAATGTATTCATGGGTTAAGGGTTGACCTGTGTCTGGATCCAGATGTGACAGATGTGAGTGCTGTCCGGTCAATCCCTAGCCTTCCCCTCTGCTCACTGCCCTGCATTTCTTCTCCCTCAAATAATAGGCCATAAGTGATTAAAAGAAGGATACAGTAAAACTACGACAATTTGCGATGCAACTATTTGGAAATCCTGATGTTTCAACATCTGGGTCACCAAGTGACGTTTGCAAAGCTCCCTTTCCACAAACGGGACCCAATTTCCACACCCCCTCCACTCCTGGGACCCCCTTTGAACTTAACTAGTTCACTGGAAGTTTTACTGTGATATTGTGTAGCAGGTTAAAGACGTGCATTGAAATTGTGTTGGAGTATTAACGATGTAACGTCCACTAGTCCGGAAAACCTGCACTAAAGTGCTGAGTGTACCAGATTAACAGAATTCTGCCACATCCGGGGTCGGGTGTTCAGCTGTTTGGTTCCAGAACGGGACACGTAACGGAATGATTATTTTATTATTGATTCATTTTCTGGGATCTGGGTGTTGCTGGCAAGGCAGCACTTACCGCCCATCCCTAGCTGCCCTGAGGTGGTGAGGAGCAACCTTCTTAAACTCTGCAGTACAGATTAGAACGTGACAGTAATGCTGTACAGGTGACCTCTGCGTTACAGGAAGATTGTGTTCCTAGAAAACGGTCTGTATTGCGACTTACCGTAATGCAAAACCGCATCATCTGTGCATGTGTCAAGAAATGTGTGCCAGAAGAAGATAAATGTCGCAATTATTTATTTTGTTTTTTTTCCACATGAATTGTGTGAGAGTGAGTTTCATTCCATATCTCAAACTTTTGGAGAAAGTCGAGTTCATTGTCATTTGCACAAGTCCATGTGTGCACAGGTAAATGTGAGCATAAGTCCATGTGTGCACAGGTCATGAGAGCACGTCCATGTGTGCACAGGTACATGCATGCACAGCTACATGTGTGCACAGGTACATGCGTGCACAGGTGCAATGAAAAACTTATTTGCAGCAGCATCACAGGCACACAGCATCAGAGACACAACATTCACAAGAAAATTAAACATAAATTATACAAGAAAGATTACAAGTAGTGATTTGTGAATTCTGTAAGGGCGAATTTCCGTTACCTGCTCGGCCGTAGGCCAGGAGTCCCCTGTAACTGAACAGTCTTGCAATGCCACCCCAGAGGGTATTTGAGGATTAGGTGGCTGGAGTCAGGGGATCAGGTAAGGATGGCGGATGTCATTCCCTGAAGGTGTTAGTTAACCAGATGATTTTTACAACAATTCAGTAGGTTCTCGTCAGCATTACTTAGGCTAGCTGCTGTTTATCCAGATTCTAAACAATTAATTGAATTTAAGTTCTGCAGCTGGTGGGTTTTGAACCTAAGACTCTGGGACCTGGTGACCTGGGATTAGCCCAGGACTCTGGATCCCTGGTGTGGAAGCCACCTATACCCTGGATATTGGACTGGAAATGTGGAGAGAGAATCAACGACCAGATTCTGACTCAGGGTAGCTCAGGAGATCACAGCCTGCCCTTCAAAGTGTTGGTACTGGTGAGGCGAGCTGGGACCTCATCGGAAACCTTTACTGATAGTAACCAGAGTTAGTGGGATGAACGGCGATCGTAAGTCTCAGTAACAGACAGAGATTACAGTGGTCCAGAGGGAGTTTCCAACATGAAGGGGTTTCTGTGTTACCAGAGGGATGAGCTGTGTGATAAAGGACTGGAACCTTTGATGGGTCAGCTCCATTGATTGGGCCTTGAGTATCCAGGGAAGGTGGGGCATCGGGCTGGGGGCAGTCTGCAGGAGCAGACTATTGGAGGAGCAGACTGACGGGATCCTTGCCTCAGCACAGACCGAGGGAAGAAAGGAGCACGAACAGAAAATGCTGGAAACACTCAGCCGGTCAGTCAGCGCCTGTGCAGAGAGGAACAGAGTTAGCATTTCAGGCTGAAGAACCTTTATCAGAACCCTTCCGATGTAGGATGTCAGACCTGAAATGTTAACTCTGTTTCCACAGATGCCACCTGACCTGCTATGTGTTTACAGCGTTTTCTCTTTTTATTTCAGATTTCCAGCATCTGCAGGTTTTTTTAAAGTTTTCAATTATTGAGGGTTCTGGGAGTCACGAGGAGGGTTATTGTTGTCCCAAGGGGAGAGACCTGCAATGATACCACAACATTTGAGGCCCCAGGGCTCTCAAAGGGGTTTATATCCAATGAAGTTGTCAAATGGGGACTGCAGCAACCAGATGCAGAATCCAGTCCTGATGAAGGGTCTCAACCCGAAACGTCGACCGTCCATTTCCCTCCACGGATGCTGCCTGACCCGCTGAGTCCCTCCAGCTTTGTATGTTGCAGCAGCTGAATCAGAATCAGAACCAGGTTTATTATCACTGACATGTGTCGCAAAATGTGGTGTTTTGCGGCAGCAGTACCGTGCGAGACATAAAAATTACTATAAGTTACAAAAGTAAATACATAGTGCAAAAGAGGAATAATGAGGTAAGGTTCATGGGTTCATGGACCGTTCAGAAATTTGATGGCGGCGGGGAAGAAGCTGTTCCTGAAACACTGAGTATGGGTCTTCAGGCTCCTGTACCTCCTCCCCGATGGTAGTAACGAGAAGAGGGCATGTCCCGGATGGTGAGGGTCCTTAGTGATGGATGGAGGCACCACCTCTTGAAGATGTCCTCTGGCAGGGAGGGTTGTGCCTGTGATGGAGCTGGCTGAGTCTACAACCCTCTGCAGCCTCTTTCAATCCTGCACATTGGAGCCTCCAAAACTATTGTATATACAGCAAGATCCCATCAATACCAAAGAGATAATTAAGGAGGTGGTTTCTTTTTAGTGATAGGGAGTAAGAAATTAGCTTAGAGTAGGACAGCAAGGTGAATTCTTCTCACTTTATTCTAATTGCCACACAGAATCATCTGCATCTGCCAGATGGGAGCTCAGCTTCAGGAGCCATCAAAAGGTAGCACCTCCAACAGTGCAGCACTTCCAGTGGATTGCCTGGGGTGGGAATTGAACCAACAATATTTAGGGATGGGCAATGAATAAGGAACGGTCTTACCAGCTGTGCCCATGTCCAGGAACAAATGTTAATCTGCCACACTGGGTGGTGTAGTTATTGAACTGGGTCAGTGGTGTTAGCTGTGATACTGCTTAAAGCTTGTCTCTAGTGGAGACCAGACTTCAAACAGAATTTAAGGCTATTTTCATCTGGAGTGTTTATTGGCTAAAGGATTAATCTGTGTGCTGATCCAGATGGAACAGATGGCAGGGATTGTCCTAGATTGATCTCTTATTCCAGTATAAATAAAGGTTGTTGGGCCACATGAAACTTTCCTGAGCTGGGGCTTCACAGTTTAAATTTGCAAGGTCTCAGAGCCTGCTGCTGGTGAACGTTGTTCAGTCCACCTGAGCCCATGCAAGTGCCACCGTCTACCGCCCAGCTTTGTCCAAGTGCGACCCAATCCTTGTCCCTAAACTTGTTCTACTAACAGCGAGGTCAAAATCCGTCGACAATCCCAGCAGCAAGACCCCACAACCATCTTTCAAGGAACTATGATCAAATTTTCTGCATCTTGGAACAAAATTCCTCTCAATTTTTAACTATAGGCACATATCTTACAAGACATAAATGGCCAGTTAATATGCAGTGGAGTACATTTCAATGTATACTTCAGATGCTAAAGAGTAAATAAGTGATCTGATACTGAGTACTAATTCTGGCACTTAACATATAGAGGGTGAATCCAGTGTAAGGTGTGACTGTCCCAGAAGACTATTAAACAAAATTTCTGAAGGCACTCATTAAAGATGGATTATAGTGGGTAATGCTTTAACTAATGCACCAGCCTAACAGTGACTGACTGGACCGAATTAACGTGGCTGCTTTAAGGATTTCTGAAAGGGATATTTGTACCTCTTCATAGTAATGGCCAGTTTTTTGAAAATTTTCCTTTAAGAGATGTGGACATTGCTGGCAAGACCAGCATTTATTTCCCATCTTTAATTGACCTTAAGAACTGGGTGGTGAGCCACTTTCTTCAAGTCAAGTCGAGTCTGTTGTCATGTGCACAAGTACACTGAGGTACAGGTACAATGAAAAACTTGCTTGCGGCAGCATCACAGGTACAGACAACACAGAGAAAATCAATCATACATAAATTATACAAGGCAGTGAAGAGAGGGAGAAAAGGAACACCGTGCAAAATCAAGGCCTTGGTGCAGAAAACAAAGATACAATCAGAGACAATCCGTGGCAGTGCGAGAGGTGGTCCGAAGTGTTCCGTCGCTGAGGTGGGGTTAGGGTTGTACAGGTTGGTTCGAGAAACTGATGGTTGTAGGGAAGTGGCTGTTCCTGAACCTGGTGGTGTGGGACTTCAACCGCTTTCTTGAACTGCTGCAGTCCTTCTGGTGAAGATCCTCCCACAGTGGTGTGAGGGAGGGAGTTCCAGGATGCAGATCCATCGACGATGAAGGAACGGTGACAGATTCCCAAGTGAGAATGATGAAAGGAAACCTGCAGGGAGTGGTGTTCCTTTGCAGCAACTGCCTGCGTTCTTCTTGGCGGCAGAGGTCAGGGGGTTGGGAGATGACACAGGAATGACCTAGATGAGTAACTGGAGTGCATTTTGTTGATGGTGCACACTGAAGTTGTTGTCCACACGTAGTGGAGAGTGTAAACGTTTAGGGCGGTGTGGGATGCCCGATCAAGCTGGCTGCTTTGTCCTGAATGGGGTTGGGTGTTTTTGGAGCTGTACCCACAGTCGTAGAGCATAGAAACAAGCCCCTTGGCCTGCAACGGACAGCGTTCTATCACACCCCTTGCGGATGGTGAAAGGCCTTGGGGTTTCATGGGGGGGGGGGGTGGTTGACTCATTACTGAGGTGGGGTAGGTAACCTCTGGAACATCAGGAACCTGCAACCGTGAACTTCACCCAACACCAGCTGGGTTTATTCTGAAAGTTGTTTGATAACTTCAGCTGAAAGGGCTGTGCTGCCCCACCCTAACAGTGGCAGGGAACGTGAGTCTGGTCTGGGTACCTTGGACTGGAGGAGGTCCCCAGGGCAGCTGCCAGAGGAACAAGAGTGAGCAGGGACACGATGCCTCTTCTTCACGCAGAGACAACACCCTCCACCTCAGGAGATCCATCAGTGGGGCTTCCACTGTCATTCAGTGGGCCCGTCCCTCAGTCCCCAGACTGTGTGCCAGTCAGGCTGGTCCACAACTTCAGTGCACACACTGTTCCTCAAACATTTCCTCCAACCAGCCCACGAGCACAAAACTTGCAGTCTTCTTGTTGACTGGTTTCAAGAAAGATCCAATTATGATGATCAAAGAGCAGACCAAACCTGTGTACCAAATCCAAAATTTCAAATGGATGTGTCTTGACGGCATTGAGACGGTCTTAGCCTTTATCCAGAATCGTGTCCAGCACTTGTATTCACCACTCCTCAGTCACCTCTCCTAACCCTACAACCCGTACCACAAGATCTTTGCAATCCTCCAATTCTGGCCCCCTGTACGGCCTCATTCTGTCATTGCTCCAACACTGGCAGCCCTGCCTTCAGCTGCCAGGACCCAAGGGCCTGAGTTACAGGGAGTTACAGGGCTAGTCAGGCTGAATGGCCTGTTTCCTTGCTGCCTTTTTGAAGGAGCTATGTAAGTGCAAGATTTTGTGAAATGCTCTTTTTAAAACTAATATGTATATGAAAACTTTATAAAGATGTTTTATAAGTACAAGCACTTATTAAAAGCACAAAATAAATGCAAGCTTTTGTGAAATGTGTTACATAAATGATGCGATTTCTTGGTAAAGCGGCAATACAAATGCAAACTCTTACTACAAGTGGTAGATTAATTCAAGCTCTTCATAAAACTGTTTAATAAATGCAAGCACTTATTTAAGATGCTGTATTAATGCAAGCTCTTGTCAAACGTGCAAATTAAATTGAATGTTAAATCTGCAACATACATGCAAGTTTTTGTTAAAGCTGTATTATAGAATGCAAAACCTTCTGAAGGTTTGCATAAATACGAGGTCTCTATGGAAAATGAAAGCAAGCTTTTGCTAAACCTGCCACATAAATGTAAGACGTTGGTAATTGTTCAAAATAAATTGAGCAAATGTTCAGGGTGCTATATTAAGGCAAGCTTGTTAAACTTGCAAAATAAATACATAGTGTTTGTTAAATCTAGTATGTAAACCCAAGATCTTGTCCAAGGTTCTATATTAGTGCAGTGTCCTATTAAAGTTGGAAAAATAAATGGGAGCTCTTGTTAAGGAAGCTATTTAAATATAAAATCTTGTTAAAGGTGCAAAATACATATACAAATACACACAGGCACTTTTACAGAGTCTACATAAAGGCAGGCTCTTGTTCAAGGTGCAATATGAAAGCAAGTTTTTGTTAATTATGCTATTTCAATATATGCTTGTTAAATAGAATTTCTAAATGTAAGTTCTTCTTAAAGGTGTAAATATAATACTTCATAAAGGCACAAAATGCAAACTCTTCTTAAATGTGCAAAATAAATGCACACTTTTAATAAAGGTATTATATAACCTCAAAATCTCTGTGGAGAGAGGTGGCACAGTAGTGTAGCGGTTAGCGTAACGCTATTACAGCACCAGTGACCCGGGTTCAATTCCTGCCGCTGTCCGTAAGGAGTTTGTACGTTCGCCCCGTGTCTGCGTGGGTTTCCTCCGGGTGCTCCGGTTTCCTCCCACATTCCAAAGACGTACGGGTTAGGAGCTGTGGGCGTGCTATGTTGGCGCCGGAAGTGTGGCGACACTTGCGGGCTGCTCCCAGCACGTTCTCAGTAACGTAAAAAGACGCATTTCACTGTGTGTTTCGATGTACATGTGACTAATAAATAAATATCTAATATCTGATCTTACAGTTCGATGGTCGTACCTTAGAACTGTGCCAGATCTGACACAAACAGGAAAGGCAGTTTATCTGAAATTGTGAATTGGATATTGTTCCAAGGTGCAATGTGCCTCATCGCAAGGTGAGGTCCTGTTCCTTGAGCTTACATTGGGTTTAGTTGGAGCAGTGTAAGAGGCCAAAGACAGAGAGGCTGCATCGGGAGAAGGAAGGAGGTAACTGGAACCTCAGGGTCACCTTGTGGAGCAAGTGGTGAACCAATCCATTTTTGTTTTTTTCGGTGTGGAGGCGAGATACAAACACACACACTAGGGGCAAGAGGAGGCCACTCGGCCTCTCGAGCAGGCTCTACCCATAACAAGATAATAGCTGTTCTGATTGTAACCCCACCTCCACATTACTGTCTAGTCCCAGTGACTGAGTCATGGACTTATATGACCGAGAAACAGGCCCTTTGGCCCAACTTGTCCGTGCTGACCAACTTGCCTCCTGAGCTAGCCCCACTTGCTTGCGTTTGGCCCACATCCCTCTAAACCTTTCTTATCCACCTGCCCAAATGTCTTTTAAATGTTGTAATTGTACCTGCCTCAACCACTTCCTCTGGCTGCTCATTCCGTGTACCCACCGCCCTGTGTGTGAAAGACCTGCCCCTCAGGTCCCCTTTAAATCTTCCCCCTCTCACCTTGAACCTGCACCCTCTGGCTTTAGATTCCCCTGCCCTGGGGAAAAGACTCTGACCATCCACCTTATCGATGTCCCTCATGATTTTATAAACGTTTATAAGGTCACCCCTCAGCCTCCTACGCTCCAAGGAAAAATGCCCCAGCCTATCCAATGTCTCCTTATAACTCAAGTCCTCCAGTCTGGGTAACATAGTTGTGAATCGTTTCTGCATCCTTTCCAGCTTAATTGGATCTGTCCTCTCACTAGGCAACCAGAACTGCACGCAAGACTGCAAGTGTGGTCTCGCCAATGCCTTGTGCAGCTGCAACATGACGTCCCAACTCTTGTACTCAATGGCCTGACCAATGAAGGCAAGTGTGTCAAATCTCTCACCCCTTGCTTATCAAGTATCTGTCTACCATTGCCTTAAAAATATGTAAATTCTCTGCCTCCACCATCCTTTGAGGAAGATAGCTCCAAAGACTCACAACCCTCTGAAAACAAAATCCCATCTCTAGCTTATTTGAGTGACCCCCCGTTTTTAAGCAATGATTGCCTAGATTTCTCTCCACATCCATCCTGTCGAGGCCCTGTAAGTTTTGATCTGTCACCTTTCACTCTTCTACACTGCAGCAGATACAAGTCTAGCTTGTCCAATCTTTCAGTGTAGTGGTTAGCGTAATGTTATTACAGCGCCAGCGACCCGGGTTCAGTTCCGGCCGCTGTCTGTAAGGAGTTTGTACGTTCTCCCCATGCGTCTGTATGGGTTTCCTCTGGGTGCTCCAGTTTCCTCCCACATTCCAAAAGACGTACGGGTTAGGAAGTTGTGGGCGTGCTGTGTTGGCACCGGAAGCATGGCAACACTTGCGGGCTGCCCCCAGAACACTCTACGCAAAAGATGTATTTCACTGTGTGTTTCAATGTACATGTGACTAATAAATATAATATCCTATCTTAACTTGACCATTCTAGTAAGCCCTTTCTGAGCTGCTTCCAACGCATTAACACCCTTCCTTAAATGGATAAATTAATACTGGACACAATAACCCAGATGTCATAGAGTCACTCAGCAAGGCCCTGCAGCCCACTGAGGCTGCTCTGACCATCAATCACCTATTTACACTAATCCCATTTTATTCTCCCCACATTTCCGTCAACTCCCCACAGATTCTCCCACTCACCTACAATGTAAACTGACCAATTAACCTACCAAATTGATGTGAGAGGAAACCAGAGCCCCCGGAGGAAACCCCCACAGTCACAGGGAGAAGATGCTGACTCCACGTGGACAGCAACGGAGGTCGTGATCGAATCCGGGTCACTGGAAATATGAGGCTGCAGATCCACTAGCTGTGCGACTTTGCCACCCTGATGTGGTCTTACCTTAATGCCTTATATAGCTGAAATATAACCTCCCTACAGAACGCCTTATTGCATGATTACCTTGAAAGCTTCCAATTGCCCAACTAATAATAATTTCGAACAGTTTCCCAATGATGGATGTTATGCTAACAGGCTGGTAGTTTCCAGCTTCCTTCCTCCCTTTTTCAACATTGTGCAATACTCTGAACTGTACTAAAGTGCACATAGAGTCATACAGCACGGAAACAGGCCCTTCGGCCCAACTGGTCCATACCGACCAAGATTCCCATCTAAGCTAGTCCCATTTGCCCATGTTTGGCACATGAATCGTTGCTTCACCTGAAAGTACTGTTGGATCCCTTGGTGACGGGAAGGGCAAGTGGTGTATCTCCCGACGGATGAGTGGGAAAGTGCCCTGACAAGGGGAGTGGTTGGTGGAGACGAAAAATCAGACTCGGGGTTGGTGGAGGTAAAGGTGTCAGATGGGGAGGGAGGGGGAAGATGTGTCTGGTGGGGTTGGGGGGGGAGTCGCATTGAAGGTGGAACGTGGAGGCTGGTAGGGCAGGAGGTGAGGACAAGGGGAACCCCATTCTTGCTCAGGCTGGGAGAATGGAACGGAATCCCTACATTGAGGAAAGTAGGAGGAAGGTTTAATCAAGGCAGCTGTGGGAGTCAGTTGGTTATAATGGATATTTATCACTAGGCTATTACCTGTAATATGAGAAGCCAAGAGAAGGGAGGGAGAGTCGAATATGTAAATGTAAACTCTTGTTAAAGTCATTGAGACACAGAGCCATACAGCAAAGAAATAGGCCCTTTGGCCCACCACATCTACACTGACCATCCTATACACATCGATATTAATCCCATTTACTTGAAAAAAATGTAATTTTTTTTAAAAAGTGCTGCATCAATGCAAGCTGTGCATAAATTGCAAAATGAAGGCAGTCATTAAAAGTTTTATGTAAATCCAAGACCTTGCTAAAGTTTTGTATGGATTATCATCCTTCTATGGATTCTGGAATGGTTCCTGAAGATTGGAGGTGAACAAATGTGACCCCAATAGTTAAGGAAAGATGGAGCGAGAAAACAGGAAACTATCAACCTGTTAGTCTAAATGTTGGAATCGATAACGAAGTAATCGATAACAGAGAAAAAAATCACAGGATTAAAAAGGTCAGCATGGCTTTATGAAACGGAAATGATCTTTGGCTGATCAATTGGAGATTTTTCTGAGAACGTGACTAGTAGATTAAACAAAGGTGAACCAGTACATGTGATATATTTAGATTTTCAGAAGACGATCAGAATCAGAATCCGGATTATTATCGCTGACATACGTTGTGAAATTTGTTGTTTTGCGGCAGCAGCACGGTGCAAGACATACAAGTTACAAAAGTAAATAAATAGTGCAAAAGAGGAAATAACGAGGTAATGTTCAGGGACCGTTCAGAAATCTGACGGCGGAGGGGAAGAAGCTGTTCCTGAATCGCTGAGTGTGGGTCTTCAGGCTCCTGTACCTCTTCCCCGATGGGAGTAATGTGAAGAGGGCACGTCCCGGGTGGTGAGGGTCCTCCTGTTCAGTGTAGCTGGGTGATAGTAACTGGGGCCTCGACGGTGGTGATATTGACCTGGGATGTTGCTTTGCTTTTCCTTCTAATGAATTTGATGCAATTTGCAGAGACGGCGTTGGTGATATTTTTCCAATGCCTTGAGGTGTCTGTTGCAGGTAGTCCATGCCTCAGAAGTATTCCGGTGGACAGGGATCACAGTTACTTGGTTAACCATGAGTTTGTGCCAGGTCTGAGGTCTTGATCTTCAAACACCTTTCTCCTCAGTTGACCAAAGGATGAGCTATTGCATTGGAGGTGATGGTGAGTTTCATCATCGATGGGTGCATTTGCCGAGGAGTGGCTCCTGAAATGTGGGAGGTGATCTCCGTAGGCCAAGGTCTCACCGTGAACTTGTATTCTCAGAGCAACAATACAATCTGCTGGAGGAACTCAGCGGGTCGAGCAGCATCTGTGGGAGGAAAGGAATTGTTGACACTTCAGGCCTGATGCAGGGGTTTGACCCGAAACGTCGACAATTCTTTTCCCCCACAGACGCTGCTCGACCCTCTGAGTTCCTCTGGCAGATTGTTTGTTGCTCCAGATTCCAGCGTCTGCAGTCTCTTGTGCCTTATATTTTCAGAAGGCAGTGTGGTACGGTGGGTGGAGGTGGTGGAGGATGTTTGTCTCCAAAGCCAAAATCAAAGTCGACTTTATTGTCACGTGCACAAGTACACGTATGCACAGGCGCAATGAAAAACTTACTTGCAGCAGCATCACAGGCACAGAGCATCAGATAAGCAGCATTCACAAGAAAAACATAAACTAAACATGAATTACACAAAATTTTTACAAGAAAGAACCCAATTAGAACAAAAAAAAGTCCATTTTAGTGCAGTGTGATCAAAGTGTGTTGCGGATAGAATCATAGTCACTGTCCGCCATGTCTATACTGATCATCAAGTACCCACCTATATTAATTCTATTAACCAGCACTTGGTCCGTGGCCTTCTATGCGTTGCCTTTTCAAGTGCTCGTCCAGATCCTTGTTAAATGCTGTGAGAATATCCGCCTTTACCACCTTCCTAAGCAGTACATTCCAGATTGCAACTGCCCTCTAGTGAAAAAATGTTTCTTCAGATCCTTTCTAACCCTCTTATTCCTCACCTTAAACCTATGTTGTCTGGTTTAAGGCGTCTCTATTATGGGGAAAGGTTTTCACTATCCACTCTATCTATACAGGTCATAGAGTCATAGAGTCACACAGCATGGAAACAGGCCCTTTGGCCCAACTCATCCATGCTGACCAAGATGCCTATCTAAGCTGGTCCCATTTGCATGTGTTTGGCCTCGAAACCTTTCCTATCCATGTACCTGTCCAAATGTCTTTTAAAAGTTGTTATCGTACCCGTCTCTACCACTTCCTCTGGCAGCTCGTTCCACATACCCACCGCCCTCTGTGTGTAGAAGTTGCCCTTCAGGTCCCTTTTAAATCTTCCCCCCTCACCATAAATCTCTGCCAACTCGTCCTCCACAGGTCACAACAGGGTTCCGTTCCTGTGAACTGTCCGTCGCCCGGACAGTTCGCGCGTCGGAAATGCGGCTGTGCGCTGAATTCCCACACGGCAGAAGACTCCTGCAACCCTGCAGCAGCCGACAAATCCATCCCGCTGGTCTCCCAAACACCCGTTCGTATGTACATAAGTCAGCCGCTCGTAAGCTGTGGAGAACATGTATACCTCTGTCAGGTTCCCCTCTCAGCCTCCTTGCTCCAAGGAATATGAATCCAGCCTATCCGGTCTCTCCTCATAGCTGAAACATTAAATGCCAGGCAACATCCCGGTAAAACTCCTCTGAGCCCTCCCCAGTGCAATAACGTCTTTCCTATAGCGTGGTGACCAGAACTGCACACAATATTTCAGCTGGGGCCTAACCAAAGTTTTCCAAAGTTGTACCATAACCTCTATGCTCTTATTTTCTCTGCCCCGGGTAATGAAGGCCAGCATCTTGTAGGCCTCTCTCACCATTTTATTCACCTGCGCTGCAACCTTTAGGGATCTATGGACTTGTACTTAAACATCCTTCTGTTCCTCAACATTCCCTATGGCCCTATCATTCATGGCGTATGTCTACCGCTATTAGACGACAAAAATGCATCACCTTGCACTTATCAGGATTAAATTCCATCTTCCATTGTTCCTTCCAGTTTACCAGCTGTTCAATATTATTCTGTAACCTAAAACTATCCTTTTCACGATCAACAAAGCCACCGACTGTGTACAGTTCTGTTGCCACAGTACAAGAAGGATGCAGTAGCAACAGAGAGAGTGCAGAAGAGATTCACCTGGATGTTGCCTGGAATTGAGAGCTTTAGTTATAAGGAGAGACGGGATGTGCTGCAGACACAAGAGACTACAGATGCTGGAATCTGGAGCAACACAAAAAGCACTGGAGGAACTCAGTGGGTCAGGCAGCATCTACGGAGGGAAATGGACAGTCAATGTTTCAGGTCATCTGGACTGTTGAAGGGTCCAAGCGAAGGGTCTTGACCCAAAATGGTGACTGTCCATTTCCCCCCATAGATGCTGCCTGACCTGCTGAGTTCCTCCAGCACTTTGTGTGTTGCACTGGATATGCTGGGTTTAATCCCACTGGAACATAGGTGACCTCATAGAGGTTTATAAAATTATGTGAGGTATAGATAGGATAGAAGGTCAGAGTTTCTTTCCTGGGGCAGGGCACTCTAGAACTAGAGGGCACAGCTTTAAGGTGAGAGGGGAGAAATTTACAGGTGGCCTGAAGGATAAGCTTTTCGCACGGAGGGTGGGTGGTATCTGGAACGAGCTGCCAGAGGAGGTGGTGGAAGCAGACACAATTACATCATTAAAAAGGCATTTGGACACAGATAGGAAAGGTGTAGACGGATATGGGCCTAATGCAGGCAAATGGGATGAGTGTGGACAGGAAAGGACAAGGTGGTCCTGTTTCTGTGCTGTACAATTCTATGGTTCTATTTATGATTCTAATTTTTGTGTTATCCGCAAACTTACTCATCATACCTCCTACATTCATATGCCAATCCTTAATGTATATGACAGAGTAGGGGTCCCATCATTAATCCCTGTGGTACACCACTGGGCACAGGCTTCCAACCACAGAAACAACCCTCCACCATCGCCCTCTGTCTCCCATAACCAGGCCAATTTTGGATCCAGTTTGCCAACTCGAATCCCATGGGCTCTCACCTCTCAGATCAGCCTTCCCCGTGGCACCTTGTCAAAGGCGTTACTGAATTCTGTGTAAATCACCTCGACTGCATTGCCCTCACCAATATATTTAGTTACCTCTCCATGTTGGATGTTCAATGTAAGGCCATCTTCTCACATCCTTCAGTGAAAGCGTTGACAATGGCTTGGAACTTGGCCTCTGAGTGTACACAAACATCAGCATCATCTGCATACTGCAGCTTGACAACCAAGGTTTGGGTAACCTTACTTCTAGTTGTGCAAGATAAACTCCTTCCCACTAGTTCTGAAGATTGGCCCCACTTCTGAGGGAAGTTTGATGGAAGTGAGATATTGGAGATAAGGCTGTGGACTTGTGACTGAAGCTTTTCACCGCCGAGTTTCAAGATTTCAGCAGGAATACCATCTGCTCCCGAGGCCTTGTTATGTTTGAGTTGCTTCTCAATTCCTTGTCAGCCATGAGTGGTAACAAGGCTAGCCTGGATTGGCTCGCTGAGGGATGGAGTCAAGTGCCCTCAAGGACAGTGGCAGGATGAGGAGATCTTCAAAATATTGTTAAAGGTGATAAAGACAAGTTTTTGTTCAAAGTGCAACATAACTGCAAGTTATTTTTAATTATGCTGTATAAATGCAAGTCCTTTGTAAAAGGGGGCAAAATAAATGCAGACTGTTTAGAAAGATGCAATATGAATGCAAGTTCTTGCTTAATGTCTTATATTAACACAGACATTCAAAGATATACATAAATGCAAGATCATTTTAAAGATGGTAAATAAATGCAAGTTCTTACTGAAATGATGTTTGAATTATTAATATTTTACAAAATTAAGTGCATCGCCACATTTTGCTTCGGGCTATGTGCTTAGGGACTGGAGGCTGGAAGGGCAAGTCTGCATTTGCTCTTTTGATGGAATTTCCTGCAATTATTCCTGGTGTTTGGTTCCAATCCAAGTCCCCGCTTTGCTCAACTTTTTTCATGAGCCGCTCGCTGATTGGTCCTGTTGGTGACCAGGTGACGTCTGCCGCAACTCAACCTACCTTGAACATCTCCGCCGTTGCTCCGCCCCTCTTGCGAGATGTGATTGGTGTACGTTCGGCGGCGGGTCAACAGATATCGACCAATGGCAGTGGTGTTGCTAGGACCCCTCCAGCGCTGGATTGGTGGACGAAGCTGTCAATCGCTTGGCGAGCAAGTTAGGATGCGCTAGGTATAAAGTGCGGTGGCCGCAGCTTCTGGGGTTGCAGCTGTTGCAGTTCTTCAGTCTGGCCTGAATTGTAATAGAAATTGCAAAGAAAAATATCCAAACAGTCATTTGGTCAGAGAAAAATAATACAAACAAATAGTAGAGGAGTTCAAATTTCATATTTTAAGGTAAGGGTTTGAAAATGGGCTGACATCTTGCTTCAAATGCAATATTTCCTATTGTGCGTTTCCTCTTTTCCAGATTATATTTTACAGAATGTTTGCGATTTATTTATCTTAATGCAAAGGAAGCTGAGAGCTGCATGATTGGAATTTTGCAAAAAAAATTGCCATCTGTAACAGTTCTGCGGCGTTGTTTGGTTAGAGGGATGCTGGTGCAGTGGGTATCTGGGTTTGTTTTGCTAGGAACTGATGTGATGCAGTCGGAAATCTGTGGTTTAGGCCAGCGAAAGGCTCAGCAATTTTTAATCTCGAAGCTCCGCGAATGGCTTGAAAGGTCAAAATGAAATACAACTTGGCAGGTAAATCTAATGTAATGTTAATGATTGGAAATCTATTTTTTTAAGGTTGTAGTTTTAATAATGCTCCAACTTCTAGAGCACCATTTTGTTTAAAGAAACCCCAACTTGTCTCTTCTAGTTAAGAATCTCAAAATAATCGTGAGTGTTTGACTGCACGACCTAGCAGGGTAGATTTAGCCCTTGATGTCGAGCACCTTGATGCTTGCTCTTTTGTTCCTCTCCCATGCTCTCGCCAGATGCAACAGTTTAAAATAAAGCGCTTCGAAGATCAGAACAAAGGCTTGAAAGGGGCTCCCAGTCTACGTTTGAACTTTTAATACACTTTTTTTTATATTTTATGATTTGAAAAAGAAATTTCTACCTCTTCTGCCTCCGGCGGACGGATTGAGGAAAAGTTATCTGATCTTTGAGGTAGGCTAGACGTGTAATAGGGACCTTTACCTTTGTTTATGTAAACTTAACAGCATTTAGAAATACTTCAAAGGGGTAAATGCAAACAGTATAATTTAATGCTTATTTTGGTTGGAGGGGGTTGCATTTACGGTTACGTTAATGAAGTTGGATTGTATGTTAAGTTTGTTCGTGTATCCATGGCCAGTGTTGTCCCGGGTTAAGGTGTGCACAGGTCCCTTTCCTTTCTCTCTCCCGTTGTCCTCCCGTGCCCGGGATTCATCCCGATCCCGTCATTCGTTTTCCTGGGTTAAACTGTGCCCAGATCTGTACTTTTCCCTACATTCCAGTTGTCTGGAGTCTCTTCGCTCGGGGTCAAGGAGAGACCTGGTGTTTTATTTGCTCTTTCTGATTCTATCTCTCTTCCCCCCCCCCCCCCCCTTCCACACATACTTTTTTTTTGTTCCGCATTGCTTATGGATTGCACCCATTCATTTCGTTGTCCCTGGTCAACATGTGCCCAGGTGTTGTCCCGGCTCCAGCCTGTGTCTCCATCTCCCCCCACCCCCCCCCCAATCCCGGCATGATAAGGTATCTTCTTCCCGCCATCTCTCCCCCCCCCCCCTCCCATCGTTGTCCCAGTTCAGACTGAGCACAAGGGATGTCCTTGCTTGCACCCCTTTCCCGCGCAGGACACCTGGGGCTGCAGCGATGGAACGCCGCGGTCCGGTTGCCCGGTGACGGCTCCCGGGCTCGCGTTGCCCTTGGGAACCACGGTTTTTTTCCTCGCTCGCGGTTGTCTCCGGAAGTGACGCCCGGGGCTTTTGGTTGGGGGGGGGGAGAGAGAGAGGGAGGAGGCGGGAGAGAGGGCAGGTCACGTGCTGGATTTGTTTACCAACAGTGCGGAGGGGGCGGGCCGGCGAGCTGTCCGTCACCGGGCGAGGCCCCGCCCCCTTCCCGCTGCTTCACTTCCCCCTGTCTGAGCTGCTGGCAGCCGGCGCAGGGAGGGTGTCTGCGGGCGATGGCGCGCCTGCAGCTCGCCAGCTGAACCAGCCTTCCATCAGTCCACTGGGTTGATCCCTGGGACGAAGAAGATGCCTCATGAGCCAAGGTTGGGCCTTCGCTTGTGGTTGTTGAGGGGATGTTGAGGACAATTGCCCTCATTGAGGGGAGACACACAAGAGATTCTGCAGATGCTGGAACAACACACACACACACACTGCTGGAGGAACAGGTCGGGCAGCATCTATGGAGGGAAATAAACAGTCGACGTTTCAGTATTAGTTTATGATTGTCACTTGTACTGAGGTACAGTGGAAAAACTTGTCTTGCAAACCGATCATACAGGTCAATTCATTACACAGTGTAGTTACATTGAGTTAGTACAGAGTGCATTGAGGTAGTACAGGTAAAAACAATAACAGTACAGAGTAAAGTGTCACAGCTACAGAGAAGGTGCAGTGCAATAAGGTGCAAGGTCACAACAAGGTAGATCATGAGGTCATAGTCCATCTCATTGTATAAGGGAACCATTCAATAGTCTTATCACAGTGGGGTAGAAGCTGTCCTTAAGTCTGGTGGTACATACCCTCAGGCTCCTGTATCTTCTGCCTGATGGAAGAGAAGAGAGAATCATCAGATGTCGACTGTTTATTTCCCTCCATGGATGCTGCCTGACCTGCTGAGTTCCTCCAGTATCTTGTGTGTGTTGCCTTCATTGAGGAGCCTAGATTTGGGGTTTGTGCCTTTTTAGAATAAGGGGTCACTCATCTTGGAGGGAGATGCAGAGTTATGCACCAAGCATTGTGATTCTTTGACATTCTTTCCCCCCAGAAAGCTGTCATTGACCACATTCAAAGGCGAGGGAGACAGAATTTTGTTTCCGTTTTGAAGGGAACGGGCAGGGAAATGTATCTGCGGCTGAGATCCTGATCAGCCATGATCTTAGTGTATGGCAGAGCAGGTTTGATGGGTGGAAAGGCTGTGGTTTATAAACAATGTTAACATTGCTAGCTGTTAACTTAAAATGAGGCTAAACTGGATACAATGCCAAAGACTAGGCAAGTTTGAATTCCTTTGTGTTAGATTTAATGAGATGTTGAGAGAGCAAAAATGTGTGTGATTTGGGGTGAGATTGGTTACTGTTTTGGAAGGAGCCCATGATATGGGGGAGGAGAGGATGGCACAATATATCCAGGCTCTGGGGGAAGCCCTTCCTCACAGCAGAAAAAACTGGGGAATAGTTTTGATTTTTTTTCCCACTCGAGTTCAAAGGTTTTGATGAAAGGTCAACCCGAAATGTTGACTGTGTGTGTCTCTCTCCATAGATGCTGTCTGACTAGTATTTCCATAATTTTCTGTTTTAAATGTCAGAATTCCAACATCTGTAGTATTTTGCTTTCAAAACAGATTAAAAAATAATTCTTTCACTTGGGTTATTAGGGATTACAGACCCACGACAGGTAAGATTTGAGATGCATGTAATAAGATGGCAGAATCAATTTGAGGGTTTGAACAGACTCCTTTACTTCCTGATATCACTTATCCTGAAGCTTTTTCCAGAATTCCATCTCCTTTTGTGCTGCAATCCACCTTTACTGGATTACTTTATTTAAATATGTGGATAAGGGGACTGAGGAGCAGAATAGTTAGTAGTGTTGTCTGTACTGAGTCTCCCTATATTCCAGGAGGGGATGTGGGGATCTATCTCTTGAGCCACTGCAGTCAGAGTGAAGATGGAAATGGTCCATCATTGACCCTGTAACATAACCTTACCACTGTTCCTTTGGCACACTTTAGGAATATAAGTATCAGTGTGATCATTGAGCTTGTACCAGCCAGAATGCTGTCGATGCTCATTTGTCGATGGATTGTTAAACACCAAGGGAAGTATCAGAGTAGTGCTGGAAAGTCGAATGGAGATTGAAGATTTTTCTTAAATCACAGCATCAATGGGCTGAATGGCCTCTTCCTGCCCCTGATCCAGAAGTGGTGACGGAACAGTGCTCCTTGTCAGGAAAGTGTCCCTTCAACAAAGGGGTAGTCTTGGAGGTGCTGATGTTCAGTGTTCTTGATTTGTGGGGAAGATGCTCCCAGCAGCTCTGATCTCATTAAATAAACCAATTTAATATTTTGAGGATACTTCACAAAGCAACCTCTACCTCACACACTTCTGTCCAGAAGTAATTTTTTTTTACCTGCTCTAAAAGAACTTAACCTTGTGGGGTGTTTACAGCAACCTCATGGATTTTTTTATTGAATTTTCTTTTTTTTAAATTTCTTTTTGTCTAATACTCCAGCCTCTGCATCACCAGGCCAGTAACATAATTACCATTTCAATGACCCCTCCACTCCCCTGATGTTGTTCTCCTACACACTCACTCGTCCATCTTGTTTTCTTCCTTTTATTCACCCTCCCCTCCCCTCCCCTTCCCCCACCTGCTTCCACCTGCCCGTCATCCCCTCCCCATCTGGTTCCACCCATCACCTGCCAACCTCTGTCACACCCCTCCCTTGTAATGCTATATAATGGCAATCTTTCCTCTTTCCCCATCAGCCCTGACCCAAAATGTCAACTTGCACCTTACTAGGGAGAGGTTTAGAGGGGGAATTCCAGGGCTTTGCCAGTTGAAGAAATGGCCACCAATGGCGGAGCGATCTTCTTACAAAGACATTATCAAGCAAATGAATCTATGGAACTCTCTAATACAATGAGGTTTCAGCTGCTGTGTGAAGTTACTGTACAGTAAGTTTAGTAATTGCCCTTTGAGGCTGTGGTGGAATTTTTGTTTGGGGGGGGAGGAAGATGGGGTGAAGTGTGAGGTAGTAGAAGCAGGGCAGGCACAGTGAGGTAAAACACTTCCAAATAGAGGGGTAAAGGGACTTTCAAAAGGCAATTAAAAGAAGAATTTGCAGGGCAGAGGAAAGGTTAGATTGTATTGCTGCACAAAGAGCTGAGATGGCCTTGATGGGTGACATGACCTGTCCTGCAACAGTTCTGTGACTCTGAAATGCATTAGTTATTGTGCAGTACTCGTGTTTTTTAACAGGAAAGATCTTGCATATCTGTAGGACCTTTTCATAACCACTGAGCTTAAATGTTGAAGTGTACGCAATAACAATAGCCGAACTGCGCACAGCAAAATCCCACAAATGTTTGTGGTTGCTGGCTAACAGCAACAGTCACAACTTGCTTTTGTTTAGCACTTCTGTCTGAAGAATTGTGTTTAAGCACTGCTAAACAGAGGTTTTGACAAATGGCCGAAAGTTTGGTCAGGAGGTATTTAGTGAGTGCCATTGAATTATATAAATTTTCAACTGACCTCAAGCTTCCACAGTATTTTATGGGGAGAACATGGAACACCAGAGCACAGTACAGGCCCTTCGGCCCACGATGTTGGCCTGACATTTTATCCTGCTCATTAGCCCTCCATTTTTCTATCATTCATGTGCCTATCTAAGTCTCTTAAATGTCCCCAATGTATCTGCCTCCACCACCTCTGCCGTCAATGTGCTCCACACACCCAGCACTCTGTGTAAAACAAAAACTTGCCTCTGACATCTTTCTTCCATCCCCCCCGCCCCCATATCTTCCTCCATCACCTTAAAATTATCCCCCCTCGTGTTAGCAATTTTTCCCCTTGGAAAAAGGTCTCTGACTGTCCATTTGATCTATGCCTTGTACACCTCTATCAAGTTACCTCTCATCCTTCTCTCCAAAGAGAAAAGCCCTAGCTCACTCAACCTATCCTCATAAGACATGCTCTCCAATCCAGGCAACATCCTGGTAAATCTCTGCACCCTCACTAAAGCTTCCACATCATTCCTATAATGAGGTGACCAGAACTGAACACGATACTCCAAATATGGTCTGACCAGAGTTTTATAGAGCTGCAACGTTACCTGGCGGCTCTTGAACTCAATACCCCAACTAATGAAGGCCAACATACCATGCGCCTTCTTAATAACCCTATCAACCTGCGTGGCAACCTTGAGGGGTCTATGGACGTTAAACCCAAGATCCCTCTGTTCCTCCTCACTGCTAAGAGTCCTGCCATTAACCTTGTATTCTGCCTTCAAATTCGATCTTCCAAAGTGTATCACTTCACACTTTTCCCGGTTGAACTCCATCTGCCACTCCTCAGCCCAGCTCTGCATCCTATCAATGTCCTGTTGTAACCTACAGCAACCTTCTACGCTATCCACAACACCACCAACCTTTGTGTCATCTGCAAACTTACTAAACAACCCTTCCACATCCTCTTCCATGTCATTTATAAAAATAACAAAGAACAGGGGTCCCAGAACAGATCGCTGCGGAACACCACTGGTCCAGGCAGAATACACTCCATCTAGCTGTCTTCTATGGGTGAACCAGTTCTGAATCCACTCAGCAGCGTTTTCCTGGATCCCATGCCTCCTGACTTTCTGACTAAGCCTTCCATGAGGAACCTTATCAAATACCTTACTAAAATCCATGTACACCACATCCACTGCTCTACCTTCATCAATGTGCTTTGAATTCTTTTAAGGATGTGACAATCAGGCTCATGAGGCACAACCTCCCCCTCTCAAAGCTGTGCTGACTGTCCCTAATCAGCCTGGGCTT
Source organism: Pristis pectinata (assembly GCF_009764475.1). Lineage (NCBI taxonomy): Eukaryota > Metazoa > Chordata > Chondrichthyes > Rhinopristiformes > Pristidae > Pristis > Pristis pectinata. The sequence continues at coordinate 5,510,597 of NC_067425.1, read as the reverse complement.
CTCCAAATGTTCCTTAATCCTGTCTCTAAGAATCTGCTCCAGTAATTTGCCCACCACTGAAGTAAGACTCACTGGTCTATAATTCCTAGGGTTATCCCTACTCCCTTTCTTGAACAAAGGAACAACATTTGCCACCCTCGAATCATCTGGCACTGGAGAGTTCCAGGTATCCATCACTCTTGGTGAGGAACTAACCAAAATCCTGAAGGATCATCAGCAGCTGAAAGCATAGTCTCCAGAGATTGTTCAGGAGAACTTCCCTGCTCTTTGAAATCAAGCCATGAAATCTCTGTCCACTTGAGCAGACGTTGTCTGTCTTTGCCTCCTGAAAGACTGCACTGCTGACAATGCTGCAGTGCCTTGGGTGGGTCAGCCTGGATCAGGGGCTTGGATCTGATGTGCGACTTGAACCCACGGCCATTTGAACAGGTGAGTGTAGTCGAGTCAAACACTTGAAGTGCTGAACTGTACTTCACACATTCTGGTGAATGAACTGCAGGTAGTCACTTCCGTTCTCTGTGGCATCATTTTGCTGAGCAGCTATAAAATTGTGCATTAGGGGATCTGAATGTGTAGAAACCACCAGAAGCTACTTTCAAGACCTCAAAACAGCAAAAGTTTCAGCTAATCTCATTCCAGTCTGTAGTTCCTAGAATACAGCGACTTCAGCACAGAGGAAGCTGTTTGACCAGTTGTGTCCATGCTGACGTTAATTCTTCACCAGATTGATTCCTTTCCCTGTTGAGTTGGTAGGTTTGAAATTAATGAGGCAATAACCCAGTGGATTGAAAATTAACAAATTTTCTGGGAATACTTGGTGAATCAGGCAGCCTTTGGAGAGAGTAACTGGATCAATGTCTCAAGTTTCTGACCTCGGTACTTGAAGCATAGCCTTGAGTTCCAAAGGTGTCTGGAAGCCCCCTTATAATGTTATCCCAGGATGTTACATAACATACAGTAACAACTGGATTTGTTATAGTTCAATTCTCCAGGTTTGAAAAGCCTCTGCTTCAGTATTTTGGCTTTGTTTGGTGGGCCTTTTTAAAGGCTAACGTTCGTACACAGTGGTCCATTCTCCAGCTTCACCTGCTGGAAGTTAATTGAAGAACTGTATTGGGGAAGGGAAGTAAAACCCTTAAACTAGTCGACAGAAAAGCTCAACTCTAAGACTCGATCGGTTTTGTTAGCGACAAAGTTGCTTTGGAGCATTCAAATCCTATTCTAAAGACTTGATCATCGGATCGAGGTTATGGCTTCCATTGTTCTGCTGAGGGAGTGCTGCAGGTTCTGCCTTCCGATGTGATGAGAAATGGAGTGCCAACCTTAAGTGGATGATTTATTTAAAATAAAAACCTGTCTCCCTGTTCAGAAGTGTTAAGGGAATTCTCACCAGTGTCCCGACTTGCATCTCAAGATTTTTATCATGTATAGAGACAGAATGAAGTCTAAATGAATTATTAATGTCAACCATGATTATTGTTTAGGCAACTACCTGGGCCTAAAAATTTCTATGTGAATTATAATTCCCTAATGTATTTAAAAGTGTATGAGAACTTAATTCGGAAGATCCTGTTGAAATATTTCAGGTTCCACGTCAATGCTCATCTTTCCACCTTTATCTGGCACCCAGTTGAATTTTTTTTAAATGGCATTCAAAAATCAGTGCTTTGTTTTTTAATTGAGACACAAGAGACTACAGATGCTGGAATCTGGAGCCATCAACAAACTGCCGGAGGAACTCGGCGGGTCAGGAAGCATCTGTAGAGGGAGATGGACAGTCAACCCTTCATCCAGCCCAGATGAAGGGTCTCGACCTGAAACATCCGTAGTCCATCTCCCTCCACGGATGCTGCCTGACCCGCTGAGTTCCTCCGGCAGTTTGTTTGTGGCTCCTTTTTTGTTTCTTTAATTTCCTGGTTTGCTGTCTGTGAATTAATTAATGTGATTGGCTGCTCATCCAGGTTGATGACATCGCTGTTGCTGAGTGCTAAGGGCTCTTGAACTGAAGCCCGACAGCGGGCAGTGTTGGAAAAGGGAATCTCTCGGCAGTGGTCGCTGGATTTCTGTGGGGAGCTTTCTTTGAAATCAGCAAGTGGAGTGCTCCGCTTTGCTGCTGTCTGTCTGTTCTGGGCCATTGGTCGAGTGGATTCAAGGGCTGAATGGCCTGTTCCTGTTTCTGTGTTCTTACAGGGATTGGCGTTACGGTCCCGAATGATGATTGCTCTCTCCAGCACTAACGAATGGTTCTCTCTGTGCCAGGTTGGTGAGTTAGACGCCGGTGTCCTGGGCTGTCGCTCCCTCATTGCGAGGCCGGTGCCCCCCTTCCCCCCCCCCCCCTCCGTCCCCACCCCGGTGCCCAACAGCGTGTGGAGACCTGCCACACCGCTTGCCCGCCACACCACGGCCTTCACCTGCGTGCTCCAGTGTTTCCCGTGCGAACCCACCTGCCTCAGCGCCTCGTGGAGCAGCCCGGAGTTCGCGCTGCGTCCGGTGGCCCCCATGGTGAAGATGACGAGATCCAAGACGTTCCAGGCCTACCTTCCCACCTGCCACAGGACGTACAGTTGCATCCACTGCCGGGCACACCTCGCCAACCACGACGAACTTATTTCCAAGGTACTCGCTGACGGGACAAGGAGGGAATAACGTTGAAATTAGATCCAGGCCACTCCTGGGTGATGTCAGAAAGCCCCTCTCTGCATGGGAGCAGATATCCCAAAAAAGACTTCTAGGGAGTGGGGGAATAATTCATTGAAAACTTCAAAGCTTAAGTTGTTATTTTATGTTAGTGAAGGGAATAGAGTTGCAGAATCAAAGCAGGTGGGTGAAGTGACCCCACACACATCAGGTAGGTCGGGCTGAACTTCCCAAGCATGTGAGATGAGAGCAGAAGTATTGGTTTATTATTGTCACGTGTACCGAGGTACAGTGGAAAAACCTGTCTTGCAAACCGATTGTACGGGTCAATTCATTACACAGTGCAGTTACATTGGGTTAGCACAGAGTGCATTGATGTAGTACAGGTAAAAACAGTAACAGAACAGAGTAAAGTGTCACAGCTACAGAGAAAGTGCAGTGCAATAAGGTGCAAGGTCACAACAAGGTAGATCGTGAGGTCAGAGTCCATCTCATTGTATTAAGGGAACCGTTCAATAGTCTTATCACAGTGGGGTAGAAGCTGTCCTTAAGTCTGGTGGTACGTGCCTTCAGGCTCCTGTATCTTCTACCCGATGGAAGAGGAGAGTAAGTCGTGTGGTCCTTCAAGTCTGCTTGTCGTGCAGTAAGACCATTCTTCCCAAGTCCTGGAAATCTGGAATTCGCTCCCCCAAAAGTTCAGAGTCAAAGACTGAAAGCGATTGGAATTTTGTAGGATAAGAATATCAAAGATGGAGTTATGCAATGTTCAGATACACATCATCCAATTGAGTGATGGGCTAGGGTCAGTGGTAAGGGCTGAATGTTCTCTTCTTGATCCTTTTTTTTTGTTGCCCCTCCTTTGAACCCTGATGATGCCTGACTCTATTTTTGAGCTCTTCCCCTGGCTTGCCCTTGCTGTCTTTCTGTTCCTGTGAGCAGCTGGTTTTATTTTCTAATGTATACATTTGGAGTTTTTTTTAAGGAAGTTGAGTTGTATTTATAATAGCAATTTTTTCTTTCCAGGTGGCACAGTCAATAAGGTCCTTCAGGATAGTTTGTTATGAATGAAAACAGCCATTTTGTATACAGCACGCTCCCACAAAAAAAACAGGAAAGTGGCCCGATAATCTGTTTTGAATGGTGTCGGTTGAGTGATTTTTTTTAAAAGATTGGGCGGGACTTGGACTTTTCTTTTACACTATAGTTTTGTTGGTACTTTTGTATCCCCTGTAAGAGCAGAGGGAACCTGGCACCCCTCAGTAACGCACTAGGAGTATTGGCCAGGCTGTAGTCTCTGAACTTGGATCCGCGACCTCCTGACGTGTGCTACCCGCTGAGCTGTGTGTTTGGCAAGCCTCACTAAATATACTCTTGTCAGCCTTAACATTCAGTTTTACAACAAAAACTCCGTTTGCCACAGTGGCTGCAAATAATCTTTCTGACCCAGAATACAGGGCTCACAATAAAACTGTTGTTTCTGTCACGTTCTGTGCCTGCTGCAGTGGTTGATAGGATTTTGCTAGCTTAATGTGCCCAGCTTCTGAAAGAAAATAAATGTACACGGGTATCCAGTGTGCTGATGCTTTTGACTCCTGATCTCTGCTCCTATTAATAACTCGGTGATGGCAGTGAACTGACTTTCTGAATATTGGCTTGTACTTTTTTTTAAGAAGAAAAAGCAGTGCTAAACACTCAAAGTAATGTGTGTTCCTCTTTAAACATTTTTAAAATTAAAGCCTTTGCCCAGTCACATTTCTCTAATCTCTTGTTTGCCTGTATCTGGCTCTTTGCTCTCCTGGCTACAGTCCGTTCCATGGGTACTGTGGTTTCAGCACTGATCTCAGTAAACCAGAGGTCATGGACTCTGAACAGCAAGTTCTAGAATTGAAACTGGATTAAAAACTACCTGCCAGGGAAGAAATGGCTGTGGAAGCTGCATTTTTGTGTAGATAACTTCACAAAGAGGAGTAAAATGCTTGTAAATCTGCAGGGCCTTTTAATGTCCCTTCAGATCCAACCAAAGTTGTGTAGGTCCTTTCAAAGTGCAGTCAGTGTTACACAGCTGCCAATTTGTACACAGCAAACAGCAACGTGATAATGACTCCATACACAGTGGCTGTGAAGTTGATTGAAGAACAAATATTGGCCCAGGACACCAGGAAGAACTCCCCTGCTTTTTCAAAATGTTTTTTATTCACTTAAAGGACGTGGGTGTTGCTGGCACAGCCAACATTTATTGCTGTATCCCTACCTACCCTTGATGGTGCTGAGCTGTTTCTCCGAACTGTTGCAGTCCACAGTGCAGTTGGGCAGGGAGTTGCAGCACGAAGGCAATATATTTATGTATTGGTGCGATGCATCTGCAGGGGGTGAGGTTCCCATGTGCCTTCTGCCCTTGTGCCCTTTGATAGAGGTCACCAGTGTCGGATCCGGTTATTTTCGAATCCTCGGGTTCTTTCAGGAGTCCAGGAGTGAGTTGAAAACAACTTGGTGCTTCGCAAAGTTTTATTGGAAGAGTTTTAAAACAAAGAAACAGTCACAGAGTGCATGGCACTAGCTTTACTACTGGGAGATGAGCCGAGACAAAAGGAACTGAAGATGAGCTAGGGCTGGGGTGGGGGGAAGAGAGCAAGAGAGTGATTAACAAAAAACGACACCTTTTATACCTGAGATAAGAAATACGCCGTAGATAACAATAGTCCAATCAGGAAACCTATTAGATACCTGTGGCCAAACCAACCAATGAGAACACATATATTCACCTGAAGGACGAACCAATCAGCTAGGAAGCGGCCATTCCTTGTGCAGCCACTTGAGGTGTATTAAACACTACATGTTTAAAAAAAACTACTTAAAACAGTCGAATCCAACACCAGATTTGGGGGGTGTGACTGGAGTAGCCTGATGGTATGCTGTGCACCAATGGTGGAGGGAGTGTTTAGGGTGAGAACCGTGGGCCACTTTGTCCTGAATGGTGTGGGGTTTTGTGCCGTTATGGAATCATTGCCGGGAGAGGGGAGGCAGTTGGGCCCTCTGTTTAACATCTTACTCAAGTCTCTGCCATTGCAGCAGTCCCTGTGTCGCACTTTTTATTTCAAAGATGAACTTTATTAACAAATGTATACAAGAAAAGCAGAACAGTACCTGGCATTCTTTACGTTCATAGTGTTGTCCAGTCTACACATTCCTTCTGTTGTTAAGTTAATATATTCCATGTACAAAGCACCAAAGCCACTCATGGCTTCTTTGAACCAAACAACCAAACACCCTTCAAATGCTTGCAGTGCTGTTACACAGGACACAACTCCTGTGGTAGCAGGATCTTAGATTGCAGTCCTTCCCACCACCCCCCAACCCCCACACAAAGCCTCTGTTGGCTACAGCAAGCTTCAGTATATAATTGCTGCAGCCTGGAATGTGGCAGCATTCATTTACGGGCATCTCGAGCAGTGCATCTTTCACTGAGTTGATGATCCTCCAGCAATACTTTGTCTTGGTATGTGTCCCTGGAAGCAGCCCGTAGATCAGAGTCCTCTGCCGCACAGCTGCTCGACAGAAATCTCGACAAGCACCTTTGCAAATGCAGTCCATTGCTGCTGTCTCAAGGGCAACTTGTTGGGAGTGAGACTCTGATCATGCTGGAAGGATCTGACTGGGAGGGTCCTTTCACTGCCGGCCGAGTGAGGTCGCAGACTTGGTGAGTTGCAGTATTGAGGTACCGGCCTGTAGTATGTTCTGTGCTGACCACTACCTGATGGACTTGTGGTCAAAGGTGTCCACTGTTGCAGCAGCAGAAGATTTGGGACTTGAACCCAGACCCTTCACCTTAGTGTGTTTGCCCATTGACCCAACTAGTCCTTCACTCAATGTGACCCAGGAGGGCAGGGTGGTAACTGAAGAGTGAACATTCTGGGGAAAATAAATGGGTAAAGTGGTTGCTGTTGCTGTTGCTGAATTTGGGATCCTTTTTCAGGGATGCTCTTTCATTGTCAGCGGGCCACCAGGAGACCCACAGTTTAGTTCTGTAATTGTAGCTGCTCATTTGCCTTCTGCATTTTTTCTTCCTTTTGGCGAAGTGGAGCTTATCCCTCAGGGAATAGCAGAAGCGGCTAATCGTCTTCTAGGATTCTTCCTTTAAAGCCTGGAATTCCTGTCCTAAGCTTCTTCCTCCCCTTCTCCTTAAAACTCAGTGTTTCTGCACCACCAAACCTCCTCCCCCTCCTCTACCCTTTCTCACTCCATCACTACAGTCTTCTGTCTCGTCATTCCTTGTGTTTATCCAGCTGTAGGTGGGTGATGGAGTCACTGCCACTGTCTAGCAGGAGACCAGGTACTTGAGACCTTCTGTTTGATTCCTGCAGTGGGCCCCAGTGGATGAGGTCTCTTGAAAAACCCGATCTGTGGTGTGTTTTTTTTTGCCTGCTGTGCCTCTTGTGCTCAGTGCCGCCTTGTTGCCTTTGTTCAGCTGGACATGGATGAGAGTCCCTGTCATCTTGGAGAAGGAACTGTGAGGACTGATTAATATTAAACATGTCCCATTGATCCACAGAGCTAATGAGGGAGATGTGACTGTTATTAGCTTTTTTTACTTTTTTTCTGAAGACTGTTAAACCCACCTGATGTTTTATGGGCTGACATTCAGTTCTATGTAAATCTCATTTAGTTCAAACAAAATTTGAGTTGGCAGTAAAGTGCACAGACCTGCTTTTGCAGCTGTGTGCCAATTTTCTGTTGTCCAGTAACTATCATGAAAGTGCCAGCGTGACCCGGATTCCTGGTCTCTCGGTGAGCCCTGACTCTGATTTCTGATCACAGCTGCTGTTCCGTGAGCCCAGACCTGTGCAAGGCTCCGTGGGACTGGTGCTGCTCTCTATTTCCCCCACCTTTAACAAATTGAAGGTGGTAGAGGTGGGGGGGTGGTGAGGCAGCACCTCTGATAGGACTGCACTCCCTCAATACTAGTACTGACCTGTCTGCCTGGGTTATGTGCGAGTGTCTAGAGTGTGACCTCAATCCACAGCCTGGTAAAGGAGACGAGTGTACCCCACTGACCCAAGACTGAGATGGGAAATTCTTGAGGAGCAGGATTATTATCCCTGGCAAACAGTTGTTCCTTCTCCACGTGAGGCTTTCAATTGCGTTATCGCTTTGCTGTGTGTGGGAACTTTCCATGTACAACTTTCCTACACTACAACAGTGACCACACTTCAGAAGTACTGCAATGGCAATGGGTTGCTTTGGAACATACTGAAAGTGATGTGGTTGCCTTGTTGGAAGTGCAAGTTTATTGCTTTTGATCCCTGCACTGAGTTAACCTGACACAGCTCCTGCTTTAACTCTGGTTCAGCTGAGGATGACACTCACTGGGTCTCCACATGTATTGCTATGTGTTCAATGCTATCAGGCGTAATTGAGAAAACTCCCATTGATTTGGAAGGAGGGGTATAATTTTTATATACTTGAGGATCTGAGGGGTTTTTTTGTTTGAGGTTTGTTGATATTATGAGGTTGAAAGGTCGGCACAACATTGTGGGCGGCAGGGCCTGTATTGTGCTGTACTGTTTTATGTTCTGTGATATCTGGGATGTGCTGGCAGGAGGTGGAGGAGTCAGATACAGTCACTACATGTAAGTGTGTAGACACAGTTAAATGGGCGAAACACAGAAGGATATGGTCCTAATGCAGGCTAATGAGATTAGTGTAGACCGGCAGAAAGGTTGGGATGGACATGGTGGTTGTTTGCATGCTGTATGACTCTGCCTTGGGGGAATGAAGGTGAGATTTCAGACCTGGGGGGGTTTCTCTCTCAGAAACGAGGGTGGGGTGCTCCTCGCTCTGCCCATTGTCCCCTCTAAATATGGGCATCAAGCTATCACTGAGGCCTTTGCCCTGATCTGCTTGCGAGCAGTAATTTTGCCTTTCTAGTAATTATAAGCTGATAAAGCCTTGACTTGTGATTTTATAAAGTCACTTTAACCAGTCGATCAGATGTGTGTCTTGATTGTTTGCAGATCTCCACACTCTCAATGTGATGGGCTTTTGTGTTCTGATCCTTCCTGATAAACCTAAATAGCCAAAAGTCAGTTGATCGCATTCACTGAAGCATGTGTATATTTAATCATTAAAGAGCTGGCTTTCTGTGTAGTGTTATTGGTTGTGATTCAGCTGATTAAAAATGTGACCCTATCTTGTACTAAGCCTCAGGATAAACGAGGCCCAAGCTCCCAAACTGAATGTGGGTAGGCACGGATGTGTACACCTAGCATTTACATAGCACCAATTGTGTTGCAAAGGTCCTGAGGCAGTTTGTTATCAATGGACGGATGCTGGTTATCTAATGAGCATCAGTCAAGTGAACACACGGCTGAGTTTGCCTCTGCATCTGTTGGCAGAATAGCCATTTGCACAGTTGAGGTTCATTTGGGTGACCTTAAGCAATTTTATAAAATTAGTGTTTTTGCCAGTTTATAATTGATGCTTAAAGTGAGATTGTAGTCTTGTAATTGGCTCAGGTGCTCTAAGGAGTTGCTACCTGCTTGAATTAATGCTTTCACAGCTGAGTGACTCACTAGTCCGCCTCAGAAGGCAGTGAAGAGCCTATGCTGCTTAAAGAATGTGACTGAGTGAGGAGTGCCTTTGCTAGACCACTGGTCTCTCCTGCGATGTTGGTCTCCTTCTGCCCCCAGTGTGATGATGCTGAGCATCTTCCAATCAAGAGAGAGTTTTCATTCAGCACGGGGTTTGGCTAGTGAGGTGTGAAGACTGACCACAGCTCTCCTGATTGATGCTCACTGGATCGCAGATAAGTGGGCAAATGCTTGGCTGTGACGGCTCCTGAGGTGGAATAGCCAGTCCAGATGTTGTACACTTAATTTGGTGCATGTAGCGTATCAGTGAAACTGGTCTCCTTCAGGTGACCGTCAGTGGGGTGGACTTAAGAATCTGGTGGTCTTTATGCTCCAAGACGCTGGACTCCCATCTTGCAGGAAAGGGAGAAGGAGTCCTGAGTACTTAATGTTGGTTTAAAAGAGTGAGATCTTAATTGCCCCTGAATTCTACCCAGTACCTTAACTCTGACCCTCCTGCCAATGATTTCCCATCAGCACGTCCTGCCAACATTTTCTTCCAGAAGCTTGCAGAATTTTGAAAGTTTTTTTTTGTGAAAAAGAAATTCCTCCTTCAGTTTGACAATGTTTGGCTCTGAGCCAGGATATCAACCTCAAAAGTGAAAATACTGCAGAGGTTGAAAATCTGCAGTGCAAACAAACTGCTGGAAATCTCAGCTCGTGTCTGAACCATACTGACACAAGATCGTTAACCCTGTGTCTCTCTTCACAGCTGCTACCTGACCTGCTGAGAATTTCCAGCAGTTTCTGTTTGTACTTCAGCATATTGACATCACCTTCATTCCATCTGTTGGATACTTTTTTTAAAAAAAAAACAAGCTGATTTCACAATAGCATCAACATTGTGTACTTGTGCTGAGTAAGGACCTCAGGCAATGTCCAGAAGCATTGAATTTGACCCTGAACCGCACTGGGAGGGATGTGTGCTCAGAGATATGGCATCTTAAAGGAGGTGGGCAAAGATTTCAGAGGCTGGGTGCTTGGCAGCTGAAAAGGCAGCCACCACTGATGGAGGACTTAAAGCAAACCTTCTGCAAAGCCTGCTGAGCAGATGGTGCACTTGCTGTGACTTAACTAAATAATGACAGGGGAGAGATGAAGTTTGGCACAGTAAAGTGTTGTGAACTGGAATGTGCTGCCCGGAAACACATTCAGTGGCAACTTTCAAACTGCATTTGGAAAAACTTATTTTTAAATTTCTTTTTCGAAGAGCTGAATGGCATTCTGTTCGGTGAATTTGAGTACTGGAGGATTTGCACTGGGGGAGGTGTTTTACTGTGGGTCTCTTGACTGATTGCAGTGTCGTTGAACACAGATGACTGCTGCTTGTCCAGATAGGGAGAGGGTCTGAAAGTGAGTCAGCAACTCACAGCTTCTGAAATGCTTGTGGGTGGAGGCAGGGCAGAGGTTCAGCTGGTTAACTCCTCAGTTCCTGAATTGCTGTATTCTTCACCACCCCCCACCCCCCAGCTGTTAATCCCATGCACTTCAACACCCACCATCTGCAACCCCCACCCACCCCAGCTGTTAATCCCATGCACTTTAACACCCACCAAGTCCACAACCACCTTCCCCCTCCCCCCCCCCGATGCATTGCATTGGCTGCTATCTGTTGCTCGCTGTGGGGGGGGGGCCACAGCAGGCATGTTCCTTGGGATGCCAGCTCACAGTGACAGTTCAATTCTGGTGTGCCCCTGTGGCAGGACTCCACACCTGCAGTGAAATCACTCTGTGAGCTTTGAATAAAGTGTCCCTCTGCTGGGATCTCTCTGCTTGCAAATTCTGGGAGAATCAGAAAACTGATCTCCAGGAGTGTCCCTGAGTCTCCAGGCATAAAAGGCCTTTGTGGGGACTGATGTCTTGGAGCTGGGATCCCTGATGATGGGGTTGGAGTAAGCCTCCCACCTCCCATGACTCCCTAGCCAATACCTCTCCCTTGTTTCTTTTTGATCTTTAAGGTCACTTTTTTCAGTTTGTGGGAATTTGCTACTGTGCCAATTCACTCCAATACATCAGATACTGCACTGAGTGTATGTCGTTGTATGTGAAATATTTGGGCTGTTCTTTGTGAGAAGATGGTGGAAACACGCATCTTTCTACCTGTCAGTCCCCAGGAGCTCTGAGCTGCCTGTGTGTTGGTCCCACTGTTACCTCTGGCTCAGTGCTGCTGTGATGGGTCGCAGACTGCGCAAGGCTGTTGTTGTCAGTTTATGTTCCCTCTTTACTTTGAGCCTGTGATCTGGGTAATGGCAGAACTGAAGCATCTGGGAGTCGGCTGATAATTTTTTACCACCAGTGGGAGGATGTTGCGTCCTTGCAACTGATCTTCCTGGTGTGCTGGCTGTCACCCTTGGTCCTGCCACACCGGCCCAACTTTGTGCTGCTCCCAGCATGTCCAATGAGTTAATGCCCAGATAATCTGTTTTGGTGATGTTGGTGTAGCGATTGTACATTGGCTTGGGACTTTGGTTGAGGAGGGGGAAGAGGTGTCTTTAACATCCAGGGTCTGCCTTTTCATGGCTTGCATTGTGTTTCCTCCCCAGCTCACTGTGGCTGAATCGCTCACACAATGCATTTGGCGCAAACATCACCCCCCCAGCCCTTCCCTGACCACTCCTTCAGCCTCCCCTTTGAAGATTTCATTATATTTCAAGTTCACTGTCATGGTCAATAGTAGAGACTCACTGGGAACTCCGAGGAGTCCTCAATCTTTGGCGGTGGGAAGAAACGGTGCAATCCTGTAGGTCTGTATTTTTTCTCCCCCACCCACATATGACAAAGATCCAGTAGGCACAGGAAGAGTTCATTGCCCCTCGAGCCTGTGCTGACATAGCTTGTCTGCGGTTGTACCCCTTCGTGGATCCGGCCCATCCCTTTCCCTCCAGAAGGAAAAGGAGAGGTGGGCAGAATCAAGGGACCATCTTAAATTGCCTCTTAATCTGTAGATGATTTATTCTTTGGGAAACATGGCATTTCCTGGGAGGTGTTTGGAGCTTGAGATCCCATAAGGTGCAAAAGATCCAAAACTGATGTAGGCAGTCGGAGGGCTGTGGCAGCATTTGGTAATGAAGAATTCTGTAGAATTATAGCACAGAAACAGGCCGTTCGGCCCAGCTGGTCTATGCTGGTGTTTGCAGCCTACGTGTGAATGGGGTTGTGTTGCAGGGAGAGGACGGTGTGGACGCAGGATGTTGGAAACCACCTGTTTACAAGGACGTTGAAGGATGTGGTTGCTTCTTGCAGCCTTGGGGGGGGGGGGGGGGAATCCCTTTACAGTCATGGGAGGCTTCTTGAAAAGATGTCACCTTTGTGATGTTTGTGTTGAAATGTAGTTGGCATTTCATGGAGCAATCCCATTTCCCTAACCACTTCTACCCATGAGGCTGCGGTCTAAATGTGGGTAAATGGACTCGTATACTTAAGTACAATTGGTGGGCTGAAGGGTCTGTTTCCATGCTGTATGTCTCTGCCTCCCATCCTTTCTTACATTTGCACTACACTAGGAACAATTTACAGTCGCTAATTAATCTACCGACAGACATGCAGGTTGGATATGGGAGAAATCTGGAGCACCTGGGGGAAGCCCACACGGTCATGGGGAGAACATGCAAACGTAGACAGCAGAGGAGGTCAGGGTTGCTGGAGCTCTGAGGCAGCAGTTCTACCCGCTGTCCCACTCTGTTCTCTATGTATGTCACTCTCCACCTCTCCCCAGTCCCTGCTCACAGATTAACCTCCTGTGAGGGTTGTTGGTGAAGTGGAGGAAAGTTTCTGTTGGTCTCAATCGGCTTGGCTTTGCACCGACCCAAAGCTGGAGCTTGTCCAGAGGGAGCTGGCTCTCTTGCTCTGCAGTGCTCCGCACTGCCAGACTGAGCCAGAGCAGGATGTTGGCAGTGAGCACAAGCTGTTAATGGTTCTGGGAAAACGAGCCAACATTCTTGTCACCGCATTCAGCAAGGGAGGACCATCCATTTGATTTTCTGAACTACAATTCCAGTTCTAAATGATTTGTGTTCAATTATTAAATCCAAAAGACAAGTTATTGAATCCTAAGAATTAAAAGAAGGTAGCATTTAGAATCAACAGCACTGACTAGCATTAACACAACATTCAGTAAAACACCCCAAGGCGGCAACATTAGACGTGTTGAAGCCCTCTGACTGAAAGTTGAGTCAAAGATGTAGGTTTTCAAGGAAAGCGGGGTAGAGGTAGGATGGGAATTCGAGAGCCTGGGGCCCCAGCAGCTGGTTGCTAATGGAAGGGGAAGGAAACTGATGGACAGAATTGGAGGCACTTGGATATCTTGGTGTGTTCTGGAGATGGGGAGGTGAGGGAGGAGGACAACAGATTTGAAAGCGAGATTAAGAATTTTAAAATCTGAGTAATGTCAGAGTGACGCGCAACGCTAGGACGCGAGGGGGTCAGCCTGGGTGCTGGAGGTTGATGCTGTGGAGGTGATGTGGCAGCAGAGAAACCCTGCTCTATCTGTGGAGTAAAACATTTTCCCCAAGAGACCAGCAGGGGAAGGAACAGGTTGGCTCCTTCGTGTTTTAGAACCTATCACCTTTCTACAGGACGACCAGTTGAGGAATAGAGCTGCCAGCTGGAGAACCCCTGTGGAACAAGGAGCTTCTGTGGACAGTGGGTGGGTTATTCAGCACAGTGATGCAACCTCTCCTCCACTTATTAGTGGGTAAGGCATTAAAAGGGTTACTTATCAAATTTGCAAGTTAGAACAGGTCTGAGGTGGCTGCTCTTCCCCCACCTAACTTCACACTTGATCACCATGTTGTATTCGTCATCTCTTTATCCAGCTTCTTAAATGAATCAATGTTATTCACCTCTGCTCCCTGAGGAAACTAGTTCCATGTGGAGCAGTTATCCAATATTTTCCTTCCCCCACCTTCTTTAAACAGTTCCTTGTGTGAGCACAGCAGTCCAGGCACTCTACACAAACAGCAACAGCGCCTGTGGCATTTGCCCACATAACAAGCAGGACAGTGTGGAGAACTATTAGATTTAACAAGTCTTGCTTTGCCCTGCTCTAAGTGGTCAATAAAGGACTGAGTTTTTTAATGCAGCTTGTGAATGGGTTATATCAGAATTCCTTAGAAACTGTAGCATTTGTTAAGGAAAGAAAGAAGGATCTGTATCCTTAAGACATTTTCTCCTTTTTGGAGTTTTGAGCCCAGGGAGCAGACAGCTTATGGCTGGGAGGGGGAATAGCCAGTACTTCCTGTACTCTGCAAAGGATTTTGTTTACCATTAGCTCTAGCCCCACCCTCAGCCATACTGTGGTTGGGTGGTAGTGTAGTTATCCTGCCACACACTCTTCACCCTGGTTCTCCCTCCCTAATGTCTGCATTTAAACATTCCCTCCCCAACCCCATCATTGTGATGCCTTCCCAGTCACTTCTGATTTTAATCACTGCACCACTGGTGGCTCTGTGTTTTGCAGCCAAGGCTCTGCGTTCTCCCTGCTGAACCACTGCCTCTTTCTTTTCCTTTCTGTTTTTTAAGTTGATGCTTAAAACCTACCTTGGGACCTGCCTTTTGGTCACCTGTCCTATTTTCTCCAAACTCCATTTGGTATCAAGTTCTGTCTGTGAAGCACTTTCCAACTATTTACCATGTGAAGGTTGTTGGAAGAAAGTCTCGGTACTGATATAGTTCACACCATCAGGACTTCTGTGTTTTTGATCAAAGAAGTTGTGGCCAGCTCAAAGCCTCACCTTTTTCTGTGCGGTGACTTTCGTGCTTGGTTACCTGAGGCATATTGGCAGAACTGCACCTCACTACAGTATTCTGCTCTGCTCCCCGTGCTCCTTAAGCTGAAGCTTGCAGGTACCAGTATCATCTTTTAACTCAAAATCATGGGTTCAAGTCCTGCTCCATAAATCCAAATTGCTTCAGTACAGTGGGAGTGCTGCCTTACTGGAAGTGCCTTCCTGCAGAATAGTCCAATCACTCGTTTGGTGACGAGCAGAGTGTTCTTCCAGAGTCTGGGGCCAACATTCATTTCTTGATCATCAACAGCACTGAGATCTTGTTAGGTTCATTGCTGTTTGTGGAAGCTTGCTGTGCACAAGTTATCTCTATTTACCTCAGTTATAGTGATTATAATTTAAAACAGTTAAGATGGTGAGTTTGTGAATTTTGCTGAACTGGTGCACTCTTGAATGGTTTCCTCTTTCCTCTGCCTTTGAAATATTTTTCGATGATTTTTTTTGTTTGTTTCCTTTGCAGTCTTTTCAAGGGAGCCAAGGCCGAGCTTACCTGTTTAATTCAGTGTGAGTATCACAGGAATGAGGCCGTAGCACTAAACAGCGCCAGAGCTTCCATCCTCAAACCTAGACTTCCCTGCCTCATTTCTGGTTTGTCCCTCCCCCTCGTATGTTAAAAAAAATCCATAAATTGAAGCAGGAGGAGGCCATTCAGCCCTTGTGCCTGCTCTACCATTCAGAATGTTTATCACTGACTTTGTATGACGTGAAATTTGCTTTGCGGCAGCAGTACAGTGTGAAAAATTACTATAAATTACAAAAATAAATAGTGCAGACAATATGATGAGGTAATGTTCATGGATCATTCAGAAACCAGATGGCAGAGGAGGAGAAGCTGTTCCTGAATCACTGAGTGTGGGTCTTAAGGCTCCCGTACATCCGTGATTGGTAGTAAAGAGGAGAGGGCATGTCCTGTATGGTGTGGGCCCTTAGCGATGGATGCTGCAGCCTTGAGGCACTGCCTCTTGAAGATGTCCTCGATGGTGGGGAGGGTTGTGCCCGTGAAGGAGCTGGCTGAGTCTACAACCCTCTGCAGCCTCTTGAGATCCTGTGCATTGGAGCCTCCGTACCAGGTGCAATCAGTCAGAATGCTCTCCACTGGACATCTATAGAAATTTGTAAGAGTCTTTGGTGATGTACCAAATCTCTTCAAACTCCTAACGAAGTAGAGCCGCTGGCCTGCCGCCTTAGTGATTGCATCAGTGTGTTGGGCTTGGGACAGATCCTCTGAGATGCTGACGCCCAGGAAGTTGAAGCTGCTCACCCTTTCCACCGCTGACCCCTCACTGAGGACTGGTGTGTGTTCTCCCGACTTCCCCTTCCTGAAGTCCACAATCAGTTCCTGGATCTTGCTGACGTTGAATGCGAGGTGGTTGTTGTGACATCACTCAACCAGCTGATCTATCCCACTCCTGTACACCACCTTATCATCTGAGGTTTTACTGACAACAGTGGTGTCATCTGCAAATTTATAGATGCTTAAGATTAGATTAGCTGTGGAGCATTGTGTGGAAATGGCCCTTCAGCCCAACGAGTCCATGCTGACCATCAAGCACCCATTTATATTAATCCTACAATAATTCCTTTATTTATCCTCCCCACATTCCTATCTACTCTCCCCAGAGTTTACCACTCACCAACACACTAGGGGCAGTTAAGTGGCCAGTTAACCTACCAATCTGCATGTCTTTGGTCTGTTTTCGGGAAATGAGCACCCAAAGAAACCCACTCAGTCTTGGCTAATCTTCTACTTCTGCACCACTTTCCTTCACAAACCCCATGTGCCTGGTTTTCCTTAAAATATCTAAAAAAGAATCTGCGGATCTGTCTTGAATATATTCAACAACTTGCCTCCACGACCCTTCTAGGTAGTGAATTCCAAAGGTTCATTGCCACACTCTAGGTGACAAATCTGTCTTGAATGGCTGACCTTTTATTTTGAGAATGTAACCCCTAGTTAAGATAAGATATCTTTATTGGTCACACGTACATCGAAATACACAGTGAAATGCATCTTTTGTGTAGAGTGTTCTGGGGGCAGCCCACATGTGTTGCCATGCTTCCGGCGCCAATGTAGCACGCCCACAACTTCCTAACCCGTACGTCTTTGGAATGTGGGAGGAAACCGGAGCACCCGGAGGAAACCCACACAGATACAGGGTGAACGTACAAACTCCTTACAGACAGCAGCTGGAATTGAACCGGGGTCGCTGGCACTGTAATAGCGTTACACTGACTGCTGTACTACCACGTTCTGGATACATCAGCCGGGGGAAGCTCCACGAGTACCCTGGCAAGTCCCTTTTAGAATTGAGATCCTTTCTCATTCTTCTAAACTCTAATAGCTTAATATTTTCTTGTACAACAGACCCTCCCTCTCAGTAATCAATCTGATGACCCTTTACTAGACTCCCCAAATCCATATCCTTCCTTGGGTAGGGAGATCAGACCTGTACATAATATTCTGGACGTAACCTTGGCTGAAACCTGTGTAATTGGAGTAAGACTCCTCTACTCACTTCCTCTTGCAGTGAAGGCCAGCATACCATTCACCTCTCAGTCTACTTACTGTATCTGCAGACGTGTACAGTGATTCATGTACAAGGACACCCACATCCTCCTGAACACCAACAACTTTCAATCTCTTGCCACTTAAAACAAAAAGTACTTAATTTTTTTCTAACAGTGGATGCCGTCTCAGTATTTCCAAATTGTATTCAATCCACCACGTCCTTGCTCATTCACTTGTCTACATTCCTTCCCCCCGCCCCCAACTTCCTCTCTGCAGCTTCCTCGCCATCCACCACACTCCTCCCAGCTTTGTCTCATCGGCAGACTTGGATCTGTTACTCTTGTTTCCCTCGTATGAATCATTGATGTAATATGTATACACTGGGACCCCAGCACCCTGCTGGTCACAGCCTCCCAACCTGAAAATGGCCTGTTTATTGCTCCAGTTTTTTGGCCTTGAACCAATTCTCAATCAATACAAGTGTATCATTCCCCCAGTACCATGCACGCTAATCTTTTATTTTAAAAAAATCTCTTGGATGACACCTTGTTGAAGGCTTTCTGAAAGTCCAAATGTACCACAGCAACTGATTCACCCCTTTCTTTTGTTTACTAGTTACATCCTCAAGAACCTGACTGATTTGTCAGACATGATTTCCCTTTCATGGATCTGTGTTGTCTGCCCGATCCATTACATCAGTGGTAGGAAAATTGCTGCTATTCATTAAGTGCCCTGTTGCCACTTAATGAATACCAGCAGTTGTCCTGCTTACCGATGTTGGTCAAACTGGTCATTTGTTCCCTGTTTTCATTCTCCCTTTCTTCAATGGTGTAGTTACATTTGCTGCCGTTCAATCTGCAGGAACAGTTCTATAGCATATGAAACTTAGAGATGACAACCATTGTATCCACAGCTACCATAGCTTCTCCTAAACCCTAGGAGGCAGTTCATCAGGCCCTAGGGATTTATTGGCTTTCAGTCCTATTAATTTTTCCAATACTTGTTTTTAAACCAATGCTGATTCCTTTAAACTCCATCTTTACTCTAGACCTCTATTATTTAGGAAGGTTTTCTGTGTTGTCTTCAGTGAAGGCAGACAGAATATTGGATGTTGGCTGCTCTTTGTGTCTGTCACAAGGTGGGGGGGAGGGGGGGGGAGTTGGGGCCTCAGGTGTTAAAGGCCCACACCCCAGCGCAGTCCTATCTCATCTCCCAAGTTGTTGCCCAGTGTTGTGTGTAGACTGGTGTTAACCCTGCTGTTCGCTTGCGTCTCTTGGCAGAGTTAACGTGGGCTGTGGACCAGCGGAGGAGCGAGTTTTACTCACAGGCCTGCATGCGGTGGCAGATATATACTGTGAAAACTGCAAAACCACACTGGGCTGGAAATATGTAAGTTGCTGTGTCTGTTAACACTTCGGTGAAATGACTTGTGACGTTTTGCTGCATTCTGGGTGTTCATATAAAAGCAAACTGTAATGAATAGTGCACCCTGCTCCTGCAGACAGTATATTGGTGCCTTTTACACATGTCCCCAATTAGCAAACTGACATCGACTTGAACCAAACGAAGTGTGAAGCTGTTGTAGTTCTTGAACATAATGATCAGTTGTGACCAAGCTTGCCCAATTATCACTGTGTAGACACCACACATTAATGTTTCCCCGTGTTAGTGAGTTGGCTTGAGAAATGAAGGAAACTTTTTTTTAAATCCAGATTCTGACATTCCTGTGCTGAATCTGGGAATGATCCCAGCCCAGCAGTTCCATGAATATGAAATTCAAAAACACTGCAGGTGTTGGAAATCTGAAGTGAAAACATAAAACATTGGAAACACTTAGCAGGTCAGGCAGTATCTGTGGAAAGAGAAACCGGGTTAACATTTTAGGTCAAAGACCCTTTGTTGGTGGTTCCTGGTTTGGCAATACCTTGAATTTCTTTAAAAATCAACAATTCCCATGTGTTCAAATCTCTGTATGATCTCTAGAGATAATTGTTCTTTAACTCTCTCAGATCTGTGATCCTCTGATTCTGGTCTCTTTTATCCCCTTCTCCACCGCAAAGTTTCCTTCACTCCTTCACCTGCTTGGAATTCCCTATTAGACCTCCTTGCCTTTCCTCTAAGCTGCCCCACTTACAAGGTGCAAGTGAGAAAGTGTGATGGAATGTTCTCCCGTTGCCTGGATGAGGACCACTCTGACAACACTGAAAGTTCAGCAGCATCTAGCACGTAGCACCTGCTGGATTGGCACGCCACCCTCTGTTCTAAACCCACACCTTCTCCCTACTGTTATTACACTGTGGCTCCTCTGTTTACCTTCTCTAAGAGATGCCACCGTAACTCTCAGACTATTTTAAGAGCACCTCCAAGAACTCTGCTGGCTAGAGTGGCAATGGTAGCAGGCATGTGGGAAGTCCACCAGTTACAGGCTCCCTCTGAGGGCAGCGCAGTGGTGCTGCAGGTAGTTCTACTGCCTTGCAGGTCCAGCAAGCTGGGTTCAATTCTGACTTCCAGTGCTGTTTGTGTGGAGTTTGCACATTCTCCCTGTGACTGCATGGGTTTCCCTTGAGTGGTCTAATATGCCCCACCCTCCCCCGAGACAAGCTGGTTGTTAGGTTAATTAGCTGCTATCAGGTGCCCCTGGTGTAGGCAACTGGTGGGAGAAATGGGGGTGGGAAGTGTTATGGGTATGTGCGAGAGAATCGGTTACAGGGACACGAGTGGGGGAATGGGATTGTTATGAGAGCCAGCATAGACTTGATGGGCTGAATGTCCTCCTGTATCGTAAAGAAATGCAATTTGGACTCTCTGATTTGGAAGTACATTATCATTTCTCCATGGATCAAAGTCTTTGTAACTTCCTCCACAGTAAAACTCTGGGAGCCCTGTCACTGCAGTGGTTAAAAAGGTAGCTTACCATCACCTTAGAAACATAGAAAACCTACAGCACAATTCAGGCCCTTCAGCCCACAAAGCTGTGCTGAACATGTCCCTACCTTAGAAATTACTAGGCTTACCCATAGCCCTCTATTCCATGTACCTATCTAACAGTCTCTTGAAAGACCCTATTGTATCCGCTTCCACCACTGTTTCCGGCAGCCCATTCCCCGCACTCACCGCTCTCTGAGTAAAACCTTGCCCCTGATGTCTCTATACCTACTCCCCAGCACCTTAAATCTGTGTCCTCTTGTGGCAATCATTTCAGCCCTGGGGAAAAGCCTCTGACTATCCACCCGATCAATGCCTCTCATCATCTTGTACACCTCTATCAGGTCCCCCCTCATCCTCCGTCGCTCCAAGGAGAAAAGGCCAAGTTCATTCAACCCGTTCTCATAAGGCATGCTCCCCAATCCAGGCAACATCTTTGTAAATCTCCTCTGCACCCTTTCTCGAGCAGTTGGGGACTGATGGTAAATGCTGGCCTTAAATGAATGTAAAACGTTGTTTCCTCAGCTGTCAGTTGCCTGTCCTGATATCTGGTTGTGTGATTCAGAATCATGTTTTGCTCCTTTTGAAAACTATTCCAACAAGCTGCTGTTGCTGCTACCAAACTCTGTTGTGTGTTTTACAGGAACATGCCTTCGAGAGTAGCCAGAAGTACAAGGAAGGGAAGTACATCATAGAACTTGCTCACATGATTAAGGACAATGGCTGGGAGTGACCGAAGCTGATGCTGGAGCCGACTGCTGAGTTGTCAACCCTGAAGCAGGAAAAGTAACTGAAGGCTTTGGTTGTACATGTACAGGGGGGAGCTGGGCTGCTCGACTCCACCTGCCAGATGCCTGCCTCTGCATTTCTCTCTCGTCGTCATCATTCCCCCCCTCCTGCTCCCTCCCTCTCTCCCCCCCCCCCCCCCCGTCTTTTCTGCTTCTCCTCCTCTGGCCGAATGTCCCTGGCCTCCCCCTCTCCATCGTGGTGTCGGCTGAGTGATCGCATCAAAGCTTGAGGGTGTTCTGCTTCCCATGGCGTTTTCCCCAGGTTTGCATTGAGAGCAGTTTCAGCGATGTTCGTCTGAGCACACCCCTCTGGAACATGCCAGGAGGGGGAGGGAAGCAAGCGGGGAGTTGGCAGCCGAGTCCTTGGGCTGTGATGGGACCTGGAGCTTTGGTGTGTCCCATCCATCTGTTCAGCTGATCCAACCCCCTTCCTTGGGTTCCTCCATGCTGGGCCATGCTCCCCCAGCCTGGTGTACACAGGGAGATGCCTGCCCTCCCCAGAACGAAGGAAGTCATTGCCCTCATGCCTTGAGCCAAAGTGTATCCTCACCACCCCTCTCGCTC
The DNA here is from genome assembly GCF_009764475.1 of Pristis pectinata. Taxonomy (NCBI): domain Eukaryota; kingdom Metazoa; phylum Chordata; class Chondrichthyes; order Rhinopristiformes; family Pristidae; genus Pristis; species Pristis pectinata. The sequence goes on along the minus strand of NC_067425.1, from coordinate 5,488,762 downwards.
CAGCCTTGCAGTGCTGATGCTGCATTTGATTGGTGCACTGACAGGAACAGGTTGAGGGGCAGAATGGCCTCCCCCCAAGGATGGGCTGCCTTTGGACCAATGAGAGGGGACACCGGTCACTCCACAAATTCTCCTCCAAGGGCACCACTGGTGCCACAATTGTGTTAGAATGTGTTGCCAGGAGTAAGCATGGTGAGCTGCTATATACTCATCTGAAGGGAATCATGATGGGTTTGGGCAGACTCTGCCCTGCAAAGCCCCTTCAGTCATTGTCTCTAGTTTTCCTTGCCCCTCGCCACTGCCAACCTTCCCAAACTTGACCCTGTGATTCATCTGAGGTGTTGGTGCCTCTGTGGGGAGAGTGGCTGCTGATGGTTTGTCCTCTTGCAGCTTCTGATTCGGCCTTCAGGCCCTCTTCAGTCTGTGGAGGGAGGGAGCATCTCAGCCACTGTGTGGGTCACTGTGCCTCTGCTGTACACAAGGGGGGGAACGTACCTCCAAAATAAAGAGAGAATGAAGCTTCCTGCTGTAGGATTGTGCAGGGGAGTGGGTGTAATACCCCAATCCTAGGCAATGGCCTTGACAGAATCTTAAATTCCAAAGGTGTCAAACATCAGAGGGATGGAATTAATCGCATGGTGAGAGGTGGGCAGCGAATATCGGCTCCTCCTGCTAGGCTTGGTGAAGCTGCCAGATTCCAATCATAGTCGCATCCTCTTGGGGGACATTGGGAGAGGGTCTGCATCAAGATAACTGAAGCATCAGCAACACCACCCTTGGTCCCTTGCTGGTTCCCCCATTGTTGAAGGATCCTGTCCACATTTTCTGCTCGGTTCTGGGTGCTCTCCCTCAGAGATACTCCAGCTGGTGGGAGTTGCACTAAGGATTGATCAGAATGATACCAGAGCCAAAGGCATTGAGATTTGGGCAGATTATATTAGCAGGGTTGTAGTCCTGACATTACAGGTGATTAAAGAGTGATTAATTGAGTTGATTTGGTACAGTAGATGGATCCACCCCCTCTCCTCTGCTGGAACAGGTCCAGAATGAGGCACAACCTTGACATCAGAGCCAGGATGTGGAGGGTAATGTCAGAAGGTTCTTTCTTACACCTGGGGGTGTGCCCTTGCCCAGAAAGCTGAGACCAAGTGTCAGTT